>NC_141142.1:143019455-144232789 GCF_053477565.2 Lygodium microphyllum | reverse complement strand
GATTGGCCGACTAGCTGATCACCGCTAGGAAGAGATAACCCAATTATCTCATCTTGAGCTGCCAACTTATCCAATAATGAGAGTATCGGGTGAGTTACCAAAGCAAACATGTTGTAAGGGTCTGAGTGGACAGCCTTGCTGAAGAGACCGAGATAAAGCGATTTTCTCTGTAATCCCTCCATTAAGAGCAATATGGGCCACAACACCCTGACTGATGGTATCAACTAGAGAAATCATACGGGGGCCAAAACCCATTGTAAACATTAATTGCTGCAAAAATGACCAACTAACATGATCAAATGCCTTCTCAATATCCAGCTGAAGCATAACAACCTGTTGGCTAGAGGCTTTGGCATAATCGATTCCCCCTGAACATTCAAAATGTTGTGCATTATATTCCGACCTTTAATGAAACCGTATTGACGTGGATGAATGAGGTGTGGAAACACTTTCTGCAATCTGTTGGTAATAATCTTGGAGAAGATTTTATATAATGATCCCATAACTGAAATGAGTCTCCATTGTTTCAAAGAGGTCAGAGAGGGAACTTTGGGCAACAACCTAATGACTACAATCTTCCAATCTGAAGGCATCATACCCGAGTTCCACACCTGCTCACACAATCGAGTTAATGGGTCCTTAAGCAGTTGCACATTGGCTGAAAACAGCTCATTAGGAAGCCCATCCCAGCTTGGACTTTTCCTTGGAGGCAAGTGAGACAGCACTTCTTCCACTTCCTCTTCAGAAATATCGGTCTCCATTAAATTCACCCATTCTGGTTTGACCTAATTACTAACCATGTCCCAAATGTATATTCGAGCAGAGAGAATAGCATCTGAAAGGATCTCTTGCGGACCCAACAAGGCCCTATAAAAGTCAAGAGTCATCCGAATAATGGAGGCAGGATCAGCCACCATATCACCTTGTCCATCCTTTGTCACAACTCTATAGAGTTGACCACTGTAAACGCCCCGAACAACGTAGTATGCTTAACAATTATGATATTCGCTTGTTTTCGAGATTTAATATAAAAGAGAATGAACACTTAAAGCTGAAAATGAAAATTACTCACAAAATTACAGCCATGAAAATGTAAAAGTAATGGAGACAAGATTGAGGGTTGAAGATGGGCAAACCCCCCCCCCCCCCCCCCCCCGAAGGAATGTATTTCTGCTCAACCCAAGTTCCTTATGGAAGACCTCAGTTACAATCAACCTGAGAGTGAGGAGAAGTAATTCTCACTCTCACAAGATCATGCAAAGATGTACAAACACACATGCATTATCTATTATGCAATGATAAGAACTGATTTCTTTACAGTATGAGAGAAGAAAGAGGGAAAATCAGCCTTTCTTCATTGTTGATCAGCAGTACATGGATAGGGCTTGCTTCTTGTTGCTAAAATGGAAGAAAGAGCTCGAGAAGGAGGTGTTGTAATGAATTTACAGGCTTGCTGTCCTATAAAACAGCAGTGATAGAAGAGGGAATATGGAGGAATTCGATAATGGAGAAGTGGGGGATGATGATGAGGATGGATGGGGCTAGTTTCTGGCTATCTGTGGGTGTTGTACATGAGTTTACAGCAAAGAAAAATGATGCTGAATGAAGAAAAACGAGCTCTTATTTATAGGAGAGGGAAGAGCTAGTACAAAAGGGGAAAGTGGAGTAGCACAAGACAAGTGTCCAGCCACATATGATGAGATGTGACAAGTGGTGGGACACTTGGAAACTTGTGTGACAAGTGTCTTGACACTTGTCTCTTCTCTATGGCCTTCCTTTTTGGGCTGAATATTGTCAAGAATAGAAACAACCAAATTTAGTAAGCACAGTTAGAGTACAGAATTTACTATTTTTAGAATGATATCCCTATTTTTTAGGACTAGCATTTTTAAGCTAATTCGAGGCTCCTAAAATTTAGGGACCTCCTAAAATTTAGGGACCCCCCAATATGGGTGTCATATGAAAGCTTTTTCCGTCTACATCGCAAAAACGGTATCAAAATCTTAATGTGACTTTCCTATGCAAAGAAATGTGCATTTCAAGCTTTCAGCCCACACATGCACATTGTACAAGCATTTCATGATCATGCCATCTTGTTGATTGTAACTGTCTATTTTGGCGGATCTAGCCCACACTTCAAGGCATCAATCCTTTCTGTGTGCGAGTCTAACCCTGATATGCGTAAGTTCTGGTCACAGGCACCTAATCGGGCCATATAGGTGGAAGTGTGAACTATCTTTTCTCTAACCCACCGCGTGGGTCTACCATAACCTATGACCACTCATCAGTGGTGGCCAGCTCCAATGCACTTTTCTTTATATCTAATTAGTGCAAAGGAAACAAATTTAATAAATCATTATATAGATAAATTAATAAAAAAGGATACAAATTTTGTTTCTATAGAGTTGTGACATCCTTTACGCGCACAATATTTTCCCGGGCATATTTCTGATGCAGACGAGCAAAAAATTGATGAGTTTGACTATTGTTATCATGTAAAGCTTCGGCTCTGGCTAACAGTTTGTATTTTGGATACTCCTCTTCTTGAAGAGATTGGACTTGCCTTTCAGCCATTCAATGCAAGTGAGCAAGTCATCATCGGAATCCCTAGTTTGACACAAAGCCAAGGAACGAGCTAATAAAGCTTGAGCATGTTGCAATTCAGCTCGAAACAAGGAAGTGCTAAATACCATATTGTCGGGATAAGGCTCGCACATTATCCCTAAAAACCGCCCATGCTTCCATCCCTCTAGATAGAACCTTCAAGCTAAAAGAAGCTATCAGGTGTTGAACATCTTCCAAAAACTGATTTTCCTGCAAAACAATTTGATTAAACCGAAGAGGCAAATGGGTAAGGAGAGCCTTGAATGCATGAACAGGTTTGTGGCTCATTTCCAAGACTAAAGGGTAATGATCTGAAAGAACATGTTGTCTTTCAAGCCGCATATCAATGACTGCAGGAAGAAAGGAGTCACTTTGGCAGATGTAGATTCTATCCAGTCTGGCCCAAGTATTTGGATGCTGAAAAGAGTGATAAGTATATCCGGCTTGTGATGGATACATCGAGGATATTCGTAAGGAGGAAAATTCGCTGCAAGGAGAAATATTCGCTTCCTCAAGGTTGTTGGATTGGCCTCACAAAGATTTGCAGCGAGATAAGTTTAATCGGATGGCTAGGTTAGGGTTGAAGACAGTCTGTGATGGGTTTATTCCTGGGCAGCCCCGCCTTTATTATTTTAAGCGTATTTGTCAATACTTTAGGGTGCCTCGTGGATACAGGGACATTTGGTCGTCGATACAAGATTGTCTTTAGAGGTTCTCTCCTTTGCCTGCGTTACAGCCATTGCATCCATGGCGTGATTGGAAGTTTGTGCTTCCTGATGACTTTTAGAAAGGGTTAGCGAATCAAATATATCGTCAGATGGTGGAAGCTAAAAGATGGATCACGGGGAAGGTTAATAAGTTCTGGCATCTCAGGGGTAGCAAAAAGAAGTGGCGGGACAGATTTATGCAGCTTTGGAAGTCTAAGGTTCCGTATCAAGGTAAAGTGTTCTTCCAACGGGAGAAGTGCTCCGTGCCCGAAAGATCTTTGTAGGGTGCTGTGTTTTCTGTACTACATGCGATGAGATATTGCTTCACCTCTTTGTCTCTTGCCTTGTTGCGCGACAAATTTGGAATTTCATTTTCCATGTGTGGTTCTCCGTGACCTAGCACCGCATACTAGTTCGTTCGTGGATTATGGGAAATATGTCCTCTATGCCCTCTTTGTCTTCAGATTGTTCTTGCCTGTTCCATTTTCTTAGATGGATAGCCTTGTGGCACATATGGCGTACTCGCAATGCCTTTATTTTTGATTCGGCATCGGGCATCCATGGGCATGTCGCCCGTGTGTGTGGATTGGTGTTATGGCAAATCACTTCTATGATGTCAGCTGACCTGGTTCTTCCGGACATTGCTGCTCCCTAGTTGGTGATTGTTCACTCTACTCCAGCTATTCTTACTGTTTGATTTATTAGAATTGTTTATGTAATAGGTTGTTTTGAGAGCTTGCTTGCATCTTCTAAATTTCTATAGAGACAGTGTGAGAGAGATTGAGTATGTTGACCTGATGGTCTGATGTAATAGAATGTAAGAGATACAGAGAGAATGTTGACTTGATGGTCTCATGTAAATATTTACTACTTAATTCAATTATCTTCACGAAAAAAAAAAGAATCAACACTTAAGTCTTAGAATCTAGAGAGAGATATCATATCAACCATAATTCGTGAAATTAGAGACATAATTTGTGAAATTATAGGTAGGAGGGAGAGGCAGACGGGAGAGACGGGAGTCGGGAGATTGGTGGGCTTGGCAGTCGGGTGGCTAGGCAATTGAGAGAGGCGCGAGAGGCGGGTCAGGCAAGTGAGAGTGCCGGGAGTCGGGTTAGTTGGCACGAGGCGGGCAAAGAGTCACGACAGGTGAGCCGCGATAGTAATCGCGAGAGACGGGAGTCGGGCCATCTGGCGCGAGGCGGGATAGGACACGATCGACGTTTAAAAAAAAAAAACCCTGCTGTTGGAGCGGCCGTTCCAAATAGGGAACGGCTTGGAACTGGCAAGAACGGGACAGGGAATGGGCTGGAACATTTCGCTAGCGTTTTTTGGGCTTGGACCTCCCGGAACGTGTTAATCCATTCCTAAGTGCCGAAACAGGTGTTCCCTGTTTCTATGGGTGGCGGTTGTCCAAGATTAAGGGATAAAGTGTATATTTCTAGATTTGTTATTTAATACTTGCTGTAATCTGATTTAGGTCCGGTTTATACCACCCCTGCCAAGAGGGAAGGCTGGTTTTAGCACCCTAGCATTCAATGGGATTTTTAACAGAGAGGGTTTGGGAAGGGTTTTGAGGCCGAATTTGCTGCTGTTATTAATTGGGCTTGGAGATTAGTATGTGCAAGACTTCATCAGATTTCACCAGCCACACTGTTGAACAGAAGACGAGGCAACATCTTTTCTTCAACCAGCAGGTAATCAGGGTAGAGATCAGCCACACTATTCGAGAAAGGACATGCTTATCTAAGGGATCTTTTCGCAGATAACTTCTATAGTGGGTGAGTGCTTTGCCTTTCTTGAGTTGCAGGCTCAATCATAAAGACGACACAGGCTTTGCAACATGAGAGGGGCTAGAGACATTTATGGAGAGCATTCGTGAGGTGGTACCCCTATAGTGGAGGGCTAATTTAGACACGTTAGACATGGATTGGGTTGTTTAGCATAGGAGACGTTCTCCTCTTTGCAGTGGTGGCTACTAGTGGAGAGAGTATATTTATATTTTCGTTATATGAGAATTGTCAACTTGGGAGAGAGGATTTTGATCAATCAAGTTCACAGGATGCTCTCAGTAGATGATTAGGGTTGCAGCTTACTATGATAGGAGTTAGAATTCAGATTTGGGCCTTGAAACATGCTTAATGGATGGTTGGAGATATTGGCATATAGAAGGAGGCCTCTCCAAATGTTAGAATGGGACTTTGGGTGGTGGGTTTGGAGAAATCCCTTTGCAAAGGTGCCTAGGGATGTCCCCTTCTTCGGCCACACCACCAGATTGGGGAGGAGGAGCTAGATGAGCAAGATCAGGGTGATGTGCTAGCGGCAACTCAACGTTGGATTTCAAGGATATCTCATTGGCCTTCCTAGCTAACTTCTAGAGGAGATTGGAGGATAGCTTTAGACCTAGAAAGATCCCACTCATTCTGTGGTTATTGGCATACAAGCCTAGCAACTTGCACTTGGCTTGGTTATGGTAGAGAATGAATCGTTTGTGTTAGATGAGGGGAGTCAAAGGAGATAGATATTGTATATAGGGTTGCCCTAGGGCTTAGAAGGTATGGAGGAGAGCCCTTAGGATAATACTTCATTACACAAAAAGTGAAATGTTTCCCTAGGATCCAACATGCACAGGAGACTTGATGCAAGCCAAACTCACAATAAAAGGGATTGGATATCAAACTCACCTCCCACTCATAGAGCCAAACGTGCTCACCCTCAAGCCTGGGAGCTAGTAGCTTTCCAGGCCATGACCTCATCTCGAGGGTTGGCGTCCCATACTACTAGCCGACACTATCCCGATGTATAGATGCATCAGCCAAAGGGCCAAGAGTCCAAGAGTGGTGATCACACAATGAATTGCACAATAGGTTCTTGAGTCCTATAAATAGGTTTGGCTGCCCTAAGTCCCTTATAGGGCTAATTTTTTGTAGTTTACCTTGTATACTTTGTTTTAAGGGTATTGATTTATAGAATTTTTTTTTTCGTAGGAAAAAAGTTTGGAACTTTGTTTGAATGAAACTTAACAAGGAGGCTTAATTATTTAGTTGCATGCCTTGTTTGCTTGCTTAATTGGATAAAAATTGTCTCTATGGCTTCATCCAATGAACATAGCTCGATGAAAATAGTCTCTATGCTTGCAAGGGTTTGCACATGCATTGTTCGAAATTCAATCAATCTGAAGTTTACTCATAGATGCTTAATTTATCTTTACCAGGCATGTTTGGATTGTGGTTTTTTCTATGTTTTGAACCATGGAATCAAAATGGACTTCATGGAGCAAGTATTTGAGGAGAGCAAGAAGTTCTTCTCACTTCCTTTGACTGAGAAGATTAAGTGTTTACGAAATGACAATCATAGAGGATACACACCTTTCCTTGATGAGACATTGGACCCCTCAAAACAAGCAAAAGGTTATTTTTCTTTTTATTTTGTGATAAGGAGTTTTATTCATGTTTATATAGTAAGTCTTGATTGAATTTGGCTGTTGGCATTTACAAGAAGTTACATCATTCATGATTGCAGGTTCATGATTCCTGGTGTGTGTTATTGCATTGAAAAGCTTTGTGAGATATTGCCCAAATTTTCAAAATATAAGTAGAATATGTTCACTTTTTTGCTTTTAAGTTTGGTTAGCTTGATGTGCACTCCTTACACCCTATGTTGTTGGGGTTCACAGGTGACTGCAAGGAAGGATATTATATAGGAACTGAAGTGGCTGAAGATGATCAGAGGGCATCATTGCGCTTTTATGGACCCAATATTTGGCCTTGTGCTGGTACAATTTTGCATTCTGATAATCTGTTGTAAGCAGGCCTAACTGTTATCATTGACCAGAATGATAGTGCACCTTGGGATAGATAAGGAGCTTGAAAAAGGTATTAGGGTTGAAGTCGTACAGTGGTGAAAAGTAGTGGCCATTGTCATGCTTACTGTAGTTTACGAGATATGACTGCCAATTTGCCTCTAAAGTTTAAGTTTGGGCTCTCTTAACTCTCCAATAATGCTAGGTTGTCAATGTTTTTAAAGGATGCTGCTCATTCCATTCAGCGAAAGAACTTTTCGATACTGGTGTTAAATCCTAAGCCTATGTTTCTTCTTTTTGGGCTCCAGCTCATGATTGTTGGTGATATGCTTGTTTGGTGACTTTGTGACAAATTTGCATACACCTGATTGAAGTGCATTTAAGACCTTGAAGTCAAACCTTCAACATATGCTGCAACATTATACTGCTGTGCAATAGGTCTCTGACAAGCATGACTGTAGAGCAGACATGAAGTGTGAGATTAGGATATGGCCTTTTATGGCGTAATTCCATCACATAAATGTGTCATAAGGGCCAGAGTATGCCAAAAAGGCATATGTTGGTGCAAAAAAAAACCTAAAAAATATGATGTCTTCTGCAAAATATGTGCACAGGGATGCAGAATTGATTCGCTTCCTCAAATTTCCATGTGAAATAGTAAAGCATGTAGCTTGTGAATGTCTAAAACAATCAAGAAATATGACCTGTGTGTTTCCTAGGATGATATGTTGCGAGTGATGGCTAATTTTCTTGTTGAAAATTGGTCTGAACTCAACTCTGGTCTATCCAAAATTTCAAAATCTTCATTATTCCAACCACTTCTTTGCTTGAGTTGATCAACCAACATCTCTTTTGCAAACAACTTGCTAACTATTCCCATTGATGCTGGGTATGATAACTGTGTAGATTTGATATTGTCAGGGACCTGAGTATGATGACCGTTTAATGTTCATGTAGGGTTTTACCCCCACTAGGGCAAGGTAGAGTTTCAATATTTCTGCTGAAGTAGCAAGAGGGATGGATTGGTGAGATTGGAGACAGATCTATGCCACATGGCTTCCAGAGTGATGGACTGGTGAAACTGGAGACAAACCTATGCCACATGGCTGCTGGCATGATGGATTGGCAAGATTGGAGATAGACCTATGCCACATGGCTGTTTGGTGATGGTTGTTGCCCTTGTACTGAACATTGAAATATCAATCCATGTATTTTTCTCTAGAGGGCTTGGCATTACAAGTTATCATATTTGTTGTTCTACTTGTAAGGAAGTGCTAGGGCGAACACAGAAAGCACAAAATATATAATAACACACAATAACACGTTACACAATTTATGCTCAAGAGAAGAAGGGCGCATAGAATGATAAGAATGCATGAAGGGGCCATTGGCCTCTGTATCTTGAGGAGTGGAGCTGGTGATGAGCTGGTGGAGTTAGAGAAGTCAGAAATAGCTTCAAGTGTGTGTTGCAACTTAAATTGGCCTATGCTGTCCGCACTCCATACATGGAGGATATCTCAGCCATTCATCATAGATTCGGATTGTTTCAGCCATCATCTAACTGCTGATCATCAAGGCGGCTGCTGTCCATCCTCCCAAGCTTGTGTGTGCTGCAGCATGTTGCCCGAGGAGCTGTTCTTTGCCCAGTGCTGGTGTTGCCATCAACTGGTGTCACCCACCAGCTTGCATTTTCTGCATCTTGCTACTGCCTGTGCTTTATTCTCACTCATATTGCTGCGTTTGCTGTGTGGGACCCTTGACTAGGTGCCACATCATCATCTTCAGCTGCATTTGCAGTTTCGTGTCCCTCTTCTGTCCATTTGTCTCACTGATCTGGCATACATTGCTGCGTTTGCTGCTGCCAGGCATGCACGGAGGCTACCTTGCCGCATTTTGGGATTTGTCAAAGTACGACACACTCTCCAACTTATACTCCATGCCCCGGCCCTTGAGATAGGAGTTTGGGGGTGAGTATTATATTCATTGCATAGTGTGTTTGCTGCATTGAGAATTGTATTCTATTTGGTATTCATTCTCCATTATTCATAGTGTTCATTGTTTCTGCACTACCCTAATTCTGTATCAGTTTGTGTCTGTCACACGATTGTTTTTGTGTTTTTTGTGGTAGAGTATTCCTTTACAGCAAGGAGTGCCAATGTTTTGGGGTCAATTGGGTGTTGGCTTGTCTCAAATTTTTGAGGGTAGTCTAGCCCAAAGTAGTAAGGTGTTAAGTTTTTCCTTTATCTTTTATTTTATGAATTTATTGCTTGCTGTAAATTGCCGTAAATGAGGTGCTTTTTAGGGTTCTACCACCCTTCCATAAAATGGAAGGTTTCTGTCATGGTTTCGTCATCGGGATTCGTGGACTCCCTTCAGTAGGCGGCCAAGAGGCACTTGATTTGCTGAAATTGTTCTCAGCTGTCTTAAAATTCAGCAAGCATATTTTCTTCAAGCAATCAAGAATTGCATTATGGTGATGCCTCATTACAAGACAATGGAAATAATTCTATGCCTTATCTTGGTATGGGCTTTCAGCATAGGCAGCATGTTGTAAATGCTGGTTATGATGATGAAATTGGAACTTCAGTGCATAGACATGCTGAAAATTAGCAAGAAGAAGAGGATTCAGAAGCATGGGAATCAAGGAAAGGGAAACATGTGTCTTTTGGACAGGAAGATACGTTTCAAAAATGTGGGAAATCTTGGGTACTTTGGAGGCCGATCCATATTTCATTCTATGGCTGGTCATGATATTGCTTCTTTTGGCATTCATGGCACGAATGCTTTTGACATGCATATAGTAATGCATGGAATATATTGGCAGATGTATCTTGGAATGGCTGATGGAATGCAAAATCTAATGTAAGTCTCATCGGAATGGTCCGTGACATGCAAACAGGTATGATTGGCAATGCATCCAGTGCTCCTTGTATTTTTAGTGCAAATGAGATCAGGGCTAGTCAACTACATGCAATGTTTAATGTTGGTCAAGTTGGAATCACAACAATTGCTTTGTAGCAATTTGAAAGCTCTAAGAATCTTGGTGATTCTAGGGAAAAAAGGCCTAGAACTTAGTGTGGGTTTTGGCACAAGTGAAGTTAGAGGTAAAAGTTTCCATGTGCTGTTTGGTGAAAATTTTAGGATTTCTTTGCTTACGGATGGATGCAAATGGGATGGAGAAGCATGACCTGGCAAATCATCCTCAATTTTGTACTTTGCCTCGACGTGTTTTAGTTAGAGCTGACTTTGGATTGAGCTTATTCAAGTCTAGTAGTGCATAGAGGGTTTAGAATATTGCCTGATGCTCAAGGAGGAGTTTGCACCTCCACTCTCCTAGTGATGGACAACTCAGTTATATAGTAAAAATTCTTGAATATGTTGATTAGGGTGTTGTATGCTGATAGTATTTTTGCCATTGGGATCACTATTTAGTGTACTAGTCATTGTGAGTTGGTATGCAAATGTGTATGGTATGCACCTAGGCTTTGAAACTATACATTTGCGTGATGTATGGAATACATGGAGTGTACATTTGGATGTGATGTACATTTACAAGGCATGTATGAGACACATGGATGGTATGCAATGTACATTTGTAGGTGATGCAAGAGAAGTACATTTGGATGAGTCACCCATGCATGTTAAGAGTAGAGAAACCTTCTTGCAGTTGCTGTAGGAAGCTTTGGTTTGCAGAATGATGATACTACTATAGAAAAAAAAAGAGGGGCACTTTCTATGGAAATAGTGGACATGCAGCTCTCTACATGTTTAAAAGGAATGGATATGCCAAGCAAGTGAAGGCACTGAAGTCATTGAAGAATTAGATGTTGCAACTGCTGATTTTGATGATAATTGGGTTTTCTATGCTCTTTGTTAGTCAAAATCTTCTCTACTTTGTAATGTTTGGACCAAAGCATCCTTGTGTTGTAAGACCAAATTAGGACTAGTTTTGTAAGTGATAGTTCTTTCATTTGTTTTCTCACTGTCACTATGTTCGAGTCTCAATTCTACTTGCACAGTGTGCACATTTCGGGCTTGTTGATTGATGTTAATGCTAATTCACAGCAGATTTTATAATGATTCATGTTGAATCTAATAAATTATTTTTGACATGAACTGATCTTTTTGCGCACACAAATTAAAGTTCAACTGTGTATATGTTCTAGATCGTAGAAACAAGTCTCCTTCTCATGAACTAGCATTTCTCTGTCATGCCATTTTTTGAGCTGTTTTATATATCTCCTTTTGTGCCCAATGCGGGCTTTCTTTACTCTTGCATTTTCTTTTTGGATCACTAGTGAGCATTTTCTTGTTATGTTGATTTATCGTATTGATATACAAGATATACTTTGTGGTGATTTGTACGCCTGCTCAAAAATTGTTTTGATTGGTATTTGACAACTGAATTTGGTGAGGTGTAGATGAGAGAAAGTGACTGATGCAGTTTTGTTTTTGCAGATTTGTTACCTCATTGGAGGGACACAATGATGAGATACCATGCTGAAGCAGTGTGAGTCATGTCATCTAGCATTCACCTTTCACTTTGGCATAGATAGTGTTTTTAAAACCAAAGATCAAAGCATGTTGACCTTTTCAGGCAAACTTGCCTAGTTTTTGTGTGGTTAGAGTTCATTGACTTTCCCTTTACATATCTGGTATTACTTGGATTGTAGACTCTTTTTGTTTGGATTGACAGTCATATTCCCTAATTGCTACCCACAATCATATAGAAGAAATTTATTATTAGTGTGTGATATATAAGAGAAAACTGACCTGGAAGATAATGGCCAACTGTTTGGGTGTCTAGAAAGGGTTGATAGGACCATTGGAGAATAGAAAAGATTGACAATGATAGTTGTGCTGAATATATAATCATAGCCTGCACCTTATATGGTGCACCATTTCCTCAAACAAGTGTCATTTTGCTTACATAGCTGCAATCTCAGCAATTTCAACATATACAGCCCAGGATTTATACGCTGCCCTTCTAGTAAGAAGAGAAGGGAGAGCTGCATGTACATTTAGGCTACAAGAGATACAATTTAAAATTGTGCTGTCTGAGTGCCCCTATTCTGATGAAGCATCAAGAGATTGATAGTCATTGAGGCTGTTGTAGGGAATTTAGACTATCAAAAGTAGAAAACAACACTGTTTTTCATAGTGTTCTTTTGTCACTCTTAGATAAATGGACAGACTGAACTAACAAAACTTCAGATACATGGTTCATTAAAATGTTACAGTCACGATGGAAACTTCATATGCTGCGTTTTGATGGGTCTTGGGGAACATCATATGTTTTAGTGGCCACATCTTCCATTAGTGGAGGATTCTATTCCAGAATAGGATGTTCACAGACCATTGGTGGAAGGGTCTACTGACATTTTGCAAGGAAGGAGAGGATTCTCTAGGTCCAACAATACAGTATATTCTATTTGATCCAGATGAATTAACAGTATTCCCAATCAATTAGATCGATGTTGCAATTCAGTTTTGGGCCTGAAAGATTCCTTCAGGAGCATCATTCCTTTATGGATCTCATAGAACACTACAGGAAAGTTCTGCCAGGTTAGAATCATATGTTTTGGGCATTAGCAGTAGGGGCTACCAAGATACAGGCAACAGTGTTTAGCATCAGCGTGGGACAGCAGCGGGTTCATGCAGTACAAGGGTGGGGCATTCCAGTGCCTCGTGGTGCTTTGTGGGTCACAATTAGAGTGGATGATTCTATCCTCACTATGTTAGTGGTGTATGCATCCAATAATCTGTGAGTGCACAACTAAAGCAGAAGCAATAAACACAAGGTATGAAACACAACACAATGAACAATGAAATGGAGAACAAAGAAATTAGAGATATAATCATGAACGGGCAATGGAATCCATAACAGAAAGCATGAGAGAGAGAGAGAGAGAGAGAGAGAGAGAGAGAGAGAGAGAGGAGAGAGAGAGAGAGAGAGAGAGAGAGAGAGAGGGAGAGAGAGAGAGAGAGAGAGAGAGAGAGAGAGAGAGGGAGAGTGGATGGCGGGGAGCGAGCGATCAGCCCGTCTCTGCAACTGTTGATGCTGCGCCTATCGTTTCGGCGCCTGTCGCGACTCGCAGGTGCGTTGCACATCCTGTCGTCGTTCGTCCCTGACCTGCCCACGCTTGTTCGAACCAGGCCGCCCTGGTTCGCGCCGTTTCTGCTCGCCTTCGTCCGCCCTAGTTCCTGCCGTTTTTGCCCGCCTTCGTCTGCCCGTTGTCCGCCCCACTTCACGCCTGGTCGCGCCTGCCTGCGCCCGTTCGCCCAAGCTCACCCTGGTCCGCGCCCTGACTGACCACTGCCTGACGTTGATCAGCCCGTCCGCGGGACCCCGCGCGCACGACTGAGCCGAGTTCCCTGCCAGCCGCCGCCTGCAAAACCCTACCTGTCGCCACCCCGCGTTTGCCTCAGGCGCGTCGTCGCCCCTGTTCGCCAGGCGTTCGAGTTCGTCACCACCATCATCCCTGGTGCCGTCGTCAGGCAGTCCAGCTCCTGGAGCCGGCGGGAGCAGTTGCCCTGCCCCTGGAGCTCGCATCTTCTGTTCCGGCCGCCCTGTCAACGCCCAGCTGCCCTCTCGCTGTTGCCCTGTTCAGGATAGCATCCTCCTAACGCCCTGTTCCCGGACGCTGCCGACGGACCCCTAACCGACATCCCAGCCTGTCCCGTCCTGCTGTGGAGACCGCCCGGCCTGTGTTTCGCCTGTCTGCCCCTGCACGGAGACAGGTAAACCTCGGTTTTCATTAGCTCTCCTTGCTGAGTGCACCCCTGGACAGCGCCTCGGTACAGGAAAAAGGGAAAGCGAGAGAGACGGCAAAACAGAGGGTCAGTCCTCATTCGAGAGCAAATCATCATCTACGATGGCTGGTTTGGATCTGGACTTCATAGATCAAACAGTGGCAGCACTGGGCCCGGATTCTGATGCGGAGGAACCCGAGGATATGGTTCCATGCAATGAAGAGATGCCCCCTGGTCCTGACATCCAGCCTGCGGGGAAACGTACCAAGCATGCTTCGGAAGAGATAGGCGTTTCTCAGGATCGGTCCTATGCCCAGGTTGCTTCGGATTCGGTGGACTCTCAGGAAGTGGACTGGGAACACTTGCTGGAATTTGCAAACACTTTGCTGGGCGATTATGTTCAACATAATCAGGAAGCCTTTTCCGACTCTGCACCTGACGATGTGCTGGATGCCACCGTGGACCCAAAAACGGTTCTACGCTCCTTTTCGGTATTCTATGATCGCGCTGTGATACTTTTCTTCACTGGTCGAATCCCGTTGCTTTCCCGTATTCGCCAGTGGTTGCAACATCTGCTGCAAGGGGACTGTGTTGAAGAGATTTTTATTGGCTCCCGGGGTTTTTTTGAGGTCCTGTTAAAATCAGAGACGCACCGTGCTGCTCTCCTGTCGAAACTGCCTTTGTTTTTTGAACGCCGATTGGTTCATGTGGTTCCATGGCGTCCAATGGCAGATTTTCAGCGTCTGCTGCAACGTGAATGCCCGGTTTGGGTCGAGGTGGAAAACTGTCCGGCTGTTTATTGGCCGCTATTGAAGGATGCTATGGCCGCTGTGGGCACTGTTCTGGTCCCTCCCAGTCTCCGGGCTGTGAATCGCAACCGCTTGTGTATGCTATGGGACACTGCAAGAAAAAGGCCTGCCTGGTTACGCCTCAATTGCCCTGGCATGCACCCGTTACACTTTCGATTGAAATGGGGCAATTTTGCAGGGCATTGCTTCTCCTGTGGACAATTGGGGCACTTTATGGCCGAGTGCCCGGAACAGCAACACACTTCCCATAATGGCCATGCTGTGCCGCCCATGGAGGAGATGGTGTGTGATGCTCCATCACTGGATGCTACTCATCAGCCCCAAGCTTTGGCCAAAGGTAAACAACAGGTTGCGGGTCTGGATTCTAGCGCCAATAATTGGGTGGAAGTAGGTGCAAAAAAAGGCAACAGGGTTGTTGCGGCCATGCAGAACAATGTGCCTACTACATCTCAAGATTCCATGCGTACATACATGCGAAGGAAGGAAATGCAGTCGGCTGAGCGCTCGGCTCCTGCTATGGTTTCCTCTGGCCCCCGGTATCAGTCCGCTAGGAAAATGTCTTCGGATCGTTCTAAGGGTCCCTCTGCGAAGCTCGCATTTGATACCAGAGGTAATGTTATTACCCCGTGGGACCGTCGTTATCCCCGGTCCATCCCAAAGCCAGCAGATATGCCGTCTACTTCCAAATCTGGTCCGCAGAACTCTTTTGCAGTGTTGGCAGATTTCTTGGACGAGGGAGTCCTAGACATGCTCGCTGACAAAGTCCAATCGAGGCAAGCAGTGCCTCGCACCTGATTTTGCTTGGAGTATACATGAAAATCGCCACGTGGAATGTGCGTGGAATTTGTTCTCGCCACAAGCAACATGCTATGTGGACTGTGTTGCATGAAAATCAGTGGGATGTCCTGTGCGCTGTTGAGCACAAGAGTCACGATGAAGCCGGAAAAGTGGTAGATTGCCAGGGCTTTAGACTGTTTTATGCTGGGTCACAGGCCATGCATTATTCGGGTGTGCTCATGATTGTCCATGACAAATATCAGCCTGTTCTGATTAAAAATGATGTTCATGGCCGTTTTTTGGTGATTGAAATTATATTCGAAGGCGAAATCTTATGGCTACTTGGCCTCTATGCTCCGAATGATTCCATATCTCGTCGGGCGCTTTGGCAAACTTTGCAGGCCTCCTTGGCGCTTGGTAGACGGGGCTTCTTCATGGGGGATTTCAATATGTGTGTGGATTCCTCCCAGTCCACATCGGAGCATTCGGTGATGGATACGCTGGAAAGTCGTATGTGGCAGGCGTTGGCTCTTGACGTCCTCAAGCAAGATCTCTGGTCCTGGTTACACCCGTCCTCTACAGGGTTTACTTTCCACTCTGCCCAGTATGCCACAACATGGTCGAGATTGGATCGTATATATATCATGCAGAATGATGATTTTCTTCCTGAGCTGCTCGAAATAAAAGTATTGCAGCAATATGCCCTGTCGGACCATTTCCCTCTGCAGCTTGAGCTGCTTGCACAACCCATTGCCCCGTTCAAGCAATTTCTAGAGAGACTCCCTTTGCGTTTCAATTCGTCTTACCTGAAGCATGCCCTCTTTCAGGGCTATATGCAGCAATTGATCGACAGATTTCTCTTCGACTTCTCTTCTCAAGGCACTGCGTCATTTGACCGATTGCTCGCTAATGTGCAGCGGGTTGCGCGGCAGTATGGGATCCACCATGCCTCTCTTTGTCGGCAGCGTCGCAAGGCAGCTGAGGACATGCTGGCTTTGGTTCGTTCTTTGCTGGGGGACACTCCGGATGATGCCTTTCTGCTCGCACTGGCCATGCGACTGGCGGATCTTATTAAAGAATTCCAATTGAAATCATATCAGCAGGCCAAACTGCAACATCTGACAGAGACGTTGCAAGATAATGCATGTCAAACCCATAAGTTCTTTCGAGCTCTTCACGCCTCTCCTGCTAGAGAAAATATGACCAGACTTGAGGATGCAGAAGGTCACCTTATCATGGATCCGCAGACTATTGTGCAGATGTGCAGGAATTATTTCCGTGACCTTCTCGGCACCACTTCTCCACCCTCAGATCAAATCACTCAGGCCCGTTCCGATTTTTATGACCTGGTCCGCAATCAGATACCGCAGCACATGCAAGCTATTATGGAGTCGGATATTGGCGAGGCAGAGATTATGGACGTCTTGTTACATTTGCCCAAGGATAAAAGCCCGGGTTGGGATGGTCTCACCAATGAGTTTTTCGAAGCTTTTGCTACCCAACTGGCGAAACCATTGCAGGCCTTGTTTCAGCAGGTGTGGCAAACCGGGATCATGCCTTCCTCATGGAAAGAAGGCCTTATTAAACTGCTTCCAAAAGTTCCTTCGCCATCTACGTTGACACAGTGGCGCCCCATTTCTTTGATGGGTTCAATGTACAAAATCTTTTCCAAAATAATGGCGAATCGGCTTCATAAGCATCTCCCGGCCATTGTGCATCCTCTACAGTATGGTTTCATTAAGGGCCGAAATATTCTGCACAATGTATTGAATGCTCAACTAGCTATTGATTATGCAAGGCATTCTAACCAGGAGGTAGTACTGATTCAATTGGACCTGGAAAAGGCTTTCGACTATCTGGATTGGTCTTTCGTCGCTGAACTTATGTCGGCTATGGGCTTTGGTCCCCGGATGTCTCGTCTAATCTACACCGTTAGCGCTGCGGCATCTTCGCGAGTCATGCTGAACGGAGGTGTTACTGAGCCATTTGTACTTGCCCGCTCCGTCAGACAAGGATGCCCTTTGAGCCCGCTATTCTTTGCCCTCGCGACGCATCCAGTTCTTTCCATGTTATCCCATATGGTAGCCTCTTCTCAGTTGGCCGGTCTGTCGCTTCCTTCAGGCCAGCACTTCATTAGCCAATCCCTGGCGGATGATACTTTTATGATTTTGCGGGCGGACAAGGACAACCTCAAGCGCGCATTGGATGTTTGGGGCATCTTTGGGCAAGCCTCCGGCCTTCGCATCAATGCGCTCAAATCAGCCATTCTCAGCTGCACGGAGTCGGATTTGCAGTCCTTAGACTGGCAGGGTCTGGTTGTTCCTCGTGGCTCCATTGTCAGGCACCTTGGGTATCCTTTGGGTGTCGACGTTCCACCAAAGCAGCTTCTGCAGTGGATTTCTCAGAAAATGGTGGCCAAGTTTATGTATTGGAAATCTCAAGCCTGGCCCTTCCATATTCGTCTCAAAGTGGCCCAGACAATTATGCTGCCAATGCTGACATATTTCTTGCCATTATTGCCCTGGACTACTACCACTCTCAATGCTCTTACTCAGTCTATTCGCTTCATGCTATGGAAGAAGGACTCATTGCATGCAGGTATCTCCTGGATTTCGTGGTCGCATGCCTGCACCCCTAAACGCATGGGTGGCGGAGCTATTTTAGATGCCCAAATTCACATGCAGGCACTCCGTTGGTCTCTCTTCCGCGCCATGTGTTCAGATCATCATCCATGGGTCGATATAGCCCGTTATCTCCTTGAGAGCCATGGGCTTCTACATGGCAATACCCAAATCCGGACTTCTTGGTGGCATGTTCTTAATGCTGATTCGAGGTTCTCCAGTTCCTCTTCGTCGCTGCTCAATCATTTGGTATTTTCCTGGAAACGGGTCCTTCTAAAGGCTCAGTGGCATCCAGCGGAGGATCGCTTGACTACGAATTCTTTTCAATTGGAATTATTGGCAGTCTCGCGTTTACTTGCATGGGAAGGCAAAAATGAGCTTAGACCACAATTCAACCGGATGGCTCGTTTGGGCTTGTCTTCGGTCGCGGATGCCACCCTTGCTAGTCGCAATGTGCTTATCTCATTTCGTACAGCCAGGAGGCTTTACAGGATTCCGCGGGGATATAGGCCTTTATGGGAACAGCTTTTGCGGATGCTCCAGAGCAGACAACCCTTTCCTGCCCTTGCTTCAGATCATCCCTGGCAGGATTGGGACCTACAAGGCCGGCTGCCTTTAAGCAAAGCTTCTGCTAATCAAGTTTATCATATTCTGATCAAAGATCAACAATGGTTACTTACCAAAGCCAATGCTTTATGGGGCCTACGAAAATCCCGGTCCTGGTGGAGGGCAACTGTGATGGAAGGCTGGTTGAACAAGACCCCCTTCAAATGTAAAGTATTTCTTTGGAGAGTGATGATTGGTGGTCTTCCGCTTGCGTCGGCTCTTTCCAAGCGACGAATTCCCAATGGCAACTGTTTCTTTTGCACCACTGCGGTGGAATCAGCCCGCCACAGATTTATTTCTTGCCCTGTCGCAAAAAAAATCTGGTTCTTTTTGTCGGCTGTTTGGCAAGGAGCGGTTGGAGTCACGCTGCGCCCCTTTGATTGGGTTTTCGGGCAGCCCAAATACCCCACTCCTGCACAGCCACATATGAAGCTCATGTATCATTTTCTTCGATATTGGGGCTGTTGGCATAACTGGACAATTAGGAATGCTTTTCTTTTTGACTCCGCCTATAATGTTCAGCGACATATTGCGAGGCTTAAGGGCCTTTTGTATTGGCAGTTAGATCTTCTCCGGCATTCTGATTTGCTCTCTAGGGAGGACTTCCGTCCCTGGCTTATGGCTATTTCATCTGCCCCCTTGCCATAACTTTGTAACATGTAGCACTTAGCCCCTCTTTACATGATGGCCTGGATTGGCGTCATGTATCTTGTAATCAAGTTATCTTGTACCTTTTTTCGTAATTAATACAATTACCTTTTACGAAAAAAAAAAAAGAGAGAGAGAGAGAGGATGGTCAGCATGTGGAGGCAGAGAGAGAGAGAGAGAGAGAGAGAGAGAGAGAGAGAGAGAGAGAGAGAGAGAGAGAGAGAGAGAGAGAGAGAGAGAGGATGGTCAGTATGTGGAGGCAGAGAGAGAGAGAGAGAGAGAGAGAGAGAGAGAGAGAATGGCGCGAATGTGAGAGAGAGAGAGAGAGAGAGAGAGAGAGAGTTCTGAGAGGCTCGCATGGTGGTCGGGGAGCGCGTCGTCTGTCGGGCCGCCATAGCCAGGTTCGCCCGTTGTCTGCGCCCGTCGCCGCCATAGCCAGGTACGCCCGTCGTCTGCGCCCGTCGCCGCCCAGGTTCGCCCGTCGCCCGTCGCCTGTTGCCCGTCGCCCGTCGTCTGCGCTCATCGTCTGCGCCCGTCGCCTGTTGCCTGAGCCTGCAGCTGCCCGTCGCCTGCAGGCCTGTCACCCATTGCCCGCCCCTGACGCCCCGTTGGCCGCGGCTGCCCCTGGCGTCCTGTTCCGTCGGGCGCAGCTGGGTCCTTCGCCCCGCTGCTGGTCGGCCCATCGCCAGCGGCCCCTGCCCTGTTGTCGCCCGCCTGCGTGGTGAGCTCTGCACCCGTTTTTGTTCGTTTGCCCTCTGAGTTTTAGGGTTTCTGCTGGCGAGGCCCCTGCCCTGCGCCCTCGACTATCCCGTGCTGCCGTCGACTGCCAGACCTGTGCCCCACCCTCAGGCCCGTGCACCGTTAGGGTTGCGCCCTGCCACACGCGCTCGTGGGACAGGCCACGACTCAGGCTGACAGGACGCGTGTGAAGACAGCAGTATGGCTGGCCTGGATTTGGACTTTCTTGACCGGACGGTGGCAGCCCTTGGCCCTGATTCCGATGCAGAGGAGCCGGAAGATATGGTGCCATGCACGGAGGAGTTACCGCCGACTTCTGAACAGCCGCCTGCCGGCAAACGCTCCAAGCATACGCCTGATGAGCCAATGAGCCCTCCGGAACGCTCCTATGTGCAAGTGGCCTCTGATCCTGTGGATTCGCAGGAAATTGACTGGGAACATTTGCTGGACTTCGCCAATACTCTGCTTGGTGATTATGTCCAGCATAATACCGAATCTTTTTCTGTTGCGGGAACGGATGATGTGCTGGAAGCCACGGTCGACCCCAAATCAGTCTTGCGATCCTTCTCGGTGTTCTATGACCGTGCCGTTATACTTTTCTTCACTGGCAGGATCCCAGTGCTTTCGCACATTCGCCAGTGGTTGCACCATCTCTTGCAAGGGGAGTCGGTTGAGGAGATCTTCCTTGGACCTCGCGGGTTTTATGAGGTCCTGCTGAAATCAGAAACCCATCGCGCTGAGCTCCTGTCCAAGTTGCCGCTATTCTTTGATCGCCGCTTGGTTCATGTTGTGCCATGGCGCCCCATGGCCGACTTCCAGCGTCTGCTTCAATGCGAATGCCCGGTGTGGGTGGAGGTGGAAAACTGTCCGGCGGTCTATTGGCCCATGTTGAAGGATGCGATGGCAGCTGTGGGAACAGTGCTGGTTCCCCCAAGCCTCAGGGCCATGAACCGCAACCGTTTATGCATGCTCTGGGACACGGCCAGGAAAAGGCCCGCGTGGCTTCGCCTCAATTGTTCGGGCATGCATCCTTTGTATTTTCGCTTAAAATGGGGCAACTTTGCGGGCCACTGCTTTTCATGTGGAAAACTGGGGCATTTCATGGCTGAATGCCCTGAAAAGCAGACGTCTTCGGAGGATGCGCAGGTTGCGCTGCCCAAGGACGACATGGTGCTTGATGCCACGCCCCAGGAAGCTCTTCAGTCTCCTCATGTCATGGATAAAGGCAAACAACAGGTCCTGAGTGTGGATTCCGGTCGCACTGATTGGATTGAGGCACGTCCTAAAAAAGGTAAAAAGTTGGATGCAGGCCTGGCAGATCCTGGGCCTCCCGCTTCCCAGGATTCCGTGCGCACGTATACGCGCCGGAAAGACATGCCCACTCCACAGCAGGCTGTGTGTCCTACGGCCCCGTCGGGCCCTCGCAATCAGTCTCCAAGGAGAGCCTATACCGACGGCCCCAGAGGCCCACCTGCCAAGCTGGCGTTCGATGCCAAAGGAAATGTTATTACACCCTGGGATCGGCGTTATCCCCGCCCCTCTCCCAAGGTAGTGGATTTCCCTTCTACCTCCAAAGCAGGTCGCCAGAATTCTTTCGCTGTATTGGCTGATTTTCTGGATGAGGGTGTCCTGGATGCTCTCGCGGAAAAGGTGAAATCGAGGCAGCAGGCGCCTCGTTCCTGACTTCCTTCTTTGAGAATACATGAAGATAGCCACGTGGAATGTGCGAGGCATTTGCTCTCGCCATAAGCAACATGCCATGTGGACCGTCTTGCACGAGAATCAGTGGGATGTATTGTGTGCAGTTGAGCACAAAAGTCACGGTGAAGCAGGGAAAGTGATAGATTGTCATGGATTTCGTCTGTTTTATGCAGGGACTCATGCTTCGCACTATTCGGGCGTGCTGATGATTGTCCATGAGAAATATCAGCCTGTCCTTGTTAAAAATGATGTGCAGGGCCGGTTTCTGGTGATCGAAGTCTTATTTGAAGGAGAGATTTTATGGCTGTTGGGCCTCTATGCTCCGAATGATCCCGCATCCCGACGGGATCTTTGGTCCACTTTGCAAGGCTCCATGTCACTCGGCCGAAGGGGGTTCTTGATGGGCGATTTCAATATGTGTGTTGACTCTTCACAGTCCACTTCAGGGCATTCGGTAATGGATACGCCGGAAAGCCGGGTGTGGAATTCCTTTGCTTTGCACGTGCTCAAGCAAGATCTTTGGTCGTGGCTTCACCCTTCTTTTTCAGGGTTTACTTTTCATTCCGCACAATATGCAACTACCTGGTCGCGACTGGACAGAATATATATCATGCAGGGCGATGATTTTCTTCCCGAGATGCTGGAGATGAAGGTCTTGCGGCAATATGCGTTGTCGGACCATTTCCCCCTCCAGCTTGAGATGCGAGCACTCTCTATTGCACCTTTTCTGCAATTCCTGGATAGGCTCCCTTTACGTTTCAACTCCTCTTATTTGAAGCATTCAATTTTCCAGGGCTATATGCAGCAGCTGATTGAGAGGTTCTTATTGGACTTCGCCTCGGAGGGCTTGCCTTCATTTGCACGACTGCTCTCCAATGTGCAGCGAGTTGCTCGCCAGTATGGGATCCATCATGCCTCACTTTGTCGCCGGCGTCGACATGCAGCAGAAGACCTGTTGGCGTTGGTCCGTTCCTTGCTCCTGGATTCCCCTGATGATGATTTTCTGCTGTCTCTGGAGAGGCGGTTGGCCCATCTTCTTCAAGTGTTTCAGTTGAAATCTTATCAACAGGCCAAGCTGCACAACTTGACGGACACAATGCAAGACAGCGCCTGCCAGTCTCATAAGTTCTTTCGCGCCTTGCATGCGTCTCCAGCTCGCGAAAATATGACCAGACTCCAGGATTCGGAAGGTCGCATGGTCACGGATCCGCAAACCATTGTCACTATGTGCAGAAACTATTTTATGGAACTCCTTGGTTCCTCTTCCTCGCCTTCTACCCAGGTTACGCATGCCCGTTCGGTCTTCTATCAACTGGTCCGCCAGCAGGTTCCACTTGATATGCAAGCCGCTTTGGAGACGAATATTTGCGAGGAAGAGGTTATGGACGTTTTGTTGCACTTGTCGAATGACAAAAGTCGTGGCTGGGATGGTCTCACTAATGAATTCTTTCAGACCTCGGCCACGCAATTGGTGAAGCCATTGGTGGCCATGTTTCAGCAAGTGTGGGAAACGGGGGTCATGCCCTCCTCATGGAAAGAAGGCCTTATCAAACTAATTCCAAAGGTCCCTTCGCCGTCAAAGTTGCAACACTGGAGACCAATCTCTTTGATGGGCTCCATGTATAAAATCTACTCCAAAGTGCTGGCGAATCGGCTTCACAAGCACCTTCCAGCTATTGTGCATCCTCTCCAATATGGCTTCATTAAGGGCCGCAACATTCTGCATAATATCTTAAATGTGCAAATGGCGATTGACTATGCGCGGCACTCCGGTCAGCAAGTGGTATTGATCCAATTGGACTTGGAAAAGGCATTTGATTATGTGGACTGGTCGTTCATTGCAGACCTCATGTCGGCTATGGGCTTTGGTATCCGCATGTCCCGACTGATCTACACCATTAGTGCTGAGGCTTCCTCCAGAGTTATGCTTAATGGTGGAGTTACAGAGCCATTTGTCCTTGCGCGCTCAGTCAGACAGGGTTGTCCTTTGAGCCCGCTCTTTTTTGCCCTGGCGACTCACCCGGTCCTTTCCATGTTATCCTCCATGGCAGCATCTGCTCAGTTGGCCGGGCTGTCTCTTCCGTTGGGTCAGCACTTCGTTAGCCAATCTTTGGCTGACGATACCTTTATGATCTTGCAGGCGGATAGGGACAACATTCGCAGGGCATTAGATGTTTGGACACTCTTTGGTCAGGCCTCTGGCCTTCGCATCAATGCCCTTAAGTCAGCCATCCTCAGTTGTACGGAGCCTGATTTGCAGTCCTTAGGCTGGCAAGGCCAGGTGGTTTCCCGTGGCTCCATTGTCAGGCATCTTGGATACCCATTGGGGGTGGATGTACGGCCAAAAGACCTGCTGGACTGGATTTCACAAAAACTGGCGGCGAAGTTTATGTATTGGAAGTCACAAGCGTGGCCATTCCATGTCCGCCTCAAAGTGGCCCAGACAATCATGCTTCCGATGCTTACCTATTTCCTGCCTTTGCTGCCATGGACGCCTACTACTTTGAAGGCCCTCACGCATCCCATCCGTTTCATGTTGTGGAAGAAGGATTCACTGCAAGCCGGCATTTCCTGGATTTCATGGTCACACGCATGTACCCCTAAGCGCATGGGTGGAGGAGCTATTTTGGATGCACACACTCATATGTTAGCTCTCCGCTGGTCCCTTTTTCGTGCCATGTGTGTGGACCATCACCCATGGACCATCATAGCCCGCTATTTTCTTGAGGACAGCGGGCTCCGCCATGGTAACACACGGCTTCGGGCCTCCTGGTGGCATGTCCTTAATGCGGACTCTCGTGTTTCCAGTCCCTCTTCCTCTTTGTTACTGCACTTGGTCGGCTCGTGGAAAGTGGTGCTCCAAAAGGCCCGTTGGCACCCAGCAGGGGACCGCTTGCAGACTAACTCCTTTCAGCTGGAATTGTTGGCAGTATCGAGACTCCTTTCATGGGAAGATAAACATCAACTCAGACCGAGATTTAATCGCATGGCCCGTTTAGGTGTGACGTCGGTGGCGGATGCTACCCTTGCCACTCGCAATGTCCTCGTATCTTTTCGGACTGCTCGGCGACTCTTCAAGATCCCGCGTGGATACCGTGATTTATGGGAGCAGCTTTCGTCGGAACTTCAGGGTCGGCAACCCTTTCCTGCCTTGATTGTGGACCGCCCTTGGCAGGACTGGGACCTTGCAGGCCGCCTGAGTCTGGAAAAGGCCTCTACTAATCAGGTGTATCATCTTCTTGTTCAAGATCACCAATGGCTGGGAGAGAAAGCTAATACTGTTTGGGGACTGCGGAAATCGCTGTCATGGTGGCAGAAAACGCTGATGGAGGGCTGGCTAAATAAGACGCCTTTCAAATGCAAGGTTTTTCTTTGGCGGGTGATGATTGGTGGTCTTTCTCTGGCCTCGGCCCTTGCCAAGCGTTGCATCTCGAATGGCAATTGTTTCTTCTGTACCACACCGGCGGAATCGGCCCGACATCGTTTTCTCTCTTGCCCGCTCGCCAAGAATATCTGGTCGCTCTTGTCGCACATTTGGCGCGCGGTGGTTGGGTCCTCGCTAACTCCTTTCGACTGGGTTTTTGTGCGCCCGAAGTATCCTACACCGCCACAGTTGCATGAGAAGATCTTATTTCACTTTTTCAGATATTGGGGATGCTGGCACATTTGGACCACGCGCAATGCTTTTCTCTTTGATTCGGCCTCTAATGTACCCCGACATATTGCCAGGCTTAAAGGGCTCTTGCATTGGCAGCTAGATATTATCCGACACTCCGACCTGCTCCCTCGGGAGGATTTGCATCCGTGGCATATGGCAATTGCCTCGGGGTCGTTGCCATGATTGGTGTAACCTTTTCAGTGCATTGCTACGGGGTTTCCCCACATGTTGGCCTAGGGCCCTCGTGTATCCTGTAATCAGGAAATCCTCTGCATCCTTGCCACGACGTTGTAACTTGTAGTGCTTAGAATCTCTTCACATGATGACTTAGATTGTCCTCATGTATCTTGTAATCAAGTAATCATGTACTTTTTTTCGTAATTAATACAAAAAAAGAATGGCGCGAATGTACCCCAACATATTGCCAGGCTTAAAGGGCTCTTACATTGGCAGCTAGATATCATCCGACACTCCGACTTGCTCCCTCGGGAGGATTTGCATCCGTGGCATATGGCAATTGCCTCTGGCTCGTTGCCATGATTCGTGTAACCTTTTCAGTGCATTACTACGGGGCTTCCCCACACGGCCCTCGTGTATCTTGTAATCAGAAAATAGAGAGAGAGAGAGAAAGAGAAAACCTCTTCACATGATGGCTTTGTGTCATCATGTATCTTGTAATCCAGTAATCTTGTACTTTTTTCGTAATTAATACAATTACCTTTTACGAAAAAAAAAGAAAAAAAAAGAGAGAATGGCGCGTTACGGGAGCTCGTCGTCGGACCTGCGTAGGGTTCGTCCGGTGCTCTGCGGTTGACTTCTCCCGCCCCGTCACGTCGCCTGTTCGTCCGCGCGCCCCGTCACGTCCGTTCGCCTGTTTGTCCATTGCACCCTGTCAGTTCGCCTGTTCGCCTGCTCGCCCTGTCACGTCTGTTCGCCCCGTCACGTCGCCTATTTGTCCGTCCGCCTGGTTCCCTGAGAGCACCTCCCTGCCCTGCCTGCGACCTGACCCTGCGACCTAACCCTGCGACCTGACCCTGCGCAGGAGTGACCTGACCCTGCGAATCTGCTCCGTTTTCCTGCCCGACGACCCCGACCGTCTGTATAGCAGGCGGCTTCATCGTCAGACTTCACCTAACCTAGCTCGCCCTCTGCCAGGACGTTCCGTCGCCCCCTGCCTGCTGCCCGCCCTGATCTGCCCGTTTTGCCACCAAGGGCCAGCAGCCAGTCACCCCCAGGTTGCCATGCAGAGGAAGAACGGCCGGTGCATTCCTGCTTCCCGTGAGATTTTCGTTCAGCCTCTGACCGGTATACGCAGCGATACACCATGGCCGGCTTGGACCTGGATTTTATAGACCAAACGGTGGCAGCGCTTGGTCCGGACTCTGATACCGAGGAACCCGATGATATGGTTCCGTGCAATGAAGAGACGCCCACTGCTCTTGACTTTCAGCCTCCAGGCAAACGCACCAAGCACACTTCAGAGGCGTCAATGGATCATCAGGATCGTTCTTATGCGCAGGTTGCTTCGGACTCTGCAGACTCTCAGGATGTTGACTGGGAGCATTTGCTAGAGTTTGCCAACACTCTACTTGGCGATTATGTTCAACATAATCAGGAAGCCTTTTCTGACTCTGCACCGGAAGATGTTTTGGAAGCCACTGTTGACCCCAAATCTGTCTTGCGCTCCTTTTCAGTATTCTATGATCGCGCGGTGATACTCTTCTTCACTGGTAGAATCCCCCAGCTTTCCCGTATTCGCCAGTGGTGGCTGCACAGCCTGCTACAAGGGGAATGTGTTGAAGAGATTTTTGTGGGGCCCCGCGGTTTTTTGAGGTGTTGTTAAAATTTGAGACGCACCGTGTTGCTCTTCTGTCTAAACTGCCTCTGTTTCTTGATCGCCGTTTGGTCCATGTTGTACCATGGCGCCCAATGGCAGATTTTCAGCGCCTGCTACAACGGGAGTGCCCTATATGGGTTGAAGTGGAAAATTGCCCGGCTGTTTATTGGCCGCTGTTGAAGGAAGCCATGGCGGCTGTGGGCACGGTTCTGGTCCCTCCAAGTTTAAGGGCAGTGAATCGTAATCGCTTATCTATGTTATGGGACACTACCAGGAAAAGGCCCGCGTGGTTACGTCTCAATTGCTCTGGCATGCATCCCTTACACTTTCGTTTGAAATGGGGCACTTTTGCAGGACACTGCTTTTCCTATGGCAAATTAGGGCATTTCATGGCTGAATGCCCAGAACAGCAACACCCTTCAGATGCGGGGCATGTAGCGCTCCCCATGGAAGATATGGTATGTGATGTCCCATCGCAGGATGCTATTCACCCACCCAAAGTTCTGGATAAAGGTAAACAACAGGTTTCGGTTTTAGCCTCCCATGGCACCGACTGGGTTGAAGTACGCGCAAAAAAAAGATAACAGAGTGATTGCTGGCATGGAGAATTCTGTGCCTTCTGCGCCACAAGATTCCATGCGTACTTATATGCGCAGGAAAGAAATGTTGCCGTCAGAGCACTCTCCTCCTGCGATGGCTTCCTCTGCCCCCCGTCCTCAGCCCACTCGGAGAGTGTATTCGGATCGTCCAAAGGGTCCACCAGCTAAGCTGACTTTTGATACCCGAGGCAACGTCATTACCCCGTGGGATCGTCGTTATCCCCGCTCCATTCCCAAGCTAGCAGATATGCCGTCTACCTCAAAATCTGGTCCGCAGAACTCTTTTGCCGTGTTGGCTGATTTCTTGGATGAGGGAGTCCTGGACATTCTCGCGGACAAGGTCAAAGCAAGGCAAGCCGTGCCTTGTACCTGATTTTCTTTTACAAAAACCATGAAAATAGCTACTTGGAATGTGCGAGGAATCTGTTCTCGCCATAAGCAACATGCCATGTGGACTGTATTGCATGAGAATCAGTGGGATGTCTTGTGTGCTGTTGAACACAAGAGTCACGGTGAAGCTAGAAAAGTTGTAGACTGCCATGGCTTTCGTCTGTTCTATGCAGGGACACAGGCCATGCGTTATTCTGGTGTGCTCATGATTGTACACGAAAAATATCAACCTCTTCTTATTAAAAATGATGTGCATGGCCGCTTTGTGGTGATTGAAATTTTACTCGATGGAGAAATCTTATGGTTACTTGGTCTCTATGCACCGAATGATCCTTTATCGCGCCGGGAGCTTTGGCATACTTTGCAGACTTCTTTGTCACTTGGCAGACGGGGCCTCTTCATGGGCGATTTCAATATGTGTGTTGATTCTTCGCAGTCCACATCGGAGCATTCGGTGATGGACGCACCGGAAAGCCGTAGGTGGCATGAGTTGGCTCTTGCTGTTCTTAAGCAAGATCTCTGGTCCTGGCTGCACCCCTCTTCTACAGGGTTTACTTTCCATTCCGCTCAGTATGCAACAACTTGGTCGCGGCTGGACCGCATATACATCATGCAAAATGATGATTTCCTCCCTGAGATGCTTGAAATGAAAGTCTTGCAGCAATATGCATTGTCGGACCATTTTCCTCTGCAGCTTGAGATGCTCGCACACCCCATTGCACCTTTTAAGCGATTTCTGGACCGGCTCCCTTTGCGTTTTAACTCCTCTTATTTGAAGCATGCAATCTTTCAGGGTTATATGCAGCAATTGATTGATAGATTCTTACTGGACTTCTCTTCTTAGGGCACTGCTTCGTTTGAAAGATTGCTCTCTAATGTGCAGCGGGTTGCTCGCTAGTATGGAATCCATCATGCCTCTCTTTGTCGACAGCGTCGGCAAGCCACCCAGGACTTGCTGGCTTTGGTCCGTTCTCTGCTGATGGATACTCCAGATGATGCATTCTTACTAGCACTAGCAATGCGTGTGGCTCATCTTATTCAAGAATTTCAGTTGAAATCGTATCGGTAGGCCAAACTGCAGCATCTGACGGAGACTTTGCAAGATAATGCGTGTCAGACTCATAAATTCTTTCGAGTCCTCCATGCCTCTCCTGCTCGAGAGAATATGACTAGACTTCTGGATGCAGACGGGCACTTGGTCCTTGATCCGCAGACTATTGTGCATATGTGTAGGGATTATTTCATTGATCTTCTTGGTTCCACTTCGCCACCTTCAGCCCAAAATACTCAGGCCCGTTCAGTCTTTTATGACCTGGTTCGTAATCAGGTTCCGCAAGACATGCAAGCCACTATGGAGTCAGATATTTGTGAGGCGGAGGTTATGGATGTTTTGTTACACTTACCCAAGGATAAAAGTCCTGGTTGGGATGGTCTCACCAATGAGTTCTTTGAGGTTTTTGCTACCCAATTGGCGAAACCATTAACGGCTTTGTTTCAGCAGGTGTGGGAAACGGGGATTATGCCTTCCTCATGGAAAGAAGGACTTATTAAATTGCTTCTGAAGGTTCCTTCGCCGTCTATGTTGAAACATTGGCGCCCAATTTCTTTAATGGGTTCTATGTACAAAATCTTTTCCAAAGTAATGGCGAATCGGCTCCACAAGCATCCCCCTGCCATTGTGCATCCACTTCAATATGGTTTCATTAAGGGCCGAAACATTCTGCACAATGTGTTAAATGCGCAACTGGCGATTGATTATGCACGCCATTCTAATCAGGAGGTCGTACTGATTCAATTGGACTTGAAAAAGGCTTTCGACTATTTGGACTGGTCTTTTGTTGCAGAGCTTATGTCTGCTATGGGCTTTGGTGATCGGATGTCTCGACTGATCTACATCATCAGTGTAGCGGCGTCTTCGCGAGTCATGTTGAATGGAGGCGTTACCGCGCCATTTGCCCTTGCCCGGTTTGTCAGACAGGGGTGCCCATTGAGCCCGCTCTTCTTTGCCCTTGCGACTCATCCGGTTCTTTCGATGTTATCTCATATGGCCGCTTCCACTCAGTTGGCTGGATTGTCGCTTCCTTCTGGGCAACATTTCATTAGTCAATCCTTGGCTGATGACAGTTTTATGATTCTGCGGGCGGATAAGGATAACCTTCGCAAAGCATTGGATGTTTGGGATCTCTTTGGTCAGGCTTCCGGCCTTCGCATCAATGCGTTGAAATCAGCCATTCTCAGCTGCACGGAGTCGGATTTGTAGTCATTGAATTGGCAGGGTATCGTTGTGCCTCGTGGTTCCATTGTCAGACATCTTGGCTACCCCTTGGGTGTTGATGTTCCACCAAAGCAGCTTCTACAGTGGACCTCTCAGAAACTGGCAGCTAAGTTCCTGTATTGGAAGTCTCAGGCTTGGCCATTCCATGTTCGCCTCAAAGTAGCCCAGACAATTACGTTGCCGATGCTCACATATTTCTTGCCCTTGCTGCCCTGGACTACTACTACTCTGAATGCTCTGACTCAGTTTATTCGTTTCATGTTATGGAAAAAAGATTCCTTGCATGCAGGCATCTCCTGGATTTCTTGGTCGCATGCGTGCACCCCCAAACGCATGGGTGGAGGAGCTATTTTGGATGCCCAAACTCACATGCTGGCCCTCCGTTGGTCTCTTTTCCGTGCTATGTGCTCAGATCATCATCCGTGGGTTGTTATAGCCCATTATTTCCTTGAGGAGCAGGGGCTTCGGCATGGCAATACCCAAATCCAGAGTTCGTGGTGGCATGTCCTTAATGCCGATTCCCGATTCTCTTGTTCCTCTTCATCCCTGCTTACCCATTTGGTATGTTCTTGGAAACTGCTCCTCCGGAAGGCTCAATGGCATCCAGCGGAGGATCGCTTAGTTGCTAATTCTTTTCAACTGGAATTGCTGGCAGTCTCGCGGATACTTTCATGGGAAGGTAAACAAGAGCTTCGACCACAATTCAACCATATGGCACGTTTGGGCTTAACTTCAGTCGCGGATGCCACCCTTGCCAGTCGCAATGTGCTAATATCATTTCGTACAGCCAGGAGAATCTTTAGGATCCCTCGTGGATACAGGCATTTATGGGAACAACTTTTGATGGTGCTCCAGAGCAGACAACCCTTTCCTGCCCTTGCTTCGGATCGTCCTTGGCAGGATTGGGACTTTGAAGGCCGGCTGAGTTTAGATAAAGCTTCCGCTAACCAGGTCTATCATCTTCTGATTAAAGATCATCACTGGCTGGTCACTAAAGCTAATGTGCTATGGGGATTGCGTAAATCCCGGTCATGGTGGAGGGCAACTGTGATGGAAGGGTGGTTGAACAAGACACCCTTCAAATATAAGGTCTTTCTTTGGAGGGTGATGATTGGGGGTCTTTCGCTTGCTTCTGCTCTTTCCAAGCGACGAATATCCAATGGCAATTGTTTCTTTTGCACCACCAGTGTCGAATCTGCCCGTCACCGCTTTATTTCTTGCCCTATCGCTAAGAAAATATGGTCGTTCTTGTCAGCCGTTTGGAGAGCAGTGGTTGGTTTCTCGCTAAGGCCCTTTGATTGGGTCTTTGTGCAGCCCAAATACCCAACACCGGCACAGCCACATATGAAGCTAGTGTTTCACTTTCTTCGATATTGGGGCTGTTGGCATAACTGGACAATTCGGAATGCTTTTCTTTTTGATTCCGCCTGTAATGTTCAGCGGCATATTGTTCGGCTTAAGGGGCTCTTGTATTGGCAGATAGATCTTCTTCAGCATTCTGACTTACTTTACCTGGAGGACTTGCGTCCCTGGCATATGGCAATTTCCTCTATATCTTTGCCATGACCTTGTAACTCTTAGAACTAGAACAGTTTCACATAATGGCTTAGTGCCATCATGTATCTTGTAATCAAGTAAACTTGTACTTTTTTCGTAATTAATACAATTACCCTTTACGAAAAAAAAAAGAGAGAGAGAGAGGATTCATGTTGTGTAAAAAGAAAGGGAATCGTTTGGGCCAGGTGTGGATTTTGTGGCAGCATGTGACTACTCCTAAAAGGATGGGAGGAGCAGCTTAATTGGATGTTAATTTGCATATGGCTGCTTTGAGACTAGTACTTTTGCAAGCACTATGTAGAGAGTCATCCCTGGTCAGATATTGCAAAATCTTTCATAGAAAAGACTGGTATCTCGCATGGTAGCATGGCTATTCAAGTTTCTTGGTGGCATGTGCTTAATTCCATGAGGCCTATTAAGGTCTCCTAATCTTTTTTCCTTTCTCATTAGAGTGCATCTTGGCAGGAGATGTTACGTTTTGCAGTTTGGCGCCCTCCTGATTTTTGTAAGGAGGAGAATTCACTACAAGGAGAAGTACTGGCTACCTCTAGGTTGTTGGATTGGCTTGATAAAGATTTGCATCGAGACAAGTTTAATCGGATGGCTTGTTTGGGGTTGTAGATAGTCCATGATGGTGCCATTCCTAGGTAGTCTCGTCTTTATTCTTTTCGGTGTATTTGTTAGCACTTTCGGGTGCCTTGAGGATATCATGACATTTGGTCGTCCATATAGGGCATGCTTTTGAGGTTCTCTCCTTTGCCTGCATTACATCCATCGTCTCCTTGGCGAGATTGGATGTTTGTGCTTCCTTATGATTTCGAGATAATGCCAGTTAATCAGATATATCATCATATGGTTGAGGCCAAGAGATGGGGTTATTGGAAAGGCTAATAAATTATGGCATATCCGGGATAGCAAAAAGAAGTGGTAGGAAAGATTCATCCAACTCTGGAAGTCTAAGGTTCCTTATTAGGGCAAAGTATTCATGTGGAGGTTGCTTATTGGGGGTCTTCCAGTTGGGGATGTGTTGTATGCTCGCAAGATCTATGGTGGTTGCTGTGTATTTTGCACTACATGTGATGAGACATTGGTTCATCTCTTTGTCTCTTGCCTTGTTGCTTGATAGATTTGGAGTTTTGTTTTCCGTGTGTGGTCCTTGCCGACTCAGCTCGTTCGTGGATTATGGGAAAGATGACTTCTATGTCTTCTTTGCACTTAGATTATTCTTGCCTCTTCCATTTCCTTAGATGGACAGCTTTGTGGCATATTTGGCATACTCGGAGTGCCTTTATTTTTGATTTAGCCTCTGCCATCCATGGTTATGTGGTCCATGTTCGTGGTTTAGTGCTATGGCAGATCTCCTCTATGGTTTTAGCTGATCTGGTTCTTCCTGACATTGTTGCTCCTTGGCTAGATATTGTTTGCTCCACACCAACTGTTTTTTCTTTGTGATATTTGTGTGTTAGAGTCTTGGTAGCCTTTCATTTGTCTCTGTTTTCCTTAGTTGACCTGATGGTTTGATGTAAATATTACTACTTAGTTCAATTATCTTCACGAGAGAGAGAGAGAGAGAGAGAGAGAGAGAGAGAGAGAGAGAGAGAGAGAAAATAAAGAAATAAGAAAGCTATATTAACTTCTACAACAAGCCAAGTCGGCCTATGAGACCAAAATGTTGCATACAAAATGTCTGGGAGATTTCAAAAGTCCCAGTGAAGCTAACGTTTATGCTATGTTGAACTAAATTGAGTAGGTACAAAATGATATCTAGACTAGATACAATCTAGAGGTACTCCCAGTGCGGTGTGGAACTGCTCCTGGAGTGTTCATCCTAGGATGTCCTGCATGGGTCGGTCTAACATGGAGAGACTAAAGCGGTGGGGCAGGGCCCTCCGATGGCGGCGTAGTATCCCTTGTATTGTCGACATGTGTCTTCTGCGAGGACGGGAGCCGGCGGGGCGTGGGCGCCGGGCTTTGTTTCTCGCTGTGGCTATTTCTAAGGTGGTCCCCCAGGGTCGGGAGGCCAGTTGGGCTGGTGGGGGCTCGGTGGTGGGGAGGGTAGCTGGTATTTGGTAGAATTTGTTGAGTGTGCGTTGGTTGGTGGCTCCTTGTCTTTGCTCCGTGGTTCATAGGAGGTGGTCTCTGTGGCATCGTATTTCCAGTAGAAAGAGCCCCAGACATCTCTGGTCTTTGAATTCCATCACCTTGGAGAGTGGTTCGAATCCTTCGCTGAATAGGCAGTGGAAGCGTCCCCGGATTTCGTAGTACACTGGGCATCTACAGATATAGTGTTCCTTTGTCTCTGGCTCGAGATGGCAGAGCTGACAGATTCGGTCTTCTGGGAGGAGGGGGTTGGCCCCGTATCTGCCCGTTTCGGCCCGTAGTTGGTGTGAGGACGTGCGGATCTGTCCGATGGGGTCAGACTTCTGACCCCATGAGACAGGTGTGTGTCCATGTAGCTTAGGAGGGTGATGAAGCCATCCGGGGAGATGTGCAGGAAGTGCTCTCGGTAGAAAGCCTTCTTGGTTCCTAGTTCCGACGTGGGGGTCACCCATGTCCTGGCTGTGTCTGTCTGGATGATATCCATTCTGATGATGCGATTCACCTCCTCTCGGTTGATCTCCAGGTGTGGGCAGTCTAGGCTGTATTGTAGTGGGGGGAGGTGGTCCATGTACAGGCCATGGAGCCGTAGCTAGGTCTCTGTTCTGGCATACCAACACTTAGCGTCACCTTGTGTTGCTAGCTGTTTGGATGACTCCAGGGCGAGTCTGGGGTACTGGTGCCGGGGCAGGTTCCATATTTGGTGCAAGAAGGTCACGGTCTGGAAGAGGGCCTCAGCCACAAGGGGTGGTGCCCCCAGCTCTGCGCGGATGATCTCGTGTGGTACGGAGGGCTTGCTTCGGATCATCCGTGAGATCATAAGTATTAAGGGTCTCTCCATCTGCTCCCATCCCTCATAGGTGGCCTCCTCCTTAGGCAGTGTGGCTGATCCTGTGGGGCCCTCCACATGTGGTAGAGACTGGACCCCCATATGGGAGCCCCGTATAGGAGGGTTGGTGTGACCAAGGTGTCAAAAAGCCAGAGCTTTGTCCGAGGTTCCTGGAACTGTATGCGGGCACATTGGTTCTCCATTGACCCGAGGGTTGCATAGCCTCGGGTTAGTCTATCTTCTGCTGCTTTTCTCAGGGTAAATCTCGGTCCAGAGAGTGTAATCCCCAGATAGACGTATCTTTGGACCACGTCCACGGTCTCTCCGCCGTATGTGAAGGGGGGTACCGACCGTCGGAGCCATTGGGTTGACTGTTGAACACCATGACCTTGGTTTTCCCCAGGTTCACAGTTAGGTCTTTGTCTTGGCAGAAGGCCTGTAGTGCGTCCAATTGGCGCTGTAGCCCTTCGGGTGTGCTGGAGATGAGGACTATGTCGTCTGCATATAGTAAGATGGGTATTAGTGTCCCTCCCAGGCTCGATCCCTCCTCGCCCAATCTATCTATGTACTCTGAGATCTCATCAATGTAGAGGCCAAATAGGGTGGGTGAGAGTGGGCATCCCTGCTTGACTCCGATGGTGTTGGTTATCTCCTTTGACAGCCCTTCTGGTGCCCGAACTCGGCCCGTTACCGATTCGTATAGTGCCAGTATCCCCCATCGCATTTCGGTTGGGACCTCCAGTTCCTGTAGTCTTTGCGTGAGCCTCGCTCGTGGGACTGTGTCAAAGGCCTTGCGGAAGTCCATGAAGCAGCAGTACACTCGTCTTCCATGTGCTTTGCCCTCCTCTATGATGGCTCTCAGTGTGAGGATATGGTCAAGGGTGCATCTTCACGTGTTCTTGCAGTCGGTGTGGATGATAAAAGGGCTTTTGATACTGCTTTGCATTTTGACGCGCGTGGGAGGCTTGTGCCTCCTCGGGATGTTTTCCGTTCTCAGCAACATTAGTTTCCTTCTCGTGCTTTGAATTGCTAGTTTGCAGAGGGCAGATCTTGTAGATGTAATTCATAGTGAGATGGAGAGATTTCAGGCAGCTAAAGCTACTGATGTTAAAGGGAAAGGGAAAGTGGCGATTTAGTAGTTTTTTCTTTTGTGGTTTATCATGAGACTTGCTTTATGGAATGTTAAAGGCATTTCTTCGGGCAGTAAGCAATATCGGTTGTGGACTGTTGTATTAGTGGTGTTAGCTGAAAATTGGGATGTTTTTTGTGCTGTGGAGCACAAACAATATGCTTTGGCAGGATCCTCTTATGTATATAAGGATTATACATTTTTTTTCTAGTGGTCGGGTTCCACATAAATTTGGAGTTATGTTGGTTGTTAGATCGTCCTTGCAATCATCCTTGGTTTCTCAAGACCCTCGTAGTAGATTTCTGATGCTGGAAATTCTATACGAGGGAGAGGTTTTGTGGCTGGTGGGTGTGTATACTCCTTCTATTGCTTGGGAACGCCGTTAGCTTTGGGATGACTTGCACTACCTTGCCATGGCTCGTCAAGGTTTTGTAATGGGAGATTCTAATGTGTGTTTCTACGGATCAGGTAACTTCACCGCACTTGGTCATGGATGGTCCTGAGCGGCAGGCTTGGGACGCTCTGGCAGCTGTGTCTTTGAAATAGGACTTGTGGTCCTGGATGCATCCTTCACAGTCTGGATATACTTGTTGTTCTCTTCAGCATCCAAACACCTGGGCTAGACTTGATAGGATCTACATTTGTTAGAGTGATTCTTTTCTTCCTGCAGTCATTGATATGTGGGTGGAGCGACAACATGTCTTGTTAGATCACTATCCTTTGGTTTTGGACTTGACCCATAGATTTGTTCATGCCTTTAAGGCTCTCCTTGCTTGTTTGCCTCTACGTTTCAAGCAATCTTTTCTGCTGCAAAATCAGTTTTTGGAATGTATTCAGCAATTGATTGCTTCTTTTAGCTCGAGGTTCCTATCTGGAGGGATGGAAGCATGGACTGTTTTTAGGGATAATGCACGAGCATTGTCCCGATAGTATGGTATTCAGCATGCTTCCTCTTTACGAGCTGAATTGCAGTATGCACAATCTTTGTTGGCCCACTCGTCTTTGTATCAGTCAGGGGATACTAGTGATGACTTGCTCACATGCATTGAATGGTTGAAATGTAGAGTTCAATCTCTTCAAGAGGAGGAATATGCTAAATACAAATTGCTGGCCTGAACGGAAGCTTTGCATGATAATAATTGCCAATCTCATCAGTTTTTTGCTCGTTTACGCCAGAAATACACTTGGGAAAATATTGTGCGGTTATTGGATGAGCAAGGTGTTATGGTGACTGATCCTACTTCCATCATTCAAATGTGCGTTAACTTTTATAAATCTGTGTTGGGTCCACAGGAGATTCTTTTTGATGCTGTTCACTTTGCTTGTTGATACATTTGTGATTTGGTTAGTAATCAGGTTAAGCTAGAATGGGTTGACTTGATGGAGGCTGATATTTCAGAGGATGAAGTGGAGGATGTGCTGTCCCTGATTGAGTGATTGAGTTAACAAATATTCTCCCTAGACAGGATTTGCTTGCTTGGTATGTTGCAGTTTCTTTTGCCCCCCTCTAGTTACTCTATTTCCTTTGCACTTTGATTGTGATGTCTCTAATTTTATGCACAATAGCCTAGAGCCATCTTGTATCTTAATCATGTAATCTTGTACTTTTTTCGTAATTAATACAATTACCTTTTATGAAAAAAAACAAAGAGGGAGAAAGGTAGAGGCTCAAAATCATATATGTATTAAAGACTGAAACCAAGATAAAAGATTCAAGAATCAAGATTACAGATTGTAGACTCACCTTTTTTATAGCTTGCTAGATGTGCTGATGAAAGCCTCGGTTGTCTTTTTTCCCTTCACATCTATAGCCATAGTGCACAAGAAGTAAGTAACAAAAAAGGACAAGAGATAAGTATGTTGATAATGCCCCTCTTCTTTTAGTCACTGCATCAATTGGAGAGGAAGGAGCATGTGCACCTCACTAACTGGAGATTTGACCGTGCTGACTTCAATTGAGGAGGCTCTAGACACAGACGTACATTCACAAGTATACTTGACATTGTACCCTCTCTTTCATTTGAGCATGTAGTTGGTATTCATGATTCTCAATTCCCTCCCATTCCCTTGCTCTTTTGCAGATTCTCTTTCATTTGCTTTCAATAGATTGTTAAAATTTCACCTATGCATCAAGCATAATAGGATTAGGATAATCTATTTTCTTTCCTAGCACTTTCTTTTTCAGTACCACATGTTAGCTACCATAGGTGAATGCCTCTTTTCACCTTGGTTCATCCTTATTGGGAATTCCACTCACTTAACATTGCACCTTACATACACCCACAAGCAAGCACACTTATCTATCTGGGGATGCTTGTATTGGGTATCCCCCCCCTTACGCTTGCTAGACATGTGCCACCCATTCCATCGGTCTCTCAGAAATAAGGATGTCCATCCTTTGCTTATGGTGCACCATCAGACACTCTGTGGCTCACTCCGATGTAGGGAGTTCCCCTCTGCTTACAGTGTGCCTATCCACCCTCCTTCGACTACTCATGCAACTACCATGCCCATGCCTAATTTTTCCCACACCTACCTCTGGATCCATTGTGCATATATCCTACTTGCATAGTGGACACTCTAGGGTGTTAATCTTGGAGTGTACTCCACTCCTATCCACTCTACCCACCCTACTCCTGATTCAATACTAACACTCCAATTGCTGCGGCTAAAAATGCCTTTAGGGATAAGACTTGTTTCAATGGGTCTAATGTCACCACTTGGTCTAACCTTGTGTAACAAATGCTTGAGTCTTAGGGTCTATGGAACCTAGTTGGTTTAGAGTGTATTGGCCTACCTTGACCATGTTTGTCAATGGAGAGCTTGCAATGCTACAACAAATATAAAGTTAATGTAGGGGTTACTTCATGAGTTTCACTCATAATTACAATACTTTCCTCTAACATCTCATCATTGGAGTCATCTCCTTGATTGCCATGTAAGTGAGAGATTGAACTTGATGTATTAATCTTGATTATGAGTTATAGGAGTTTTCTATTAAGAAAGGGGATGATTTGAAAGCCAAGTTGGTCGAATATAGGCATTTACTTGCCAAGTTCGCCAATATTGGCTTCCCAAAGTCAAATGATAATCAGGTCACATTTTTTCTTAAACAACATATGAAACGTTCCCCTAGGATCCAACCTGCACACAAGACACGACGCAAGCCATATCCACAATTAAAGGGTTTGGGATATCAAACTCACCTCCTAGCCATAGAGCCAAATGCGCTTATCCCCAAGCTTGGGAGCTAGTAGCACTTCGGGTCATGACCACATCCCAAGGGTTAATGTCCCATATCACTAGTCATATCATCCAGGTATATGGATTGTAGAGTTGAGGTGGAAGCAGATAGAGAAAGAGAGCTGAGAGCAGGCACATTAATCGAGGAGCTCAATGACACAGAACTGAACCATGTTTTAACAGTGAGATAGAGTGAGAGTGAGTCGACAGATAGGTGTGTACCAGTGTGGTACACACAAAGAATAAAAGAATGTATTTATACTTAGGGCACGGTACACTTACACCCTCTAGGGTGAGTTCACATGTGTGAAGTAATGTATACACGAGAGAGTGGATAAAGGTCCTTTACACCCAACAACCTCGCACTTAAAGGTCCGAAGCGCCAACTCCCACAAGTCTAATGCAATGCTCATGTGGAGCCTTTGCAAGACTTTTAGTGAGAACATCTGCAGCGTTATCCTGTGATTTGATCTTAGTCAGGGTGACTAGACCATCATCCAGAACCTGTCTAATAAAATGATTCCGAACATCAATATGTTTGGTACGTGCATGAAACATGGCGTTCTTATCCAGACATACGGTGCTCTGGCTATCACATCTAAGTATAGGTGTTTTGGTGGGCAGCCCAAAATCCTTGATTGAATGACCAAGCCAAATTGCTTCTTTTGAAGCTTCAGTGGCTGAAATATATTCAGCCTCGGTGGTAGAGAGTGCTACTATTTTTTGCAATCTAGAGCATTAAGAAACTGCCCCACTAGTCAAGGTAAAGATGTACCCGCTAGTAGACTTGCGAGTATCCAAGTCACCTGCCATGTCAACATCACAATACCCTTGCAGATCTAACGTATCCTTGCCATAGCAAATAAATTTTCTTTGTGTGCCCTTAAGGTACCGTAAGATACATTTCACTGCTTTCCAATGTGCTTTGCCAGGATTTGACATGAACCTGCTTACAACTCCCACTGCATAAGCAATGTCAGGTCTAGTGGCAACCATAGCATACATGAGTGAACCACAAGCTGAAGCATAAGAAACACCCTTCATAGTACTGGCTGCCTTATCATCTTTTGGGCAATTTGCTTTGCTAAGCTTAAGATTAGGTGGAAAAGGTACAGCAAGAGGCTTAGCATCAGCCATAGAAAAACGATCAAGTACTTTGCTGATGTACTTTTCTTGTGAGAGAAATAAGAACTGTTGCTCTCTATCTCGTGTTACGTGCATGCCCAAAATATGTTCAGTTGCACCCAAATCCTTCATGGAAAAGGCTGAATTCAGCTGTCTTTTCAATGCATTAATTTGGCTTTTATGCTTACCAGCAATAAGCATATCATCCACATAAAGCACAAGTATAATAAGGCTTTCATCATCAACCTTCTTAATATCTAAGCAGTGATCTACACTACTCCTTTTAAAAGCATGTGAGAGCATGAAGGCATCAAACTTTTTATACCATTGTCTAGGAGCCTGTTTCAAACCATACAAGCTTCTCTTAAGCTTACATACCAAATGCTCCTTGTATAACAAAGCCTTCGGGCTGTTTCGTGTACAACACTTCTTCCAGATCACCATGCAGAAATGCAGTTCTAACATCCATTTGATCAAGTACCAGATCTATAGATGCTACAATGGCAAATAACACTCGAAGAGTGGTCATTTTGACAGTAGGAGAAAGCACTCCTGAAAATCAATGCCCTCCTTTTGTGTTTAGCCCTTAGCCACAAGTCTGGCTTTGTATTTGGGCTTGCCATCCACACATTTGATTTTATAGACCCATTTGTTAGGAATGGCTTTCCTATCCTTGGGCAATGTAACCAAATCCCATGTATCATTTTGATACAATGACTTCATTTCTTCTTGCATAGCTAGCTCCCACTTTTTCTTTAATTCACATGATAAGGCTTCTTTATATGTTAGAGGTTCACCTTCATCTGTGAGAAAAATGCAGTCCAAAGAAGGATCAAATCTTTGTATAGGTCTTTTGACATGTGTAGACCTTCTTACCCGATGATCTGTGTTATCAGGTAATGGATCCACATCCAATGGAATGTCAATGACCTCATTGTTTGGCTGCTGAATTGCATGTTTAGGTTGCTGAGATACAATTTCAGGTGGTTGTAATTCATTTTCAGTATGCTGATTTTGGTGCTGAAGCTGATGTTCAGCATCCCCTTGCTGCCCATTTTCATCTGGCTTAATAATGATACGTTGATTGTCATAATGAGCATCAAAAGGAGCTGAATTTTCAGTTGCTGATGGCTGCTCAAGTAACTGATCATGCTGAAATTTAACTTTCTTTTTGTCTGAGTCATTAGATGTGTCATTTTTCAGCAGCTTTAACTCATTAAATACCACATCCCGACTGCGTAGCACCTTTTTCATGCTTGGAACCCAAACTCTATAGCCCATTTCACCTTCATCTCCATAACCCATGAAGATGCCTCTATGAGATTTCATGTCAAGTTTGGTTCTGCTATCAACAGGTACAAGTACGTAGCATTCGCAGCCAAAGACTCTTAAGTAGTCATATGAAGTAGGTTTGCTAGACCAAACCTCTTTAGGGATGCCACTTTCAAGTGCATGATGTGGAGATCGGTTGCAAATATGCACCGCAGTTTTATGTACCTCTCTCTAAAATGATTGCGAGAGATAAGCTGTGGACAGCATGCACCGAATCTTTTCACATAAGGTGCGATTCATTCACTCAGCCATACCATTAGATGATGGATTGTAAGGAGCTATAAGCTCTCGCTTATAATCCAATTGTCATCACAAAACTTATTGAATTCTTTAGATACATACTCTGCCCCATTATCTGTTCTTATACATTTTAACTTTAAGCCTTTTTGAGTATTAACCAATGCATAAAACCTTTTAAAAGCATCCGATGTCTCACTTTTTTGCTTAAGCAAGTAGACCCATAGCTTCCTAGAATGGTCATTAATAAAAGACACAAAATAACGGAAACCACTATGAGTTTTTATTGGCATGGTGCAAACATTAGAATGGAGTAAATCCAAGATACATGCCTTTCTAGAGGCTCCATGAGAGTATGGACTCTTTACATGTTTATCAATAACAAAATCATCACAAAAGTCAAGCTTTGAGTTTTTCGCATCAACTCTTCCAAGTGAACAGAGTGCCTGCAAACCCTTTTGGCTCATATGTCCAAGATGCTTATGCCATAACTCCATGTGTGACTGTACTTCAGCAACTGCAACAAACTTTCTAGGAAGTGCCTTGCAGTAGAGATAATACAGAGTCCCTTTTTTACCACCTCTAGTGACTAGCATAGATCCTTTTTGTATTTTCCACATACCACCACCTAAAGTAGTAAAGTAACCTTTGCTGTCTAGCTGCCCAACAGAAAGTAAGCTCTTCTTGATGCCAGGTGCATACCTAACATCATAAAGAATCAATTTCTAACTATTTTCTAGAGCTAGGTGTATGGTGCCCATTCCTTCAATATCACATGCATGATTATTGCCAAAGTAGACTTTTCCAAGTTTATCTTCTGCATAAGTAGAAAAACACTCAAGAGATGGAGTTACATCAAAAGAAGCAATGCTGTCAACAATCCACGATTGTGACAAACCATCATGAGCTGACAACAAAGCATCTATCACATCTGCTTTAGTGATATACATGTCCTCCACTGTCATAGCGAGCGGATCTGAAAATGCAACCAGTACATCAGCATCTTTATCCTCTTCTATTTCCTCAATAACAACACTAGATACTGCATTTACATTTTCTGTGTCTTTAGGAGTAGAGTTGCCATCATTGTCATTATTTTTGCCTTTTGTATTAGCCTGCTTATTGCATTCTTGTTCCTTTTTAAAGTACCTGCAATCGGGTTTTTTATGCCCTTTGCGACCACATTGATAACAAGTTACATCTTGCTGTTTTTCCTTGCTTTTGCTGCGACTTTTATTTTTATTTACAACATTATATCTTTTTTCAGTTCTTCCTCTTATATTGTAGGTTGTTCCATTGTTTTCTCCACTTGCCTTGCGTCTAATCTCTTCATTTAGAAGAGAACCACGCATACCATCAAATGTCAAGTTGGGGTTATTGCTCAATGACACAACCAATGCTTCCCATGAATCGGGCAAGGCCATGAGTAAGAAGATAGCCCTCAATTTAGGATCAAAAGCTGGCAAACTTACATCTTGTAATTGACTCAAAATACCAGTGAAAGCATTCAAATGCTCTGAGGTAGTCATCAAGCTTCAAGTTGACCACCTTCCGTATGAGATGTATCTGATTGACAGGAGTTGTATTCTCATAAGTAGCCTTGAGTTTCTCCCAAACTACATAGGCAGTATCAGGCCCCTTTATATCAACCAAGGTATCATTTGTGACGGCCATTTTAATGTAAGTAATGGCCTTTTTATTCATTTTAGCCCAATCCTCATCCGACAAAGTAACAGGCTTATGTTCTTCTAAAGCATCATCACAATCCTTTAGAAAGAGTATACCCTACATACGATCTTTCCAAAGATCAAAACCATTGCCATCGAATTTACAAATCTCAAAGAGATTCTTTGTGTCAGACATAGATGCACTGCTAGCCATCTTTAGCAATATACAACTGCAATAAAGGGCTGAATGCTTTCAGCCAATAGCAAGGTTGCTGAATTGTAACAACAAGTATACACTCTTGTACTTCCAAGGTGTCCGAGAAGCAGATGTTTAGTTGCAAATTTCAGTCTCAAGTACTGATTACAGCATATGCACGAATCAAATCTGATACATTTGCATTAAGGATAGCTCCCACTTCAGTAATATATCACCAAAATTCCCAAATGCAATGACCCAAATGCTGTATTTACCATTGTTTCACTGCATAGTGAGTATTCAACAATACATGTACCAAGAAAAGCTGCCCTTTTTCAACATTTGAAGCATCCAAAACTCAAAAGACTCCACTCAGCAGTGAATTTGCTGCAAATTTCACTATCTAGTCTCAAAGCGACTCAAAATACATCACCAATGTGAAAGGCCCCAAAATTTCCGCAGTGAATCTACTCCAATTGCATAAATACATCTTCCCGAGCATCAAGTACGGGCTAATGTTGCAGAAATTTTATGATTTCTGCAAAAGCCCTAAAATTTGGGGTCCAAGAGTGCACAATTTCTAAGAAATTGACTCAAACAAGCAAAAAGTTTCACTTGCATTTGAAAATCCCCAAAATTTCTGAGACCCGTGCACTCAATGTCTGCAATTTATGGTTTAGAAACCACTGAATCATGTGTCTGACTCCAAATATGGGAAAAGCCCCAAATTTTAAGGAGCAAATTTGCACAAATTTATGATCTGTGCTTCTGCGTGTGAACACCCAAAAGGGGAGAAATAAAAAAAAATTGAAAAATTTTCAGATTTGTAGGGGGCCCTTGACCTGCCTGCCACGCACGCCACGTACGCCTCCTCGAGTCGCCCGATACGCACGCCTCCAGCCGCCTGCCAGTTGCACGCCTCCTGTCGCCTGCACGCTGACCTGGAGCACCACAATGCCCATCTCCCTGGTTTTCGTCGTGTGCAGTTTCTGTGTGCTTGTCCTAGTCACGAGCAGGTCCTGAGCGATTGACCCCCCCTTCGACCTTCAACCTTCCGTCTGATGCTTGCACTACTTGCCAGCGTGTCGCCTGGGCTTGACGACTGTCACTGTCCAGTTGCTTGCGACTACAGATTGCACTGAGACTGCACTGTTGACTGCATCTGTTATCTGCTCCCAATGACGATGACTACACTATCTGTAGTGACTGCTGCCTAGCACCGTGTTGCTCTGATACCAGTTTGTAGAATTGAGGTGGAAGCAGATAGAGAAAGAGAGCTGAGAGCAGACACATTAATCGAGGAGCTCAATGACACAGAAATGAACCATGTTTTAACAGTGAGATAGAGTGAGAGTGAGTCGACGGATAGGTGTGTACCAGTGTGGTACACACGAAGAATAAAATAATGTATTTGTACTTAGGGTATGGTACACTGACACCCGCTAGGGTGAGTTCACATGTGTGAAGTAATATATACATGGGAGAGTGGGTAAAGGACCCCTTTACACCCAACATGGATGCATTGGCCAAGGAGCCAAGAGTCAAAAAGTGGTGATCATACATTGAAATGTGCATAGTAGGGCCTTGAGTCCTAAACATAGGACTCGGCTGCCCTAACCCCGAAATGTCCTTAGTACATTCTCACTAAGTTACTTCATGATCATTGTGAACAATGCTACTAGCACCCATTTGGATTCCCAAGAACACAGACTCTGGGTAGTTTTTCCACTTGACCAAATACTCAAGATAAATAGTCTGACGGGATTATTTAGTTCTAAGGTCAAGAACTAATTTAGGTTCGAATGGAATATATCTAGTAGTGTTCTCAAGCCGCGAGGCTTCCTCAATCAGAGCAATCGGTTCACCTTGTCACAATTGCTCTTTCAAATGACTAACATGGAATACAAGGTGAACTTGGATTTCCAAAGGTAAATCCAGCTCATAGGATACACTACTCATCTTCTTGGCAATTTGAAAAGGACCACAATACCCCGAAGACAATTTATGGCACTTGTCGGTAGTCATTGAATCAGAGTCCTTTGGGATGTAAGGTAAAAGAAAATGCGCTCTTCAAGCTCTTGAGGATTGCGATGTTGGTTAGTATAATGGCACAATCTTGGGCTGTTTTAGTACTTTCCTTAGGAATCATTAATACCTCTTGTATATCTTATAGAAAGTCAACTAGGGATTGCTTTTTTGACCCCCTTGAGCTCTGTGGCAATCGGTTGTTTCAGCTCATAACTGACATAAGCACAAAGAGACTAGCCAACTTGTGGCCTTTCATTGTCGTCTTTGTGGGAATGAATTGAGTCATTTTTGTGAATTTGTAATCAATGTACAAAGAGGAATATTTATCAAAGAACCATGACATACCAAGAATGACATTGACATAGTCAAGGCTCATAAGACACGACACAAACCATATCCATAAATTAAATGGACTATACATCAGGATCACCTCTTAGCCATAGAGCCAAATGGGCTCACCCTAGAGCCTAGGAGCTAGTAGCACTTTGGGTCACGATCACATTCCAAAGATTGGTGTCCCATATTACTAGCCCACACCATCCCGGTGTATAGATATGTCAACCAATGGGCCGAGAGTCCAAGAGTGGTGATTACACAATGAATGTGCATGATAGGGCCTTGAGTCTTATAATAAGACTTGGCTGCCCTAACCTTGAAGTGTCGTTAGTACATTTGTACTAAGTCACTTCATGATTACTGTGACCAATGCCACTAGCACCCATTCGGGTGTCCAAGGATGTAACAATATACCTCCTAAATGCTTCCATATTATATAGCATATTGAAACCAACCTTTCTTCTTGGATAGGGTGGTAAATAACCTAATTAAGCACTTAATTACAGCAATTAACAAATTCATAAAACTAAAATGTACACTTTACCATACAATCTTGGACATTGGATAGCTTGTTGGTCCCAAAACTGGCACCCCTTGCAGTATTTCTTTGACTTTTATTGTAAATGGATGTAGTACAATTGAGATCCTATGACTTTCTCTACTAATCCAAGTGTCTCTTGCTCTCAAAATTGACCAGGAAGCCTCCAAACCAATTTGCCCCTTGGTTTGCTTAGGGATTGGCTTTCACCTTGCTCCTTGAAAGACAAATTCAGTCCCAAATCTGATATTGACTGGCTAGCATTTTGAATCTCTCTGAAATTTCTCAATTTTAGCTGCTAGAACTCAAGTCCTAGACCCTCAATTTTGAGCACACATCCCGAGGTGGTTGTCAAAACCCTAAATTTTCCAGTAAATTAGGATTTAGCAAAGATTGACTAAAATGTCTTCCTTTGATGGCTCAAGCTATTGGAAAATGCTGAGATAACTTAAGAGATGACTAAGGAATGAGAAAGATTGCTGTAGAGAGAGAAATTTTAGAGTTTCATTACTAGCAACACTGAAAAACTATTGCTGCCTTACTCAAACAGCCATGGAAGTTGTGACCTACATCTTAGGACCACCAGAAAGACTGCTGCATCATCCTATATGTTATCATCTGCAGTAGAAGGACCTTGGGCTGTTGTCACTTGCTCTTAGAGGGCTCCAAACTCAACAACCTCTCCTTGTTCTCTAACAACCTCCTCCTCTCTCAAAAGTGGTTGTAATAGACTCCACTAGTCCCTAAAAACGTTTTTTCCACTTGCATGGGCAAGTTTTGCCAAGTGGCAGCCTTCTAATTTCATTTTTTAACATTATCCATCTTATTAAATTAATTTTCAAAAAATTGATTTAATAATTATTCTAGTACTCAAAAAATTAATTACACCAGTAATAATTAAATTGGCTAGGCTAGCCTTGAAACCTTCACTAGGTTGTACGCCTTTTTCCCCCGTAAGCATTGTGATGCTTTATACTTTCACATTGCTACAATTCGAACTCAATTAATATGTAACATTGTATCTAATTGACTAGCCCCTCATGTGTACCTGACATTCTAGGACCACTAGATGCATTAGGAGACATTCTTGTTTACATACTTTGGATGATTGCAATGTGATTATGCATGGGAATTTATATACTACTAGCCATGCCAAGATACATTCTCCCATACATTGCATGCATTACTAGCTGCATTTTTCCTCATGACCAATACTATACGGAGCATTTGCATGACCAACATTAATACGACAAGTCCCAAACATAGTGGATTGCATATATGCATTGTGAAACTTGCCACTTTGTGTCCCAACATCATGTCAACATTGCTATACATGGGGTTATGCATATTATTAGCCATACCTGGATACATTGGGCCCTGCACACCATGCATTGGTTGCTACATATACCATAAGGAGTTGTGCCATACATCTTTGTATGCTGTTCCTGACCCACCATAGCATGGAAACTAGTTCCACTACCAAAGTAACTTGGCTACCCTATAATTGCATGCATGCCTTGCTGTCCAAAAAACATTGGATGGACACTTCCAAGTTGGCCTTGCATATGTATCATTTGCTTATGCACACTACCCATGTTTGGAACATCATGTTGCTATATTGGCTCTTCCTTTGGTGCATTTTGCTGTCTCGAAGCTCTTGAAGACAATTTCCTCTTCTTGCCTTTGTTACCCTCCTTTAAGGGGTTCAAAAAGTGCATGATTGAGGATCATTTGCTAATTGCACAAACATTTCAGTTGCTGTCCTCAACTGATCTTTAAAGTGGTCATCAAATTGCTCTTCCTCTTTGTTGATCAATTTCTAAAGGCCTAGAAGGACCCACATTTTGGTCTAAACCAACATTATTAGCTTGCTGTCCATGTTGCATGCCTTGTCCAATATCGGCATTGCGTTTTTTCCAATACTTTGTGAATTATGAGATTGAGAGGCATAATCTTTGCTTGATCCCATCTCACTATCTGAAGACATTCTTGCTGTAATGGTAAGCTGAATACAATTTCAGCACTAGAGCAAAGCTTCTAACCTTCAATCAGCTGCCTATGGTTCACCAATTTGAGGGAATTGATGGTATCCTGGCAATGGACCATGAAACCAATCCTCCTCCTCGAATACGGTGATAAAGTGCTTAAATAAGCACTTAAGTACAACAATTAACAAATTCACAAAACTAAAATGCACACTTTACTATATAATCTTGGACATTGGACAGCTTGTTGGCCCCAAAACTAGCATCCCTTGTGATATTTTTTAACTTTTATTGCAAATGAATGGAGTACAACTGAGATCCTTTGATCTCGTCTGCTAATCCAAGTGCCTCTCATTGTCAAAATTGACTAGCAAGTCTCCAAACCAATTTCAGCCCCAAATCTGATATTGACTTAGCTATTGGAATTCAAGTCCTAGGTCCTCAATTCTGAGCATGCATCCCGAGGCAGTTGCCAAAGCCCTAATTTCTACTGTAAATTAAGGTTTATAGCAAAAAGATTGGCTGAAGTCTACTAATGGCTCAAACTGCTCGAAAATGTTAAGATAACTAGGGGATGAGAGAGAATTGCTCTAGAGAGAAAATTCTGAGTTTCATTGCGAGAAATACTAAAAAATTGTTGCATTCATGGAAGTTGTCACCTACAACTTAGGACCACCAGAAAGAGTGCTGTCCCATCCTATATGCTCTCATTTGCACTAGAAGGACCTTGGGTTACTGTCACATGCTCCTGTAGGGTTCCAAACTAGTGTCACATGTTGTAGGACTGATCCTTGGTGGTTGCAAATCATATCAACAACCTCTCCTTTCTCTCTAACAGCCTCCTTCTCTTTCACAAATGACTGGAATAGACTCCACCAGCCCTAAAAACGTTTTTTCCACTTGCATAGGGAAGTTTTGCCAAGTGGCAGCCTTTCAATTCCATTTTTGAGCTTTATCCAGCTTATTAAATTGATTTTCAAAATATGAATTTTGAAAATTGATTTAATAATTATTCTAGTACTCAAAAAATTAATTTCACTAGCTAATAATTAAATTGACTAGGCCAATTTGTCTTTCAAGTATCTTTGAGTAGTTATTAGCTCTTAGACCAGTATTAATTAATTAATCAATGCCTAGTGTCTAATGTCACCACCACTAACATTAGTAGCCATTAAATTGGTCTAGGCCCAAATTTGACATCGGCTATCACCTAGTACCACCTAGTATCTATCAAGCATAACTTATTACAACTTTTGCCTTTGGCACCAACTAATATCCTGCGGTCTTGGGTCCCACACTGAAATAATTAACTTGTACCTCACATGTGCAATTTACATTAGTACATTTGATTAACTTTTAATTGAATGCTAAGAAAAACAATAAAATTTCACGCCTTGTGACACACATCATTTTGTTTCTCCATTTTTCAACCTTCTATGTGTTTAAATGCTAGTTATTGTGTAATCAAGTCCACGAAAAGTCCTCTTTTCCATTTTCACTTTCAGATGGGGCTCTAGTAACCACTTCTTCGAAGAGGAAATCCAGAGGTAGCAAGGATTCTCAAGATGGGAAGGCAACCCAAAACAAGGGTGACATTGTTTCCTCAGGCAGAACCAAAGAAACTTAACCCCTTTGGCAACAACTCCCTATAAAGAACTAGGATTTGGAGACACTTCTAGTGCTTGGGCTATGTAGACAAGGAGTGTCGTACTAAGGCCCAGGGTCTTTCAACTAAGAGACCATAGCAAGCTGCGACTGCATCCACAAGTGGTACTCCCCTTGGATACTTGAGTGGGGCTATGCCTCCATTTGCTGCACCACTTGCTCGTGCTTCTTGTACAGAGCCACCTCAGTGGCATGCTGTTGGACATGTGGCATATGGATAGCCCCCTCCTCCCTAGCCTTATAGGTCTCTTGAAGGTTTGGGTGAGTGGTTTGCTAACCACACCCCATTAGATTTCTCACCACAAGCACTTCTAGCCATCATTTCGGACCCTTAGGGCACTCTTGGCTAATCTAGCCTTTTCTTAGACTTTTTTCTTGCAAGAAAAGAGATTTCTATTAATAACTCCTTAGCAAAGAACCTAAGGTAAAATACAAAGCACAAGGAATTTTGTCAAGAGTAATTGAGTATATCCCAAATATAAGAGTAACTTAGTTCATCATAAATACCATGGTTGTGTGAACAACCAATCTGGTGGGCTATAATGTGAAACCATGTAAGGGGTGGTATAGAAGAAGTTGCTTGAGTCCCATGCCCGCATAAAAACCTCTCTTTTCTTCCTTAGCCTCTTTGAGCTGCCCTGCATCCTCTCCCATCTCCCACTAAGAGTATGAATGATCTCTATCCAAATCCTAGATAGAGTCTCTGCTGTGGATACAACTTGAAGGTCGATAACCTGGCTTCATATCATGGTCCAGATGTACTAGGCTATGATATTGGCAATTGAATCCAACATGTGATAGTGTCTGTGGGTCCACTGCGTCTGCGAGTAAATTGGGTGGTGATCTTGCTCAGATGCTTTCCAATGATGAGAAAAGAAAGACTTCTGTGAACATCCTTGTAGCCACATGTTGGGCCTCTATTAGTGAATCAAGCTACAGCCCCCTAGGTCACCACCATGGTCTTTGTTGTGCCATGGAATATCAGCTTGAGGGCTCTCCTCCATACCTCCTGGGCTCTAGGACAGTCCCATAGGTAGTGTCTTTGTGTCTTCTTTGGCTCACTGCATCTTGCACATGGCATTGGGTCCCTGCTGTATCCAAGCCAAGTGCCAACTGCTAAGCTCTTGTGAGCTACAAGCCATAGGAAGAGAGAGATCTTCCTAGGCCTGAATCTTTCTTAATGTCCTGTCTCTACTAGTCGCAATGACTACTTAAAGGATGTCCCCTCTAGAGAAGAGACTAATCCAGATTTGAGGCTTGGGCTGCAGGTTAGATGAAGTGGAATATAGGGATCAAACGGAAGGTAAGTGGGTTATAGTCAAAAGCAGGAAGAAAATGCATCATTCTTGGGAGTACTATAAGCCCGAGTTTAAGGTTCAAGTGAAGACATAGTGGGTCGTTTAGTTTGCTCTTTTGTTTTTGTGTATTGTTTACTGTTTAGTAGTGCCACAATTTTGTTGCTATGTTTGATGCTCTGTTACAAACATTTGACGAATGTTAATCTGATTTTTCATCATAGGAAGGTAGGGAGGAGGCTAAGCGCATTGATAGCACTTGCCCTACATATGGGAGCAGACTTCTTCGAGGAGCCAGGAAGGATGGATTGTCCTATTGCTGTTCTGCGTCTTCTTCACTATTCAGGTCTTTCTTGGGATGAATAGGATTTGAAGTTGGAGTTTTGGTTACAATATCATGATGTTTGGTTTTGTAGGAGAGATGTCAGTTCCAGAGAAGGGTGTATATGGCGCTGGGGCTCATTCAGATTGGGGTCTTCTTACTCTCCTAGCAACTGACGACACTCCTGGACTGCAAGTAAATACAGAATTATATGTACTATGGTCGTAGTCATGCAAAACTGTTGCAAAAAATTATTATTAGATTGTACATGATTTCAAGGCACATATATTTTGAGTATCAAAGCATTATATATTTTGAATGCTAGGAATAAAGCTCTGATTGCATGTACAGATCTGTAAGGACAAGCATGTTGAGCCACAAGTTTGGCAAAATGTGCAGCCTCTAAAAGGGTGAGGATACAGTCATGCTTTCATGTTAGCATATTGTACTCCATAATTTCATCATCTCAACAGCTATACTTTTGCTAATGTCTAGGGATGTAAAACACAAGTATGTTTGGTCACAAACCTTAAAAATATGTGTGATGCCAAAGTTGACTGAAAATAGAGACAAGAGTGAGAAGGAATAGAAAAGCATGCATGACACAAGATTAGGTATAATCTCCCCCCATGCATGGGTGAGCACCTCCCCCATACATATGTTTATAGTATTAGAATAAGCTTTTGTGCTCAAAATACATTGAAAGCATCTTTTTTGGGTTCCTTGCTTTTCTTCACTTTGCATGACTTGCTATTGTGCAAATAAATCAAAACACACTCAATTCTAATAACTTTACAAAAATAGTATTTTGTCTTTTAATAAATACATAAAAAATAAATCTATTGCGCATGTGCTTTGGAGTGCTACAATGCATTGTTCTCCCTATGGAGAAAGAAGGAAAGGGCAAATTTAGTGTGGGTGCTAGCGTGGGTGAATCTCATAGAGAGTTTTGCCAAGCATGAGACTCAAAAGACAGGAGAAATAATTGGAGAGAATTTGTTGCAGAAAATAGAATGTATACAAATGACAAGGCCCTTGTGCATGTTAACCAAAGTACACACCAACTTTGTTTTTTTTTTTTGGGTCAACAAGAGAAGTTATATTATATGTTTCAAGGGGCTTTAGCCACTTCTTGATAATCCACTCTCTGTAAACAAAAGGAGGTTTGAAGAAGTGGCACTTGGGCCTGACTATGATGTGTCCAATAGTAAGCTCAAAAAGTCATCTCCAGCCATGATGTAGTTTTCCATGAGGAAAAGATGCATAAGCAGCTTGAGCGGATAGTCAAGATACTTAGGGTTATCTTTCAAGAGAAGCCTCTTGCTCTTGTATAGCCAGCTAGACAGCCTATAATAGTAGTTGATGCTCTAGTAGTCGCAGTTTGAGCCCTCCGTTGATTATGCGATGGTGATAGATGCAGCTAAGCCTCTCACTTATGATGAGGCCATACGCGGTGGTGATAGTCACTTTTGGGAGAGGGCCATGTAGTAAGAGTTTGACTCTTTACAGAAAAATCTTATGTGGGAGTTGGTTCCTTTGCCTAGTGGAAAGTGTGCATTTCCATGCAAGTGGGTGTACAGATTGAAGAGCACCCTTGGATGCCCCAAGCCTATCTATAAAGCCAAATTGGTTGCTAAGGGTTTTAAATAGGAGCATGGTGTTAACTTCGAGGAAGTCTTTTCTCCTGGAGTCAAGATGACTATCCTATGCCTAGTACTAGCATTGGTTATTCAGCTAGATTTGGACCTTTATCAGATGGATATTAAGACAACTTTCTTACATGAGGACTTGCATGAGGAGATTTATATGCAATAGCCTAAGGGCTTTGAGGAAAAAGGCTGGGAACACCTAGTGTGTAGATTGAGAAATAGCCTTTATGGTCTTAAGTAGGCACCTAGGGAATGGTATCACAAGTTTGATGCTTTTATGCATTCATAGGGCATATGCAGTAATATGGATCTGTGTTTATATAGAAGAAGGCTCATGATGGTAGCCTTTTGATTTTGGTACTCTATGTAGATGACATGTTGATTACTGGGAGAGCTTATGATGAGTTGGATGCTCTGGAAAGTCAACTCAAGAAGAGCTTTGAGATGAAAGATATGAGATAGGTCTCACATATTCTTGGGATGCACATTATGCGTGATTGCTCTCAGGGGCTTCTTTACTTGTCACAAAAGGAGTATATCCAGAAGGTCCTTGAGCGGTTTCATATATAGGGGATGTTAAGCCTATTAGCTGTTCTTTGCCTTCTCATGTGAAGTATATTTAGAAGGTCATTGAGCGGTTTCATATGCATGGGATGTTAAGCCTATTAGGTGTCCTTTGCCTTCTCATGTAAAGGTGAGCTAGGCCAATTGTCTGCAGTCGATGAGTGGAAGGCCAAGATGGCCAAGATCCCTTATGCATCTACAGTGGGATGTTAAGCCTATTAGCTGTCCTTTGCCTTCTCATGTGAAGGTGAGCCAGGCCAATTGTCTGCAGTCGATGAGTGGAAGGCCAAGATGGCCAAGATCCCTTATGCATCTACAGTGGGTAGTTTGATGTATGCTATGATAGCCACTTGTCTTGACATATCTTTTGCAGTGGGAGTTGTGGCACCCTATATGTGTACACCTGGCAGATAACATTGGGATGCCGTTAAGGGTATCATGAGGTACCTGAAGGGCACAACAGATATGTGCATATGTTATGGTGGCCAAGATACAAGAGTCATGGGATACATTGACTCCATTGACTCTGATTATGCAAGACATGTAGGTAGTAGAAAATCCATCTTTGGCTATGTGTTTACCTTTGCTGGGGTGCTATTTCTTGGATGTTTAGGATGTAGAAATGCACGGAACTCTCTACTACAAAGGCTGAGTATATTGCAGCCATTGAGGCTTGCAACTCAGGGAGTCCAACTTATAGAACATGTAAGATACCACGTGAGTTCAAAAGAAAGGGTATAATATTTAGTAAAATTTACATGATTATATTTACAAAAGGGGTTTTTTAATTACAATTTGAAAAAAATTTGCAAGCTTAGTAAAGTAAAAGGGGCCATTTTAAGGCCTTATAGCATGTAAACAGAAGGTATTTCTTAACATCCTTTGAATACATGCTATATAGATGATTTTTTATAGGTGGATCTCCTAAGACTTGCAAGGAGACTCTATGGTTTAGGCCATTTGGTGCCTTCACTCGAGACACATTCACCTTTAAGTGGGAGGTTGTTGGGGGTAAAGGCGCCTGTGCCTAGTCGCCCATGTATTAGTATGTTGATAGTACCTGCACTTGCACATTGCAGGGGATAGGCTCCCATCATTGTCATTTCATTCTTTATTCTTTCAGTGACATTTGAATAAAGGGAAGGCCGGTCACACATTGTGACCGTTGGAGTTCCTACATCTTGAGTCTCTCTCTCTTGCTCCATCCGTTGTAGCTCACACCTCTCTTGCTTCCACTTGCTTGTGCTTTCACTTGGGCTTCTCTCTTCAATTTGTAGCCCCCTAAGTGGGCTATCTCCACCCTAGAGAGCTTCTAGAAATTCCATCCTTACTGCTCACACAGAGAAAAACCCCAACTGTGTACCCAGCTAGCAGCCATAGCCAAGAAGCTTCAAGCTTTTTCACTTCAACTTTAATCATCCTAAAAGCCACTAATAGTGATTCTAATCATTGATTAACCTTCTCTAGATTTTGTTGCAAACTTGGAAGCTTTATCCACAGGTTGGGCATACGTAATGGGCATTAGTAAGTCCACCGACATATAACATCTCAAGTAAGACATGAACTTGAGAACAATGCTTGGAAGTACTAATGCTTCACTTCTCAGTCATAATCTTGGTTCAACTTAGTTGTGAAAGGTGTTTTATGTCTTCAAGAAATTAAGTGGGTTATCTTAAAAGCTTAACTCTCACTGTTGATCATTGTAAGGCTATGTGTCAAGTATAAATTCATAGACCATTTTCTTCTATTCATCTAATCTATTTATTCAATTGTTTTTCAACTAGATTGCTTCTGCTTATAGTACAAAACTTGTGAAGGAATAGATACTACCATTGCCTTTGTGCAATTGGTAAGACCTTTCTATCATGGCCTGTATTGATGTTGTCGAGAAACCCTTCGCCCTTCACCCATAGTTTGCGTTTTTGTGTTTTTGCGTTTCTGCGTTTTGCATTTAGGGTTTCAGCCCCAAAAAGGGGCGCCATCCTAGACTGACTATGCCTATTTATAGGCCACTCTCTCATTCATTTCTTACAACTGATTCATTCAGTCCGTCACCTTTTCTCTCCAGTCTCTCCACTACCCTCATACCCCTTCAGGAGGACATTGTGGTTCATGGTTCGTGGCTGTCTTATCATCTTCCTTGTGCTACGGCACCCTTGCTCCCTTGTATCACATTCACTCCATGATTCGGAACTTCATCATTCCATTCATTAGAGTTTTTTCTCTCTTCTCTTCTCTTCTCCATGTTTGTTGAGTTCACTCTGTGTTCCTCCCCGCAAACCCTATTGTCTCGCTGGTACGCCATCTTTTGACATGGTATTAGAGCCGGATCTGCTCAAATAGCAGCAAAGATCCTCCACTCCAGCGAAGGCAAAGACCAGTGGCTGGTTCGGTATCCACTTCTCTTTTTCTTCGGCTACATCAAAATCTCGTTTTTGTAGGTTTTAGGTGTTTTTAGCTTGCTACCCACACCCCTTTCGTGGAGGACATCGCAGTCTTAGCTGTCCCTTGCTGTCATCTACAATATGACACCTGTTTCTAGCCTTCCACCCACACTTTGCAGTTGTTTACAGCAAAGCGATTGTTTTGCTGATCACTCTCCATTCAGAAAACAATCTCGTTTTTGTAGATTTCAGGTATTTCAGCTTGCTGCCCACACCCCAAACACAGAGGACATCGCTTTCCAAGCTGGCCATTGCTGTCTACAACAGTCTGGCACTTGTTTCCAACCTATCACACACTGTTCGGAGCTGATTTCAGCATATTGACTATTGCTGGTATTTTTTCTTGTGTTTTTAGTATTTCTCTCACCTGCTGCGTGTGTTTTTACTCTTTCTCTCATCTGCTGCCTGCGTTTTTAGTCTTTCTCTCTCTTGCTGTCTACGTTTTTAGTCTTTCTCTCTCTTGCAAGCTGTCCTGCCTACGTTTTTAGTCTTTCTCTCACCTGCTGCCTGCGTTTTTAGTCTTTCTCTTTCCTAACTTGTGTTTTTCTACTGGTTGCAACCTCTTACTACTGGTCGCATCCTCCTCCCACAGGCAGCTCACTTTTAGCCCTTCCGTTGCCCTTCCATTCCTTGAGGCAGACATTGCGGTTTGTGTTTCACACTGCCCTCACACCCCTTGAGGCAGACATTGCGGTTCGTGGTTCATGGTGGCTGACCTTTTCCTTCTTCAGCAAGGCACACTAGTCTCCATGGCTTTTTTACCAATAGATGACCAGGCTACTAGGTGCTCCTATTGTGGCATCACCGGACACACCACCGATGCTTGCGGACTTCGACCTTTGCTCCCCACCCCCCCGGAGTATATGCGTCTTCTACCAGGCACTCCTTGTGTCACGTCTCCTTTCTAGGCCACAGAGACCGTTCTACATCGGCTATCAGAGTACTATGCTCAAGGCAATAAGACGCATTCGATACACACTAAGTCCTTTCGAGCACATGGAGGATCAATTGGCACTACGACCTCCTAGAGATCGTTGCAATGCCAGTGGTAGTCTTCTCCCACTTATTTTTAGGTACAGTGGCTTCCACGACCTATGGATCTGCAGTCCACTCCATCGAGAGATAGTGATTGTTTGATACCGTCTCCTCGTCAGTCTGCTCCTTCAAGAGACAGTGGTTGCTCGACTCCTTCCTGTTCTTCGGCTACCTAGTCTGCTCCATTGAGAGATAGCGACTGTTGCCCATCTCTTGCTCATTCTGAGCCCCACCCTTCCCCACCCTCGACTACTTAGGTTCGAGAGGCTACCTGTAGGAGCTCTTCGGCACCCCAGATACCTTCTTCGGCACGACTAGCGGCACTTTTTTGTCATCAGACATTTTGGAGTTTGTGATCCATGAGTTTTTGGATTCCCTATCTACTTTAGAGGGGGATTCAGAGGTGGATGTTATTTCTTTGCCCTCAGAGGGGGCATCTACTTCTTCTTCGACTTCAGCGGGGGCCCCTCCACCTCCCACCTCAGAGGGGGAACCTACTCCACATAAGCTCTTCACCTATCCTCTACTTTCTTGGGGTGGCTGTCTTCGACCAGTCATCTCTTCTACTGATACCCAGGATCTTCAGGTACCACCTAGATCGAGACCTTGGAGGTTCAGCCGCAACTTGGTGACGAGACCTTCGTACTTCTTCCAGCATGGATGCACTGGCTTCTCTCGCGAGGTTGTGTTTCAGGTTCTCTAGTTCACTCTGTCTACTGGTCTTTACTGCAGGTTCCCGTTCCGGTGGAAATCTTGGATCTTAGGGATCCTCTACATCTTCTTCCTCCTCTTCTCTTATCTTCTTCATCCCTTGGTCAGCATGGAGCCACCTCCCGAGATCGAGATATCCTTATGGTTCTCGGTACCACACAAAGTCCGACATTCCTTCTATGCATTGCATGTTTTTATCATCTTTGTACTAGGGCGCTTGGGCAAGTGAACAAATTCCCACGAGGGACACTGTCCAAGTGGCACCTGGTGTATGAGCATTCTTCACCATGTAGCATTGCATCTCCACCTTACTCTTCTCTTGTTTCCCTTTTTGGGCCTAAGAGGGGGTATTGAGAAACCCTTCACCCGCAGTTTGCGTTTTTGCGTTTCTGCATTTTGCGTTTAGGGTTTGCAGCCCCAAAAAGGGGTGCCATCCTAGACTGACTATGCCTATTTACAGGCCATTGTCTCATTCACGGCTAATTCATTCAGTCCTTTACCTCTTCTCTCCAGCCTCTCCACTACCCTCACATCCCTTCAGGAGGACATTGCGGTTTGTGGTTCGTGGCTGTCTTCACCATCTTCCTTGTGCTACGGCACCCTTGTTCCCTTGTATCACATTCACTCTATGATTCGGAAGTTCATCATTCCATTCATTAGAGTTTCTTCTCTCTTCTCTTCTCTTCTCCATGTTTGCCGAGTTCACTCCGTATTCCTCCCCGCAAATCCTACTGTCTCATTGGTACGTCATCTTTTGACAGATGTGAAACCTCAAATCTACAAGTTTGATGGGAGGACTTTCACCCATGGCAGGTGTTAGTAAAATATAAAATGATAGAGAGAGGCTATTGGTCATTCATCAAAGGGACAAAATCCATTCCATCAATCCTATGGATGTTGAATATGATGAAAGAGCCCAAGTCATAATAATGTTACATCTAGATGAATCTTTAATTCACCATATTGACCATCTTGCAAGTGCAAAAGAGAAATGGGATGAGCTTGAGAAATTGTATGGTGCAAGAGGGAAGAATTCCAAAATCTTTCTCAAAATAGAGTTCTTCAAATTGTTTGGGAGTAAATTGAAGAGGAGAAATAGAGAGAATGACCATCCATGGGAGATTTTGCCTTTATTGAAGAATTTATAGATATTATTAAGTGGGAGATTGTGAAGAAGCTTCAGGAGTCATGGTCAATTGAAGTTCACAAGAATAAGAAGAAAAAGAGTTAAAATCTGTTCGTAGATGCTCAATAGCAAGATGCATGGGATGCTTGGTGTACTGACAACCTTCTGTTTGTCCAATTAGCAACCTACTGGAAGCTAGTAGACAGAGTATTCTTTACAACCTATGTTATTGAAATCCTCCAAAGTTGATATTATCAGGACAATGGCACTACGGCGATCCTCAGAAGGATGAGTTTTAATACCTTCAAAACCGAATATCTTCTCCTTTGTAGTGGAATGAAAGCTGAATTTAGAGATGTTAAAAAGAAGGAAATAGAAGAAAAGTTGGCAATAGTCCTCTGGAGATTGAAGCCCTTTTGATTCTGTTCTATTGAGTACAGACAAATTGGGTGGAGCCAACTCCTTGATAAATGATGCGATCAAGAGATAAACACTAGAATGAGTTCAGAGGTATGTGAGAAGAGATAATGCAAAAATCAAAGCCGAGAATAAGCTTGTAGCCAAAAGCCTCCTTTGATGCCCTTGTAACACTCTTTACAGAAGTCCCCATGGCTACTCAAGGTTCCTTTTCTAGTCAGATCGGTCTTGGAAATATTAATGACAGGCCAGCGAATATAGTTCCGCTGTCCATCTTTAAGGAAGAGTATAATGAAGACCTTGATCTTCATATAGCTGAGGTCATGGTAGCATGTGTAGCCAACAATGCTAGAACTTTCGAGCATTGGTTAGCGATATTCCTCGCCACTTTCAAAGGCATGGCATTTCAGTGGTATGAGAGATAAGTAGCAGTAACTTTTCGCACATGGGATGACTTGAAATTGGCATTTCTCACTAAATTCAGGCATAAGAATTTCGAAGAGCGGATGCGAGAGGAGTTCATGAACCTAAGTTAGTTTTCTAGTCATGAGATGGAAGCATATGTCTCTAGAATGAAATCTGTAATACTGAAGAGATGAACCAACCATCACTTGAATGAAGGCATCCAGAAGGGAGTTTTTCTTAGAGGTTTACAACCAGAAGTTCGTAAGTTTGTGGAATTAAGAAGACCAATCGACCTGCAAGCTGCAGTGAAAGGTGCAAGACTGCATGATGAAGTTGAACCTCTTTTCTTGCCAGGAATGGTATACCTATCAAATGTAGCCCCAAGGATAATTCTCTACCCCTACCCTCAGATGCAAACAGTGCCGCAGTACACTGCACCGAATCCATAGTGGCTACAAATGGCAATATCTCAAATGATGGTTCAACCACAACAACAATAGCCTCAAATAGTTTCCCCAATGGTGACTCAACAACAATAGTGGAACCCTACCAACTAGAACCAACAACCACCAGTCTCAACAGGAGGTCTAAATCTCAGAATTAGAACAAAGGACCCTCTGGATCAACCTAATCAATCTATGTAGTGATTAAAGAGGCTTCCCAAAACCCTACTACGAGTACTTCAAGAGGTGAAAATTTGAAGGACTATCTGTCCAATTCAGTTGCAAGCATCAAGAAAGAGTTGATGGATGTGATTATAGAACAGCTGCCAGACATTGAGAAGGTTAATACTGCCAACATATCCAGTCCTTCAAGAGCTGGAAGAGATGTGATGCGGTCTAATACATGCTATGGAAAGGACCATCAAGCTGGACATTTAGCCATTGAATGTATCCCAAAACTAACCATCCTTTGAGCCTTCTGTGCGTATTGTTTAAGAAAGAACCATACAGAGGATATTTGCTCTTTGAGAGAGATGCATGAAAGGAGGAAGAAAGATGAAGAAACAAGATTCAACTTGTTGGAATCCAAGATGACTACTTGGGATATTGGACCAAAGCCTAGAGAGTTCAGTCCTAATTTTGGCCCAAGGAGTTTTCCCTCTCAAAGTTATAGAGAACGACAATCTGGTGGTGGCTAGAAATAGAAGTTGAGTGTTAGAGATATGGAGAAAAGGGACATATCTCACCAAACTGCCCAAACCCTAGAAAGTCCATGGATTACAAATCCTTATGCAGTAGATGCAAAGGAGAAGGCCACACTGCAAAAGACTATCCTAGTTTAGCTCCTGTGTAAGCTACCACTGATATCCAACAAAAGACCCAAGAACTTGCCTTCAATTTGGTGGAATTGGAAGTTTTTGCAATAACACGTGCCAAAAAAAGAGAACCCATAGTTCAAAAAGAGAACGTTTCCTCTACCAAAATGATGAAGTTTAATCTTTCCAAGGAGAAACAGAACAATCTAAAATAGAACACTACAATATAGAGCCATCCATTAGTACAAAAGGATATAGAGACAGTTGCAGAGACAGGACCAGAGGTCCAAGAGATAGAGGATGCAGAAGTACCTCCAGTAGTAGAAGTGCAGATGTTGCCACTTCTAGAACAAAGAGGGAAGATAAAAGCGGGGGTTGTCCCATTTCCTAGCTAGTTGGAGAAGCTCATGGATTCTATCAAAGATTATGACTTGGTCAAAGACCTAGACACCTTCAAACCAAACCTAACATTTTGACAATTGCTGATTGTTTTCTAGCTGTCAAAAGAAATTCAAAAGCACACTGATGAGAAGAAGGCTTCTAAGGATTGCTTCTACTATTGTCCCTAAGTCCAACAAAGCCCCAGAGCCTGTGAAAGAAATGGATGTGGCTAATGCCTGCTTGGATCTTGGTACCCCAGAGATGAGCATGTGGTTTGAAGGCTGCTTTATAACAGATGCATTGATTGATGGAGATTCATCAGTAAACATAATGATGGATGTGACAATGAAGGATCTAGGCTTGCAAGGTATGCAGCCTATGCAATGGATTATTAGACTGATAAACCAAAGCATAATTAAGTCTTTGAGTATTCTCCCATATGTGAAGACAACCCTCATAGGAAAAGTTTATTGGTTGATCTATCTGGTGGTAAAACCAAATTTTTATGGGACCTCATATCTTTTCTATTGGGAAGACCATGGCTTTTGAAGCAAGGGTATGGATGGATTGGTTTAAAAGGAACCCTAAACCTAAGTAGAAGACCCAACAAAGTGGTACTGAAGTTGTATGGATTACAAAAAGGTAATGGATCCATTGCCATTGAAGTCTTAACAGACTCTTCCAATGAAGTAACATATGGCATAATAGGAGATGAAGAAGCTGTCAAACAAATCTTTCCCAAGAAAATAGAGGCACAGTCCTTGACAGTGGGCACTGTAAGCCAACTCTCGAACGAAGGAAAGTCTTTGTCAATGGGTGAATACCTCTTGCCTAACCCAAGAATGACTTTGGAAATCACTTCTAACAATGAGATAGAGACATGGATGTACCGTTCTCCCTGTTACACATGGTTGTAACAAAGATAGAGATAGAAGTAGAGCCAGAGACAGAAGTAGAGACAGTTGCAAAAGTAGAGGCAGAGGATACAATAGAGAATCTATTCTTCTCTTACAGAGTCCCTATAGAGGCAGAAATAGAGTCTAAGAGGACAACGATAATGATAGTGTAGAAGAAGATTATAAAAGCACATTGGAAGAATCCATCCAGCTTGAAGAGGATACAAAAGAGGAAGAAGTTCTAGAAGCTACATAAAGCTGAAGATCCCATGCTGTTAGATAGAATGACTATGGTATCCTTTGGACTAGCTAATGAGTCATATCATATGCAAAATATCCATAAAAAATGGATTAAGCAGAATAAGCCTTCCTTCAGCAGTGGCTCTTGTCACCAGAAGTTACCCTTCTTAAGAGAAGATGATGACAATGACCTTGCCAATAACCATCGGTTCGGTAGTCCAAGTAGAACTCTGAAGGTCCCTGTTATGTAATGTCGGGGATGCATCCTCGAAAGACGAGTCCTTGAGCCAAGAAGTAACTAATTTCCAGACCAAACCTGAAACATCAATGATACCATTTCAGCATCCCAAGGAGTTAGCTTAGCCCTCATTGAAAGAGAAAGTTAGTTCCAGTGAAGTATCAGAAGAGGAGACCACTCCCTTCTTGAAGGAGTTGGATCCGTGTGTGGAAGCAATCCGTGTGAGACCTTCATCCGTGAAGTGGAAGGTGAAAAGCAATTAACCTTCGTGGATGTAGATGGTACTTAATGTCACCTGAAGGTGGGTATCAGTTTTCAAAATGTGAGTTGAATGTATGCATGACCTTCTGAAAGAGAACTTGGACGTGTTTGCATGGTTGTACAAAGATTTGGAAGGGGATTGATCCCACGATGTGCTAGCATCACATCGACCTAGAGCCTAATGCTAAGCCTGTGAGGCAAAGACTGAGGTGAATGAATCCAAATTACTTTGCCCTAGTGAAAGCCGAATTGTTGAAGCTCCTTGAAGCCAAGTTCATCTATCCAATGGCCAATAGTAAATGGGTTTCGCCCATGGTGGTAGTACCCAAGAAGAATGGAAAGCTGCGAATATGTGTGAACTTCTAAAAGTTGAACTCCAAGACTAAGAATGATAATTTCTCTATTCCTTTCACAGACCAATTGTTGGACACAATGGCAAGCCATGAGCTTTATTCCCACTTGGATGGATTCAATGGATACAACCAAGTCCAAATCGTTGAAGAAGATCAATCCAAAACAACCTTCACAACAGAATGTTGAACCTATGGGCCCGACACTAGCTCTATGGCACTAGCTGGGCCTCTACTACAACCTACCACTGAATACACAACCTTAAGCAGTAGGGATAAGGGGGTTGTTGAGGGCTTATAATATGCTGAATTTTTATATTTTCTTAATGCGTGGCATATAGGATACGTGGTTTTAAAAATTAAGAGGATTCAGTAGCACGAGTATGCTCAGTGCTGGCCCCAAGCAATGCAGCAATTTTTCATTTAGAGTAAATGCATGAAAAATTTTTTTTTACACCATAGTGCTGGTTGTTGTTGGGTATTTCACTCACGCCTCACTTAACGCCTACGCTCACATAGGAGTGTTGGTGATCAGTAGAACAGTAGGGCATTTTTTACTCTCGGTAGGAGAGGTTTTTTTCCCTAGACTTATGGTATTATTTCGTATGTGCTTATGACACACACTTACGGGCACTTACCGTGTTCGGGTGTGAACATCCCCCTACAACCCTAAGGTTTAAGGGTTGTACCTTGTACTTTCAGTTTACACTCTTTCAGTCTATCGTATTAGGTGTCGTGCTTCACTCTCTACTGTCTATTGGTTTTCTGTGCAGTCTATCGTATTGGGTGTCGTGCTTCACTCTCTACTGTCTACTGGTTTTCTGTGCTGAGCTTCGATCCTGTCCTCCCTCACATTTGGTATCAGAGCCAGGTTCTGCCCAGCTCCGCTTAGCCTCCGGGAGCTTCTTGCTCAGTCCAACTTTGCCTTGGCTCCGTTCAATCTCTGCAACAGCTCCTACCCTTTCCCTGCTCGCCAACACCAGTGCTGCCTGTCTCCAGTAGCTCCTCACCCAGCGCCATTGCTCCGCTTGCTCTCTGGCCATTGTACCTGTCACCTGTAGTGCCTCGCCACAAGTCCTACTGCGACACTCCCTTTGCCACGTCAGTTCTGAAGTGCTGTCAGTCAACTCGCCTACGTCCCTCCGCCAGATGTCCCGTCAAACTCGTCCTTTCTGCCAGACGCCAGTTTCTGCACCCGTAAACTGTCGCCAGCCGTCCGCTTCTCTGAAATCACCTGCGACAGCGTCCGCCCTTTCCATGGTCACCGTTTGGCCCCAAAGCCGCCCGTTAGCACCACACGTCAGGTCAGAGGGGTGGTCAGCAACAATTCGTTATTTCAAAGGTAAATTTTTACATTTTTTATACCATAATTAATTTCTGGAAGAGGGGGTTCCCACGACACAGACACATAATTTAGAAAACATGTCTAGGATACATTAAATGCAATTTTTGGACACATTCATTAAAATTTTTTGGGGCTTTCATGTTTTCTGGGAACATTGGCATACGCATTGCAGTTACAGTCATTGACAGAATGTTTTGACAAACCCGAGGCAAGAAATTTTGGGGATTTTGTTGGTACAATGTTGTTGAATACTGATTGCACATTGGACTGTGTGCATAACAGACAGTTTTGACAGAGTGCACCTCTGTACACTAATTGCAAAGAGTTATTTCCTGCAATTTTTGGAAATTTTCAGATTTCCAGTGTAGTCTTGCTTTGACATTGCTCTTTTGCATTTTTTGGTAATTGAAAATCATGGCAAATCAAGGAGGAGATGTTTTCACTTGTGTATCCAAGGAGGACAGATTGGATGGAAATAACTATTCACTTTGGTTCTTCATGATGAAGAATGTACTTATGGCTAAAAATCTTTGGGATTATGTTAGTGGAGAAGAAGCTCAACTTGGAGTTGTGGCTCTAGCTGCTACTCCTCTAGGAGGACGTGCACCACGGGCACCTCAGCCTACCCCACTTCAGCCACTTTCCCAAAGAACAGTAGATCAAAAAGCATGGGATACACGGGATGCACATGCTTTGTCGCTAATTGCATTGGCAGTCCAACGGTCAATCATCCCCCACATTCATTCAACATCTTCCCGAGAAGCTTGGCTAACTTTGGAGGAGATGTTTGTAGGCAAGAATGAGACTCGCATCTCTTTCTTAAAGAAAGAGCTAGAGACATTGAAAATGGATGAAGGTGATTCTATTCAGGATCACTTGAACAATTCAGGACTTGTGAGAGCAACTCATGAATGTTGATGAGTACTATTCGGATGCACAGATGATATCTACCACTTTGAACTCATTACCTCCTTCGTACTTGGCTTTTCATACGGCTTTAAACCTCACCATGAGGATTGCCGCGCAGCCAATCACTTTTCTTCAGTTAGTCAGTTTGCTTCTAGAGGAGGAGCAAACACGGAGGAATAGTGGTGTGGATGCTATAAACTCTGAGCAAGCTTTTATGGCTAGATAGAAGGGCAAGGCAGCCAAGTGAAGAATGCTCCGTAGAGTTCTGGGACTTTTGGCACATCACAAGCAAACAAAAACCAAGGGAACATGCAAGCCAAAAAGAGCAAATGCCATTATTGCAAGAAGCCAGGCCACTACATCACTGAGTGCAGAAAGGGCATTGCCAAAGAGAAGAAAAAGGAGTCAGGAATGTCTGTTTCTGATGCTCCTTCCACTGCTACTGAGTCCACGTCCTTTGTTGCAAACAGGAACTATTGTTTTTATACATGCAATTATGACACCTCTTGGGCAGATCAAGCATTCAGCCTCTGATACCAATTGCAACGTGCTGCCCGAACTTCTCTTAGCAGTACGTTCTTAGTAGCTTCTAGGCACTTGGTTTTTGGACAGTGGTGCTTCTAGGCATATTACATCTCACAGAGATTTATTTGCATTTGTTCATGCAGCTCCGGTTGGCTAGTTTGTACAGTGTGCCAACAATGCATCATACCCTGTCCGAGGTATTGGGGAGATTGCGCTCATAGCCATTGATGGCTCTATTCTCCACCTATAGGATGCTTTATTTGTGCGAGGCATAAAGAAGAGTTTGCTCTCTATCTCTTCTTTGGCACGTTGTGGATTGCAGGTCACATTTGATGATGACCGATGCATGGTGAGAGACAAAGAACACATGACTTTGGTCTTGACAAACACTTTATGTCATGGGTTATACGAGTTGGATGCTCTTTCAGTTGATCAGTCAGCTTATTTGACATCCACTCTTACTCCTGCTATGATATAGGCAGAGTTATATCATGCTAGGATGGGGCATGTGAAATTTGGTAGCTTGATGCTCTTACAGCATACGCAGATGCTAGATGGATTACCTCTATTGAAGAGACCTCCTGAGCACTTGCGCGAAGGATGTATTTTGGGAAAAATGCATCGTTTTTTGTTTCCCCGTGATGTTACTTTTCGAGCAACAACCAGGTTGCAGTTAGTGCATTCAAATGTATGTTGGGCTATCTATGCAAATAAAGTCATTGGGAGGATGTTACTATTTTGTGACTTTTATTGATGACTTTGCTCGATTTTGTTGGGTCTACTCTTTGGTCAAAAAGTCAGAAGTGTATGATGCATTCTTGGCTTTTATTGCACTTGTTGAAAACCAGTCTGGTTGTAAAATTAAGACTCTTTGTCGGACCGAGGGGGGGAATACATGTCCTCTATGCTGAATTCCTTTTTGAAGCAGAAGGGCATTGTCCATCAGTACACTACTGTTTATACTCCACAACAGAATGGGGTTGGAGAGAGAAAGAATTGGTCACTCATGGAGATGGCCAAATGTATGCTGAAGGCAAAGAGCTTGCCTCACAGTTTTTGGATGGAAGCCGTCATGTGTGCTTGCCATGTTTTGAACAGATGCCCCACCAAAGCTTTGAAGAAAATTACACATTTTGAGGGTTGGAACAGTCGGAAACCTTCTTTGGACACTTTCGTACCTTTGGTGCCTTGCATATGTACATATTCCAAAGGTACTAAGGAAAAAGTTGAAGAACAAGGCTGTTAAATGCATTTTTATGGGATATAGCAGTGAGAGCAAAGGCTACAGACTCTATGATCCTGTTTCTAAAAAGGTGTTTGTCAGTAGGGATGTACTATTTGATGAAAAATCGGAATTGTCCCTGGCGGGTTTAGGCACATATCAGACTGCCCGTGATGTATTTGAAGGGCTGCTGCCCATTACATTAGGTGATTCAGCTGGAGTTTCAGCAAGTGAACTCAATGTTCAGCTAGCTACTCCTTTGGAAAATGCAGAAAATCAGCCATTGGCTGATCTGAATATTCAGCAAAGTGCTGAAACTGAAATTCAGTAAGAGCTTATGCATAGTTAGGAGGCAAGACAAATGCCTAGATGGTATTTACAGACTATGAAAGATAGTCATCTGGATGCACCCATGGCTGGTCGTACTAGAAGGCAAGCTCGTATGCATGATACTGCACATAACATGGAGTTTGTTATGGCAACAAGCACCCTTGATGATGAGGAGCTTGAATGTTTTGAAGATGCACAACAGAGTGTGCATTGGATGGCAGCAATAAAAGTTGAATTGGATTCTATCACTAAGAATCAAACATGTGATTTGGTGTCTTTGCCATTTGGGAAGAAAGCCATTGGAACAAAATGGGTCTACAAGCTGAAACGGAATGTAGATGGATCCATTGACAAATACAAGGCAAGGCTTGTAGCTAAAGGCTATGCATAAAAAAAAGGCATTGACTATGAGGAGACATTTGCTCGTACTTCTTGTATGACGACCATCAGGTCTATGGTTGCTTTGGCTGCTCATTATGGATGGATTGTGCATCAGTTGGATATTAAAACTGCATTTTTACATAGGGAACTTCATGAGGAAGTATATGTTGGTTTTGCAGTTGAGGGCTTGGAACACTTGGTTTGCAAGCCGAAAAAAGCTTTGTATGGTTTGAAACAAGCTCCTAGAGCTTGGTATGCAAAGATAGATGCTTTTTTGCTTAGCCAAGGAGACATAAACAGCTCTTTGAGTCTACCCTTTATGTATGTAAAGAGGGGGGATCCATGTTGATCATTTGTCTTTATGTTGATGATCTCTTGCTTACAGGGACACATGCTGATCAGATTTCAGCATTTAAACAAATTTTGCAGCAAACTTTTGACATGTCAGACTTGGGGTCTTTGCATTATTACTTGGGCATTCAATTCATACATGATGCTAGAGATATTGGGTTATCAGAGTTAAGATACATTTGTAAACTTCTTGAGAAGTTTGGCTTGTAGGATTGCAACACCAATGGAACCTGGACTTAAACTGTCATTACATGATGACAGTGATTTGTTTGATATACATACATATGCTCTAGTAGTTGGATGTCTTATTTACTTATGCAACACTAGGCCAGACATACAATTTGCAGTGAGCAGATATATGCATCAGCCACACATGTCACATTGGCAAGCTGTTAAGCGTGTCTTCCATTACTTGCAAGGTACTAGATCTCTTGGATTGCTTTATGCCAAGGGGGGACCACTGCAGTTACATACTTACAGTGATTCTGATTGGGCTGGTGATTATGATTCACGTCACTCCACTAGTGGCAATTGTTTCTTTCTTGGCTCGTCTTGCATATCTTGGCTTAGCAAGAAACAATCCACTGTTGCCACATTGTCATGTGAAGTTGAATACAAGGCAGCTTTCACTACCACAATTGAATGCGTATGGATTAGATGCTTGTTTGCTGATTTGGATGTATCTATTATGGAGCGTACTCCTTTGTTTAGAGTGCCATTGTAGTGGCACGGAACCCAGTGTTTCATACACGCACGAAACACATTGAGATACATTATCACTTTGTCAGAGAGAGACTACATGCAGGTGATATCAGCCTTGTCTATTATCCTACCACCAGTAATGTAGCAAACATCTTCACCAAAGCTCTTCCTCGTGAAAAATTTGAAGCATTTCGCCATGCTTTAAATTTGATTTCCTTTGGTGGCGGATGATCCTTGTACTCTTGATCACTCTTCACTCCAGGGAGGTTTGTTGGGTATTTCACTTATGCCTCACTTACACCTACGCTCACATAGGAGTGTCGGTGATCAGTAGGACACTGGGCACTTTTTACTCTCGGTAGGAGAGGTTTTTTCCCCCAGAATTATGGTATTATTTCGTATGTGCTTATGATACACACTTACGCGAACTTACCGCGTTCGGGTGTGAACACTCCCCTACAACCCTAAGATGTAAGGGTTGTATCTTGTACTTTCAGTTTACACTCTTTCAGTCTATTGTATTGGGTGTCGTGCTTCACTCTCTACTGTCTACTGGTTTTCTGCGTTGAGCTTCGATCCTGTCCTTTCTCATAGTTGTCAATAAGGAAAATAGTTTTAGCACTATAAACCATACACAATTGCATTGCATGCAAAACATGGTATCATCCTGGATGCATAGTAATTGTTTTCATGAACGATAATCTACGTTGAGAAGGTGAGTTATCCTAAGCTATAGGGTTAGTGGTTCATACCTTTGCGGAGTATTCAATGATGACTATTTATTATCTCCTGGATTGATTGCTTAAAATTGTGGAGTATGTTTCATACGCGTTCTATGAATGAATGGTGCATCTTGGGGCCAATCCCCGAGGTGTAAAAGAGCCGTAGTGGGGCCGTTGCAATCAACCAAGGGGCACTCTCTTTGTTTGTGCTTACATGGTGTACAACACCGATATGTATAGGGACTCCCTTTGAGGAGTGTAGGAAGGATTATCTGTTGGATTGAGGCTAAACCTTATGTCTTAGCCTTATCATACATTCACAAACACAAATGTTATTTTTTTCTATTTTTCAGACTCAAAAAATCTATTTTTCATCATTTTTTTATTTTTTATTATTTATTTATTCATAATTATCAATATTTTTTCATTTAGCGATCTAGACTGATTGGTCTTACTAATAATTATTTTTCTATCACATTCCATCCCATATGAACACCATACGCACAACCAAACCCTAAAACCACGTGATTTTCCTTAAAAACCGTAATGTTACGGGTTTTGTGTGTTTATAAAAAAATTATTAGATGACTACATTTTACTAATTTTCTTATTATTTCTGATCAATCACAGAATTGACAACCAAATGCAACAATTTTCAACTAAAATTTATCATAAAACATCTATATTTACGACTCACTCATAAAACCAGACCTTTTGTTATACGTATCTCGTGATTGGAGGCCCCTTGACGCTTCCCAATAGCCGCTGATGATCCTTCCAACCTCAATCTATGCTCCTTCACGCTCCAGCATCATCCCACAATTAAAATCTCTCATCTTAGCCCACCCCCTTCTATCATAGAATCAACCATGGAAACACACAAAAAGAGGAGAGAGGAGAGAGGAGAGAAGAGAGAGAAAGACTACAAACTGATCTCTTCATTTAATCCATCATTTTCTGATTTGATTCTTGTGATGGAAGGTGAAGAAAATCCTCATCTTGCTACCCTCTTGCCTCCCCCCGATGCCAACAGTCACAATAATCCATTTTTTAAATCAAGGAGCGCAAAAAAAAGGCGCCCCCTCCCCCACAATTCAGATTCTGTGTGTTTTTCCTTTAATTAAGGATTAAGGCTTTAAACTTTAAAAAAACTAGTTCAATTTCTAAGTTTTCACACTGCATCAAGTGGTTTTTTGCTGAACAGAGGTCCAAACATACTTCGATTCGTGAATGGACTGGACGACCGGCTTCACAGCGTTGAAATCTATCAACTTGGCCTTCATCATAGGTCGATGGAGCCGTGTTATAGCAAATGAGAGGATGTGCCAACTTTGTGGACGGGACGTAGAGGCAGAGCAACACTACATTTGTAGATGCACTGTACACTATGATATTTAAGGCCGCTACCATTGCCTCTTTAAGGAGGGCTTTGGACCATTGATACGGGTGATGGACTATGAGGACTAGAGATGTCAGGTCCTTTTCTTATTTGAGCTCCAACGGCGCAGAGTAGCATTGTTACGGGACCGGAGGCAACCCCAATCACATCCACCCCTCCAGAGAGCAGTTACAGGCTTTTTCAGTATAGCTGACCCCCCGACCAATGCCACCTTAGACACTACATCTACTGACAGTCGCCATCAAGGGACATCATTAGGTGGTATCATAGTAGACAGAGCTACAACGTTATGCAGAGTACGACACCCTAGGGTACTTTCTGAGTAATGTAGGCATGCTCATGTGTGACACATTCGTGTCACGATTGCTCATTATAGGCGGAGATTACCACTTCAAGTCAGTTGGGGGTAGCTTGCAAAGTCTCGATGGATTCGATACCCTGAGAGGGAGATATTCTGTACTCTTTTTAGTCTCTCAATTTTCCATATTCTTCATTTTCCATTTCAATTTATCATGTAGACCCAGACATAATTCTATTTTCTTCTCTGATGAGAAATGATGATGCCAGTTATATTAGTTATGGTCTCATAGGCCATTCTGGCCTTCTAGAGACGTTAATAGATCTTTCTTTCTTTCTTTCTTTCTTTTTTCCCTCTCTCTGAGCCTCTACTCAACTAGACATGACCAATTTTTGAGTCTCCAACAGCCTTCTCCCCACTTGCATGGGAAAGTTTATCAAATGGCAGTCTTCCTAATACATTTTCCAGTAGTTTCCAGCCTTCTTTAATCAATTTTTAGGATATTAATTTTGAAATTTAATTTAATAATTATTTCTTGCTTAGAAAAATAATTCTACAAACCAAAAATGAAACTGGCTAGGCCAATTTGTCACCAAGCTTTCTTGAGCAATTATTAGCCCCTAAACCGTCATTAATTAATTAATTAATTAATGCCAAGTTCCTAATGTCACCATTGCCATTAGTGGCTAATAAAATGATCTAGGCTAAAATTTGTCACCAGATATTGTCAAGCACAACTTAGTACAACTTTTGCCTTTGACATTCACGGCTGACATCTCGAGATCCTTGAGTTGCCATTGTGACTTGATTGACTTGCACATTACATGTGCACCTCACATTTGCACATTTGATTAATAACTTAATCAAATGCTAAGCAAAGCATCAAAATTTCACGTCCTTGTGGCAACACATATATTTGTAGAAGCGTCGAATTATTTATTGGTTTCAAGGTTGCTATTAATGTTTGAAAGAGGTTGCCAAAATTGTTTGCTCTTTAGATATGCCAATATTTCCAACATTATTTTGAGATAGGCTTTTCGATGAGCACCATTCACAAGAGGTTGTCCTTGAGCCCCCATTTGATGAGGTTTCCTATACATTGTAGGTCGAGCTTCCTCCCAAAATGTGCATGTCCATCCTAACCTCCCATTCTACAAGTTTCATTATCTGCTTAGGTAGTTCCACTTAGTTTGCTTTGGTAGTTTCACAAACCCCTATTTAGCTTGCTCCACAAGTTTCATTATCTACATCTATCCTTGCCTATCCTACTTTTCTAAGGGCTTTCTTCCCATGTTAAGAGTTGGCTCTTTGAGATTTTGGCTTCATTGATATTTCTATGCCTATATTTGGTCCTCAATACTCATATTTGTGATGGTTCATTGACTTCATCCACCTATGGTGCATCTTTGTTTTTAGGATGATGTCGTTTATTGGTTATATTAGTCCCATGTGCTAGAGGCTGATTTCACAGTTATTGGGTGAGTTTCTCAACCATTTAATGAGGATCTTTATCCAATGTCAGATGATTTTTTGGAGGATTGGAGATTTATCTTTCATATTGTTGCTATAGTAGGGGATTCATTTGGTTTTTTGGATTTGCTAGATGACACCTGAAAAGAGAGACTCCAATGCCTTAGAAGAGCGAGGACCTTGGTAGAGACAATCGTGCAGGGAGTGCCGTGCCCTCTGGCTGGTGCCTCCAAAGTGGAGGGCATATACAAACACGATGTAGACATAGATTGGTTTACTTTTAGAGGGGACATCTTGGTTGGGCGATTTTGACCAATAGGGAGAGAGTCTTCACTTTCATCGTGGGGGAAGATGGCTGATTCATGACAGAGGATTCAAATTAGTCAGGGGAAGCTGTTCCCATCAAAGGAACAAAGGAGTAGCTCATTGTGATGAGTAATGAGACATAAATTCGAATCTAGTAACTTGCATGATGATATAGAAGATGCAAGGCTCCAATTGTATTTTATCACTAGGTGCTTACTAATAGAATTTCGCTTCATGGAAAAAGAATTAATTGTTGATGATTGTCCTATAGTTTTCTACAACCCTAGGGGTGCTGATGAAAACTCATGTATTGTTATAATTTTTCCTGATCATTGTCTTTTCGCAACTGATATTGTGTACAACGAAAATGATTTTGACATTTCTAAACATGTAGGGCACTCATTGTTAACTTGGGTGACATGTTGGAGCGCTGGAGTAATGGCTTATTAAGGTGATAAGGCTTTTGTTTTGATGAAGCCTGTATCTTGTCACAGTTGGCTTGACTTAAATTTGTGTTGAACATGCAGATCAACATTACATCGAGTGTTGACAAGCGGCAAGGAGCGTTATTCAGTAAGTATCATCTCCATGGCTTTTTAAGGCAGTGTAAGCATCAAATGGTTATTGTCTTATTTCACTGAGTAATCATAATCACTTTAGTGTATGAACTTGTGCATTATCTTTCACAATCAGAGGGATGGTACCATATTGGTTTGGGAGTGGTGTAAGCACTCAATAGATGCGGATAAAGAGACAGTTTTGGGATACCTTAAAGTAGACTCTAAGCACTGGTTGTTAGAGGTGGGTTGAATGTGGTGGAAGCCTCAGAGGATAGGGGAGGCAGGGCCATAGATTCATTGAGGAGGAGGAAGCAAGTAGTTTAGGAAATTTTGTTTACCGTCAAAGTTCAGGATCCCATGTCTGCAGCTCAGTTCAGAATTGTTACAGTTTATTAGGAGTGATAAAGCAAAGGGAGCTGAATTGTTTTCTAGGATCGATAGAATTTATATGGGTCATTTTGGCCTTTTGCAGACGCTAACATATCATTTCATTTTATTCCTCTCTCTCTCTCTCTCTCATGTAGAGGCCCTCACTTTGCTCCTAGCGTCTTCTCTTTAAAAAAAGAATTTGACCTCTTGCAGACACTGATCCAAATCCCTAGCCCTACTAGCTAAAAGACTTAACTCCCAAATTATTATAATGACCCACTTGGGAGCCTCATCATAACAGAGATAGCAATAATTCTGATTTCTAGCATTGGTAATGATTCCCTTGACTCCCTCCAAAAGAATCAACTGAACTGGTGTGTGCCATCTAATAAAGTAGTTTTGAGAATAATGCAAACTAGGCTCCCTTTTGTCACAAGTCCAATCATCCACATAAAATCTATTAATCCAGGAGATTATCCTAGCTCCTAGTGCCATGCCTCTCTTTGAATACTGAAGAGGGTCTACTAATGTACCAAAATTTGTGATGAACCAAGGATTCTATCACATGATTTGAAAGAGAAAATCCTCCAAGTTGCTCACCCTCCTCTGAATCAATGTATATTAAAATCTCCTACTATCTAGTGATCAATACAAGGTAGAGACTAAGTGATGGTGTCGAAAACAATTCTCTCTCCTGCTAGCCATTAGGAGGCATAAATGACCAACTATTCATTGAGTGCCTCATCTACTTTGATAGACACCCAAAGGACCCTCCTTGAGACTAGGATGTGCCAATCTTGGATTGTATGCAACCAATGCTCGCCTACACAAATATAAACTCCACGTGAATCTTTAAGGCATCCACAGCTAGAGCCTAGTAATTGAAAGTTGGTCCAAGCAACAACTTTCCACTGCATTGAGATATCCTCTCTTTGGGGAGGTGATACTTCTATAGCATAAGAAAATTCGTAGACCCTCCAACTATTGCTCTGTGAAGATCCCATCTCATGAAGCTTTAATCTTGGCATAACAAATGTCCACCAAATCCTCAAACATTTCATGAGAGGATTCTCATGGGGAGTGTGGAAGTCTTTCAGATCATTATGGCTTTGTAGTCCACACCTATATTCTCTCTATAATCTTTGTAGCCTCATCATAACTTCCTCAAGTTTTTGCAAACGAGGGAAATAGAAATAGCAAAAAATGGAGTTTTGGCCAATTTTGGAAACCGGGAAGGAGTTTCAGATTTTGGCATTAAATTCATCCATACATACTTTCATATTTGATGCACACAACACCATTTCCTTATATTTTGCACAAAAGCTTAAGTCTTCATGTCACATGAACATAATTCATGGTCATTCCAAGTTAAAAGAGCTAACAATGAACACTAAGTGAATAACAAGGCTGCAATTTGCATAGGAAAGATATAGTAGTTGTCATAACACAACACAAAAAGAAATTTTACCCTTTTTATTATTTATTCATATTTAATTATTTATTGTATTTGTTTCCTTTGCACTTACTAGATATAAAGAATAGTGCATTAGAGCTTGCCACTAATGAGTAGTCATAGGTTATGGTGAACCCACACAATGGGCTAAAGAAAAGATGGTATACACTCACCTATAGGACCGGATTGGGTGCCTATGACCGGAACTCAAGCATATTAAGATCAGACTCGCACACAGAAAGGATTAATACCTTGAGGTGTGGGCTAGTTTTGCCAAACGGTTAGTTACAATTAGCAAGATGAAATGATAATGAAATGTTTGTACAACATGCATGTATAGGTTGAAAGCTTAAAATACACATAACTTTGCATACAAAACTCATGTGCAGATTTCAGCATTGTATTTGTAATATATTTGTAAAGAGCTTTCACATGACATCCATATTTGGGGGAGGGGAGGGGGGAAGGGAGGGGAGAAATTTCTAAATTTTAGGAGGTCCTGAAATTTTAGGAGCGTCAAATTAGCCTAAACGAAAAAAATATTAATGATATGCTAAAAATAGTAAGTTTTGTATTCCAGCAGTGCTTAGTAAATAAGACTATCTCTATTCTTGATAGTACTTAGCCCAGAAAGGAAGGCCATAGAGAAGAGACAATGTGTCAGGACACTTGTCACACAACACACAAGCTTAAGAGTGTCTTGCCACTTCTTACACCTTATGACATGTGATTGGCTACTTATCACACCTCATGACATGTGGTTGGGGACACTTGTCTTATATTAGCACTTTCCCTTTTTGCACTAGCTCTCCGCTTTCTACTATAAAAGGAGCTTGTTTTTCTCATTCTACATCGGTTTTCTTGGCTGTAAACTTTTGTACAATAGCTGAAGATAGCCTAAATCCTATCAATCTTCATTATCATCCTTCGCTTCTTTATCATCAAATGCCTTCATATTCCCTCTTCTTGTGTAGCTATTTTATAGGACATCAGACTTATAAATTCATAGCGGCACCTTCTTCTCGAGATTTTCTTCCATTTCAAAAACAAGAAGAAAGCCATATCAATGTAACACTGTTGATTAATGAAGAAAAGATGATTTTTCATTTTTTTACTCTCTTCTTGTAAAGAAATCAGTTGTGTTATTATATAATAAGTTATGCATGTGTACATGTATATCTTTACATAATCTTGTGAGAGCGACAACTATTCCTCCTCACTCTCAAGTTGATTGTAAGTGAGCTCTTCTCTAAAGAACTTGGATTGAGCAGAAATACATTCCTTTAGAAGGGGGAAGGGAAATACCCATCTCCAACCCTCAATCTTATCTCCATTACTTTTACGTTTCCCATGGTTGTAATTTTTTGAATAGTTATCATATTCAGCTTTAAGTATTTGCTTTGTCAAATTTTTAAATATTATGTCTCGAAAGTAAATAATTGTTGAGCATACTATGTTGTTTGGGGTATTCAGAGTAGCATAAATATAGGCTATGTAACATAAACCATGATGCTGTCAAAATCTGAGTACATTATATGTAATAATAAAATGATAAATCCCAAATATATAGCATTAAGAAAAATAAATGATACTGAGTGGCGAGTTTAAGACACATTATCTAATAAAATGCAAATGCACATGATAGAACATGCTATAATTTTTCATTTTTTTACTCTTATTGTAAAGAAATTAGTTGTTTTAATTATATAATAGATGATGCATGTAATGAGCTCCCATCTATGACAATGTCCTTGAGTCCACAATGTCTGTGAGAAACTTGGCACGATAGTCTTGGTACAAAGTTAATTTTAAACAAGATAGGCATGACACCTCTATATCCTCATATCTAGAAATAGGGTCTTTGTCTATGACCCAAGCAACCATCCCCATGTAGGAATCATAGAGTCTATAGTGCCATGAAACCCCATCCTAGGGGCCCTCGAAATCTCTTGAGCCCTTGGGAAATCCCATATGCAGTGCCTCTTTGTGTTCGCATGCTTCCCACATCTAGCACAAGAGACATGGTCTCTACTATAGCCGAGCCATGTATGAACTATTAAACTCCTATGTGCTAGGAACGAAAGAAAGAGTGAAATCTTTCTTGGTCTAAAGTTATCCTCTAGTAGTTTGCAAGGAAAAGCTGTGATATATGTTGGGCTTGCCAATGCAAACCACAGTTGGCACTACTCTGATCTTACTCATCTATATCCTCCTCCCTAGCTTAGTCATATACCCAAAGAAGGGAACATCCTGAGGTGTGTCTGCAGATGGATCTCTCCATATCCACTCCCCAAAGTTCCATTGAAGTCTTTAAGATGGCCTTCTTCTATGTGCCCAATGTCTCCATCCATTCATTATATAAGCTTGAGCCTTGAGGGTCTAGGTCTAAGTGTGAAGTCCTGTCACAATGAGCCACAAATCTAATCTTGTGTCAAGAGCATCCTATGAACTTTGAGTAATCCAGATCCTCTTCCATCAATCTCTACTAAGAAGGTAAACAGTGTCTCCGCTGATGGCTACCAGTGCAAGAGGGATCTCCCCTATGGTAAAGAGCCTAAACAAGTGTGGAACTTCTTTGTGTTAGTCCTCCATTCTAGGGGTACTCTCCATTATGGCTCTAGCCCCCCCGATGCCTTGAAATCTCTGTGTCTATATATAAGTTGACAGCTCAAGAAATGCAAACCACTCCCCCACTACAGAAGCTACCTCTGAAGAGAACCTCCCCCAAGACAGGAAGGTTCTCTTGCCAATGGTGTGGCCTCTCTCTATACTCATCGAGGCTAGGAAAATGGACTGTCATAGCTGTGCTTTCTTTGAGCATGGAAGAATCCTTACCCTCATTCCATTTAGGATTGGCTGCTGTCTCATGAAACAAGTTCTCTCCTTCGGGTTGCTGTGTGGGTTCTTGTGCTGCTGAATTTTTTGCGATCTGCTGGTCTTGTGGTGTCTCTTGTGAGGAGGGAAGAAATGAAGAGGAAAGGGTGGAGACCATTGCATAGAACAATGTTGCTAGGGTGGGAGGAGTAGATACCATTGATGGCATAGGATGCGATGGCTGGAGCCTGGAGTATGGTTGAGAAAGGGAAAAGTGGGAGGTCATGGAGTAGCGAGGATGGTGTGTATGGGTGGCATGCAGGTAGGTGTGGTGGTAGTCAATGAGGGGTGGTAGAAATGGCATGGCAAGGACTGACATGGCGTTCAAGCTTCTGTGATGACAGAAGTCAGCTGGGACATAAAAAAATGGCAGGTAGCTGTCTCTTCAGAAATTATGTCAGGTCAGCACACACAATAATTATGTCAGGTCAGTTGGTTGTGTCAGATTGTCAGGTCAGCCTTCAATATAAGGTCAATGCCTCCTTAGCAGGGGGACAACTTGAGCACGCAACTAAGGGATCTTGATTGCCCGAGGCAGAGTCTAGTAACGAGGTGGGGAGCATACCCCTAACTGATAAGTATTGAGAGCACCCCTTTGCAACAACATTTGTAAGGGTCCTGTATCTCTAAATGACATGTTGTGGAGCTAACCCATAACACCCCTTCCCCTAGAGGAATTACTTTTGTGACCTTCATAGGGGTGCTTGTGAGAGTTGCCTAAATTCATGTCCTTCATTGAGCTCACAATGATATATCATGGGAATTGCCTAAATCATGTCTTTCATTGAGCTAATCGGTGGTAGATCACCTACCAATCAACACTCTACAAATGATGTCTCCAAGGCTACCAAAATTTTCTTGTAGATATCCTAATTGGTGGGCACAATCCATTAGAAATGGAATATTTTTCCACCATCTTTCTCTCAGTAGCTAGGTTTCGGTATCCGAACTACCAAATCTTTTTGGGCTACTAGGGTCCCTCTTGAACTAGTTACTAGATCTTACCAAAGTGAAGATTATTTTGGCAACACCCTTTGAGAGAAGGATAGAAATCAGTCAAGATTTTGGAGAAGGATAAGGTATTTACTTCAAGTGTTCGAGTAAAAGCATTGGTAACCATATTAGTTGTGCCCTTTCTTTAACAAATCTTGAAATCAAACTCTTATATAAGCTCTGTCCATCTTGCCTTATGGGCATGGAGATTGGGCTGATCATGAAGGTATTGTTAGTCTTTCCAAATAATAAACTGGGTGCCATACAAATAATGACACCATACTTAAAGTGCATGGATGACCACCGAAAATTCATTCTCTTGGATGGTGTAACATGTTTGGGCGTTGGTGAGCTTATGTCTCTTAAATGCGATAGGTTGGCCGTTTTGATAAAGAACAACACTTGAAGCATAATTACTCGCATCATATAAATCTTAAAAGGTCTATTTGAATCGATAATTTGCAATACTAGTCCAGTGGTAACTAGCTGTTTCAATATTTGAAAACATTGATCCAACTCACATTAACGTGTTTTTTCTTGCTTCAGATACCCTTAAGCAAACGTGTTAAGGGTTTGGTAATATGAGCATAGTCCTTTATGAATTTCTAAAAAAATCTAGTAAAAGCTAAGAAATATTTTACTTGCCTTATGGTTCGTGGAATAGGCCAATCAAACACTACTTGAATCTTTTCAGGATCCATCCAAATGCCATCAATCGAGATGACATGACCAAGATATAAGAGCTTTGTGTAAAAAATTCGCACTTGGATAGTTTCGTAAACAATTGCTCTCATCTTAAGGGATGTACGATGATGTGCAAATGTTTCGCATGTTTCTTCAACAACTTAGTATAAATAAGGATGTCGTCGAGAAAAATGACTATTCACTTTTCGAGACACAGACGAAAAAGTCATTCATCATGTACTGAAAAGTTGCGGAAGCATTGGTCAATTCAAAAGGTAGGATGGAAAATTGCTAATATTCATACCTCGTTTAAAACCCAATTTTCGGGACATCGTTTGAAGGTGTCTGTATTTGATGTTAAGTGGACCTAAGATCGATTTTGATGAAATATTGCACACCACAAAGTCGATCTAGAAGGGCATCCATCCTAGGCTATGGATACTTATTCTTGATGTTCATTTTATTAAGAACTCTATAATTGACAAAAAAACACATCGTGCCATCCTTCTTTTTAACGAGAAGAACAGGCATGCTGTCAAAAGATGACATACTAGCGAGACAGTAGGGTTTGCAGAGAGGAACACGGAGTAAATGCAGCAAACATGGAGAAGGCAAGAGAAGAGAGAAGGAACTCTGATGAATGGAATGATGAAGTTCCGAATCATGGAGTGAATGTGATACAAGGAAACAAGGGTGCCGTAGCACAAGGAAGATGGTGAAGACAGCCACGAATCACGAACCGCAATGTCCTCTTGAAGGGGTGTGAGGGTAGTGGAGAGGTTGGAGAGAAATGGTGACGGGATGAATGAATCAACCGTAAGGAATGAATGAGAGAGAAGCCTATAAATAGGCATTGTTAGTTTAGGATGGCGCCTCCTTTTCGGACTGCAAATCCTAAACGCAAACCCTAAACACAAAACGCAGAAACATAAAAACGCAAACTACGGGTGAAGGGTTTCTCAACATCCCCTCTCAGGCCCAAAAAGGGGAACAAGAGAAGAGTGAGGTGGAGATGCAATGCTACATGCTGAAGAATGCGCATGCAGGAGGTGCAACTTGGACAATATTCCTCGTGGGGACATTGTTTACTTGCCCAAGTGCCCCAGCGCAAAGATGATGAAAACATGCAATGCATAGGAGGAATGTCGGATTTTGTGTGGTGTCGAGAACCATAAGGATATGCCCGTACTCGATCGTGGGAGTTGGCTCCATACTGACCAAGTGACCAAGGCAAGAAGAAGAGAAGGAAGAAGATGTAGAGGATCCCTAAGATCCAAGATTTCCATCGAAAAGGGAACCTGCAGTAAAGACCAGTAGACAGTGAACTGGAGAACCCGAAACACAACCTCGGGAGAGAAGCCACTAGCTTCGTGTATCCATGCTGGAAGGAATACAAAGGCCTCGTCACCAAGTCGCGGCTGAACCTGTGAGGTCCTGATCTAGGTAGTACCTAAAGATCCTGGGTATCAGTAGAAGAGATGACTGGTCGAAGACAGCCACCCCAAGAAAGTAGAGGATGGGTGAATAACTTCATGTGGAGTAGGTTCCCCCTCTGAGGTGGGAGGTGGAGGGGCTCTCGCTGAAGTCGAAGAAAAAGTAGATGCCTCCTCTGAGGGCAAAGAAATAACATCCCCCTCTGAATCCCCCTCTAAAGTAGATAGGAAATCCAAAAACTCATGGATCACGGACTCCGAAATGTTTGATGACGAAGGAAGTGCCGCTAGTAATACCGAAGAAGGTATCTGGGGTGCCGAAGAGCTCCCAGAGGTAGCCTCTCAAACCTGAGTAGTCGAGGGTGGGGAAGGGTGGGGCTCAGAATGAGCAAGAGGTGGGCAATAGTTGCTGTCTCTTAGTGGAGCGGACTGGGTAGCTGAAGAAGAGGAAGGAGTCGAGCAGCCATTGTCTCTCGAAGGAGCAGATTGACGAGGAGATAGTATCAAATAATCATTGTCTCTCGATGGAGTGGACTGCAGATCCGTAGGTCGTGGAAGCCACTGTACGGGAAAATAAGTGGGAGAAGACTGCCGCTGGCATTGCGACGATCTCTAGGAGGTCGTAGCGCCAATCGATCCTCCATGTGCTCGAAAGGACTTAGTGCGCATTGGATGCATCTTATTACCTAGAGCATAGTACTCTGATAGCCGATGCAGAACGATCTCGGTGGCCTAGAAAGAAGAGGCGGCACAAGGAATGCGTGGTGGAAGACGCATATACTCCGGGGGGGTGGGGAGTAAGGGTCGAAGTCGGCAAGCATTGGTAGTGTGTCCTGTGATGCCACAGTAGGAGCACCTATTAGTTTGGTTATCTATTGGTAAAGAAGCCATGGATACCAGTGTGCCTTGCTGAAGAAGGAAGAGGTCAGCCACCTTGAACCACGAACTGCAATGTCTGCCTCAAGGGGTGTGAGGGCAGTGTGAAGCACGAACCGCAATGTCTACCTCAAGGGGTGGGAGGGTAGTGGAAGGGTTGGAAGTGAGCTGCCAGTGGGAGGAGGATGTGACTAGCAGTAAGAGACTGTAACTAGTAGAAAAACGCAGGGGAGAAGAGAGAAAGACTAAAAAAGCAGGCAAGACAGCTACAGGAGAGAGAAACTAAAAACGCAGGCAGAAGGAGAGAGAAAGACTAAAAACGCAGGCATGACAGTCTGCAGGAGAGAGAAAGACTAAAAACACAGGCTGCAGGAGAGAAAAACTAAAAACGTAGGCTGCAGGAGAGAGAAAGACTAAAAACGCAGGAAAAAACAACAGCTGTAGTCAATATGCTGAAATCAGCTCTGAACAATGTGTGATAGGATGGAAATAGGTGCCAGACTATTGTAGACAGCAATGACTAGCTGGGACCGTGATGTCCTCCACGTTTGGGGATACTTGAAATCTGCAAAAACGAGATTGTTTTCTGAATGGAGAGTGATCAGTAACTGTCGCTCTGCTTTAAACAGTTGCAAACTGCGGGTGGAAGGCTGGAAACAGACGACAGACTATAGATGACAGCAATGAACAGCTGAGACTGTGATGTCCTCCGCGAAAGGGGTGTGGGCAGCAAGCTAAAAACACTTGAAATTTGCAAAAACGAGATTTTGATGTAGCGGAAGAAGAAGAGAAGTGGATGCCGAACCCGCCACCAGTCTTTGCCTTCACTGGAGTGGAGAATCTTTGCCGGTGTTTGAGCATATCCAGCTCTGATACCATATCAAAAGATGACGTACCAGCGAGATGGTAGGGTTTGCGGCGGAAAGGAACACGGAGTGAACTCAGCAAACATGGAGAAGAGAAGAGAAGAGAAGAGAGAAGAAACTCTGATGAATGGAATGATGAAGTTCCGAATCATGGAGTGAATGTGATACAAGGGAAAAGGGTGTTGTAGCACAAGGAAGATGGTAAGACAGCCATGAACCACGAACCACGAACCGCAATGTCCTCTTGAAGGGGTGTGAGGGTAGTGGAGAGGTTGGAGAGAAGTGGTGACAGACTGAATGAATCAGCCGTAAGGAATGAATGAGAGAGTGGCCTATAAATAGGCACAGTCAGTCTAGGATGGCGCCCCTTTTTGGGGCTGCAAACGCCAAACGCAAAACACAGAAATGCAAAAATGCAAACTGCGGGTGACGGGTTTCTCAACACACGCCCCATGTGAATTTACTTGACTCGATAAAATCCTTAGCTAAGTAATCTTGAAGTTGCCTAGCTATCTCGTTCTCCTCTTTCGAGCTAAACCTAAAAGGTTTTCAAGAGACAGGATATAAAACCAACATTTCTTCTTGAAGAGGGTGGTGAAACTTGATTAAGCACTTAATTACAATAATTAACAAACTCACAAAATTGAAATACACACTTTACCATACAATCTTGGACATTGGATAGCGAGTTGGCCCCAAAATTGGTGCCCCTTGCGGTATTTTTATCTTATATTGCAAATTGAAGGAGTACAACTGAGATCCTCTGATCTCCGACCTCTAATCCAATTGTCTCTTGCTATCAAAACTGACAAACAAGCCTCCAAACCAATTTGCCCCTTGGTTTACTCGAAGATTGACCTTCACCCTGTTCCTTGAAAGACAAATTCAGCCCTAAATTTGATATTGGTTGGCTGGCCTTTTGAATTTCCTTGAAATTTCTCAATTTCAATTGTTGGAATTTAAGCCCTAGGTCCTCAATTTTGAGCACACATCTTGAGGTAGCTGCCAAAACCCTAATTTTTGCTGTGAATTAGGATCTATAGCAGAGATTGAGTGAAATCTCTTCCTCTGATGGCTCAAACTGCCGGAAAATCCTGCAATAACTTGAGAAATGGTTGGGGGATGAGAGAGAATGCTGTAGAGAGAGAGAGATTTTGATTTTTCATCGCAAGAAATGTTAAAAAGCTGTTGCTGCCCTACTCAAACAGCCATTGAAGTTGTCACCTACAACTTAGGACCACCAGAAGGATTGCTGTCCCCTCTTGTATGCTGTCACCTGTACGAGAAGAAGCTTGGGCTATTGTCACTTGCTCTTGGAGGGCTCCAAATTATAGTCACTTGTTGTAGGATTGGTCCATGGTGCTTGAAAATCACATCAGTAGCATCTCCTTGCTCTTTAATAGCCTCCTTCTCTCTCACAATGGTTAGAATAGAATCCACCAGCCCCTAAAAACGTTTTTCCTACTTACATAGGCAAGTTTTGCAAAGTGAGAGTCTTCTAATCCCATTTTTCAGCATTATCCAGCTTATTAAATTAATTTTAAAATTAATATTTTGAAAATTAATTTGATAATTATTCTAGTGCTAAAAAATAATTCACCCTTAGACTAATATTAATTAATTAATTAAGAGCCTAGTCTCTAATGCTACCACTGACACTAATGGCTAATAAATTGGTCTAGGTCCAAATCTCACACCAAGTATCACTTAGTACCTGTAACGCATAACTTATTATAACTTTTTTCTTTGACACCCATTGCATCCTCGGGATCCTTGGACTGTTAGCATGGAATAATTGTTCTGTCGATCACATGTGCTAAACAACCTTGCACATTTGATTAATATCTTAATCAAATACTCTTCATATAATGGATGCTATAATCTCGGTCAATACATACCATATGGAGCTATAGTTTCTGTGCCAATCGAGAAGAAAGGAAATTGTGAGTAGAGTCATTATTGAATAGATTTGTAACTTCTTGGCCATTTATACACCCAATGACCTTTAAAACATCATACGGGCTTAATGCAATTTTATTAATGGAATAATCATTGCAACTACTCATGTTAACAAAGCAAGAAATACTCGGAGCTTTAACAATTTTACTAAAGTCTTAGATATTGCCTTCTTATTTTGGGAGGATAGATGATTTTTTTTTACTTATATATATATATATATATATATATATATATATATATATATATATATATATATTGCATAATTGTAGACATCCTTGAGCTAGTGTAATGGATTGTGGAGCACCTCATTTTGGTAGTCCAACGGTAACCTGAAGAGATATTGCATGTAGAGCAGTGCTCAAGGATTGCCCAAGGCCTTTGTTTTATGTAACAAATCTTTAAACTATTGTGAATATGCATCCAAGCTCGTCAAATCTAATAGAGATTTGTCACTAGTGGAGATTCTCCAAGCTCAAATTAAGGACATGTAACAACAATTGGCCGAGATGCGCCCTTGTCATTTTCTGTTTGTGCCTGCAACCATGAGAATGCTGCCTCTTCAATTCCAACCTTATCCCTTTAGAAGGGAGAAAAAGGAATGTGATGGGACGAACATGGATGCATGGCTGGCCAAATGGATGGCATACTTTGATTTGTACTAGTTTAATGATGTTCAACGTATCAAGCTGATACAAATCATGTTACAGGAAAAGGGTATGCTTGGTGAGGGGGGCAATGCCCCAAGCCAGAGACATGGGCTGATTTTCAATATGTTTTTCACAAGCATTTTGTAACCAATAATCAAATTGAAAAATCCGTAAGTTCTTTGAGCTAGATATGGGAATGATGGTGAGAGAATGTATAAATTGAGAGAAAATAATAAGATTGAGAGAGTGTTTGAGAATATGTACTGATTAGAATTGAGAGAGAGATAGGGTACTATGAATAACAAGACTATGAATAGAGTACATTTAATGTAGATCTGTTCTATTTTGCTTCTTTAAATTTTATTTTTAAATAAACAAAGTGCAGAGGGAAGCAGCTTTGTTTAAAAACCTTTTAAAAGAAAGGTTGTAAAAAGAGAAGAAGAAGAAACATGATATACAAGCCTTGGGCTCTTCTTTCTTCTTAATAAGGCGTATTATATGTATCACAAATTTGTTTTGTTGCATGTGGCTCAAACACAGCTTGCCTTCCACGTGATGTATCTAATCCCTACCCCCCAAAAAAAGAACAATCAAGCATGTTCGGGGTCCATCATGTTTGGTGCACAATAGAGCCTTGAGTCCTATAAATAGGATTCAGTTGCCCTAACCCCAAAGTGTTCTTAGTACATTCTCACTAAGTCACTTCATGACCATTGTGACCAATGCTACTAGTGTCCATTCGGATGTCCAAGGACATAACAGGAGGCCAGAGGCAAAGACTAAGGACATGTGACATTACCTTAGGGGTGCATGTCATGAGTTGACACAGTTGGCGTGAGCAGCAATAGTATCGTACTAACTGCATAACTAGGTCCTTTTCAATGGGGCTAGAGGAGAGTAGCAAGGTCATACTGAACCCATTGCTAGGTTCTTGTCAATGGGGCTAGAGGAGAGTAGCAAGGTCATACTGAACCCATTGGTAGGTTCTTGTCAATGGGGCTAGAGGAGAGAGTTTCAATATTCAAATATTAGTGCAGCAGGGCTTCTCCCCTTGTTGATATTTAGTCCACATAGATTGCCTTCTTAGTGGGAGAGTGGTTTGCTTTTTAGGAGATGCAGCCAGAGATCTAGAGGTAGAGACTATAGAACTGTAGAGGTGCTATAGTTATGGTAGAGATAGTGTTAGAGAGAGTCCCTCTTGAGTGGAGGAACCCTCTTAAGTGGAGGACATATAAACCTTCTTTGAGAGTTGGACACACCTTTTTTGTGCAAGGGACATCTTACTCGAGGTTATTGCTATGAGCAAAGACAAGGTCATGGTTCGTAGAGAGGATTTGAACATAGTTGCACTAGTACCACGTATGAAAGGTTTCATACTATACCATACTTTAGGTGCAGTACCTTACGTATTAATACCATAAGGTACCAACTTAATAGATACATCTTTTCTTGATGGAACTGCAATTTGGGATGAGCTAAATGCTCCTTATACTAATATGATTTTCCCATGAGATTAGGTTATTTGAGATTCAAACAATTTCTCTCAACCTTCTTTCTCTCAAGCCCACACTTCTCTCATTTGTATGATCATTCATTTATGATGTTTCCACTCCCATCTATGTAGTTGTAAGTTGTAGGTAGCAATAGCGCATCTTGTGTATGCAGCATCAGGTTTTGGCATGTTACCCTCAAGTATTCATCTTATATACTCCAATAGCATTGCTATTTAGACTTGAAACATCTATTCTATTATTTTTAGTCCAAAATAATCAAGTTAAATTTTTTCCGTACTAATATTGTACCGTACCTTATAAAATCTTAAGGTACCATTTAGTATCGTATTTTATCATATTGTACTGTATTGTACCTTTCGTACCTGATAACTTTGGATTTGAACCAAGCAGAGTTCTCATGTTGCTCTATGCAAAGGATCAAAGTAGTGGCACACTATGATAGGAGATGGTATAATAACTCTAACCTAGTTACTTGATGGATAGATAGATGGATGGAGATATTGGGCCTATTAGAGGAGGCCACTATAGAGAGTATAATGGGACCTAGGAGAATGGGTTTGGAGAGATGTAGGCTTCTTATACCACTAGGCTGGGAAGGAGGATATAGATGAGCAAGATTAGAGCAAAGCGACTAGCTACTCATCATTGGCATAAACATGTTATCTTAGGATCCCTTTTGGTAGACTTTAGGAGGAAATAGGGTGACAGCTTTATGCTGAGAGAGATCTCTCTCTCTTCATATGACTTGCAGCTCATAGGAGTTAAACAATTGATACGTGTTGATTATGGTAGGGTCAAGTGCATATGGGACATACGAACAGTTAGAGGAGAACTAGGGGCACTATCTATGGGTTTGGACTATGAGTTGTAGCCATGCCATTGACCTTTAGGATTTTTCATTCCAAAGGCTTTTTCTAGGATTTGGACAAAGACTATTTATAGTCTCCACAGGAGACTAGAGGAAGGTGATTCTGAGTGGGTGAGGATGAGGGATGCTCTTATGACATAGGATTTTGGCACCTTCTTTCACTTTGCACCTTATATTGTCTCGTATATTATAGCCCGTCAAATTTGTCATTGTATTTATGGTGTACTTAGCTTCTTTTTATAGGGCCTTCTTTGTAGTGTTTATTTTACCTTGGGGGATTTTTCCTCTAAGGGTTCATTAATAGAATCTTGAAAAAGACCTCATGGAATCTGCCAGCATCTTAATGGTAGTCTAGGACATTAGTTGTGGAAAATTTTAATATGATGTTTGTGACAAGGTCTCATATTCTTGTTGGTGACATTTGAAGAGTCTAGAGTTTGACCAAGCATACATGAAAGGTATACAAACTAGATGATAGATTTAGTTCCAGCATGGGGTTGGCATGTATATTGTGGTAATATAGTGACTAAGGTTGAAATTTGTACTTGAATTCATGGAATCTCCAAGTTTGAAGCAATTGGTCTTTAACTTGCTTTAGTTAATCAAAAGTAGTACTGTGTTTGAATATATTGGGATTGGGTTTTCATGGCAATAACAGTTACGATCTACTGAATTTAGAACCTATTTTGTCTCTCGGGATAACCAGCATATTTATTTTGCCTTGATAGATTGCTTTCTTCTTTGATCCAAACTATGAATGTTTAGTTGAGTGCTTGGACACGTGCACGTCCAACGACAATCCTCCCAGGTAGCACTCTCTTTCTCTCTTTTTCTTCGGATGTGTTCAATTAGGTGTTTCTTTTTAGTCTTTACATGACAGTGGAGGACATGGATTGTTGTTGTATATAGAATTATCTCATAAGCTGATTTGGCCTCCAGCAGATGTTAATATATCTTTCTTCTTCATTTCTCTTTGTTGTTTTGTAATGGATAATTATATTAATTAGGAAGTATAGAAAGTACAGGAGTCACATGACCATTGAATATTAGATGGAGGGACTGAAGAGATAGTAACAAGCTAGGAGCCAAATCATCCGTAATAAAAAGACCCACATACTTGATCGTGTTCAATTGGCACTGAAAGAGAGCTTGCAAACAACCAATATGATTGTGCACTCTAGAATGGGAATAAAAAATTAAAGCATTCTGCATAGTCCAATTATGCCGACAGCTTTAAAAATGTAGAAAGTGGAAGACTACTGGTATGTGTGGCTGCACAGATACTGCCGATTTGGGATTGCCAAAAACCCAATCTCTCAGATACATGGATCGTCCACCAACCAAATGCCAAACTCGAGAAAGGAGAGATCATATGTATCATGCATCTGGACAAGCCAAAAACCTATGGCAAGGGACGGGAATGCTAAGAAGGTGTATTTGGAGCTGGAGTTGACCCATTTACCAAAAAATCCAATCCGGCAATGGAGTAGGCCTCACATGATGTGGGGGAATCCACAGAGTATGGGAGACACCTCATAGACATGGGCTTATCACATGGATTAGCCATATTCAATGGTCTAGCTAGATATTGTTTGTTAGGTGAATTCACATGCTATCCTGATTGTTGACATGATGCAACCACAGTGGGCTGTATACTTGCCCTTCCTATGCTTTATCACTTGTATTCAGGATCTCAGTCTCGTCATGTTCCATTGAGGTTGCAACAAACCATGCTTACTTGTGGTTCATAATGGGCTTCAAATTCACTCATGGAAAGATCCCTTATATGGGTTCTTATTACCCAAGATACAACTTTCCCATATAGCAGTTCAGTGAGGCTTTACATGCAGCAGCATGTGCAACTTTTGTTGGGAATAAAGGCCTCGTGCCTTTAAATGTGCTCAGGTGTGAACACACCCTCAGCACTTGTACTTACCCATATATATCTATCTAAAAACCTAAAGGTACACACGTCATTGTACCTACAAACGTGCTCAATCTCTGCTCTGCTCTCTCTTACTCTCTCTGTCTCTCCGCCGCGCGTAAATACTAATTGTCTCGATCTTTGTGCCTCACCCGTCACCCCCTTTCTTGACGGGGGTTTCACGTGCCAGGCACAAAAGGCCAGACTTGTGCAATTGTGGTCCATAAGATTTGGTGCTTTTTCTAGATTTGGGGAACGTGATGCAGGACAAACAAATTTGTCTCAGAAATTGCAGGAATTTGTGACATTTTGTCCCCAACATTTGGGGCTTTTCATGTACATGCACAAATTGGGCTGAAATTCACCCAATTTCTCGACATTGATGCTCATTGGACCCCGTGCAATTTGGGGCTTTTGCAGTTTGGGCAAAATCTGTGCAGCATTTGGTCACTTTATGTACAGGCAAGTTGAATTCCACACAATTTGGACATCAACACTTGATAAAATTTGGGGGTTTTGCTGAAATTGCTCTATTTTGGCAAAATTGGCTTGCTCTATGCATAACCGAGAAAATGCAGATGTGTGGTTGATGCTTTGAGCACAAAATTTTGGGGCTTTTGACCGTTCATGTCAAATTTTATGCCCGTGGGTATATGTACAATAGAAATTGCAGCTAAAATTTGGGATTTCTCATGTAATTTGATGCATGTGCCCTTGGAATAGCTGTAATCAGTTGGATATAATGCTGTAGCATATGGTTTGATGCTTGTAAAAATTTAATTACAGATCTGAAATCTGTGCTTCTACGTGGTCATTTATTGTTGGTTGGTACTTGTTTGTACCTTGGTCACTTGGGTGACAGTTTTGGGCCCGCATTTGCTGTTTTTTGGTCACATTTGGGCTGAAAATCATGGCTGGCAGCAATGACTGCAGTAATCTGATGCATATAAAGAAGCTTGAAGGCGCACATAACTTTGCAGTTTGGCAAAAGCAGTGCACAATATCCTGTTACAAAAGAAGCAGACAAAGCTGATCAAGTCACAAGGGGCAAAGCTCGCAGATATGGAATAGGACGATTGGGATGAGTTAAATGAGCTTGCACGCTCAACCATAGAGCTATCGATTTCTGATGCCTTGCTATTTAACATTGAAGGTTTGGATTTTGCATATGTTATATGGACTAGACTGGAAGAACTATATGCATAGAAGAGGGCTGCAAGCAAAGTGTATTGGCTGAAAAAGCTTATGGATTTGCATATGAAAGAGGGTACAGCAATGTCTAGTCACTTGAGTGAGTTTAACTCCATTTTCAGCCAGTTGGTTGCCTTGAAGTTCATGATTGATGAGGAATTTAAGGCTACTTTCTTGCTTTGTACTCTACCAGGGAGTTGGGATACATTCAGGACTGCTATGAGCAATTCTAATGTGATCCTTTTGTATGCTGATGTAGAGAGTGCTCTACTCATGGAAGAAATGAATCGGCAGAACAATGCATCTAGTAAGTCTTCCAGTGCTTTGCATACTAGGGGTAGATCACAGAAAAAAGGGACGCAGTAAATCACGTAGCAAAGATGTTGAATGTCATCATTGTGGCAAGAAGGGTCACTTTAAACGTAATTGCTACAAACGGAAGAAAGAGAAAGGAAAAGACAAGAAGATAGATGATAGCAAGGAAGAGAAGGACAGTCAGCCTAAGAAGAGCAGTGTAAATATTGAAGAGGTGAATGTAGTCACTCATGACAGTAATAGTGGGAGTGACGTACTCTTTGTCTCTTCATACTTTGGTGCACATGCTTTACTTGCAGATACAAATGATGACATGCATATATGGATTCTTGATTTCAGGTGCTTCCTTTCATGTCACCCCTCATCGTGAGTGGTTCCCTGCCTATACAAGGGGGTCGACATGGTGTTGTCCATCTTGGGGACAACTATGCATGTGAGATTGTAGGTATTGGCAGTGCGCAGTTACAGTTTCAGCATGGCTCTGTCTTTACACTTCAGCATGTACGGCATGTACCTCAGCTCAAGAAGAGCTTGATTAGCACAGGGTAGCTAGATGATGATGGTGGTTTTCATACCACCTTTGGTGATGGAAAATGGAAGATCTGTAAGGGATCTAGAGTGATTGCCAGAGGTTGCAAGAGTGATACTTTGTATCCACTTCATGTATCTAGTATGTGTGACCATGTTGTTGCCGTGACTGAGCAACCAAGCGTTTCTTTGTGGTATGGCCGGTTGGGACACATGAGTCAAACATGAATGAAAGTGCTTACCATTTGGGTTACTAGCCTTGTCTTCGTTATGCTGATTTTGAGCACTGTGATCATTGTATTTATGGCAAATATGCACAGACGTCTCATAAAAAGTCTCTTTCTTTGAAATCTTTTTCTCTAGAGTTAGTACATTCGGATGTATGTCAAATGCCAGGATTATCTTTAGGGAGAAAGAAATATTTTGTTACCTTTGTCGATGATGCTACACGGAAGGTATGGGTTTACCCTATTCGTAGCAAGGATGAAGTGCTAGACAAGTTTAAAAAATTCTTGACATTGGCTGAAAATCAGACAAATAAGATACTTAAGTGTCTTTGCTTTGACAATGGTGGGAAATATGTGTCCAAGGCCTTTTAGGCATTTTGTGATAGCAAAGGGATAAAGAGGGAGTTCACTGTCCCTCATAATCCACCCCAAAATGGAGTTGCAGAGCATATGAATCGGACCATATTGAATAGGGTCCGTACGATGCTGTCTCATGCTGCATTACCCCATGGTTTTTGGGCAAAGGCCGTTATAATAGCCATTCACTTAATTAATCGGTCACCAACCAGGTCTTTGGGGAGGGGGGGGGGGGGGGGGGGGGGGGAGAGTTTCCCAAGAAGCGTGGTTGGGCAAGCCACCTTCATATGCTCATTTGAAAGTGTTTGGCTGCGAGGCTTTAGTGCACATTCATAAAAAAAACGTAGCAAACTTCAGCCAAAGTCCTGTAAATGCATTTTCCTAGGATATAGTGACGAGGGTGAAATGGAATATAAATTGTGGGATCCCGAGAAAAGGAAAGTAGTATGTAGCAATGACGTTATCTTCCGGGAAGATCGCATGCATAAACAACTTGAAAAGACCGAGGAGGTCCATAGGGTTGTATTCCGGGAAGAAATACCTTTTGGACAGCAAAATGTGTCTGCTGTACAGCAGCAAATACTTGTTGTAAATGAACTTGTAAATGCAGGAAATGATCAGCCAGCTATTGCCCATTATAATGAGCGATTACATGTGCAGGAACAGCCGGGACAACAAGCTGTTAATGCTGATTTACAGGCTGAAATGCCAGGACAGCATGCTGAAAATGGAAATTTGCAGGAACAGCCAGCAAACAATGACCATTGGTTAGGAGATCGTCTAGGGCTACTAGACAACCTGATAGATTTGTTCCTGGTGCAAATAATGTGGCTGAATATGTCATGTTGATAGACTGTAGTGAACCGTCTTGCTTCAAGGAAGCAATGGACAGACATGACAACAAGAAATGGTATAAAGCCATGTTGTCAGAAATTGAATCTCTTGAGAAAATTGGCACTTGGGACTTGGTGTAGTTGCCTAAATAGCAGAAAACACTTCCATGCAAATGGGTTTACAAGATGAAGGTCACTTTTGATTCCTCACCAAAGTACAAAGGAAGATTGGTTGCAAAGGGGTACAAGCAGGAGCATGGAATTGACTTAGATGAGATTTTCTCTCCTATAGTCAAGATGACTACATTGAGAACCATTTTGGGCTTGGTTGTAGTTGAAGATATGGCTCATACAGATGGATGTAAAGACTGCATTTTTACATGGTGATCTGCATGAGGACATATATATGCAGCAACCTGAAGGGTTTGTTGAACAGGGGAAGGAAAAGATGGTATGTAAACTCAAAATGAGTTTGTATGGGCTGAAACAAGCACCAAGAAAATGGTATCATAAGTTTGATACATTCATACATTCCCAAGGCTTTCATAGAAGTCAAGTGGATCACTGCTTGTACACTAAGAAGGCAGTAGATGGCAGCCTGATTATCTTGGTTTTGTATGTTGATGACATGCTAATTGCTGGCAGGGATATTCATGCCTTGGATTCATTGAAGCAAAGCCTTCATGGCAGCTTTGACATGAAAGATCTTGGTGATGCAAATCACATTCTTAGCATGCGAATACTCAGAGATAGATCAAAAGCCTTACTCTATCTATCTTAGTAGGAGTATATCTCCAAGGTTTTGCAGCGTTTCAATATGGAGGGGGGGAAAACGATTGGGGTTCCATTGCCTCCATATGTGAAACTCAGTGCAAAGGACAACCCTACATTTGATGATGAGAAGGTTGGAATGGCCAAGATACCATATGCTTCAGCTGTTGGTAGTTTGATGTATGCTATGGGTGCTACACGTCTTGACATTGCCTTTGCAGTGGGAGTGGTTAGCAGATACATGGCAAACCTTGGCAAGAAGCATTGGGATGCAGTGAAAGGCATTATGAGATACCTCAAAGGCACAAAGGAGTTGTGCATTTGCTTTGGGAAGCAGAAGGCATCTGTTGTTGGCTTTACGGATGATGACTATGCTGGTCATGCGGACTACAGAAAGTCCTCTTCTGGGTATGTGTTTACTTTCACAGGAGGAGTAGTCTCTTGGATCTCCAGGCTACAAATGTGTTGCATTGTCTACTATAGAGATAGAGTATGTGGCTGCAACTGAGGCATGCAAGGAGGCTTTATGGCTTTCACGTCTGGTGGGAGAGCTTGGCATCATAGAGTTACCTGTTCTCCATTGTGATAGTTAGAGTGCTATCATGCTAGCATGAAATCCTGTCTTTCATGCAAAGACAAAGCACATACAGGTGAAGTACCACTTCATTAGAGATGTACTTGACAGCAAGAGCATTGAGCTTGTCAAAGTCCATATAGATGATAATGTTGCAGACCTTCTCACGAAGGATCTTCCAGCAGAGCTGTTTGCTCACTGCCGACAGATGATGAGTTGGATAGATATATGTATTTCAGCTTTGTATATACCTAGACTTAGCTGATTCTTTTCTCCTCTTAAGGAACATTGCCTTTAGGTGGGAGGTTGTTGGGAATAAAGGCCTTGTGCCTTTAAATGTGCTCGGTTGTGAACACACCCTCAGCACTTGTACTTACGCATATATATCTATCAAAAAACCTAAAGGTACACACTCGTCACTGTACCTACAAACAAACGTGCTCACTCTCTGCTCTGCTCTCTCTCACTCTCTCTGTCTCTCCGCTGTGTGCAAAGACTGTCTGTCTCGATCTTCGTACCTCACCCGTCACTACAACTTTCCCACATTCATAGCCCACATGGAGAGCTTCCTTCACATTGATACCTCTGAATAGTTGGTTTGAACTTTGATGTGATTAGTATTCTCAGACTAGGGCTTTTTTATAAAGGAGGTCGCGCTAGGATCCATTTCTCACAAACAGCTACAACTCTTCTTCAGAAGCCTGAATACTACGAAACAAGAAATGATTCTTAGCCTAGTTAGTGAGAGACGTGTACCATTTGTTTTTGACAAGACTCTAGAGAGGCTTGATGACTTCTTAGAGAGCATTGTTCAGCTACACCCATTTCATCTCTTGATCCACGGGGTTAGTATGCAACTAGCCTTTACACAGTGAAGGTTCAGTTGTTCTTGTCAATCCGCTGGAGCCTTGCCCACAGACCTCTACTTTTTAAACATAGAACATGCTTTGCGAGCCTATTGATAGACTTCACATAGGTAAGGCACAATATCAGGATGGCTTGGTAGCAAAGCACTTGATACAATGCTAGAGATATAGTGGTAGGACACCTGACATATATGTTCAATAAAGCTATGTGCAAAGGCTTTTCAAAGAGCTAAGCACTATTACTATTGTGCCTATTCTCAAGTTAGGTACTCCTACCTTACCTACTAATTTGGCCAATGTGTAGCCAAATTATATGCCTCCATTCTTGAGCATTACTTGAGTTGGTGGATTGTATCCTTATACTTTGAACAATTATTTGAGGAGGGTAGAGTGTGGATTTCCAAAAAGGTTTTGATAGAGTTTCAAGAGCCGGATTGATATAAAGGCTTTTTGACATGGGGATCCCTACAAAGCTCACTTGGGGGATTCTAGCATTATATGAGAAGGTGATTGGTAGAGTATAGATATCTGAGGGTATATTACGGCCTATTTGTTTCACCATTGGGTGAAAGAGGCATGTTCTCTTTCCCTTACACTATTTAGATTGTACATAGACGAGATCTTTGACGATTTTCCTCTAGGAGGGGATAGAGGAGCTTAGCTAGCATGTGTTTAGATATGCCTCTTGTTACATTGAGATGACACTTTGTTGATAGCTGATTCTCCATAGGGGCTACAGAGACATTTGGATGCACTGCATTCATATGCATAGGATAATGGCCTTTTAGTAAATCTTGGTAAAAACCCAAGTTTTGGTGTTGAAGTGGGAGCTCATGCTCAACCCCCAAGACCCTGTCCTTATTTGCTTTAAGCATTTCAAGCGAGCACAAATGGCTATCTCTCACCCAGCCCACACGCCTTCGATCTTATGGGGGTGTAGTGAGCTTACCTTGATGCCCAAATGAGTAGCCTCCTCCCTCAAGCCATAGTTGTCAGGTACGAAAGGTACGATACGGTATGATACGATAAAATATGGTACTAATTGGTACCTTATGATTTTATAAGGTACGGTACGATATTAGTACGAGAAAAAAATTAAGATAATTTTTTAAATAACAAAAATCATAAAACATTAAATGATAGATCATAGAATACATGTTTAAAGTGGAACTAGCCATTTCAGTACAAAATAAGATGAATACATGAGGGTGACCATCGTGGTCGTATGGGCTACGCAAAACATGCGATACAACTACAGTCTATAGTCTAGTATATCTGATACAAAAAAAAAGAGAGATCTATGTCATATGAATCTATGATGAGACATCACTATCATCATCATCATCATCAGAACCATCTGAGTGCTCATTAAGAGAGTTTGAAGATGACTCCTCGGCATCCGATGATGAGACACACTCATACTCATTCTCATTGATGAGGTTACCATCATCATCAAATGATGGCTCCCTAGGTGGCGGCTGTGTAGGCAAGGGGGGGATGTCATCATGAGGCACAGGATGTGAGCTACTAGAGCCCAGCCTTATATATGTCTGCAAGCCACTCGAACCAACCCTCCTCGATGATGGAGGGCGTCGAATGACCATGCCCCTTCTACCACCTACTTGAACTCCTCGCCCATGAGCACGCTGACTGCAAATGTCATGAGTATCTGTTGCTATAAGCTCTCTATAGAGCTCTGCGAAAATTATCTCCTTCTCCTCGTCTACCTCCTTATGTATACTCGGAAGAGTGTCGTCCGTCAACTTAAATGTATCAACATTCGCCTACACAATGCAGTGATGCATGTAAGATTGATCATTAATCATTGTAAATGCTAAAGTCTAAATTGTAAAGAATAAAGTTTAAACTTCAAAGTTCAAAGTTTAAAAGTTAAAACAACAAATTTTAAATGTTATGGTTAAGTGTTGAAACTTTACCTGCTTTGGACTACCCATACTCATCATAGCCCTCATAATGCATAATTAGTGTGGCAATAGACTAGCCGCTCTAACTGTCGTGTGCTAAGCCGATTGCGAATCTTTGTGTGAATGAGAGAATAGGCACTCCAGTTTCTCTCACATGCACCCGAAGAGCACTGCTGGGCAAGGACCCTCATGGCTAAGGGCTGAAGGTTCTCTAGTGTGTATTCAAAGTTTTGCCACCAAAATAAAGGCTTCACAAGTGACTCTCTCCTCCAACAAGTGGGAGAAGCAAAAGCCACATGCCCTCTTTGATCTGCATAGCATCCTAGCTTCTCTAGTACTGCATTGTGGTCATCCATAGGGACCACACGAGTTAAATAAGCAAGCTGGTCTGAACGCAACTCTCTATTATCCATGATCGCCGGTGACTTGTAGGTCGGATATACCAATGCGGCAAAACCATGGATGGGCTTATGCATTCACGCCCATCTCCTCTCTGCTATCTCTAAAACATGTGCACGATGTGTCTCTATGATCACTGTACAAGCACGTGCCTCTGTCAATGCCGCTCTAAAGGAGTGAACGAGAAGGCCCATAGTGGATCCCTCGCAATCACTCGTACGTAACACCCTATAAAGGGAGTCACGACAATGACAACGACACGGACTTTTTCCCAAAATTGCTCATTAAGGCACAAGCACTGCATGGCTTTGGTCTCCTTTGTCTCATGCTCATCCCACTCATTCCATAGAGTGGACGCCATTGTTTGGCGTAAGGCGGACCGCACCTCATAAAGGCGCCCCAGCAACAACCACATGTAAGCAAAGTGAGTTGAAGAAGGCTTCTTCAACTCCAGTGTGCTATGCTCACGATACATCGCAAGCATCTTTACCTTTACTGTGAAAAATGTGACAATTGATGTAGCTTTGCAGACCACCCTCTTCACCCACTTGAGCTTCCCAATGTCCTCCATGAGCAAGTCCAAATAATGACTTGCACATGGAGTCCACACAATCGTAGGGAACTTGGCCTCAAGCAAACGGTCCATGCGCCGACAATTCGATGCATTGTCGGTAACAACTTGCACCACCTTTGAGGGGCCCACCTATAACCACAATTCACGAATTACAAGCTATGTATAAATCAAATGTCAATCATGAATCATGATATTATCATAATGAAAGAAATTGAAACAAATTTAAAACGCAAATTGCAACGTATACCTCAATGATAGCTTGTCGAATGTGGCGGTAGATGAATGCGCCCATCGTTTTTCTCCCCCTCTTGCCGGTATCTATGACCCGCAAAAAGTAAGTGCCAAGTGGACATGAGACAAGTATGTTGATGATGCCCTGTTTCTTACAATCACTCCATCCGTTTGTGAGAATGGAGCAACCATATTTTATCCATGCGGCCCGAATAGGATCAAGGGCTCTATCAATCCTCTCCTTCTCTTCATCAATCTTTCTCGTCCTCATGTCGTTGTATGTGACACCGGTTCATCCTTCACATGGACCCATATTGGCAATGGCTTTTACCATCTTCTTCCATTGCTCTTGCTTTAGGACATTGAATGCAAGATTGCACTCAATCACCGTGCGTGCAATTTCAATGTCCGCAAGTCATTGTCTTTCTCTAAGAAAGGCAACCGATCCATGCACATGATGTGGAGCTTGAGAGAGAGACGATTGTCTCTCCGGTATTGCATGAGCCTCCACTCTCTGTCTTTTACTGGAGCCGGATATAGATGTGGAGCCCCCACCACCAATGGTAGAGGTCTCTCCCGCATCGGTTGAAGATACGCCCACATTGGATGCTTCCTCGTTAGTAGGCATAGGAGTTGGTGCCGATAAGCCACTTCCTCCTCCTCTTGGCGAGAATCTCCTCCGCAATGTTTTGAGGGATCTCCTTGCATGGAGCAACTTGCCCCCCCGTCTTGGAAAGATGTTGGAGAAGCTGAGTTGCACCACTTGTATAGCGCTTTCCGCAATACTTGCATGTCCAATGGTGGGAGTTGGACTTCTTTGTGTCCCTCTCCACATGGATCGCATGCAAATTGAAGGCCTCGTGCTTCTCACGAGTCATGGTGCCGATGACGGATAAAGAGGCCTGAGAGAGAGAGAGAGAGAGAGAGAGAGAGAGAGAGAGAGAGAGAGAGAGAGAGAGAGATGCTTGAGTCTCGACTCTTGAAAGTTGAGAGGGAGACTTGAGAGGCCCGAGGGTTGGGGTAAAGTTGAAAGAGCAAGAGTGAGAGAGAGGGGATGGGAGATGAGAATGGCAAATGCTTTGATAGGGTGCACTATGCGGGATAGAGGGGATGGGAGATGAGATTTGGGAATGGCAAATGCTTCGATAGGGTGCGGGAAAGAGGAGATGGGAGGTGACTCGTGAGACTCGAGAATGACAAATCACACGTCCATTCAAGAATCAAGCGATGAGATCCAAGAGAGGAAGATGAGAATGATAAGTCACAAGTGCTTGCTGAACTGGTGTGGAAGCATGGAGGAGAGGAATACCTTTTGTAGATGAGAGAAGGGTCAAAGTTCAAACAGTCAAAGAGGGGTCAACGGTCAAAGAGAGGGCTGCCAGCTAGAAGGAATCCAAAGAGGGCTGGGAAGGGGAGTGCATGGCTGGAAAAGGGGGTGAGGTGAGGTATCCAAGGGTTCCCACCCCCCAAAAAGTGCCACGCAGGCACGTAGAGAAAAAGCAGATCTAGGAGGCACAGAAAACGTGGGATCTGGGTGGTGTAGGTGACGTGGCTAAAATAGGCCCAAAATCTCGTACGAATTCGTATAGATATGTACCGTACAGTTCGTACCTTACAAACCAGTTTGTACCACGTACAAAAGCAACTATGCCTCAAGCAAGCCGGTAGCTCCATGATTCGAGATGCGAGTTCAAGCAACCTCAAGCCTCCTCCTTTGAGCTCCATCCTCCATAGCTGTTGCAAGACGAGAGAAGAGAAGAGAAGAGAAGAGGAAGAGAGGAGATCATGGAGAGCTTCTCCACCACGGTCCCTCACCCTTACACACTCCCTCATACCCTCACACCCTCTCTCAAGCACACAAGCAAGCAAGAAAAAGAGACCACTTTAGCCACACATCAAAGAATGAGCTTCTCATTCACTTTTTGAGTTTATATACAAGCCCTCAATCCCTTGGGCACTCATCCCCTTTTTACATGACCGGGCATCTTGCCAAGGCCCTCTTTGCCTATTCCCTTCTAGTTACCTTATTCCTTTATCTATGGCCGTCTATGTTTTACAATTCACTTGGAAGGGAGACTGGCACTCTTTTATAAAATTTTAGTGGCGCCTTTGTATTATAAAATGCACCTTTGCTTTCGACGTGACCTTTGCGGTCACCCTTGTGCTTTTGGCATTTCCTCTTTTATTCCTTTGCATGGTTGCCTTTTTTAGCATTATTCCATATTTTTGAATTTTCTTTTTCCCGTCTTGCATTGGGATTAACATTACCCCCCTCCTAGACGAGTGCCAGTCCCATGGCACTTGCGGGTCTGTGTTGATAAGGGTTTGGTGATTTGAAGGGTAGTCGTGTGAGTCGATGATGATGGGGCCTTGTGGGGATTGGTCCTAGGGAGAAGCTAATCAAATGATTGAGGTGGTGGAGGCCGAGAGGGAATTGAGTGGATGACGGGTCGTGGAGTAGTTCATCTCCGTATTCGTGAGTTGTTTGCTAGTAAAGCTCACTGGATAGTCTAGATTGTGTTCACCAGGTTGGCACAACATAGCTCCCACGGCAAAATTTGAGGCGTCAATGTGAACGTGGAAGGTTATGGTTCAGTCTGGGGCTCTAGGATTGGTGCGGTGGTTAGAGCCTTCTTCAATTCTTCATATACGTGTTGGCATTCCTAAGTCCATTCGAATATTATCAGTAGTTTGTATAGAGGTCTAGCAATTAATGCATAGTTCAACATGAGTCACCGATAGTATCCCATATGACCTAGGAAGCACTAAACTCCCTTGTAATCGGTTGGTGGTAGCAGGTTGACAATAATTCTAACTTTTGAGAAGTCGGTGGCAATGCTGTTCTTGGACACCACGTGCCCTAGGATACATCCATGCTTCACCCAAAATTGGTACTTCAAGGGGTTCAATGAGAGACGATATAATCTACACTGTTTAAAGATTGCTCAGAGTTTGTCTAGGTGTTCCTTTCACCTTGAGTGAACACACAGGTCGTTAACAAACACTTCTAACTCTCGCCTAAGCATGTCCTTGAATATAGCACACGAGCCGTTGAAACATGGTTGGTGCATTTATCAACCGAAAGGGTATGACTATGTAGGCGAAGACACCCCACTTGGTAGCGAATGCGGTCTTATGCCTATGTAGAGGCGAGCTCAAGCTCAACTGCCAAGACCCACGACGTGCTTATTGTTCAAGTGTTCCAAGACGAGTACTAATGGCTATCTCTCACATAGCTGACGCGCTATCCATCTCTACGAATATAGTAAGTTTACCTCCATGCCCGATCGAGTTGTCTCCTCTCCCGAGCACTCTGGTAGCTCCACGATCCAAGTGCAAGCTTTAAGCAAGATCCATTCTCAAGCTCCATGTTCCAAGCTCCATTGCCGCGAGTAAGACAAGAGAAGAGAAGAGAAGAGAAGAAGAGAGGAGAAGAAGGAGAGCTTCTCCACCATGGTTCCTCGCCCTCACACACTCGCTTCCTCACACTCTCACACTCCCTCTCTTAAGCACAAGCTCAAGTAAGCAAGAAGAAGAAAAAGAAAAAGAATAAGAAGAAGAGAGCTTCTTTTGGCCACACACAAGAATGAGCTTCTCATTCACTTTTCAACTTTATATATAAAACCCTAAATCCCTTTTGGGCAGTCATTCCCTTATCCCTTTTTTTACATGGCCGGCCATGGCCTAGGCCCTTTTTCCCATTGTTCTCCTATCTTCCTAGCTTCCTTCCTACCGCTCATCTACTTTTACAATTTATACGGGTGAAAGCCCAACGCTCTTAAAATAAATCATGGTGCACCTTGCGCTCTTTTACAAAAGTATTGACTTGCGCTTTTTCTTGTGCGTCTTTCTCCTTGATTTAGGACTTTTCTGCACTTCTTGTGTTTCCATATTTTTCTTGGTGCGCCTTCGTCTTCCGTTTCACTTTTGCCTTGGCCTTGTCTTCCACTTTAGATTTTTTAGATTTTCCACCTTGTTTGTCCGAGGATTAACATTACCTCCCTCCTAGACAAGTCCCAGTCCCATGGCACTCTCCATTGTAGGTAGCAGGCTTTGACATGCACCGAAGATGTGGTTGAAAGGGGCTGTTGTGGTTTGCCGTAGAGGAGTTTTGGTAGTGGTGCGGATGAAGGTCGTTGGGGATATTGTGTTGGTAGGATGTGATGGTGATAGGGTTGTTGTAGTTGAAGATAGGGTTGTTCGTTGTTGGGAGTTGCACTCATGGGTTGGCATAAGTGTTTATGTTCTAGGGATTCTGCGAGTGACGATTCTTTGGTAGGCTTGTAGGATGATAAAGGATAAGGATTCAGAGTTGAGTGCTGATGAAGAGCTGAGAGCACTTTCGTTGGAGCCTTCAATACCTACAATTGAAAACCTCTCATATGTGGTCTCTTCCTGGGGGTGGTGCTAGTCTTCTTATTGTGTACAAGACGTAGTTTGATTAATTTGGGAGACAGGTCGAACTCTAAGCAAGCTAAGAGTATTGTCCTGTACTTGAAGACCCAAAGTGCGTATAGATTATGGTGCAAATATTATGTGAGTACAGGTGCATACTTAGATAGTACGTAGTTAGTAGATTGTTGGTCTAGTTTCTCATAGCAATGTGTGGATAAAGTGAGGGTTCAATGGGGTGGAACAAACTATCGATGTTGAGGAGCAGTACACTTGAAGGCTTCTTGAGACATTATTTGTGCTTTTTTCAATACGATGTAGGATAATTGAACTCATTGATGCCGAGATTAGATTGCAGAGGCTGAGATTTGATTTGATCAGACAGTGGGGTCTTTGATTTCGGTGGTTGATCGCCATTGTTGAGTATACCTGAAAAAAGAAAAAAGAAGTGCACTACCTGGGGGTGCGTTGCCTCACAGTGCAGTGTTGCATGGTGTCCGTGCTAGTGAAATTGGGAGTTGGGTCGACTCGGACCTCAGGAAAGCCTGTGGTGTTGTCCCACACTTGAGGACCTAGCTTGAGTACAGGGGAGGTGCTCTGGGTGTCACTTAGGGAGACATATCTAACCATAGGTGAGCTCAAACTTCCTAGGTGTGTCCTGCCCTTGATGTGCCCGAAGTGTGAAGTGGGGGAATAGGAAGGGCTAGGGGGTTAGATTGACCAAGGCAACCGAACAAACCTAACCTGAGGACCCCTAGGTGCAGTATTTGTGGCACTTTGATATACATGGAAAAGCTCGCTGTTTCTTTCCTTTTTCTTTGTGCGAGTCTTTTTTTTTACTTTTTTTTTTGGAAGATACATTGGGAGGGAGCACGCTTAGCATCATCCTGATGCTCTATAGTAGTTACATTCCGAGGGGGCCTAAGAGATTTACCACGAAATGCTTGGCTTGGCATGGAGCCTTTTTCTTTTTTGACTAGTTGTGGCCACGGAGGGGGCTTGGTTTCGGCACTCGTTCTTTCTCTCATTGATTTGATTTAGAATTACGTCCTTCTTTGTGGACCAGCTCTAGTGGCTCTTGTTGAGGCGGTTGCATTTGTTGTTTTGGCTCCCCAAGCCGCTAGCAAGGAGAGTTCTTGTGAGGTTCAGCTAGTTGAGATCAGGGGAGCACATTGCTCCTCTACTCCTAAGCCAGTGTTAGGCTTAGGTGTCATGGCATGGAGTCCATGTTGCAGCGGTGTGCCAACTTGTAGGCTAAATCTTTGATTCCATCTTCATTAGAGTAATCTCCTCCTCCCTTTTTGCCTTAGTCATTCTTCCTCCTCTTTTGGCGTTTGCTTATGTTCTTCTTCTAATCTCTTTCATTCCTTCTCCACCCTTTGCAGCTCTCTATTTTCTTTGGAGGTGGATCGAGTTCTTCTTATGGAGATTTTGAGAGTGTGATCTTTCCTTTGTTCTTGACTTGACAAATTTTTAGCCTTGCTGCTCACGGATTGTCCTCTTGCTCACTTGCTGTTGAGATGGTTGGTCATTCTTCTTTTTATTAGTAACTCTCTCCATGTAGTCCTGTTGTTGCTTGTGGACTTTATCTCTTTCTTGTTCTCAAATTGGTGACGGATCCTCCCAACACAGTATACACATCCCTCCTTGGGCGTTTCTCAGTCCTGTTGCTGTGGCTAACCCAAGGCCTTCTCCATCGCTGCAGGGCTCCACTCCATCTCTACTTGGCAAGCTTCTCCTCCTTTTCTTACCATAACCATGCCACAATTTCTTTCGGCATCAAAGCTCCTCGAAAATTCTGCGCACTTGCTATAATCGATAGTGTGCCTGATCTTCTCTACATACTTCTATAGACTGCACTGGTCCAGGAGTTGTTTTATGACTGGCTCCTTCATGATGGCATCTTTTAGGTTTAGGATAAGCTTGAATGTAAACTAGCTGAAAACCCCTCGTTTCCACTGTTAAGCCGTACTTCGCTTGCTTTTCCACTATGAATAGGAGCTTGCCGCCTTAATCTTGCCTCAGATGTAGAGTCTGGCCAAGAAAGAGAGTGTAGCCAATGATTATACTTTGGTCCATGCTCAAATTCACTGTGTGCTTTCTACAGGGTTGATTTTCTCTTCTAGTAGGGCTTCCGTCATGGCTCTTTGCTCTTGGTATTTTTGTCGCTTTCTCCGTAATGGTTCTTTGTGGGGTCGGTGGTCTTGTGGTGACTTGAACCTTGAATGCTTTCGTATTGAGAACTGTGTCATCGTGCATTCACTTGGCAACTCGTGAGAGTACATGCAAGTCATATGTTTCAATCATAATGAACAGGTGCAGCTCAAAGAGACATCACTTATCTGAATCCCATAGCATTGACTTCGATGCATATCACCTGTGCTATATACAATCACAAAACACATTGTTTATTTATATACACATTTATAAATTCAAGTCACTTTGTGAGAATAAAAACCAATTGTAGAACTTAGGATTGTACATACGCATCTAGTACTCGTGGTAGCCTACTCAATAACAAGAGATATTTTGCAACATCAAGTAGCATGGTATCTTATCTGAGTCTACTGGCAACATGTAGCTCCTCCTCAGTGAGAATTTTATCAATCAGAGAGTTCTCTTGGCTAGTACCGGCTAAATCCATACCCCGAACGATAGTCAACATTCGAAAGGAAGTTGGCACCACATAGGTCGGGTCTCTTTGAGACCGCCATTTGGCCAATCGCTCCTCTGAGACGGTCATAATCTGGGCTCCAAGTTCGGGCATTGTAGCACAGTTTTCAAACCAACGTTTTTCAAATTGATGTTGACCCTTTGACTATCGCTTTCATTGCTCTATCTCTAAGAGGTTTGGTTGGCAAAGCGCTTTGTTGAATGTCACAGTTAAGTGTAGTTAGTTTGCTTCCTCGTCAGAGATGAGTTGCATGCGTTCATGTAGGAGTTTGTCATAGTGCTCGTTAAGATATTTTTGCTCTTTCCAGGATAGCAGATATGCCAAATATTCCTCAAGTTGCTCCCTAGGGAATGCGCCCATGTCCGCAAGGACATAAACATGTGTGAATAATTTGAGTTTAGTCTCCAACTTAATCAAGCACTCTGTGACACTTCTATGTTCTATGAAGGCTTGCTCGGTTGCTATCTCATGCAAGGCTTTGGGAGTTTCCCTAGGCTTTAGTATAGTTGGGGGGGTCAGGCCTAGATGAGCAAGATTGGTCAATGCTAGGATTGCTTTTGTCCTCGGGATTTTCATGTTTCTCTTGAGGCTTTGCTCCTATTGTGTCATGGTTCTCCTCGGATGTGATTGGTATAGTTTCGTCAACCTTTTGTGACAGTGTTGTATCCACTCTTGATTGATCAATGTAAGTTTTGCTATCGGTGGATTGAGCATTGCAAGCAACCGTCAATGGTAATGGTTGCTTTGACTTATCAGAACACACGGATGTGTGTGAGGTTTCACTGCTGTTAGGAGAGATGGCAATGGGTTCATTCGTGGGGTGGACTCGATGCTTCATTCCTCAGTTCTTCAGCATCCTTGGTCTCAATCTTCTTGGCGTCTACCGCCACTTTTTGTTGTTTTCTCCTCTTTTTCTTGGGCAATTGAGGTGTATCCTTTAAAGACTCAGGACCCTGAACTAGGTCCGCCGCCGCCGCTATTGATGTGCTTGGTTGGGTCTCATCCTTCTCTTTCTCTAGTGTATCCTCATGGGACACAGCCGTAGCCTGTTGAACAACCTCGCTAGGTTGTGAGGATACAACTGCCTCTCTTTTTGGAGAGTCTAGCTTTTCAATAGCTAGTTCCCCTCCGTTTAGCTCCTCATTTGATTGCATTGGCAATTGCTCCTAGTCGGCGGGCTTTTGCTCTAGACTCTTGTCCTTACCCATTGGAACATGCCTCCATTGCTTCTTATCAGAGCAGGTATTGTGTTTAGAGCTGTTTTTCTCTTACTCTGGAGATTTGGGTGACTCTAGTGTAGAACCGAAAGACGGTTTAGGGTTCTTGTCATATAGGCTTGGACAGAACCAACTGAAGAAGCCAGGGTTGTATTAATGGGAAGCATAGAGATCTAGGATTGTAGGGTCTTGAGTGAGGCAAAAGACATATGCGCTAACATCAAGTACCATGCTTCCTACTCCTAGCCTGCTAGCCATGTGTAGATCTTCTTCTAGAAGCAATTTATCGTACAAGGGATGTTTTTGGACAGTGGCAGAAAGTTGAAACTCATGGACCATTGCCAATACTCTTAATGAGGTTAGGGCAATGTATGTGGGATCATGCATTGATGTCTAAAGGGCTTTCCTTTGCTCAGTGAGTGTCATTAGTCGGTGGTCAATTTTAGCTGTTAAACTCTGGTTGGAGTACCATTTTTGCACAAAGTTGCCTTGTCCTCTCTTTTTTTGTTTGATTGCTTTGAGCTTTTCCTTGTTTGTCTCACATTGAGTAGTATAGAGTGAGGGTATCAAGCGCAATTGTCTAGCTGTGGTCTTTGGGATTTCCTTTATGACTTCTTTAGCGACAACTACATAGCGAGAGCAAACATATTGTTGCTCGTCCCAAGTCAAGGGTTCGGTTATGAGCTTTGTGTACTTTGGTGTTGGTCTTCTAATGTCCATATAGATGCACGCATGTGTGATGGCTGTCAGCTTGTGATTAAGCTTCATCATGCACTTCATCTTTGTTTCATTAATCAGATGCGCCATCTCCTTGGCCAAATCCTCAAGAGATTTCTCCTCAAGCCTAGGCTTCAGGTGCTTTGGAAGCGCTAGAGGTGTCAAGGATGTTGGTTGCGACATCTCTTCCACAGGTGAATTGCTAAGGATACATTCCGCAAGGGGCATCGTCACGGCCAAAGGCTTTGACTGCTGTGATTCCTGATTGGAAATAGTAGCGGCTAGTTCAGTGGATTGGCCACTATTGGTAGACTGTGGTGTTAAGTCCTTAAGCAGATCCGAAGTAGTCGTGTCTTTTGTTGCCCTTTGCGCATTCACTTGTGCAAATCGAGAGCTAGTCATGGTGAATTACACAGGCATATCCTTAGGCTGAGAGCTAAGGGTGGTGTCATGTCCCACATCTTGGACAGTTGGAAGCTCAGATGGAGATAGAGATAGGGATTGAGCAACTGCACTCGACAACTGCCGTTGTGCTTCTTGTGTCCGTTTAGGAAAAGAGGGTTTAGGAGATTCGGGACTCCTTGGTGGACTTCGTATTGACTGGAAGATTTGCTCGTGGCTATTAGACAATTATTCCATTTCCTTTGTTGAGCAATCAACCTTATCATTAGCAACATTGCGCCTGTGGTGCTCATTGTCCTCTAGGGAAGTCAAAGGCTCCTTGGGTACTAGTGGCTTTTGTGCACACATGGTTACATCTGATATCTGCTTGTTAAGCACGCTAGGCTGAGGATCTACCTTCCGAATGGTCTTGTTTGGTTTCTTAATTTCAATCGTGAAGGGCTCATTCACTTCAATGTTGTTGACTTGAGACTTGGATTTTCCTTTAGAGTTCCTCCTGCGCTTCTTCAGTATTTATACGATTTGGCCTTCAATTGATAGAGGTGATTTAGTAGGGGGCATTGGCACCCAAATCCATTGGTTACGTGCGTAATACCGTTAAGCACATAGCAACACTTTTGGATATCCATCGCGGTGTTGTGCTGGCTCTCCATCGATACCTTTGTCTATAAGGCTTGGGCTTCTTTTGTGATCTTCTATGATATTTGTAAGTCCAAAGCCTATCCTTGGTATTGTCTCCTAATCTGCTTGTTTCAAGTATGGCCTCGCTCACTAGTCCTCTCTATTCAACATGCGCTTGTATCAACTCTTTCAATAAGTCCTTGCTCTCGTTACTAGGCTTGCCTGGTATGTCAGAATGTTCCTTGTCTTTCCTCCGAGGTTTGATGAGGTCACCCTTACTAAAGGTTGTCATTATCCTCACACCCGGTAGTGTCAAGTGTATCCTCTGTGCTACATAATCAGTCTCACACTTCGTTGCCCTTTTGAAGAGTCTTCCTAGGAGGGTTTCATTTCCACAAATAGCACTATTTGGAGGAACATGAAATAGGATAGACAAGCATTCCGTTTCAATAGTTACAAGGATTTTGCACTTCCCTATAAGTGCTTGCGAGTGTCTCCCATAAGGATTGAGAGTTGCATTAGTTGGTGTGAGCTCTGGTTGGCCTAGTAGGGTCCATGCTTCATATGTCAAGATATTAAAATCAGCTCCTTCATCGATGAGAGCATCGATACTATGCTTTGTTTTTGCGGTTTGACCCTAAGGTAAGCAGGCGGTACTATGTCTTCATCTTCTGGGTCTTGGCTTATAAATTCAACCCTTCTGATATATGCCTTTGAGTCCCCAACTGTAGAACTAGATGTGGATTCTCCATTGATGTCTTGGGTTGTCTATGCAGTGCCGTTCAAGGTGCATCTATTATCAGGACTGTCATGTCTAGTCATTCTTGCAGTTGTAGCTTGATGTTGTTGCATTCCGCTTTGACTAGATGTAGTCCGAATGCAACCTATACATGTTTTTGTGGTGTGGCATTTTTGCCCTTGTTGGCCAGATTGGCCCATCGAGGTTCTAGGGTCTTTGTTTGTCTTTATTCGCGTATGGGCTTTTGGTTGTTGTTTTGCAAGTGAGAATCTATACTTGTGTAGAGCCATTACTACACTAGGATCTAATTTGGAGGACCTGTCACGGCACGTGTTTTCTCCCCAATGTACTTGGGGGAGGTGCGGAGGAGGTAGAGCCCCCTCTGCGGGGGTTCGGGGGGGCAGTTCCCTCGGGCCCGCAGGGCTGTTACGCTAAACACCATGTGTGATTTAAAGGACCGTTCACAACCAAGTTTTGAACTACTTGCTCTAGATTTTAGCTTGGTGATAGATCTATGACGTGCTTTCAGCTCTATACGGTCTCTGGGTCGGTTTCAAGGCTTAAATGTGTCAAATTTGTATTCGATTTACCTGTTTGATTTTGACAAAATTCTGTCCGATTCTCAAAGGTCCAATTCTTAGGAGTCCGATTCTCAAAGGTCCGATTCTTAGGAGTCCGATTCTCAAGAGTCCAATTATCAGAATCGGACGTTCGATTTTGGGTTGGTCCGATCAGCTGATTGGACGGTTTGAGTCCGAGTGGTCCGATTATGTGTTGGTCTGATTTTCGTGCGTCCGATTTGACAGGTATCTGATTTTGGAGTGTTCGATTCTCGTGTGTCCGATTTTGGGATGTCTGATTCTAAGAATCACACATCCGATTTGACAGGTGTCCGATTTTGGAGAGCCCGATTTTGGATGGTCCAATTTTCGTGCGTTTGATTCTAGAATGTCTAATTTTTAAAATTGGACAAGGTATGTTTGATCGGACAGGATGGGTTTGTCCGATTCTGGAAATTGGACCATCCGAGTCCGATTCTGGGAATCGGACCATGGTAATAGTGTCCGATTCCTGCGGACGAGTTTTAGGGATGACAAGAATCAACTCGATTCTAATGATTTTGGTTATGAGGGGTCACACAAACTTCCAGAATGTAGGAATAGACCCTAATGTAGAATTGTATATACCTAGAATAGCAAATAAACTCCAAAATACAAATCAACAAACAAATCAAACCCTCTTGCCCTGTTACGACAGCAGAAACTCCAATGCTTGTTTTTCTTCTTTTTCTTTATTTTTCCTGCCCTAACGCATTCAAATCACAAAGCAAATACCTACACCACTCCAACATGCTTTTCCAAATTAAAAAAATCAAAAACTTACTTGCTAAGGAGATCGAATACCCCTTCAAATTCCCATTGCCACAAGCAAGAGAAGAGAAGAGAAGAAGAGAGGAGAAGAAGAAGAGCTTCTCTACCACGGTTCCTCACCCTCATACACTCACTTCCTCACACTCTTACACTCCCTCTCTCAAGCACAAGCTCAAGCAAGCAAGAACAATCAGAAGAAGAAGAAGAAGAAGAGAGCTCCTTTTGGCCACACACAAGAATAAGCTTCTCATTCACTTTTCAACTTTATATATAAAACCCTAAATTTCTTTTGGGTGGTCATCCCCTTATCCTCCTTTTTTACATGGCCGGCCTAGGCCATTTTTCCTATTATCCTCCTATCTTCCTAGCTTTCTTCCTACTGCCTATCCACCTTTACAATTTGCACGGGTGAGAGCCCGGTACTCTTAAAATAAATCATGGTGCGCCTTGCGCTCTTTTACAAAAGTATCGACTTGCGCTTTTTCTTGTGCGCCTTTCTCCTTGATTTATGACTTTTTTGCACTTCTTGTGTTTCCATATTTTTCTTGGCGCGCCTTCGTCTTCCGTTTCACTTTTGCCTCGGCCTTGTCTTCTGCTTTAGATTTTCCAGATTTTCCACCTTGTTCGTCTGAGGGTTAACAGTCTATTATGAGGATGTACTTGCACCTGGCTGTACCTTGAGAAGCCATCCAGAAAATTGTAAGCCTCTTTACCAGCTACTCTCTCGAGTATATGCTCAGTGTACGGCAGCGGATAATTATCTCTCTTTGTAGCAGCGTTGACTTTCTTATAATTGACGCACACTCTGATTTTTCCATTATTCTTAAGTACAATCACGATAGGTGAAACCCAGTCCATGTGCTCAATTTTATGAATGAATCCTACTTTCAACAGCTTATCGATTCCCTCTTTGATAGCGTGAGCATGTTTGGGATTTATAGGATACGGTCGCTGCTTAACCAACATTACATCAGGTGTCATGGGAATGTTATGAGTCACCATACTTGGATCTACCCCTTTTAGCTCATCGAGGGACCAAGCGAATACATCTATATACTCTCATAAGAGAGCAATGAGACTCGTTTCTTGCTTACTCAAGTCATCGGCTATGAACACAGGTCAGGGCATTTTCCCTTCCATAGTCAGATTGATCTTCTGCACTTTGGCAAGTCCTTCTATTGACTCACTTACTTGCCCTTATCGTTTGGCTCCTAGCAAGATTACCACCCTATCACATTTTTTAAATTTTGTGAATCGTTTCGGTAGGTCTTGCGGCTTTCTCTGCTCCTCAGCTTGCGGTTCCTTAGACTGTCTCCTTCTTTCTTCCTTCAACCTTCGGTGCCTTAGGTGGACTGGTAGGTCTCCCTTGGCGTGTTTGGTCTTAGGTGGTCGGGGTATCTCAGGATTACTGTTTGAGCTTACTTCCGACTTAGAATCGAACTCTCTGTCTTTGCTAGAAGATGGAGTCTCTCCTAGTGGTTGTAGCTCGGATGGTGATTCCGTTCTAAACAATGGTACGGTACTTGGTTGGGCGAGGCCTGCTTGTTCGTAATCAATCACTCCTATGTGCTCTAACCATGTGCGATCGCAATCTATACGCATGACTTCTTTCTCAATTTTGAAGACGTTCTTCTGCGGTTTGCGTATTTATTCAATCAGGTGTCCCTCAGTGTCGTACTCTATTGTGTCGATCTCTCTTTTGTTCTCGTTACTGAAGGAACGACAATCTTCGTACTCGTCGTCTGAATCATCCTCATCCGACTGCTCGTCATCCCCTATGTCTTGATACTATGTTTCCTTATCATTGGTGACTAAGGCCCAATTGTACATCGAGTTTAGCTGGTTTAAGATTTGCGGCTGGGTTACTAGCTAATTTGTCCTTCAGATTCTCTAAGATCTCGTGGAGCTCTCGTTTGTTGTTCAAGACATGGAATGTGACAGGGATGGGTCGTCTATGACAGCTTCTAGCCATCATACAGAGTGGTACTAAGGGTTTGTTCTTGGGCTCACCAATTGCCTTGGCAACTTGTTCGTACTCCTCATTGTTCGAGAATGGTAGATCGATTGTGGCTAGCATATGGATCCAATCTCGCTCATCCTCAAGGCAAGGGATATACCTGATTAGGGGACTGTAAGATTTTCTAATGTGAGCATCACTCTTCAGTATGGCTGAGATGGTGTCTAGGTCGACTGGTGTAGTCTTCTAAGTATCCATGTCTACTCTTACCGCTTCCGTTCAATTGCCTAGGAAGATCAGACCGTTGCCCCAGTCTTCTATGACTTGTGCATTGCACATCCAGGGTCGACCTAATAGGATGCCATAGTTCACTTCTTTCATGACTATGAAGTCTATAGAGAACTGGATTTTTGCGATCTTCAATGGTCAATTTTTTAGTACTCTGAATGGCTTTACTTTCATCCTTAGCCAATGTGACGTTAAACCTAGCATTCTCGATAGGTGGGTTACCCCAAGCCTGGAGTAATGCGTGGCTAAGTACATTGACTCCTATTGTCCCTATGTCTACAATCCCTTTTCTTGTGGTATCACCTAGAGCTAGGAGCATACATCTCTGTGCCTTTCTAGAAAGCGTTAATGTGCAAGGACTTGGGCACTGAGTGTAGCGTCACGCTTGGTATTTGTGTTACTGCGTCGTGGTCTTGCAAGTCAACTGCCATTTCCTCTAGTGATCCTTCTACCCACTGCTTTAACTCTTGCCATAGCATCGGATGTTGCCTAAGCAGGTCTCCTAAGCTCAGAGTTACAAGGGTGGCCACTAGCATTGTCAGAAGATTGTTGGGGCCGCTTGCTTCTCTCCTAATTCTACGCTTCTTGGCCAATGGCCTTGACTAGTTTACTAGCCCATGGCATTCAAGCTCCGTCTAGGCGGCACAACTTGAGGTGCAGATGTGTCTCTCAGTTGTGTGGAAGAGACTGGCGTGCTTATGCTAGAGAGATCATCGATCTCGTCCACCAAGATGGGCTCAGCATCCTTTAGGTGTTCCTAGGCTTCTCTCACCCACTCTCTGACCTTGCTTTAGGCTCAATTGCTAGTGCTCTCACTGGTCTCTAGGTTTTGTGTTGTGTCTTTCAGCTTAGTCAAGGTCTAATTGGGGTCTACAGGTCAGTTTATGGCTCTAAGAGGGGCTAAAAGTTGACGTGACTGTCAGTGGCAGTTTCTAGCCGCTGAATTGCGATTTCTAAGGTCAAATGCACTTATAAGGCTTTGGAGGATTTCCCTGTTGCGGGAGGGGTTTTGCTTCGCCCAGGATGCGCTAGATTTGTTAATTTTTTGCTCTTAGATTTTTTGTCTGATTCTACAGTGTCCGATTCTCAGAATCGGACACTGGAGTTCTTATGGTTCAATTTCCAATTGTCCGATTTGGATTGGTCCGAGTCTACCTCGTCCAATTTTCACATCCGATTATAGATGGTCTAAGTGGCGGATGGCCGATCATTCGAATCCGATTATTTTTGTCCGATTTCCACGTCCGATCCAAAGTGGTTTGATCGTAGGTTGTCCGATTTTCAGAATTGGACGGGTCGAGTATCCAATCGGACAGACAAGATATGTTTGAGTGTCCGATTTTCAGAATTTACGGACCTTCGGGACCGTACTCTTGGCAACCTCATTCGAGAGAGTCGAGAGATCCTAGGCCTCGACGGCACCGATGAGGAAGCTGTCGTGATCCTCCTTGGAGGGGAGGCAAGTGGGAAGAGGTTACCCAACTGGGTGGCCCCGAAACCGCACTCAAGGGGTGTAGTGGCTGGACATGTTTCAGTCGTTGCATTCCTTGGTGAAGCTATACCGCGATACCTGCGAGAACTACATAGCTCATAAATTCCGATCCCTTGGGAAATGACGATGATACCCCGGAGACATGAAATACATGTGTCACTGAGCTGTATTCTTGCGATATCACCAAACGGTTGGCTTTACCAGAACTGGTTACCTGTAGCAATGGGGTCTTAAGGTAACCTGCGGGAACGGACTCCTCCTACGAGCCGACGTCCAAGCTGGGCATGGCAATCCCTCTGCGGGAACCCGTCGGGATGGGGCGTTTTACCGGGTGAGAGTTAGGGCGATCCTTCCTCAAGTCCCGGACTATCTGGATTCCCACATGGGGGTCTTGGTGCCTACCCTCACTAGCCAAGAAGGGCTAGTCTCCCCGGAGCTATCAACCGAAGGGAGCGGAGGAAAGCGGATGCGTCCGCCGAAGCCGGAGGTGAAAGGGTTTGGCCCTGTGATAGCGCGTACACTAACGTACTATACTCACTTGATGAGCATAGCATGAAGGTGCACACCCGACTCACAAAACAAACAAAAAAGTGTCCGATCTGAGCTGGTCCGATTTTTCAAATCGGATGGTAATGTCCAATCGGATGGGCTAGATAGGTCCGAGTGTCCGATTGCCCGAAATCAAACTGTATTGCCTGTGTCTGATTCTGACAGCGGAAAGGCAATGACAACAATGAATCGATTCCATGCAACGATTTACAACACGCAAGGCTACAAGGATTTCCAGAATGCAAGTATGGACCAAGAACAAGGTTTGTATATACTTGGAATGCGCGAAAAACGTTTGTGGAAAACGGTTGATCCGCCGGGAGCTCTAGGTCTCTCTCTCTCTCTCAAGATTTCTCTCTCATTGCTGTAGGTGAAAATGAGCTTCACCCTTGTTCTTTGGGGTCTAAAACCCTTGTCCCGCTTAGCCTTAACCTCTTTAATCTCTCCCCTTGTGACATCAACATATTCAAGCACTCTTTTTCTCCATTGTTCCCTTGTTTGGGCCTATTTTACAGCAACCACCCTAAAGCAATTCACTTCGATTTCTTGATCTTATCCTACTCTAAATGCAACAAAAATCAAAACCCTATTACTGAAATTATTTATCCTACTTTCCTACTTCATCAAAAACCCAAAATACTTACCTATTTTAAAGACTAAAACCCCAAATCTCCTACCTATATCAATCACCAGTTCGGGGATGAAACCTTACTTTGATGCTCGATTTGAAGCACGGAAATGCTCATTCTCCATAGCCACGTGCGAGACAAGAGAAGATAAGAGAAGAGAAGAGGAAGAGAGGAGATGATGGAGAGCTTCTCCACCACAGTCCCTCACCCTCATACACTCACTCCCTCACACTCACACTCCCTCTCTCAAGCACACACAAGCAAGCAAGGAGAGAAGAATAAGAGAGGAGATGATGGAGAGCTTTTCCACCACGGTCCCTCACCCTCACACACTCACACTCCCTCCCTCAAGCACGCACAAGCAAGCAAGGAGAGAAGAAGAGACCACTTTAGCCACACATCAAAGAATGAGCTTCTCATTCACTTTTTGAGTTTATATACAAGCCCTCAATCCCTTGGGTGCCCATTCCCTTTTTACATGACCGGGTATCTTGCCAAGGTCCTCTTTGCCTATTCCCTTCTAGTTACCTTATCCCTTCACCTATGCCTGTCTATGTTTTACAATTTGCACAGGAGGGAGCCTGGCGCTCTTTTACAAAATTTTAGTGGTGCCTTTGCATTATAAGCGCCTTTGCCTTCGACTTGACCTTTGCGGTCGCCCTTGCGCTTTTGGCATTTCCTCTTTCATTCCTTTGCCTGGCTGCCTTTTTCAGCATTATTCCATATTTTTGAATTTTCTTTTTTCCCTCTTGCCAGGTGTTCAATACCACATTACAATGGGTCAAAAGATCAACATTGGTGTTTTATTTATAGGCAAAAGGAGATGGAGTATATGGATTTTTATACATATCTCGGACTCTTTTTCACAAGGTTCACTCTTTCTATGAGAGACTCAATAGAGACTAGATTGGCACATTAGGATAACATTGGGTTGTCTAGAGGGAATGTGCCAGGGCCCGACCCATGTATTTTCAGGTTAGCCTCTTGGCATATCAATACACTCATCACTAGTGATAGTATCATTTAGGATTTGCTTTTAGCTTTTAGCTTTTACTCATTGTTTTCTTTCTAGAGAGCTGTGTCACTCTACAAATGGTTGTGACTCATGGTCATTTTGGCCTTCTATAGACATTAGTAAATTATTTCATTTCATCTCCATGTACATTCTACGGTGCTCAATTGCCATCATGGCCACATGGAATAGGAATGGGAATTGAGAACATGATTGGGACAAGGAGACTCCATTCTTGTGATGGGGATGAAATGGGAAAATTTTAAAAAAAATTAGGATTTTAAAATAATTATGTATTAAACAACGTCACAAGTATACAAAGATACTCTAAAAGCACACTTTAAACAGCATATTGCATGTACGGTCCATGATATATTAAGACCAATCAATGCTACAAATAAGACTTAAGTACACACAACAAACAACCATATTGATTAAAAACTCGAGAGCCATAATTCATAAATGTTTGAAGGCTCAATTACATATCATATCATCATGAAGTACACAAAAAAAAGGTCAAGACTTGTGACTCATGAGTCATAAAACAAACAATACTGACAACACCCTCAAGGCCTTTCGGATATATGCATAGCAAAGACTCTATCAAGGATCTGGATAGAGATCATTCACACTCTTCATGGGAGATGGGAAAGGATGCAGGGCAGCTTTGAGAGGATGAGGAAGAGAATAGAGTATTTTTGGTGGATATGGAATTCAGACACCTTCCATACTTTCCCTCTTATGGTTTAGCATTATAGCCCACTAGATTGGTTGTTTACACAACCGTTGTATTTGTTATGTACTTAGTTACTCTTCACAGAGTTCCTCGTATTGTGCATTTTACCTCAGGCTTTTCTTTGAGGTGTTATTGATAGAAATTTTTTCTCTTGACGAAAAAAAGGCCATGCTTAAGACCTTAAGGCTCATCTTTTATGTCACAAGGGCTATCCTCTAGTGCCTCTTGAATTGCCTCCTTAGTCTCTCGTGAGTCTCGGAACTATCCTTCTATATGCTCCTCCTCTTGCTCCATCTCCTAGTGAGTAAAGGGATCAACCTTTGCAATTATACTCTTACAAAGCATATGTAAGTTTGCACTAATGAAGACAAGATCATTGGCCTTTTGCACGCCAAGGCTACTCTTCTTAGAGGCAATGGGACTATAAGAGCTCCACAATTGTTTCAAACAAGAGGGGCTATAGCCTAGCTCAAAATGTGAACTACGAGGTGTGATAATATGTTAGGGTTTGCGTAGAGAAAACACAAAATGTATGAACATATCCAAAATACAATAACTCAAACAAAAACACAAAACACAAACTTGCCTTTTAGTGGCATTAGTGTAACCCATCTTCCCTTTTAGTACATGAGCTCCCAATGTTTCATTGTGGTCATATTTACTTGTTAAGTCTTTGATTCTTATGCTATGTTGTAACACAAATAGAGAATAAAGATGACTCTGAAGTAAATGAATTAAATGAATGAATGAGTGCACAAGATACTTGAAGACAGATCTATCAAACGGCCAATGGCTCTTGTGGGAGAGGGTTGAAGAAGTAGTTGAAGAGTGAGTCCACTGGAGATAGATCTTGAGGGCTGTAACCACTAATTAGAGCTTATGTCATGAGGGCATGTATTTTTGAAACCTCACTTAACATGTGGATTAATTTATAATCACATGATTAAGTAAATGTTGCACATGTGAGGTACAACTAGGATTAGAGTAAATTTACGAGTCCGAGACTTAAGGAAATCACGGGATATCAAAGGCAAAAGTTGCTATAAGGTATGTTGTATAAGTACTTGGTGGTATTTGGTGCTAGTTTTTGGCCTAGGTCATTCATTTGGCCATAAGTGTCAATTGGTGACACTAGAGAAGTGGTGTCATAAGTGTCAATTGGTGACACTAGAGAAGTGGCGTTTAATGGTACCTAACGCCAATTTGATGGTTAAATATGACGCAAAGGCACTCGCGAATGGAAGTTGTCTAGCTAATTTAATTATTGGCCTGTCAGATTATTTTTCAGGGTACCAAAATAATTATTAGATTAATTTTCAGTATTTAAAAGACTCAAATTTAATATTTAATTATGGCTAATTCTAGAAAAACCATTTGGGAAGGTTGCCACTTGTCAAAGTTACTCATGTAAGACTAAAAAAAACATCTTTAGAGGTTGGAGAGGCATTTTTAGTGTATTGAGCTTGCAAGAGAGAGGGAGGAGATGTTGCTGGTCTGATTTGCAGCCATTGGAGGACTTTCTGAGGCAGCTAGGGGCAAGAGGAGACCAATCAATAGCAGATGACGGCATCTACAGGTTGTTGAGACAGGGTAGCAGGAGTAAATGACTGATTTTTTGAGTTCTTTGCATCTACAAGCTGTTGTGGTAGGGCAGCAACTGCATTTGACTGATTTACAGTCATTCTTCACGACAAAACTTTGAATTTTCTCTCTCTACAGCTTTCTCTCTCATCTCCTAGCCATTTCACAACCTTGCTTTGAAGATCTCAGCATTTGGACCCTTGGAGACTGAGAAATTGCAAATTTCTCTACTATAAACCCTAATTTACAGTAGAAATTAGGGTTTAGCAGCAGCCTTGGGAAGCATACAAAAAATTGAAAGCCCCAAGACTTGGATTCAACAAGGTTGAAGGTGAATTTCAGCTAAATTTAGGTGGAGGACTAGCTAGCCATTGAATTTGGTGCATTTCCATCGTCTATGAAGTGGATGAAGGCCAACTAAGTGTCTGAATTAAGGGGCAAAATAGATTGAAGACTTGTTGGTCACTTTGGACAGCAAGGGGAGTTTTGATTGCGAAGAGGATCGGGAGAATTCCATTCTAAATCAACTTCTTTTTCAATAAAGCTAAAGAAATACCAAAAGGGGTGCCAATTTTGGGGTCAATGGGGTGTGCACTGTCCAAGATCAGTAGGTAAATTTGTATTTTCAGATTTGCATTAATTGTTTGCTGCTGTAATTAAGTTGTAATCAGGTATTTACCACCCATCCACAGAAGGAAGTCTAGTTTTAGCTAAGATGATGCTGAAAATGGTAGGGCAGCAAGATGGAAACCAAAATGCAACAGTTTGAAGGGTTGGAACTGTTGAGCTAAAAATTCATTCCATACTGATTAGTTCTTTAAAACATTCCCAAAACATGTAAATTATCTAAAGTGTCATTAGACGGGGAGTGGTTCTTGAGAGTTTCTTTTTTCTACATACAAAACCCTAATTTTGGAGGATCCTTCTGCATCTATGAATAGACAGGCTGCCCACCATTTAGATCCATGTGTACAGGTTTCTCACTTCCACGTGTAGATCTCAACCATCAGCCTTCTTCCCGTGGCTGTCCAGTCCCTTGAGACTACTGCCATTCATCGTTAGCCCTTGGCAACTTGTCCACTGTTGCCACCCATCACTCCCATCTGCTGGCGACATCATAAGCTCCCTGAGAGTGCTACATTTACTGATTAGGGAGGACGCACTACTGTCCATGCATTTTCTCATAGGTTGCGTTTTGTAGTGCAAGCCTCGACACGTCATCCGACACTCCATTAGTTGCTACATTTTGCAGATTTGCTGCTCGCTTCATCCTCACTCACCTCCTCCTGCTATCATGTGGCTGCCTACTATGTTGGTGATCAGTGTTTTGCTCTTTCCGACACTTCGACATCTCCAACTTGTGGTTACAACCCTTGGGATCCATCTTAAGTAGATGTCACACTCCAACACTCTTCATCTCTGCCCTTGAGCATTCTATAGACCCTTATATTCATGTGCAACATTCATTCAATTCATAGTTCTCTTCTCTCTCTTTCTCTATTCATGTTTGTTTCTGTGTTTGAGGTTTTATGTTTAGGATTTGAGTTTTGCACGTCATTGTCTGAATCTTTGTATTTCAATCGTGGTCATACTTTTTGTGTTTCCTCAATGCAAACCCTAGCACATCTTCACATGGTATCAACATTGGTGCTCTTGTAAAGAGTATCCTATGGATATTGTGAAGGCTCAGTTTGTGTGAGGTATACGAATGACATATATGATATATCTGATTCATAATGTCTCAGATACCTTCTTCTCGGGATCCCATAGTGTCTTATCAGGCTTCTCTATCATTGGTGGCCTTGAGGAGGCATTATGGACTCCACGAAGAAGATAATACCCCACCTTCACCTTCAACTTCTTTTGCTTCTCCTGTCCCCAATTTCAATCACATGACAGAGGAGGAGTTTGAAAAGTACTTGTGCATCACGTATAGTTGAGCTTACAGTCTCCTACTAGCTTTGCTACTACATCCTGACCAGTTGTTGGCGAGGCTAGCCACCTCTCTGATGAAGGACAACATACATCATTTGGGATGAGTGGCGAAACATCTTCCTTATCTCTGCGAAGCTTAGTGTCAAGTTCATATAACCCCTTTGAGTCACATGAATCAAAACCCTCCTCTTTTTCTCCTTCTGGTATGCAGGATTCAGATAATCCTCAATATTTAAACTTCAATAGAGGGGGCTCTCAAAGTAGACATCCTTCATCAGGTATATCCACATCTTCTATTTCACTTCCATCCTACCCTCTTTTGATCCACACCTCAATTTTCTCTCTTCATCACTTTGAAATCTCGGATTGCACTCTTGTATCCAACACACTAGGAGTTGGATACTCCATCTCCGCTCCTAGCACTTTCTCTTTCTCCACACCATATTCTATGTACCCTCACTTCACTATCTCTTTGCACCATGGTACATCATTAGGGGGAACGCTACCCTTTCACACTATGCCTTCCATATACCCACAAGTGAGCACTTCTTTTCACCTTGGAACGACGGTGATAGATATCCTTCCCACTTTCCTCGGACACTCGTCTCCTCATCCATTGGCCTCTTAGACGCAGGAATTTTCATGCTCTGCTTATGGCGTTCCGTCACACACTCCATGGGTCACTCCAACATAAGCATTTCCATCCTTTGCCCCACATGTTCCTATCCCTCCTCCATGGGCTACTCATGTGGTCACCATGCCCATGTCTAGTGCCTCCATAGCCACCTTTGGAACCACTGTACACATATACCGCATGCATAGTGGGCACTCAAGGGTTCTTTCTCAAGTGTACTCCAATCCTTCCCCCCCAACAAACCCACTGATAGTATCCCCTCTACCCACATTATCCTTCTTATAATACTACCACTCTTGTTGATACGGCCAAGAATGCCTTCATGGATAAGACTTGTTTCAATTGGTCGAATTTCACTACTTCGTCGAACTTCATGCAACAAGTGCTTGAATCTTAGGGCCTTTGAGACCTTTTCGGTGTTCTAGAGTCTATGTCGTACCCTCAATCAGCTCACCTTGATTACATCTGTCAATGGAGAGCCCACAATGCCACAACCAATGTTGAGGTAATGCAAGGGTTGCTTCTTGAGTTCCACCCTCAGTTATAGCATTTCCCCCTCACAACTAAGCATTGAACATCTCATTGACTGCTATGTGGCGCGAGATCGCACTCGACATATCAATCTCAACTTTGAGATTTAGGAGTTTTCCATTAAGGAAGGGGATGATCTGAAAGTCAAGTTGGCCAAATATAAGTTACTTGTTGCGTTTGCTACTACTAGCTCACCAAAGTTAGATGACGATTAGGTGACACGATACTTCCAATTCGTCCAACACATCATCTAGTTGCCCCAACTGCTGACTTATGAGTTTGAGAGTTAGTTCTTATGTTACGCAAGGCTATGTGATGAAATTCACAAAAATTCCTCCACATATTCTTATTTAGAGAGGGGTCTGGTTGCCCCTTCTTTCCATGGGAAAGCCGGCGTTGGCAAGAACTCATAAGATGCGAAGGCAAACCAAAACAAGGGTAGCATCCCTTTCTTCGATAAAAACAAAGAAACAAAACCCATCTGGCAACAACACCTAAGAAAGATAGATTTTGCACACATTGTTAGAGATTGGGTCATATGGACAAGGAGTGTTACACCAAGGCTTAAGGTCTTCCTCCTAAGAAACTTGAGCAAACCGTTACGACTACCTTCACTCCTATTGGACAGTCTCATGCAGCTACACCTCTCACTGTTGCTCCATCTGGTCCTTCTGTCCCAGTGGCCGTTGGACATGTGGCCCGTGGATAGCCTCAACAACCTATATCTTTCAATACTCCTAAAGGCTTATCTAATTGGTTTGCTAGCTCCTCATCCATTGCACTCTTTGCATCTATTCCTAGGTCATCCTTTGCACCTCCATCTAAGACCACTTTGCCTTTTTAGGTATTTCATTGGCGGTGACGTGCTGATGGATGCATACAATGGTGGCCGCATCCTTGGTCTTTCCTTCTTCAGTCCTCCATTGCATTCACTCATACATATACACTCATTGCATTGCCTTTCATTGAGCTCTTATTGGCCTTTTTTTTTCGCTTTGGAGCATCTCACTACAAACCTCTATTTTGTAGATTTTGATCTCTTGCAAGGTTGTGTGTTTTAGTGTAGGGCTAACATGTAGGTTTGTAGCGGTCCTTGGGTTGGAGACATGGGGTGTCCCATTTTGGGCCTGAGGGGGGGTGTTGGGTCTATGTCTACTACCACCTTATTGTCTTTCCCTCCTGTAACTTTGGGAGAGAAACCTCCTTAGACTAATATTAGGACCAAACTCTTTGGGCTTTGGGTCAATATCTTGAGTTTTCATCTTAGATTCTAGTAGGTTGAACATTGCTTCTTCATCTTTCTTCCTTTTGTCATGCATCTCCTCTAGAGAGAAAATATTATTTGTGTGATTCTTTCTTAGGTAATAAGAGCAGAGAACTCCAAGGATGGTTGGCTTTCGGGTACATTCAGTAGCTAAATGTCGTGCTTGATGGCACTTTCCACACCAAGTATTTAACCACATGATATCTCTTCCTACTCATTCATTCCATATTCATTAGCTCTTTAAAATAGCCCCAAAACATGTAAATTACAAAAAGTGTCATTAAATGGGAAGTGGTTTTGGAGAGTTTCTATGTTCCACATGCAAAACCCTAATTTAGGAGGATCCCCCTACATCTATAAATAGATAGGCTTCCCACCATTCAGTCCCATCCTTGTGTGCAGGTTTCTCACTTCCACATGCAGATTTCAACCATCAGCCTTCTTCCAATGGCCGTCCAGCATCTCCAAACTTCAGCGAGGTCATCATCAGCCCTTGGCGACTTGTCCATTGCTACCGCCAATTACTCCCAGCAGCTGCTGGCAACATCATCAGCCCCTCTAGACTGCTGCATTTGCTGATCAGGGAGGCTGCCCTACTGTCCAGGCATCTGATCAGCATCAAACAGGCTACATTTTGTAGTGCTAGCCCTGACACATCATATGACACTCCCATCAGCTGCTGCATTTTGCAGATTTGCTACTCCCTTCATTATCAAACACCTCCTCCTATGGTCACCTAGCTGCCTACTATCTTGGCGATCAGTGTTTTACACTTATGCTTCGACATCTCTGATTGATAGTTACAACACTCGAGATCAAATCTTAGGTGGACATCATACTCCGACATTCTTTACCTCTGCCCTCGAACATTTTGTACGCTCTTACATTCATTTATAGCATTCATTCACTTTAGAGTTTCTCTCTCTTTCTCTATTCGTGTTTATTTCTATGTTTGAGTTTTGAGTTTTGTGTATAGGATTTGAGTTTTGCACATCACTATCTAAGTCTTTATGTTTCAATAATAGTCGTGCTTTTTGTATTTTCTCAATGCAAAGCCTAGCATATCTTCACAGAAACCATAGCAATCAAGAAATGTGTTTCTTTGTTTTAGAAACTCTAGAGATGTTTCTAGAAGTAAGAAACATTTCTGAATAAAAGATGCCAACTTCTTTTTTTTTTTTGGGTGGGGGGGAAGGCAATGATGCCCAATTGTACTAAAATCCTTTCCACATTGCACATGGGTTATGTAATACTTTTATCTCAATTTTCTTATAATGTTTGAGTTTTGAATCATAGTATAGCTTGTCAGAAGGCTAAACATTGACATAAATAATGGATGTATATTCTGCTCAATCAACTCTCATAGTTTTTTTTGCAAGAAAAATGTGACTAGTTATATTACTCAAAAGATTTTACAATGAAGTACATGTGTTCAATAGATTAGTTGGAGCTAATACAAAGTCATACTAAAATCATATATACAAGCCTCTCAAGGTAGTTTGGGGGGGATTTGAGGAATAGAAGTCACGAAGGAGAGTATCACCACCTAGGGTTACTAGTCTACATTATGAAGAACAGATCATGACCACCCTAGGTACGTAGTAAGAAGTGGTGTTGGAGCTTCTCACAAGCTCAAGAGTCACCTTGCACGTGATGCCAACAGCCACGGAGGTAGTGGATGATTGAGGTCTAGAGCTCTACCAAAGTTGCATATGTGGACATGCACTTGCCGGCCAGAACCAACTAATAGCGTGCCTTCCAAATGTGCCATATTGTGAGGCTCTTAATAATCTCCCACACCTTCGAACACTCTGCTCTCGACTCTAATTACCTAATAGATGGGTTATGCCTTTCAATCCGACCATAGTACAAGACACACATCAACCTCATACAGCTTATGGCAGCCTTGATTAACTACCTACAAGTAGACAGCCCCCAAGATATAAAATCCAAGCTAGGCACCACTCGGCAGAGAAGATGGCATGCTCCTCTCCACACCAGCTACATTGCCTCACAAGACCAAAGGCAATGCTTTGGAGTTTCCAAGCATTGTAGTGGACAACATTTGCAAACTCCATCTTGCTGCATTTGAACTAGCCAACTCCCAACAGCCAAGCCTTCAAGTGCCAATAGCCTTAAGAAATATGACACCCTCCACAACCTCCAGAGTAATGTTATGTTTTGTCTAGTGCTTGCTACGCGAGGGTGCCCAATCCATGTCCTCTTGCATCAAAACATGCCCGCCAGTCCCTGTTATGTAGGCCAAGAAGCCTTGGGGCTCCTTGGCAACCACAACGGCAAGCCAAAGCCACTCTTCAAGATTCCACTCCACCTCATCAAGAGGCCAGCTCTTTGAGATCCAGAGGTTCCATTCTTGAAACTCACTCTGAGGTACGTAGGGGTCCAACACCCAAGTCTTCCCTTGAGAGTCCAATGACACAAATTCTCCTCCAAGGTATAGCTAGTAGCCTTCTGCTAGTTTGGAATGCGAACAAAACCTTGTGGTGGGAGGTACCGCTCACTCTACCCATCACCTACAAGGGGATGCCTACTGGTGAGAATCTAGCTGCCCATACCTCACCAAACAACATTCTCTCGAATTCTTGGGTCCAACCAGTCCTATGGGATTGCTACCTCAATCTTCCTGCTCCTGACCTCAACTCCATACTGACAGCGAGATGCCTGTTGTAAGATTGCCTAGTTAGCCATAGTACGAGTAGGGCCAGCCTCTAGCTAACTCATGGGACTCGAGAGAACTCATTGATCTGGATCATGTCATGATCTCGAACTTGGGGGTTCCAAACCATCAGCTGGTAGTCCATCTCCTCGTGACAAATTGGAGGCCTCTGAATCAAGGCCTTACGCAGGCCTTGCCATACCTATAGTAGACTATGCAGGAAGGAGGATTTGGGTCGGGTGATCTTTGTTGACGTGAAGATCTATGTCAAGTATAAACCTCTGCAGGAGCATAGACGTTGAGGACCCCAAGATAAGTGTCCCCTTAGTCAAGTCTTACCTGTAGGACCCTTCCTACCATAATCGTCCCATGGTCTCACACACAAGCTAGAAAGCTTAGGCCAATAGAAATGCAAACTCCTCCAGTTTTTCCGTGAGCAGGGAGGTAGTAGGTGTACGATTTGCCTGACTATCAACCTCCTGAGGCCATGTGCCTCACTATAGTGGAGATTGTTCACATTCCAAGATGCAAGGTTTAAATTCATGGATAGTACTAGTAGTTGCTGAACAAGCACATGTCTGATGTGGAAGAAGTTGAGGAAGAGGAGGAATTGTGGGACTTGCACATTCACTTTCGCGGAAGCTTAGAGGGCAGTGTTGGACTAGGGGTTTCCATTACATGTCCTCACTAGCGACCTTTTGAGAATGTTGCTGTTGACTGAGGGGAAGGGGGCAGTAAAATACAAATTTGGCTTAGCCAGCCGTGGGCCGGGGGGTTTCGCTGGTGAGCAAGCACCTATGGCCAATGGCATCTTCTGGAGGAGGGCAATATCCACTGGGTAGCAGCGTCATATGGGGAAGCAAGCACCTATGGCCAATGGCATCTTGTGGAGGAGGACAATATCCAGTGGGTAGCATTGTCATGTGGGGAGGCAATGGCGGCCTGTACCTAGAAGCAAGGCATCAGGAGACAGCATGGGGGAACCAGGTTTTGAGGTGGGGACAATGGTTCACTGGTGAGTAAGCACCTATGGCCAGCGGTGTCTTGTGGAGGAGGACAATATCCAGTGGGTAGCATTGTCATGTGGGGTGGCAATGGCAGCTTGTACCTAGAAGCAAGGCATCACGAGGCAGCACCGGGGGTGGGGGTGGGGGTGGGGGTGGGGAGGGAGGAGCAACTGGTCCAGCAGACAGCAGGTGGGGGTGGTTGGGGACGTGGCATCCAAACTTAGGCGCAAGGCGCCAGGTGCAGCACTAGGTGGGGCGAAGGTGGTGGGTAGTAGGAAGGCGGTTGGGCGGCAACATACCAGGTATAAGCAGGCGGCAGCAATCGACAGGAAGGGGGGGGAACTTCATCATGCACTACTGCATAGGGGGTAGAAATATGCAGGCATAAGAGAGGCAGTCGACTCTCATATATTATCACTTATGCTCAATTGGCCTTTTTTTGTTTAAGAGAAAGTTCCATAGAGGTTTCGAGCCTCTTTTCCTAGTTCAAAGCTATTAAAAATCCCTTTACAAAAAGACCTGCATTTCTTATTTTAGCCCCTCTTGAAAGGAACTTCTAAGGCATGTTTCTAATGTTTTGTTTCTAAATGATTCTAACATTTCTAACTACTGTGGTTGGAACTGGTAAACGCAGCAATGTATGGCCTGAAAGAGAGTGCAGCCAGCCACATGCAGCAGTAAACAGCTGGGCAACAGCTAGTAGAGGGTAGGATGCTGGACAGCGTGTGCAGCAGCCAAACACAAGCCGGAAAATATAGTATAGGATGCTCGACACGGGGGGGGGGGGGGGGGCGCTCTATGTAGCAGCAAATGCAGCAACATGGAGTAGCAATAATGAAGGTGCTGGCAGAAGGAGAGGTCTCCTAACTTTAGGGCAGCAGCCAGAGTAGACAACAGTCAAAAACATGGCTTCTTGGACTGATGGTGGCATGGCAATAGTGGGATTATGGCTGAACCTGCAAAAGAAGGGATGAGTAGAGTGGCTGGGTAGCCTCCTATTTATAGATGTGGATGCTCCCAAAATTAGGGTTTTTGCTTATGGGACATAGAAACTTTGGTAATTTGTGAGTTTTGGGACTGCTTTAAAGAGCTAATGAAGATTTAATCTATAGTGTAACTTTTTTAGCTTAACATCCCCTCTTAGGCCAAGAAATGGAACCAAAAAGGGATTGCAAGCGCAACTGGCCCCGTGTTTTTACCCCAAGATGTCCCACCCCAAAGTAGGTAGGGCATTGATCAATGGGTGCATATTGGCTGCCCAAAAACCTAGCAAGACTATAGAGGCAATGGTTATCTTATCTTAGGAATCCAAAGGGCCACCCCAATTAGACCAAGGCATTGAATAAAGGGTGCTAAACCACTTTGAATGCTTTTTTTTTTGTGAATATAATGGGATAATTATGCCCATGGGGCGAAGTTAAAGGGATAGTTAGATCTAACATCATAAAACAAAAGACTATCCCAACTATCTGTCGAGGGTGTCGGTGATAAAGCAAATGGTGAAGAGGTGTGGAGGGATAATGGTAAAAGAATTGTAGGTGGGGAGAGCTTAGGGTCCGCTAAGAGGTGCTTTGCACAATGAGATGCATAGATGAAGGCTACATGATAAGAATGCACATGCAACAAGGTGCCACTTGGATAGTGTCCCTTGTGGGACAATTTTTCACTTATCCAAGCACCCTTTTACAAAAATGATGATGATGATCATGCAATGCAAAGGGTGAGTACACAGGGAAGGGTGACCAATGTTGAAGACAAATGCCAAAACCTGTAGGTACCAAGTGAAGGGTAGGAACCCCCTCTCAACCATGGATGTCAATGCTAAAGGAGAGAGAGAAACCTGATGTTAGTCGTGCGGTGCCAAGAGCCATGAAGGACGATGAAGATGAAACACCTCGACTAGGGGAGCTAGGGAGAAGCAGCCACCAGGGTAGTAGCAAGAGATGTCGCAAGATCCACCTCGAGAGTGGAAGCCTCTGTGTTGGTAGAAGAGCAAGTCTCGAAGGAAGATGAAACCACAGAGAAATGACAAGCAACCCATGTCTCTAGCTTAGGAAAAGGATCGGTGCAAACTTACATGTTAGTCCTAGACTGAAACACAAAGCCTTGCAAAAGAGATTAGAATCTGCAAAATAGGGATTCATAGTGAGATACTTTAGTACCAAACAACAATAAAGGTAAAATGAATGAAAGGTAAAAGTAAGGAAATGTGTGAATGTGTGAATGTTGCAAAAGAAAAATGAAGAAAATCCTAAGGCTCAAGTAGCCTAAGGACGAATTAGCCTATGGGCCCAACTCAATAAGCTAAGGAACTAGGAGTATTGAGAAAAATGTAGACTAGCCTAGAGAATCCTAAGCTTACTAGTCTAAGTTTGTGGCCACTATCGTGCACATCCATCAATAGGTCTTTGCTAATGAAGCTCATGGCGAGGTGGGGAAATGGTATGAGGTCGAGGCGTATGAGACCCTAGAATGGTGGCAAGATATACCTATGATGAAAAATCTAATGGAGTGGGATTAGCAAACACTCGCTCAATCCTTCAAGAGACCTATAAGGAAGGGGAGGAAAGGATTGTTCATATTCCATATGCTACATGTCTAGTAGCGTGCCACTAAGGTGGCTATGTACCAAAAGGAGCAAGAGGAGTCGGTGCAATAGCTAGAGGCGTAGCCGATACAATATATCCATAAGTGGGTATTGAATGACTCAACATGGGCATGGTAGATGCATGAGTAGCCCAAGGAAGGTGGATAGGCACACTAAGTGGAGGATTGAAATCCCTACATCGGAGTGGTCCACGAGTGTGTGATAGTGCACCATAAGCAAAGGATGAATATCCTTGTATTTGAGAGAGCGATGGAATGGGTGGTGCTTGTCCAAAGGGAGTGAGGAGATACCCAACACAACCATTCTAGGAGAAACATATGTGCTCACTTGCGGGTGTGTGAAAGGAACAATATTAGTGGGTGGTATTCCCTATAACAATGAACTAGAGAGCAAAGTGGCATTAACCTGTGCATAGCTAACATGTGGAAGTGGAAAAAGAAAAGTGCTGGGAATGCAAACGCATGATCCTAATCCTATTATGCTTGATGTACATGTGGAATTTAAAGTGCTATTGAAAGCATATGAAAGAAAATCTAAGTGAGGAACAAAAAAGAGAGGGATGGGAGGGATTTGTGAATAAGGACTACCAACTCATGCTCAAATGAAACAAGTATACCTGCGGAAGTACGTCTACTTCAAGCATCTTGATTGAAGTTAACATAATCAAACCTTTCATGATCTAGAAGCATACTAGAAGAAATAATAGGAAAGGGCTTGTTTCATATGACTCAAAAGGGTTATACAAACCTGATGTTGGGCTTGGCTATGATGAAGAAGATGGTCGTCCCGAATGCAACATGTCTTGCTTGAGTGGAGAGGTGGTGAGCCTCACAAATTGATACTAACTAATGTGGCCCTAGGAGTGTCTAGAGAGTAGCAAGAATATTTGATACGCATGAATTAACTGAACTCCACTTCCATCATGAGCCCTACATTTGGCCATGAAGAAGAAAGAGATGATGTGTTGTCCTTGTTAACACCATAATGTCTCCTTAGAGCCTCTAGTGATGGAAAAACTGGAGAGGGCATCATAGCTTTCCAAGAGTAATGAGTCTAAAACCTTGTGAATGTGTTATGTGTTACCCATCCATCTCGCAAAAACAAAGCCTCTATGATAGTTGAAGGATACTCTTTAGAAGAGCACTGACTTTGATACCATGTGAAGATATGCAGGTTTACTTTTTCCGCTTAACACGTTATACTAGGCACTAAAGCTTAGGGCCATCATATCCAAAATTTTGCCACCACCAAGGTCCATCTTTAGTGAGCATGTCTAGTTGTGCATCATCACAACCAAATGAACCAGGAAAACCCCTATAGGCTGCAAGATGGTCCCTCACTAAGTGCCTTCTCTTAACATCAAGAACCATGTGCTCCAAGGTGCCCCTCTAGCCATCATAGACCTTCTTATCATTCTTCTACCCACAATCTGAAACTCAAGGCTCAACATGTATGCAAGGGAATGCAAATGAGATGCATAGGCATCCCATTGTGTCACACATAAGGTGCAGATCTAATTATTCTAATCCTCATCTAGCACCAACTCCTTTAGATGCTCAATCATCCTATCCATAGCCTCATAGACCTTGTCAATATATAGCTACATAGTATCTATGAGACATAGTAAATGTATAATGGCTTGAACCATGGGATTAATCCTCTTTACCTCATCCCAAAATCCCATGTCCTCAACTATGCCCATATCTGGCTGCATAGCATCTATGGGGCACAATAAATGCATAATGGGCTCAACCATGGTATCGATCCTCTTCACCTCATCCCCAAATCCTCCCATGTCCTTAGCTATGCCCATGGCCATGATGTGCTCTTAAACTTATCAATGATGAAGATATGCCTCACTACACCACTGCACTCATCACCAACCCAGCATCGAGAAGTTGTAAGCAAAATGAGTGTCGGAGTACTTGAGGAGAATCTTTTAAGACTACTTTGAGAATTCATGGCAAAGAAACCGATGGTTAAGCACAAAGGTCACTATCTAAGTAGCTTTAGAAATCATTGGCTCAACCTGTGAAAGCTTACCAATATCCTTAAGAAGATTATTCCAATAGTAAGCCATACAAAAATAAACTATAATGTGGGGGTAATAGCCCTCAAGCATAGCATCGACAACTCTATTTATTGGCTCACCATCTACTATGAATACAACACCATTATGTGACCCAACCATCTCAATAGTTTCTATCCATTCATGGGATAATATATTGGTATGCTTGCTGGTGCCTAAAGCATCATGAGATGAAACAAAGTATATTCCACCACAAGAATATGCTAGTAGCCCATGAATGGATCTCGTGTGGCTATGGCTCCATTCATATGGGATCAATGTCACACCATGGGCATGCCCAAAACATCTTTGTGACCTCTAAGCTTGCTCAACCTTGCATGGAGTAGAGGAAATAGAGCAATGGAATCAAATTGCGAAGAAAGGGATACAACCAGCAAACACATCCACAATAGCCATAATTAATGACACATTGGAGGAAAGAAGAAATGAAAAGTGAGAGCACTCTATGTTTGGGTGACGGGGCTTAAAATGTATGAGAGAGTGGAAAAAGACACCAAGGAGTTATACACACTCATGAATATCAAGAGAGATGTATGTATCTCTACTTGGAGAGTGGGCAAGAAAAGCATAGAAGGAGAGACCTCAAAGGAGTGTGCTCTCATCGTCCGCTTCCCCACCACAGAGACTAGAAGAGACTTCCTAGCTCAACGCCACACGTTGAAAGGCACAAGTGTATTTATGGGCAATGATCTCGTACCAATCCAGGCAGCCTACATACCAAGAATCAAGACAGCTAGGGAGGGGGGCAAGCTAGCCTCCTATAGAGGAGGAAGAGTGGTGTCATGGAGCGGCACACCAAATGACAGTGCGAGACCTATGGAACCAGCCTTGCAATAGTAACTTGGAATTGTAATGGCACTCTACGACTAGATGTGGGAGCATTTGAGGAGACATCAGAGACACATTAGGAACTGCATACTACACTCCCACAAGTGGTAGGTTATAGATGAGAGTTACCGTATAGGAAGGAGACATGTATGGACCAGAGTAGCATGGGATTAGGAGTGGCTGTGCTATTCAAAGCCGAACTCTAGAGTAGATGATCGAGGTGGTTCATAGAGATGAGCAAGGCCAAATATATGTCGATGAGAGAGCAGGGTAAGGAGCATCCTCTGTACATTGCCATATTCTATTTTCCCCCCCTATGACATCTTGCTACACCCAACCAAAGGGGCAATCACCATATGTAGCATTGGATAAGGATATTTAGGAGTTCCCAAGGGAGGGAGATGTCATCCTACTAAGAGACTTTAATGCTAGGATGGCTTCTTATCAAGTTTCTTTGATACATTTGAGGAGATATTGTAGGAGCAAGATGTGGTAGAGTTACAAATGGAGAGGATCTTCTAGGACATGGGAGAAGTTACAGAGCATGGGAGATACCTTGTGGAGATGGGTACGGCACGTGGACAAGCCATCCTTAACGGTCTAGCTAGATACCCCTCATCGGGCTCCTTCACATGTTACCCCCATTGGCATAGTGCCATCATAGTAGACTATGTACTTTCTTTGCCAATGCTTATACTCTATATATGTGATCTCTCTGTTTCATCATGTTTGCTTGGAGTAGTCATACCATGCTTACCTATCTTTCACTTTTGATCTCCAATTTATTGATGTGTAGACCCAACATGCATGCAACCCACCAACACCTAAGGTACTTCTCTAGAGAGACAGAGGATATCAATGAGATGGAGCTCATTAGACTATTATAGGTTGTAGACACCAACATTCCACTACAAGAGCTCACTCGGTAGTCTAGTGAGGCTCTACACATAGCAATAGGGGCAGCCTTTCCACACTCCAGGCCTACAAAGAGAGCCTCCGCCAAGGTGATGTCTCGGAATAGCTGAAGTCTGCCAGCCACAAGAGTCAACTGAGGAGGAAATCTTGGACCGCTAGGTTGCCTGAAACTTCACGCTAAGTCAACCAAAGGCGAGCTGCAACCAATCGCAACTCGCCATGTATGTTTCACTCTAGGGAGTAAACAAAGTAAACCCCTTTGACAAAGGCACTTCCTTACACTTTAGTTGTGATTGATGGCACGAACCTTGTCCATGCAGCCATCATTGTAACCTTGGCAACACCCATGCCCTTTTGACTAGAGGGTGTTTTTTTTGTTTTTGTTTTTTGAGCCGGGTGCGTAATCAGGCTCAAAGGCGGAACCTTGTGCCACTAGATTATGATTTCTCTACTTCCTTCTGGAACATGTTCCTTGGAAGACTGCTTACCACCCAAATGATAGAGCATGGGTAGGCACCTAGTAAAACATAGTGCACACATATCATGTAGATAGCACTATAGGAGTACAACGAACTCTAGCCATAGCTACGGCAAGAAGCACAACCCGGTGCCCACGCCCAACCGGCCCTCGCCCCTACAGGAGACACATGTTGAAGATACAAGGGATACTACGCCGCCATCAGAGGGCCCTACCCCGCTCTGATTTAGCCTCTCGATGTTAGATAGACCCATGCGGGACATTTTAGGATGACCAAGCTTCATGAGCAGTTCCACACCATACTTGGAACACATATGAATTGTACCTAGCCTATTTACCATTTTGTACCTACTCAATTAGTTTATCATAGCATTAGATTGTAGCTTTACTGGGACCTGGAAAGTTTCCTAGACATTTTGTATGTAACGTTTTGGTCTCATAGGCCAACTTGGCCTTTCCTAGACGTTGATATAACTTTCTTTCTCTCTCTCTAATACCATGAGGATATTCTCTTGTACATGCATGTCTCATAAGCCAATTTGTTCTTTAGTAGATGTTAATGTCTTTCCTTTTTTCTCATATTCTAGATCATGTGATAGGAACAACTTGTAGAACTCCTTAAAATGGAAGAGATAAGCCCCATTATAATATTTTATAATCTTTCTCCCCAACTGACCAACTAATGTCACTATTTTGTAGATATGCACCCATACTGGGTGGTGATTACCTCCTCCAACGATATGCTGAAACCCATGCAAAGGATCCAAGTTCTCTAGTTTGAAAAGTTTCTTGAAACCAATGCAATGTAGTATGCTCCTTGGGCACTTAATGATACTTGAACAAATGTTCGTTCAAAATAAAAGCATTTTGTATAATTTCGATGTATTGCATCCCATCATATTGATAGGGCAGATTGTAACATGTGAAAGGTCATAGACGTAGGGTGCAGTTGACCAAGTCTAGTTTCTTCCATCCCTCTAGATTGAGTGGTAGATTATTCATCATGATTATACTCTTAGAGTATGCTAGATGGGGATAAGGCATGGGACTCCTTTGACTAGATTTAATTTCTTTTTTAGTTTCTCCTTGATACTCAAGACATGGAGTTGTATGTATTTTTCTCATAGACAAATTGAGTTCTTCAAATGATATTAGAGCAGGATTCTCTTAAAGAAAGACATTTTTCTATGTGATTGTGCCGGTGGTTCGAAGTTTAATGTTGATGCTTGACTTTGTGGTTTTGTTCTAATTTTTCTTGTATTAATGTGCATGGGAGAAACTTTTCCTTAATTTTCACTATACTAGATAATAGCATTGAGGTTTTTAGGGCATTTTTAAGGTGATTTATACACAATGTGACTAAGTTAGTGTTTGCTACAATTTGCAATGCACATTCCACTCCGTATGGTAGCTCATTTGGGAAATATGCATAACCCCTTCATGTGTCTATAGATTCTTGATCTAACTTGAGGAAAAATATGCAATAAGATCATTGTCTTAGGTAATTGTGGCCTTTGTTTCTATGACCAGTAAGTTCAAAAGTGTGAAAGTGTGAACTTTTGTTGGTGAGGGAGGTAATGTTTTGCATGGATGATTGTTCGTATATGTTTTCATCATTGTGTAGTGCTTAAAGTGCAAGAAAGCATGTTGAAGACCATTGATATATAGACTTGCAAATTTTATTTAGTCTTCCTAGTACAAGTGAGAGTGGATAGTTGAGTTGATGTTGCACACTTGTTGGAACAGTGAGTGATGTTTTTATGAATTGATTGGTTTGGTTTAAAGATTGAGATTTCTTTCCTTGCTTTTATCCAAGTAGTTGCTTTCATATAGCTCCACCATGTCAAATTAAAGAGGAAGCATGATGTTTGTGTTCTCATTAAGAAAAAAAAGTAATCACTTAGTTATGTGTGTTCTCATCAAGAAAAAAAACTAATCACTTGGCCTCGTCTCTCTTAACAAAATTGACTTGGAGTATTTTCTCTTTCTCGAGTATGATGTCTAAACCTCTTGAGTTTGTGCGCTCTCTCTCTCTCTCTCTCTCTCTCTCTCTCTCTCTCTCTCTCTCTCTCTCTCTCTCTCTCTCTCTCTCTCTCTCTCTCTCTCTCTCTCTCTCTCTCTCTCTCTCTCTCTCTCTCTCTCTCTCTCTCTCTCTCTCTCTCTCTCTCTCTCTCTCTCTCTCTCTCTCTCTCTCAACATTGAGCTTAGTTTTCGACAAGCCATTATGAAGAGAAATGCGAGTTTGTAAAATTATCAAATGTTCATTGCGGTGTTTTATTGCCAAGTCAGAATACATGATAGCATTAGAAAGACGAAGCACACTTACTTTGCAACACTAGGTGGGAAAATTTTTAAGGAATTTAAAATTGGCAAAATACATATATTCTCTTTTATATCTTATTCTTATATAGTTATCTAAGTACTTCTTATGGCCATTTAGAAACATATAAGGATGCAAGAGGTACAAATACTTGTTGATATTTAATCAACTATTTTGTTGAATGGCTTGAAAGAAAATTGAAAGTATGTCAAAAGTCCATGGCATCACTAGGGCCATAAGTTCTTGTCATTTTCGAGAGTAACTAGTTATAGATATTTACTATTGAAGTATCCAATCTTGCAACATATTTTGTGCTATATTAATGGATTCTACAATTTTTAGGGAAAACAAAAGAGTTGTATGTTAAGCCTACATGTTGTCTCTAGTGCTTTTGCACATAAATTATATGCTAATCCTAAAGCTTATAAGTTTGAGCCTACAAGTTCAACATATGCCAACAACATATGCCAAAAAGCTTCCAATTTATCTATAGGTTGTGGGAGTTGTATAGCTTGTAAGCTCATGTATTGGGTGTTGAAACACTAAATATAGAAGCATCATGCATGCATAATCACTTGTGGATTTTGATATGTTCAAAAGATAAGTATTTAATTTTCATAAGGATATTTATAAAAGGGGTTAAAATCATTACAATACCCTTTAATGTATTTGAAGCAACAAATTCCTTATATAAAGCAATAAAAGCCTTATGAATTTACTTAAATACATTTGAACTTGTTGGGGAATGGAATTCCAACATAGTGGCCTAGGTTTTTGTCAACAAGGTAGGGAAAGGTTTAGCATCTAGAAGTCAACAAGGTAGGGGTGTCCTCTTGTTCCCTTACTTTTCCTTTTCATACCAAAGGCCATAAGTTTTACTAGCCTTATCCCTTGTGGTACTTGACTCTTTTAATCATCGCTTTGACTAGCTTCTTTGGCTTTGATTTTGTAGGTTTTATCACCTAAGATTATTATTCTCCTTATTAGATGAGTACCAATCCCATGGCATGTCTGTACAATATAGCATACTGGAGTAAGAACCAAAGATAAATAATGCCTAGGATGCAAACTGTAGAGAGGTAATGGATAAGAGATGGAGTTTTTGAAGAGAAGTGGCATAGGATGTTATAGTGAATAGCTTCTTTGGTTCCTTTGAGATGTCCTCACAATCAAGATTTTGTACTCTCTTCTTAAGGGTTGTGCCTAACTAACCATGCAAGGTATGGGTGATATTTGATATATGATTGGGATATGGACCTAATACTAGGTGAGTCCAAACTCCCTAAGTATGCACCATGCTTAAGGATCTAATTGGTGGAATGGTCCAATATAGGGAAATCAAGGTGCTAGGCTTGCCAAGTGGGAGTGAGATGTCTTACTATTGATGGGTCTTAAATTGTGATATGGGAAATGGGCTTAAGGGTTAGAAATGGGCTTGATTGATCGAGGCCACTAGATATACCTACTTAGATGGAGTGTAGGTTAGAGCATTACTTCTCCTTTATTTATTCTATTAGATATATAAGCCTCACTCGTAATGTATTATTTAACTAATATCCACATACATGGAAGATTAGGAAAGGAAGGAATGGGAGTAATTAGCAAATTAGCTATTGTTCATATCATCTTGCAACTCCAAGGAGTGTGTTGGTAAGAAGATTGTGTAAAGAGTGAGATGAGCCATTGTAGTATTGTCAATTTCAATGTTAACATCAAAGAGCAAGGGTAGAAAGTGTAACTTGCCTTCCAAACAAATCCTTGAAAGCATGTTTAGTTAGTCCATTAAGGGATGTATTGAGAGGACTCCATCCAAAACTTTGATGGAGTATCCAAACTTTGTTTTAAGGTCTTCTGGCAATGTTTCTAGTGTCGATTTGAGGTAGTTGCTTATGTAAAAACATCTCAAACCGAAGTGAACTAATATCACACTTGATTCAAAGAAATGTCAACCCCTCTACCCATATGGTAAAGTCTTGCCTAGTCCTTTATGCATTGGTTATGTAGTTCTTGTGGTGTGTATTTCTTAAGAAATCAATATTTATTTGTCCAATAAATATTTATTGATGTACAAAATCAATGGCATCCTATGGTATAATATCGCTCTTCTTTTGCAAGATGCTACTCATAAAAATGTGAATTGTATTGAAAAGCAATATCTACCATCGTGGCATGCGGGCCATGATTGTGACATAGCATATTCCATTTGAGATTTTTCCGCTTGGACTAGCCAATTGGTTATATGCAACTCCCCTTCAATCAAGATCTTATATAATAGAAGGTGATATTGTAGTTTGTTTTTCAACAAAAAGTTGCATACCATTGCCATCACTTGAAGGGTAGTGGGACCCATGTAAATAGGGTCACATTCAAAAGTTTTGATTGCTCTTCTTTGTTCAATATTAGACATAATTCAACTTCTAAAATGTGGTACTAGAGCTCAAATGATGTAGCGTTCCCTTTTGAATGGGCTTTTAACTTTCACTCTCTTTTGTAAGTTTTATACATCCTTTAAACACTTTAGGTAGAGTCTTGGGTGATATGATGAAATTAGCCTAGCAAGTTCAATTGAAATTTTAGGTACAACCTACAACAACTCATCAATGATTATAGGGTGATGTGACCAAAGATATATTATTATTCTTCCCCAAATAATTAGTATTGTAGCTTGTAGTTCTTGGTCATTAAGCAGTAATCCTGCATCAATTTTGTGAAAGACTCCAATTTATTTAAGTGGTCATTGTACTATCATTTTATTAAAAATACGCAGTCACAATCTGATCAATCCATTGTACCACTCCTTTTGCCATTTTGAGGAGCTTCCTTTTCCCTATCTTTATGATTTGAGGTTTAGGTCAAGTAGAGTAGACTTATTTGAATCAAAGAATTTGTGCTTCGAGCGTGCTCTCTAGCTTGAGAGTCTTGTCCACATTTGTTGTCATGATGGGGACTTCTTCTTTTCTTGAGTCAATGGTTGTAGTTGGAGTATACAACCCTTCTGGTTCCATGTTTGCATTGAAAGTAATTGGATTCTATGAAAATAGTGGTGGTAATAGTCAATGTTGGCTATTAGCTCGGATCACTAGTTTGATTGGAAGAAATTGTGTGACTTGAAGTCTCTGATATGGATTGTTTGGAATTGCTATTGTTGAGCTTTTGACTATTGAACTGATTTTTCTTTTGGATCCAACAATTTGATTAAGTAGTAGTTGGTGGTATTGTCAGTCCATGCTCTGCCATTGGTATTGTTTTGGGGTTAGCTTTGGATCTTTTGCACTTTCTTTTTTATTTTTCCACAAGAGAAGTTAGAAGGGGCTTTGGCATGAGAATAGTCAGTTTGGTTCACCTTGATAGCCAAATCCATATGTCTCTTTCATAATAACCTTGAGCTTTCAATAGGGCTCACAATTGTGTCATTATGCAAAAGGATATTGACATTTTTAATGGGCACTTTTATTAGCTATTATTATTATTATTTGATAGGTTATGAGGCTATCATGGTTTTGTTGGCATTTTAGACACCACCTATGCTCATCTATGTCATATAGGGAAAACTTGGTTGACTTGCATCATTTTCTCTTGTTGGGCTTTGAGTAGCTCAGTGATCACTCCTTCAACCCCCTTACTAGAAGTTTTGGTTAACTTTGAAGTAGGCTTCTTATCCTTCTTTTGAGGACAAGTAAGATCTCCTTTATCAAAAGACATTATGATTGACAGTGGAAATTCTAAAATGAATGCATTGTGTGTGATACAAATAGTAGTCAATTTGGATAGTCAATCTAACTATAGGAACAAAAGTGTATTTGTAATCAAAACTTTCTATCTACGTAATTTCCTTTACTATAAATCATGCCTTATACTTGTCCAATGATCCATCAGCCTTGTACTTAGCTTAATAGACCCACTTGGTATTACCTTGTGATTCTTTGGACAATCATCAAGGTCCCAAGTGTGATTATACATGATGGAATCATACTCCACTTGAATCACTTTTATCCACTTTGGATCTTACATATGCTCTTTAAGGATATGAAGCTCTTGTACTTTCTCCAACTTTGCCATCAATGCATAGTTAAGCCCTTCTTTGGATTGATGTGGAACATCTTGGACTTCTTCAATTATTCGTGGATCGCTACCATCATGGTGATGGCTTCCTTGTGTTGAGCTCCTCAGGCTCATTCGTCTTTTTATATTGAAGTTATTTATGCCTCTTAAGCACCATAAGGGTTGGTTGACCTATGTCTAATGGTTGTGGGTAATAAGTAGGGATTTATTGGGTGTCTAAAGAAAGATCCTCCTCCATTTAATGTGATTGCTCAATAGATATCACGTCATGATTTGTGATGACTTTCCTTTTAGAAGGGTTGTAGAGTCATTAACCTTTGACTTTTCATTGTACCCAAGGAAGTTATATTGGGCTCCTTGCATCCCACTTAGTTCTTGATGCATTTGGTACATGCACAAAACATTCAGAACCAAAGATTCCAAAATGAATAATTGAAGGTTTCTTACAAGTAAAGGCTTGCAAAAAAGAGTCATTCCTTTCATAGCTTTCATATAGTTGTGATTTGGGATGCAAATAGTGGTGCTTAGTAATTTATCCCAAAGCATCTCTAGAAAATTCTTGTTTTTTGAGAATGCTCCTTGCCATCTCCACTACGACACAATTCTCACTTTGCTACACTTTTCTATTGAGGTGCATGTGCCATACTAAGTTAACACTTAATCCTACTACCCTTGCAGTATTCTATGAATTCATTTTTAAGTGAATCTATCCCCCCTATGTGATCTAAGTTTCTTAAACTTGTTGCCAAATTCTTTTTCTACTAAAGCATGTCATTGTTTGAATTTTGCAAATGCTTTATCTTTAGTCTTCAAGAAATATACCCATGTCTAGTTTAGTTGTCAATCAAGGTCATGAAGTAAGAAGAACCACCTATAGCTTGTGTCTTTATCTTTCCACAAAGATTTGTGTGTATAAGATTTATAAGAGATTATCCTCTACTTGCTTCGTGTGGAAAGGGCTATCAATGTTGCTTGCCCATCATGCAAGCATCACATGTATCCAAAAAATTTGTTACTAGAGGTAAATCTACAACCAATTCAGTCTTAAACATTTCTTTTAGAATAGGAATACTCAAGTGACCAAACCTCTCATGCCAAAGCTTACTTATGTTATTCCCAACTTCTGCAATACAAGTTGTGAACTAATACAAGTTGTTGCTTTGAGTTGCCCTTCTAACAACCATACTATCATCATTTGTTATTTTTGCACCATTCCTATCAAAGTGGATCTTCATGTCACAATCAGTAAGATTGCTGAAACAAAAAGCGAGTTTCTCTTTATATCTGGTACATATAGCACATCTAATATTTTTTATTAACTCCCTTAGTTGATAAAAAGAAAATAGTATGTGAGCCTTTTGCTAGACATTTTATATCATTCCCCACAAAAACCACAATACCATCTTTAACTGATCATAGTGAGGAATACCAATCTTAATTACTAGGAGTGGCACCACTATTAATGATCCAATAATCGTCTTCTTTTTAAAAGTGAATTGCTTTTGCACAATCTCTTCAATAGCAAACCATAATTCAGGCTCTACTTGAGCACTGTTGTTGGACTCTTTCTTGGCTAGTCCAATGGCCTTGATCATGCTATTATTCTCATTTGCAACTTTCTTTATGTATTAGATCTAATTGTGTCCAATCTTCTCACAATAGAAGCAAGCCATACTTTTCTTATTCTTATCTTTTAAAGTAGATGAAGAGGGGTTACCATAGTCCTTTCCTTTGCCTTAATTTGTATTTATAGAGAAAGTTGCATCCTCTCCGTGCAACAGTTGCCTCATTTTTTATCATTGACCTAGATAACCATGTCCAAGTTCCATGGAGACAATCTGTAATTCACCCTTTATCTAGAATAGTGTCTTCCAACATCTGTAAGGTTAGGCCATGGAGATTTTCCAACTCCATCCTAGGCCCGGTATGAGGTGTCCAAATACTCCCTAACCTCCAAGTTGCCATAGGAGCGAATCAATGTTCTGTAGTGGTCTTCACAAAACTCAACCTTTGGCTAGTGTATTGAGCAATGCCTTTTCAAGTTCCTTGCCTTTAATGGTAGAACAAGATGGAGGAGCTCGTATTCCTTGAGTACAATGTGCATCACAAGTAGATGCACAAAGTACTACCTTTATGGCATCATCTATGGTTAAGATAAGCAAAAGAAAGGGAAGAAGAAATCCAAGAAATTAGAGTCATCTTCAAACTACTCTAATACAAATTCAGAAGGGAAGCACAAAGGATATCCCAAGTTTCCACATTGTGGGAAGACCTTGGATCCCAAGGAGAAGTGTTAGAAGATATGCCCTCACTTTTTTCTCAAAGTAAAGAAAAGAGCTACCTTGGAACCTCCCTCTATGTCTACTTCCGTCATATCCATCAAAGCCTTCTTTTGTCTTCTAAAATACCTTGGGTCATTGTATTGTCAAAGTTCATTGGAGGAACTCTAACGTGTATTGAGAGAAGTGACTAGACTATCGAATTTTGGAGATAGCACATGAAGACATCTTCATGCAAGATCTTTAGTTGGAATAGGTATTCCAATTGCTCACATATGATCTCTCAAGTCCATGACCCTAGTGATGAACTTTTTAGCAAATTTAGTCTCATACATCATCTCAAGGGCCAATTGAGTTTCAATGTTTTGCTTCCTTATCTCATTTGTTGTTTGGTATTGGGTGTCGAGATGACCTAAAATAGGTCCAACAATAGCTCTCTCATACTCAAGCACACTCTTGGACCCTACAAACCAAACCCCCACATCTATGTGGCCATGAGTGACTAGATGACTCGTTAGAGAACCTCATACATTCTAAAACGCTATGTTTTATAGTCCAATCCCTACTTGCCTCATCCTAAACTCCAAGCAAGGAGCATCCCAAACATATAGGGTGTAAACACCCCTCATAGCATAGATGTAGGCACCCTTTAGTTGAGTATCTTGGCCTCTACTATGACCATCCTCAAACCCATTAGGGTGCACTGGAACCCATCTCTTTTTCACAATATTTCACTTATTCCACTCATTCTCACTGAACCATCTTGACAACCACAAACCTATCACATCCTGGACCTCATCACATACAAATCAATTGCCACATGCGCCTGTGTATGCAAGATGTAGTATGTAATGCATCAAGTGTATGCCATGTGCTCAAGCAAAGTTTTTAGAAATCAGTGTGCACGTACAAAGATAATCGATATACTCTCCATGCATGCATCTATGTGTATTGCTTCATTATATTGCACATACTTAAGGTCTCAAACATTCCTGCCTCATGCCACTTTAAGGAAAAAATATTTCACATACTTCCTAAGAATGCCAAAGAATTAGAAAATATAGCATTTCAACATACAAAGATTGATTCATTAGGCTCCTTCTTAACCTCAAGCACTTTAGATGGCATTGAGTCTACCTTTGTGCTGCCAAACCATCATTTTATCATATAAATTGAGAGTTTTTCCAAAATTTTGGTGTTTAATAAATGAAATATGATATGTTGTATTATCACAGAGTCCTAATTCTCTATGATTATTGATATTTTGTACTTTTTATACATTTTTAACTATTTTTCTCAAGAAAAGAATATATTTATCATAACTAATCAAATATTTCCATGAACAAAAATAACTCAATCATATTCATTCCATAGAAACACAAAAAGTCATTACATAAACAAACTTTATGCAAAATATAAGCCCTTATGTGTAAAATCTACAAATGTTGTAGCACACGTATATAGATTAAGACTCCCCAAGGCTGCTAACACTCCAAATAGCTACTAACACACTCAAAAATCCTTCAATATGCCGAAATATGCTTCAGCATAACACTACATCCATCACTTTTCACCCTCCATTTCTCCATCCATTCCGATTTCTCACCCCCCTTATGTGTAAGAACTAGCATTGCGTGTGTGGAGGAGGAGAGAAAATTACTAAGATCTTAGAGGAGAGAAAAAAAAAATCTTATTTCTTATTTCTTTGAATCATCGCATGGTATGGTATCATCACAAAAAGATGAAGAGTAGGCCCCAAATATGCAGTCACAAGTGACAAAAGATGAAGATTGATGAGGAGATCATCTCATGGCATATGATGGCATGAGCATTCTAGTACATTTTCTTCATCTTCTACGTGCGTGCGTGCGTGCGTGTGTGCGTGTGTGCATGTGTGCATGTGCGTGCGTGTGCGTGCGTGCGTGCGTGCGTGCGTGCGTGCGTGCGTGCGTGCGTGCGTGCGTGTGTGTGTGTGTGTGTGTGTGTGTGTGTGTGTGTGTGTGTGTGTGTGTGTGTGTGTGTGTGTGTGTGTGTGTGTGTGTGCGTGTGCCTTGCTACATTTTAATAATGTGTCCTTTCCCATGTTGGCTAAGTTCCCCTTCAAAATTGGGCATCATCACTCAAATTTGGACTATGTTTGGTCTTGCAAATGTTCTCTTACCATTTTCCCCTCAAAGTGACGTCCTTTTGACAGAAATTTAGTTCAAAATACCTTGTTTTATTACATGACACAAGTCTCCGATCACTATTGCGCTTCCTAGAACACTAACTTTTGTACTCTTGCACTTTTGCCTTTGAGGTGCACCATAAATTGTGCATTGAATGCCTTGCAAAATGGACGTCATATGAGTCATGAATCTTTATTTTTTGACTTTAAATATTTGAAAATTGCTCTTGAGTCCCATGAAACAACTCAAATTTTGGTCTTTAAAATCTCCTCCCACATTAGTATTTGAGAATTGCCCATGCTCTTAGACTGTTGATGAACAAGTTGCAACCACCTGACCATTTAGCAAAGTGGTTAATCACTTTTTTTGTAGAAGTTTGATTATGAGATTAGGAGTAAGCCACCGAAGCTGCAGGGTATTGTCGAATATCTTGTGGATTTTGGGGAGCCAAAGGAAATTGTAGCTGAAGGAAGTGACGTTGAAGGTTTCTCAAAATTGATATACCTTCCATCTCTTCTGGTATGCAGTTATAATGCATTATCTATCTACAAGAGAGGTTGGGGCTGCTCTGTCAAAGACTTAGAAGAGAAAGATTAAGCAAAAGCAGTATGCTTTTCAATTATAGCAGATGTCTTGTATTGGAAAGGTGTGGATGAGATTTATCATCGATGTGTAGTACCTAATGAGGTATCATTTATTCTTGAGGAATGACATGATTCAGCACGCGGGGAATATTTTGCTAGACGGCTTATTGCCCAAAAAGCTCTACGTGTTGGATATTGGTGGCCATCAATTTTCTAGGATGCTTTCAATTATGTTAAGTGTTGTTTGTCAAAGACACGATGCCGAGGAGAATCGTAAGCAATCGTTGAATCCTATTTTAGTTACGTTACCCTTCGAAAAATGGGATATCGATTTTGTTGGAACAATACACCCTTCATCGACTTTGCAAAAGCATTATATCATTGTAGCGATGGACTACTTTTCAAAGTGGTCTAAAGCTCGAGCAACGATGAAGAATAACACTAAGGAGACGACTAGTTTTATTATGGAGCCAATTATTTGCCATTTTGGTCCACCTAAGGAGTTAGTATCTAATCGAGGGACACACTTTTTAAATAAGGTTATAGTAGCCTTAACGAAAGTTTTAAAGATTAAACACAATAAAATCACCTTATATAATCCGCAAGAAAATGGTCAAGTTAAGAGTATGAATAAACAAGCTTGTAGGGATCTTATCCAAGATCGTGACTAAAAGTGAGATTGGGATAAGAAATTGTATGTGGTGGTTTGGGCTTACAATATGACATTTAAGAGAGCTACAGGCTACACCCTGTTCAAGCTAGTATATGGGGAAGAGTATGTCTTATCATTGGAATAGAGCTACCCACTGTGATATTTGCTCTCCCACTGTGCGATTTTCTCTTAATTATTAGTTGGGCGAAGCTAAAGCATTACAGGGAAGATTTATTTCGCTTGCACATCTTGATGAAATTTGATTGCACGCTCTATTACATCAAGAGGTAGGGAAGAAGAGAATGAAAGCACTTCGCGACCTTCGGGCTAAGAAATATAAATTTGTGAAGGGTCAATTGGTGGTATACTATAATGCTCGTCATGAGCTATTTCTTGGTAAAGTAGAACCCAAATGGAATGGGCCGCAAAACCTATAAAATTATAATTTTAGGGTAAATCATGGATTTTGGAGGTTTTGATGTGTCAATGGTGTTCTCATGGGATGAAATGAGGGAGAAAAATAATTCTCAAAAAGTCTAATCAAGTCACATTTGAAAATCTGAGAATATTGGTATTTATTGATGAATAAATGAGCACTATGAATCATTCACAGTTGCATTGCATTCAACACATGGTATCATCTTGGATGCATGGCAACTATCTTCATTAACATTGATACATGTTAAGGGTGAGGTATCCCAAGCCGTAGGACTAGTGATCAGTTTCTTTGGGGAGTGTGTAGTGATAAGGATCATATTCTATCTCTTGGAATGATTGATTATAAGAGAGGACTATATATCGTTATATAGTTTATGTTTGAATAGCGCATCTCAAGGCCAATCCTTGAGGTGTAGGAGAGCCAAAGTGAGCGGCAGCAATTGGCCAAGGGGGGGTGCTCCTTGTTTTTGTGATACGATTATGTTTGGGTACTCCTTGTGAGGAGTTGGGAAGGGATCCATTGGACTATAAATGTTACAAACACTTACTTAGTTAGATCAATTGTGTGGCCTCCAAAGGCTCGTGGCCGCAAGACCATGGGGTGTTTTAGTTTAGCATAGAGACCTAGTTAGAGCCTTAGAGCCAGTGTCAGGCCTGTTTTAGGTCCTAACAAAGAGACCATAACAAATAACCTCTAGTGGACCAAAGATATTATCCAATGATAGATCTACAATCAATCCTTTATTTGGGAGAATAAGAAGCAACCCCACATCTTCAGATACATCTATTGATGTTGAAGGTAATAACAAACTTAAAAAAAAAGTGTCAAATTGGTAAGAATACATTTACTAGTCATTCAGTTCTTGATGGAGACTCGATTACATCAAAGAGTTTGGATGATGAGCTTAGTACTTCTTTACTCAGGACACCAAGTGTACAAAGAGCACATGATAATGTAAATGGCTCCGCTGAGTGATGTAGTGGTATGCAAGTCTAGCAAAGTGAGATACCATGTTAGGAGATTTGGTTTTAAGGGTTATACAACTCACCATTATGCTTATATGGTAAAGATAGTTGAGGATATGAAGCCCACTTATTTTGAGGAGATTGTTGCTCATGCTCATTGGGATGCAACAATAGATGAGGAGATGGTTGTATTAGAGTCCAACAAGACTTGGGATTTAGTACCATTATGCAAAGGCAAAAAAGCTATTGGTTATAAGTTGGTGTATAAAATAAAGCATAACATAGATGGTTTTATTAGTATATATAAGGCCAAGTTGGTTGAGAAATGATATGCACACACACATGGCATGGTCTATGAAGAGACATTCATTCCAATTGCTAGGGATGTATGACTACTTTGCAAGAGTAGCCAAAGGTTGGAGTTTACAATACATGGATGTGAAGAATGACTTCTTGTATAATGGTTTGTAGGAAGATATGGATATGGAGGGGCCAGCACGTTATGAGAATTTAGAGCGTACCATATATGTGTGTAGGTTAAAGAAGGTGCTCTATGGGTTGAAGCAAGCACCTAGAGCATGGTCTCATGAGATCGAAAAGTATCTTGTCAATACTAGCTTTTATATTTCTGATAAAAATCACCCACTTTATATGAGAAAGGGTGATGAAGGTTTTTCTTCATTGTCATCTATGTGGATGCCTTGATTGTTGAGATGACAAGCTCAACACATGCGGACATTGATGATGGATCGCCTGGTTAGATGGGTCCACACGTCTACACTTAGCACGTCGGTGGTCATTATGCATCTCACATGGCCACTGACTCATTACTTATTATATTCAGGTCGTTACACCTATTTACAGCTGGCATAGTTATAGCGCCAGTCGACTAGTGTAGTCGGTTATGCATTGTTTGACTTAGTAGGCCACTTTCCTTTTATGTTGTATCTTATCTATACTTTGTGTACATTGTAAAGTGTGTGGAAGAAGAAGAAATCAGCAAGAAAACGTTTTGGCCTCTATCTCTCTTCTTGTATCTTGAGTGAGCTTCTCCTTGTGCATTCTGTGTGTATTCGACACAGCATCTTGAGCAACCCCCTCCACCACGCGATTCTTGACATGGTATCAGAGCCGCACCATTGAGAGAGGCTGATTTCGAAGGTTGAAGCAAAGGAGAAGAAGCAAGGTTCGAGCAAGCAAGCCACGGGTAAGAAGCTCTCCCATCCTTCAACTCTTTCTCTTGGATAGTGCCTGTGGAGGCACCGGAAGCAAGGCAGAGCAAAAATCTCAGATTGCAGTGAGATTTGGTGTGCGCGAAGAGCGCTGTGTATTCTGCAGTTATTTTGGGCATCTGAGGCCATTTCAGGGCCCGTTTTAGAGTCGCAAGGTTGCGGACAGCAGTTTCAGGGTACGCTGTGACCTCGACTGTATTGACCGAATGTGGGTGCGCAGGTTACAGATTTCAGATCTGTAAGTTCAAAGGTGTTTACCAGTGAGTAAACACAAGGTTTATCTGCAAACTGGTTGTAGATTGCATGTATTGTTGAGCAAACAGTGAAAAAGGCTATCTGGTGTACTGCTGTGCACTACAGGTCAAGGGTTGCAAAAGATTTGCTTGCTGTTTGGTATTAGTTTTGTGATAATGGCAGAGAACAGTGGAAGCCCCATCATTGAGAAGCTCGACAAGAACAACTACCCATCATGGAAGTTTCGTGTCACGAACTTCCTTATTGGAAAAGGCCTCTACAAGTTCGTTTCAGGTGAAGAAAAGGAGCCGGAGGTGAGTGATCCTCCAACTGCAGAAGGGACAAAGGCACGAAAGGAATGGAATGCAAAAGACAAGAAGGTCATGTATTGGTTGTCTGCAGTAATTGACAATAATATGCTGGGACACATTAGAAATGCAGAGAATGCATATGCAGCTTGGACCATACTTGAAAGTATGTTTTCTGTAAATACAAAGGCATGAAAGATTCAACTCAAGCAAGAGTTGAATACATTGAAGAAAGGGAAGATGTCTATCAATGAGTATGCATTGAAGGTAAGGAGCATTGCAGATGCATTGGCAGCAATTGATGCAATGCCCGATGATGATGATTTGGTGCTGTCTACCTTGGGTGGACTTAACAATGAAAAGGCTTGGAAGTCTTTTGTAACTTCCGTATATGTCAGAAAGCCATTTCCAGATTTCGATGAATTGGTCTCCCTTATGATCACTGAAGAGATCAACATGCAGAGTGAGACATCTGAAAGAAGTGGTGAACAGGTCCAAGCTTTCTACTCCAGTTCTGGAAGGGAACGTGGCAGGTTCTCTTCAAGAGGCCGTGGTACAGGACGTGGTAGTGACAACCAGCAAAATAGATTGAATCAGCAATTTGGCGATATGCAGGTTTCAGGAGGTCGTGGTAACTTTAGAGGCAGGGGGAGCTTTAGAGGAAGAGGTGGATGGCAGAACAGAGGTTCTAACAACTCTGGTATTGTGTGCCACTACTGTGGCAAAACAGGTCATATTGCAGCCCAATGTTATGCTAAGAGAGATGATATCCGCAGTGGTAAGTTGCAGCAAGGAAACTATGCATCGTCTTCACGATAGAATGAAGACAAAAATGAATGTTTGTCCGTTATGCAGCATATGTTGAATGCTGTTACAGGAAAGGGAAGACATGAAGATGTTTGGTATGTTGATTCAGGTGCATCCAATCATATGACCAGCCATGCAGAATGGTTTGGAGAGATGCAGGATTTGCAGAATGTAGGTTATGTGCAGACGGGTGATGACTCATGCCACCCAATTTCACACATTGGAAAAGTTCCCTTGTCCTTGCATGATGGTAAGACAAAGAGTCTTTCAGATGTATTACATGTGCCATCTATTACAAAGAACTTGGTGTCAGTCGGTCAAATGGTAGAGCAAGGGCTGCAAGTCAGATTTAATGCAAAGGGCTGCTTTGTAGAAGACTTCAATGACAAGTGTAGGTTGGTAGCAAAGGGAAGTAGAGTTGGACGTATGTTCACTCTAGATGCTGGAATTCCTACTATGAATGCGGCTATGTATGCCAAAGGAAAAGGTGTTGTTACAGACATTGAAATTTGGCACAAACGCATTGGACATGCAAATGTACAAAGGCTGAAATTAATGCAGTCCAAAGGGTTGGTTACAGGTTTGCCTACTTTTAAAGTTGCAAAATTTCAGAAGGTATGTGAAGCATGTTAGTTTGGTAAGCAGGCAAGACAACCCTTTTCACATGACAGAGATGTAAGCAGAAATATCCTTGATGTTGTGCATACAGACATTTGGGGGCCTATACAAAATGTATCTCTTGGAGGTAGTTCATACTTCGTCACATTCATTGATGATTGTTCTAGAAAGCTGTGGGTATATTTTATGAAGGAAAAGAGTGAAGTGTTTGAGCACTTTAGAACTTTCAAGGCTGCAGTTGAAAGAGAAACAGGCTTGAAAGTAAAGTGCCTGAGGTCAGATGGAGGGGGAGAGTACCTCTCAAATGAGTTCAGTGATTTTCTGAGGTCTCATGGGATAAAGAGACAGTTCACATGCAGGTATACCCCACAGCAAAATGGGGTTGCAGAAAGGAAAAACAGGCATATTGCAGAAGTTGCACACGCCTTGATGGCTGAAAAGAATATGCCTAAGCATTTTTGGTCTGAGGCTGTTCATACTGCTGTTTATATTATGAACAGAACTCCCACAGCTGCAGTTCATGGTATGACCCCCGAAGAATGTTTTACAGGTAAGAAGCCTGATGTTTCACACTTGAAAGTATTTGGCTGCATTGCGTATGTTCATGTGCCAGATGAGTTGCGAAAGAAACTGGATCCAAAGGCTGAAAAGTGTGTCTTTATTAGATACTCTTTAGAGCAGAAAGGGTATCGTTATTACAACCCTGTCACATGTAAGTTCAGAGTGAGCAGGGATGTCATCTTTGATGAAATGAGCAGTTGGTATGCATCTAGTGGTGATGCATTGGATGATGATGATGATCATGACACTCATGTGCAGGCTGAAAAGCAAGAATCACGGACTCTTAGTGGACCAGAGACATCATCTGGTAGTCCTTGGTCTGGGAGACTAAGGAGTACCTCTACATCTTCGGGTGCATCTAGTAGCACTACAGGTAAAGACAAAGGAAAGAATAAGATGTCAGAAGGCATTGATGCAGTTCTTGATGGAGACTCCAGTGGCTCAGAGAGCTTGGATGATGAGCTTGGCATTCCTTCAGTGAGGACTCCAGGTGTGCAGAGAGCACGCGTTAATGCAAAGACTCCATTGAGTGATCCAGTGGCACGCAGGTCTAGCAGGGTGAGATACCCTGTTAAAAGATTTGGTTTTGAAGGTTATGCAGCTCACCATTATGCTTATATGGTGAAACTAGTTGAGGATGTTGAGCCCACATGTTTTGAGGAGGCTGTTGGTCATGCTCATTGGGATGCAGCAATGGATGAGGAGATGGCTGCATTAGAGGCCAATAAGACTTGGGATCTAGTATCATTGCCGAAGGGAAAGAAAGCTATTGGATGTAAGTGGGTTTATAAGATTAAGCACAATGCAGATGGTTCTATTAGCAGGTACAAAGCTAGGCTGGTTGCAAAAGGCTATGCCCAGACATATGGCATAGATTATGATGAAACCTTCAGTCCAGTTGCTAGGATGGCAACTGTGAGATGTGTGATTGCTTTGGCAGCAGCCAAAGGTTGGAGGTTGCAGCAAATGGATGTAAAGAATGCCTTCTTGCATGGTGATTTGCAGGAAGAAGTGTATATGGATCAGCCAGCAGGTTATGAAGATTTAGAGCATCCCACGTATGTGTGCAGGTTGAAGAAGGCACTCTATGGGCTCAAGCAAGCACCTAGAGCATGGTCTGACAAGATTAGAGAGTATCTTGTCAATATTGGCTTTTATGTTTCTGATGCTGATCACTCACTTTATGTGAGAAAGGGAGATGCAGGTTTGGTCATCATAGTTATCTATGTGGATGACTTGATTATTACAGGTGATAGTGATAGTGGGATTGCTGAAGTCAAGGGCTATTTGAAGATGAAGTTTGAGATGAAGGATTTAGGTGAGCTAAGGTACTTCCTTGGCATTGAGGTGATCAGATGTGATGATGGTATATGGCTGTCCCAAAGACAGTATGGCTTGGATATGTTGTCCAAGTATGGTATGACTGCATGCAAACCACTTTCAGTCCTGTTGGAACTGAATGTAAAGCTGAGTGCTGATGTTGGGGATGAGATAGAAGACCCTGCTATGTTCAGGAGGATAGTGGGGAGTTTGATCTACATGACCATTACAAGGCCAGACTTGAGCTACGCTGTTGGTCTTGTGAGTCAGTTTATGCAAGTACCTAGAAAGCCACATTTGGATGCAGTCAGACGCATATTGAGATATGTGAAGTCCACATTACATTATGGACTTTTCTATGAGGCAGGTACAGATGTACAGGTATTTGGATACACAGATGCAGATTGGGCTGGTAGTATGTCTGATAGAAGATCTACCAGCGGATACATGTTCTCTCTTGGTAGTGCAGCAGTCGCATGGAGCAGCAAAAAGCAATCTACAGTTGCTTTGTCGAGTACAGAGGCTGAGTATAGAGGTGCTGCTATTGCAGCATGTGAAGTAGTATGGCTGCAAAAGCTATTGGCTGATTTGGATGTCCAGGTGGAAGGTCCAGTTGTCATTTATTGTGACAACATGAGCAGTATACAGTTGGCTAGGAACCCTGTGTTCCATGCCAGGACAAAACATATTGAGGTACACTACCACTTTGTGAGAGAGAAGGTACTAGCAGGTGAGATTGACTTGGTGTATGTCAGCACACAGGATCAGATAGCGGACATCTTCACGAAGGCATTGGGTACAGAGAAGCTTCAAAAGTTTCGAAGCTTACTTGGAGTTGCAGAGATGCAGTTGAGCTTGAGGGGGAGTGTTGAGATGACAAGCTCAACACATGCGGACATTGATGATGGACCGCCTGGTTAGATGGGTCCACACGTCTATACTTAGCACGTCGGTGGTCATTATGCATCTCACATGGCCACTAACTCATTACTTATTATATTCAGGTCGTTACACCTATTTACAGCTGGCATAGTTATAGCGCCAGTCGACTAGTGTAGTCGGTTATGCATTGTTTGACTTAGTAGGCCACTTTCCTTTTATGTTGTATCTTATCTATACTTTGTGTACATTGTAAAGTGTGTGGAAGAAGAAGAAATCAGCAAGAAAATGTTTTGGCCTCTATCTCTCTTCTTATCTCTTGAGTGAGCTTCTCCTTGTGCATTCTGTGTGTGTTCGGCGCAGCATCTTGAGCAACCCCCTCCACCACGCGATTCTTGACATTGATTATTATAGGTGATAGTGAGAGTATGGGATTGCTAATGTCAAGGACCCTTTGAAGCAAAAGTTTAAGATGAAGAATTCGGGTGATCTTATGTATTTTCTTGGTATTGAGGTGATCATATATGATAATGGTTTATCATTGTCCCAAAGGAAATTTGGCTTAGTTATGCTATCCAAGTATGATATGATAGCATTTAAGCCTCTTTCTACGCCATTAGAGTAAAATGTAAAGTTAAGTGCTGATGTTGGGAAGGATAGTAGGGAGTTTGATTTATATAACTATGACAAGACCAAACTTGAGCTATGTTTTTTGACTTGTAACTTAGTTTAATGTAAGTACCTAGGAAGCCTCATTTGGATGTAGGTAGATGCATATTGAGATATGTGAAGTCCACCTTGTATTATAGGCTTTTTCATGAGACTAGCAATGTAATATTTCCACGCAATAAAAGTTAGTTGGTTAGTTCGAAAGTTAATTAGTCAATTAATAAGTTAGTGAGGTTACTCACTAAAGACTAACTAAGGTAAAAAACATTAATAACTAATAATTTTTATTTAATTAAAAATATTTTATTTAGAAAAATCGAGAGTCGTAAATCCGATATTTTTCTCGGATTGACAAGGACCATAGCCACCCTTCATGTAAGTTACAACGTGAATGACACTTATGAGCTATATTAATCACTAATATTAATGTGTATAGTTTGGATGGTCCAAAAATATTAGATTTTGGGCAAAAGTAGTATATTTTAGATATTTTAAATATTATCCAAAAAATGGATATTTTTAGAACTGGATGTCATTTAAAAGAAATGAGAAGTTATATTTTAGTGAGATTTTATAAAAATAAAAATAAAGAAAAGTAATTTGCAAATTCGTGCACGTCGCGATTGCAGTCTACAGATAGAAAACAACACTTCGAACAGAGAAAAGAAGGAGTGAACTAAGAGATTTCTAATCAAGTGTCTTGGGGTTTTACCCCCCTTTTGGAGCCAATGGAACCATCAGATTTATGATCCGAGCATGAGATCACTGATCTTTCTAAGATCCCCCTCCACAAAGAGCTCCACTTCTCACCCACAAGCCCTCTTCTCTAATTCACTATAAATGTGAGGCATGAGGAGGCACAAGGGAGCATAAGGAGACCCCGAGAGGCTGTGAGAGAAAGGTAGAGAGAAGGATACCCCTCCAAGAGATTGTGAGGAAGAGCTTGAAAGAGAGCTTGAGAGAGAGAGAGAGAGAGAGAGAGAGAGAGAGAGAGAGAGAGAGAGAGAGAGAGAGAGGAGACCCCGAGAGGCTACAAGAGAGAGGTAGAGAGAAGGATACCCCTCCAAGAGATTGTGAGGAAAAGCTTGAGAGAGAGAGAGAGAGAGAGAGAAGAGTTACCCCGAGAGGATACCAGAGAGACAGTTAACTCAATTCCCTCTATCTCAATCCTCGACTTAGCCACCTTCTCTTATGCTCTCCCAACTCGAATCTATTCCTCCTTCTTAATCCCTTGAGTTTACTTGCAGACGATGGCCTCCAAGCGAAGGATGTCGCGTGCAAATGGCAATCCCACAACCAACAATGAAGCTTCGGGCAAAGGTATCACTGTCAATCCAATTGTGGTACTAGTTGTAAGTAATGTATTTCTAAATTGATAGATGCTTGTTTTGATTCTCGCATGAGATATGTTAGGCTCCGTAGTTGTTGTGCTAGAATAGGTCATTGAAAAGGATAAATCGCAACTCAAATATTCAAAGCTGAAGTTTGTGAAGTGCTTGCATCAAGGGGAGTTAATTTGCACCTAGTTGCTATGCGATGAATCCATGCATAGTATAAGTAGCATATGGGACTCTAAAGTATTGAGCATCAATGAGTCTTCGATTAATATTTACCTAGGACAATATTGTTTAAGGTTCGCAAATGCATATAGACGGTACATACATGGGAGAGATTATGTGAACTTTACATCAATGACACGTAACTCCTTGCCTTAGGAGAAAGGAAGATAAAGCCAAGATAAAGTACTGCATAGTAGGAAAATGCTAAAAGATAAATGTCACTTAGAGAAAAGACATAAATGCTCTTGCTAGATTGATTAATTCGCATTGGAATGATAGGACTTACGTCATGTATAGGATTTGAATCTTTAGCATACGTCTTAGCCAAAAGAAGGGAACGTTAAGTAAATTTTACTCTTTGGTCCCAAGGGGGAGAACAAGTGTGCAATGGAAATGTTATATCATCTATTCTTGCATTGTTGGGAAAGAATGCAATTGGGTTTGTTGGTTGATTGAACAATATCCTAAATGCTTTTACATTCAACTAGTTGTTAGATGTTGTTTGGATGATTGTTCCAAGGGCTCGTGATTTATGCTAAATGCATGGCAAGGGTCTGTGATGACAAGTTGCCATGGGGATAAAGGAATGTTTTCCTAGAAAATGATATTAGGGTTGGATGCCTTGTTTGTGCTTGATTCTTAAAGGATTTAATTAAGGAAGGATATTTTGCACGGGTGGATCACCTCCATGATCGCACCGCGGATTAACCCAAAGAGGGCACTACTTGATTCATGGGCCAAAGGTCGAGTGGTGAAAAGGCCAACCACGGGAATGATGTTTTGCTCCTAGATAGCTTGCGGGTTAGTTGGAGCTTTGGACACCCCTTGCTAGGTCTGGAATGGAGTTGAAGACCTATATGGCCCCCAATGTCTGGGCATGTTGGGAGATCCTATTCTAGATAAAGGATTGAATTTGTGGTGCCATGTGAATTGGACGAGTTACTTTTGCAAGGCAGAATGGATACTTATGTTGGACAGAAGTGATACATAATTTCTCTTGTATGGGCCAGAGACAAAGATTAACTTGAAGATAAGTTAAGGAACTTATTTGAACTTGTTTGTCAATAGATTGCTTGCTATGTTTTCATGTCTGTGCTATAAGTTATGCCAACAAACCCTGTTTCCTTAAAGGCTTAATTAATGAAGCTGATTTTAAGTGTCGCACATAAATGTGGTAGGACCTAATTAGAAAACTAAAGCTATCAAGGGAAGCAGGTGAGCAGACCTCCGACGGGTCTATCATACGGCAAGGTGGTCCCAGAGAACTAGGAGGCTTCTCACAAGGCTTTACTGACGTTCGACAACCCTTAGGAATTGTTAGATTAGAACCTTGATTCATGCCATTTTAGGGGACTAGAATGGGACTATGCCCTACAAGCAGAGAGGTTGAGCAGTGCATCCCTCTCGTTTCCCATTCTCTTTGACCCAAGTGCGGCATGGGTCTACTTTGGCTTGGGTATCTCTATGTAAAGTAGGATGTCCAAGATCCGACGCTAGAATGCTATTAGGAGACCTTGGCCACTAGGAGCCCAAATTTCAGGTCAATCCTAGTGGGTTCGGCCGTGAACGTTCCTTTGCGAGGCGGATTCGCGAAACCCTAGGCGACAAAACTCGAAACATTCCATGGGAGTGCCAGGCAATGACGCTTAGATTTGTTTCTCAATAGACCGCTAAAAGCATGCCTGGACAGCCGATGGTTGGGCGGGCACCTCACAAGCAAGGACGTACTAGTATTTGCATACATAAAAATAGATTGGGCTAGTAGCATGTATGATAGAAGATCTAGCACTTAACATGTAACTCCAAGTAATTTTGAAATCCTCAAGGCTTCTTTGCACCCAATGCCTTCATGAAAATGTTAGATACTTGATTATATGTGCTAACATATACCAAGTCAATCTCACCTACAAGTACCTTGTCTCTCACAAAATGGTAATGCCCCTCAATGTGTTTTGTTCTAGCATGGAATATAAGGTTTCTAGCCAATAGTATATTGCTCATATTATCACAATGAATGACAATTGGATCATCTTCCTACACATCCAAACCACCCAATAACTTTTACAGCCATACTTTCTCACATGAGGTCTATGTGATTGAATGGTAAAAAGGTAACCTTTGTGGATTTAGCCTTTGGGTTGTTAGATAGAGTAGTTATGCTAGTAGCAACTCAATGCATAATTCATTGATTACATTGTGTGGGACTTATCAATGATCCGTATTTTGGGGTTTGGGAATCATAGAAGTAGCCCTTGGCTAAGGAGGGAAAAGGTCCATAATATGGTCAAGTAGATCGACCAAACTACTTTTCCAAGTAATAAAAGGAAGATCACTTCTAAGCCATCATCAATCTATCTTTTATCTAGTCAAATTTCTTCCAAATAACCTTAAGTTCTTTGTTTATCATCTATCTAGATTGCCATCTAAGCTTCAAAATGGAGGCACATGGGTGGACAGAGCTATCTTTGCATTATTTTGTTTAGAATTAAAAATGTTTCTATTCTTCTCATATTTAATGTGTATTCTCTACTCATTGCTCAGATTTTATTCACTGTGCCATATAATTTCTACATGGTATCAAAGCCTAAGAACCTCCAAGGAGTGAATAGTAGGCAAGAGGCAAGGGCTTCAACAATGAAGAGGAGCAATTTCATCTGGCACATAAGGTAGTGATGCTACAATACTTGCAATTTAAATACTAAGGGTTCATCCATACTTTGTGGAAATCTAAAATTAGATGGTACAAACTACACTTTGTGAAAATCTAAAATTAAAACAATCCTTGGTTTAGCTTGTAGAGATGGTATTGGGGATTGACCTAGACTATAACCCACATCTAGCCCATTAAATTCGGGTATTATGATTCCTCCAAATGCAAATCTTCTACATGATTTGAAAGGAAGAAATAGATGGATTGTGTGCCTTAGTTACAAGCTATTCTAATAATATTTTGACCTTCATTCAATATACTACTAAGGCATCAAAGGCTTGGAACATACTATAGAGTGAGTATGAAATGCAAAGCTAAAAAAGGATTCAAAACCTAGAGAATCAACAAGTAGCGGGGATGTTGAAGGAGAGACAACTGAAGCATTCATCACTCAGATCAAGAATTTGCATGACTAGATGGTTGGTGCTAAGATACAAAAGACTAGTGAGGAGCTAGCTCAAAGGTGTCTTCGGATTTGTCCAACAAATTTTGATAGATTGATAAATTTCCTAAACACTTAGATGAGACTCCAAGCTTTGACATTTAGGGAATTTTATGCACTATGAAGAAGTGTGTCTTAAAGCCCAAGAAGGTAGTAGCAATGGAGATGTTACGTTCTCCACCAATCAAAAGGGCAAAGGTAGTTTCTCTACCAATGGTGATAAATAGAAGAAGGGCGTTAAGAAAAAGTCTCAATGAGAGTTATTCTATTATAATAAGAAAGGACATGCAATTGTGGATTGGCATGTCAAGAAGGTGGATAAAAAGAATGGCACCTTGAAAACTAAAGGGAAGAAGACAACCAATACAGTTGAAGTAGAGTTGAAGTTATTCATGGAAACCATTGAGGAAGTGTGTTCCTTGGCACAAGATATTGAGATATCGAGCTCCACTCGTGATATGCCAGGGTGACCGTTGTGCATTTATGTCACCGACTTGTCAGTTGCAGATGCGGTTGGTACACCGCCCATGAATAATAGCTAGATGACAGCTATCCTTATCTACTCTAGTTCATGGCTCAGTTAGTATGCCACCTTAGTTAGTTGAGTTTGGTTTGAGACCCATATATAGGGTTCTTCTATTTCTTTGTATGAGAGTTCTTTTGGTTTACACAACTAGGAAGAGGAAAACTGTTTTCAGCCTCCACCCTTGTGTGTATTCCCCCATTGTGCAAGCAAGAAAGCTACAAGTGAGACTCCTTCCTTCTCTCCCACAATCTTGACACAAGAGGTATCTATCACTAACGCATAGATATTGGATAGTGCTGCTCCTTTTCACATGTTCAACAAGAAAGGTCTATACACCTCTATGTAGCCTCTACAAGAATCCATCATTATGACAATTGGAAATGATACAGAATGCCCTAGTGAGGGCATAGATATGATTTTCTTTATGTTTCAAATGGTAAACTCAAAAATCTTTCAAATGTGATGTATGTTTTAGAGATTAAGAGAAATCTATTATCGATTGCCGTTATAACATATCTTGATCACATGAAGTGAGATTCACCAAGATAGGTATAGAAATTATCGATAGTGCTGGCAAAGTTATCGACAAAGGAGAAAGAAGGAACAACATGCATGAGCTAAGTGCTCTTACAGCCACCACTAGTGTGGGCACAAGTAAAATTTGATATGAAACATTTGGTCACATTAGGTTTTCAATGTTAAAGGAGATATATAAGCAAGATATGGTTGCTCATCTACCTGTAGTAAACTGAAATGAAGGAGACATATGAAGCTTGTGCAATGGGCAAGCAATAGAGAAAGGCATTTCCATAAGAAAGCAACAACAAAGTAAAGGCTCCTCTTGAGTTGGTGCATGTTGACTTGTGTAGTAAAATTCCTATACAAGCCTTGGGGGGATCTTCTTACTTTATATCGATCATCGATATAGCTATAGTAGGAAGATGTGGGTGTATTCCCTTTGTGATAAGGCTCAAGCTTTTGTAAGTTGTTTAAAGAATGGTCAAAACTTTTTCAAAATGAAACAAGGCAAAGCGTGAAGGAATTTAGAATATATGGTGGTGGTAAGTTCAACTCAAAGGAGTTTGAAGACTTTTAGCAAGAGCAAAGGGATTAAGTGTTAATAGTCAATATGGCCTTGATGGCTAAGATTGTGAGAGAAATAAAGGTGCTAGCTGACCTAGAAGAAGTGCTTACACATCTAGCATGGAGAGTATTTATGCAAATTGAGTATGCTAGCATAATGAAGAATGATACTTGGGAGCTAGTGGATCAACCAAAAAAGAGGAAGATAATTGGCACCAAGTGCATTTGGAAGATAAAGGACAAGGCTAATGGAAACTTTGAAATGTAAAAAGCCATATTAGTTGCACATGAATTTTCACATGTTAAAGGATTTTATTTTCAAGAATTAGTTGCCTAACTATGAGAATGACCACTATTCACATAGTGCTTACAATGATCGCTCACTAGAAACATCCAATTTCAAATGGATATTAAATCAACACTTTTGAATGGTGTCCTCAAGAAGGAGGCATACAATGATCGCTCACTAGAAACATCCAGTTTCAAATGGATATTAAATCAACACTTTTGAATGGTGTCCTCAAGAAGGAGGCATACGTGGCTCAACACTAGGGTTTGAGGACTTGCATTTTGAGAAACAAAGTTTGTAAACTAAAGATTGTATTGTATGGGCTTAAACAAGCCCCTAAAGAGAATAGCATTACTAGATATATAAATTCTTTTAAGCTTAAACATTAACATATATGCTCACATGCTAACTTGTATGTTTACAAGGATAATGAAAAGCATGTAGTGATTATCCTATATGTGGAAAACCTTTTTACTAAAGATGACTATAAAGATACAACCCATTAGACTTGAAAGACTCTGAGCTCTAAGTTTGAAATGACAAACTTGGGCTTGTTGCACTATTTTTTGGGGATTGAACTCTAGTAAAAGCCTAGCAAAATCTTCATCTCTCAAAAGAGATAAGCATGGGAGATATTTGTTGAGAAATAAGGGATAGACAACCAATGTTTGACATATGGGCATGATGTATAGATACATGTGATAGAAATTAGACACATGTATTGCAACCATTGTAGTGGAACTCAATTTATATGCATTTTCTTGGGTATTAGTTTTGACCAGTTGATGCTTTATCTTATTCACATGCTTGGATATTGATTTGACATATTATATGCAACTTGTTTTACTAAATTTTCAGCCATCATAATGTCAAAAATTACACAAAATATGTAAATTTTTTGTGACAATTTGGCCAAGGACAACTACAGTGTATGGTCCCACCATATGGAGAATTTATTGATGGGGAGAGAACTGTGGGACCTTATTACATGTGAAGATGCATATCTAGAATACCTGATGAACCCACTGAAGATTAGAAAAAGGTGTACAAGGATTAGACTAGCAAAAATAGGAAAGTTTTGCATTGGATATCTATATGTATCTTAGAGATATTGATTCTACACATTAAAAAAGCAAATACATGCAAAGTTGCTTGGGAAATCATTGAGAAGATGTAATGCACTTGCACAAAGGTCAAGAAGATAAGAAGAGGTTGCATGGTGCATGGCAAGGAAATAGAAGCATCAATGACTATGTGGCAAAAATAAAACAAGTTGTAAAAGATCTTGCTTCAATAGATGCACCAATGATGATGATGATGATTTGGTATTAGTCACTCTAAATAGACTTCTGGTTCACTACTTTTGTTAGGTCTTGAGTTCTTTGCTAAGATCTTTTCAATAGTTTATATAGGTGCTATTGCCGTATTATTTTTATTTGTATTGATGATGTTAGACATTAAAATAGCAAAAATTCATAAAAATATACTGCTTTATTTACCAGTAGGTGGTACTATTGGATTAATTTCTCAGTTAGAAATCTTTGTCATTCTAGATAATGATTACATCCTAGTATTATCTAGCCATTCAAATACAATCTATCCAAGATATACAGTGTATGTTGAAAAGATTGCATACAAGTCCCTTGATACCTCCATTTCTATGAGAGGAGGCTCTATGTCTAATTTTGATGAGTTGATTACTTTTCTTCTTATTGAAGAGATTAATTTGGGCCTCAATGCATCAAGCAATGGAAAGAATGCAAATTATGATAGTGTGTTTTATCATCAGTATGGCCATGATAGCTCATCTAGAGCTAGAGGATCATATTATGGCCATGGAGACACTTTTGCATGACGTCGTAGCACCTTTGAACATGGAGATTTTATGCCTATAGGTAAGGGGATATCCTACTCTCTAGAGGTAGAGGACGCTCTAGTCCACAGAGAGATGGTGCATGTCATTATTGTGGAGAGTTTGGTCACTTTGAGAAAGATTCCTTTCATAAGCAAAATGCCATGTTTAAGGGTCAAGAAAGGACCTAATTTGGGCCCTACATGATGGTGGCTATGGTTCTAGAGGTGATTCATCACCTAGAGATCATCTCTTTGCCATGGAGCATGTACTTGGCAATACGTTGCACCCTCCTAGAGAGGATGACTGGTTTTTGGATTCAGGTACTAGCATGGAATACTGGATTCCTAGCTAACTGTATGTTGCTTATGCTGTCACAACGAATGACAACTAGACCATCTCCCTGCACATCCAAAACACCTAATAACTTTTGCAACCATACCACCTCACATGCTGCCATAGCAGCACCTCTGTACTCAGCCTCTGTACTCGATAAAGCAACTTCAGGTTGCTTTTTGCTGCTCCATGTAATTGCTGCACTACCAAGGGAAAACATGAATCCACTTGTAAATCTTCTGTCTAACATGCTACTAGCCCAATCTGTATCTGTGTATCCAAAGACCTGTACATCCTTACCTACCTCATTAAAAAATCCATAATGTAAAGTGGACTTCACGTACCTCAATATACGTCTAACTACATCCAAATGAGGCTTTCTAGGCATCTGCCTAAACTGACTGACAAGGCCAACATCATAGCTCAAGTCTGGCCTTGTGATAGTCATGTAAATCAAACTCCCTACTATCCTCTTGAACATAGTAGGGTCTTCTATCTCATCCCCAACATCAGCACTCAGCTTCACATTTTTCTCCAATGGTACTGAAAGAGGCTTACATGCTGTCATACCATACTTGGATAACATATCCAAGCCATACTGCCTTTGGGATAGTCATATACCATCATCACATCTGATCACCTCAATACCAAGAAAGTATCTTAGTTCACCCAAATCTTTCATCTCAAACTTCTTCTTCAAGAAGTCCTTAACTTCAGTAATCCCATTGTCACAATCACTTGTAATAATCAAGTCATCCACATAGATGACTATGATGACCAACGTTGCATCTCCCTTTCTCACATAAAGTGATTGACCAGCATTAGAAATACAAAATCCAATATTGACAATATACTCTCCAATCTTGTCAGACCATGCTCTAGGTGCTTGCTTCAGCCCATAGAGCACCTTCTTTAACCTGCACACATATGTGGGATGCTCTAAATCCTCATAACCTGCTAGCTGCTCCATATACACTTCTTCTTGCAATTCACCATGCAAGAAGACATTCTTAATATCCATTTGTTGCAGACTCCAACCTTTGGCTGCTGCCAAGGCAATCACACACCTAATAGTCCATCCTAGCAACTGGGTTGAATGTCTTGTCATAATCTATGCCATATGTTTGAGCATAGCCTTTTGCAACCAGCCTGGCCTTATACCTGCTAACTAAACCATCTGCATTATGCTTGACTTTGTAAATCCACTTACAGCCAATAACTTTCTTACCCTTAGGTAAGGGTACCAAATACCTTCTAATGCAACCATCTCCTCATCCATTGCTGCATCCCAATGAGCATGACCAACAGCATCCTCAAAACAAGTGGGCTCAACATCCTCAACTAGTTTCACCATATAAGCATAATGGTGAGCTGCATAACCTTCAAAACCAAATCTTTTAACAGGGTATCTGACCCTACTAGATCTGCGTACCACCAGATCACTCAATGGAGCCTTTACATTACTATAAGCTCTCTATACACCTGGTGTCCTGACTGAAGGAATGCCAAGCTCATCATCCAAACTCTCCGAACCACTAGAATCTCTGTCAAATCCCAAATGACTAGTAGATGCATCATTACTATCTAACACTTTCTTCTTTTCTTTGTCCTTTCCTACAACACTTATAGATCCACCTGAAGATGTGGGGCTACTCCTTAGTCTCCCAGACCAACCCTCACTATAGGTGTAGTACCAGATGATATTTCTGGTCCATTAAGACTCCATGATTCTTGTTTATCTTTCTGCACATAGCTATCCTAATCATTATCATCATCCAAAACATCACCAGCAAGTGTATACCAACTTCCCATCTCATCAAAGATAACATCCCTACTCACTCTGAACTCACCTGTGACAAGGTTATAACAGTGATACCCTTTCTGCTCTAAAGAGTATCCAATAAAAACATTATTTTTGCCTTTGGATCAAGCTTCTTCCATACCTCATATGGCACATGAACATATGCAACACAGCCAAATACCTTCAAGTGCGATACATCAGGCTTCTTGCTAGTAAATCATTCTTCAATCAAGAGTGATCCCATGAACTACAACTATGGGAATTTTGTTCATAATGTAGACAGCAGTATGGACAGCCTCAGACCAAAACTGTTTGGGCATATTCTTTTCAGCCATTAATGCCCGTGCAACTTCTACAATATGCATATTTTTTCTTTCTGCAATACCATTTTGCTGTGGGGTATACCTGCAAGTAAATTGCCTCTTTATCCCATGAGTCCTCAAGAAGCCACTGAACTCATTAGATAGGTATTCTCCCCCTCCATCTAATCTCAAGCACTTCACTTTTAAGCCTATTTCTGTTTCAATAGCTGCCTTAAAAGATTTGAAGTGCTCAAATACATCACTCTTTTCCTTCATGAAGTATACCCATAGCTTCCTAGCTTCCTTGAACAGTCATCAATAAATGTGACAAAGTGTTTGCTGCCATCAAGAGATACATTCTGTGTAGGCCCCCAAATATCTGTATGCACTACATCAAGTATTTTTCTACTCACTTCTCTGCCATCCAAGAAGGGTTGTCTTGCCTACTTACCAAACTGGCATGCTTCATAGACTTTATGCAATTCTACGACTCTAAAAGAAGGCAACCCTGTAACCAATCCTCTAGACTACATTAATTTCAGTCTTTGCACATTTGCATGTCCAATACGTTTATGCCATATTTCAATATCTGCAACTACTCATTTTTCTTTAGCATACATAGCAGCATCCATTGCAGGAATTCCAGCATCTAAAGTGAACATTCGGCCAACTCTACTTCCTTTTGCGACCAACCTGCACTTATCATTAAAGTCTTCTACAAAACAAGCTTTTGCATTGAGTCGGACCTGCAACCTCTGCTCTACCATTTGGCCAACAGATACTAGATTCTTTGTAATTGATGGCACATGTAATACATCTATCAAACTCTTTGTCTGGCCATCATACAAGGACAAGGGAACCTTTCCAATGTGTGAAATTGGGTGGCATGAATCATCACCCATCTGCATATAACCTGGGTTTTGTAAGTCTTGCATCTCTCCAAACCGTTCAACATGACTGGTCATATGATTAGATGCACCTGAATTGACATACCATACATCATCATGTATCCCCTTTCCTGTAACTGCATTCATCATATGCTGCATAACAAACAGACGCTCATTTTTGTCTTCATTCTGTCGTGAAGACGATGCATAGTTTTCTTACTGCAATTTACTACTACGAATATCATCCTTATTAGCATAAAAATTGGTTGTAATATGTCTTTTTTTGCCACAATAATGGCAAACAATAGCCAAATTTCCAGAGTCTCTGTTCTGCTATCCACCTCTTCCTCTGAAGCTCCCCCTACCTCTAAAGTTTCCTCTGCCTCCAGAAATCTGCATTTCACCAAATTGTTGATTGAATCTGTTTTGCTGGTTATCGCCAACACGTCCCATACCACGGCCTCTCGAAGAGGATCTACACGTCCCCTTCCTGAACTCGAGTAAAATGCTTGGACCTATTCACCATTTCTTTCAGATGAATCGCCCTGCATATTGATCTCTTTAGTTATCATGAGAGAGATCAGCTCATCAAAATCTGGAAATGGCTTCCGTACATATACTGAAGTAACAAATGATTTCCATGCCTTCTCATTGTTAAGGCCACTCAGAGTAGATGAAACCAAATCATCATCATCCGGCATTGCATCAATCGCTGCTAAAGCATCTGCAATGCTCCTCACCTTCAACACATACTCATTGACAGACATTTTTTCTTTCTTCAAGGCATTCAACTCTTGCTTGTGTTGAATCTTTCGTGCCTTTGTATTTACTGAAAACATGCTCTCAAAAATTGTCCAAGCTACATGTGAAGTTTCTGCATTCCTAATATGTCCCAGTATAGTATTATCAATGAATGAAAATAGCCAATACATCACCTTTTTATCTTCTGCATTCCACTCTTTCCATGCTTTTAACTCATCTGCAGTCGAAGGGATACCCAGCTCTGGTTCCTTTTCTTCACCTGAGACAAAACTCATAAAGGCCCTTTCCAATGAGGAAGTTCATCACATGGAACTTCCATGAAGGGTAGTTGTTCTTGTTGAGCTTCTCAATAATGGGATTTCCACTATTCTCTACTATTATCACAAACAAGGATACATCACAATAAGCTAGTCTTCTGCAATCTTTCACAACACGTGCACAACAATATACCAAGCAACCTTTTTCACTGATTGCTCAATAGTACATGTAATCTGCAACCTGTTTGCAGATAAACCTTATGTTTGCTTCCTGCAAACACCTCAAAAATTACAGATTCGCAATCTGTAACTTGTGCACCCACTTTCGATCAATACAGCTGAAATCACAGTGTACCCTAAAACTGTCGTTCACAACCTTGCGGCTCTAAAATGGGGCCTGAAACGGCCTCAGATGCCCAAAATAATTGCGAAAAAGCCCTAAAGGGCCTATCTGCAGAATATACAGTGATTTGCTCGCACACCAAATCTCACAACAATCTGAGATTTTTGCTTGACCCTGCTTCTGGTGCCTCCACAGGCACTATCCAAGAGAGAGAGTGGAAGAATGAGAGAGCTTCTTACCCATTGCTTGCTGCTCGAACCTTGCTTCTTCTCCTTCACTTCAGCCTTTGAAATCAGCCTCTATAGTGGAGCGGCTTTGATACCATGTCAAGAATCGCATGGTAGGGAGACTTGCTTGAGTTGTAGCGCCAAACACACACTATATATACACAAGAGGAAGCTCACTCAAGAACACAAGAAGAGAGATGGAGGCCAAAATGTTTTCTTGCTGGTTTCTTCTTCTTCTTCCACACACTATACAATGTACACAAAGTATAGATAAGATACAACATAAAGGAAAGTGGCCTTCTAAGTCAAACAGTGCATAACCGACTACACTAATCTATTGGCATTGTATCTTTGCCAGCTCTAGGTAGGTGTAACAAACTAAATATAATAAGTGATGAGTTAGTGGCCATGTGAGTATCATAATGACCACCAACGTGCTAAGTGTAGGCGTGTGGACTCATCTAGCCAAGCGGTCCATCATCAATGTCCGCACGTGTTGAGCTTGCCATCTCAACAACTTTTACATTGCAAAGATGTAATTAAGCTTAAGAGGGGGTATTGAGATGGCAAGCTCAACATGTATGGACATTGATGATAGACTGCCTAGTTAGATGGGTCTGCACTGTACACTTAGTATGTCAGTGGTCATTCTAATCCTCACATGGCCATTGATTATCCTTATTGTACTTGGTTGGATATACCTACCTACAACTTACATAGCTAAAGTCATCTATGTTGGGGGTAAAGGTGCCTTTGCCTAGCCGCCCGTGTACTACTACACTAATAGTATCCACCACTGCACACTGCAGGTGGCGGGCACCTGTCACCATCACTTTATTCTTTATTCTTTTAGTGACAGTTTGAATAAAGGAAGGCCTAGTCACACATTGTGACTGTTGGAGTTCCCATTTTGTGTCTCTCTCTTTCTTACTCTTGCTCTCCCACCATAACTCTTCCAAACAAGCTTCGATCCTTCTCACCTTTCAATTGGTATCAGAGCATGGTTGCTAGAGCATTGTGACTAGGATCGTGACTCCTTCAGCTTCCTATCGATTACCTACACTCATTGGGTCTCCTTCCCGGCAGCCATAACTGACTCTCCCGAGCTCCCGTCACTCCTCGACTTCCTGAGCACCTACCCCGCCCATTTGGGCACCCTTAGGGCATTCCTTCAAAGGTATTGGAATTCTCTTTTCTTATTTTACTTTAGTCCACATGTTTTTTGAAGCAAGGCAGCCATGTCCTCTTGCTTTTGCGATGCCTACTCTCTACCGGTGACTTTGCCCTTCAAGAGGGAGCTCCTAGGGGTCCTCAACTACTCCCCCAACCTTGCCTTGACCTTGCCCAGCCCTTGCATAGGCCCCAAATTAGTTTGGGAGAGCTTGAAGACCTGCTAAAATTTTCGTTTTTTACTTCAGCCCTCCCTTGGCACTCATTGGTAGCTTGAAAACACTTCATTTGGCACTTGGGAACACCCCCTTAATGCTTGACATTGGTGGTTATCATTGGCATTGATTCATGGACTGATTTACCTCAGTCCAGGATTATTTACCACAATCCACAAGTAGCCACAAATAGTGTTACATCAGCACTTTATGTTTATGCTTGGTTGGCATTGACGTTGGTTGCTCGGTTGCACCCCGAATGCTAGGGGAATGTATACCTACAATGTGAGATACTTTTGGGCTTGAATTTACTCAGTCGTTGACTATTTTACACAATCCAAAATAGGTCAGCCCTCTATCATTACACTTTATGCTCATGCTACATAATCATTTGATGCCTGATTATGCCCAATTGGTGCCTATACATATGGGAAAGTATGCCTATGGTTTGTCTATGGTTTTGAGCTTGGATTGAGCCATTGTTTGCTCAGTTTTGGACATTTATTTGCTACTAGAATATTCAGGGCTGAAGCTCTTTTTCTTATGTTTGGATATGCCTATTGCATTTGCGCTATGTCTTGGATGTATACATTGATGTAGTGACTCTTGGGGATCGACGTAGAGCTTGGATTTGCTCTCAAATCATTGGTTGAGCTTGAGCTCACTTTGCATAGTATTTGGATCTTCATCTCTGATGTACTTATGGCATGTACTTTGCTTATATTTGACTGATCTTGACATGCTTGGCCTATGCTACTACTACATGCCAGTTACATTGTTGGAGTTGGATGCTACTAAACCTTGCTTTGGCTTGACATTTAATTGCTCAAAGCTTACTTTGGCTATTTCTCGGCTTGCCAGAGTTACAATTTGGATGTATTTGATGTCTATGGATGCTACGTATGGATGCTACATGGCCTATATGCTCATGAGGTCTTATTGATGCTTGATCTTGGATCTTTTGGCATTGGTGCTATCATATGCCCTTGTTGAGCTTCTTTGCTCGATATTTACGGCTTTTGTGCTAGTGGGAGCATCTTGATATGCTTGACAAACATTAAGCAGGCGGTTTATGCTACTTGAGTATTCAAATACTTGAGACTAGGATCTTCACTTGGATGTTGCGTGGTTGATATGCTGTGGTCCTCACAAATGTACTTGGGCTGATTTGGACTTTGCACTCCCTGAGCATACACCTCTTTGTGTCAGGTCTTGCCAGTGTTGTGTACACTTTGTCCTATTACACAAGGGGTTTGTGGGCTTACTGACAGATTCATTTGATATGCTTGGGTGTTTGTGCTCGATGTCCATATGATTGTCACATGCTGATTTATGCCCTCTTGATGCTAGTTATGCTTTAACTGTCAGTGGTTGACTTGGTGCATTCATTTTGTCTATAGTTTGCTCTCATTATACCTGGCTGTAATTTATTATAGCAAGTAGTTATGCATGGACTGACGTGGAATTTTCATGTTGAATCATCCTGATTTTATGTACTTTTGATGGTACTTGGTGGGCAGCATCATTAGCTATTAGTTCATGGTCATTTTGCCTTGGTTTTGGTGGTATTTCGACTATTTACAACAGAAAATAGCATGCAGTTTTGAACTGTCTGCAACATTTTGGACTGCAGTATGGCATCTTCTTCCACTAATAGTGCTATCTTCAATGTCACTAAGCTTGATGGTACAAATTATGCCTATTAGAAGAGCCAAATTTGGAAAATATTGGTGCAGAAATCTCAATTCAAGCCACTAAGGATGCATGGCAAGCATCATGAAACTATGACTGATGACAAATGGGATGAGCTTGATGAGTTATGCAAATCCACTCTCATCTTGTCTCTCATTGAACAGGTGCATTACAATGTGGACATTGAGGAAGCACAGAGTGCTTGGAAGCTTTGGGATAAAATTAAGAACCTCTATGACAAGAAAAGTCCAGCAAGTCAGATGTATTGGCTAAAGTAACTTATGGACCTGCACATGAAGGAGAATATGACAATGTCTGCTCATTTGAGCCAGTTCTATGCTATTCTCAAGAACTTGACTTTGCAGGGAATTACCTTCAATGATGCGGTTACTCCATTGTTTTTGCTTGGGACTCTGAGTGAGTCATGGGATGTATTCCGCACTGCCTTATGTGCTTGTGCTACTATTCTGAACTTGTCTGATGTAGAGAGTGCTCTTTTGCAATAAGAGATCAACCGTAAGAATTTGGATACCTCTCGTGTGTCACATGCTTTGACTATTAGAATGATTGTCTTGATCAACCGTAATAACTTGGATGCCTCTTGTGTGTTACATGCTTTTCCTATTATAGGCAGAGATGGTAATGGAAAGAATGACCGTGGGAATGGCCATGGCAACAGAGACTCACAGAAGTCTAGGTCTAGTTCGCATGGTAAGTCATGCAACAAGTCTCCTGGAAGAAATGCTAATGTGACATGTCATCATTGCCGCAAGAAGGGTCACATATGCCCACAGTATCATGAGTTGCGCAATGAGAAGCATAAAGAGAAGGGGAAAGACAAAGTACAGGAAAAGTTCTCTGATCGCAGCATTATGCCTGCGAAATCCAGTGTGAAAATTGAGATAAATGTCATGCAAGCTAATGACTTCGATGGGGAGTACATACTTGAAGCTAATTCTTGTGATGCTATGCCATTGATCGAGGTTCACTCTATGTACGCATAGTGCTGCCTTTTGGATTCTAGTGCTTCATTTCATATTCCATCCTGTCGTGAGTGGTTGCATTGCTACCGCACTGTCTCGGGTTCAGTTCGCTTGGGTGATGACAGGTCACTTGCTATTGTTGGCATTGGGGATGTACAGCTGCAATTCTCTACTAGTGGTAGTAATTTTATGTTACAGTATGTATGTCATGTACCTACGCTTATACACAGTCTTATATTTGCAGGGAAGCTTGATGATGCTAGATTTCATGTTTCATTTGGGGATTCTTCCTGGAAGATCACCCATGGAAAACTTGTGCTTGCGAGAGGTGCCAAGGCTGGCAACTTCTATCCTCTTATAGTTGATGGATCCTCTATTGATCATGTTTTGTCAATTAGTTCCATCCCACGTTTATCTCTTTGGCATGCCCGTTTGGGTCGTATTTCCTGAAGAGAATGATAATGTTTTATAGTTTGTAGTACTTACCACCCCTTGACTATGCATATTTTGATTCATGTGAGCATTGTCTTTATGGCAGATAGATTAGGAATATGCATAAGAAGTTTGGTAGGACACGCATGAGTGAGCCCCCAGGATTTGTACATTTGGATGTCTGTGGGCCCATGACCTATCAGTCTATGGGTCGTGCAAAGTATTTTGTGACGTTCATTGATAATTTTTCATGTAAAGTCTGGGCTTACCCCATTAAGCTTGAATCAGATGACTTGGCTATTTTTCAAGGATGGCTTGTATTGGTTGAGAACCAAACTGGGCATAAGCTTAAATGCCTAAGGACTGACAATGGGGGAGAATATGTGTCACATGCCTTTGAGCAGCTATGTGATGAGAGGGGTATTAAGTGTTAGTTGACCACCCCCTATACCCCACCCTAGAATGGTTTGGCTGAGCAAATGAATAGAACCATCCAAGAGCGTGTATACGGTATGCTTACCCATGCAGGCCTACCATAGAACTTTTGGACTGAGGGAGTCAGTACAGCTATGCATGTCATCAATAGATCACCTTCTAGTGGTTTGGATTTCGAGGTTGCAGAGGAGGTATGGACTAGGAAACCTCTGACTTATGTGCATCTACGTGTCTTTGGATGTGAGGCATTCTGCCATGTGCCCAAGGACAAACAGACTAAGTTGGATCCTAAGAGTGTCAAATGCATTTTCCTTGGCTATGGAGATGCAGGCAAGATGTGTTACCACCTCTAGGATCTACATGTGCAAAAATTCATCCATAGCCATGATGTAGTCTTCCATGAAGACAAGAAGCATAGAGAGCTTGAGAAGGTGGTAGAGATATGCAGGGTTATATTCCAGGAGGAGCCATGTGCTCCTGAACAACCAATTGGATAGCCTGCAACAACAGTTGGTACACATGGCCAAGGTGTTGGACAGGATGCCAGACATGCAGCAGAGCCTGCAGTGAGACGGTCTACTAGAGCTAGATATCCACCTAATCGATTTGAGCCCTCGATGCATTATGTCTTGGTTACAAATGCAGGAGAGCCTCTCACCTATGATGAGGCTATGCGCAAGGGTGACAGTCACTCCTGGGAGAGGGCTATGCAGTCTGAGATAGACTTCATATATAAGAATATGACTTGGGATTTGGTTGCATTGCCTAGTGGCCAGAAGGCTTTGCCATGCAAATGGGTGTATAAGCTAAAAAGTACCCCGGGCACCCCAAGCTGGCTTATAAGGCAAGACTTGTTGCTAAGGGTTTTAAGCAGGATCATGGAGTTGACTTTGATGAAGTCTTTTCTCTTGTGATCAACATGACCAACCTATGCTTGGTTTTGACCTTAGTCACGCAACTTGACTTGGGCATGTATCAAATGGATGTCAAGACTACATTCTTGCATGGGGATTTACATGGAGCAGCCTAAGGGCTTTGTAGAACCTAGCAGGGAGCATTTAGTGTGCAAGTTGAAGAAAAGTTTTTATGGATTGAAGCAGGCACCTAGGGAGTGGTATCATGATACCTTTATGCAGTCACAGGGCTGCAGTAGGAGTGCTATGGATCCGTGTCTTTACATGAAGAAAACCCATGATGGCTCATTGCTTATTTTGGTACTTTATGTGGATGATATGCTGATAGCAAGGAAAGATCATGATGAGCTGGATACTCTTAAATCTCAGCTGAAGAATAGCTTTGAGATAAAGGATTTGGGATAGGCCTCTCATATTCTCGGTATGCGCATTAAGTGCAACAGGCATCAGGGACTACTCTACCTCTTATAGAGGGAGTACATTCATAAATTCCTAGAGTGTTTCTGCCTGAAGGGATGTGAAGCCTATTGGCTGTCCATTACCTTCTTATGTGAAGGTCTCATAGGCCAATTGTCCATAGACAGTGTCCGCATAGACAAATGAGCAGAGGGCCGAGATGGCCAAGGTCCCTTATGCATCAGTCATGGGCAGTTTGATGTATGCCGTGATAGCCACTCGTCCAGATATTGCCTTTGCAATTCGTGTTGTGGCACGCTATATGGCTACACCTAGCAAGAAACATTAGGATGTCGTGAATGTTGAGAAATAACAAATGATGTATGCTCCATCAAGAGATGTCCTGAATCCCATATGCATAGTGAGGAGAGTGGAGAAGTTGGAAAGCTGTAAAGACATGTACTCGGTTCACTCTTAATTAAAAATGCTATTGTACTTTGTACTTAGAGTCTGTAACTCTATCCACTCAAGATTTTGTTTATGAGTCCAAGCTAATCTATCTTGGAACCTAGTTCACTTGAGTGAAAGTCTATGTCTAGTCATTAGTATTCATGTCTCTTGCTTACGAGTTCAAGCCTCCATAGCTAAAATGTGTTCAAGATCCATGTTTGTTAACATGGTATTAGAGCCATGGTGAGCTTAGTTTAGCTCTTCTCCCTGCTCCCCCAACTTCTAGCTCAGGACAAGTGTATGAGTTCATCTCCTACTTCATTCTCACACATCTCTTCTTGGCCACCATAGCCAACCTACACACACTGACCTTGGAGCCCTTGGATCTCCCAATACAGGAAATATCTCATTGAGATCTCTTCTGCAAACTTCTTCCCCTACTCCTGGAGCTTCTCTCCGGCACCTCAATTACTAACATTGGTGCACTATACCTCCAGCATTATGGAAATTTGTCGAATCTGTCCAGACTGTGCCTAACAGGCTATCGTATAGCTACGCGACCTACACACAGTGTAATCCAACTCAGGACCATAGGGCTTTTAAAGCCTGGTATATAAGCCTTCTCTCCATCAAATATTTTGACAGTTGATTGTGTGTACGTGCTGCTACAGATGAAACAATAGTTGAGTATAGAAACCCTAATACAAGGCAGCCATAGCTTGTGAAGTTCAAGCTCATCTTGCACTTGAATCTCTCACTTTCTTCAACTAATTCAGGTTGCTTCCATTCTGATCTGATTTCTAGCTCAATCCACAGTACTCCAAATTAGTAAGGGGAGGAGATCATTGAGCAACATCTAGCTCAACAAGGAGATTCAATATTAATAGTATCTCTTGATACTCAATCAGTGTCTCTTGGCGCTTGTGTATTTAGCTCACTCAGACCATTCACTGATTTTACCTCAGCTACTCAAAAGGCTATTCTCAGCACTTGTAATGATTTAAAGCCCTATTGATCAAATCCATTTTGTAAGTCTTAATTTCTGTGTAAAAGGATAGACACTGCCTGAGTGTTCTCGTGGTAAGGCCTCCTTCTAAGATTACTGAACTGGAGCAGATAGCAAAGTTTAATGGTGAAGACTTTCACGCCTAGAAGGAGAAAACCATGTATCATCTCATGAGGAAAGACCTCTGGGATCTCTTTGAAGAAGATGATGCAAAAGATGCTAAAGAGGAAGATGCTGCAGAAGACCAACCTAAAACAAAGGCATGGAAGAAGATGAACATCAAAGCTCTAGGTATTATTGCATGGGGTCTATCAAATGATGTATTACACCACATCTCTAGCATCAGGGATGCAAAGAAGGCATGGGAAGAACTTGACAAAATATTTGGTACATAAGCAAAGAACTCAAAGGTAAAATTACTTATGCAGTTTTATAAGTTGGATGTAAAAGACAGCTCATCTATGACTATACACATCAATAAGTTCAAGAGCCTTAGAACTCAGCTAGCAACTCTTAAAAAGACCATTGATGAGGATGAGGCAATAGTAGTGGTACTTGCTAGTGTTAATCATGAACCATATGAGAACCTTGTTTCAACACTAAGCAATGTTCCCAGTCTCTCACTTAAAGATATTAAGCACTCTCTTCTTGATGAAGAGAACAAATAGAAGAACAAGAATGCAAAATATGGCATTCCATCATCCATGGAAAATCCCTTATACACCAAAGGAGCTGCTGGACCCAAAGGAAGAGGTCAAGGATTCAACATCGACAACAAAAGTTGGATGACATGTCATTATTGTGGTAAGATTGACCATATTGCCAATGAATGTTTTCACAAGAAAAAAGCACAGCAGATGCAAAATGACCACCACCAAAGTCAATTCATGAATGAAGAAGAAGATGAAGATGCTTCCGCTATCATCAACAACTCTAACAGATCGCTCTAAGGAATTTGTTCCCATAGTGGATTTGCTTTGTAAAAACTCTTGATGTAAAGTCTCAAGCTTTAACTTGACTAGGCCGTCTATGAGCTAGTCTCTTAGGTCATGTTATCGTGTAGGGGGAGCAAAAGCTAGCAAGTGTAGGGACTCATCATTTGAGGGGGGTGTTGAGAAATAACAAATGATGTATGCTCCAGGAAGAGATGCCCTAAATCCCATATGCACAATGAGGAGAGTGGAGAAGCTAGAAAGCTATGAAGACATGTGCTTGGTTCACTCTTCAATAAAAAATGTTATTGTACTTTGTTCTTAGAGTCTGTAACTCTATCCACTCAAGATTGTGTTTATGAGTCCAAGCTAATCTATCTTGGAACCTAATTCACTTGAGTGAAAGTCTATGTCTAGTCATCAGTATTCATGTCTCTTGCTTACGAGTTCAAGCCTCCATAGCTAAATTGTGTTCAAGATCCATGTTTCTCAACAGTGAAGGGTATCATGAGATACCTGAAAGGCACAGCAGATATGTGTACTTGCTATGGCAACCAAGATACTGGAGTTGTGGGGTACATAGACTCCAATTATCAAGTAGATAGTAGGAAGTCCAATTATGGCTATGAATTCACCTATGCTGGAGGTGTTGTCTCTTGGATGTCCAGGGTTCAAAAGTATACGGATATCTCTACCACTAAGGTTCAGTATGTTACATCCATTGAGGCTTGCAAGGAGGCCATATGGTTGGGCCATTTGGTTCATGACCTTGAGTTTGATTCTATACCTACGCTGCATTCGGATTCTATGAGTGCTATTCAGCTAGCCAAGAATCCGGTCTTCCATGCAAAGACAAAACACATTGAGGTGAGGTATCACTCCATATGTGGGGTCATGGAGGAAAAGTCTTTTGACCTTGTAAGAATCTCCACTGAAAAAAATCATGTCAATCTGCTCACAAAAAGCCTCATTACTAAGCGCTTTGCCTTCCTCAAGAGGTTGATGGGCATTGGATGAGATGACGTCTTTCCTCATCCTATTGTACATGTGTACATTGTACTATCTTTTCTTTTTTTTTTCACTCCTCACTGGGGCGCAGATTCGCCTTTAAGTGGGAGGTTCTTGGGGGTAAATGCACCTGTGCCTAGCCACCCATGTATTACTACACTGACAAATGCTCCGAATGTACCCTACTGGGATTTGGCATGTCCAATGCTATATATTCAATGTATTAGAGCGTCGCTTGCTCTCTTTGCATCTGACTTCACTTCCAGTGGGAGCCTCTTAGTATATTTGGATTTACACAGAGTCTTATTTACACTTGAGCAGGAGCTTGTGGGATAGTTACATGCATTTGCTCTCTTGAGAGCTTTATGTCTGTAGTTAGTTTGTAGTGGGCTGATTTGATATGCCTATTGGGGCAAGCACCTATCTCTATCACAGGTTTGTCAATTTTGTATGCATCTTGGATGATTATGCATTAAGCTTCTTGCTCTATCAGTTGTGCTTGTATTTGGTCTCTTCTCTTACCCCGAGACCCATCACATGCATGACCTCTAGACCTATGAGATGTCTCTTGCCTGACAGGTAATTGGTTTGATAGTTCTTGGTACCTTCTTGCCCCTGGATACTCACTGTTGGATGTAACTTGCTACCTAGCCGTTATAGTGATCTATGTATCGGTGATTGCTTCATTTTGGGACAGTTTTACATATTGCTGTCATTTATTACAGCAAGCTGAAATTTGCAGATTTTGAGCACTTCTATGAGGGTAATGCTTACTATTTTATGTTATCTTGGTCATATTTGGTGGATAGGTGCTTCTCTTGGTGATATCCACTCTTTCAACCAGTTTTAGCAGTGGTTTTAATGCATTTTTTGCTAATTACAATAACTTGCAATTTTGCTTTTTTGCTTTGATTTGGGATAGTATGGTCGGTCATCTGAAAGACACATCTCTCTTTAACATTACCAAGTTGGATGGTACCAACTATGGGTATTGGAAGTCCCAAATATAGTAGGTTTTGCAAAAGTTGCAGCTTAAACCCTTGCATTTCAAGGGTGTCAAACCTAAGGATATGGATGATGATGTTTGGATGGAAGTTGATGAGCTATGCAAGTCTACCATTATTTTGTCACTCTCAAAAAAGGTCCATCATAATGTCGTTGAAGATTAGGATCAGAGTGCATGGGATTTATGGGAGAAGATTCAGGAGCTCTATGCGTAGTAGAGTCCTACATCACAGATGTATTGGTTGAAGTAGTTAATGGACCTTCGCATGAAGGAGGGGACCTCCCTATCATCTCATTTCAGTCGGTTTCATACTATCATGAAGAGTCTATTGTCACAGGGTATTGAGTTCAAAGACAACTTGCACCCATTGTTTCTGCTTGGCACCTTGCCTGAATCATGGGATGTCTTCCATACTACCATATGCATGAACAAGCTTGATGGGCTGAAAATCAAAGATGTTGAGAGTGCTTTATTGATTGAGGAAATCAACAAGAGAAACAATGATACTTTCCACTCTTCACATGCATTGACCATTAGAGGTGGTAGACATGGCAAGCATGATAATGATCATAAGGACAGGGACTCTCAAAAGTCCAGGTCCAAGTCACGTGGCCGCAGTAAGTCCCGTGGACGGAAGTTTGATCTTACATGTCATTATTGTGGGAAAGCAAGACATATTAGGCCGCAGTGCCATAAAATGCACAATGATAAGCACAAGGAAAAGGGAAAAGAAAAAGTGCAGGAAAAGTCTTCTAAGCGCAGTATTGTACGTGCAAAGTCCAGTGTGAAGATAGAAGAGGTTAATGCCATGCAGGCCATTGATTCAGATGATGATTACATACTTGCAACTTATTCGTGTGATGCCTGACAGGCTTCTGAGATACATTCTATATATATGCAATGCTGGCTCTTGGATTTGGGTGCGTCCTTTCATGTGATACCCTGTAGAAATCGGTTTCATACCTATCGTACCATGTCTAGTTCTGTACGTCTTGGTGATGACAAGTCTCTTGACATTGTGGGCATTGGAGATGTTCAACTGTAGTTTCCTTTTGGCAGTTTGTTTGTTTTGCATGATGTACGCCATGTACCTGGTTGACTCACAGCCTTATGTCAGCTGGACAGCTTGATGATGTAAGGTATTTTGTATCTTTTGGAGAGTCTGCAAGGAAGATTACTGGTGACAAGCTTGTGCTTGCAAGAGGTGCCAAGTCTGGCAGTCTCTATCCCTTACTTGTATCTGGAGCTACATTGGATCATGTTTTGTCTGTGGGTTCTATTCCCCATGTATCCCTTTGGCATGCTCGTTTGGGGCATATGTCCCTTAAACCAATGAAAATGCTTTGTGCTTTGCAATATCTTCCACCTTTTGACTCTTTGCATTTTGATTCTTGTGATCATTGTTTGTATGGCAGGCAGACTAGAAATACGCATAAAAAGTCTGGTAAGAAACGCATGGATGAGCCCTTGGCTCTTATGCACTCAGATGTATGTGGGCCCATGCCCTATCAATCACTTGGTGGGGCAAAGTACTTTGTTACTTTCGTAGCTGATTACTCACGTAAGGTTTGGGCTTATCCCATAAAGAGAAAATTCGATGTCTTAGACATATTTCAACATTGGCTTGCATTGGCAGAGAGCCAGTCTGAGAAAAGGCTAAAATGCCTAAGGTCAGATAATGGGGGTGAGTATGTATCACGTGCTTTTGAGCAGTTTTGTGATGAACAGGGTATTAAGTGTCAGTTGACCACTCCTTACACACCTCCCCAGAATGGTATGGCTGAACGCATGAATAGGACCATTCAGGAAAGGGTCCGTAGCATGCTTAGCCATGCTAGCTTACTGCAGCACTTTTGGACTGAGGTAGTTACTACTGTAGTGCATCTCATTAATAGGTTGCCTAGTAGTGGCATTGACTTTCAGGTTGCAAAGGAGGTATGGGCATGCAAGCCCCCCTCTTATGATCATTTGCGTGTCTTTGAATGTGAGGCATTCTGCCATGTGCCCAAGGACAAATGCAATAAGATGGATCCTAAAAGTGTCAAATACATTTTCATTGGCTATGGAGATGCAGGAGAGATGGGTTACTGTCTATGGGATATCTGCAGGCACAGAAAGTGATCCGCAGCCATGATGTCATCTTTCATGAGGACAAAATGCATATGCAGTGTGAGAAAGTGGTTGAGGTACGCAGAGTTATCTTTCAAGAGGAGCCACCTACTCCCCTCAACCCACTCCATGGCCAGCTAGACAGTGTGCAACATCACCTGATGCTCAAGGCCCAGATGCTAGACATACTGATGTTAGACAGGATGTTGATCAGGCCAACAGAGTGTGGTTTGAGACATTCTACTAGAGATAGACGACCTCCTGACTATTTTGCATCCTCTATGGATTATGTACTAGTTACAGATGCAGGAGAGCTTCTCACTTATGATGAGGCTATGCACAGGGGTGATTGTCACTCTTGGGAGAGGGCTATGCGGTCTGAGCTTGACTCATTGCATAAGAATCAGACTTGGGATTTGGTTTCCTTGCCTCAGGGCAAGAAGGCTTTGCCATGCAAGTGGGTGTACAAGCTGAAAAGTACCTCTGGACACCCCAAACCGGCATACAAGGCTCGATTGGTTGCTAAGGGTTTTAGGTAGGAGCATGGTATTGACTTTGATGAAGTCTTTTCTCCTGTGGTCAAGATGACCACCCTACGCTTAGTCTTGGCCTTGGTTGCACAGCTTGACCTGGACTTGTACCAGATGGATATCAAGATTGCTTTTTTACATGGGGACTTGCATGATGAGATTTACATGGGGTAGCCTAAGGGCTTTGCAGACCTTGGCAGGGAACACCTAGTGTGCAAGCTAAAGAAGAGTCTATATGGCTTGAAGCAAGCACCTAGGAAATGGTACCATAAGTTTGATGCATTCATGCAGTCATAGGGCTACAGCCGCAATGATATTGGATCCATGCTTGTACAGAAGAAAGCCCATGATAGTTCTTTACTAATTTTGGTACTCTATGTGGATGACATGCTTTTAGCAGGGACAGCTCATGAGGAGCTAGATGCTCTTAAGGCTCAGCTCAAGAAGAGCTTTGAGATGAAAGATCTTGGACAGGCCTCTCTTATACTTGGTATGCGCATTACATGCGATAGATCTCAGGGACTACTCTATCTATCACAAAGGGAGTACATTCATAAAGTCCTTGAGCGCTTCCACATGTAGGATGTTAAGCCTATTAGCTGTCCATTACCTTCTCATGTGAAGGTTTCATAGGCCGATTGTCTACAAACAAATGAGTAGAGGGCCGAGATGGCCAAGATTCCCTATGCATTAGCCATGGGTAGTCTTATGTATGCCATGATAGCTACCCGTCTAGATATTGCTCTTGCAGTTGGGGTTGTGGTACGTTATATGGCTACATCTGGCAAGAAACATTGGGATGCCATGAAGGATATCATGAGGTACCTAAAGGGCACAACAGATATGTGTCTTTGTTATGGTAGCCCAGATATAGGAGTTGTGGGGTACACTGACTCTAATTATGCAGGATATGCAGATAGTAGGAAGTCCACTTCTGGCTATGTGTTCACTTATGCTGGAGGGGCTATCTCTTGGATGTCCAGGGCATAGAAGTGCACGGATCTTTCTACTATAGAGGCCGAGCATATTGCAACCATAGAGGCTTGCAAGGAGGCTATTTGGTTAGGCCAGACCTTAGTATGACAGATGCTATGCCTACACTGTATTTGGATTCTATGAGTGCCATTCAATTGGCCAAGAATCCGATCTTCCATGTGAAGATGAAACGTATTGAGGTGAGGTATCACTTCATTCGCAAGGTCATTGAGGACAAGTCTATTGACCTTGTCAAGATTCCGACTAGGCAAAATCCTGCAAACTTACTCCCGAAAAGCCTCATTACCGAGTGCTTTGCCTTCCTTAGGAGATTGATGGGCATTGGATGAGATGACATATTTTTTCTCATCTTGTTGTACATGTGTACATGTTGTACTGTCTTTTCTATTTTCTCTCTCACTGGGACAGATTCACCTTTAAGTGGGAGGTTGTTAGGGGTAAAGGGCCTCCGCCTAGCTGCCCGTGTATTACTACACTGACAGTACCCGCCACTACACACATTGTAGGTGGCGGACGCCCGTCACAGTCACTTATTCTTTATTCTTTTAGTGGCTATTTGAATAAAGGAAGGCCCGGCCACACATTGTGGTTGTTGGAGTTCCCACTTTTGAGTCTCTCACTCTCTTGGCTCTTGCTCTCCATCTGCCATAGCTCTCACCACCAAGCTTCTTCCTCTTGGGTTCCACTTCACTTTTAAATGCTTCATTTGGTGGTGCTCGTTACTATGTATCCTTCATTGATGATTTCATTTGGTGATGCATTCAAGGACTTCAAGAAGCATGCTGAAAATAAGTTGAGTTGTTGTAAAATTTCATGTCTTAGATCAGATGGAGGTGAAGAATATGTCTCTAATTACTTTGATAGGTACCTTGCTAAATATGGGATTAGAAGACAGTTAACTTGCAGCTATACACCCGCAGCAAAATGGTGTAACAAAAAGGAAAAATAGGATACTAATGGAATCGGAAAGAGCTATGCTGAATAAAAAGAGTTTGCCAAATGGTTATTGGGCTAAAGCAGTAGTGACTGTTGTCTATGTGCTGAATAGAACCTCTAAGCAGGGATTCATCATGTAACTCCATATGAGAGGTTGTATGGTCATAAGCCTGATATTTCACACTTGAAGGTATTTGGCAGCATTGCATATGTGTATGTTCCTGATGAAAAGAGGAAGAAATTGGATCCTAAAGCTATCAAGAGTGTGTTCCTTGGTTATGCACAAGACTGCAAAGCTTACAAGTGTTATGTGTCGTCTACACATGAGACATTGATTAGCAGAGATGTTTTTGATGAGCTGGCATTGTGGTATGATAATCCTATTGTAGTGGCTATTGATGGATCAGCTAGAACTAGTAATGTTGAAAATAGACTTACAATGAGTACATCTATGAGTGGTCCTACATGTGATGGGTCACCTACAGTAAGTGCTTAGTCAGGATGCTTGCAGAGTCCTACTCCTATGTCCACTGACACAGATATGTCAGTGAGAGGGAGATTGGATAAGGAAAAAGAAAAGATGCTTGAGGATGTGACAAGTCCACTTACAGTAGGTTATGAGTCATCTAACAGCAACAGTTTGGATAGTGAGTTGGGTATTCTGTCTATTATGACTCCTCGAGTAAGGCAGAGTCGTTGTGTACTGCTACACGAGAGGCAAGCTCAGAGTGAGCCACAGTTACAAATATCTGAGAGAGTTAGAAAACCAGTTGATAGGTTTATATACACTGGTTATGCAGCTTGCCATTATGCATATATGGCTAGTGTGACAGGTTACAAAGAACCTACAAAGTTTGATGATGCAATTACATGTGATAATTGGTGTGCTACGTGGATGAGGAGTATGCAACCCTGGTTGAAAATGAGACATGGGAATTGGTTGAGTTGCTTGAAGGAAAAGTCCCCATTGGCTGCAAATGGGTGTACAAGGTTGAGTGCAAGTCAGATGGTTCATTAGAATGCTATAAGGCCAGGTTGGCTACAAAGGGTATGCACAACAGTATGGCCTTGACTATGAGGAGACTTTCAATCCAGTGGCTAAAATGTCAACAATCAGACTTTGCCAAATGGTTATTGGATTGAAGCAGTAGTGACTATTGTCTATGTGCTGAATAGAACCCCTATAGTAGGGATTCATGATGTAACTCCATATGAGAGGTTGTATGGACATAAGCCTGACATTTCACACTTGAAAGTATTTGGCAACATTGCATATGTGCATGTTCCTGATGAAAAGAGGAAGAAATTGGATCCTAAAGTTGTCAAGAGTGTGTTCCTTGGTTATGCACAAGACTGGAAAGCTTACAAGTGTTATATACCATCTGCACATGAGACATTGATTAGCAAAGATGTTTTTGATGAGCTGGCATCGTGATATGGTAATCTTATTGTAGTGGCTACTGATGGATAAGCTAGCACTAGTAATGCTGAAAATACACCTACATTGAGTACATCCATGAGTGGTCATATAGGTGATGGGTCACCTACAGTAAGTCCTTGGTTAGGACGTTTATGGAGTCGTACTCCTACATCCACTGACAGAGATATGTCAGTGAGGGGGGGATTGGATAAGGGAAAAGAAAAGATGCTTGAGGATGTGATAGATCCACTTACAACAATATATGAGTCATTCAATAGTGACAGTTTTGATAGTGAGTTGGGCATTCCATTTATTATGACCCCTAGAGCAAGGTAGAGTCGTTATGCGCCACCTCATGAGAGGCAAGCTCAGAGTGAGCCACAGTTACGGAGACCTGAGAGAGTCGAAAAACGAATTGACAGGTTTACATACACTGGTTATTGAGGCCGCCATTATGCATATATGGCTAGTGTGACAGGTTACAAAGAACCTACAAAGTTTGATGATGCAGTTATAGATGATAACTGGTGTGCCACCCCATGGATGAGAAGTATGCAACCCTGGCTGAAAATGAGACGTGGGAATTGGTTGAGTTGCCTAAAGTCAAAGTCCCCATTGACTATAAATGGGTGTACAAGGTTAAGTGCAAGTCAAACGGTTCGTTAGAATGCTATAAAGCCAGCAGGCTAGTTGCAAAAAGGTATGCGCAGCAGTATGGCCTTGACTATGAGGAGACTTTCAGTCCAACGGCTAAAATGGCAAGGCAGCATGCAAAGGCTGGAAATTATGGCAAATGGACATCAAGAATGCTTTCTTGAATGGTGATTTGTTTGAGGAAGTATATATGGAGCAACCTGAAGGCTATGTTCACCGGACTTTCCTACACATGTATGCTGAAAAAGGCTTTATATGGACTGAAATAGGCACCTAGAGCATGGAATGCTCAGATCAGTAGTTATTTATAGCAACATCATGGATTTAGATTGGGTGATGCAAATCACAGTCTATTCACAAAGAAGACAGATTATGGATGTGTGTTTCTATGGTTTATGTAGATGATCTTATCATCACTGGAGATGATAAAGAGGGCATTGCTGAAATTAAATCATGTTTATAGGTTGAATTCAAAGTCAAAGACCTGGGTGAGCTGAAGTATTTTCTTGGGATTGAGGTAATCTCTATGCCTCAAGGTATATGGCTGCTACAGAAGCAGTATGCTCATGACATATTACAGAAGTATGGTATGGTCGAATGCAAGCCTACGGGGACACCTCTTGATCAGAATGTCAAGCTACAGATTGATGTTGGGAATGACATAGAGAATGTGACCATGTATCGACAGATGGTGGGCAACTTGATATACTTGACTATTGGCTTATGTTATGCAGTGGGGCTGATTAGTCAGTTCATGCAGAAGGAGTGCAGAAGCCTCACAAACCACGTTTAGATGCAGTTAGGAGGATCATGAGATATGTAAAGGGTACTACAAATTATGGGATGTTTTATGTATATGGAAAATCCCTTGACCTGACAGGGTTTACTGATGCTGATTGGGATGGTTGTGCCTATGACAGGAGGTCAACCAGTGGTTATGCATTTGGATTGAGCAACAATTGATCAGTTGGCATAGTAAGAAGCAGCCTATTGTTGCATTGTCTAGTACAGAAGCTGAGTACAAGGAGTTGCCTTAGCGGCTTGCGAAGTAGTTTGATGAAACTGCTGAAAGACTTGGGAATACAACTAGAAAACAAGTGAGATTGCATTGTGATAACCTCAGCAGTGTTATGGTGGCTAGCAATCCTATCTACCATGCTAGGTCCAAACATATTGAGGTCCACTACCATTTCATCAGAGAAATGGTTCTTACAGGGAAGATTGACTTGATTCATGTGAAGACTGAAGACTATGTAGCATACATATTTACCAAGTCTCTTGGTAAAGAAAAGTTCATATACTTCAGACAACTACTTGGAGTTTATAATATGGTTTGAGCTTGAGGGGGAGTGTTAGAATATCAAGCTCCCATTACTCTTCAATTAGTCTATCTTTATGTGTGTAACTGACATTAGCTGGATATAGTTGTACACGTGTGTGACATTCAAGAGTTGGTGTAGTCAGTGACTTAACCATAGTTAGCCTTGGTTAGTCATACATATGTGTGTAAGTCTCTTTCAGTGAGTATGATGAAAAAATAATGGAAAAAGAACAACAATGAGCTGAGGCTCATCTTGTGCTCCACTCTAGCTCTCTCCCTCTCTTCCAACATAGAGTACTACTAGTGGGTAAAGACTAGGGACTGCATGTTGTCCATGATAGGCCTGCTGAGGTAAAATTGTCATAACTTTTGATAGGTTACTCCAAATAAGGTATGCCACATGTCGAAATAGAGCTTATGATGAGAACTTTCAACCTAGGTAGGAGGCACATTCTTGAGATTTGGGAAAGTACAAAACTATCCTAAAATAGTGTGCAATCTACAAGTAGGGGGTGGTCAAACAGGGGCATAACTAGCTAGTCTTCAACCCGTTGGGCATCTTGGAGGTGAGGAAATTCATTGATAATAGTGGCTAGCGCCGGGAGGCTTCTTCTAGGGGTAGGCCTTGCCATTTGATGAGGTACCCTTGATGGTCAAACAGGGGCATAACTAGCTAATCTTCAGCCCGTGTTGGGCATCTTGGAGGTGAGGAAATTCATTGATAATAGTAGCACCAAGAGACTTCTTCTAGGGGTAGGCCTTGCCATTTGATGAGGTACCCTTGATGGATCAAGATCTCAAGTGCTTATCTCATTGCCCAATGATTACCTTACGGATATGCTGAATGATACCTTCTTCATCTATGGGGGGGAGTTCTTCCACCACATAGTCCATTGAGGTGCCAACGAAGGTTTTAGATGGCTGACATGAAACACATTGTGGATCTTGGTGGTAAGGGGAAGCTCTAATCGGTAGGCCAAAACACCAACTCTCTTCAAGATCCAATAGGGGCCATAGAAACGATGGGCTAGCTTGTTACTGCTGCACTTTGAGAGTGGAGTAACGGGACTTAGGCACTTTCAAGAGGACCAATTCCCCTTCCTGGAATTCCAAATGCCTTCTTTTCTCATCAGCATCATAGAGTCTCATGTGAGTTTGTGCCTTTGGAAGATTCCTTTTGCATTCCTGAAGTAGGGCCTGCATGCGATCCAACTCGGCGCCTAACTCTGAGGGTTGATCTTATCATTGAATAAGACTGTAGGGAGAGGAACCTTATACTTATATAATGCCTCAAAAGGGAAAAACCCAATGCTAGAGTGGGTGGAGTTATTATAGGAAAGCTCAACCAAGTTGAACCTCATATCCCAGCTGTGTTGTACATCATGGAAAAAGTGCCACAAGTATGTCTCAAGCCATTTGTTTACTCAGTCTATCAATCTGGCCATCAGTTTGAGGGTGGTATGCAATGAATGGAGAAAGCTTGGTACCCATAGATGTGAAAATTTTCTACCAAAAGTTGCTCATAAACTTAGCATCTCGATCATGTACTATGACTTGTGGTAAGCCATGCAACCTAAAGACATGTTCCATAAACTAAGTGGCCACCTGAGAGGCAATGTATTGTGTCTTAGTGGGGATAAAGTGGGCAGCTTTGGTGAGGCAATCAACTACCACATATAGATTGTTCCAACCTTTCTTAGTCATGGGGAGGCCTATGATGAAGTCCATTGTGATATGAGTCCATTTCCCTTCAAGAATAGGGAGGGGCTGCAAGTGGCCAGTAGGCCTGAGCATGCTATCCTTGTTCTATTGCATGGGATACAGTTGGTCACAAAATCATTGACATCCCTCCATAAGCCTTTCCAATGAAAACTCTTGGCAATCCTGTCATATGTTTTGAAAACACCCAAGTGACCAGCAGTGGGACAAGAATGCATCTCTTCCATGATCTTCTGTGTGAAAGGAGAAGTGTACCGAATGACGATCTTGCCATGGGACCAAATAAGGCCATGCTTGAGCTGATATTGGGAGTTTTTAGCCATGACCCCATGCTGTGATTTCTGGAAGATGTGGTTGAATTTATCATCCAACAAATAAGCTTCTTGAAGACCTTCAATCCAATCATTATGCAACTTTGAAATAGAGGATAGTCTGCATGTCCACATCCAAGAGAGTGAATCAGCCACTATAAACCAACAAGTCATCAATCCGTGGGATGGGATAGCAGTTCTTCACTGTGATTTTGTTCAAGTCTTTGTAGTTGATGCATATGCAGAAAGAGCCATCTTTCTTCTTGACTAACAGTACAAAGGATGCATAAGGGGAAGAACTCAATTCAATGAAACCCGTTTCCAGTAGCTCCTTGACTTGCTTTGCAACCCCTTCACATTCGCACTAGGAAATTCTGTAAGGTGGCTTATTTATTTGCTTGGAATGGGGCTCCAAATCAAGTGGGTAGTCCACTTGGCTCTTAGGGGAAAGGATTGTAGGCATTTGAAATAAATCATTGTACTCCTCGAGTAGGGCCTGCAAGGCTAAATCCTTAGATACTTCAGATGGATAACCTGAATTTTCCTTATTCAATTGCAAGACAAAGATCTGTTAGCAATTCTGAAACTCCCATTTGAGTTTCTTTGCTATAATGAGCTAAAAATCAGCAATATCTTGAATTTCCTCTAAGCAGATGAGTTGTCCATGCATCACAAACCCCATGCAAAGCTAAGAGAAGTCCCTAGCAATTTTTCCCAATTGTTTCAATCAATCACAACCCAAGAAAACATCAATGGGGACCATATCTAAGGCAATTAGGTCAACCAATGCCACATAATTATCACCCAAGCATAGGGGAACTATAGGACATACATGTGTGTTGATTTCTTCCTCTCCATTTGCCACTTAGACTTTCAAGGGTGTTCTAATTCCGTAGGGATGCATTTCAACCGATTTTGACAAAACTATGAGTGCTACCATTGTCCACAAGGATCAAGACATGCTTCCCATGAATACTACCTTGAATGCACATGGTACTGGGGCTCAGAGAAAACCCATGCAAGCATCCAAGGAGATGGAGCAAAGGGAGGTGGTAGTCATGTGGGATGTTAGATCAAATGCTTGGGATGAACAACCACCCGAGTCAAAGGGGAACTATAGAGGGATCTCATGCTCAACCGCTAAGACCCACGGACCGCTTATTGCTTCAAGCATTCTAGGCTGAGCACTAATGGCTACCTCTCACATAGGTGATGCATTATCCATCTCTACGGGTGTAGCGTCCTCCATGCCCGATCGAGTTTCCTCCTCTCCTAAGCACTCCGTTAGCTCCACGATCCAAGTACAAGTTTCAAGCAAGCTCCATCCTCAAGCTCCATGCTCCAAGCTCCATCGCCGCAAGCAATACAAGACAAGAGAAGAGAAGAGAAGAAGAGAGGAGAAGATGGAGAGCTTCTCCACCACAATCCCTCGCCCTCACACACTCACTCCCTCACACTCTCACACTCCCTCTTTCAAGCATAAGATCAAGCAAGTAACAAGAAGAAGAAGAAGAAGAAGAGGAGGAGGAGGAGGAGAGCTACTTTTGGCCACACACAAGAATAAGCTTCTCATTCACTTTTCAACTTTATATACAAAACCCTAAATCCCTTTTGGGCGGTTATCCCCTCATCCCCTTTTTTACATGGCCGGCCATGGCCTAGTAGGCCCATTTTTCCATTGTCCTCCTATCTTCCTAGCTTCATTTCCACCACCCATCTACCTTTACAATTTGCACAGGTGAGAGCCTGGGCGCTCTAAAAATAAATCCTAGTGTGCCTTGTGCTCTTTTACAAGAGTATTGAATTGCACTTTTTCTTGTGCGCCTTTCTCCTTGATTTAGGACTTTTTTGCACTTCTTGTGTTTCCATATTTTTCTTGGCACACCTTCGTCTTCCGTTTTGCTTTTTCCTTGGTCTTGTCTTCTACTTTAGATTTTCTTGATTTTCCACCTTGTTCGTCTGAGGGTTAACAAGAACCCATCCTCTGGGTCATAGAACTGCTTGTGATCCAAATTCTCAACATGGTCAATAGGTACGTCATCCTTATCATTGTGCCAATCTTCCATGACATACATGCTATGAGCCTCGGCCTTGGCTATCTTGTAAGGCACTGGGAGGGATGGTCGGTAGTGTACTTATCCCCACATTTAAAACATAGGCATTTTTCCTTCTGTTCCCTCACAACATCCGATGAAATGAACCGTTGGCCACCACTGGAGCCATGAAAAGGTGATGCAATGGACTATTTATTTTCAACATACTTACTCTCAAAATTAGAGCCAAATGCTTTCCCAAAAGTTTCCTATTTTCTTTTAGCATGGAAGATGGGGTAAGTGGGTATTTTGGGGTTATTATTAGGCATAGAATTGCCTCGAAAACCACCTCTATATGGGGCTAATCTTGAAGGGGTACGAGGCTTTCCATAACCTTGCTAAAAAATTTCATTCTTACAGTACTTCCTTATATATATTTCAACGAATTCAATTGCTTCAAATAGTGTGGTAGACTTTTGGGCCATGACATCCGTTAATAAGCTCAGTTCCAACCCATAGATATACCTATGTAATTTTCCATCATCACTAATGTCTCCACATACATGGTCAAGTTTATAAAGTAATTTGTGTACTCGCACACAGTAAGATTATGTTGGTCAAAGTGTACCATTGTCTTGCCAACCACTCTTTTTCCATAGGAGATACAAATACTTGAACCATATGCATTTTAAAGTCTTCCCAATCAATGAACTAATGATTCTCTTGATTGATATAGTGTCATCATGTATGGGCAAATCCTTCCAAGTGGAGAGAGGTAAAGATAATATTCTAGTTATCAGTATGGGGGTAGATATTGAAGTAGGACTCTAACTTGGACATCCATTCCTCTAAGTTTGATGGTGAGGAAGATTGCCCATTGTACTTAGTGAGGAGAATCTTGTCACGTAGATCATGAGGGCCTTGCTACCCATGAAACCCTTGTTTTCCATACATCCCATGATGTCCCTTACTACCCATACACACCATGCGGTGCCATGATTGCCATGCTGGCCATTAATACCATAATGTCCATGATGGGGCTAATTTATACAGGTTCCATTGGGGCTCTGAGAGAGAGTGGGGGAGATTGAGGGCCTCAGTGTGGGGGGTTAGTTACATGGTTGATGGGGGGGAGCTCAATAGGGGCTTGTCATGAACATGAGAGGGTTCACCAACCTCATAGGTAGAATGAGGAATACCTTTAAATCCAAGGATGCCCTGTGGGCCATGTAGTGGCTCCAGTGGTTGCGGGCATCTAGATTTGCAATTAGGTTCATTTGCCAATTGTAGCTAGCTGAGCAACAAGAGTGGTGAGATGCTGCAAGGTTTGTTGAGTCTAGAGTGTGAGAGTGCCATTTTCTCACTTTTTTCATCAAACTTGGATATCATTTGGCAGTGGTTGGTGATCATGTCATTATGCCTTTCCATGTGACGAAGCTCATGTTGACATAAGGTGTGGTTGAGTAGGCTGTAAGGATCCGTATATCGGGTGTTTCCTCATGCATATCACCATGGTAATCTTGTGCCAAGTTGGGTTCATCATTCATGGAGGTTCTAGAGTCTCTAATCTCCCTCTAGAGTTCTTTATGGGCCCTACTTTTGCCTTTTTGGCTAGCCATTTGGATGTAGTCCACAGGTACCTCTATCAGTAAATAGGGTGTAACTTTTGGTGGGAAACTCTGATTGGTGAGATTTTTGATTCAGATCGGAGGGGACAAAGCCTTCTTTGAGATGAGTTATTAAGCTTTGTGAAAAAAAATGGTTAGAATATTCTACAATGGCATTCTGTGTTTGCATTGCACCCTATCCATAATGACCTTAGTGCACAAAGATGGCCATAACTTTCAAACCATACCTTTGATTGGGGAGATTTTTTATTTAAACTGGAGTGGAAAAATCCCTCTTTGAAAGGAGTTATACAGTTTACTCCCAGGTGTATTACAAATTTTTTTGTAATTGAATCTTTATGACTATCCTAGTTGACTAATACAAATTTTTTTGTAATTGAATCTTTATGACTATCCTAGTTGACTATGACTAAAAACATTGTCTGTCCCTTAATGCAAAAGCACTATATGAATGGCTCATATACTGAGAAGCCTAAGCAACATCATAAATAAAAACTTGAGCATACTAATCACTATCCCAAGCACATTTGCATGTCCATCATCTCTGTTATCACTACACAAGTGAAGCTTACTGCCATACATCTCTTTTGATTGCATACAGTTCAAGTGTCATACATAGGTACCATCACCATTGAAAGGGTGTCCAACGGGGATCATTTCATTAGGAGAGGTGGTGATCATAGGAGAGTACCTATACGTGCATGCAAATATCAAGCTCCAGATCATCGGGAGTGGGTAAAGTTCCCCCTAGGCCGGGTTGTGCACCCCTTTACGATCTTAAGTGGTAAGGGGGAGGGTCACCTCTCTTTTGTCTTACCACCTCACCTAACATCGGCCTTTTTCCTTAGCTAGAGTATACATGGTAGACATTTTTATTAAGAAATCATCATGAGATACATTAGAAAGAAAACTTTGGGTCATTCCATGAGATGCAAGGATGAACAAGAGCTTGGATAGGAATTACCTTGGTAGTCCAGTGACTCACTGGTTGCTACTTACCCGTTTACAAAGGTCTATTACTCACTTGAGAAATCCAAGGCACACAAGATAAAGAGGAGGTTAATGTCAGTAATTACAATTGATTCAGGATTAGTTATGATACATTAGGAAGCAAAGGAGATATGGATTTTTAGTAGATATATGCATACAATGAGTGATTGAACTAGTAAAGGCTATGCAACCTTTAATCTCTCCAACAAAAGGACTAAGCTCAGCAAGTGAATTAAAATTAGATATTAAGATCAGATTGACATACCTCTTCAATTTTTGGGAAAGAAGATTGAAGCATAACCCATTATGATGCCAATTGCTCCATCAAGCAAGCCCAATTGGTTGGAGCACTCCAATGGTTAAAGACTTCAAGAATTTGAATGCTTCCACTGATGTGATGGGGCTCCCGTGTTTGCTCATGAGCTTGAATCTCAAAATGGAAAGCTTCAAATGGAGCTTTCATGGCTGTCCACAAAATTTATCTGCATGCTGAGCTCCATGTCTTCAATTCAGTTAGAAGAGGCAAAAGGGGCTGAAGCAGCTTGTGGGGGGCTGAGCTCTCAAACGTGGGAGGGCTTGGGCTAAGCTTCAATAGCTAAGATAGCTTCAAGTAAAGAATCCATGGTTGCCTAAACTGTCCAGTTGTTATCTAACTTTCCAAGTTTATTCCAAGGCCAAGAGTGCCAAAAGGGGAAAGGGAGGAGTGCTAAAGGAGTGCCCTTGGGTGGCTAAGAGTGCCAGATAGCAATAGGAGGGGAGCAGGAGAGCTAGAGTAGACAAGGGCAGCTAGTGCAAATTGCGCCACAAATTACAAGGGCTTCCTTGCAAGCCTCTAGGAGCAACAACCCCCCCAATCCATTACTTGATCTCAAGTTGATGGTGCTAGGGAGAAGGTTCCAATGGCACATGAAGGTTTGGGGTAGGCTCAAGCAAGTTCTTGGGGATTTTTGGGGCTAGCAGCCATGGCAGCTTGCATGAGAAGAGAGAGAAGGAGGGCTAAGGCAAAAAGTAATTGGGATTTTTGCCCTCTTCTAACTCCTGAGTCTCTAATCTTGGCATGGAACCCCTGACGACCTGCCATTTTACCTCAAAAAATGTCTGAGTCTCTAGCCGTAGCTCCTCCTTGCTCCAAAAAGTTGAGACTAACTATTGAGTGTTGAAATGACTTGTTTTTTGGCTGATTTTTGTTGTTTTTGAGAGCTGAATGGTTGATTTTATGGGATGATTGGTTGATTTGGAAGTGGTTTGAGAGTGTTTTGGATTATATTGATTGTGTTTTGGAAGTTCGTGATGTTTGTTGGTGGTTCTGTGATGTTCTGATAGGTTCTGAATGGTTCTGTATACCTTCTGTTTTGTTCTGTTTTGGTCTGTTCTGTTCTGATTGTCTTCTGTAGGGAGGGAAGGAGTATTGATTGATGAAGAATGAGATATTGTGAAAGTTTATTGAATGGTTTGTGAGAGTTTGGAATGATTTGAGAATGAGTTATGAAGTTTTGATGACCTTCTTTAACCTTCTGTAGGTCTTCTGTAGAGTTTCTGCTTCTGTTCTGTTTCTGTTCTGTTCTGTACTGTAGCTGTTCTGGTACTGTTCTGTAGACTGTTCTGTATGCTTCTGTAAGTGTTCTATGGAATGTATGTGTGACTTTGGGAAAGTTTTCTAGCTTTGGAAAGAGGTGAATACAAGTGCAAAAGAGCTGAAAGAAGTGGAAGAAGTAGCTGCTGAAGACTCAAGAGAAGACTAGAGTGAAGTGACAGTAGTGAGCTGTGAAGAGACACTGTAGTGGCTCTGGTGACCCTTCATATCAGACATACCTCTTGGGAGGGGTATCCACGACCTAAGAGTGATTATTGAGAGTAATTTTGAGAGATTGTAGTGAGGATATGGTGTATTATTGATGGAGTGAGAGAGAGAGAGTCAGAGATAGCCAATTCTACTGAAACAGAGTGATTGTATATGAGAGATTGAGAGAGAAGACTATGAAGATATTGAAGATGAATACTATGTGATGTATTTCCATTCAAAGATGGTGTACTTCTTTGCTTTCTTTGTTCTATTGATGGATTTTGTGAAGATGTTGAAGAATATGGTTGATTCTATTAAAAACCGTGGGAGATCTACATGATGCTGCATGAAGATTTGTTGTGCCTGGTGTTCTTTTCTTCATTGTGATCATATGAAACATGATAAACAAGCTTGTTGATGTTACAAGATAGATTTTCTTGCAAGAGAATTCCCTTTTCTTTGGTGTTCCTCTCGGGGCTCCATGTTTTTGGTGCGCAGCCGGGGAAACTTGCCATCAACAAGCACCAAAAGAGGCTGAAAATGAAGGAAATGGCATTGCCAAGAAGAGAAGAATTCAATGGATGATTGTAAAGTTTCTTCTTCCACTGAAGAGTTGGAATTCCTCATAATCAAAGCCACTTTCCACAAGAAGTTCATCCCACAATGGCGGAAACACATCACCATCATGATGCATGCTCTATGTGGTGGACAGTTTCCTCTTCCTGTTGAAGCAGCAGAAACTTGCATCTTGGTGGCAAACTGTTTGGGAACAAACTGAAGAGCAAAAGCGGAGAGAATGACCATCCATGGAAGATTTGGCATTCATTGAGAAGTTTCCAGACAACATCAAGTGGGAGATTGTGAAGAAGCTTCAAGAGTCTTGGTCTGTAGAGGTTCACAAAGACAAGAAGGAAAAGAGTTGGGATTTGTTCGTGGATGCTCAACAGCAAGATACATGGGATGCTTGGTGTACTGATAATCTTCTGTTTGTTCAATTAGCAACCCACTGGAAGTTGGTAGACAGAGTGTTTTTCACAACATACACTGTTGAAACCATCAGAAGCTGGCATTACTATGATGATGGCACTACCACAATGCTCAAATGTATGCATTTTGACACCTTCAGAACTGAATACCTTTACCTGTGTAGTGGCATGAAAGCAGAATTCAGGGATGTTGAAAAGAAAGAAGTAGAAGAAATGTTGGGCAGAGAGTCCTCCAGAGACTGAAGCCTTCTGTTAACCCTCTGTGGAGCACTAACAACATAGTGGAGCCACACCTCTGATGAATGACGCAATAAAAAGGCAAGCGTTGGAACGAGTCCAGAGGTACGTGAGAAGAGAGAAAGCAAGAATCAGAGCCGAGAGCAAGCTCACAGCAGAAGCCGCCTTTGACGCCCTTGCGGAACTCTTTACAGAAGTCCCAATGGCACATCAAGCCCTTCCTCCTCCTGCTGGAGGTCCACTTCCAAGCCAGATCCGTCCTAGAAATATTGATGACAGACCAGCGAATGTAGTCCCATTGCCAGTTTTTAAGGGAGAGTACAATGAAGACCCTGATCTTCATGTAGCAGAGTTTATGATAGCGTGTGTGGCTAACAATGCCAGAACCCCGGAGCATTGGTTAGCAATATTCCCCGCCACTTTCAAGGGCGCGGCGTTTCAGTGGTATGAGAGACAAGCAGCAGGAACGTTTGGCACATGGGACGACCTGAAGTTGGCCTTCCTCACTAAATTCAGGCGTGAAGGTTTTGAAGAGCGGATGAGAGAGGAATTTATGAACCTAAGTCAATCCTCTGGAGAAAGAGTGGAAGCCTATGTCTCGCGAATGGAATCCATCCTGAAGAGATGGACTAACCATAATCTAGATGATGGCATTCAGAAGGGGGTGTTTCTCAGAGGATTACAACCAGAAGTCCGTAAGTTTGTGGAGCTACAAAGACCAGCCACACTACAAGCTGCAACAGAAGGTGCAAGACTGTACGATGAAGTGGAAGCTAGATTAGCAATGAATACAGGAAGAGGAGTCTTACCTCCTCTGATGCCAGGAATGATGTATCCACCAAATGCAGTCCCAGGGACTGTTCCCTATCCCTACCAACAGATGCCCCCGGTATCACAGTACAGTGCACCAAATCCACAGTGGCCACAATCCATGCCTCAAATGATGGCTCAACCACAACAACAATGGTCCCAACCAATTTCCTCAATGACAAGTCAGCAGCAACAGTGGAATCCTACCAACTGGAGCCAACAGCCAACAGTTCAAACAGGAGCTCCGAATCAGAACCAGAATAGAGACCCCTCTGTACCAGCCCAACCAGTTTATGCAGTGATTACAGAGACTCCTCAAAACCCTCCTGCCAGTATGTCCGGAGGAGAAAGCTTGAAGGATTATTTATCTAACTCAGTTGCAAACATCAAAAAGGAGTTGATGGATGTGATTACAGAGCAACTACAGACGCTGAAAGTGAATACCGCTAGCATATCCAACGTTGCAGGAGCAGGAAGAGATGTGATGCGATCAAATACTTGGTGTGGTAAGTGTCATCAAGCAGGCCATTTAGCCACTGAATGTACACGAAAACCAACCATCCCTGGAGCCTTCTGTTCCTACTGTTTGCGGAAGAACCATACAGAGGACATTTGCTCTCTGAAGGAGATGCATGATAGGAGAAGGAAGGAAGAAAACGCAAGATTCAACCTGCTGGAATCCAAAATGACAACACAAGATATTGGACCCAAGCCTAGAGAGTTTGGTCCTAATTTCGGACCCAGAAGATTTCCCTCTCAAAGTTACAGAGGAAGACAGTCTGGCGATGGTCAGAGATCAGAAGTGGAGTGTTACAGATGCGGAGCAAAGGGACACATCTCACCAAATTGTCCAAATCCTCGAAGGTCAGTAGATTACAAGCCCTTATGCAGTCGATGCAAAGGAGAAGGCCACACTACAAAAGACTGTCCAAGCCCAGCCCCAGTGAAAAACAGTGCTACTGATAGTCCGTCCAAGGCCCAAGAGCCTACCTCCAATTTAGTGGAATTGGAAGTTGCTGCCATCACGCGTGCAAAGCAGAAGGAACCACCTATCCAGAAAGAAAATAACCCTCCTGCCAAAACAGTGAAGTTCAATCTTCCACTAGAAGAACAGAACAGAACAGAGCCTAACAGTGCCATACAGAGCACTGCAGTGCCACAGAGAGTTACAGAGACAGTTACAGAGGCAGGACCAGAGGTCCAGGAGACAGAAGAGGAGGAAGTGCCACAAGTGGCAAAAGAAGTTCCTGTAATTCCTCTGTTGGAAGAAAGAGGGAAAATGAAAATGGGTGTTGCCCCATTCCCTAATCGGTTAGAGAAGCCAGTGGATCCTATTAAGGAATACGATCTGGTCAGAGATCTAGATACCTTTAAACCAAACCTCACATTCTAACAATTATTGATGTTGTCCCCCAGTTGCCGGAAAAGATTCAAAAGTATATTGACAAGAAGATGTGGCTTAAGGATTGCTCCCTCAACAGTAACAAAGTCCAACAAGGCTCCAGAGCCTGTAAAAGAAGTGGATGTGGCTAATGCTTTCCTAGATCCAGGTACTCCAGAGACTGGCGTATGGATAGAAGGCTGTTTCATTGCAAATGCACTGATTGATGGTGGTTCATCAGTGAACATTATGACGGATGTGACAATGAAGGATCTAGGCCTACAAGGTGTGCAACCCACCCAATGGCTCATCAGACTGGCGGATCAGAGTAGAATCAAGCCTTTGGGCATTCTTCCATATGTTAAGACTACAGTGGCTGGAAAAGATTATTGGCTAACCTATCTGGTGGTGAAGCCAAACTCTTATGGTACATCCTATCCTCTGTTACTGGGTAGACCATGGCTTTTTGAAGCCAGAGCAAGGACGGATTGGTTCAAAGGAACCTTGACCTTGGGCAGAGGACCCAACAAAGTGGTGCTGAAACTGTATGGTTCTCAAAAAGGACATGGATCCACCTCCTTGGAATTATCTTCTGATTCCCCTAACGAGGCTACGGATGGAACATCAGCAGACGAAGATGCTGTCAAACAGATCCTTCCCAAGAAAACAGTGGCACATTCCTTAACAGTGGATACTGTAAGCCGACTTCCAAAAGAGGCAAAGCCATTATCAATGGGTGAATACTTCCTGCCTGAACCGGGAATGACTTCTGAAATCACTTCTGACAGTGAGATAGAAGCATGGATGTACTGCTCTCCCTGTTACATGGCCATAGCAGAAACAGAGACAGAGACAGGAGAGGAACCAGAGAATCTATTCTTCTGTTACAGAGCTCTTACAGAAACAGAAGCAGAAACAGAGACAGGAACAAAAGCAGAAGCAGGAACAGAAGCAGAAGCAGAAGCAGAGACAGAAGAGGTTGAATATGATATGGACGAAGAAGGTTATGAAAGTGAGCCAGCAGAGTCTATCCCACCCGAAGAGGATACATTTGAAGAAGAAGTTCCAAAAGCATCAGAAGCAGAGGAGCTCATGCTATGGGACAGAATGGTGATGGTACCATTTGGTCTAGTAAATGGATCTTCTCATATGCAAAACTTTTATAAGGGATGGATTAAGAAGAACAAGCCGTCTTTTAAGTGTGGCTCCTGCCGTCCTACCCCATCCTTGCCAAAGAAAGATGATGATGATGCACCGTGCCAACAAGCACCAGTCCCACAAACCCAACAAGCATCAGTAGGTCCCTGTTATGTGACGTTCTTGGATGTGTCATCTTCAGAAGATGAGTCTTCAAGCCAAGAGGTAATTAATCTTGAAACCAAACCCGAAACGGCTCTTATCCCATTCCAACGTCTTAAGGAGCAACCTAAGTCTCCACCAAAAGAAGAAGTTGGTTCTAGTGGGACATCAGACGAGGACACCACTCCCTTGAAGGAGTCGGATCTCTATCCAGAAGCAATCCGTGGGACCTTTATTCATGAAGTAGAAGGTGAAAGGCAGTTAACCTTTGTGGATGCAGATGGCACTGAACGCCACTTGAAGGTGGGTAGCAGCCTCCCAGAAGAGGAGTTGTCAACCTTGTACAACTTGTTGAAAGAAAATTTGGACGTGTTTGCATGGTCCTACAAAGACCTAAAGGGGATTGATCCCACAATATGTCAACATCATATTGACTTGGAGCCTGATGCCAAGCCAGTACGACAACGACAGAGGCGAATGAACCCGAATTATTCCACATTGGTGAAAGTGGAGCTGCTGAAGCTTCTGGAAGCCGAGTTCATTTATCCAGTGGCAAATAGTGAATGGGTTTCACCCATCGTGGTTGTACCCAAGAAGAATGGAAAATTGCGAATATGTGTGGACTTCCGAAAGCTTAATTCCAAAACAAAGAAGGATCACTTTCCAATCCCTTTCACAGACAAACTGTTGGATACAGTGGCCGGACACGAGCTTTATTCCCTTCTGGATGGATTTAGTGGATACAACCAAGTCCAAATCGCAGAAGAAGACCAATCCAAAATGACCTTCACCACAGAATGGGGGACCTATGCTTACCGAGTGATGCCATTTGGGCTCTGCAATGCCCCTGCTACTTTTCAACGAGTCATGATGGCCGCATTTCAAAATCATCTGCATGACTTTATTGAAGTATATTTGGATGACTTTTGTGTCTATAGTTTGATCCGTAAACACTGGGACCACCTGGAACAATGCTTTGACCGATGCCGGGAGTATGGGATTTCCCTCAACCCCGACAAATGCATCTTCGGGGTTTCTTCTGGAGTCCTGTTGGGCCACATTGTCTCAGCACAAGGGATATCAACAAACCCTGCAAAGATCGAAAAGATCGCCGCTCCGACAGCACCCACCAACCTCAAACAGTTGAGGGGATTCCTAGGCCATGTGGGTTACTACAGAAGGTTCATAGCCCATTTTGCGACAAAGGCAACTTCTTTGCACAAGCTTCTGAGGAAAGATGCAGAGTTTACTTGGACGGAAGAATGTGATAAAGCCTTTCACACTCTGAAGCAGTGTCTGGTTGAGGCACCCATTCTGCAACCTCCTGATTGGACGAAAGAGTTCCATGTACACACTGATGCATCAATTGAAGGCTTAGGTGCTGTCCTCTGCCAAAAGGGCCCCTCGAAGCTGGATCAACCAATCTATTACGCAAGCCGAAAAGTTACTGATAGGGAACGGAACTATACAGTGACCGAGCTGGAGTGCTTGGCAATGGTGTTTGCCCTGGAGAAGTTCCGCCATTACCTCCTATCCACCCACTTTAAATTTTATGTGGATCATGAGGCCCTGTCCTTCTTGATGAACAAAGCAGATGTGAAAGGACGAATGATGAGATGGCTCCTTCTATTTCAGGAGTTCGACTTTGAGGTGATTACTAAGCCTGGTCGTTCCCATGTTCTGGCTGATCATCTGTCGCGTATCCCACAAACTGCAGACGAGGAGCAGGATGATCCAGACCTCCCTGATGCTTCCCTATTCTTGGTAGAAACTGTAACTCCCTGGTATGCGGATATTGCCAACCTGCTGGCAACCCAAAAGTACCCTCCTGGTATTTCTAGTCGGGAAAGGAAGAAGCTCATGCTAGAATCAGCCCCCTACACCCTGCTCGGCGGTGCATTGTACAAGAAAGGGAAAGATGAAGTGCTCAGAAGATGTGTTGCAGGAGAAGAGATTGGGATCGTTCTGAAGGCTTGCCATGATGAGCCATGTGGAGGTCACTTTGCAGGAGAAGCTACAGCCAGGAAGGCTCTGCTAGCAGGATATTGGTGGCCTACCATCCACAAAGATGCCTATGATTACTGTAAAAGATGTGATGCTTGTCAAAGAATGGGGAAACCCACGAAGACAAGTGCCATGCCACTGCAACCTATCCTTCCGTTGAAGCCGTTTGAGAAGTGGGGCATTGACTTCGTAGGTCCAATCGATCCTCCCACCAGAAGGAAACAGAACCGATACATCCTCGTATGTACGGATTATGTTACAAAGTGGTGTGAAGCTAAAGCCCTAAAGCGGGACGATGGTAACAGCGTGGCCCTGTTCATGTACGAGAATATCATCACCCGTTTTGGTAGTCCCTTAGAGCTGGTAAGTGATAGAGGCACTCATTTCCTCAACAAAGTCATGGAGGAGTTGACAGAGTTGTATAAGATCCGCCATCGCAAGTCCACTCCTTATTACCCCAGAGCCAACGGCCAAGTCGAAGTCACCAATCGCATCCTCTGCTCGATTCTGACAAGAATAATTGCTGCACATCGTCGTGATTGGGACGATCGACTTACAGAGGCCCTCTGGGCATACAGAACCTCCCATAAAGCAGCAACAGGACAGACACCTTTCCAGTTGGTGTATGGAACAGAAGCTGTTTTTCCTGTTGAACTGGAACTACCCTCTTTGAGAGTGGCTATCAAAGAGCGTTTGGGGGATGATGATTCACAGCAACGCCGTCTCCTGCACCTGGAATGTTTGGACGAAATTCATCGGATGGCTCTACAGTGCATGGAAGCCATGCAAGCTCGACGCAAGGCTTACCATGACAGCTTCATCAAGCACAAAGAGTTCAAAGAAGGTGATTTGGTCCTAGCTTATGATTCACGATTTGGCAAGTTTCCTGGCAAGCTCCAACAGCGATGGATGGGCCCCTATAAGATACTTGCAGTCAACCCTAATGGCTCTGTCCAAGTGCAGACCGTTGATGCCTCTGATGATCCCTTTCTGATCAATGGATATCGCCTGAAGAAGTACTTCCCTCCTTGGGGAACTTGACAATTACGGACACTTGATCCTTTCCCTCATTGGCGCGGCACTGTAATTGTTATGATGCTACTTCTGATAGCCGTTCTTCAATCACTCCTGATGAAGTGGACGCAACCCTCTATCTCCTCAAACCCCCCTTCCAGCCTTGATCTCTTATCCTCTATTTTCCACCAGCATTAGTGGCGAGGTGGGTTCTGACAAATGGTAGTTCTACCATTCTCTTGCTCAATTCGAAAAAAAAGAGAAAAAGAAAAGAAAAGAAAAGAAAAGAAAGAAAGAAAGAAAAAAAAGCATATCGGTCATGGGAGAAAAGGACTTAGGTCCCTGTCATGCCGACCTATTCTTCGAGAAAAGGTGGAAACACCCTCGGGAATAGGGGAAAATAAGAAAAAGAAAAAGAAAAAAAAAACCAAAGAAGAAAGAAAAAAAAAACAAAACAAAACAAATCTGTTATGAGAGAAAAGGAAGCAATTCCCTGTCATAGCGGGCCTCGTTCCAAGAAAAGGTGGTAAACACCCTTGGGCGAGAAGCTGGCTGTGGAAAAGGTGGTGACACCCAGCAGTCCAGAAAGTGGATTCATTAATTGATATCCCTAGGATCCAATTCCGACGCTACCTCCCTTGGTACGCTGTGTCATGGGTCTCTTTGCAAAGTGACTATCTGTCCTCTAGCAGACAACATGTTCCTATCCAATACAATAATCGATTTGATGGCTACCTCCCTGGGTACGCCTCTTCAACAACTGATGACGCGATCTTCATCGACAAACAATCGAGTGATGTGAGCTTTCATCCTAACCGGATGGGGAAGTGAGTACGGTTGCCCTCTGTATCTATCAACAACGAGTGAGCCAGAGGATGGGGGCGAGAGACTAGTCTTTTCCCTTCAAATCGAATGAGAGGTGAGAAGTGTGAATGAAGTGTTGCACGCACGGGATGGGCCTCTCAAAGCACAAAGCACAATTTGTTTCTGTGCACGGCACCATAAGGCTCCCTTGCCTTCCTTCTTCCACCGTATGCCGGCACAGGGCGGGATGCACTGTTGCACCATCAAATGCGCACAAGGCATACACCCTTTGCACAAGCGACTGTGAGGATTACATCAATGGGTTTCAGGAAAAGGCTGCCCTCCTGTATCTATCCACAGAGAGTGAGACAGAGGGTGGGTTGAGTGTGACTGGAGTTTCTTCAATCAATTACCGAGAGGTGAGATTGAGGGACGTTACGACACTTGGAGTCAGGTATGTTCCCGTTTCCCTATGCACCCACGGGATGGGTTTACCATCAACACAAAACACATCACTCTGTTCTGTACGCTGCACTCTAAGGCTCCCTTGCCTTTCTCCTTGCACCTATGCCAGACGGGTTGAACGCACTAATGCACCATCAACTGTGCACCCTGGCATACTCCTTCTGCACCATTCCCCCTTGTCGATTCCTAAATCGGGTATGCGATATGGGTTTCAATCATTCTTCCTCAAGTGATATCAGTCATGGGGCGAGTGACTGATCTTTCATTCCAATTGAGTGACTGTGAGTTGAGTGCAATATCCCTCATCATCGACGAATTTCCTGCGATTCCTTTCATCAGCTACCTCCCTGGGTACTGCCGCATGGTCCCTTCCATGACGGACGTGTGCCGAGAAGATGCCTTGGTCCCTCCAGCGCCGACAACAACACTGGACGTGCCGTCGACACTCAACCTTGATTCTTGACGAAACGGGCCAAGTTTATCTAACCCTACACTTTGGTTTCTTCGTGCCGGTCATGTTTTAAGTGTGGGGAAGTTAGTGGATGGTCTGTGGCGTGGTCCTAGGTCCTTGTTGTTCGGTTAACCCTATCCGTTAAGGTCTTAAGTGTGGGGACGCGTCCCTGCGCGTCTACATTGCATACCCCTCTGCATATGCCTTATCTTACTCATGCATGAATGCCATGACTTGTTGTTACCCTGATGGGGTCCCTTCCCACCCACCCGGTTATGTTCCACCCACCCTTGAGGCTATTTCCTTGCAGTTTTCCTTCATTCCCTGATTTTGAGGTCCTGCCATGTGAATGCACCCTACGTTCACCAAAGTCCCAATCCAACCTTATAGCCCTGTTCCTCCCTTTGAATTGACCATTTTTCCTTTTTACCTACCTTTGTTCCGGTGCACGGTTTTTGAGTTATTAATTTTTGAAGCATTTTACGCAATTTAGACGGTTTTCCATGGAAACGCGCTTTTCTTGCTTCGGAACCGTGATCTGATGTCATAGCCCTGACCAACGCTTTTTCCCTGATATTTTTCCTTTTTATTCCGCATCATTCCGATACATGGTTTGTCCGTTATTAATTTTTCGGTTTTTTACGACTTTTTCATGCATATTTTTGACATTTTTCCATGTGAACCTGCTCTTTTTGCATCGGAATTCCAATTTGATTTGACAGCCGTGTCCCCCGTGCCTTCCCCTACCTTTTTCCTTTTTCCTCCACCCTTTTTCGACTTTTGGATTTTTACTTATTAATTTTTAAATGAGTTTTCAGGAGTATTTTTGGAGTTTCTCACATGAGAACCCCTCCTATTTCCGCCGGAACTGCGTTTTCACATGATAACCCTGTGCCACTCCTTTCTGTGGACATTTTTCCTTCTTACTGCATGTCATTCCGGTGAATGGTTTGTCCGATATTAATTTTCGATCCCATTTTCGGGTTTGTTTTTTGGGTTTTTCCCATGTGAATGCGTCTTACCTTAGTCGAAATTATGTTTTGACATGATAGGATTGTCGGGCACATCTTTTTGCACAGTTTTCCTTTTTTTTGCACTTCATTCCGATGCACGGATCTTTCGATATTAATTTTTAAATTGCGTTTTTGGTTCGTTTTTTGTGTTTTTTGCACGTGGCCGCCCTTTACCCCTCCCGGAACCCCCGTCCCATATTTTTCTTGTTTCCCCCCTGTCGTCGTGCCCACTTTTCGTTTTTACGATATTTCGTTTTGACGTCCGGATTGGGAGTTATTAATTTTTCTTTCTTTTTACGTTTTTTTCTCACGCCCGTTTTGCGCGTGAACGCGCCTTTTTCGATTTTACGAATCTCCACGCGCCTCGGTCGTTTCCGCGTAACCCGTACCGTCTTCCTCGCGCCATTTCAATCCCGTCACGGCAAATTTTTTTACCCCGCCCCGCGCACGAGCGCGGGACGGGGGTACGCGCCCATTTCTTCCTCCCTTTGTCCATGCCCACCCCTTGTCCCTGCCCACCCCTTGTCCCTGCCCATCCTCCCCCCATGTCCACCCTCCCCTATCTCCCCCCTACCCTCCTTTCTCCCTCCCCGTCCCCCAACCGTCTCCCTCTCCCGCTCCTTCTGCGTACCACCCTCCTTACCTCTATCTCCACCTGCTCCTCCTCCATCTCCACCTCCTCCCCTCCCCTCTCTTTTCCCTCCTTCCTCTCCCTCCTGCCTTCGTCGCCCTGCATCTCTTTTTCCCCTCCTTCTCCTCCCCCATCTCCACCTCCCTACCCTTCCCTTCCTCCTCTCCCGCCTATTCTCCTCCTCTCCTCCCTCCCTCTTCCACGACACTCCCTCTTCTCCTCGTGGCCCCGCTGTGGCCGCCCTCGCCCGCCGCCGCCCTGTAGCCTGTGCCTCCCTCGCCCTCGACAGAGCAGCCGCCGCCCTGTAGCCTGTGCCTCCCTCGCCCTCGACAGAGCAGCCGCCACCGTCGTGGTCGCCCTGCAACAAGCCGTCGCCGCCGCTCCCCGCCGCCCATCCTCTCCGTCGTCTTCGGTTACCCCGCCGCCGACTGCTGTCAGTCGCTCCGCCGTCGCGGCCCGCGCCGTTGGTTTCGAGCTCGCCCGCAGCCGCCGCCGTCGTGCCGCCTGGCCTGTGGCCTGCGTCTCCTCCCCGTCGACAGAGCAGCCGCCGCCCTGTAGCCTGTGCCTGCCCTCCTGGCTGTCGGCCGCCCAGTGCAGGAGGCGGCCAGTTTCCCGCCTTCCCCCCATACCCCACCCACCCATTCAAACCCACCCTCCTTAGCCCCCCTTCCCACCAGCTTCTAAACCACCCCCTATAACCCCCCACTACCCCCTACTAACCCCCCTTCCCACCCACCTCTAATTTCCCCCCACTACCCCCCACTAACCCCCCTTCCCACCCATCCTAACCCCATCCCCATTATCCCCCCACTAATCCTCTTTCCCACCTCCCACCCCTTCCTTCCCACCCCTACACACACACCTCCCCACCCCCATTACACACCTAACCCCCCTCCTATTACCCTCTGCAGGCCCCCTTTCCCCCATTTCCCACCGAACCCTCCCCTTGCTTATCCAAGCATACCCCACCCACCCATTCACACCCACCCCCATCTAACCCCCCATTCCCACCACCCACTCCTTTTCCCCCCTTGTCCACCTTCATTCCCCCCATTACCCACGTGCACCCTAACACACACTACCCTACCTAAGCCCCCCGTCCTACCCTGCAGACTCACAGCAGCTCACCACACCCCCTCCATGAACCCCAGTCCCACCTGCAACCACCCTTGAGCTGTCGACACGCGTGCGGGTGTATTCGCGCTTGTGGTTGATCGTGCGGTTGTTCGTACGCGACTGTCGGATTTTGATCATTGATTGCTGACCACGCAGCTGCTACGCGGCCTTTTGCTGGGTATTTTTCCCACATTTTTCATTACCACACCCGTAACTCATTTTTTCCATTTAAATAACACCTAAAAAAACACACAAAAACATTGAAAAATATAAATAAATCATTAAAAAAACCACTTTATATTCTAAAAAATTACAGAAAATCTAGAAACCTTTCCTTTTATTTTTGCAATCCATGGCCCTCTTTTTCTCAACCTATAAATTTCAACAAAAATATTTTTGCCTATTTTTAAATTCCAAAATCTTTCAAAATACCCAAAAATATGCTAAAAATTCATTTAAAATGCTCAAAAATTTCAAATTAATTTCTGAAAAATTCCTCACCCTTCCCTTCACATTTTTATTTATTTTTTGTATCTTTTTCTTAGCTATCATAATATTTAATTTCCCCCCTAAATTCCTTAAACATACAATACAATAATCAGTCAAACCTTTTTCCTTCAACACACCAACTAACTGTCTAGCGAAAAAATCCAGATATTTTTGGCTAGCAGAGAAGCGCATTCTTTGCATTTTCATACACACCCCTTCCAGGTATTTATTTTATGTGCTTTATTTATTTTTATTTTCCCCCTTAATCACAAATTAATTGTTAAAATGAACCCTTTAATTCACCCACAGTTTCCACGCGCATTCGCGCTAAACACACATACTTTTTAAATTAAAATCAACCAGCCGTTCACTTAGCACGCGCTACGTGCGCTACAGAGGCACTTTAAATTTTTAATTAAAAATCAACCAGCCGTCACATGAGCACGCGCTGGCAAAAAAGCGCTCCACATCACCTTAATTTATAATCAATGAATTGCATTTAGAGACCCAGTCGGGAATCGAAGTCTGGGAATCGCATAACTGTACCGTTTAACCTAATAATTGGTAATTAAATTTATAATAAGGAATTGCCGTTTTCTTGCTAAGGTTTATCACCTAATAAAAATTCACCCATTTTTAATAAATGATTAAAATCAACCCTTCATTAAATTAATTCCCCCCTCACTGCACTTAATTCCCCTTTTTAATGAACCGTTTCGTGGGATGGGTATGCGCAGTTCTTAGCGTTATTTTCCATGGTCCAGTCTTGGTTCTATCACAGATGTCGTATTGATATGTGTCGGATATGGTATGGTTTTGGTTTCTTGTCTTGTTATGGTTACGAGTACGGTATGCAGTTTTTTTCTTTTATTGCCTGATACGGGGTTCAGGGTGTTTGTCTGATGCATCGCATGAAACTTTCGGTCGCATTTGTCTCAAGGTCATGTCAAATTTTTTCTAGGATGTGGTTTGCTTGGGGTTAGTAGGTCGAGTCACGTTTGATTGGTAATTCTCTTATCCTTGGTTTTTGTCTGTTGGTTTGCAGGCATTCTCCTTGATTGTCTGTGTTTGTGGTGTGTGTGTAACCATCTGAATGGCGCCTTCTCATGCTCCTCCCCCTATCCAGTATGTCCCATTAGTTAGTAGGGATTACTCGTCCCTACTTACTTTTGAGCCCCTCACGAAGGCAGGACTTGCTGCTTTTGTGGCCACTCCTTTTCCATTACTTCCAGAGGATCCGTCCGTATGTGATGAGTTCCTGGCCTCTTACAGCAAGAAGACATGCGTAGTCCAGGGCATGTCTATGACTTTGACGTCTCGAGGCTTAGGGAAGGCTTTGTCTCTTTCCTTCAAAGGAGAACCTTTTGTGACCACTCGTCAGCTCTTCTCTAATGAAGAGATTCTCAAACTGTTGCAGAAGCAGACAAGGGAAGTCCTTGATGTTAAGAAAGTGATAAACTCTTCAGGAGTTTCATTTTCTATGATTACTGATCCTGTATGAAAGACGATGTGTCAGTTCCTTCAGGACAGGTTCATGCCTGCCAAAACGCCATCCCACTATTTGTCCAAAGAGCTTTTCACAGCTTCCAGGATGGTGCTGAAAGGAGTTGCTATTGATTGGAGCACATACCTCCTTACTAAAATGGATCAGCATTTTGTTAAAGTCACGAGGGGTAATGTTACCAACGTTACCTACGGATCATATTTGTCTGCCTTCTTGACCTATTCAGGTTTACAGAAGACTGTGCCTCCACCTCCTCCATCAGATCCAGTACCTCCTCCTCCACCTTCAGAAGAGTCAGCACCTCTTGACATTGAGGATGATGATTCTCCGCCTCCCCTAGTCATCCAGCGCAAACGCTTGAAACGGGTAGCGGATAAAGCCCCTGCTGTACTTCCCTCAGTGTCTATCCCTGCTACTTCTGGCAGTGAACTCCCTGGGTATCTCACTTGCAATAACTTGTTCCGAGCACATAGAGAAGGATCCTTGGAGATCTCAGTTCCTTCCCTGAACAGTCTCGTCTCAAGAGATGCCATTCCTTTCCTCTGCAAGGATATTCAAAGTTCCATTGAGTTGTCAGTGACAGCCTGTGTTCAACAGCTGTACGCATCTTTCTATGAAGAGCTCATGCAGTCCAAAGACCAGTTGCATAAGGCAACATCTGAGTTAGCTTCTGCTAAGGATACCCTAGCAGATCTATTTAAGCAAATGGAACAGCAAACCCAACTGGTTGCCACTCAAAGAGATGAGATTTCTTCATTGAAGACCCAGTTACTAGAGGCTCACTCCCAAGTTACTAACCTTTCAGCGGAGAAGGAGAGGATGTCTAGCGAAGCGAAAGAATTCCAAGCTCTCTTAGATGACAAGCTTTCAGCTTTACAGATGGCTAATGACACAGTGGCCAACCAAGCCTCCCAAATCCAGCAGTTGCAAGATCAGCTTGCAAAGTCCCGCTCTGTTCCTCCAAGCCCTCCTGTTTCATTAATTCCTTCTCTTTCACAGCAGGACTTGGCTGCCCTCCAGAGACAGGCTACTTTGTGCCCTCTATTCCAAGACAAAGTGGAAAGATTGCAGTCCAGAATGGACTTGTTATGGTCTACCTTTGAACAATTTCAGGACTATGTCTTACCAGACCATTCTTTCTTTGTCCACTACCACTTACAGAAGTTGGTTTTCTATATGAAGCTTTCCACGATGGATTTACCTTTTCCAGAGGATGGCTGGAGTGGGGCTTGGTCTGCTGAGTTGTTGACAGAGGTAGTTAGAATGCTCTTTGAAGATTCTGTCACGCCAGACACCATGTTGATGTCATACATGTATCTCCGAGGAGATTTGTTAATTCCAGATGAGGTAGATATGGCATGGTATGTGGGGGATGTGGTCTTATAGGCTGTTCTATATGTCAATCATTTGGAGTTGCGCATAGCTGACATGTTTCAGAGTTATTCCTCCAAAGTAGCTGATTGTCAAGATAATTCGTGGCATCCCATGATTGATTCGGTGGTTCTAAATCAAAGACAAAACACAGCTCCTACCTTTGCCCAGAGTACTAACCAACTGAGGATGGATCTCTTAACCTATCTTTCAAAACATAATCCATTTGATGCTACCTTCTTTGATGCCTATCATAGACGATCTCTCTTAGGACCTTCTGTTCCTACCCTCCTCTATTACCAACAATTGGCTCACCGCTATGCTATATATTTTTCCCTTTGTCAAACTAATTCCACTATTATTTTACCACTTCTTTTCCAACCTTCCAATTTCCCTCAAATTCCCATTTTCACTTACTGTTCCTTTATTGAGGATAGGGTATTTTCCCCTTCTCCACCCTGTTCTTCACCCCTCATTAACGTACCCTCTACATTTCCTATTTATCAGTTAACACCGTTCCTTAGTGATTCCTTCCAAATTTCTGCCACTCCTTCTTTAACCTTTTCTTCCTTTTATGATTTTTCCTATCCTTCCCTACATCCACTTTCTCTTATTCCATTACCCTCTCCTAACACTTCCATATCTCAACCACCTCAATTGGTTAGTGACTGTGACGGTTTTGATAATCAGATTTCCAGAAGAAGGGGATGGAGTTCGGATGATTGCCTTACAGGACCACAGATTAATTGGCCAGTAATTCCAGGAGAATGGACAGCTTCAAGTCAAGCTTATCAAAACTATGTTCATTTTGCTTAGCAGTATTCACAGTTTGCAGATCCCTCAGTGAGATTAACTGCTCACTTTGCTTGGTACCTGGCGTATATGCATAGGCACTCTCATACTGATTCAAAGCCTATTCCAAAGTTGTGCATGAATGTCAATGTTACCATTGATTCCCAACAGTTGGAGATACTGTATTTTCATGCCCTCTGTTTGCCTAGCAGATACCTGGTCCTATTGGAAAGGATGTGCTGTCTCCAATTTTTCCAAAATCCTCCTAAAAACTTTGTAGATGAATCCTTATTTATGGATCGATTCCGACAACATCAATCTTTTAAGAGGGATCATCTTCATTGATGCCTTTCCAATGTATGGTGGAAGCTTTTTAATGCCAAACTCTCTTTTTGAAGAAGTCATTCAGATGGTTGTGTTGTGTATTAGTGTTTATGTTGTGAGTTCATTTATGTCAAACGAACGTGGTGGTTTCCTATTGGATTTTGTGTACGAGCTATGTTTTGGAGATTTGTCGAGATGGGGTCGTGGTTGGAGAGTTGAAGCTGATGCTGAAGAAGAAGAAGCAAACTCTTATATCCTTTACAAAATTTGTGGTGATTTTTAGTTTGATAAGAGGTGTTAATGTAAAAAGAGTTTTCCTTTCTTTGTATTTTTATATCAGAAACAGGTTATAAGTTGGGGTCGTGGTGGATGGATTCTTTTTGAAAAGATATTGAAGATCAAAGTGAAGCTTTTCAATGAACTTGTATTCCCTTTTTCCTGGGTCGCGAGGACGCTTCCTTATTAAGTGTGGGGATATGTTGAGTGTTGAAATGACTTGTTTTTTGGCTGATTTTTGTTGTTTTTGAGAGCTGAATGGTTGATTTTATGGGATGATTGGTTGATTTGGAAGTGGTTTGAGAGTGTTTTGGATGATATTGATTGTGTTTTGGAAGTTCGTGATGTTTGTTGGTGGTTCTGTGATGTTCTGATAGGTTCTGAATGGTTCTGTATACCTTCTGTTTTGGTCTGTTCTGTTCTGATTGTCTTCTGTAGGGAGGGAAGGAGTATTGATTGATGAAGAATGAGATATTGTGAAAGTTTATTGAATGGTTTGTGAGAGTTTGGAATGATTTGAGAATGAGTTATGAAGTTTTGATGACCTTCTTTAACCTTCTGTAGGTCTTCTGTAGAGCTTCTGCTTCTGTTCTGTTTCTGTTCTGTTCTGTACTGTAGCTGTTCTGGTACTGTTCTGTAGACTGTTCTGTATGCTTCTGTAAGTGTTCTGTGGAATGTATGTGTGACTTTGGGAAAGTTTTCTAGCTTTGGAAAGAGGTGAATACAAGTGCAAAAGAGCTGAAAGAAGTGGAAGAAGTAGCTGCTGAAGACTCAAGAGAAGACTAGAGTGAAGTGACAGTAGTGAGCTGTGAAGAGACACTGTAGTGGCTCTGGTGACCCTTCATATCAGACATACCTCTTGGGAGGGGTATCCACGACCTAAGAGTGATTATTGAGAGTAATTTTGAGAGATTGTAGTGAGGATATGGTGTATTATTGATGGAGTGAGAGAGAGAGAGTCAGAGATAGCCAATTCTACTGAAACAGAGTGATTGTATATGAGAGATTGAGAGAGAAGACTATGAAGATATTGAAGATGAATACTATGTGATGTATTTCCACTCAAAGATGGTGTACTTCTTTGCTTTCTTTGTTCTATTGATGGATTTTGTGAAGATGTTGAAGAATATGGTTGATTCTATTAAAAACCGTGGGAGATCTACATGATGCTGCATAAAGATTTGTTGTGCCTGGTGTTCTTTTCTTCATTGTGATCATATGAAACATGATAAACAAGCTTGTTGATGTTACAAGATAGATTTTCTTGCAAGAGAATTCCCTTTTCTTTGGTGTTCCTCTCGGGGCTCCACTAACTATGGTCCTTCTTAATGTACCTGTACCTGTAAGCTGAGTAACTAGGGTTTTAGGATTTGAAAAGGGAGAAAGAGGAAAGAAAAAAAGGACAAAAGCCTGATGCTCTGATACCAGTTTAATGAATGAAACTGAGAGGAGAGAAGAGGATGAGCTGAACAGAGAGAAAGACAGTAAGAAGGAGAGAAAGGAAGACTAGAAGAGGAGAGAAAAATACATAAATGAGGGGAGAAAGAAGGAGGAAGCCATGGAAACTAAATATGAATGTGAAGAGTAAGTTCTTGATAATCACAAGTTCCCTAAACTAGGACTCTTACACCTTATATATGCCAGTCAATGTGAATGGGTGTCTAACCCCTAGTTCCTGTGTATCCTGCTTATTACAGATGAGCTAGGCTTGTTTAGGATGGCTTGAGATAGGAAAGTGAATACTTATGAGACATACTTATTGAATTTAGGGCATGTAAGTAGATTGGGAATTTTTAAAATTGGTCTCTTACACTAGCTAAGATCAAATGTTATGACATGTTGGAATCAAAAGTGAGAGGTAAGTACACTGGACTAGCTAGGATCAAATGTTATGACATGTTGGAATCAAAAGTGAGAGGTAAGTACATTGGACTACTGGAGACTACATAGAGAAGTAAAATATGCTTCTACCACCATTGTCAAAGTACCATATATATGAATCCAAAATAGACATACAAGAATCATGTAAAGAAGGGCCATAATCACATTGTGTACTAAATTCTCATCATGTATCCTACATAACAATTGCAAATTTTGACTTAAAGGGAGAGGCATCCGCAACAGCATACTAGCCCCTTTCACAGTCAATTTAGGACAGCCCTTTATGACATGACCTTTTGCCTTGAAACATCTACAAAATATTTCAATCTCTTTTTCTTGCCATCCTTATAAGAATTCTTTATGTTAGCAACATTTGCATATTTATGCTTACTAGTAGAAAATGAAGGTTTTCCTTTACCTTTTCGACTAGGTGCAAAAGCTTGATCTACAACATGTGTAATGGACTTGTTTTGTCTAGATTATTTCTGTTGTAACAAAATAGAAGCTAACTCATCAAGTGACAAAGCACTCAAATTTCCTTTCATCATTAAACAAAGAGTAGATGCAAAACTCTGATAAGAATTAAGAAGACCATTGAGAACAGTCTGCATAAGTGAACCATCTAGCAAATCTCATGTGTAGATCAATCAATCGCTCCTTATCAAGATATTTCCATCTTTTTAAAAATTTGTCCATGGAGTCACCTTCATCCATATGTTCACTTTCTAGTTACTTATGTGGATAAAGCATACAAGCCTCATTTCTTACTTGATACAAATGTGCAAGAGGATCCCACGTAACCTTAGTTGTCTTACATGATTTAATATGTGGGATCATGGTATGTTTAACATACAATGCAATCAAAGCATGAACCTTTGCATCTCTGCCATCCTAATGAATCTGCTCAAGGGTAAGTGGCGATGGTGCTCTACCAATAGCTAGATCAAAATTAAACTTGTAGCATTCTCCATATCATGTGTTTTTGTTGCTTCTGCTACACTTGTAGCTTTTGAAATACCACCACTTTTTTTTTTCAATTCCATGTATAATGTTCCAAAGCCCCTTTGCAATGGACTCAAATCCAAAATCTACCAATGCCACGCCTTTACAAACTCTCACATAGTATTTGTCAACCTGCACATCAAAATCTTGTCCCAATATGAGGAAATCAAGTGGAGGGCATTGATGACTCTACCCAATAGGTCACACCGATTCTTGAATTTAGGGTTGCATGAATGCAAGTACACATAGCTTAGAGAAGAAGACATTTGAGAGAGCACAAGAAAAAGTGTATTGAGAAGTATCAATAGAGAATATTTACAAGGCTAAGTATGTCCTAAAAGTTAAAAAGGCATATGTTGAGAATCAAGCTCACTAGCTTACATCGACATTGTGCAGTATATCTATAGCTTAGTTGGTACTATCATGTGTGACACAATAAATGAGTTGGTGTGACTCAACCATAGTTAGTCAATGTGTCCAGCTAGTGACCTATGTCTTTAGCTGTATTGAGTGATTAAGTTAGAGTGTGTTATCTAAATGAATGAATGAATAATGAAGATGATAAGGGTTCACTGCCCTCTTTGTTCTGATGCTCCAATTTGTGTCTATCTCTTCCCCTCTCTTTAAATATGGTATCAGAGCCTGACGTCATGGAGAGTAGGTGTATTGGAGCTTAAACTAACATTGCTTTAGCTTGTGAAGAATATCTGTAACAATTTACATGTGTGGTGGCCATGGCCTCATTTCTCAAGGTATGCATTTGATGGTTCTCTTGCACAAAGCTATCAAGGCTTGTTGGAGCCTTGTCTAAGACCTCATTGAACCCATTGAAGCTTGGAATTGTGATCATTTTTGTCATCATTAAGAGAAGCACACTAGTGTGTTTTGGACAAATTTGCACCTATCTTTGGTTGAAGCATATGGAAGCATAATAGCTATGGAAATCAGTTCCATTGTTGCTTGATATGTGGTGGCTAGTTTGGCTACCATTTGGAGCTCTTTTATCACTTCTTAGTGCTCATCATAATCATTTGGAGTAACAACTATGCAATCTCTTCCTGCAATCCATGTGGCTACAAAAAATTACACATGTTTTCCTATTGGCATTCAAAGTGCCTCTATTGGTCATAACTAAGGGGTATCCACTGGATATAATGAGCTACATCTTCATCTTTCTCATGGACATCAACACATTAGTTGAAATGCTATTAGAAGTAATTGGTTATGGTTGCCAATAGTCCTATTATATGCCAGTTAGTACTACTTAGTTGTTGGAAACTATTGACTAATCAATGAGGCTCTTAGTACTCAAAATTGAGCTCATGAACTAATGCTTAATAAAGCATCTATTGGTCACTGATATTCTTGGTTATTTTGCTTCAACATTTAGCTAAGAATGGATGAAGTTTATTGTTCATTTGAGTGCCATTAATGGTTGTCACTATTGATCAAAATTGGGCTACTTATGCTAGATATTGTTCTTGGCAAGATTCTTTGTCATGTTTACATAGGATCTATGACACTACTAATGCTCATATGGATATGTTCAAACTCTTATATTATATGGAAAATGTTTGAGATGTTTTGAGGGTGTTATTGAGCTGGAAATATCTCAAGTATTGCAAAGATATTATTGCTAGTCATTGAAGGACTGAAACTATCCTGCCTAACAAAGTTCATGCAATGGTTCTCCTTACGCGTATCAAATGCTATGGCCATGCCGATCACTAATTGTTAATCTCTGAAGAATGCATGGGAGATTCTTATGAAAATTTATGGAAATGTAACATATGCAAGGAAAATTCAACTCAAGCAACAATTTAATAACATGACTAGAAATGGCAAAAGCATACATGCTTATATCACTAAAATTAAAACCATTGCTGATCAATTTGCTTCTATTAGATCAAAGGTTGAGGACGATGATATGGTTGCAATTACCTTGAATGGTTTGGGTAAAGATTACAAAGCCTTTGACACATCTATTTCTGTAAGATCGAAATCCCTTGATTGGGATGAGTTGCTTACATTGTTGTTGCATGAAGAAGTCCAGAAGTGGGTGTTGAATATAGGTTTGAGTACCTCTCCGAGTAGAGATACCATCTTTTACTCTAGTAAAAGAGCTAGAGGTGGTAGGGCGCCTCGAGAGTTTATTGAGGTCATGGTGACACTCAAAATCACTATGGATAGTAGCAACAAAATGCCTAGAACAATCAAAATGCATAAGGCAAGAGAGGATCTGGATCCTTTAAAGGAAGGTAGAGATAACCTAAAGGCAGAGGTGGTACTTGGTAGTCTAATGATCAGTCAAATAGAGACAAAGATTTTCATTATTGTAGCCAGTATGGACATATAGCAAAAGATTGTCATAAAAAGTAGGCTAACATGAGAGAAAAAGACAAACAACATGGTAACGATGCATCCTCTAGTAATGTTACTAATGATTAGTCAAATAGGTTGTTTGCCATGACAAATGTATTGAAGGATATGCCTAAGCAAGGCAAGGCTAATGAAATATGGTACATTGACTCACGTGCCTCAAATCATATGACCCTACATGGAGAGTGGTTTGATGAGATGATTGCATGCTCTCATGGCTATGTATGTACAGGTGATGATACACAATATGATATCAAGCATACAGGTGTTGTACTATTAGTTATGCATGATGGGAAGAAAAAGAGTCTCTATGACATTTTACATGTACCATCTATCACTAAAAAATTATTGTTTGTTGGACAAATAGCTCTGAGCAAAATCTACAGGTTAGATTCAATAGAGATGGCTATTTTATTGAAGAATATGGAAATGGTTGCAAGATGATTGCAAAAGGAAAAAGGAATGGCAAGATTTTTACCTTGGATGCTACTATTTTGAAACTAAAGGCAACCATGCTTGCTCATGACAATGGAGCAATTAGAGATGTGGAAATATGGCAAAGGCACATTGGACATGTTAACATACAATAGTTAAAAACCATGCAATAGAAGGAGAATATACTTGGTTTGTTAAAATTCAAGTATATGGAGTTAGGACATGTATGTTTCACTTGCCATTTTGGAAAGCAAGCAAGATTTCCATTTGTCTAACATGTTAGGAATATCATTACACCATTTCAATTGGTGCATTTAGATGTTTGGGGTCCAACACATAATGCATCATTCAGTGGTGCACGATATTATGTCTCTTTTATTGATGATTTCAACAGATATACTTGGCTTTATATGTTTAAGCACAATGATGAAGTGCTAGATGTTCTCAAATATTTCAAAAACCATGATGAAAATGAGTTTGGATGTTATATCTCATGCTTGAGATTTGATGGAGGAGATGAGATGAGTATATTTCTCGTGAATTTGACAAGTATCTGGCTAAGTATGGCATTAAAAGGCAACTTATATGCAGTTATATACTGCAAAAAAATGGTGTGGTAGAGAGGAAAATAGAGTGCTTATGGAAGTTGCAAGAGCTATGCTGAATGAGAAGAATTGTCCAATCTATTATTGGGCTAAAGCAATTGTGACTGCATAGTATATCTTAACCATGACTCCTATAGTTGGTATTCATGTCTTACACTGTATGAGAAACTGTATAGGGATAAACCGGATATAGGCCATTTAAAAGTATTTGGATGTATTGCTTATGTATATGTGTCAGATGAGAAGAGGAAGAAGTTAGAACCAAAGGCATAGTCACACCTTCTTTACCTTATGGTGATTTGGGGTCACAGCTTAAGCAATAGTTGATTCAGCCTGCTCACTGTGATTAGACTTGTCTAGAGACAAACCAAGCCATCTCATTGATTAGAGTGGTGCAAAAAATTTGTGATGGCTAGCATAGCACAAAGAGGAAATTGTTCATGTGATGACATTATGTATTTATTAGGAGTAAGCTCTTCATCCCACTTTCCATTGTTACAGTAGAGTGGGGGGTAACATCTGTAGTGATAGAGATGCTCTTCAAAGTAATGCATTTTCTTTCCACAGATCATAGGCACTCCCAAATAAGAGATACTCCTAACTAGCACCCCACTAGCACTAACCTCTCCCAAATAGCTAGCAAGATAGAGGGTGAGAGGAAATGATGATTTTCATACATCACTACTTGGATAAGCTTGCATGGGCTAGATATTGATAGAGTCCTTTACTTTGAATATAAACCGGACTAGTTCACACTCCATTGAGTCAATCTAAGTTGATCTAGATTATCAAGGATGATATCTTGATGGTTGAGAATAGAGAGGATATAAATTTGGCTACCAATCCCCCTTGGGACTCAGTATGGAGTTTTATAGGAGCAACTTTGTATACCTCTCCGAGGATCAATTTATTGTTTGACCATAGTATATCGATATACATCTCTCCCATGACATGGAGACTACTATTTGTTGGACAACTTTGCACCTCCTCTCATAGGTTGAGGATAGAGATAGTAGAGCACATACATCCCAAAAAAGCATAGGATATTCAAAACTATGGGCTAAGAGCTTGAGATGGAAGTGCACTTATGTATAGGGTACTATGACATATTGGGAGGTATCATTGTCTTTTCCAAAACCTTTGTACCACATCATGGAATACAAGGGCTAGAGATGTCTAGGGCTCTTTGTTTTGGAGTGTTAGAAGGTCCCCACAACACTACAAGGAGATAGGACACCAATTCGCCTAGAGGAATCCATATAGAGAGTAGTGATGTACCTTTTCTATAGATCAAATTATACTAGCCTAGTAGAGAAAGCCACCTCACCAAACACCAAACCCACCCTATGACATGTAGCCATGTTGAACTATGGTCATTGCAATTTTTTGAGCACAACAACCTTGACCACTAGGTCCACAACCAAGGGCCCCAGCATGATAGATCAAAAACATCCTTGTGAGATAATGGAAACTTGCCCCTAGGCACATCAACAGATTGGGTATGGATGACAACATAGCCAACACCATGTAGAAACTTCATACATACACTTCAAGATGTATTTAAAGCTTTTTAAAGAGTTCTCAAGATACTAGTCTAAATAGGGTACTATTTTCACTTTAGTGATGAGATGACACCACACATGGATAAGATTTAGCATTCTATATAGTTCCAATTGCAATGTAGATATAGGAAACTATTTTTGGCATGTTGATGTGGGTGGGAATTGTTGAGAAATGTGCAATCACATCCACCATAGCCTCTATGTAAGGAACAAACAAGGCAAAGAAACACATTGCAAATAAAGCCTTAGACTAGGTCATGTATGCATGGTTTATTAAAACCACAGTTGGTGAATACCATGGTCACTTTCCACCTTTCTCCACCTACCAATACCACCTACTATAAGCCTATAAAAGGCACTCATCCCCACACTCATTCAATAAATCATACTCATTAGTTGTACTTGCATTATGCTTGGATAATATTAGTTGTTCTTCTTTGTCAATGTTTATGTCTCATTATGATTGTCTATTTGCTCATTAGTGATCCTCCTTAGCATGCATCCTCAATATTTTAACATGATATCAGAGCAGGTCTCAAGTTAATGAGTCATTAGGCCACTGATTGGGTCATTCGAGTTTGAATTTCTGGCTCCCTCCACTTTCCCATTAGTCTCTCACCTACCTCCATAACCACCCACCCTCAGTGGAGGGCTGTAATCTCTCAAATCAAGCTGTTTCAACTCACACTTTCTTTTGGGAAACTCTTCCTCTGCTCTAGACATTGCTCCCTATCACCTCAAAGCTCAACATTATTACCTCCTTGCTCCAGCATTGCACCTGAATCAATTCGCTACCTGGAATGCACCTGCAACTGTCATATTGCTGACGTCGCACCTGTAGTCCATGATTCTTGACGACCACCATGGGGCTTTCAAAGCCCATGAGATAGGCTCTCTATCCATATAATTTTTTTTGAAAATGATCAAGTCTATGTGCTGCAATCAGCAAAAAATCAGATGCCTGCTGTAACCCTAACAGAGAAGCCATAACTCCTTCAACATCAAGCTTCTATTTCCCTTCATTTTCTCATTTTTTTCGGTCAATTGGAGTTTTTGCCACTTGGGTTAGATTTATTACTCAGTTTCTAGTAACATTTGAAACATCAAACCAGCAAGAAGGGGACATTTTAGAATATTCAAGTTCAATCCAAGAAGATACACGAATAGTGTCCATTGACACTCATCTAGTGCTTTTAGCACTTATGTCATCTAACACAATCAGCTTTGCCTCTGATCTTTTTTTTTTTTTTTTGCTACTCCAGCATCAAATCAAGGAGGGGAGGACTTGGCCACACACTTGCAAGACCTTGAAGATCTCAAGTTCAAAGGGCATAGTGGTCACCTAGTCACCTAGTATGTCTTGATACTAATCACCTAGTGCTTCTTGCCACTTGTGCTCAACTCTTCTATTGCTAAAATCTAAAACTTTTGGAGCTGATTTGCTGCTGATCATGCAACCTCAACATGGGCAAGGACTCACCAACAACTCGATTCAACGGTGTTAGATTCCATACATGGTAAACTAGGATCAAATTGATCTTGATGAAGAAAGGCTTGTGGTCAATCACAAGTGGTCAAGAGAAGAAAAAAAGGGAAGCTGCACTTTCAATCATATGGGATTAAAATGATGATAAGGCTCAAGCTATTATCAAGCATGAACTTGATGACAGCTACCTTCATCATGTTGATGATTGTGAAACCTCTCATGCGACATGGGATTGATTAGAAACCCTGTTTGGAGCTCATTCAAAATCCTCCAAATATGGCTTACTGATTGAATTTTTTAGGCTTGACATGAAAAGTAGTACCTCACTTGCAACTCATTTAAATTATATGGAAAGCTTGTTGACACAAATTGCAAGAAATCAACTTGAAGATGTATGAAGACATTTGCATTGGAGTGCTTCTCAAGAGTCTTCCACTTAAGTTTGATAATGTGTCTACCACATTAATCAACATGCCAAACAAAGCTTGTGGATATCAAAGCCTCTCTCTTGGAAGAGGAAAAGAAGATCAAGAGCAAGGGAGAAACAAGCATCCCAAGAGGAGACCAACAACTCCTCTATGTGAAAGGGAAGAAGAGCATAGTCTGTGACTTTTGTAATAAAATTGGGCATATTGAGAAATTTTGCTATGCTAAGAAAAGGTCTCAATGAGCATATCTTGCTATAGTCAAAGAAGATCAAGACAACAATGAAGACGATGAAGAAGAAGAACCCCAAGAACAAAAGGATAGGACTCACCATTCCCTCTTTTGTAGCTCATTGTTCCGACCATAAGCTCCTATAGTCCTCATGTAACCTATGCACACACAGCCTCCATACACTTAGTGAGGCCTTGTGACATCCTCTAGCTTTGTATGGTTGGTTCTTTCCATGTCTACACTTAGCAATGTTCTACTCATGACAGCCTTCGTATATTAAGTGTCTTTCTTGGTTGTGATTGAGGAGGGGTGTTGAGAAATGTGCAATCACATCCACCATAGCCTCTATGTAAGGAACAAACAAGGCAAAGAAACACATTGCAAATAAAGCCTTAGACTAGGTCATGTATGCATGGTTTATTAAAACCACAGTTGGTGAATACCATGGTCACTTTCCACCTTTCTCCACCTACCAATACCACCTACTATAAGCCTATAAAAGGCACTCTTCCCCACACTCATTCAATAAATCATACTCATCAGTTGTACTTGCATTATGCTTGGATAATATTAGTTGTTCTTCTTTGTCAATGTTTATGTCTCATTATGATTGTCTATTTGCTCATTAGTGATCCTCCTTAGCATGCATCCTCAATATTTTAACATGGTATCACAGCAGGTCTCAAGTTAATGAGTCATTAGGCCACTGATTGGGTCATTCCAGTTTGAATTTCTGGCTCCCTCCACTTTCCCATTAGTCTCTCACCTACCTCCATAACCACCCACCCTCAGTGGAGGGCTGTAATCTCTCAAATCAGGCTGTTTCAACTCACACTTTCTTTTGGGAAACTCTTCCTCTGCTCTAGACATTGCTCCCTATCACCTCAAAGCTCAACATTATTACCTCCTTGCTCTAGCATTGCACCTGAATCAGTTCGCTACTTGGAATGCACCTGCAACTGTCATATTGCTGACGTCGCACCTGCAGTCCATGATTCTTGACGACCACCATGGGGCTTTCAAAGCCCATGAGATAGGCTCTCTATCCATATAATTTTTTTTGAAAATGATCAAGTCTATGTGCTGCAATCAGCAAAAAATCAGATGCCTGCTGTAACCCTAACAGAGAAGCCATAGCTCCTTCAACATCAAGCTTCTATTTCCCTTCATTTTCTCATTTTTTTCGGTCAATTGGAGTTTTTGCCACTTGGGTTAGAGTTATTACTCAGTTTCTAGTAACATTTGAAACATCAAACCAGCAAGAAGGGGACATTTTAGAATATTCAAGTTCAATCCAAGAAGATACACGAATAGTGTCCATTGACACTCATCTAGTGCTTTTAGCACTTATGTCATCTAACACAATCAGCTTTGCCTCTGATCTTTTTTTTTTTTTTTTTTGCTACTCCAGCATCAAATCAAGGAGGGGAGGACTTGGCCACACACTTGCAAGACCTTGAAGATCTCAAGTTCAAAGGGCATACTAGTCACCTAGTCACCTAGTATGTCTTGATACTAATCACCTAGTGCTTCTTGCCATTTGTGCTCAACTCTTCTGTTGCTAAAATCTAAAACTTTTGGAGCTGATTTGCTGCTGATCATGCAACCTCAACATGGGCAAGGACTCACCGACAACTCGATTCAACGGTGTTAGATTCCATACATGGTAAACTAGGATCAAATTGATCTTGATGAAGAAAGGCTTGTGGTCAATCACAAGTGGTCAAGAGAAGAAAACAAGGGAAGCTGCACTTTCAATCATATGGGATTAAAATGATGATAAGGCTCAAGCTATTATCAAGCTTGAACTTGATGATAGCTACCTTCATCATGTTGATGATTGTGAAACCTCTCACGCGACATGGGATTGATTAGAAACCCTGTTTGGAGCTCATTCAAAATCCTCCAAATATGGCTTACTGATTGAATTTTTTAGGCTTGACATAAATTATATGGAAAGCTTGTTGACACAAATTGCAGGAATCAACTTGAAGATGTATGAAGACATTTGCATTGGAGTGCTTCTCAAGAGTCTTCCACTTAAGTTTGATAATGTGTCTACCACATTAATCAACATGCCAAACAAAGCTTGTGGATATCAAAGCCTCTCTCTTGGAAGAGGAAAAGAAGATCAAGAGCAAGGGCGAAACAAGCATCCCAAGAGGAGACCAACAACTCCTCTATGTGAAAGGGAAGAAGAGCATAGTCTGTGACTTTTGTAATAAAATTGGGCATATTGAGAAATTTTGCTATGCTAAGAAAAGGTCTCAATGAGCATATCTTGCTATAGTCAAAGAAGATCAAGACAACAATGAAGATGATGAAGAAGAAGAACCCCAAGAACAAAAGGATAGGACTCACCATTCCCTTTTTTGTAGCTCATTGTTCCGACCATAAGCTCCTATAGTCCTCATGTAACCTGTGCACACTACAGCCTCCATACACTTAGTGAGGCCTTGTGACATCCTCTAGCTGTGTATGGTTGGTTCTTTCCATGTCTACACTTAGCAATGTTCTACTCATGACAGCCTTCGTATATTCAGTGTCTTTCTTGGTTGTGATTGAGGAGGGGTGTTGAGAAATGTGTAATCACATCCACCATAGCCTCTATGTAAGGAACAAACAAGGCAAAAAAACACATTGCAAATAAAGCCTTAGACTAGGTCATGTATGCATGGTTTATTAAAACCACAGTTGGTGAATACCATGGTCACTTTCCACCTTTCTCCACCTACCAATACCACCTACTGTAAGCCTATAAAAGGCACTCATCCCCACACTCATTCAATCAAGCTCATTAGTTGTACTTGCATTATGCTTGGATAATATCAGTTGTTCTTCTTTGTCAATGTTTATGTCTCATTATGATTGTCTATTTGCTCATTAGTGATCCTCAACATGCATCCTCAATATTTTAATAGGAATAAGCTTAATGGATTGGCAGAATGGGATCAAACTTGTGAATATGAAATAGTTGGAAAGAGTGTGAATAAGAAATATTTGGAGAAGGTGACAAGAGTGATTGTCAAGTTATAAGTGGTAAGGAAGAAGATAGGGATAGGACTAAATATGTGTAGAGGAGAACAACATGTGTAGAAGAAAGTGATTGGTGTAGTAGGGATAGAGAGTTTTGTGGGGGGGATGAAAGAAGAGGTGTATCCTTCTTCTTCTTTTGTCAAGCACAAATTGAGTATAGACATATGCAATGATAGAGACCCTTTCTTCTCCCACACTTGTAGAGTTTGAGAGTTAATCAATATAAATAAGTAAAGTAATAGAAACTAAGTAGAGGGAAAAGCATACACAATAATAATAATTATTTGCTCCAAGATAATAACATTGATTCTTTCCAAGTAGTGGACTACAAAGAGAGGCTCTCAACTCCCACATCCACTTAAATGTAGATCCTTAAAGAACTTTGCCAAGATAGACATGTAGCAATAAAACTTGTAATGAAGATATAGCATTTGAAGTACAATCAAGAACAATTTTACTGATGAGAGAAGCTCCAAGAATATTGGTAAATGTAGTTCTTTTTATAATCATTGATGTTGAAGCTCTTGTTGATGTAGCACCTTCTTGTTGTAGAATCCTTGCTATTGAAGTCCTCTTGAAATAGCACTTTCTTTGTTTTTCGATTGAGTTTTGGCTCTTACACAATTCAAAACCTAATGACTAACATTATAATTAAAACTCATGGTTTCGTATACGTAACACTTTCACCCATTTTTGACCCAATTAGCTTATACTTGATAGAACCATCAAAACATGAACAGATATGTGTTGATCCTTTAGTAATTTCAAAGACAAATAGACCTCAAAACCGGGTTAGCATAGAACTTAACCTAACACATACCTATTCAAAAACCAAACCCACAACACACTCATACAAATTTTGAATGCATCATCCTTACGCAAACAGATAACAAACATCATAATAACTAAAAAATTAGCCAAATCAAACATACTATGTTTCCTAGAAACAAATGCAAAAAGAGAAAATGAACACCCTCGTTTCCGAATAACATAAACATCACACATGATCATGGTATATCACTTTGCTATAACTCACAAACAATTACATATTAGATGTACATTTTTAGCAACAACATTGAAGTTTTAATAGGAATATTTTAGACTACTTGTAACACATAGACAACAATCATATTTATGTACAAACTACCTAGCAATGTGACCACACCTTTGGCATCAATTTTGAGGGAAAATTTAATCATATTCATAAACAAACAAATTATCATGTTGCAACATGCTTCAACATTGTTTGCGATTAAACTGGAAGTAAACTTACAAAACTTAAAAATTTATTCTCCACATATAATGTGAAACAATTCATCATAAAACCTGCTACAATATACCAAACAACAGTTTACCATATATGGGCAAACAAGTGTGCACTAACATACGCTGGAGCATTGCACTTTTGTTTCCAAGAAGTGCTCCTAGTCCTACTCTAATTCCAAAAAACAAGGGCTTTCTCAAGATTTTGCTTTAAAAGGAAAGCAAAAGTTTTGACAAAAAAGTGAACTTAATCAAACTAAATTAGCTCGTAACTCAACAAGTCTAAATGTGGGCCACTTAACTCAACTCGAAAACTAGGGGTATATTTTCGAAGACGAACCACCTTGTCACAACACCATTGTAATAACATATGTCCTAACAAGCAACACTTATATACTAACAAGAGAAATAAAATAAAGCATAGAACAATCTTTAGAAGAAATAGAGCATGGAACAACAGTCAACTAGATGGTCTAGACCACTCATCAACATGCATACTACTATAACACAACTTTATCAACTGGTTAAATACATTTACGTTTTAGGAATTTTATACTAATCAATATATAATGAAAATGATTATACAAGCTAGTTGAGAAAGTTCCACGTACAATTTGAAGGTTAGGTCCAACAATACAAGCCATGTAGGAGGCACAAGCTTGGTAAACTCTTACTTTTCTCATGAATAATATGAAGTTATCAACTGAAAGAAGTGGAAATAAGCAACATAGTTTGACGAAACCAGAGGCTTAAGGGTTTGGCCTTGTGATAGCGTTTGCACAACCTGGTTGTGCATACCCAACTCACAAAACAAAAAACATTACAAGAAATATATAACGGATAATGGAGACTGATTGAAATTTCATATTATGCGAAGAAAGCTTGGTTTAGGAATTTTCTGCTAATCAACATATGTGAAACAACTGAATTGAAATTGCATATATATATTTCTCTTGCATAGATCAAGCCTTTTTTAGGAATTTTCTGCTAATCAAATCAACACATGTGAACCAACTGACTTGAAACTGCATATATATTTCTCTTGCATAGAACGGAGGGGTTGGATCAGCAAGAGGCGTCGCCATGGAGACGCTCTCCGTGTATAGAAGGCTTCTGAAATCAATCAAAGCAAACGTCACACAGGATGTGTCCAAATCATCCTTCAGAGACTATGTTGCAGAGGAATTTAGGAAGCATGGCAGCTCAGCAGACAAAACACTTGCAACTAAAAAGTTGCAGCTTGCTGCAGACTATGCAGTGCTTCTTCAAAGCATCCGTCACCACAAGGTACTGTTATTATACGGGTATTTGCATGTTTGTGCAACTAAAATGCATTTAAGGCACTGTCGCTATAAGGGTATTTGCATGTTTATGCAACTAAAATGCATATAGATTGCTCTGCTGCATGTAATGTGTTGCACAAGCTAACATGTTTTCAACTTGCCTTTATCCCTCTTGTTGACATGCTAAAATCATAAGGGATCCCCAAGGATGGACATGTCCATCGTTTCTTTTTTTCTTGGCAGTGGCCTGCGGCTCATCAATCACACACCCAGTCTCAAGCCATGCTGGATAGAGAGAAGGCTTACAATTACAAGAATGCATAACTGCTGATTGCTTAAGTTTGCCCAGTTAGACAAGCTTAATAGAGAGCAATCCACCTCCTGCATTTTGTGTCATACATCAGCCTTGCACAACCTCTACAGTTCTCTTATCAGCCTGTTGCACGGGTGCACAGTAGCTGCCTTATTTGTACTAAGCTTTTCATTTTAAAACTCCCATCAACTTATTTTTTAGTGTATAGGGGTGGTGGGTTGTCATGGCACCTAAACTTGTTTGAGTGCGCGCTGTTAAGTGCAATACCTCCCATGATGTCTGCCTTTTGAACTCTCTCCAATCAGGAAATGCAGTTCCGGCTGTTTTTAAGCTTTCAATAATGTAAAGATCTTGTCCTACAAAATTTTGTCCATGTTAGTAAAAATCTCCTCTGTTTCTCCTTGACATATTAGATATGATAATAGATTAGGCCTACCAGAGAGACAAGAGTGTATGGACAGTACAACTAACCAATGAATGCTCGTGGAAGAAAAGAAACAATCATGAACTCCATGGATCAACATGGAGTGGCAGGATTGCTGCCAACTATAAAATGAGCCAAACCAAGGGTGAAGGTTCAAAGGAGAGGGTGGAGAACAAGGGTGAGGGACACTCAGAGAGGTGATCCTGACTGTGTGGAGGTGGAGGAGTTGGAGACACGATGAACAGCAGGGTGGAGTGTGTCATACTTGAATGGATCCCGATCCTGCATTTGGGCGAACAGCCAGCAAACACTCAATATTTGACAAGCTTGGGGAGCAGCACGGCTGCCTTGGTGGTGCAAAGGCTGTAGAACAGCAGCATATAGTTGGAGACTGTGACACAGCTGATGATGTGGCTGCCTGCCGGACCTGTGTTTTCTGTGCAGGACAGCAGCAGATGACTCCTCAAACTTTTGGCAGCAGTGGTTGGAGACATGGCAGACATGCATGTTTTCCTGGGGCAGCAGTGGCATCAGCTGCCGCAACAATGTGGAGCAGAAAGGCTGCATTTTGAGCTTGGAGCACCTGCAGCAGAAGTTGCAGTGGTTGGAGATGTGACAGCTGGGGCAGCAATGCTTGGGACTGAGAGAACAGTGCGAGGTGCTGGAATAGTTGCCAAGGGCTCAGAGATCGCTTAGATCGGGGCCTTGGAGGTTCAGCTATTCACGAGGACATGAAATTTTGAGATGTTTTAATCTTGTTGATAACATTTGATGTGCAAGGTTGTTTAGCACATGTGATGCACATGGCAGTTATTTCATGGTAAGAGGTCAAGGACCTTGAGGGTGCAGTGAGTGTCAAAGGCAAAAGTTGTGATAAGTTATGCCAGCTGGGCTTTGGGGGTCAGTTGGTGTTAGTTTTGACCTTGGAATAGTTATTTAGGAAATAAAGTATCGGTGGTGACACTAGGGACTAATATTAATTAAGTAATTAATGTTAGTCTAAAGGTCAACAGAGGTTGGGGACCACTCTAGGTTGCAAATGGCTTAGCCAATTTGATTATGGATGGGCACATTTAATTTCGGGTAGGGTCAGAAGGGCTGAAATTAATTTTCAAGATTATTTAATTTTGAAAATTAATTAAATGGTTGGATAATGCTGAGAAATGGGTTTAGAAGATTGCCACTTGGCAAAAATGCCCATGCAAATTGAGAAAACGTTTTTGGGGGTTAGGTCTCAGCCATTGAGTTAGTTTACAGCTTGGAGGAGAGAGAGAGCTGTTGGTCCATTTTTTGATTAGAGAATAGCAATTTGCTGTAGAAGACAGCCATCTAGGGGCCTCAGTAGGCATGGAATATTAAGGAGACACCTTCCAGGGGCTGACAACAGCATTGTTGATCAAATGACAGCATTTTGGAGGTACTTGACAGTAGATGATTGCATTAAATGTAGGCTGGGTTAGACAACATGAAGATTTTAGGAATTTCTTTCAAAGAAAATTGGATTTCTCTCTCATCTTGGCTTTCTCTCTCCTTCTTCAATCAATTCTCAAAAGATCTTAGTATTTCTCAGCCATTCTCAATAGATCTTAGTGTGATTTGGTGGACAGCAGGAGGATTTTTGCCTGTAAACCCTAAATTTTGGCAAAAGTTAGGATTTAACAGCCATCTTGGGACTTGTGCCTATAAGATAAGGCATCGTACATTGAAATCATCACTTACAATTTGATGTATTGATAAGGATTTCAAATGCCAGATCATCCATTGTAAATTGGAGCAGCATTTGGCTAGTTGGTGGTTCCATTTGTGCAAGTCTTGGGTAAAAATCAAGGGGCAATTGGTGCAAATTGGTTTTGTTGATTGTTTGTACAGGAAGGGGCTTTTGAATTAGCCAAGGAGATCAGAGAATCTTGGCTTGTAATTAATCCATTGGCAATTGAAGTTAAAGAAATACTAAAAGAGGCGTTAGTTTTGGAGCCAATAGGATCTATTGTCTAAGATTTTTAAGATAATGTATGCATTTCAATTTATGTTCCATTATTAATTGCTATAATTAAGTGCTTGATCAAGTTTTACAACCCTATCCTAAAAGGAAGACTGGTTTTTGTGGGAGTGCACAATAGAAGATAAGCATAGAGAGAGAGAGAGAGAGAGAGAGAGAGAGAGAGAGAGAGAGAGAGAGAGAGGAAGCAGAAGATAAAGGAAGAATACTGGAGACCGAAGAAGAATGCTGATACAAATGATTCTTTCCATCATTCTATTAAAGGTTACAGAAGCATTGATAAGACCAAATGGTAGCACAAGAAGCTCATACAAGTCAAAAGTTGTCGTGAATGTTGTTTTATGAATATCTTGAGAAGCAATCCTTATCTGATGGTAGCCACCCTTCAAGTCAATCTGGCTGAATACTTTGGATCCAATCTATCCAAGATATCATCAATTCTCGGAATGGCAAACCTATTTCAAATTGTAATTTTGTGGAGGGCCGTGTAGTCCACACACATGTGCCAAGATTCATCTTGCTTCTACACTAAGAGGATTGGAGAGTAAAAAGATGAGGAACTAGGTCTTATTAGACTCTTCTCTAAGAGCTCATTCACTTGCTTAATAATCTCCTTTTGTTGTGTTGGACTCACATGATAGGGTGGCCTATTTGGAGATGAGCTCCTAGGAATGAGATCAATGTGATGATCTTTTGGTCTCTCTAGTGGTAACTCGTTAGGTAAAGTGTTTGCAAAATAATCTTTATACTCCTTTAAGAAACTCATTCGGTCCTCGTTCATGTTTGAGATTGACTCCTTGGTTCTAGACTCTTTGTTAGAATCTTTGACAAAAATTAAGTATGAGGAAATAGACTTTTTCGTTGCTTTACAAATTTGTACATGGGATAAGATGGGAATAGAGTTTCCTTTCACTCCCACATCAAAAGATACATTTTTACCCTAAAGGGAATCTAATTTTGATTCCAATCAATGACTGGATCTATTCTTCTATGCCTAGGTATTCCTAAGACAACATCACAATGACTAAGATCTTCCATGACAAACTCTCATGACTTACATAATCTCCTATCTCAATTCGTAGTTTCCCAAGAATGAGAGTAACTTCGGAGTTCATTTTTTGAAAAGTAGCACGTGACATTTTGCTTTAACAATGAGAGGATGGATATAATGATATGTAGCCCTTGTATAAAAATGAATAAGAATAGGCTGATTAGCAATCTCACCCCAAGCCATAAAAAGCTTCATTTTCTCTAACAGAGTTTCGTCCTGCTGCAAGGATTCCTTGCTTTCTCATCTCCATATTGGAAGGAACTTTATTAAGAGATGTAAATTAAAGAGAAATACTTGCAAACCTATTAATATATGTTTCAACATTGTCTCCATGGCTTTGCTTCAACTCATTCCATTCTTGTTGCTTATCGGCTTCAAAGGACAAAGGCAGAAACTTCTTATTGAACATCTCCTTCAACTCTTTCCAAGACTTGGGTTTCTTCCCCTCTTGAACAACTTTGAGCCACCAATTTAAAACAACATTCTTTAGATGCATTTTAACCAGCCTAATTTTTAATTTTTCTGTATAATCTTCACCACTAAAAGCAGGATCAAGTTGTCTAATGAAGACACATCTTTTTGAGAATCTCTCTTACTGTAAACTTGATGCTCTTCTCTCTAGGCTTGAAGTCTCTAGCATCATTTTGCTTTGCTAAAAGTATCTTTGGAGATTTAACTACCATGGAAATAGCCGGTTCTTTGACTTTCTCCTTGCCCTTCTCCATGGAGGGATTCTTGGGACAAGAGGTAGCTTGCGCATGATGAGACTTTGAAGTCACCGCTGCTAGATCCTTGAATGATAGGTGATATGTTACCTTTCATAGGCTTAGTTGCATCAATAACATTAATACCTTTCAAGAATGTGAGAATGACAATACTTTGAACTTAACCAACTCGATCAATTATATCACCATGAAAATTAAAAGAGAGAGAGAGAGAGAGAGAGAGAGAGAGAGAGAGAGAGAGAGGAGTTGACACCATGTTGAGAGAGAAACTGGTCCCTCTCTCTTTACATGAAACAAAACCATGGGCACCAAGTGCGTGAATTATATACAAAAGGGTTGGTTTGCTGTAATTTTGAAAATTAGGCTTTTGTGTCATGAGGACATGAAATGTCGAGATGCGTTAATCTTATTGATAACATTTGATTAAGTTATTAATCAAATGTGTAGAGTTGTTTAGCACATGTGATGCACATGGTAGTTATTTCATGGTAATAGGTCAAGGACCTTGAGGGTGTAGTGGGTGTCAACGGCAAAAGTTGTGATAAGTCATGCGAGTTAGGCTTTGGGGGTTAGTTGGTGTCAAAATTCAGCACTTGAAATTTGTATAATTGTCAGGGAATTCAGATGTTAGCCCATTCTTTGTTATTTGGGGTAGTGTTTGGTCAGTTGGTGGTTCCATTTGTGCAAATCTTGGGTGAAAAATCAAGGGGCAATTGGCAGAGATTGTTTATTGATTGTAGCTACAGCCAAAGAGCTTTTGGAACAGCAAAGGAGATTGTGAATCTCAGCTTGTATTCCTTACATTAGTAATCAAGTTAAAGAAATATTGAAAGGGGCGCTAGTTTTAGGGCTGATAGGGTGTTCAATGTCTGAGATTATTAAGGTAATTTATGCATTTTAAGTTATGTATATTTGTTGATTGTTGTAATTAAGTGCTTAATGATGAAATTAGCACCCTTTCCAAGAAGGAAGACTGGTTGCAAGGTTCCATTGCTGGGATACCATCAATTTTCTCGAATTGGTGGGCCCGAGGTGCTTGATTGAAGGTTATAAGCTTTGCTCTAGTGCTGAAATTGTATTCAGCTGAGCATTACAGCAAGAATGTCTTCAAATAGTGAGATGGGATCAAGCAAGGATTATGCCTCTCAATTTGAAAATTTACAAAGTGTTTGGGAAAATGCAATGCCTGATCTTGGACAAGGCACGGAGCATGGGCAGCACGTTGAGAATAAGGGAATGGGACAAGAGGTGGGTCGTAGGTCTCTTGAAGTTGATGACTAGCAAGAGAGAAATTTAATGATCAGTGTAAAGATTTGTTGAGGATGACAGCTGAAATGTTAATGCAATTGGCAAATGATCCTCATTTCATGCACTTTTGAACCCCTTAAAGGAGGGCAGGCCTAATGTATCTGGGTATGGTTGATAATATGCATAACCCCATGTACATGTTGGCATGATGCTGGGGCACAAAGTGGCAAGTTTGGCAATGCATATATGCAGCCCACTCAAAATGGATCATGCATAGTCATCTAAAGTTACATTATTTGTGCGGTCAAGTTAGGAGCTTTTAATAAAAGGAAGTCGGTGGATAGATCATGCTAAATGAATCATTGACATGCCAATGGGCTAAATAAATAACTATAAAAGTTAAGTGAAGAGGTCATTCTCAACCGCCATGGCTTCTTTCAATGAGATTCTGAAGGTAATACCACTGTAGTCGCCTCCTTCCGTTTGGTCCTATGGAGTCATACTTAGGCTTGCACTTATACATAGGTTTATCCTTTATACTTTTCTTTCTCAAAGAGACACATATTTATTCAATCAAAATTTCAAGAGGAATGTAGTATTTGAAGAGTATAGAAGGACAATTTGGAATCCATGGTATTAATGCTGGTCTTGCAAATGCTTTGTATAGTGTTGGTCATGAAGAAAAATACAGCTAGTAATGCGTGCAACGTATTGGAAAATGTATCTTGGTATGGCTGGTAGGATGCAAATTCCCATGCACAGTCGCATTGCAATGGTCCAAAGTATGCAAAAAAGAATGTTTCCTAATGCATCTAGTGCTCCACATGAGGGGCTAGTCAATTGGATGCAATGTTGCATATTAGTTAAATTGAAATTGCAACAATGTGAAAGTATAAAGCATCACAATGCGTAAGGGAAAGAAAGGCCTACAACGTAGTGGAGGTCTTGAGGCAAGTAAAGTTAGAGGTAAAGTTCGTATGCTTCTTGGTGAAGTTTCAACATTGTTTCACCAATAGATGTAAAGTGGATGGAAGAGGATGACTTGGCAAACCATCCTCAATTGTTGTAGCTTTATCGAGATGCTTCTCAGTTAGAGCCGACATCAGTTTGGGCTCAATTAGGTTTAACAGAGCAGGGGTCCAGAGCATTGCTTGATGCTCAAGGGGTAGGTAGCACTTCCACTCCTCTAGTTGTGAACAACTCTCGTATGTAGTGGATCTCGGATGTATTCAGCATACATCCAAGGTACTGTGCTGACAGTATGTCTGCCACGGGGTCACTACATAGTGTACTAGTCATTGTGAGATGTATGGAGATAAGTATAAGTTTCACTTGGTTGCTGAAACAATACTTTTGCATCAGTTTATGATCAGTTTTGCCTAAGTTTGAGAAAAAAATGTTGATAAGTTTTAGCTTAGTTTTTGATTAGTTTGAGGACCATTTATGGTCACTTTTGGGATCAGTTTTGCATTAGTTTTTGTAATTCGTTTGTGATCAGTTTGGGGTCACATTTGCAACAATTTGTGATCAGTTCTTAGATCAGCAAGTGATCAGTTTGTGATCAGATTATGTTCACTTTTCAATGGTTTATAGCTGGTTCCATGGACAACAACATGTTAGTAAATGCTAGTGATAGTTTTAGCCATGGTTTATACTGAAAATATGCTTTGCTATCGAAGTTAGAACAATCGAGAAAGATGAGTTATGGATGTATCCAATGAGTTTCTAGCGACAGTTCTAGATTGATTTTCAGTTTTATGTTATGTATATGCTGGCTGGAAATTTTCAACAGATTTGAGGCATGTAGCATGGTTGGATAACAATACGCAATGTTGTGACTGTGATGCCTTATGGAATTTCAGTGCAATATGCTTTTCCCTTGGTACAATGCAATGTAATTGAGGACGATTGCAGGATTTCAAGGGGGAGGTTTGTAACAAAGATGTGAAATTTTGAGATGCTTTAATCTTGCTAATAACATTTGATTAAGTTATAAATCAAATGTGCAAGGTTGTTTAGTACAAGTGATACACATGGCAGTTATTTCATGGTAACAGGCCAAGGACCCTGAGGATGCAATGGTTGTCAAAGGTTAAAGTTGTGATAAGTTATGCCAGCTGGGCTTTGGAAATCAGTTGGTGTTAGTTTTGATCTTGGGACAGTTATTTGGCAAATAAAGTGTCAATGGTGGCACTAGGGATTAGCATTAATTAATTAATTAATATCAGTCTAAGGGTCAATAGAGGTTGGGAACCACTCCAGGCTACAAATGGCCCAACCAATTTAATTATGGATTGACACATTTAATTTTTGGTAGGGTTAAAAGGGTTGAAATTGATTTTCAGGATTATTTAAATTGGAAAATTAGTTAAATGGTTGGATAATGCTAAAAAAGGGTTTAGAAGGTTGCTACTTGGCAAAAATGCCCATGCAAAATGAGAAAACGTTTTTGGGGATTGCGTCTCAGCCATTCAGTTAGTATATAGCTTGGGGGAGAGAGAGCTACTGGTTCATTTTTTGATTAGAGAACAACGAGTACTTTGCTTTTGATGTATTTGGCAGTGCAATTGAGGACGATTGCAAGGATTTCAAGGGAGAGGGTTGTCATGAGGACATGTATTTTTGAAACCTCATTTAACATGTGGATTAATATTTAATCACATGGTTAAGTAACTGTTGCACATGTGAGGTGTAACCAAGGTTAGAGTAAATTTACGAACGCGGGACCCGACGAAATCATGGAATGTCAAAGGCAAAAGTTGCTAAAAGTTATACCACACAGGTATTTGGTGGTATCTGGTGCCAGTTAATGGCCTAGATCATTCATTTGGCCAGAAGTGTTAGTTTTGGTGACATTAGAGAAGTGGTGTTTAATGGTACCTAATCCTAATCTGATGGTCAAAGATAGCATAGAGATACTCGGGAATGGAAGTTGCCTAGTCAATTTAATAATTGGCCAGTTAGATTATTTTTTAGGGCACCAAAATTATTATTAGACTAGTTTTCAGTATTTAAAGATTGAAAATTAATATTTAATTATGGATAATGCTGAAAAAACCATTTGGAAAGGCTGCCACTGTGAGAGTGCGCAACGGAAGAGGAAATACGAACACGGAGGGAGAGAGAGAGAGAGAAAGCAGAAAATAAGGAAGAGAAATCTGCACTGACTGAAATGAATGCTGAATACACTGAAATGGACTGATTAGTCCCTGCACGCAGCCCACAGCGTTAGTGAAGGCACCAGATCAGGCTGATGACGATGGCAGCACCACCACGGGGGAGAAGGAGTGTTGGAATTTGCAAGAAGACAAAAATGATCAAGTGGGGAGGGGGGCTGCCTATAAATAGGCAAAGGGCAAACCCTAACCCTAACCCTAAAATGGGCGCAAACCCTAAAAATGCCCTAAAATGGGCGCCCCACAACAGTGACTAAAAAGTGGCCCGGCAGCCAGTGGCTGCCCACTAAAAGAGGCCAAAAAGAAATACACATCCTAAGACAGCCAGTCGAGAGTGACTAGCCTCCGCCATCATAACACATGACAGACATGTCAGAGCTCCTAATGTCCTCGTCTGACTCAGACTGAGGCTCACAGGCAGGAGATGACAAGGCATGACAAACATGACTGCTAACACCCCCTCTCAGATCCTGGATGTGGCTGAAGGCCAAGGGAGAAACGGATCCTGGGGTGGCAAGAGGAATGCCAATGTCGATGAAGTTCGTCGATGTAGACTGCCCGCTGAAGGAGCTCCTCACGATCCTGGGAATCCCCCTCTAAAACACTAGGGGCCAGGGGATCCACAGCCGCATCACCGAGATCGTCCCCCTCGGAAAGGGATGGGGGGTACGAGGGAACCACCAGAGGAGAGGGTGGGGGATGGGAAGGAACCTGTGGAATAGAAGGTGCACAAGCGGGAACGGGTGTAGCAATAGACTGCCTCGGAGGACCCTGCATCAAAGAAGGGGAATGGAGCCTGTAAAGCCCGCTCTCCTGCCAATCTGTAGATAAGACAGCTCCTGTAAGAGAATCCTCAATAACAACGGCATGCTCGGTGAAGATCACTCGTGTGCCAAGCCTCGTAAGACCATAAACTGAGAGGAGGGGAAGGCCCAAATCCGGAACATGTAGGGCCTGTGAAAAGGAGCTCGAAGGTCGGTCGGTAAACAAAGGCAATGTGCCAACACCACTAATAGGCACCGATAAAATGTCACCAACAGTGATTGAACCCTCTGATGGATGGAGATCCTGTAACAAATCACCTCGGGGAGTCATATGACTCCAAGCACCACTGTCCACTAACCAAGGCTGCGCAGAAGACACTGCAGCCACGGAAGAAGGATCCTCCTCCAAAGCATGGATATGAAGGAACACTGACTCATGGGTAACAGCGGGTGTAGAGGTAGAAGGCTCCGATGTAGATCCACCCTTCGCTCCCGGACGAAGGTGAGGGTACTTCTTCCAACATTTCTCCTCGGGATGTGTCCCTTTCCCACAGTGTGGGCACTTCAGTCTCTCTGAATCTGAGTCAGAGCCTGAAGAACTGTCCTTCTTCTTAGCCTTTGACTTCGTCTTCTTCTTCTGTCCTCCCGAACCTGCAACAAAGGCTCTAGTGGAGTCGGATCCACTAGCACTGACCTCTCTGAGTTGCTCGTCATGCTCCAAGACAAGCGGGGATAGCTCCTCCCATAGAAGCTTCTCACGGGTCCTCGATGTAAGTAGGCTGGTGTAGAAGACATCAAACCGAGGCGATGGCAGCTGAGTCAAAGGAATCATAGCCATGTCTTCAGAAGATATCGTCTGACCGAGGGATGCAAGCTCATCCCTCATATCCTGTAATCTGTTGATGTGGTCCTTCATGGAAGGACTGTCATCAATAGCGAGCATCCGCAACTTCTTTTCAAGAGATATCCGGTGGGCAAACGTCTTCTGTTGATAGAGAGACGCGAGCTTTCTCCACACGTCTGCTGCAGTCTTCAACTTGTGAACATGAACAAGGACAGAATCCTGCAAACTCAGAAAGAGGAAAGATCTGGCTCTAGAATTAAGCCGATCCCATAAGGCTGCACGATCCATAGATGTCCCATCTGCGGGATCCACCTTAGGCCGGGGAATAGGAACAGAAACAAGCTCCCAAAGATCGAAGGAGTCCAAGATACACTCCACCTTGCAGGACGATAGAGAAAAGTTGGAGCCATCCAACCGGTCCTCTTTGGGCAGCTGAGGAAGTACAGGTACCTGTACAGGGGGTACCAAAGGCTGCATCGTCGGCCCACTGGAAGAGGATCGCCGAGATACATGAATAGAAGGGGGACGGGAACGAGGAATAGACTCCGTAGGACGATCCTCGCGATAGAAATCACGCCTCCGTTCAGATGAATGTCGAGACAAAAGCTCATCATCTGAGTCATCAAAACCTGTAGATTGATGATAAGACATCTTCTAAATCTGCAAAACACCAAAGAAAACTGTGCCAATGCCGAAGAATGACCACCAGAAGGGTCACCAACCACCAGAAGAACCACCAAACTCCAGGAAATCAGGTCGCCTATCACCAGGAGGTGAAAACGCAGCTGTGTAGGGCACAAAATCCAGAGGGAAAGTTGCCAGGCACCAAAACGCAGCCAAGAAGAGAAGCGCCAGCTGGAGAGAAGCCGCCAGGAGGGAAAACGACCACCTTGGATGCAAAACGCAGCCTGTAGTGGAGTCGCCCAGCTGAAGAGAAGGCCGCCCAGCTGAAAAGGCAAGGAGACAAGGCTGGTTGATGACGTGGCAGCCTATGGAAGCGGCTGATGCAGCAAACGCAAAAAATTCAGACCACCTATGCAGCAAACGCAAATATTTAGACCACCTGGAGGGGCCGCCTGGCTGTTGGAGAGAAGGGGGGCAGCAACAGATGATAGGTGTGGTCTCTCTCCAGTCGATGAAGACCTCCGTGCTCTCAGTTTGGCGATGATACCATGTGAGAGTGCGCAACGGAAGAGGAAATACGAACACGGAGGGAGAGAGAGAGAGAAAGCAGAAAATAAGGAAGAGAAATCTGCAGTGACTGAAATGAATGCTGAATACACTGAAATGGACTGATCAGTCCCTGCATGTAGCCCACAGCGTCAGTGAGGGCACCAGATCAGGCTGATGACGATGGCAGCACCACCACGGGGGAGGAGTGTCGGAATCTGCAAGAAGACAAAAATGATCATGTGGGGAGGGGGGCTGCCTATAAATAGGCAAAGGGCAAACCCTAACCCTAACCCTAAAATGGACGCAAACCCTAAAAATGCCCTAAAATGGGCGCCCCACAACAGTGACCAAAAAGTGGCCCGGCAGCCAGTGGCTGCCCACTAAAAGAGGCCAAAAACAAATACACATCCTAAGACAGCCAGTCGAGAGTGACTAGCCTCTGCCATCATAACACATGACAGACATGTCAGAGCTCCTAATGTCCTCGTCTGACTCAGACTGAGGCTCACAGGCAGGAGATGACAAGGCATGATAAACATGACTGCTAACAGCCACTTGTCAAAAATGCCCATGCAAGACTGGAAAACGTCTTTGGAGGCTGGAGAGAGGAATTTTGTGTATTCAGCCTGCAAGAGAGAGAGAGGAGATTCTATTGGTTTGATTTTCAGCCATTGGAGGATCTTTTGAGGCAGCCAAGGGCAGGAGAAGACCGATCAACAGCAGATGACAGCATTTATAGGTTGTTGAGACATGGCAGCAGCAGTAAATGAGTGATTTTCTCCAGTTCTTTGCATCTACAAGCTATTGAGGCAGGGCAACAGCAGTAAATGACATTTTCTTTAGTTCTTCGCGAAGAAAGTCTGAATTTTCTTTCTCCTTAGCATTCTCTCTCATCTCCGAGTCTTTCTACAACCTTGCTCCAAAGATTGCAGCATTGAGATTACCAGAGGCTGAGAAATTTCAGATTTCTTTGCTATAAACCCTAATTTGCGGAAGAAATTAGGGTTTACTAGTAGCCTCGGGAAGCATGCAAGAAATTGGAAGCTCCAAGACTTGAATTCAATAGGGTTGAAGCTATTTTTAGCCTATTCAAGTGGAGGGGCCATCAAATGAATTTTCTTTCTCCTTTGCATTCTCTCTTATCTCCTAGCCTTTTTACAGCCTTGCTCCAAAGATTGCTGCATTGAGATCACCAGAGGCAGAGAAATTTCAGATTTCTTTGCTGTAATCCTAATTTGCAGCAGAAATTCGGGTTTAGTAGTAGCCTCGAGAAGCGTGCCAGAAATTGGAAGCTCCAAGACTTGTATTCAACAAGGCTGAAGTTGTTTTTAGCCTATTGAAGTGGAGGGACCAGCAAATAATTGAGTTTGGGGCATTTTCCATCTCCATCAAAGCGGGTGAAGGCTAATTAAGTGCCCGAATCATGGGGAAAAATAGATTGAAGACTTGTTGGTCACTTTCGACAATAAGGGTAGTTTGGTTTGCGAAGGAGATCGGGAGAATCCCATTGTAAATCAACTTCTTCTTTTATAAAGCTAAAGAATTACCGAAAGGGATGTCAGTTTTGGGGCCAATCGGATGTGCATTGTCCAAGATCAATAGGTAAATTTGTATTTTCAGATTTGCATTAATTGTTTGCTGTTGTAATTAAGTTGTAATCAGGGATTTACCACCCATCCACGGAAGGAAGGTTGGTTTCAAGAGCACTTTGCTTATCCACATGTAGCGCTGTGGTTCTAGATTGAGGAAAACCAATCTTTGTCAACATGCGGCGAAGCCAAACTATTTCCATAGCTATAGAGCATAATGCATGATACTTTGCCTCTGTAGAAGAAAGGGCCATAGTAGCTTGCTTCTTGCTGCTCCACTTGATAACTCTTGAGCCAAGGAAGAAGACATAACCTGTAGTGAACTGTTGTGAATCCACATCACTTGCCTAGTCAGAATCACTTTAACTAGAGAGAGTAACCCCCTCTCCATACATGATCCTGTAGGATGGAGTCCCTTGTAAATAACAAAGAACGTGCAAGGTCGCTCTCCAATGCTCCTGAGTGGAAGTTTCACGAAAGAAGATAACAATACCGCAATAAAAGAAGCATTCGGTCGAGTATGAATAAGCCAGATGAGGGAGTCAACAAGACACCTAGGAGCTCCAGCTCTGCCAAAAGCTTAGACTCTGGAGTTGTTAGAATTTACCGATTCTATGGGTAGCACCCAATGTAATTTGTGTGGTGTGGACACTTATTAAAGTGTCAATGTAAGGTGTGTACACTAGTGTCTTAGAAACTTTAAGTAGTGACACTAGGCTCTAGAGTAAAATAAACCTAACTCTAGTTAGTTGGTGGAAGGCTGGTTAGGTCAACCCTTGACCTAAACATAAGTTGTACGTTCACACATCATTCATTCTAGCAAGTACACTCTTCTTTTTTTTGCTTCAGCTCACTCTCTTGCTGTCATTCTCTCTCCTCTCTCTCTCCATAGCTGGCTGCCATTTTCCAACATTTGGTATCATAGCAGCTCGTACATGCGGATTCCGTTCAGCCACCATCAGCCGGTGCCATCGTGCCCAAGGTCCTACTGCTGCCAGCTTGGTTCTCAACTCAAGGAAGAGTTTTCAGCTGCTGTGAGGTGCTGCTGAAGTGGAGGAGGAGCTGTAGCTGAGCCATCTCTTGTCTACTCCAGATCTGTCCAATTCAGCCATCAGCTCCAAATCTGTCCATTTGCTCCAGATCTATCCAGCTACAGATCTGCTGTTTTCAGCCTGCGCGCAGCCCTACACGCAGTCCAATGCGCAGTCCCATGCAGCCTTGCATGTAGCCCGATGAGCTGCTGTTTTGGAACAGCTGTTGCTGTTTTCAGCTCTACCGCCATTTTCTCAGCTCTACCCGCCATTTTCTCAGTCCTGCCCGCCAATTTCTGCAAACCCTAAAAAGTGCAGAAACCCTAATTTTCAGATTTGGGGTTTTCTCAAAATTTCTGGAATTTCCACTCTATTTCAGCCATCTCTTCTCGAATCTCAGCTCGTCCTGCCCAAAAATTTGGAGCTTTTGCTAATTTTTCCTCCCGGAGTTTGAAGAATTGATAACCAATTCGTAGAAATTTCTCAATTTCTTGGACATTCTCACAAAAAATTTGGGGCTTTTGCCCGATTGGAGGCCGTTTGCGCAAATTGTTACCAAACTCATAGACATTGCGTAATTTCTTCCACTTTGGCTCAAGAAAATTTGGGGCTTTTCAGTTTTTTGGATTTGGCATGCATCACAAGGCAGATTTCAGCTGCTGTTCATTGCTGACACGCATCCCAAGGCAACATTTCTGCAGAAATTCCAGTTGTAAGGTACAAATTTCTTCAATTTCTTTGAAAATTTAGAAAGAAATTTGGGGCTTTTGCTCGACACGCACTCCAAGGCAAGCAACAAGCAGCACAATATTTAATTGCTGTTACAGTTAGATTGGGTAGAGAATTTTGGAAAAATTCAGAAAATTTTGGTAAGAATCAACATTAAGTTGCTATATTTTGTACTTTTGTGGGCACACATTTTGAGGCCGGTGTGGTACAGCAGTATAGTGCTGTAATTTACTGGCTGAGTGCTGATTTGGGTGGCATTGTGCACACTTTGGCATTTGAGTGATAGTTTGGTAGTTGTTTCAGTGGGGGATTTTGGTACTCTGAGGAGTATACTCTATACTTTAGTATCGAAGTATTTGGTTGCAGATTTTTGTCTATCATTGATAGCATGGCACGTTAGGGGAATAATGATCAGAGCAACATCCTTGGTGTCCTCACTCAGGAGGACAAACTTGATGGCTCAAACTACCCACTGTGGAGTTTTATGGTCCGTAACCTTCTTGTGGCGAAGGACTTGTGGGACTATGTTACAGGTGATTTGCAACGATCAGAAGGTCTTGCACCTCAGACACCTCAGCGTAACGCTCGAGGACAGGTTACTAGTGCTGGTGGTGGAGGTATTGGTGTTGCTACTGCTACTGCCCCTCCTCTCCCTTCTATGGAGGATCAGAGGAAATGGGACTCAAAAGATGCACAAGCACCTTCTTTGATTGCCTTGTCAGTAAAAAGGGCAATTATTCCACACATTCAGTCTTGTAAGACCTCAAAATCAGCATGGGATGTACTTGAGGGTATGTCTGCAGTACGCAATGAGGCCAAGATATCCTATCCGCAGAGAGTTGGCCAATGTGACCATGGATGAAGGTGATAGCATGACAGAGCACCTTACTCACATACAGGATTTGCGTGAGCAGCTACTCAATGTTGATGAGGTCATTTAGGATGCTGAATTGGTAAATATCACACTGAACTCTCTTCTAGAGTCATCTTGGTTTTCACATCTCTTTGATGTTGTCTTTGGGGGGGGGGGTAGGAGCCCCTTACATTTGTGGAGTTGGAAGGCCTCTTGGTGCAAGAGGAATAGACTCGGAAGAATGTGGCATTGCGTTCAGGTGATGTGGCTATGCTTTCCAAGTTCAAAGGCAAAGGAAAAGTCAAGCAAAATGTAAAAAATCAGCAAAAGGGTGATGTTGGAAAGCCATCAAATAAGGTTGTCCAAGACACAGAAAAGACTAAAAAGAAGGGGAAATGCCATTATTGCAGGAAGCCCGGTCACTATATCGATGAATGCAGAAAGAGATTGGCCAAAGAGAAGTAAAAGAACTTCGGTTTGGCTGTCCAAGAAACATCAGCCAGCAAATCTACTGATGATGATACTTCAGCTAACTTTGTAGGGGAGGACTATGCATTTCTCACATGCAGTTATGATTCTTCAATGGCTGATTTAGCATTTAATGCTGCTGAAACGCAGCAAACATGGTATTTTGATAGTGGGGCGTCAAAGCACATCACTTCCAGGAAGTGTTTGTTTACCTCTTTGCATTCAGCCCTTCTGGAAAGTGTGTTACATGTGCAAACAACAGCAGTTATGATGTATGTGGCATTGGGATAGTCACTATTACTGTTGCAGATAGTTGCGATTTCATTTTTCTAGATGTCTTGTTTGTACGTGGCATTACAAAGAACTTGTTGTCTATCTCTACTTTTAATAAGGATGGCTTTCAGGTCATCTTTGAGGATGACAAATGCATTGTTAGAGATAGAGAGATGGATTATGCACTTAGGCTGTCCGACACCCTGCATAAGGGTCTATTTTTGTTGGATACATATGACAGACAGTCTCATGATGCTTTAGCAGTCACTACTCTTTCGTCCGCTATGCAAAATGCAGAGCCATGGCATGCTCGCTATGGTCACATGAGCTTTGGGAGTTTGATGACCCTTCAGAGGTGTCATATGGTAGATGCATAGTGACAGGAAACGGCCGGAACGGCCCCCCGGCACGCGGAATCGCCATCCCCGGAATGTATCCGTCATGGACCGCGTTTCCAAATGATGGAACATTCCCTGTCCCGTTTCAGACAGGGAACGCAGCAGGGAACGCGTTCCCTGCTGCGTTCCCTGTCTGAAACGGGACAGGGAACGCCACGTGGCAAAACTTACCTGCGCCCGGTCGCGTCCTGCTCCCGCCTGCATCTTACTCCTGCCTGCATCCTGCCCCCAGCCACCTTCATTCTCTTCCTTCTTCTTCTTCCTTCTCTTCCCTCTCTTCCTTCTTCTTCTTTCTCTTCTTTCTTCTCCCACCTCCAACCTCTTCCTTCTTCTTTCTCTTCTTTCTCTTTCTTCTCTTCCTTCTCTAGGTTTGGCGTTCCCGTTCCTACTTACTTCATGAATTTTGATTTTTTAAATGTTGTTTCCGTTCCCACGTCCCCGTTCCCTAGGTTTGGCGTTCCCGTCCCCGTTCCCCGTTCCTGTTCCCCGTTTCATGTTTCTATGGGTAGATGCATTGCCTCCAGTGGAGACTCCACCTCCTCGTGCATGTGAGAGATGTATTTTGGGCAAGATGCATAGGTTTGCCTTCAAAAAGAATGGTGCAGTGCGTGCTGTCCGAAAAATGCAGCTTATTCACTTTGATGTTTGTGGTCCCATGAGGACATGTGCACTTGGAGGTTATCAATACTTTGTTACATTTATTGATGACTACTCTCAGTATACATGGGTGTATGGGCTAAAGGCAAAATCCGATGTGTTCATGCATTTCAAACATCTTATTGCAAAGCTTGAAGCTGAAACTGACATAAAAGTGCAGACACTTCACATAGATAGAGAGAGGGAGTACATGTCTCGTGCTTTTGAGACATATTTGCTTGATCATGGCATTACGCATCAAGCCACTGTTAGAATGACTCCTCAACAAAATGGTGTCGTTGAAAGGAAGGATCGGACTTTTATGGAGATAACTTGTTGTATGCTAAAAAGCAAGGGGCTACCTCATAAATTTTGGCCAGAAGGCCTTCAGTGTGCAAATTATGTGTTGAATCGTGCACCCACCAAGGCACTGAAGACGATCACACCATTCCAAGCTTGGCACGGCAAGAAATCCAAAGTAGACTACTTTCAGGTGTTTGGTTGCATAGCCTATGCACATGTTTCGAAAGAGCTTAGTGAGAAGCTTGATGACAAGGCTGTAAAATGCACATTTTCAGATATTTGCAAGGTACTCAGTCACATGCATTATTATTTCCTAGGGGGGGAGACTTGCACTTACAGGCTTACAGTGATTCAGATTGGGCTGGTGATGCAGTCACTAGGCAGTCTACTAGTGGACATTGTTTCTTTCTGGGCCGTTCATGCATGTCATGGCTAAGCAAGAAACAACCTACAGTGGCTACCTCGTCTTGTGAGGCTGAGTACAGGGCAGCCTTCACCGCAACAGTGGAATGTGTATGGTTGCGCAATTGTTTGCTGATCTACATTTACCATTGAAGGGTCCTACACCCATTCTTTTTGATAGTCAGAGTGCTATTGCAGTAGCACGAAATCTTGTGTTTCATGCTTGCATGAAACACATAGAGGTGCATTACCATTATGTCAGAGAGAGATGTTATGCAGGAGTGATTAGCTTGATGCATGTACCCACACAGAAAAATGTTGCAGACATTTTCACCAAGGCACTACCACGCGTGAAGTTTGAGGCTTTTCGAAAGTCCTTAAACTTGTCACCCTTTGGTGGTTGATCAACCTTGTACTTCATCACCTTAGCACTGTAGGGGGGTGTTAGAATCTGCCGATTCTATGGGCAGCGCCCAATGTAATTTGTGTTGTGTGGACACCTATTAAAGTGTCAATGTAAGGTGTGTACACCTAGTGTCTTAGAAACTTAAAGTAGTGACACTAGGCTCTAGAGTAAAATAAACCTAACTCTAGTTAGTTGGTGGAAGGTTGGTTAGGCCAACCCTTGACCTAAACATAAGTTGTACCTTCACTCATAATTCATTCTAGCAAGTACACTCTTTTTTTTTTTGCTTCAGCTCACTCTCTTGCTATCATTGTCTCTCCTCTCTCTCTCTCCATAGCTAGCTGCCATTTTCCAACAGGAGTCTGGGTCCATGGGGCAAGAAATAGGCTGACAATCGGTCATACCAAACTTTGAGAGAAGCTCGATAGCTAGCTGCCATTTTCCAACAGGAGTCTGGGTCCATGGGGTAAGAAATAGGCTGACAATCGGTCATACCAAACTTCGAGAGAAGCTCGAAAATGTACGTGTGTTGCGAAATAAAAATGCCCTATGCCATCTGATAGATCTCCAAGCCAAGGAAGAAATATAGGATCCCAAGATCCGTCATGTCAAACTCCTATCACAAAATCTCCAGAGTACGATTAACCTTATGAGTAGAGCTCCTTGTAGTGATAAGATCATTCACGTAGAAGACGAGCAAAACACACGTCATCCTCAACCTTGAAGTATAGGTTGGAATCATGAGCTGATCGGTGGAAGCCACTTTGGAGAAAGAAGTGATTGATCCGCTGTTACCAAGCATGAGGAGCTTGCTTTAGGTCATAGAGGGCCTTCTCAATGTGTAGATATAATGCTCCTTTCCTTGAATAAGAAAACTTTATGTCCATCTGAACTGATAAACAGGCCAGTGGATTGTGGGAAACCCTTCATTCTTCATCTGCAATTTGTGTTTTGCATTTAGGGTTTGCAGCCCCAAAAAGGGCCGCCATCCTAGATTGACTCTGCCTATTTATAGGCCACTCTCTCACTCATTCTACATGGCTGATTCATTCAATCTATCACCGCTTCTCTCCAACCTCTCCACTGCCCTCACACCCCTTCAGGAGGACATTGTGGTTCGTGGTTCATGGCTGTCTTCTTCATCTTCCTTGTGCTACGGCACCCTTGTTTCTTTACATCACATTCACTCCATGATTCAGATCTTTGTCATTCCATTCATTAGAGTTTCTTCTCTTCTCTTCTCCATGTTTGCCGAGTTCACTCCATGTTCCTCTCCGCAAACCCTACTGTCTCGCTGGTACATCATCTTTTGACATGGTATCAGAGTTGGATCTGCTCAAATAACGGCAAAGATCCTCCACTCCAGTGATGGTAAAGACTGGTGGCAGGTTCGCCATCCACTTCTCTTCTTCTTCCATTGCATCTTGTTTTTGCAGGTTTCATGTGTTTTCAGCTTGCTGCCCACACCCCTTTCGTGGAGGACATCGCAGTCTCAGTTGTCCCTTTCTGTCATCTACAGTTTGGCGCCTGTTTCCAGCCTTCCACCCACAGTTTGCAGCTGTTTACAACAGAGCGACTGTTGCTGATTACTCTCCATTCAGAAAACAATCTCATTTTTGCAGATTTCAAGTATTTCAACTTGCTGCCCACACCCTACACGTGGAGGACATCGCAGTCCAAGCTGGCCATTGCTGTTCATAACAGTCCGGTGCCTGTTTCCAGCCTACCACACACTATTTGGAGCTGATTTCAGCATATTGATTGCTACTGCTGGTTTTGCTTTCGTTTTTAGTCTTTCTCTCTCCTGCAGCCTGCGTTTTTAGTCTTTCTCTATCCTCACTTGCGTTTTTCTATTGGCTGCAACCTCTTACTGCTGGTAGCATCCTCCTCCCACTGGCAGCTCACTTCCAGCCCTTCCACTACTCTCCTAGCCCTTGAGGCGGACATTGTAGTTCATGGTTTGTGGCTGATCTATTCCTTCTTTAGCAACAAGGCACATTGGTATCCATGGCTTCTTTACCAATAGATGACTAGACTATTGGGTGCTCCTACTGTGGCATCACCGGACATACCACCGATGCTTGCCGACTTTGACCTTTGCTCCTCACCCCCCCGGAGTATATGCGTCTTCTACCAGGCACTCCTTGGGCCACCTCTCCTTTCTAGGCCATAGAGATTGTTTTGCATCGGCTATTAGAGTACTATGCTCAAGGCAATAAGACGCATCCGATGCGCACTAAGTCCTTTCGAGCACATGGAGGATCGATTGGCTCTAGGACCTTCTGGAGATTGTCGCAATGCTAGTGGCAATCTTCTCCCGCCTATTTTCGGGTACAGTGGCTACCACGGCCGGTGATTCTACAGTCCACTCCATTGAGAGACAGTGATTGTTTGATACCATCTCCTTGTCAGTTCGCTCCTTCGAGAGACAGTGGTTGCTGGACTCCTTCCTGTTCTTCGACTTCTTGGTTCGCTCCTTTGAGAAGCGGCGACTGTTGCCCACTCATTGCTCAGCCAAAGCCCCACCCTTCACCCTTGCCTACTCAGGTTCAAGAGGCCACCTCTAGGAGTTCTTCATTACCCCAGATACATTTTTTAATACGATCGACGGCACTTCCTTCATCCTCTGACATTTCAGAGTACGTGATCCATGAGTGTTTGGATTTCCTATCTACCTTAGAGAGGGATTCAGAGGGGGATGATCTTTCTTTGCCCTCGGAGGGGGCATCTACATGTACTGCAACTTCAGAGGGGACTCTTATTCCTCTTCTTTCAAAGGGGGTTCCCACCTATTGCTCCATCGTCCTTCGTACACCTTGGTGGAGGCCTTTTACCTTCTACTTCTACCCTTGGATGGAGTGGCTTCCTTCTAGCGGTCATCTCACGTATTGATACCCAGGAACTCGAGGATCTACCCAGATCGGGGCCTTGGAGGTTCAGTTGTGACTTGGTGACGATGCCTTCGAATTCCTTCTTGCATGGATGCACGGAGTTATTGGCTTCTCTCTCGAGGTTGAGTTTCAGGTTCTCCAATTCACTTTGTCTACTGTTCTTTACTGCAGGTTCCCTTTGGTTCCCTTTCAGGTGGAAATCTTGGATCTCAGGGATCCTTTACACCTTCCTCCTCTTCTTCTTGCCCTGGTCACTTGGTCAGCATGGAGCCAACTCTTGAGGTCGAGTACAGGCATATTCTTATGGTTCTCGGCACCACACAAAGTCCGACATTCCTTCTATGCATTGCATGTTTTCATCATCTTTGTACTAGGGTGCTTGGGCAAGTGAATAATTTCTCCACGAGGGACATTGTCCAAGTGGCACCTGCTGCATGAGCATTCTTTAGCATGTAGCATTTCATCTCCACTTCACTTTTCTCTTCTTTCCCTTTTTGGGCCTAAGAGGGGGTGTTGAGAAACCTTTCACCCTTCACCCGTAGGTCGCATTTTTGTGTTTTTGCATTTTGCGTTTAGGGTTTGCAGCCCCAAAAAGGGGCACCATCCTAGACTGACTTTGCCTATTTATAGGCCACTCTCTCACTTACTCTACACGGCTGATTCATTCAGTCCATCACCTCTTCTCTTCAACCTCTCCACTCCCCTTATACCCCTTCAAGAGGACATTGTGGTTCGTGGTTAGTGGCTGTCTTCTTCATCTTCCTTGTGCTACGATACCCTTGTTCCCTTATATCACATTCTCTCCATGATTCAGGTCTTCATCATTCCATTCATCAGAGTTTCTTCTCTTCTCTTCTCCATGTTTGCCGAGTTCACTCCATGTTCCTCCCTGCAAACCGTACTGTCTTGCTAGTATGCCATCTTTTGACAGGCTGCAAGAGCCAAAATAAGGTGAAAAATAGACATCCGAGTTGTAGGTGCAAAAAGTCTCAAAATAGTCTAAAGTTGCACTCTGAGCAAAACCCTTGGCTACAAGTGTAGCTTTGTGCTTGTCCAAGGAGCCATTCGTAAGGTACTTGGTTTTATAGACCCACTTCACACCTATCACCTTCTGCTTTGGGAACGTGGAACCAATTTTTAAGTCAGATTATACTCTATAGAATTGAGCTCCTCTTGTATGGCGTGACGCCAAATATCTTGTATAAGAGCCTCCTCAACAATAGTAGACTCACTAGCATGAAGAATCTGTGACGTGAGAGCATAGTTGATACAAAGTGAACTATTTTGTTGGGTGTGTAAGTGAGCTGATCTGTGTGGAAGTGTAGGAGAAGTAGGAAAGTGAGAAACATCTGAATCTTCCGTGAGCTATTTGCTCCAACGAGGAATCCGAATAGGCTCATCCTGCTGCGAGGAAGACTAAGTAGCCTTTGGTATCTGCAATGCGCATGTCTATAAGAGGGACTCCCTCTTACCAAGGGAAGGTAATCCTTTGCCCCTCTTCGACGGCGGATCAACCCTAGATAACTCCGGAGGGGAGGCTGAAGGGATGGAAGTATACGACGAAAAAATAGTAGTTGCATTTGTCAAAGGTGGTAGGAAAGCTAGAGTAGAGGGTGGAGAAGAAGGAGTTGAAGACGAAGAAGGGGTGCTAAGAGGCAACTTGGAAGGAAGGAGAGGAATTGAGGGTGGGGGAGTGTTAGTTGATGATGAAGAATCACTTGGAATAGAACCATCGATAGGATTCTCGGAGGCGGAAGCCTTGTCGAAGATCACATCCATGCTCATCATAAGCTTGTGTGTCTTTGGATCGTTAAGTTGATAGCCTTTCGTGGTAGTGATATAGCCATGAAGACGAGCTTTCTAGACTTTGAGTCAAGCTTTGTCTTCCTTTTCTTCTTGTCCACATGGACAAATGCATCACATCCAAAAATGCGGAACGCTTTCAACCAAAGAAAGCCTCATAGGGAGCCATGTCTTGTAAAGCAAAAGTCGGAGAATGGTTGCGGATGTGAACCGTAGTAGCCACTGCCTCACCCCAAAGGGAATGAGGAAGACCTTGATGCTCCACAGGCCATGAAACTAGCCTTTATTCTTGGATAGGGTGGCAAAACGTAACTAAGCACTTATTACAACAATTAATAAATCCATAAAACTGAAATGCACACTTTACCATACAATCTTGGACATTGGACAGTTTATTGCCACCAAATTGGCGCCCTTTGTGGTATTTCTTTAACTTTTATTGCAAATGGGTGGAGTATAAGAGAGATCCTCTGATCTCCTCTGCTAATCCAAGTGCCTCTTGGTGTCAAAATTGACCAATAAGTCTTCAAACCAATTTGTCCCTTGGTTTGCTTGGGGATTGGCCTTTACTCTACTTTTTGAATGACAAATTCAGCTCCAAATGTGATATTAGTTGGTTGGCCTTTTGAATCTTCTTGAAATTTCTCAATTTTAGTTGTTGGAATTCTAGTCTTAGGCCCTTAATTCTAAGCACACATCCCAAGGTGGTTCTCAAACCCTAATTTTTATTGTAAATTAGGGTTTACAACAAAGATTGATTGAAATGTCTTTTTGTAATGACTCAAATTGCCGAAAAATACTGAGATAATTTAAGAGATGACTTGAGGATGAGAGAGAATGCTGTAGAGAGAAATTTTAGAGTTTCATCACGAGAAATGTTGAAAAATTGTTGTTGCTCCCTGTTGAAACAACCATGTAAGCTAACACCTACAGCTTAGGACCACTAGAAAGACTGCTGCCCCCTCTTGTATGTTGTCACCTGTACTAGAAGGACCTTGGGCTGTTGTCACCTGGTCTTGGAGGACTTCAAATTTTTGTCACTTGTTGTAGGACTGGTCCATGGTCGCTGCAAATCACATGAGTAGTATCTCCTTGCTCTCTAACAGTCTCCTTCTCTCTCACAATAGTTGGAATAGACTCCACTAGCCCCTAAAAACGTTTTTCCCACTTGCATGGCCAAGTTTTGCTAAGTGACAGTCTTCTAATTCTATTTTTCAGCATTAATTTTCAAATGGTTACTTTTGAAATGAATTTAATAATTATTATAGTGCTCAAAATTATTTTCACCAGCCAATAATTAAATTGGCTAGGTCAATTTGTCTTCCAAGTATCCTTGAGTAGTTATTAGCCGTTAGACTGGCATTAATTAATTAATTAATACCTAGTCTCTAATGTCGCCACTGACATTTTTGGTCGATAAATTGAACTAGGCATAAATCTAACACTGAGTATCACCTAGTACTTGTCAGGATTAACTTCTTACAACTTTTGCCTTTGACTCATTGCATCCTCGGGGTCCTTGGCTTGTTACTATGAAGTAATTGCCATGTGCATGACATGTGCTTAAACAACCTTACACATTTGATTAATAACTTAATCAAATGTTATCAGCAAGATTAAAGCATCTTAAAATTTCACGTCCCCATGACAAACCTTCCCCTTGAAATCCTTGCAATCGTCCTCGATTGTAGTGCATTGTGCCAAAGGAAAAGCATACTACATTGGAATTTCCATAAGGCATCACCATCACAACATTTGCTATTGTTGTCTAACCATGCCACATGCCCCAAACCTTGTTGAAAATGTCCAGCCAGCATTAGCATGGCATAAATTCGAAAAATAGTCTAGAATCATTGCTAGAAACCCATTGGATGCATCCCCTACTCATGTTTCTCAATTGTTCTAGCTTTAGAACCACAGTAAAGCATATTCTCAGCATAAACCATGGCTGAAACTATTAATGGCATTTACTAACATGCTACTGTCCATGGGACCAGCTGTAAACCATTGAAAACCGAGCATAATCGTAAACTGGTCATCTGCTGATCTGAGAATTGATCACAAACAATGTGATCTCAAATTGATCACAAACTCATTGCAAAAACTGATCAACAATTGATGCAAAAACTGATGCAAAACTGATCCCAAAAGTGACCATACACGGTTCTCAAACTCCTAAAAAACTGAGTTGAAATTGATCAGAATTTTGATTTCAAAATTGAGGCAAAAGCTCATACCACCTGATCCACCATAGCATGGAAACTAGTGCCACCACCAAAGTAACCTGGCTGCCCCATAATTGCATGCATGCCCTGCTTTTCAAAAAGCATTGGATTGGCACTTCCAAGTTGGCCTTGCATATGCATCAATTGCCCCATTGGCATCATTTGCTTATGCTCACTACCCACATTTGGAACATCATCCTATTGTATTGGCTCTTCCTTCAGTGCATCTTGCATATTGCGATAGTTAGATTCTTAGTGGAAAAAAGTGTTGTGGAGGACTAAGGTTTTGGCTGCTTTCATATCAGATGCTTCCTTTGGGGTTTATTTGATGTGCTTGTTGCTAGGTTTGGGTACAAGGGAGGGAGGTAGTAAGTTCGGGGCTGCATTGTCATCCTTTGTGTGCAGAAGTTAGAGAGAAGATCTTTGAAGCTTTGCCTTGAGTATGATCCAGATCACAGGGTCAAGGTCTTATTATTACGTAGAGGAGGACAGTACCCAAGCATTCTACTACGTCTCAAATAGCTGTTGATCTTTAATATATAGTGTGCCAATTAAGTCTAGAATGTGATTGTTGGTGGAAAAAGCTCTGATGGACTTAAAAAGGTTTGGTTCATGTTAGCAGCTTGTGGAGGAATTTGATATGCTTGTTGCTGTTCAGATATCTTTGGATATTTGACACAAACTTCTTGGCCAGGCATTTTTCAAAGTTCCAAAAGTTTGCTCCAAATTTGGGTGGGTATTAGGGCCTTGTATTCCCACGTCTCCTAAAGCTTAGGAAGACCTTGAGAGACATCGGACAAGAATAAACCATGTTGATCTTTGCATTATCCTCAATAAACTTGGGATTTAGGACTAGTGTACAACAAGCATTCTTTTAATAATCTGAATTCCAGAAGTTTTACTCACTGCTGTAACTGTCAACTGTAACATATCCCTAGTCTAAATTTGCCTTTCAAATATGTGAAGTTTTGCTCATATTTGCATGGATAATATGTTTTAATGGCCTTCAAGACATCTATGTTAGTGTCAAAATGGTTTGCATACATGCCTTGTAGAGTATCTTTGATAAATATGGGGGATACTTGTGCTGAGGAATAAAAGCTGTAACAGAAAAACTGAGGGCTAGCATTCGACTAAGTCATTATTGTGCTGAAAGGAAGCTAAATATGAATTAGTGTACAACTAATGAAAGTTAATCCTGTTGGTGTTGATTTCGTGTGGAGGAAAGGGAAGTTGCAAAAGGATGGCATCCCATTGTATGTGTTGTACAGAGGAGTAAAAATCAGTGGACAAATGTGCATTTAATGATGTGATGTCTTATGTGCAGCTCTATTGGACTGATGCAGGAACTCTTGTTCTCCTATAACATAGCTGTAGATAGAAGTGCTGAGCAGAAGGAGCGTATGAGGAATACAGCTGAGAGAGTTGGTCTGACTCTTCCAGAGTTGGAGTATGGGAACTTTGAGGAAAGTCTATCATCCCGAGCTTGAGTTGAGTGGTGTAAAATCTTTTGTTTCACATTGCTAGGATAAATGTCATCAATGTGGAGAATCAGAGCCTGTACTGATGTCCATTCTTGCAAGTAAATGGGGTGAGAAAGGTGGCCCTGGACCTGTTTCTTTTGAATGTTCCTGGTTGTAAAGGACCTCTATGTGAGATCATTACTGACATGGAATGCATGTTCAGAACAACATATATACATTTCGGCATTGGCATTGTTTGATATGGAGCGTGGCAGTCAGGTGCAAAGTTTCATGTCGGGATAAGTATCCCTGGCAAAATACTATTCCCCCTGATTGGAATGCTTTTATTTTACCAATAAATTCGTCATTAATTGGTGATCAAATATTTTGGATTTCCTAAAAGCTCTATAAAATATTTGGACCCTATGTTCTCAGGGTTTCTTCTCTGACAGGCAGGTCGACCCCTTTAATTAAATTTCAAAATGGAACTTTTCTGAGGAAAACATGCGTGCAGCATCATGTAATATTTGCATCTGGCTTAATGTTGATCTCTTGACCATGGCCGTCAAATGTGCAGTCTCTTGGCAGAAAGATGAATATTCCACAAAATGTATGCATACAAGTTATTATTTAACAATGCATTATTTTCCCCAAGAAACGAAAATTCTATTAACAAATCTCCTGGGGACAATGTATTATACAATATACAAAAAAGTAGCTCTCCTTGTAGCCTCTGACCTGATGTCACAACTCCCACATAGTATGGACAATCTCTGTCCAGATTCTGAGAGAGTTCTGCAGGATGTATCTAATAGATGTATAGCATGGTTGCATCTAGCGGTCCATATATACCAAGCAATGATGCTAGCTGTAAGCTCCCAACTATGACAATGTCCTGGAGTCCACACTGTCTTATGAGAAACCAGGCATGGGAATCTTGCTCACAAGCTGCCCTGAGACAAGGTAAGCATGATACCCTTGTATATCCTCATAACTGCAGGTTGGACTATCCGTGACCCAAGCAACCGTCCCTTGTGTCACAATATTCGTTAAGGTGTTTCTTAACTATCGTATCTTTTTAGCCTGCTATAGGCACACCCTTGGTTGTGATTCTTACCTACACCTAATTTTTGTCACCCAAAAATTAAGAAAATAGAAAATAATTAAACAATTGCAAATGTTCTTGCTTTTTTTGTTGTTTTATGGCCTTCCCTTCTCAATCTGAGATGGTTTCTCTTATCTTCTCCCTCTTGTTAGCAAGCCCCTCAAATGTTGGAACAAAAATTGTCCTTGCAGTGGCCACTAACAGCTCCTTGGATATCAGTCATCTCCTTTTCATCTTTAGAGGCATCCTGGCTTGACATCTGCCAGCAAACCACCTCTGTTGGGCAATATAGCACAGCTTAGCAACTTGTGGCATGTGCAAAGCAGCCTTTGTCTCTGACACGTGATCATAGCTTTGCTACGACCATGTGGCCCTCTTTGTTGTATGCATCTTGAGCCTCTGATTGGCAATGTGTCGTTCTATTTTTATAGTTGGTTGAAAACCAAGCATTTAGCATGGGCCGCAAGAACTCATGGAGAGTACATCTAATATATTGAGTATGCATAAACGCCTTGGCACAAAGTTTGTGCATCCAAGAGATAGCCTTTTTCTCTCATGCCTAAGTTTTCATTAGCCAAGTAAGAGTAGCTACTAGGCTAGAGGGGCTCACAAGAATTGGGTTCTTTTGTCTTTTGTTTTGGTTTGATTTGATATTTTTTACATTATGTCACTCAGATTCATTTCATAGTCTTTTCCCTTAGCTTATTGCCCCTATGTATTTTGGGGTGTGCGTGTGCATGTGTGACTAGATGTTGGCACATTTAGGGAGACATTCATAGGAAGAGACATAGTTTTGTACATGGAGACACATCATGTTTAGCATAGTACACTCCCACGAGCAAGATGATATACATGGAATCAACATACAAAAAGACATGCATAGATTATGGTAGTCGTGGTTCAAATGGAGGATTAGTGCTATTTAGAGAGGAGCTACACTATCATCTAGGTAGTTCACATGTTGAGCAAGTCAAGTATATTTGGGGTGAGTGCGAGGTGAGGAACAAACTTTGTATAAGGTCATATGTTGATTTTTTCTTATGATGTTTAGATACATCCCACCCAAGGGGCAATTACCATATATATCCTTGGATGAGAACATTTAGAAGTTCTGGAGGAAGAGAGATGCCATTCTACTTGCAGACTTTAATGCTAGGGAAACTTGCTACTAAGTGTCTTTGGTACATTGAAGGAGGTGTTGCAAGATCAAGATTTGGAGGAGTTGGAGATGGAGTGAATGTCACAGGACATGAGGGGATTTATTGAGTATGGGAGGTGTCTTGCTAGTCAACTATCCTTTGTTAGGTGCATTCATATGTTACCTCCACCCATCAACATGGTTCTCACCCAGTAGACCATGTACTGACTCTGTTGATGCTTATCACTCATATCTAGGACCTTGTAGTCTCACCATGCCTCATCGAAGTTATAATGGATTATAGCTACGCGTCATTCACAGAGGGTATCCAATTTGCTCATGGACAAACCCCTTAGGTGGCTCGGTAACATTTCGGGCATTGCTTCTCTAGAGAGATGAATGATATCTACTGAGAAAAGATATTCATAGTAATGGTAATGCACCTTAATATGTTTTGTCCTAGCATGGAACGCTGGGTTTCTAGCCAATTGTATGTTGCTCATATTATCACAGTGAATGACAATTGGACCATCTCCTTGTTCATTCAAATCACCCAATAACTTTTGCAACCATACCACTTCATATGCTGCCATAGCAACACTTTTATCGGCCTTTGTACTTGATAAAGTGATTGTAGATTACTTTTTGCTACTCCACATAATTGCTGCATTACCAAGGGAAACCATGAATCCGTTGGTAGATCTTTTGTCAACCAAATCTACATCTCTGTATCCAAGCACATGTACATTCTTACTTGGCTCGTAAAAAAGCCCATAATGCAAAGTGGACTTTACATACCTCAGTATGCGTCTAACTATATCCAAATGAGGCTTTCTAGGTATCTACACAAACTGATTTACAAGGCCAACAACATAACTCTAAAAGTAGTTAATTTTGTAACGAATCCTTTGGATTGCATTAATTTTAGCCTTTGCATATTTGCATGGCCAATATATTTGTGCCATATTTCAATGTCTACAACCACTCCTCTTCCTTTAGCATATATAGCATCATTCAAAGTAAGAATTTTAATATCTAAAGTGAACATGCGGTCAACTCTACTTTCTTTTGTGGGCCATCTACACTTAGCATTAAAGTTTTTCACAAAATAATATTTTACATTAAATTAAATCTACAATCCTTGCTTTACCAACAAACACTAATTTTTAAATGATGGATGGCATATGTAATATATTTGACACTTTGTTTGACCACCATGTCATGATAAGAGAACATTTTCAATGTGTGAAATTGGGTAGTATGAATAATGATCTATCTGCACATAACTTAGATTTTGTAAATCGTGCATCTCTTCAAACCATTCAACATGGCTGGTTTTATGATTAGATGCACATGAATGAGCATATCATACATCATCATGTGTCCCTTTTCCTATAACAACATTCATTATATGCTATGTAACAAATAGATTCTCATTTTTATTTTCATTCTGTTGTGAAGACAGTGCATAGTTTCCTTTTGTAATTTAACATTGTAAATATAATTTTTATCCATCTTCTCAATGATGGGGTTTTCACCATTCTTTGCAATTATCACAAAATTGATATAAGACAATAAGCAAGTTTTCTGTAACATTTTACAACGAGTGCACAACAACACACAAAGTAGCCTCTTTTATTGATTGCTCAACAATACATGTAATTTGCAACCTGTTTGTAGATAAAACTTGTGTGTTTGCTTTTTGACAAATACCTCAAAACTTACACATTTAAAATTTGTGACCAGTGTATCCACTTTTGATCGACATGGCTGAAATTATAGCATCCCCCGAAACATTGTTTGCAACATTGCAGGTCGTTGCTTTAATACCATGTCATGAATCGCGTAGTAGGGGACTTGCTTGAGCTGTTGCGTTAAACACACACCAAACATACAAAAGGAAGTTCACTCAAGAATACAAGAAGAGAGATGGAGACCAAAACATTTTCTTGTTCATTTCTTATTCTTCTTTCACACCATGTACACAAAGTATAGATAAGATACTATATAAAGGGAAGTGACCTACTAAGTCAAATTGTATATAACTGACTATACTCATCGACTAGTGCTATACCTATGTCAGTTGTAGGTAGGTGCAACAAACCAAATATAACAAGTGATAAGTTAGGGTCCATATAAGGATAATAATGACCACGAACGTGCTAAATGTAGACGTGCGGACCCATCTAACCATGTGGTCCATCATCAATGTCCGCACCACGTGTTGAGCTTGCCATCTTAACATGGGATGGTTAGAGAGAGATTATACGGCCTCAAGCGAGACAATTACTTTACATCTTACATTATAGGTAGCTCTCATGATGGTAGCACATATCTATCCTAGATATCTTGTAGCTAACAAAGAGCGGTGTCGAAGGGGTTTTAGTCAAAATATTGTACCCACTGGGGATTAGAGTTAGAAGGAAGTAGAGAATAGGAGATAAAAGAGAACAAAAAGAATAGACAAGAGGTATACAAGATAAAGACAAAGCACAATGAATCAAATCACAATGTATTGATAGAACTTGAAATTCCTTGTTTGGCACTACTCAAAAGTAATCTCCAAGCATTAGATCTAGTGGAGCTCCCTTGTAGACAAAAAATGCGCATCAAAACAATAGCTTCTTTCTCTATTGCTTAGACCGCAAATCTAATGTTTCCATTGACTCCGTAAAGGGGGTAAAACTCTAGGATACATGTTCAGATCACTCCTCCTAGTTTGGAGTGCTGATTGTTGTTTGTAAACTGCGATCATGCTGCACGTCATTTCGGTTGTCCTTTTTTGCATGAAATCTCCCCAAACTGATTGAAAAAGCAACTTGCTTTTTGCATGCCACTCTATTTTAGAAGTTTTTTACTACTTTTTAGGATATTTACAATAAATAATATCCAAAATATAAAAATAAACTAAATTTATCAAAAAATTTAGTATTTTTGAACCATCCATACTATGGACAATGGCACTAATGACTAATACGGCATTGACTCTATAGATTCATGAGAAAGCTAGATGATGATACGCTCCATGTTTTTTCACACTATGTCTGCGTAGCGACACGACATCATCCCCCTCTGAATCTGCACATCCTCCGGTATGTGCCACCGATGCACCACCCGGGGGTCAAACACCCATAGCATCAACTTGTTGCTTATCATGCACATAACAAAGTATCCCCCTGGATCATAGATCAAAATGATTAGCATTTGCACAACGCTTGAATCACACCTAGTATCCCCTCTAGGCTCATAAGGCCTTAGATGCACATCATACACTAGAGGTTGTTGAATCTCCATATACATGCTATCAATGCATCCATCAACAAATACATAGCAACATGCTTGCTCTTTCAGAGTCCAACGCATGAAAATATGCTTATACTGACAATTATGTACCACATCAAACATAAACTGAGCCGCACTTGTATCCAATACATTCTTACCATCACCAAAAATAGTAAAGCAGTCTATAACTTGAAGCATCTTTGAATTATCTATCAAGGCCTCTAACAAAGCATCCGAAACATTTTCCAGCTATGGTGCATTACATCTAACATCCTGTAAAGGGATATCCTGGACTCATGAACTGTCTCATAAACGATAAATGTATCCTGTAAATCATGTTATAGAGGTGAGCACAAGCTCAACCGCTAAGACCCACGGACTGCTTATTGTTCAAGTGTTTTAAGTGAGCAATAATGGCTACCTCTCACATAGCCGATGCACTATCCTTCTCTACGAGTGTAGTGAGCTTACCTTGATGCCCGATCGAGTTGCTTCCTCTCTCAAGTACTCCGATAGCTCCACGATTCTTAATACAAGCTCAAGTATTCTCAAGCCTCTACCTCCAAGCTCCATCCTCCATAGCCGCACGCGAGACAAGAGAAGAGAACAGAAGAGCAGAGAAGAAGAAGAGAGGAGATGGTGGAGAGCTTCACCTCCTTGATCCCTCACCCTTACCCTCATACACTCACTCCCTCACACTCTGACACTCCCTTCCTCAAGCACACATAAGCAAGCAAAGAGAAGAGAAGAAGAGAAAAATGTGAGTCTCTTGTTGCCATATACCAAAAGAATGAGCTCTCATTCATCTTTTGAAACTAAATCCCCTTTGGGCGGTCATCCCATTTTTACATAGTCGGCCATAGCCTAAGCCCTTTTTTCCATTGTTCTCCTATCTTCCTAGCTTCCTTCCTACCGCCCATCTACATTTACAATTTGCACAGTTCAGAGCCCAACGCTCTTAAAATAAATCATGGTGCACCTTGCGCTTTTTTACAAAAGTATTGACTTGCACTTTTTCTTGTGTGTCTCTCCTTGATTTAGGACTTTTTCACACTTCTTGTGTTTCTCGATTTTTCTTGGTGTGCCTTTGTTCTCCATTCCACTTTTGCCTTGGCCCTGTCTTTTGCTTTAGATTTTCTGGATTTTCCACCTTGTTCGTCTGAGGGTTAATATTACCCCCTCCTAGTTGAGTGCTAGTCCCATGGCACTTGCTGGGTGGTGAGTCGGATGATGGTGTTGGGGTAGCCATGTGGCTTTTTGAGGTTGTATACAAGCCGTGTTGGGGGGTGGGTTGGAGGGATTTATGGAACTAAGAGGCCCTTGCGTTGAATATGATTTGGTGTTGTTATATCTTTTTCTTTTTCTTTCTCTTCTTCAAATTTTTTGGAATAATAATAAAGTTACATGGTTGTGATAGAAGTTTAATCTTCGTCATCGGAGTGAGGTGAAGAAGGGGGCTTAAAAGATTTATTAAGAAATCGACAGCTTTGGAGATACCCCTTGAGGTTTAGGCGGACTTGAAGGGTGGTGGTGGAGAGGAATGGATGATTGCAGTGGGTGAAGTGGCTATCATTCATATCCTCTAGTAGGGCTAAGCAAAATCAAGGAAATAGAGTAGCTCTTATAATTAGTTGGGCCATTGCGCAACTATCTATAGTATTGGGATCAAAATGGAGTACTGGGAGGCTGCCCTCTTGCAGGGTGGGATCTTGCCTAAGGAGTATCCTAACCAATCTAAGGTAATTACAAGTAGTAATAAAGGCAGGGTCAAGCAATGAAGAGAAGTTGTTAGTCAATTGGATTAGGATATCATACAAGTTTTCTTGTGTGAAGATGAGGGAATCTTCATATATAGTACAATGAGGGTTATAGATCACAGGGAAGTCATAGCGGCCGTGGACAGTGGAGTCAAAATCCACTCCGACCCTTCGAGGGTAGGGCATGAAGGTTGGGTCATTTCACTTGAAGGGTTGAGTGTTACAAAAGGCCATCCAAGTATCTTGGTTGGTGTTGCAGACTCTTCTTCTCCAGGTAGGTGTCAAGAATCGCGTGGTGGAGGGGGTTGCTCAAGATGCTGCGCCGAACACACACAGAATGCACAAGGAGAAGCTCACTCAAGAGACAAGAAGAGAGATGGAGGCCAAAAACGTTTTCTTGCTGATTTCTTCTTCTTCTTCCACACTCTTTACAATGTACACAAAGTATAGATAAGATACAACATAAAAGGAAAGTGGCCTACTAAGTCGAACAATGCATAACCGACTACACTAGTCGACTGGCGCTATAACTATGCCAGCTGTAATTAGGTGTAACAACTTGAATATAATAAGTAATGAGTTAGTGGCCATGTGAGAGTCATAATGACCACCGACGTGCTAAGTGTAGACGTGTGGACCCATCTAACCAGGCGGTCCATCATCAATGTCCGCATGTGTTGAGCTTGTCATCTCAACAGTAGGTTGGCATTCGTAGCTGGGCATAGACCTTGGTACTTTTATTATCTTCAGTGGCCCATAATGTTGGGTTCTGCGCTCTCTCCTCTAGCCACTTCTGCCCAAGCTTGCCTCCGATGTTAATAACCTCTTTCACCACCTTGATGGGTAAAACCCTACACAAGGCAGCTGACCGTTTCTTGCGTCTCCTAGATTACAAGGTCAGCATGGAAGCTTGCTAGGGTGTCGTCCTCACATGGTGGGATAGGTGCCTGGGGTGCCCTCACTCCCTTGGCATTCCATTTTTTCCTTGTCTTCTCCACCATTTGTTTCCTTCTTTTCCTCAATGCTGCCTTTCTTTCTGTGGAGCTGTCTGCGTGTTGCTGCTCTTCAGGTTGCAGCAAAGGAGGCGGTGGGACCAGCTCCTCTTTAGGTGATCCCATTCCAAAGTTCTCATCCATTTCTCTCTCGTAGTTTGGCCCTTGTTGTTCTTCTTCGATGAACCCGAGCACATCCACTTCTTGTGAAGTTAGGCCTACCAATAGGAGATAATGGCGTTGCTCTTCCAGGCTTGGGCCAACTCCACTAGGTTGTGGCGGCATCTGTAGTCCTACTTTTAGTGCTCTATGAGCCAATCCCAAATTTTTTAAATTGTTTCTATGGACTCTCCTTCCTTTGCCTGAGTGGCGTCCAATAGAGTGTCCAGGAAGGCACGTTGCTAGGTTTGGAAGCTCACTTGGGTGGCTGTCACTTTGCTTTAAACAAATATCCTTTCTTTTTCGGCTTGAGTGAGATGACATGCCAAGGCTTTGACTCTTTTCTCGTTCTCACTAGCCCATTCTTGTGCCTTCTTGTTCATCTCTTCCAAGCCCTCACCTTGCCTTTGTGACAGTGCCACTATTAGCGGCTCCTGCCTTTTCCATTTTTGTACAAGTTCTTCTTTTTCTTTTGTTAGGTGCTCAATCTCCTTTTCTAGTGTTGCTTGTTCATCCCTTTGTCTTTGCATTCCACGCTCTGCTTCTTCTTTCTCTTTTTTCAGTTCTTCTTGCTCTTGTACTCTTCCAACACGCCAAGCTCTTCCATACTCTCTTGGAGTTTTCTCATTTGTGTTTCAAGCTCTGCCTACTATAGAACCAGGAGTTTGTATTCCCTTTGCATTGCGACCAACTCCTGGTTCTCTTCATCTAGTCTTTTTTGCCATTGTTCTTCGTTGTCTTCCTTAGCCCTCAGTTCTGCTTTTAGCGAGTGGATTTATTTTTGTTGCAAGCCCAGTTGGCAGGTCTTCTCTAGCTGTAAGACATTTGACATTTCCTTTTTTGTTTCTAGCTTCGCCACATCCACTCTCTTCTCCTCCTTTGCCCTTTCTAACTGAGCGTAGAACTCCTTGTTGACATGCTCGTCCTGGTCAGTGGGCTTCCTGTCATTGGGGTTCCTGCACTGGAGGTGGGTAGTGGGGTATGTGCCTTATCGACCAAGAATTGCACCCATGCCATGAGGTTGCTGGCGTCCACTGTGGTTAGGGTGCCTGGCGTTGCTGTGATGATTGGGATATTGGGCAAGGGGGTAGACGGGGTCGAGTGGAGTGCGGCTTTGCCCTTTCCTTCAGGATGGGTGGAGGTAAGTCTTCTAATGCTTGGGCACTGGTTCTCGGCCTATCCTGACAAGGCAGGCTCATTGTTGCTAGTTCCTCCTGTGCCTGCACTCTTGTTTTATGGACATGTGCACAACTTGTGCCAAGTCCTTATCTTCTTTCCTTCTCAACTCCTCTCGTTTAGCAACTTTTCTCCTTCTCTCTTCCTCCGCTCTTTTTGACTCAGCCTTGGCTTTAAGTAGGTCCGCTTCCTCTCTTCCTCCTACTTCTTCTTTGTCATCTTCTTTTTAGGTGTCTTCGCCATCTTCTTGTTGGACTGAGCTTCTTGCTCGCCCTCTTCTTCACTAACCATCCTCTCACTTGATGGTTCTTTGTCGTGACGAGAAGGTGACCCCTCAGGCGTTTCATCTGATCCCTCTTCTCTTTGTCCTGCGCCTCTTTTATCGCCTCTCGGATAAGAGCGGTCAAGAATCCTCCATACCCTATGAATAAGGCTTTGGCTAAGGGCTTCTTCCTGTCAGTTCCCTTTGATGCTGGGGATTCTCCATCTGCCGTTTGCTTCCAAGGTGGAGTGTCTTGGTTGATTGGTCTATGGTTTTCTTGACATAGCCGTTCCAATCTACTTCATGCAACGAAAGAGCCGCCACACTCTCTAGCATGGGCACGTTGATCCTATGCATAAGCGAATTGTATATTAGGCTGGAGAAGAGTGCGTGGATCACCTTTCCTTGCAATCTGACCTTTGCGTTGGGAATGTCTTGGATACTTATGCCATCATTTGTTAAGACACTTTTCTTCTTCATCCCTAGCATAGCATAAAAATCTGTTTTATGCCTCTTGTCCACCTTTGGTTCCAACCCCAATGCCTTCTTCACTAAGGCCTTGCTGAGAGGGACCTACACTTGCTTGATTCCTTCCCTGCTTGCCAAGGAAACTGTCCCACTCTCCTTATCGGAGTCATACGTCCTCACGAATTCCACACACTTATTGTGGTCTTGTTCAAACTTTTTGATATACGTGGCGAGGTTGCACTGATCATCGATCCTCCTTACGGCTTCCTCGTTGGTCACACCCCTTCGATGTTGTGGATGCTCCTAAACCTGATCTGGTTGTATGTCCGATTTTCAAGGGATAGGCCATATTTTACTCTTTCCCCTTCGATGTTGTGGATGCTCCTAAACCTGATCTTAGTGCTTTACCTTCGCATGAGCCACGCATAGAAATTCAGATTATACTCAAAATTAGCATAGCTGTCCATGTTGAAAGGGTGGATGCCTATGTGTGTAATGTAAGTGAGGACGTGGAGCAAGAAGTTGCCAGAGTCCACTCGACTAGCGACATGCAACTCCTCCTCAGTGAGGATGTGATCTAAATAAGGATGTCCCTCAATGTGTTCTTCCAGGGGTTGGTTACAAATGGAAGTCAACACCCTATAGGAAGTTGGAGCAACATAGGTTGGGGGTCATATTCAGATGCCTTGATTGCACGTCATTGTTCTAGCATTGATCATTTTTGGCACCCCTCCAACTCCCATTGCAAGCGTAAAGCGTACCATTTCCATGAGGAGGAGTCGTCATGGTCTATAAGCTATTTCAACTTCTCGATTTCTTGGTTTGTGGCCATGATTGTATTCTTACTATACGACAAAATGAGACGCTGCTTGATTTCTTGCTCTTGGGATATCTCAGTTGTAATTAACTCTTGAGCTGATTCAGAAGCCTTAATGAATACAAATGCTAACTCCTCCCAAGAGCAAGAGAGTGTTCATACTTCTGTTGCTATAGGTTCTTTTAAGAGGTCTAAGTCTAGTCGATTGTAGCTTTTGGCCAAGGTCATGAAAGTAGCGTCCAAGCGCAGAGGCAAGCAACCAAGTCTTCCCCCGTATTTTTAGCTAAGTCCGCAGCCAAGGTTAGAATTGATCGTTGCTCATAAGAGGGTCGAAGGCCGATGGGTGGTTGAGGCTTAACAGGACTAGAGAGTTCAACACAGCTAATAGTTGCAATTTGGGTTGCTACATAGGTTGGAGCTTGGCTTCACATTCGATGGGTTCGGTGGTAGTTACGATTGTTGTGTTACTAGATGCATTTGAGATCTGAGTGGTGTCATCTTAGCGCTAGAGCTGGACATTTTGCTAGTAGCAGGTTGCAATTTTGGGCAGCAATAGAGTGGTTCAGGCTCTACTGAGTTAGACTTTGGAGGTTCTATGGACTTAACAGCCTGATTCTCTTGTGCTGTGAGTATCTCTGGCATGATGTTTCGTGTGGTCAAGCTTGAGGGTGGCATTTGAGTAGGGCCTTTGGTTGGTTTGGCTTTAGGTAACCAAATCTAGGTGTTACCCGCATAGTAGCCTTGCGCATGTAATAGGGCCTTGGGGACCCATCGTGGCTTGACCACATGTTGATGTTTATAATTTTGTCTTAGCTTCTTAGGTTTCAAGTGCAGATCATTAGCTTGGCAAGGCTGTGGGTTTCTATTCCTAGGTTGTGCTCTTTATTTAGGTACCCATTTGAATTTGGGTTCATGGGCGTCAGCGTTGGTTCCAGTGGGTTGCTGGCATCGAGGCTTTGTAGGTTGTGACAAGTCATAACCTCCCTCCTTAGTCTTGATGGTGGGTTCCTCTACCAGTGGCTTCGCGGTCTTGGAAAGAGTCTTGCCGCCCTTACTGAAAGATGTAACAATGCGAACGCTGCCCATGGCTAGGTGGATATGCTACGAATGATAATCGACATTGCAACGAGTTTTCTTCTTGAAAGTTCATCCTAGCAGTGATTTCATGCCTGCATTCTTAGTGTTGGGCAACACATAGAAGATTATTGGGACGCTTTCAGACTCGATAGAAACTACAACCTTGCACTTTCCTAATAGCATGTAGGGTTGGCCTCCATAAGGGGTGAGATAAGCCTTTGTGGGGGGGCTGCAATTGCTGTTTGCCAATTTGGGTCCAATGGTCATGAGTCAAGATATAAAATTCAGCCCCCTCATCGATCAATGCGTTGATGGTGCATGTGTGCTTAGCAACGACCATCATGCGTAGGTAAGCTCGTGGTACTGCTTCCTCATCCTCACCGTCCACCTCAATGATAGTGGCTACTGAAACGTGGACAAGGGGTGCTAGAATTGGGGGCTTATGCAGTGGGTGTGTGGGAGGGAAATACTTCTTTATGCGGCTGCCATTAAAGAAGCCTATGCTCTCACCCTCTAGGGTTTCTAGTTTGATGTTGCCAGTTCGGCTGATGGTTCGAACCTTAAAATGTCCTAGCCCCCGAAACTTCAGCTTTTGCTTATGTCCTTTGACTGAGTATAGCAGTACTAAGTCACCCTATTTGAAGTTGCACTACTTGACATGCTTGTCAAACCAACTTTTGTGTCTTGCCTTCTCGTATATGAGTGCATGGGTGGCTAGAAGCTGGGTTTCAAGTTCAATCAAGTGTTCCGTCCATGTCCCCTTCCCATTCCATTTTTCTTAAAGGGCAAACTTGAGGCTTGGTACGAAGAATTCCAAGGGAAGGATTGCATCAGTACCATATGTCAATCTAAATGGGGTCATCGTCTTATAAGCCATGCGGTAGGCCCACAGGGCCGCCATCAATTTGTTATCCCAATCACTGCGTGAAGCAGAGACGACCTTGGTCAGGATGTTTACTAGGATTTTATTTGTTGATTCAGCTTGACCATTTACCTGTGGGTAATAAGGTGAGGATTTTCGATGGATGATTAGAAAGGATGACAGGAGGTGAGCTATTACTTCATTGATGAAGTGTCTACCCTAGTGGTTGACTAGTTTGATGGGACAGTCGAATCGTGAGATCACTTGCTCCCATAGGAACTTAGCAGTCGTCCTAGCATCATTCTTTCTTGTAGCTCGTGCTTCTACCCATTTGGTTATTTAGCTTGTGAGTATTGTGCCGCGGGACTAATGGGTCCGATGAAGTCAACTCCCATTTCTCAAAAGGTTGTCATACGATAATTGGGATTAGCTCCATGCGATCTTTACGGATAGAGACTTTTGTTCGTTGGCACTTATCACAATGCTTCACAAATCGTGTTGCATCTCGAAAAAGGGTAGGCCATCACAGTTAGGACTGCATCACTTTGTGGGCTGTCACGTCTCCGCCACTAAAATGTCCTCCTGCAATTCCGTCGTGTGGCTCTGTCACAGTACGTCATGCATCTCATGCTCACACATGCATCTGTGTATAGTAACACATCTTGTCCTAGTCTATAAAGTTGTCTAGCTATCAACTGATAGGGTTGGATTTTCAAGATAAGCTGCCTACGTCGGGCCTTTTCTATTGGTCATTCCGGTAGTCCGTGTTCTAGCACTTGAACTATGTCATCTGCCCAATATGGTACCATGTCAGCTCTAAACAAATATTTTTCATTGGATAAGTAAAATAGATGCACATCTAGCACTTCGTCCACAATGCCTTGTTCAACTACTTCTCACGTGGGGATGCGGGATAAATGGTCAGCCATGTAGTGCTATTTTTCCTTACGCACCATCACGGAGAAATCAAACTCCAAAATCAGAAGAAGCCATCTAGCAATGTGTCCTCTAGTGCATGGTTTGTTAACCAGATACAACAAGGCTTGATGGTCAACAAAGAAAGTAAAAGATGTAACTAGAAGATAATGTCAAAATTTCTTTACGGAAAATACCATGGCTAAGCCGTCTTGCTCCGTTGTCGAGTAATTCATTTCGATCTCAGTGAGTTGTCTGCTAGTAAAGCTCACTGGGTAGTCCAGATTGTGTTCACCAGGTTGGCACAACACAGCTCCTATGGCGAGTTTCGAAGCATTGATGTGTACGTGAAAGGTGAGTGTCCAATCTGGGGTTCGTAGTATTGGTGTTGTGGTTAGAGCCTTTTATAGTTCCTCATACACATGTTGGCATTCCTTGGTCCATTCGAATATAATCAACAGTTTTTATAGAGGTCTAGCAATCAATGCATAGTTTAACACAAACCGTTGATAATACCCTGTATGTCCTAAAAAGCACTGAACACCCTTGTAATCAGTTGGGGGTGGAAGATTGACAATGACCTTGATCTTCGAGGAATCTATGGCAATGCCGTTCTTTGACACCATGTGTCCTAGGATACATCCATGCTTCACCCAGAACTGGCACTTCAAGGGGTTCAATGAGAGACAGTATAGCCAACATCATTCCAAGACCGCTTGGAGCTTGTCTAAGTGTTCTCGCCAAGTAGAGTGAACATACAAGTCATCCACAAAGACCTCTAACTCCTTCTTCAGCATGTCCTTGAATATTATACACATCAGTCTCATTGGAAAGTGGCTGGCATGTTAGTCAATCCAAAAGGCATGACTATGTAGGCAAAGACTCCCCATTCAGTGGCGAATGCAATCTTATGCTTATCATTAGGATGCACTTGCACCTGATTGTATCTAGAGAAACTGTCTAAAAAACCATAGGCCTCTTTTCTAGCTACTCTCTCGAGCATGTGCTCTTGGTGTACGGCAGTGGGTAGTTATCTCTCTTCGTAGTTGCGTTTATCTTCTTGTAATTGACATGTACTCTATTCTCTAAACCGTACTAGATAGTTGCCTATCATACGACTCTTTGATTTGAGTGATCCTAAAGGAACAGAGTTTAGTTGCTACCGAACAGAAATGATTTCACATTAAGAGAACATCCAATCTTTCCATTCTTCTTTAGGATGATGACTACGGGCGAGACTCAGTCTGCATTTTCAATTTCATAGATAAATCTCACTCTCATCAGTTTATAAATTTCTTCCTTAACAGTGTGAGCGTGCTTTGGATTCATGGGATACAGTCGCTGCTTAAGGCGTTGCATTAGGTGTCATGGGTATGTTGTGAGTCACCAAACTTGGGTCTACCCCTTTGAGTTCCTTTAGCAAGATTTCTCTTGAAGCAAAGAAGGGTGTGTGGAATTAACTTGCTTTACCTGCATACGTGCCGTTTGCCGATAAAGATTCTTCTTTTGAAGACCATAGTGGTACTCTTGAGCGATGAATCCCTTGAATAGGGTTTGATGAAGATTCCTCCTAAGTGATTCCTTGACAAACACTCGTTGAAGAAGAGGACAACTCCTTAGATGTTTCTTCCTTCATAGAAATTGTAGAGCATAGCTTGAGAACTCCTCAGCGGGGACATAAAAAATGAGGGCTGAAAAGATGAATGGGTTGCATCTTACCCATCGAACCTCCAATCCTCACTAAGAGAACTAAATACGGGCACCACCTAGCCAAAGGTAGGATGGGCTAGGACATCCCTTTTCTCAAAGAGAATGGAAATAACCAAGCCAAAACTTCACGAGAGAGAACATATGACTTAGTGAGGGCCCCATAGGATCCCCTAGTCTGCTGTTCATCACCCTTCAGCATGGTGGAGATAGCATCTAGATCGACTGGCATAGTCTTCCAAGTGTCCATCTCTAATCTGCTATTCGTCACCCTTCAGCATGGTGGAGATAGCATCTAGATTGACTGACGTAGTCTTCCAAGTTTCCATCTCTAGTCTTAGAGCCTTTGTTCGATTGTGTAAGAAGATGAGACCGTTGTCCTAGTCTTCTATGACTCTCGTGTTGCACATCCATGGTCGGCCTAGCAGGATGTCGTAGTAGTCCACTCCCTTCATGACTATAAAGTCAACCGAGAATTGGATTCCTGCAATCTTCATTGGCCAATTTTTCAACACTCCGAACGGTCTCATCTTCATTCCATTTTCCAATGTGACATTAAACCTAGCAGTCTCGACCAGTGGGTTACCCCAAGTTTGGAGTACCACATGGCTTAGCACACTCATTCCTGCCCATGTGTCCACAATCCCCTTTCTGGTGACGTCCCCTAGTGCTAAGATTGGTAGGACTGCGTGCATTTTCGTGCTTTCCCAAAAGGTGTTGACGTGCAAGGATTTAGGCATGGAGTGCTGCGTCAAACTTGGTATTTGGGTTTCTACATCGTGCTTAGGAAAGTATGTGGTAATTGGTTCATTGGTTCTTCAACCCACTACTTCAGCTCTAGCCATAGAGTTGGATGCTGCCTAAGGAGGTCGCCTAAGCATAGAGTTGTAGGGGTGGTCACTAGTGTATTGAGGAGGTTGCAAGTCACTTGTCTCTCTCCTAGGTTTATGATTCTTGGCCAATGGCCTTGATTGCCTTGTTGGCCTGGAGCATCTAGGCTTTGTCTAGGTGACCTAGCTTGTGGTGCTATCACCTCCCTTGAACTTGGTCGTGGGAGAGAGATTGGCATGCTTATGCTTGAGAGGTCATTGATCTCGTCTTCGAGTATGGGCTCAATGTCCTTCAAGTGCTTCTAGGCCTCCTTCACCCATTCTTTCACCTTCTTGATGGCTTTGAGTTGGCACTTCGGATTGGGGTACTCCCCGACCTTAGCACTTCCCTTTTCAGTCATTCAAGGAGCCAACATTTCTTCTTCTACATCCATGACTTTCCCCTCAACCGGCAGTGTTGTGGCACTTTTGGTTTTGAGGGGTGACCTTAACGTCAGGTCTCTTCTTCCTTTGTCTCCAAGTCTTCTTTCCAACTGATGAGGTTGCATCAAGGTTTCTAGGCCTTGGCAATGATATGCCGGCCTGCTTCGTCTGTGCGTGGGTAATGACATGCAATGGGATAGGTGTGGCCTCCCGTCGAGTGTCTTCAGACCGAACAACCCCAATGGAACCAATAGCTTGTTTGGCGAACTAGAGGATGGCCTTTGCTTAGGGAAATCGACAAAGAGATGAGTGATTCCACACTCAGTGCATCTCAAGTCCGCCTTATCTCTATTTTCTTGCTCCCTCTTGGGGCATCGTGAAGAAATATATCCGGGGTGACCGCAAACATACATCTGGTTCTTGGGTTTTCCTCCTAGGCCTCGGCCTCTCCCTCTACCTAACGCCATCATTGGTATTGGTCGATAGTCCATGAGAATAGTGTTGCCTTTCTCATCGTACGATACACATGGGTTTACATAAGGCTCGTCACTGCTAGTCTCTCCACATAGTGGACTAAAGTATTACTCGGTGGATGGGTCACATAGGGTTCAAGCGGTCTAGGGATACCTATAGGGTTTATTTCTATCCTAGGGATGGTCGGTTTAGCGTCATTAGGTGCTAGGAGAGCCAATGGGGCTCCCCTTCCAAAGAAGTTCAGTGGCCTATTTGCAAGGTAGGGTTGACCGTAAGGCTATGGCTGTGGGAGCCTTCGAGGTAATCAACAATGCATGCTGCCATGGCCGAACCTACCACAATTAGCACAAGGTCATGACCTAGGGTCTTGACACTCAGCTGGTAAGTGGTTTCCACTGCAATGCACACATTGGACATGTGGGCACATTGGTCGTCTCATCATCTTTTATAGTTTGGCTATGTCCATCCTAATATCTACTAGCTCTTGTCCCAAATTAGTGCCCTTCCCTTTGTCCTGAGTGCTTGGGTCTGCTCTCTCACTCAACGTTGAGGCTCTCTTGGAACTCTTGGCACTAGACTCTTCTTGCTTTGAGCCTCTGGAGGCTCTTTCCTTGAGTTGCTCATCCACTCTAATAGCTTCTTCAAATACCCTCGCTAGTGCGTCTCGATGCAAGCTCTAGTTGCTAGCCACGGCTTTATAGAGCTCTTTGCTTCCTATTCCGTTGATGAATACCGTGGATATTGCCCTTTTGATTGGTCTCTCGCTCGTGGGAATTCTCTTGAAGAGGCTCCTCACATGGGTCACATAATCTCAAATATCCTCTTTCTCTTTCTGCTTGACGTTCATGAGTCGCATTAACAAGTTATTGAAGTATCTAGGTTCAAAAAATTTCTTAATGAAGAGATTTTTCAGGCCATTGAAAGCGGCACGCTCCGCAGCATCTAGACTTGTGTATCATGTTCGACTCTTGTCACCTAAGCATAGTCCAAAGACTTGGGAGCATTGAGTAGGATCAGTGAGGCCGTTGGCCTTGCAGACCTGCTCAAACTGCTCCACAAAGTTGTATGGGTCGTCGGTTGCTTGGTATTTTTCTAGCTGCTTTGCTACCACATGGATTTTTGATTGGCTCTTAGAGCCTTGGTTGACTCCCAACCCTATCAGCAGCAATGTTGCCAATGCTGCAATGCTTTGTTTTGCAGATGTGTTATCTAGCATCCGCTTTATCAGGAGCTTGTTCAGCATGAGATCTCCTTCTAGCACTCTCTTGCTCTCTAACCGATTCCTGCCTGCTAAGGCTAGTACTCTCTGGATCTCTTGTATTTCTAAGCTTTGGCGTAAGTTCCTAGTTTGTTGATCCTAGTTGTACATAGCTAGGCCTTGCAGAGCCCTGCAAGCTAGTTTTCTTTCCTCCTCTAGGTCTGCTATGATGTCCTCTAACGGTCTACTGTGGTGTTCTAGCCGGGTTTGAGTCTCGTATTTGTTCACTAACTATCGGAAAACCTTAAGAAAGTCTCCTAGGTTAAGCTCCTCGTTGCTTCTACGGGTTGAGCTACCCTCTTCCATGTCTAGGACTTCCTGTTCTGCCAAGTTATTGATCAAGTTGATAAGGTTGGGTAGGTCCACTTTCGTGGTATTGTCTGTCCTTGTTGCATTCAAATTTTTGGCCGTGTTCTCTGCTTGGTCCTACTTTTGGCGATTTGATCTCCCTTCTATGTCTTTGGGTCTTCTCTTACTGGTGGGTTCCTTCAAGTTCTTAAGTCCGGGTGTGTTCCTTGTTAATTATAAACAGTTCTCAACTTATCCTCACTCTATGCATGTGTGCGTGTGTGTGCTCTTTTCTGTGCACTGTGCAAAATTAGGCTTTTAGCTTTTCTCAATTGTGCTTTGAACACTGGGATTTAGAGTGAGTGAGAAGACAAGTGCCTAGATGACTCTATCACTCTCGTCATGGGTTTTGACTGATAGGCTTGTATGCCCAGTTTTTGGCCATGCTGGTTTATAGGGTTCTTTGCTATTTCCTCCGCTCTGTCATGATTCGTTAGTGCTCTAAGACTCCACTCGATGTTGCTGTCAGGATGAAACGCTAAATGGTTGACTAGTGTCACCTCTATGCCCAAGTCTCGCGAATCCCTTTGTTTCTTATGCCAGAAAGGCTTCTCGAGCATCTGTATGGTCTTCAGATGTTTAGACAACCGGTGTCTTGGTGGTCTAGTCTAATTTTCAAAAAATTTATGGAAAATCAAACTCGGCCCAACATGTCCGAATTATAGGGGCCGAATGACTGATTCGGATGGGCCGAGTACACGTTGAATCGAATGACTGATTCGGATGGACCGAGTATATGTTGGGACGAGCGACTAATTTGAATGGGCCGAGAGGTGGGCATTTGAGTTGAGAGGGCTGAATGGCCAAAGGCGAGTGGACTGAGGGCCGAATACGGCTGAGGGGGCTGAACTTTGATGTGTTTGAGTTGAGTGGGCCGAGGGCCAATTTTTCAACTATTCGAGTTGATTGGGCCAAATGGCTAAATGGGAGTGGACCGAGGACCGATTTTGGGACTCGCATAATTGCCATCACTCAGACGGGGGCCGAACACGATGTGTTTTCTCTGAGCCGACGCAGAATTCACCATGCAGAGCGATTGTGATCTTCACACTAGTCGAGCACCTTTAGATCCTACCTACACATGAGAAAGAAGGTGTGGGTATATCTGTAGTGGGCAATGAACTTGTCCATGATGCGATTGAAGCATGTCTATGCAATGAAGTTCCCTCACACACACACACTCTCTCTCTCAAGCAACTAGGGTTTCAAATGAGCTCTCCCTTGGTCTCATGGCTATTAAACCCCTCCACAATGTTCTTGCTACTCCTGCCCACTCGCTTGTCGGCCTCAACCGCCTTTAGCTCTCCTTCCTCCCTGATTTTCCCAGATCCCTGTTTGGCATATTTTAGAGCAGCAAACCCCACACTTTTCCAATTGATTTTCTAACCTTAATCTACTCTAAATGCAACAAGAATTGAAAACAAAGTATTGAACTAATTTCTCCTACTGAACTAACCATCAAAGACAAAAAATACTTACTTGTAGCATAGATTAAAGACCCAAAACATCCTATCTATCTCAAGCTCCAAATGAAACCCTTACTTCGATGCTCAATTTGAAGTGTGCAAGCACTTAAGCTTGCACGAATCCATTTGTTCCCAGCAACAGAACCAGAATGTAGAGGTGAGTACAAACTCAACTGCCAAAACCCATAGACCGCTTATTGTTCAAGCGTTTCAAGCGAGCACTAATGGTTATATCTCACATAGCCGATGCGCTATCCTGCTCTATGAGTGTAGTGAGCTTACCTTGATGTCTGATCGAGTTACTTCCTCTCTCAAGCACTTCGATAGCTCCACGATTCTTGATGCAAGGTCAAGCATTTTGAAGCCTCCACCTCCAAGCTCCATTCTCCATAGCCGCACGTGAGACAAAAGAAGAGAAGAGAAGGGGAGAGAAAAAGAAGAGAGGAGATGGTGGAGAGCTTCACCTCCTTGATCCCTCACCCTCACACACTCACTCCCTCACACTCTCACACTCCCTCCCTCAAGTAAACACAAGCAAGAAAAAAGAAGAGAAGAGGAGAAAAAGGTGAGTCTCTTGTTGCCATACACCAAAAGAATAAGCTCTCATTCATCTTTTGAACTTTATATACAAAGCCCTAAATCCCCTTTGGACATCATCCTCTTTTTACATGGCCAGCCATGGGCCCTTTTTTCCATTGCTCTCCTATCTTCCTAGCTTCCTTCCTACCACCCATCTACATTTACAATTTGCACAGGTTAGAGCATGCTCTTAAAATAAATCATGGTGCGCCTTGCGCTCTTTTACAAAAGTATTTACTTGCACTTTTTCTTGTGCACCTCTCCTTAATTGTGGACTTTTCCACACTTCTTGTGTTTCTTGATTTTTCTTGGCATGCCTTCATTCTCCATTTTTCTTTTGCCTTGGCCTTGTCTTCTGCTTTAGATTTTTTGGATTTTCCACCTTGTTCGTCTAAGGGTGAATGCATGTGCATCCACTCCCTCTGAGTCCCTACATCAAGTAAAACATAATCTTTATAACCTCTTTAAATGCATTAAGAAAATCTACAGCTGCAATGACTGACTCTTCCACTATAAGATCTTTCAAGACATCCATGGCTGTCTCAATATGAGACTGTAACTTATATCCCAGTTGTTTGCCTTCTTGCTTGCTATCTTGTTTCTACTCTTGTAAAACCTCTTCCATAACATGCTCATGAGGTGACTGATTTGCAACTTTAGGAGGATCCACACTTCTTCTTCTCACTCTCTTACATATCCCTGCATTATCTTCATCTCTCTTCTGTTTCTCTTCCACAAGTACATGTGTGTTTTTGCCCTTTTGCTGAATATGTATCTACTCATGATTCCCAACTAGTTATGTCATGAATGTTTTGCCCTGTATGAGACATTTCACTATCAGTAACTTTCCTCTTTTTAGCTACATGCAAAGCGTGTGTCCATATTGTAGATTTCGGACCAACCATCACTTGGTTAGACATTCTATCCAATTGTAGATCAAAAGTAGAAGCATGCACATCCGCATAAGCATTTTGGACAACCAAGTCTTTCAACAACTTTTATATACATCCCTTTCCAAAATTCAAAGCAAGAGGTAATCCTGTTTCTTGTGCATGGATCTTGCCATCTTTCCAAAAGATGAGTGCCAAGGCCTCTTGATAAGCAGCACAATCCTTTCTTTCATGGTGCAAACTATCACACCACATACATCTTTTCCTTGGTTTAGGGGTTGCTGCCCATCCGCTTTCCTCTTGTCCTTTCTCATCCAATTTTATGACCTTCAAGTGAAGATTCTGCATGCCTTTGATCAATTCATCTAATACATCCTTCTCCCTAACATTGGGAACAATAGGTGCAGCCATAGGATTAGCCATATAAGTGGATGACTTACTGATACATCAACTGTTTTGCTCATAACAGTGGGAAAGCTAGATACATGCAATCTTTCTCTTCTATGATTTTTCACCAATGTAGTAATAACTTCCTTAACATGCCTCCACTCTGTTTTAAGACCTGTCTCTATAGTTTGATCCTCTAACAAATCATCAAGCTTCTCTCGAAGCTTAGGATCCGTTGCTTGTAGAAACAATTCAATCTTCTGACTTGCAAGAGCTTGCTGTTTTGCAAGAACTAATTGCTCAAATTGACTTTTAAATTCTCTTACTAACTCTATAGCCACAAGATCCTTATTGGGTAGTAGAATCCACTCTTGGAAAGTCTTGCGGGTAATCAAACTGGTATCTTCAACGTAAAATTCTTCCCTGAGTGTCTTCTTGAAAGCTACCCAGTTTGCATCCTACATGTATAATTCAGTAACTCGGGCTTTTAATTCATGTACAGTGACCCATACAAAATACTGGCTCCATGCAAGTTGAGCCACCCCAAAGAATTCCATCTTTTGAGCATAGGTATGCATATATGCAGATACATTCCTTCCATTGAATAACTTCATCTCACACTCTATTGCCAACATGTCATTTATCACAACAATTTCTATTTGAGTAGAAGCTTGCATTACTTGTTGTTGTTATACCTGCTTAAGCATGTTCATATTCTACACTAACTGCTGCAAAACATCACAAGAAATTGTGCTTGAAGGTTTTCCCATCACGTCTTTCCTTTTGATGACCTTTCACGTCGGGTTCACCAATATCAGAGGGGTTTTAGTCGAAAGATCATATCTATCGGGGATCAGAGTTAGAAGGAAGTAGAGAATAGGAGATGGAAGATAAGAAAAATAATAGATAAGAGGTACACAAGATAAAGACAAAGCACAATGAATCAAAGTACTATGTATTGATAGAACTTGAAATTCCTTGTCTAGCACTACTCAAAAGCAATCTCCAAGCATTAGATCTCCTGGAGCTCCCTTGTAGACAAAAAATGTACATCAAAATAGTAGCTTCTTCTCTACTACTCAGGCCACAAATTTGATGGTTCCGTTGGCTCCAAAAGGGGGATAGAACCCTAAAACACATGGTTAGAAATCTCCCAGATCACTCCTTCTTTTTCTAGTTTAGAGTGTTGTTTGCTACTTTGTAAATTGTGATCACGCCACGTGCAATTTTGGCTGCTCTTCTTTTTGAATGAAATCTCCCCGAACTGATTGAAAAAGCAACTTGCTTTTTGCATAACACCATATTCTAGAAAATTTTAACTTCTTTTTAGGATATTTATAATAAATAATATCTAAAACATAAAAAATAGACTAAATTTATAAAAAAATCTAGTATTTTTTGAACCATCCATACTATGGACACTGACACTAATGACTACTATGGTATTGACTCTCTAGATTGATGAGAAAGCTGGGTGATGATGCACTCCATGTGTTTTCACATTATTTCCGTGTAGTGATACGACAGTGGTTGCCTATCATAACAATTAGATTTCATATTTATTTAACATTTAATTGCGCATTGAGTTTGTCCTTGGTTGACAAGTGTATTATCTTAGTGCTTGTCCTAATTCAAGAGTTGAAGGTTGGATGGGACACTAGCTTGTTGCAAGAGTTCATTAACAACATGAGGTGTTGACATTTTCCCATCACTAGCTTTGCAAATCCTTAAATGATGCATGGGAAAAGAGGTGCATGCAATGACCACATTCTTACATGATATTGTCTCAACCTTGTCAAGAGCTATGTGGGTATCATTGAGACCTCCACAATATTCAAATCATTTCTATATTCACTCTAAATTGACTACATTTACTCCAAGGCCTCAATTACTTTTATAGATTTCACCTCTTGAGAGAGCAGATGATGCAAGGGATCCTAGTTAGTAGGAGGTTATTAAGAGACCTCATGCTACTTTGAATGAGATTTAGTGCCAGTTGTAATAGAGTTATATACACAAGTGATTGTAGTACTTATATTATGTACTACTTTTATATATATTCATCAATTGAATTGTCAAGAATCGTGTGATGGGAGAATTTTCTTGAGCTGCTGTGCCAAACACACACTGTATACACAAGAAGAAGCTCACTCAAGAACACAAGAAGAGAGATGGAGGCCTTGTCAAGAATCGTGTGATGGGAGAATTTTCTTGAGCTGCTGTGCCAAACACACACTGTATACACAAGAAGAAGCTCACTCAAGAACACAAGAAGAGAGATGGAGGCCAAAATGTTTTCTTGCTGGTTTTTTCTTCTTCTTCCACACACTATACAATGTACACAAAGTATAGATAAGATACAACATAAAGGAAAGTAGCCTTCTAAGTCAAACAATGCACAACTGACTACACTAATCGACTGGCTTTATATCTTTGCCAGATGTAGGTAGGTGTAACAAACTAAATATAATAAGTGATAAGTCAGCGGCCATGTAAGTATCATAATGACCACCAACATGCTAAGTGTAGACGTGTGGACTTATCTAGCCAGGTGGTCCATCATCAATGTCCGCACGTGTTGAGCTTGTCATCTCAACACTCCCCCTCAAGCTCAATTCTATCTCTACAACTCCAAGTAAGCTTCGAAACTTTCGAAGCTTCTCTACACCCAATGCCTTTGTGAAAATGTCAGCTATCTGATCTTGTGTGCTGACATATACCGAGTCAATCTCTCCTGCAAGTACCTTCTCTCTCACAAAGTGGTAGTGCACCTCAATGTGTTTCGTCCTAGCATGGAACACTGGATTCCTAGCTAGTTGTATGCTACTCATGTTGTCACAATGAATGACAACTGGACCATCTCCCTGCACGTCCAAATCATCTAATAACTTTTGTAGCCATACCACCTCACATGCTGCCATAGCAACATCTCTATACTCAGCCTCTGTACTCAATAAAGCAACTATAGGTTGCTTTTTGCTGCTGCATGTAATTGCTGCACTACCAAGGGAAAACATGAACTCACTTGTAGATCTTCTGTCTGACATGCTACCAGCCCAATCTACATCTGTGTATCCAAAGACCTGTACGTCCTTACCTACCTCATAAAAAAGTCCATAATGTAAAGTGAACTTTACATACCTCAATATACGTCTAACTGCATCCAAATGAGGCTTTCTAGGCATCTGCATAAACTGATAATAAGTCCAATAGCATAGCTCAAGTCTGGCCTTGTGATAGTCATGTAAATCAAACTCCCTACTATCCTCTTGAACATAGTAGGGTCTTCTATCTTATCCCCAACGTTAGCACTCAACTTCACATTTTGCTTCAATGATACTAAAAGAGGCTTACATGCTGTCATACCATACTTGGATAACATATCCAAGCCATACTGCCTTTGGGATAGCCATATATCCTCATCACATTTGATCACCTCAATACCAAGAAAGTATCTTAGCTCACCCAAATCCTTTATCTCAAACTTCTTCTTCAAGAAGTCCTTAACTTTAGCAATCCCATTGTCACTGTCACATGTAATAATCAAGTCATTCGCATAGATGACTATGATGACCAAACCTACATCTCCCTTTCTCACATAAAGTGAGTGATCGACATCAAAAATACAAAATCTAATATTGACAAGATACTCTCCAATCTTGTCAGACCATGCTCTAGGTGCTTGCTTTAGCCCATAGAGCGCCTTCTTTAACCTGATCACATATGTGGGATGCTCTAAATCCTCATAACCTACTGCTGACTGCTCCATATACACTTCTTCTTGCAATTCACCATGCAAGAAGGCATTCTTAACATCCATTTGCTGCAAACTCAAACCTTTGGCTGCTACCAAGGCAATCACACATCTAACAATTGCCATCCTAGCAACTGGACTGAATGTCTCTTTATAATCTATGCCATATGTTTGAGCATAGCCTTTTGCAACCATCCTAGCCTTATACTTGCTAACTAAATCGCCTGCATTTATGCTTGACTTTGTAAATCCACTTACAGCCAATAGCTTTCTTACCCTTAGGTAAGGTTACCAAATCCCAAGTCTTATTGGCTTCTAATGCAGCCATCTCCTCATCCATTGCTGCATCCCAATGAGCATGACCAACATCATCCTCAAAACAAGTGGGCTCAACATCCTCAACTAGTTTCACCATATAAGCATAATGATGAGTTGCATATCCTTCAAAACCAAATCTTTTAACAGGGCATCTGACCTTGCTAGATTTGCGTACCACCGGATCACTCAATTGAGCCTTTACATTACTATGAGCTCTCTGTACACCTGGCGTCCTGACTGAAGGAATGCCAAGCTCATCATCCAAACTCTCCGAACCACTAGAATCTCCATCAAATCCCAAATGATTGGTAGATGCATCATTACCATCTAGAACTTTCTTCTTTCCTTTGTCCTTTCCTGCAACACTTATAGATCCACCTAAAGATGTGGGGCTACTCAGTCTCCCAAACCAAGGGCTCACTGTAGGTGAGTACCAGATGAAGTTTCTGGTCCACCAAGACTCCGTGATTCTTGTTTATCTTTCTGCACATAGGTGTCCTGATCATTATCATCATCCAAAACATCACCAGTAGGTGTATACCAACTTCCCATCTCATCAAAGATAACATCCCTGCTCACTCTGAACTCACCTGTAACAAGGTTATAACAGCGATACCCTTTTTTCTCTAAAGAGTATCCAATAAAAATACATTTTTTTGCCTTTGGATCAAGCTTCTTCCGTAGCTCATCTGGCACATCAACGTATGCAACACAGCCAAATACCTTCAAGTGCGATACATCAGGCTTCTTGCTAGTAAAGCATTCTTCAGGAGTCATCCCATAACATCATATTGGAGAATATGGGAATTTTCCATAAGTTTGGGACACATGGTCAAATCTTTGGATTTATTATAACTTGAACACTATAACTCCAAATTAAGCGCTCTATAGCTCAATATATTCTATTTTTCAAGCGCTTTCCAATGATAGGTCACATCATATGGTTTTGAGAAACTTATGGGCATGTTATCCGGGTGCCACCTTTTTAGTATTCAAAAAATGGGAATTGGGAGATTTCCAAACTCACTAATATTGTGTTCCATGAACTGCAGCTGTGGGAGTTCTGTTCATAATGTAAACAACAGTATGGATAGCCTCAGACAAAAAATATTTGGGCATATTCTTTTAAGTCATTAATGCCCGTGCAACTTCTATAATATGCTTGTTTTTTCTTTCTGCAACACCATTTTGCTATGGGGTATACCTGCAAGTAAATTGCATATTTATCCCATGAGTCCTCAAAATGCCACTGAACTCATTAGAGAGGTACTCTTCCCCTCCATCTGATCTCAAGCACTTCATGTTTAAGCCTGTTTCTGTTTCAACACCTGTCTTAAAAGATTTGAAGTGCTCAAACACATCACTTTTTTCCTTCATGAAGTATACCCATAACTTCCTTGAATGGTCATCAATAAATGTGACAAAGTATTTGCTTGCCACCAAGAGATACATTCTGTGTAGGCCCCCAAACATCTGTATGTACTACATCGAGTATTTTTCTACTCACTTCTCTATCATGCGAGAAGGGTTGTCTTGCCTGCTTACCAAACTGGCATGCTTCATAGACTTTATGCAATTTTGCAACTCTAAAAGAAGGCAACCCTGTAACCAATCCTCTAGACTGCATTAATTTCAGCCTTTGCACATTTGCATATCCAATATGTTTATGCCATATTTCAATATCTGCAACTACTCCTTTTCCTTTAGCATATATAGCAGTATCCATTGCAAGAATTCCAACATCTAAAGTGAACATTCGGCCAACTCTACTTCCTTTTGCGACCAACCTACACTTATAATTTAAGTCTTCTACAAAATAACCTTTTGCATTGAATCGGACTTGCAACCCATACTCTATCATTTGGCCAACAGACACTAGATTCTTTGTAATTGATGACACATGTAATACATTTGTCAGACTCTTTGTCTGGCCATCATACAAAGACAAGGGAACCTTTTCAATGTGTGAAATTGGGTGGCATGAATCATCACTCGTTTGCACATAACCTGGGTTTTGTAAGTCATGCATCTCTCTAAACCATTCAACATGACTAGTCATATGATTAGATGCACCTGAATCGACATACCATACATCATCATGTGTCCCCTTTCTTGTAACTGCATTCATCATATGCTGCATAACAAACAGACGCTCATTTTTATCTTCATTTTGTCGTGAAGACGATGCATAGTTTCCTTGCTATAGTTTACCATTGCAAATATTATCATTCTTAGCATAACAATTGGCTGCAATATGTCCTGTTTTGCCACAATAATGGCAAACAATAGCAAAATTTCTAGAGCCTCTTGATCCGAGAAAATCACAAAAAAATATTCGTCTAACACTTTGTTGATTTTTTGTATATTTGGAGGTTTGAAATAAAGAAGAGGGTGGGAACAACCTCTTGAAAAATCCAAGAAATCATTGGATGGAAACATTTCATGGACCGGTTTACCAAGGGGGGGTGAAGAGTAAAGATCAATAGAGAAAGGTGAAGGGAAAATGTGTAATGTGAAAAGAAAAGACATGAAATAGATTTGGAGCCATCCAAAGGGCATGTGAGGCTCATAATGTCATGGCTTTGGAGCCTTATGATAATTCAAACAAATGGGACCCTTCTTGGAAGCATTAGTGGAAGAAAAATCAGACACATGATTTTGTAAGATTTTTTAAAAATACTTTCACTCCGATCCAAAAAAACTTTTCAACATGAAAGTTTTAGCGCATGAGCTAAAGTTTTGGTTGGTATTTTTAAATAAATTTTTAGAGCTACGAATCGAGAGATATGACCAAAATGGTGGATGCCAACTTTTTTCAACTGCAGTGGAGACTACCTCCCAATTTTATACACACCCACACTTTCTTCCCCACACTTAACACTTCCATAAAACATCATTCATTAAACTCCCAACCCTTTCTCCTCTCTTCTTCTCTCTCTTAAGCTAATAAACCAGTAGAATTCCCCTCTTAAATCACCCTCAAATCATCCTTAATTGTAGTAGTAATGTATGAATTCTCACTACTCTCTCTCCATTATTGCTAGATATGATCTTATTTTATGAAGATTCTCTATATTTTTTTAATAGGAGAGCTCTTGGACTCAAGCTATGGGAGGGAGAATGGAGACAACTCATCTATGATGGAACTTGATTAAGTACAAAATTGGTCAACAAAACATCTAGATAGAGCTTCCACATTGGTGGAACTGCCTTAATGTAGCTTTGGTGGTGTTAATTCCTATTCTATCTTAACCTCCTCCCTAAACACCCTCAAGGCCTATATAAGGAGGCCTTATCCTTTGTAATTTGCAAGAGAGAGCCAAGAGGCCTTCTTCAGCCCTATTGAGCCTTCCCCATTCTCTCTCATGAGCTTATGCAGTTCATTCCCTTACTATAGCTTATGCATGCTCTACAATGTAATAAGCCCATGCTATTGGTGTCCATATCTTGCATATTGGTTATGTCTTGAGAGTTCTCCATCTTTTGTGTCCTCTTAAGTTTTATTGATTCATCTATTTTTTGTAGTTCTCTCTCTTTCTCTCTCCCTCTCTTAGTTTTCCTCTCTTCTCCCTCACAAGCTTCTCTCCCTCTTGCATAGCATCCTAGTCCGCTCTTCCATGACTAGGTGTTGCCCTTACCTCATTCACTTTGTTTTGGCAGAAGGGATTTTGGCATAGTATAGAGGTTGCCATACCGAATTTTCTTCATCACCTCTGTTCTGCCATCCACCTCTTCCTCTAGAGCTCCCCTTGCCTCTAAAGTTTCCTTTGCCTCTAGAAACCTGCATTTCACCAAACTATTGATTGAACTTGTTTTGCTGGTTATCGCCAGCACGTCCCATACCATGGCCTCTCAAAGAGGATCTACCATGTCCTCTTCCTGAACTCAAGTAAAATGCTTAGACATGTTCACCATTTCTTTCAGACGAATCACCCTGCATATTGATCTCTTCAGTAATCATGAGAGAGATCAACTCATCAAAAACTAAAAATGGCTTACATACATATACTAAAGTAACAAATGATTTTCATGTCTTCTCATTGTTAAGGCCACTTAGAGTGGATGAAACCAAATCATCATCATCCGACATTGCATCAATCACTGTTAAAGCATCTGCAATGCTCCTCACCTTCAATACATACTCATTGACATACATTTTTTCTTTCTTCAAGGCATTCAACTCTTGCTTGAGTTGAATCTTTCATGCCTTTGTATTTACTGAAAACATGCTCTCAAAAATTGTCCAAGCTGCATGTGAAGTTTCTGCATTCCTGATATGTCCCAACATACTATTATCAATGATTGCAGATAGCGAGTACATCACCTTTTTGTCTTTCGCATTCCACTCTTTCCATGCTTTTAACTCATCTGCAGTCGGAGGGATACCCAGCTTTGGCTCCTTTTCTTCACCTGAAACAAACTCATAAAGGCCATTTCCAATGAGAAAGTTCATCACATGGAACTTCCATGAAGGGTAGTTGTTCTTGTCGAGCTTCTCAATAATGGGATTTCTATTATTCTCTGCCATTATCACAAACAAGGATACGACACAGCAAGCTAGTCTTCTACAATCTTTCACAATACGTGCATAGCAATACATCAAGCAACCTATTTCACAGATTGCTCAATAGTACATGTAATCTGCAACCTGTTTGCAGATAAACCTTATGTTTGCTTCTTGCAAAAACCTCAAAAATTACAGATTCGCAATCTATAACTTGTGCACCCACTTTCGATCAATATAGCCAAAATCACAGTGTACCCTGAAACTTTTGTCCGCAACCTTGCGGCTCTAAAACGGGGCCTGAAACGGCCTCAGACGCCCAAAATAACTGCGGATAGAATATATAGTAATCTGCTCGCACACCAAATCTCACAGCAATCTGAGATTTTTGCTCGACTTGCTTCCGGTGCCTCCACTGGCACTATCCAAGAGAGAGAGAGTGGAAGAATGGGAGAGCTTCTTACCCGTTGCCTGCTTACTCAAACCTTGCTTCTTCTCCTTCACTTCAGCCTTCGAAATCAGCCTCTCAGTGGCGCGGCTCTGATACCATGTCAAGGATCACATGATGGGAGAATTTTCTTGAGCTGCTGTGCCAAACACACACTGTATACACAAGAAGAAGCTCACTCAAGAACACAAGAAGAGAGATGGAGGCCAAAACGTTTTCTTGCTGGTTTTTTCTTCTTCTTCCACACACTATACAATGTACACAAAGTATAGATAAGATACAACTTAAAGAAAAGTGACCTTCTAAGTCAAACAATGCATAACCGACTATACTAATCGATTGGCGTTATATCTTTGCCAGCTATAGGTAGGTGTAACAAACCATGTAAGTATCATAATGACCACCAACATGCTAAGTGTGGACATGCGGACTCATCTAGCTAGGCGGTCCATCATCAATATCCGCACGTGTTGAGCTTGCCATCTCAACATGAATTGTGGAAGGTCATTGACAGGCTTCATGCTACTTTGGCTGAGCAACAATGATAGCAGATTGAGTCGTATGCACATATTATTGGAGAGAAAATTAGATGTAATGCTTGAATTATGTACTAATTCATTGAATGTTATGATGTGGAACTATTGTTATAATGAAATCATTCTTATTGAAAGCTACTTCAAGATCACTATTAGTATGATGTGCAAGTCTAGTACCTTCAAGATGAATTGTAGCATTGCAAGAGTGATTGAGATACACATGCCCAACACCTTTTTGATCTATTGCAATAGTGCATGTGATCAAGTCACACAGATGTTGCACATACATAGCATTGCTTACACCTATATACTCATATTGCACATGACATTTCTCACCATTGAGTGGAGCATAGTATGGCCCTCTATGCTCCTACTTTTGTTGTATCCACTCATATTGCACATGATATCTTGTGCCATTGGGTTGAGCATATCATGGCCCTCTTTCTCCTACTTAGGATCATCCACCACTAGATAGACACTTGAACACAATGTATTGGATATCTTTCACAATGCATGTGCTTTATGTCAAAATGACTTTGATATGGTAGGATGGTTTGGTTTGCCATGTGACCACAACTTCATTCTACATTACTTATCTAGTTGTATGGGTGACGATATTGCTTCTCCTCTATGTGGAGTAGATATCCCCATCACCACTTATTGCTGTTTGGGATGGATGATATATAACTTGGTTGTCATCACCACATTGATAACTTGAAATCCTAACTCTAACATCTGACTTGTAACATTTGACCAACATACTCTAAATTCTTTGTAATTGATGACACATGTAACACATTAGAAAAATATTTTGTTTGCCATCACGTAAAGACAATGGATATTTTTCACTATATGAAATTGGTCACTACATAACTTGGATTCTCTAAATCCTACATCTCTCCAAACCATTTAGCATGGTTGACTATATCATTTGATGCACTAGAGTTCATCTCTAGGAGGAGTTAGTACAACTTGTTTTGGAGCATGAAGAGCATCTTAAGGAGATTGGAGCTAGTGGATTTGGCTCTATGGAAGCTTTTATTGTAGGTTCAAGAGGAGGCAACAAGGACAAGAAGGCCAAGAATAAGAAGAAGAATACGTAGGTTTACCATTCAAAGACTTTCTTGGCCTCAAATACAGATTTAGATAAGCCTAAATGCCCCTATTGTGGGAACGTCACCCATCCTCTCCTCATCCTGAGAAGAATTGTTGGAAGAAACTTTGTCACCTTCATTTGGGAGCAAAAGATGGCACTAAATCATTTGAGCCTTCCTCTTTCTCTACATTAGCAAAGGAGGTAGAGACTAGAGAGACGCATATATATTAATTTTTTCTGTTTGGTTGAATGTTTCAAGTTGTTAAAAGATCAAGTTTGTTTAACATTATTAAGTTCATGTATGTGAAAAATAGGCACGAAAAAGGTCCCAAAACTCGTAAAAATTAATAACGGATGAACTGTGCATCAGAATGACAGGGAGTAAGAAGGAAAAATGTCAAGGGAAAGGGGTAGGACAAGCCTGACACATCAGATCAGAGTTTTGAAGCAATAAAGATGCGTTCACATGAAAAACCGTCCCATTTACGTGAATTGTTTCAAAAATTAATAACTTAAGAACCGTCTATCGGAACAGGGGTTGTAAAAAGGAAAAATAGGCAGTTCGAAGGGACAAACAAGACTGTAAGGCTGAATTGGTATTCCGGTGAACGTAGGGTACGTTCACATGGAAAAATCACAAAACAAAGAATAATGGCAAACGGTTAAGGAACAACCCCGAGGACATGGTAAAATAGAATGAAAGGGTGGGGAAGGGACCCCATCAGGGTAAAATAAAATCACAGCATAGATACATGATCATAACAGGGTACATGCATAGGGGTATGCAACTTGGACGCGCAGGGACGCATCCCCACACTTAAAACCTTAGGAGGAAGGGTAAATCCAACATTAAGAACCTAGTACCTCACATCGGACTAACCACAATGTCCCCACACTTAAGACATGACCGGTACTGAGAAACAGAAGGTGTAGGGTTAGAAAAACTTGGCCCATATTACCAAGGAGGAATGTCGACTATCGAGGTTGTCGGCTCCAGGAGGTAACAAGGTATCTTCACAGCACTTGTCCAACATCCTTTGTGGCAGGGATCTCGTGGCAGCACCCAAGGAAGGTAGATAGTTGAAAGAATCACATGAAATTTGTCGATGGCGAGGGATATTACACTCAACTCATGAGCACTCAAATGGACTGAAAGAGCAGTCACTTATCCCATGACTAACATCACTCGAGGAAATAATAATGAAACCCCATTAGGGGAGTTTTGAGGTCTTGAAAATGCCCTGTAAGAGATTTTAGAGAGAGAAAACAATTTAAGAAATAAAATAATTTTATAAAATTTTTAAAATGTTTATATTTTGGTAAGTTAAAATATCAAAATTCGTTAATAAGTCATTGTCGTGATATTCTCGTGGTCACATCAAACCTAGAAATCTAGGTCGCCATAAAGTTGGCAAAGGTTGTCATAATGAAGATCTTACCTCTCCTCATTAAAGTGAAAACTAATATTCAATTTAAATTTTGGTGGATACTCGATTGCCTCCCTCCATCGTTTCTCTCTTCTTTTTTTCTCCTCCTTAGTAGTCTCTTCTTTGTTTTCGTTATTGCTTCTAATCATATCCTTAGCTATGGATCAATCACCCAATGATCTTTGTAACTCAGCTATGGATCAATCATCCAATGATCTCTGTAGCTCTCATAAAAGACCTCTCTATCATCTTTATATTGAGTTGGATAGTGAGTATGAACCAATAAGAAAGAGAACAAAATCTATCACGGTTACAGAGTCTATGAAATATATACTGAGGTTTAAAGGAAAGAAGAATATTGATCTTTGGTTAGATGGAAAGCTATATCCCAAAGATCCTAGCAGAAATAACACTCCTCCTTTCTATAATAGCTCATCATTAATGAGGTTTATTGGTGATGGTGGCTACAATGGATTTTTAGGTTATACATTTAACCTTGTTGCAGAAAAGGATATCCTTAGACTAGAGAATCATCTTTTGATGAAACACAATATAGAGTTGTTGCAGAAGCTAGAGGATTGTCAACAAAAAATTCATTCATTGGAAAAGTGTATCAAAGCTTATCAACGAAAGCAAACTTTATTAGGTCTTCGAAATCGACAAAGAGCTCTTAAAAATATTGAGAATCTCAAACGAGGAGGAGGAGGCTGTGGTAAAAGAATCCAAGCAACAAGGTTTTTTTTCACTTTGAAAATCTTAAATATGGCTTTATTTAAATTACTTGCATTGATTTGTGATGTTAATTTTGCTTAGATCTCTTCTACAACCAAATGCAAGTGAAAGAGATTCTTTAAAAGCAGCTCAGTTTTACTATCATCTTCTTCCTTCAGTAGTTTCAAAGGATATTTTGGAGAAGAAGAAATTTAAAAAGGCAAAGAAACAATGCTTGGAGTCATTTGTAAAGGATCATTCTTTGGATTCTGAGTTAGTACAGAAGACACTGGATAGTATTGGTATCAGTCGAGATGCTTATATGCAACTTTTCCAGCTTTTACAATCAAATATGAAGCAAGGACAGGTACGCAATTGCATACTTCTAAAGCAATTTGTGGTTAGGACTATCAGACAGAGAGTTAATAACAAAGTGATGGGGATTCTAGGTGAGCCTTTTCATATCAAGGCCACCTTCACGGGCAAGAAAAAGGAGGTTACATTCAATGAATTTAACAAATTTTTCCTTGACTTGCCCACCCTACAATGCTTATTGATCAAATTTTATGACTTGTCAGTAGCAGAGGCACAAGGAGTGGCTAGATTTGTGATTAAACTTAATGAAAGTGAGATTCTAAAATGTAAAAAATTTGAGAGAATCTCTATCACCTTGATGAATAGAGCACTTTCATCAGGTCATTGCAATCACTCAACACCATTTAGTGTTCAATCTGAATATAACATCTAGTGGCTAGGAGCATTTGAGGTAGATACTGAGAATTTTGATATATTATATTGGGTTTTTTATCAAACATCAATACCTAATGTTACTCAAAGGCAACAAGCAGTAGAAGAGCTATTTGTTGAAGGATTTGGAAACTACAGGATTGAGTGGCACATAGCTGGTGACCTAAAGACACTCAAATGTATGTATAATGTATGAAAGGGAGCCAACTCAAGATCTCCTTACTTATACTACATGTCGCCAGCTACAGAGTTAAACTCAAGCAATTGGAATAGAGCTCCCTCTAGGCACAATAAGGATCTATAGTTTAAACCAGTCTTGGACATTCCTTTAGCGAATGTCCATATTTGTACACTTCATGCACTTTGCAGAATAATTGAAAAGCTTGTTCATCTCTATATAGGATTTGCATGGAAGCTGAAGCCATTATCAACAAGAACAGATACTATAACAAAGGTCGAAAAGTTCTCTCTGCAATTGGTTTCCATGGTGGCAATGTTGTTATTGTCAAGAATCACGTGGTGGAGGGGGTTGCTCAAGATGCTGCGCCGAACACACACAGAATGCACAAGGAGAAGCTCACTCAAGAGACAAGAAGAGAGATGGAGGCCAAAAACGTTTTCTTGCTGGTTTCTTCTTCTTCTTCCACCCACTTTACAATGTACACAAAGTATAGATAAAATACAACATAAAAGAAAAGTGGCCTACTAAGTCAAACAATGCATAACCGACTACACTAGTCGACTGGCGCTATAACTATGCCAGCTGTAAATAGGTGTAACAACCTGAATATAATAAGTAATGAGTCAGTGGCCATGTGAGAGTCATAATGACCACCGACGTGCTAAGTGTAGACGTGTGGACCCATCTAACCAGGCGGTCCATCATCCATGTCCACATGTGTTGAGCTTGCCATCTCAACACTCCCCCTCAAGCTCAACTGCATCTCTGCAACTCCAAGTAAGCTTCGAAACTTTTGAAGCTTCTCTGTACCCAATGCCTTCGTGAAGATGTCAGCTATCTGATCCTGTGTGCTGACATACACCAAGTCAATCTCACCTGCTAGTACCTTCTCTCTCACAAAGTGGTAGTGTACCTCAATATGTTTTGTCCTGGCATGGAACACAGGGTTCCTAGCCAACTGTATACTGCTCATGTTGTCACAATAAATGACAACTGGACCTTCCACCTGGACATCCAAATCAGCCAATAGCTTTTGCAGCCATACTACCTCACATGCTGCAACAGCAGCACCTCTATACTCAGCCTCTGTACTCGACAAAGCAATTGTAGATTGCTTTTTGCTGCTCCATGCAACTGCTGCACTACCAAGAGAGAACATGTATCTGCTGGTAGATCTTCTATCAGACATACTACCAGCCCAATCTGCATCTGTGTATCCAAACACCTGTACATCTGTACCTGCCTCATAGAAAAGTCCATAATGTAATGTGGACTTCACATATCTCAATATGCGTCTGACTGCATCCAAATGTGGCTTTCTAGGTACTTGCATAAACTGACTCACAAGACCAACAGCGTAGCTCAAGTCTGGCCTTGTAATGGTCATGTAGATCAAACTCCCCACTATCCTCCTGAACATAGTAGGGTCTTCTATCTCATCCCCAACATCAGCACTTAGCTTTACATTCTGCTCCAACGGGACTGAAAGTGGTTTGCATGCAGTCATACCATACTTGGACAACATATCCAAGCCATACTGTCGTTGGGACAGCCATATACCATCATCACATCTGATCACCTCAATGCCAAGGAAGTACCTTAGCTCACCTAAATCCTTCATCTCAAACTTCATCTTCAAACAGCCCTTGACTTCAGCAATTCCACTATCACTATCACCTGTAATAATCAAGTCATCCACATAGATGACTATGATGACCAAACCTGCATCTCCCTTTCTCACATAAAGTGAGTGATCAGCATCAAAAACATAAAAGCCAATATTGACAAGATACTCTCTAATCTTGTCAAACCATGCTCTAGGTGCCTGCTTGAGCCCATAAAGTGCCTTCTTCAACCTGCACACATGCGTGGGATGCTCTAAATCTTCATAACCTGCTGGCTGATCCATATACACTTCTTCCTGCAAATCACCATGCAAGAAGGCATTCTTTACATCCATTTGCTGCAACCTCCAACCTTTGGCTGCTGCCAAAGCAATCACACATCTGACAGTTGCCATCCTAGCAACTGGACTGAAGGTTTCATCATAATCTATGCCATATGTTTGGGCATAGCCTTTTGCAACTAGCCTAGCTTTGTACCTGCTAATAGAACCATCTGCATTGTGCTTAATCTTATAAACCCACTTACATCCAATAGCTTTCTTTCCCTTTGGCAATGATACTAGATCCCAAGTCTTATTGGCCTCTAATGCAGCCATCTCCTCATCCATTGCTGCATCCCAATGAGCATGACCAACAGCCTCCTCAAAACATGTGGGCTCAACATCCTCAACTAGTTTCACCATATAAGCATAATGGTGAGCTGCATAACCTTCAAAACCAAATCTTTTAACAGGGTATCTCACCCTGCTAGACCTGCGTACCACTGGATCACTCAATGGAGTCTTTGCATTAACGCGTGCTCTCTGCACACCTGGAGTCCTCACTGAAGGAATGCCAAGCTCATCATCCAAGCTCTCTGAGCCACTGGAGTCTCCATCAAGAACCGCATCAATGCCTTCTGACACTTTATTCTTTCCTTTGTCTTTACCTGTAGTGCTACTAGATGCACCCGAAGATGTAGAGGTACTCCTTAGTCTCCCAGACCAAGGACTACCAGATGATGTCTCTGGTCCACTAAGAGTCCGTGATTCTTGCCTTTCAGCCTGCACATGAGTGTCATGATCATCATCAACATCCAATGCATCACCACTCGATGCATACCAACTGCTCATTTCATCAAAGATGACATCCCTGCTCACTCTGAACTTACATGTGACAGGGTTGTAACATCGATACCCTTTCTGCTCCAAAGAGTATCCAATAAAGACACACTTTTCAGCCTTTGGATCCAGTTTCTTCCGCAACTCATCTGGCACATGAACATACGCAATGCAGCCAAATACTTTCAAGTGTGAAACATGAGGCTTCTTACCTGTAAAACATTCTTCGGGGGTCATACCATGAACTGCAGCTGTGGGAGTTCTGTTCATAATATAAACAGCAGTATGAACAGCCTCAGACCAAAAATGCTTAGGCATATTCTTTTCAGCCATCAAGACGCGTGCAACTTCTGCAATATGCCTGTTTTTCCTTTCTGCGACCCCATTTTGCTGTGGGGTATACCTGCATGTGAACTGTCTCTTTATCCCATGAGACCTCAGAAAATCACTGAACTCATTTGAGAGGTACTCTCCCCCTCCATTTGACCTCAAGCACTTTACTTTCAAGCCTGTTTCTCTTTCAACTGCAGCCTTAAAAGTTCTAAAGTGCTCAAACGCTTCACTCTTTTCCTTCATAAAATATACCCACAGCTTTCTAGAACAATCATCAATGAATGTGACAAAGTATGAACTGCCTCCAAGAGATACATTTTGTGTAGGCCCCCAAATGTCTGTATGCACAACATCAAGGATATTTCTGCTTACATCTCTGTCATGTGAAAAGGGTTGTCTTGCCTGCTTACCAAACTGACATGCTTCACATACCTTCTGAAATTCTGCAACTTTAAAAGTAGGAAAACCTGTAACCAACCCTTTGGACTGCATTAATTTCAGCCTTTTACATTTGCATGTCCAATGCGTTTGTGCCAAATTTCAATGTCTGCAACAACACCTTTTCCTTTGGCATACATAGCCGCATTCATAGTAGGAATTCCAGCATCTAGAGTGAACATACGTCCAACTCTACTTCCCTTTGCTACCAACCTGCACTTGTCATTGAAGTCTTCTACAAAGCAGCCCTTTGCATTAAATCTGACTTGCAGCCCTTGCTCTACCATTTGACCGACTGACACCAAGTTCTTTGTAATAGAGGGCACATGCAATACATCTGAAAGACTCTTTGTCTTACCATCATGCAGGGACAAGGGAACTTTTTCAATGTGTGAAATTGGGTGGCATGAGTCATCACCCGTCTGCACATAACCTGCATTCTGCAAATCCTGCATCTCTCCAAACCATTCTGCATGGCTGGTCATATGATTGGATGCACCTGAATCAACATACCAAACATCTTCATGTGTTCCCTTTTCTGTAATAGCATTCAACATATGCTGCATAACGAACAAACGTTCATTTTTGTCTTCATTCTGTCGTGAAGACGATGCATAGTTTCCTTGCTGCAACTTACCACTGCGGATATCATCTCTCTTAGCATAACATTGGGCTGCAATATGACCTGTTTTGCCACAGTAGTGGCACACAATACCAGAGTTGTTAGAACCTCTGTTCTGCCATCCACCTCTTCCTCTAAAGCTCCCCCTGCCTCTAAAGTTACCACGACCTCCTGAAACCTGCATATCGCCAAATTGCTGATTCAATCTGTTTTGCTGGTTGTCACTACCACGGCTTGTACCACGGCCTCTTGAAGAGAACCTGCCACGTCCCCTTCCAGAACTGGAGTAGAAAGCTTGGACCTGTTCACCACTTCTTTCAGATGTCTCACTCTGCATGTTGATCTCTTCAGTGATCATAAGGGAGACCAATTCATCGAAATCTGGAAATGGCTTTCTGACATATACGGAAGTTACAAAAGACTTCCAAGCCTTTTCATTGTTAAGTCCACCCAAGGTAGACGACACCAAATCATCATCATCAGGCATTGCATCAATCACTGCCAATGCATCTGCAATGCTTCTTACCTTCAGTGCATACTCATTGATAGGCATCTTCCCTTTCTTTAATGTATTCAACTCTTGCTTGAGTTGAATCTTTCGTGCCTTTGTATTTACAGAAAACATACTTTCAAGTATGGTCCAAGCTGCATATGAATTCTCTGCATTTCTAATGTGTCCCAGCATATTATTGTCAATTACTGCAGACAACCAATACATGACCTTTTTATCCTTTGCATTCCATTCTTTCCGTGCCTTTGTCTCTTCTGCAGTTGGAGGATCACTCATCTCCGGCTCCTTTTCTTCACCTGAAACGAACTCATAGAGGCCTTTTCCAATAAGGAAGTTCGTGACACGGAACTTCCATGAAGGGTAGTTGTTCTTGTCGAGCTTCTCAATGATGGGGCTTCTACTGTTCTTTGCCATTATCACAAAATTAATACCAAACAACAAGCAAATCTTCTGCAACCCTTGACCTGTAGTGCACAGCAATACACCGGACAGTCTTTTTCACTGTCTGCTCAACAATACATGCAATCTGCAACCAGTTTGCAGATAATCCTTGTGTTTACTCACTGGTAAACACCTTTGAACTTACAGATCTGAAATCTGTAACCTGCGCACCCACGTTCGGTCAATACAATCGAACTCACAGCGTACCCTGAAACTGCTGTCTGCAACCTTGCGACTCTAAAACGGGCCCTGAAAAGGCCTCAGATGCCCAAAATAACTGCGGATAAGCCCTAAAGGGCTTGTCTGCAGTATACACAGCGCTCTTCACGCACACCAAATCTCACTGCAATCTGAAATTTTTGCTCTGCCCTGCTTCCGGTGCCTCCACAGGCACTATCCAAGAGAAAGAGTTGAAGGATGGGAGAGCTTCTTACCCGTGGCTTGCTTGCTCGAACCTTGCTTCTTCTCCTTTGCTTCAACCTTCGAAATCAGCCTCTCTCAATGGCGCGGCTCTGATACCATGTCAAGAATCATGTGGTGGAGGGGGTTGCTCAAGATGCTGCGCCGAACACACACAGAATGCACAAGGAGAAGCTCACTCAAGAGACAAGAAGAGAGATGGAGGCCAAAAACGTTTTCTTGCTGGTTTCTTCTTCTTCTTCCACCCACTTTACAATGTACACAAAGTATAGATATGAATAAACATAAAAGGAAAGTGGCCTACTAAGTCAAACAATGCATAACCGACTACACTAGTCGACTGGCGCTATAACTATGCCAGCTGTAAATAGGTGTAACAACCTGAATATAATAAGTAATGAGTCAGTGACCATGTGAGAGTCATAATGACCACCGACGTGCTAAGTGTAGACGTGTGGACCCATCTAACCAGGCGGTCCATCATCCATGTCCACATGTGTTGAGCTTGCCATCTCAACAGTTATTGAACCAAATCTTCAGAAGTCTAAGGATGGTAATTGTGTCCCAAAAAAACCATCTATTGGTGGAGTGAAGGCTAGAAGGTTTCTAGGCTTTCATGGGAGACTTGGCAAGATAAACTCGAGAAATGGTGGCTCAACTATTAAATTTAATCAGTGAAAATCCCTACATAATGCAGTCAAGGATCACATCACACTGATAATGGACAAGCTCGGAATAGAAAAGCTAAAGTTTGGGAAACACTAGACAAAGTGTTTTTTTGTTGTGATAAGACTAAATGGAATGATGATGATCTCAAAAACTTTAAAAACCAATTGAACCTTTTCAAAAAGGCGATGACAAAAGCTTGGGGTGATCAACACTTTACTCACTATATGGTAAGAAGTTTGTATATGTCTGTTTCTTCATTTTCGAACTCATATAATGTTTTTTAATAACTTTCTTTATTTGTTGACTATGTAGCATATTTTATACAGCAATGCTCCATACTTTATTAAACAATATGGATCTCTATCTATCTGGTTAACCCAAGGTATGGAAAAATCACATTATCAAGTAATAACAAAATATTTCAGACACACAAGACATGGAGGTGGAAGACACAAAGCCAACAGTTTATTAGAGGTCTTTCAATGGTTCTATCGACAAATCTGGCATAAATTCAAGGTTAAAGATACAACCACATCAAGCAATACATCATCTTTAGCAAGGACTATACAAATTGTTACCCAAAGAAGAAAATATAGATATTTAAATTCTTGCGCAAAGCAAAGATTTACAGAATGGTTACAAACCAAACAAAGAGTTGGAAAAAGATGGGTTTCAAGGAATCCTTGATCTTTGGCATCTTCTAGTCTAATTGTGTTGCAAAAGAGTCCTTAGTTTCAGAAACCTCGACAGGGCCTCCAGAGGAGTCCTTAGTTTCAGGCACCTCAATAGGGCCTTCAGAGGAGTCCTTGGTTTCAGGTAGCTTGACAGGACCTCTAGAGGAATCTTTTGTTTCATCCCACTCAATAAGACCTCTGTATTTCAAAAACTCATGTTTCCGATAGCCTGGAAGAAGCTTCAAATTCTTACTATCTCCTACATAAGAGAGCAAATAGGAGCCAAGAACTCCAAAATATCCAGCTCTAGATCCACAATATCCAGGCATGAAGCCAAAAACTCTTATGGCTTCTTCCTTCTCCACTAAAATGATCTTGTCCAAACCTTTAATGAAAACTTGAGATAGCTCTCAAAGCCATCATTGGTAGACTTGGAGAGCTTGACAATCTACTATGATATATTACAATTGTTGATTGTTTAAGTTTCCAATATAATGGCCAAGGCTTTGATTTTTCCCAAGCTTCATTGGCCTAGAGCCTTTGGCCCTTCCAAGAAAGTTATCCAAATCTTCAATCTCAATCTAACAACAAACCACAACAGTATAAGATATAAGATATTTATCTATAATGCATAATAAAGTCTAACATAAACTCAATGGGCAACTTCAAATTATATTTCATACCTTAGTGTGTTCGTCTTCTTCAAGAAGACTATCATCATAAAGATTTATTGAACTCTTGGGTTTCTCATCTGATGGCGACTTCAATCTCTCTTCATACCCTACATCATCAATACAAAGCCTCTTCTAGACCTGCAAGAACTCTTCTTCTGTAGGTAGCCCCCCCTTTTCATATTCTATGATCTGATTAATACATGTATGTAAGACTATAGAGCTGCTTGGAAATTCTCTCCCTCAACATCAAGACTCGCTAGTGGTTCTTGTTCATAACCTATAAATTCATGTCATTTTGGCCCCAACCTGCAAGGATTGCTAAGCAATAATCTTCTCTAAGATCAAAAAGATGTTGAATATCATTTAGCAACACATATCTCTTCTTGTTGATAAGATAAGTGGGAAATGTTGGAACACATGCAAGAGGACCTTCTTCATCAACCTATGCACTTGGTTCGATCTCATTTTCTTCCACCATTGTGATATTATCACTCTTAAACAAACCTACATCAAAAGCTTGGACAAGTTGATTCTCAATATCCTCTTGGAACATCTCCTCCTTCTCTTCGACCTCCTTATCCATACTTGCAATATTCTCTAGCTTTCCTTGTTGGGCTACATCTAAAGAAGAATTTTCCATGTACTGGAGATACACAATAAATCCAACGTCCTTGTGGATTAGAAGGCATTGGTGTTGATACCTGTGGAAAGGGCAACATGTTTCTCTCTTCCTGAATTCCTCATCAATGAGGTTGAACCTGCCTAGCAAAGTTGATCTAGCTGTACTGGTGGCTCCCATGACATCACTATAATGAACAAATCCATTGACTTCTAAACCTTGCACATGTCTATCATAAGAATTATATGTACTTCTTAAGTTTATCTTCAAGATCCTCCAATAACTCTTTCAAATCAAAAGGAACATTGAAAATTTCCCTGATATAGCTAAACTTTGAAGAATTTCTAGTTGTGTGTAAGAAATCAAAGAGCCTATCATCAGAAGTCTCCATTAGCTCCTCCTCATCCATTCCTTCCAAAGATAGCTTTCTCTTTGTTATCTTGACCAACAAAAGATTTATCCCTGCAAACAAAGTAGAATGGCAATAATGTCCAATCAAACGCAATAGAACCATCGAAAGAGGTCCCAAAATCGTGTTTCACAAGACAAAAGATCGAAAAAGGAGAAAAAAATTTAAGTGACCAGTGAAACGCGAAAACAGGTGTCCAGAGGCAAAAGCCGGTGAAGAACTCGCATTTCACCAGACACTACTTGAAAACAAGAGTTATTTCAACATTTCACCGGTGAAACGCAACAGTTAGCAACACATCACTAACCAGAGACATTATTTCGCGTTTCATCGGTCAATAGATGCAGAACAAGAAGAAAAACATGAATTGTGAATGAATTCTATTAAAACACAAAAATTTATGATAAAATCTTTTTTGGAAGTGCCATGCTCCTTTTGAAAGACACAAAGCATATGACATCTGTGATTTTTCAAGTGTTATTAAAAATTCTTTCTATACTAATCAACGAGTTTTTGTTCAGATACTTGTAATAACAAAATTTTGTTACCTATAAAAAATAGTTGAACTGCTCTCCAAACAGGAAGCAAGGACCTTGAAGGCAAATTGAAGCAAAATTTTAGGAGAAAGAAAGACAATATCGAAGAAGATGATTTCGAAAAGCTTTTTTATTGATTGTCAAACGTGTGTTGATAGTTCCAACGAAAAAGTTAACGTAATGATGGCAAAATAAAGGCGACCGTAAATTTTGAGAAAATTTCCAATATTTCTGCACGCATGAAATACCTTAGAATACGTGCGCACGTGTTTCACTTAACACACTATGAAATATCTCAGAAGACATGCGCACTCCCTTTTTTCGAGAATAATAGTCTCAGAATACGTCACACGCGTTCCACTTAACACACCGCCAAGTAATGCATGTACCATCAATTTTTAGAAAAGTCCCCCAATAAAGGGAAACAATGGCCAAATTTGTTTTATATTTTTATGGTCATGGAGCACATTTTTGTGGTCATGCAGTAGGGTCTCCGAGCTGTGGTTGTGAAGAACGTATTCGCGTTTCACCAGAGTTATTCACAAAATTGGTTTTAAACGGACTTTTTCCAGCAAAGTGCCAGACAAGGTATGGTTTTCTGCTCTTTTCCTTTAACTCGCATTTCAAAAGTTCATGTCTATGATATAATCTGGTGGTACTATAAAGAATTATTTTTCCCTAATGTTTTATAACATTACTTCTATGGCTTTAATGGTGTAGAGATTGTAGGTAATTGTTATGGCATTCCTTAGATTAATGTTTTATTTTTCTTAGTTTTGTTGATTGTTTTGCTATTTATGTGTTGTCTGGTGAAACACGAAAATAACATGCTGCAAGGAGGTCTCTCTTCTGAAACTCGCATTTCATTGGACACACTGGACAAGAAGTAACATGTCTTTTTTTGGTAGATGGCTAGGACTAAAGCAACAGCAAGGAAGGAGAAGATGGATCCTAGGGGTTTAGCATCAAAGATTCATCAATCTTCAAAGCCTCAGAAGCTCTCTAGAAAGTGAAAGCCAAAGAGAAAGTTTTCTCAAAATGTCATGTGCCTAAGGGAGATTAGAAATGCAATAAAGGCTCTTAACAATGCAATTCCAAAGCTGTCTTTTCAAAGGCTTGTCAGGGAGATTTGTGACAAATATAGTTTGGATAGTTTCAGATGGACAAGAACAGCCCTTAATTGTATACAGGAAGCCACAAAGGATTTTTTAGTTGAGTTTTTTCAATATGCCTATATTTGTGCTGCTCATGCTCATAGGCTCACACTCATGGACAAGGACATGGTAATTCTTAGGAGGCTAAGATATAGATTTTCAAAGCTCCTTGAGCCAGTTCCCCTCACTGATGAGAAGACATTTAATATCCTTAATGTGCCCCCAGCTAGGAGAAAGAAAGATGATTCTGGTCCCAAGGTTGAGGATGTCACCCATGAGAGGGATACAAGGCAACATGAAAAGGAGGAGAAAGCTAAAGAGGAACATGCAGATAAATGGAGAGAGTATAGGAGGCAAAGGGCTGAAGAAAGGGAAGCAGAGCAACTAGAGTCCTTTGAAAATGAGCTGGCCACCCTTCTTGAAGCAACTAATCCAAAAGGATTCAATGTGTTTTGTTTCTTACCTGGTGACTTAGGCAAAAGAACTGAGATTATCTCCTTTAATGCTACATGTGTTCATATTCTTAGGGATAAAAGAATAGAAATAAATGACAGTATTATCCTTGCTAGCGTAAGGTATATCCACCTATAATTACTTCTACTTTTTGATATTTTTTTAACAATAAGATTTTTCTTGTTTATACTCACTATTTCTATGCCTTTTTTAGGTGTATAATGCATGAGTTTTCTTTGAATATGCAACAAAAAATTGAGGTTCTTGATCCATCTATCTCATTCTTTATGAGAAACGAACTTGATACAAGTTTTCTTGAGTAGTGGTTCAATCTGATTGACTTTGATACTTTGGAGCTCCTTATAATTCCATATAATGAAAAGTAAGTGATTCAATATTCTATTAGAGTTTTTGAGATTTTATCCTACTAATTTGTTGAGATATGATTGCTTTCAGTTCTCATTGGAGCTTGATTGCAATAGACTGTGTGGATAAGCAATGTTTTTTAATCAACTCTATGAAAGGAAGCCATGAAAATGCTAAATTGTAAGTTATATTATCCAAGGGCTCCTTGATTTCAATTCTTTTTTGTTGTAAGTACTCTAAATTTTAATATATTTTATATATAGAGGTGCAAAAAGATTAATTGAAGAGCTAGAGAAAAGGCCCCCTATGCCGTCTGATTTACTTGCAACAATGCAATATAGACAAGTTGCGGTAAGTTATTGATTAAAATAATTGAAACATAAGTCTATTCTATGAACTACCATCCGTAAATTTCATAGTTTTACTTTGTGTTGGTGGTTGCAGTGTCCTCATCAGGATAATAGCCATTCTTGTGGCTGGAGGATGATTGCAAATGCTAGAAGAATGGTTAACTTTGTTTATCTTAATGATGATAAACATGTAAAGATAATATGAAATATGGTAAACTTTATGATAGATATTCATTGCAAATAGTCCATTGATGATACAAATATAGTCTATTGTAAGAACAATAATGAACTAAAACTCTTTTTCCTATAAATGTGTGACAGTTTTCGAAGGATTGTTATGCATCTGACATTGTTTGGTACATCAAAGCAAAGCTCTTGAAGTATATAATGGTCAATTGTATACAACCAACAACAGAGATTGGTGGGGATTTACACAATGAAGGAGATGCGGTGCCTATAACCACGAAAGGTGAAGCCACAGCTTCAACACCTTTATCCACACCTTCTATACCCAAGGCATCAAAGAAAGGCAAAAGGACTTCTAGAAAGGATAGTTCTCGAAAAAAGAAATAGCTTTGCCATATCGCCTTGTAAGCCTTCATATATAGAAATTTGCCCTTCAGACCTTGTATATCTCATAGAGATGGCAGATAGACATGTGCTACAAAATTTGTACATATATTTTATATTGACAGTAAAGATATCTTTTCTTGAATGTCCTTGTAGTATATATTCTTTTCTCTCCTTTTTGATATCTGCAAAAAAAAATTACAAATGTTTGTTAGTTAGGAAGTGAGATCTTGATATACATCTAAGTAGATATAATATGATGTGAAAACTTACTCGTTTCTTGTCAAGTTGGAATACAAAGGAGCATGGTAGTTCAATGTCTTCATTTTGTAAATCCATCCTCACTTGATGTAGCATACATGATTTTCTGATATTTAAGATTGCAATAATATCCTCGTTGAACCAAATATCAAGATCCACTATAGGATCTTTGCTGAAATCATCAAGATTCTGGTCTAAAGCAACTAGACTACTACCAACAAAATGCCATCGACTATAGTAAAAGCTAAGGATAAAGTTTTGAGTAGCAATCATATATTTACAAGCTATAGAGTCTTGATCTATCTTACACATAATTTTTCTTTCTGTCCTTGTATCCATCCTTCATCAACAAATTGTATGACATGATCATATGTTAGTCTCTTCACTGAAAGCATGGTTTTTGTTATTCTTATCTCCATATTAGAGAAGAAATCAATAAATATATTAATAGGCATAAACAAACTAACTTTGCTTAGCCTACTTGAGATATTAGATTTTAATGCTTTCTGGATCTCAGAAAATATCTTACATCTATAGCCCTCACTAGTAGCTGGACTTGGCAAAGGCCACTCAAAGCTTGAAAAATATGGCAAGGGAATGAGGTTTATTGATCCCCATTGGCAACGCCGCATAGGAATAACATAAGAATGGTCATAAAAGAATATTCCATTCTCTGCAAGCTCTGTCTTCTTTTTGCCTCTATACATTTCTTCTCCAATTGAACCATGTATAACATCAATAACATCAACAATAGACTCCACTGGTTGCCATTCCTCAAGATTAGAGGGATAGACATCTACAATACAAACAAATATTATAATGGAAAAACCTAAACCATGTTTAAGAAAGGAAAAAATGTAAAAATCAAATTCTTACAATTTGGTCTATGCATTGGAAGCTTTGAAGATCCAGGTTCCAAACACAGCTCTCTATGCATGAACACATGTTGCACTAGTACCTCTTTGGTGCTATTCTTATTTGCTCCAAGCTTAAAATCTCGGATTCTGCCCTTCCAAGCAGAGATAAACGAGTTCTCATGTCTTTGCCTTTTTCCATGTTTTACTTGTTGCATGGTGATCCAACTATCTTTGCTAATGATAGTAGTTTGGAATGAGTTAAACACTAATATGGATGTGATTTGAGAGCTTGGACGCCTTGTTGAAGGTTGAATTTCTGTATCCATAGTCGAAGAGAGAGAGAGAGAGAGAGAGAGAGAGAGAGAGAGAGAGAGAGAGAGAGAGAGAGAGAGAGAGAGAGAGAGAGACACACACACACACACAGAGGACTAGGTTATCATAACGGAGGGAAAAACAATAGAAGAATAAAAGAAAGGAGGGAAAAAATTGAGTGCCATGCTTTTCACTAATTTGAATTTAGATTACATCAATCATTATCATTAATCTAGATATATCATTAAATAAAAGTAGCTGAGACTCTATGCCATTAATGCAAAAGATGTCATAATCACAAATATAAGAGACTAAAAATAGATAATAAAAATACAAATTATTAATATTATTATATTTATATATTTTTGTAAAATGTTTTTTTATTTTTTTAAAATAGAAGTTCCGTTATGGAGGCTTTGCTCCTATTGGTCTAGAGCACTCTCTCTCCACATCCTAAAAGGCATTTTCGAGACCTCAAAACTCCCCTAATGATAGCTCACACCCGATTTAGGTATCAACAAGCGAATGGTGTAGAAAGTATGCCAGGGTGCACAATTGATGGTGCATCAGTGCGTCCAACCCGTCTGGCATAGGTGCACGGAGAAAGGCTAGGGAGCCTTGTAATGCAGTTTATAGAACAGAGTGATGTGTCCTGTGCTGATGGCAGAAACCCAACCCATGGGTGCATAGGGAAACGAGAATGTACATGACTCCAAGGGTCGTAACATCCCTCAATCCTCTCCTCTCGATAATTGATTGAAGAATACCAGTCACACTCAGCCCACCCTCTCTCTCACGCTTTGTTGAAAGATACAGAGGGTAGCCCTTTCCTGAAACCCATTGATGTAATCCTCACTGTCACTTGTGTAGAGGTTGTATGCCTTGTACGCAATTGATAGTGCAACTATGCATCTCGCCCTGTGTCGGTATATAGTGCAAGAAGGAAGGCCAGGGAGCCTTATGGTGCAGTGCACATGAATAGATCGTTCATTGTGCATTGAGAGGCCCATCCCGTGCATGCAACACTCCGTTCACACATCTCACCTCTCATTTGATTTGAAAGAAAAAACTGGTCACTCACCCCACCCTCTGTCTCATGCTCTTTGATAGATAGATACAGAGGGAAGCCCATGCTCATGTCCCCATCATGTTAGGATGAAAGATCGCATCACTCAAGGGGTTGGTGATGAAGATCATGACTGTTGTTGTGGTCATCAGGATCTTGAGGAGGAGGCGTACCCAGGGAGGCAGCCTACAAGTCTCATACTTAAATGATTTGTAAGAAGAGTCGTCTGTTAAGAAGGGTAGACTGACTGATATTGTAGAGACAGTGCACCAAGGGAGGTGGCTTCGAATTACTTGCTGAAGAGGTTCTACTGGTGAGTCAGCTATCCTGAACTGCGGGGTGTTACCACCTTTTCCACAGTCAGCTTCCTGCCCAAGGGTGTTTCCACATTTTCTTGGAACGAGGCCTGTTATGACAAGGAATTTCTTCCTTTTCTTCCATAATAATTTGTTTATTTTTTGTTTTTATTTTGTTCTTATTTTTTTTTTCTTTTTCTCTTTTTTTTTTCTTAAGAAAGAGAATGGTAGAAATACCATATGTTAGGACCAACCTCGCCACCGTTGTTGGATCAAATGAGAAGAGAACAATGTCAGGTTGAGATATTTCTACGAGAGGGTAGTAGAACGAAACCATCTCATGAGGAAAATCATAAGGGCTATCAGAAGCACGACGAGAAGGACAGTGCGATGCCCAAAAGGAAAAGGGTAGGTCGACTATGATTGTCAAGATCCCTAGGGAGGGAAGTACTTCTTCAAGCGATAGCCATTGATCAGGAAAGGATCATTAGAGGCATCAATGGTCTGCACCTGAACAGAGCTGTTAGGATTGACAGCAAGTACCTTGTATGGGCCCATCCACCATTGTTGAAGCTTGCTAGGAAACTTGCCAAATCTTGAATCATAGGCTAGAACAAGATCACCTTCTTTGAACTCCTTGTGCTTGATGAAACTGTCATGATAGGCTTTGCGTCGCGCTTGAGTGGTTTCCATGCACTGTAAGGCCATCTGCCATATCTCATCCAAGTATTCCAAGCGCAGGAGACGGCGTTGCAGTGACTCATTATCTCAAGCGCTCTTTAACTGCCACTCACAAAGAGGGCAATTCCAGCTCAACAGGGAAGATAGCTTCTATACCATACACTAGTTGGAAAGGGGTATGTCTTGTAGCTGCCTTATGAGAGGTTCTGTATGGCCAGAGGGCTTCTGTAAGTCAATTGTCCCAGTCGTGATGTTGAGTGGCAATCGCTCTTGTCAGAATCGAGCAGAGGATGCGATTGGTGACTTCAACTTGGCCGTTGACTCTGGGGTAATAGGGAGTGGACTTGCGATGGCAGATCTTATGTAGTTCCGTCAGCTCCTCCATGATTTTGTTAAGGAAATGAGTACCTCTGTCACTTACCAACTCGAGGGGACTGCCAAAATGAGTGATAATATTCTTGTACATGAACAAGGCTACGCTGTTAACATCATCCCACTTCAGAGCTTTAGCTTCACACCACTTTGTGACATAATCCGTACATACTAAGATGTATCTGTTCTACTTTCGTTTGGTAGGTGGATCAATGGGACCCACAAAATCAATCCCCCACTTCTCGAACGGCTTTAGGGGAAGAATGGGTTGCAGTGACATGGCACTTGTTTTGGTGGGTTTCCCCATTCGCTGACAAGTATCACATCTCTTACAGTAATCGTATGCATCCTTGTGGAGGGTCGGCCACCAATATCCTGCTAACAGAGCCTTCCTGGTTGTCGCTTCTCCTGCGAAGTGTCCACCACATGGTTCGTCATGGCATGCTTTTAATACTATGCCAATTTCATCCCCTGCAACACATCTTCGTAGCACTTCATCTTTACCTCGCTTGTACAGTGCACCGCCTAACAAGGTGTAGGGGGCTGATTCTAACAGAAGCTTCTTCTTCTCATGGCTTGAGATGCCAGGAGGATACTTTTGAGTTGCCAAGAGGTTGGCTATGTCTACATACTAGGGAGTAATTGTTTCAACTAGAAACAAGGAAGCATCAGGAAGGTCCGGGATCATCCTGTTCCTCTTCTTCTGTTTGAGGGATCCGTGATAGATGATCAGCTAGGACATGGGAGCAGCCAGGCCTAGTGACCACTTCAAAGTCGAACTCCTAGAATAGGAGTAATCATCTTATCATTCGTCCTTTAACATCTGCTTTATTCATCAGAAAGGAGAGGGCTTCATGATCCACATAGAACTTGAAATGCGTTGACAGTAGATAGTGTCGAAACTTTTCAAGTGCAAATACCATTGCTAAGCATTCAAGCTCTGACTGTGTAGTTTCCTTCCCTATCAGTGACCTTTCAGCTTGCATAATATATCAGTTGATCTAATTTAGAGGGGCCCTTTTGACATAGGACAGCACCGAGCCCTTCAACTGATGCATCTGTGTGCACATGGAACTCCTTCATCCAATCAGGAGGTTGTAAAATAGTTGCTTGGACAAGGCACTGTTTTAGGGTATTAAATGCCTCTTCACAGTCCTGAGTCCAAAGGAAATCAACTTCTTTCCTTAGGAGCTTGTGCAAAGGGGCTGCCTTGGTTGCAAAATGTGCAATAAATCTTCTGTAGTAGCCCACATGGCCAAGAAATCCTCTCAATTGCTTGAGGTTTGTCGGTGTTGTTAAGGCGACAATCTTTTCAATCTTTGCAGGGTCTGTTGCAATCCCTTGTGCAGAGACAATATGGCCCAGAAGAACTCCTGATGAGACGCCAAAGACACATTTGTCGGGATTGAGAGAAATCCCATACTCACGGCATCTATCAAAACATTGCTCTAGGTGTCCCCAGTGCTCGCAGATTAAGCTATAGACACAGAAATCATCAAGATACACCTCAATGAAATCATGCAAATGATTCTGGAAGGTAGCCATCATTACTTGTTGGAAGGTGGTAGGAGCATTACAGAGCCCAAATGGCATCACTCTATAGGCATAAGTCCCCCATTCTGTGGTGAAGGTTGTTTTGGATTGGTCCTCTTCTACAATTTGGACTTGATTATATCCACCGAATCCATCTAAGAGGGAATAAAGCTCACGGTCTGCCACTATGTCCAACAGTTGGTCTGTAAAAAGGATAGGAAAATGATCCTTCTTCGTCTTCGAATTGAGCTTTCGAAAGTCAACACATATTTGAAGTTTCCCATTCAATTTGGACTTGATTATATCCGCCGAATCCATCTAAGAGGGAATAAAGCTCACGGTCTGCCACTATGTCCAATAGTTGGTCTGTAAAAAGGATAGGAAAATGATCCTTCTTCGTCTTCGAATTGAGCTTTCGAAAGTCAACACATATTTGAAGTTTCCCATTCTTCTTGGGTACTACCATAATGGGCGAAACCCATTCACTGTTAGCCACAGGATAAATAAAATCTGCTTCAAGAAGTTTCAATAATTCAGCCTTCACCAGAGCAGAATAATTAGGATGCATTCGCCTTTGTCTTTGCCTTACATGTTTGGTATCGGGCTGTCAATGTGATGTTGACATATTGTGGGATCAATCCCCTTTAGGTCTTTATATGACCAAGCAAACACATCAAAGTTCTCATTTAGTAGATCTCGCAGGACCACTAGTTTTTCTTCTGGAAGATTGAGACCCACTTTCAGGTGACATTCAGTACCATCAGTATCCAGGAACGTTACTTGTCTTTCACCTTCCACTTCACGGATAAATGTCCTACGGATTGCTTCTAGATAGAGGTCGGACTCTTTCAAGAGAGTAGTATCCTCGTTTGATGTCCCGCTAGAACCAGTGTCCTCCTTCTGAACATATAACTCCTTTGTCTGTTTAGGTTGCTGGAAGGGTATCAGAGCTTTGTTCACTTCTGTGTGAGGGGTAATCTCTTCAGGACTCAGGGATTCATCTTTAGAGGATGCGTCTAGGAATGTCACATAACACGGACCTTCTAGGGGACGGGGCTTTGATAGTTCTAGCTTCTGTTGGCAAGGGGCATCATCATCATCTTTTCTCTGGACTGAACTGTCAGGGTGACAGGAGCCACTGGTGAACTTAATTTTTATGCTTTTAATCCATTGCTTATACAGATTCTGCATACTTTGTGGTCCATTGGCCAACCCAAATGGAACCATGGTCATTCCATATAGCACCCTAAGATCTTCAGCCTCGGAGGTCTCTGTAGGGACATCAACAAGATCATCCGTTATCAAAGAAAATCCTTCATCTACACTTTCATAACCTGCTTCATTTTCTTTCTCATCATTTTCATCCTCTTCCTCTAGGGGCTCTGTCTCTGCTTCTGTAGAGGCTCTGTAAGAGAAGAACATATATTCTACCTCGACATCTGCTTCTGATTTTGTCATTGCTTTTGACTTTGCTTCTACCTCTGGCTTTGGCTCTGTATCTATTACTGTCTCTGTGACTGTCTCTGTATCCACTCTATCTCTGTTCTGTATCTGCTCTGTATCTGCTCTGCCTCTGTACTGTCTGTAACTATACTGTTTCTGTACTGTCTCTGCTCTGTTTCTATGACTGTCATGTAACAGGGAGAACAGTATATCCATGCTTCTATTTCACTGTCAGAGGTGATTTCAGAAGTTAATTCTAGTTGAGGCAGGAGGTATTCACCTATGGACAAGGATTTTACTTCCATTGGTAGTTGGCTTACAGTGCCCACTGTTAGGGATTGTGTTTCTATTTTCTTAGAAAAGATATGCTTAACAGCCCCTTCATCTCCTAATGTACCATCTGTTACCTCATTAGAGGAGTCAATTATGACTTCAATGGATGTGGATCCATTGCCTTTTTGCGATCCATACAGCTTCAATACCACTTTGTTGGGTCCTTTGCCTAGGGTTAGGGTTCCTTTGAACCAGTCCATCCTGGCTCTTGCTTCAAAAAGCCAAGGTCTTTCCAACAACAGAGGGTATGAGGTTCCATAAGAATTTGGTTTGACCAGCAGATATGTCAGCCAATAATCTCTTCCTGCAAGGGTTGTTTTTACGTATGGGAGAATGCCCAATGGTTTGACTCTGCTTTGGTCTGCCAATCTGATAAGCCACTGTGTAGGTTGAATTCCTTGCAACCCTAAGTCCTTCATTGTCACATCCATCATTATGTTTACTGATGAGCCTCCATCAATCAATGCATCTGAAATAAAGCATCCTTCTATCCATACACTAATCTCAGGGGTTCCAGGATCTAGGAAGACATTAGCCACATCTACTTCCTTTACAGGCTCTGGGGCCTTATTACTCTTGGTCGCTGTTGAAGGAGCGATCCTTAGTCCATGCCTTCTTGTCAAGATGCTTTTGAATTTCTTTCGACAGCTGGGAGACAGCATCAGTAACTTTTTGAATGTTAAGTTTGGTTTAAAAGTGTCTAGGTCTTTTACCAAGTCATAATCTTTGATAGGATCCACAAGCTTCTCCAACCTACTGCTAGGGAAGGGGGCTACACCCATTTTCATCTTTCCTTTTTCTTCTAATAATTGCAGCATCGGCACTTCTTCTGTTTCTAGAGGTGCTTCTATATCATCTATCTCATGGGCCTCTGGTCCTGTCTCTGGGATTATCTTTGTAGCTCTCTGTGGCGCTACAGTGCTCTGTATTGCACTGTTCTGTTCTATACTGCTTTGTCCCTCTATTGGCAGGTTGAACTTCACAGTCTTGGTAGGAGAGTCATTTTCGTTTTGAACTACTGGTTTCTTCTTCTTGGTGCATATAACAGCAGCAACTTCCAACTCTACCAAATTGGAGGTAGGCTCTTGTACCTTCTATTGGCTATTAGTGGCATTGGCCTTTATAGGGGCTAGACTTGGACAGTCCTTTGCAGTGTGTCCTTCACCTTTGAATAGACTGCATAAGGGCTTGTAATCCACAAATCGTCTAGGAGGCCAAGATCAGAAACAAGAGGATACTTTATGGGATGCAGATTTGACAAGAAATTTGTTGGAGAGACCAGTTAGTAGGCAGGGGAAGTCCTCCTCTATTCCTATTAAGAAGATTTCTATTTAGTTGAACATGCCCAGGAGTTCAGAGAAAGTGGATATTTCCGAGCCTATTTTACTTGAGCAGACAGATGATTCTGAACAGAAATAATTAGTGCCTGTCATTGGGAGTTTTGATCATGGATCTCAATCTCCTTTAAGATTTTTCAACTATTGTCAAAGGTCTGAATGATACTATTGTCTTTGTGGAAAGACAACAACAATTTTCCTTACATCTGCAAAGTACTATCAAGGCACTAAAGTACTCCAATACTGCATTAGTGTCAATGTACCAAGATGAGAGAATGAAGACAATTACCTATGATAGACTGCTTGAAGATGTTAATCATTTGAGAGATCTGTTTATGAAGGAAGTCAAAGCTAAAGAGGAACACATAGTTGTGCTGAATAAGGAATTAGCTGATGCTACAATGAAAACAGAGACCATTACAAGAATTGAAACAAACATTTACAACTGAATTGAACATTTTGAGCAAATAGAATGTAGATTTGGTAGCTCAGTGTGGTGTTTTGACTGACAGGGTCAAAGTACTTGAAAATGTAGAGAATTAGCTCAGAGATTCTGTGGATACAGATGAGCTTGATGTGGAGGCAAATTTTCTGTCAAAATCTGATTTGAATGAGTTAATGAATGAGGTTGTGGAAACAGGGGAACTGATTTGGCAATCTATTCAGAAAAGAATGTTGGTCATGATGCAAAAACCCTATCAAATGTTTCTTTTGAAACAGGAGTCAGAGGAGGAGAGAATTTTGAAATTGCTTACTAATGAGTTGAAAAGCTCAATTTCAGTTTTGAAACAGAGATTAGCTGTTGAAAAATTGAATGCAAAAGTTTTGCAGGTGCAAGTTAAGGTGTTGCAGGAAAAGTTTGAGAAGAAATCTGTTTTTATTGATCATTCAGAGAAATCTGTAAATGAAGATGTAGATATGCACAATAAGTTTAAAACTGTTTTGTAGTTTGTGGGTAGGCACCAGGGGTCTTTCATCAGATTCTTGGTTTATTGGAGAATGGCAGGAGATTCAACAAATGCTGTTGGATAATTCCCAGGAGTTAAATTTGCCTGATCAGATGGAGATAGAACAAAATCAGTAAACATAGCTTGATTTGTTGACACAGCATTGGATACTTATGTTAGAAAAGGAGGAGGTTGTTAGTATATAGGTTGGGCAACAACTTTTGCTTGTGGAAGGGACTGTATTGGAAAGAGAAGTGCCTCAACATGTTATTACTGCAAAGGAGGTTCAGTGTGCACATGATGTGATTCCAGAGAAGGATATACAAGGCACTAGTGTTGAAGAAACCAAGCTTGATGAGGGAGTACAACAAGCTGAAGAGCAGACTCAGCCAATGGTTACTAATGAAAAGAAACAGGAAAACTGATTTCAGCAATGTGTTTGGATGAATAGGGTATGTGAGTATATTTGTGAATGTTGGATGTTTCCAACCACTTCACTTTGTACTTGACATAACTTTTGCAATCCAATCATCATTGTTGGACAAACAAGGGATTTTGTGGAATCAAGTCAACTGTTTTTGCAAAATAGTAGCCACCGGGTGTGCCAGTGTTAATGCCTGGTAGGAAGTACACATGAGGGGTCTTGCTATTAGTAGAGTTAATGTTTTTAAGCCTTTGTAAGGAATCAGATATCAAAGGGTGTGTGTTTTTTGCAAAAGAACACTTGTAAGGGGTTTTTTGGTCGATGTATGAACGTATCTGATGATAACTGTAAGTGGGTGAAGTCTGTGTTGCTGTAAGGAAAACTTTCTGGCCATGAATATTAGAACAGATTTCAGTGATTACATAGTTCCTTGTTATTTTCCTATTTTCTATTCTTGAGAAATGAGTATCTGTTTTGTTTTAAGTGGTGCAATAGTGTCGCAATGGATGTATTGAGGGAGGAAGATTGTTATTTTCTATATTCAGTATGGGGGAGAGGTTCAGAACAGATTTATGTTAAAAGTATGATGGGAGTAAATTAGGGGTTGATGATTGAGCCCTTCACAATTTAGTAAGCAAGCTCACTTTATACCTATGCGAAAGACAATCAAAGTCGATCATATGGCTAAGCTATTCATAGCTCATATTTTCAAGCATCATGGCATGCCTAAGTCCATTATAAGTGATCGAGATCCCCACATGACCAGCCTCTTTTGGCAAGCTCTCTTCGAGAACCTCGGGACAAAGTTAAAGTTTTCATCCTCTTATCATCCTCAAATGGATGGGCAGAGTGAAAGTGCTAATTCTACTATTTTGGACCTTTTGAAATCCTATGTCTCTAATAATCAAAGAGAATGGGAAAAGTATTTGCCTTCAGTAGAGTTTGCATATAATAATATGGTGCACTCTAGTACTAGTAAGGCACCCTTTGAGATCATCTATGGTAAGCCTCATTTACCACCCATTCTTCTTTCGAAGGATAATATCTTTGCAGCAGATGAGTTTGTTAGAGACATTGATACAACTTTCACTCAAGTAAAAGCTGTTATCCAAAGGATACAAGAGAAGAATAAACTCTAAGCAGATAAGCATCGTCGTAAGTTAGATCTCAAGTTGGGACAATATGTTCTTCTTAAGTTTGAGAAGGCTCACTTGAAGAAGCAAAAAGGTCAAAAGGGTAAAGTGGTTAAGCTTTCTAATCACTATTATGGCCCTTTCAAGATCACAGATAAGATAAACGATGTGACTTTTTGTTTAGATCTACCAAGTCATTGGAACATTCATAATGCTTTCCATATAAGTTTGCTACGTCCCTATATTGGAGAACCTCCAATGGAACCAATCAAGGAAGATTTACCTAGCATAGAAGAAATAGAAGAGTTCATTGTGTTTGAAAGAATTTTACACCATCAAGACAATACTCTAAGGTCAGGTAAGGTATTACGGAAGTATCTGGTTAAGTTTAAGAATTATCCCCCATTGGACGCTTAGTTTATGACTAAGAGAGAACTACAAGACTTTCCAGATCTTCTTAAGGACTATGTATCCCCTCTACAGTTGAGGTCAATTGTTTAGAAGTCAGAGGGATGTCACTAAATTGATTGCTTATTACGCATTCTCTATTTAATAAATTCATGTCAATAAATTAATGACTCACTTTTCTTTAAGTGTTGATGATGATCTATCATGGCCATGAGACCATTTAGAGACCAGTATTCCTAGTGCATCACTTAATGGGGTGATTAGAGCACTATGACAGGGATATCTAATACAAACAGTACAAGTTATGAAGGGGGAAAGAAGTGTATGCCAAGTGTAAGAATGTACACAAGAGCCAAGGAGTTACACATAAATGAAGATGGATTGAGTTCTAAGAAGAGAAAGTGCATTAGCATTGTGTATATTTATTTATGTGTGCATCCAGGGACGCCTGGGAATGTTTACTTGTGTATAATGAGCATTGCATTCATTTGGGGTCATCCTCTCCCATACAAATAAAGGTTTAAGGTCTTTTCTTTCATTAAGAAAGATGAGAGAGGGAATTCTCTCACTAAGAAAGGCGAGAGACGTGATCCTCTCGAAGTGAGGAGAGAAGTGATTTTCTCTTTCTGAGGTCTAAAAGGACATAAGATTTTTTGTGGAATTCAATCTTAAGGTTGAGGCCCAAGGCAATCTAATGAACTCTCCTTATCTATGACTCAAGGTGTTTGCATGGACCACAAGTTAAGAGTACAGTTTAAAAATCTGTTTTTTGGAAAATCCATTTTTAAAATATATCGCAATAGATAAACGATCTCTAAAAACGGGCCTCCTGGATTATCAAACACAAGGAGATCTACAACTTTTATGTTGGACGTTTTTTCTCATTCAAACAATGCACAAAGATATATCTCAAAATTAGTGCTACAGAGTAGAACAACCACATCTTGCATGAAGATCAACTCCACTCTCTCCCTAAGAAGAGAAGCACTTGAAAGCATATAAAAGAGGAGGCTCTTCTTGGGCGTAAGGGAGAGGTGAAGGAAGCATCACTTTGCATGTATCCAAGAGGAGAAGAGAAGGTGCAAGTGCTGCGAAAGCCCTGCTGAAATCAAGTGCTACAGAAGCTCTGCTGAAATCAAGCGCCAAGTGGAGAAGAGAAGGTGCAAGTGCTGCGAAAGCCCTGCTGAAATCAAGTGCTACAGAAGCTCTGCTGAAATCAAGCGCCAAGTGGAGAAGAGAAGGTGCAAGTGCTGCGGAAGCTCTGACAAAATCAAGTTCCAAGAGGAGAAGAGAAGGTGCAAGTGCTGCAGAAGCTCTACTGAAATCAAGCGCCAAGAGGAAAGCCCTACACATATTGTGTAGGAGAGAAGGAGACTCAAGAAGTATCAAAAGGTGCCAACTTCCAAGTTGTGCAAGTGTTAACTGGTTGTATACCGTGCAAGGAACCATGATCTTGTTTCCAAGAAGTACAAGTAAGAACTGGCTTATGTATAATGGAGGAGCTTGCTCCTTGTTAATAATATAACTCCACAAGGGGGGAGACTGGCCCATCTTCCAGTCCCTAGTGTGTTGCCAATTTCTCTACCTCTCTCTCTACATCTTTCTTTTCTCCCATCTATTCTCCCTCTGTGCCAACATAATATTCGCCATATATATTTTAAGTATATAAGAAAGTCGAGCGTGTATCTTAAATTCTATAACACATTGCCTCCATCTCAGGCTCCAAGATTGTAGGAAAATCTGGAAGGCTGTCTGTCTCCTCTGGTATTGATGGTATAGATTGGGTAGTCGTACCTTCCAAGTGGTGGATTGGCTTAGGCAATCCATCCATCACACATCCACAAACTCTTCTAATTGGCCACAAAGGGTGTACTCCTCCTTGGGATGAGATGTCACCTCCCTGTAATAAATTTTACAGCCACATCCAATATTTTTGTATATGATATTCAATTAGTTTGTGAATACAATGCATGATTGATATACACTTTTCTTATTGTTTGCTCAAAACCTGAGTGATCAATGATCTTTGATTGAAACTCACCGAAGCATCGTATGTGTTCCATAGACAATTGACGTTTTCGTCTAATTGCCAACTTACATTGAGAGCAAGGACATGGGACATGCTGATTAAGATAGGTCTCGCGATCTTCAACATCATGGTCTTCATTGTTTTCCATTTGGTCTACATTATGCAAACAATTTGTTTTTGTTATCATTCTTTTTTTCTTTCTTAAAAATTTTTAGAAGGGATTTCCTCTTGTAACTCAACAAAATTAACGTATGTAAAGTCTCCAACCACCTACGGATAGGCCTATAGTATGTAAAGTCTAATATGCTAGGCATGGGGACGAGGGAGTAGCTACCCTATATCTTTGTCCCATGATATTGCACTTGACCTTGCCACCAGTTTTCATTTGTGTGTGACTCGATATGTGGAGCGTAGGAGGAGATAGCGCAAAGCATGTCAATAAAACCATCCATTCATCTCCAAGTCAAATCTCTCTTTCGCTTTACCGGGCCTGAATACAGAAGAATTTTGTGCCTTTCCAAAGCGTCGAACACACCTAAGGTATACCCTTAACTATATATATATATCTACTACTAGTACTACCACTACCACCACCACCACCACTATTACTCGCCTTCCTGAAGCGTCAAACACACCCAAGGTGCACTTTTAATAAAATCTCTCTCTCTCTCTCTCTCTCTCTATGACTACTACTACTACTACTACCACTATTATTACTAGTACTCGCCTTCCCAAAGCATCAAACACACCCAAGATACACCTTTAACAAAATCTCTCTCTCTCTCTCTCTACTACTACTACTACTACTACCACTACTACTACTAGTACTCTTCTTCTTGAACACACCAAAGGTGCACCTTTAATAAAATCTCTCTCTCTCTCTCTCTCTCTCTCTCTCTCTCTCTCTCTCTCTCTCTCTCTCTCTCTCTACTACCACCACCACCACCACCATTACTACTACTACTCGCCTTCCTGAAGCGTTGAATGCACCTAAGGTGCACCTTTAACAAAAATACTACAAAAAAAAAACAACAAGAAAAGAAGAAATTAAAGAACTACCACTATCACTACAAATAAGAAAATAAGAAATTAAAGAACTCCCTCCCTCTCTTTCTTTATTATGTTTCATGTTTATTCCCTCTCTCTCTCATTCCTTCTTTCTTTTTCTCTCTTCCTCTCCCTCTCTTATTTCTTCTCTTTCTCTCTCAATACACATCATTTTTAACAAAAACAAGCAAAAGAAAAGGAGAAAAAACAAAAACAAACCAAGAGGGACCGCAAAGGTCCGAGGATGGATTCGGCGGCTCCTCTTCGCCCTTTGTGCACTTCCTTCTTTTCTTTGTAAACGATGGTGACGGTGACAAGAAGCTCTCTCTCTCCCTCTTTCTCTCTTTCTCTCCCTCTCCCTCTCAAATGCACGATGCAGTTTGCTCTCTCTTTCTCTCCCTCTTTGGCTCTTTCGCGCAAAATACCGTGCTTGGATTTTAATCCACTTTTTTTTGTCTGAGTACTATCGCTATTTGCGGCGTAAATAGCGGCGCCACTAATTTGCATCAGAAATGGTTGTCGCTATTCTCCTATATCCTTGTAGTGGGAGCTTGAGAGAGAGAGAGAGAGAGAGAGAGAGAGAGAGAGAGAGAGAGAGAGAGAGAGAGAGAGAGAGAGAGAGAGAGAGAGAGAGAGAGAGAGAGAGAGAGAGAGAGAGAGAGAGAGAGAGAGAGAGAGAGAGAGAGGAGTTATCTTGAGAGGCTGCGAGGGAGAGAGTTAGCTCAATTCTCCCCTATCTCGATCTTCAACTTAGCCATCTTCTCTTACGCTCTCTCATCTTGAATCTATTCCACCTTCTTTATCACTTGAATCTACTTGCAGACGATGGCTTCCAAGCAAAGAATGTCGCGTGCGGATAGCAATTCTACAACCAGCAACGAATCTTTGAGCAAAGGCATCACTGTCAATCCAACTGCGGTACCGATCGTAAATAATGTAGTTCCAAAATTGATAGATGCTTGCTTTGATTCTCGTATGAGATACGTTAGGCCCCATACTATGATGCACGAGTATAGGTCATCGAAAATGATAAATTTCATCTCACATATTCAAAAGCTTGCAATTACAAGGAAGAATTGATTAGGGGTTATGAATGCCATAATCGTAAAAAAGGAATGACATTAAGAATTGTGCATACAAGTGTTAAGTAAATTTTACATAGAATTGCTCTTTGATCCCAAGGGGAGAGCAGATATGCAATGAAAATGTCATCACGTCTATTCTTGCATTGTTTGGGAAGAATACAATTGGTTTTGTTGGTTGATCAAACAACATCCTAAATGCTTTTACATTCAACTGGTTGTTGGTTTGTTGTTTAAATGATTATTCCAAGTGCTTGGGATTTATGGTGAATGCATAGCAAGGGTCTATGATGACAAGTTGCCATGGGGATAAAGGAATGTTTTCTTGAAAGATGATATTAGGGCTGAATGCCTTGTTTGTGCTTGATTCTTAAAGGATTTAATTAAGGAAGGATATTTTGCATGGGTGGATCACCTCCATGATCGCATCGCGGATTAACTCAAAGAGGGCACTACTTGATTCATTGGCTGAAGGTTGAGTGGTAAAAAGGCCAACCACGAGAATGATGTTTCACTCCTAGACAACTTGCGAGTTAGGTGGAGCTCTGGACACCCCTTGCTAGGTCTAGAATGGAGTTAAAGACCTCCGTGTCCCCCAACGTCTGGGCATGTTGAGAGATCCTATTCTAGATAAATGTTAGAATTTGTGGTGCCATGTGATTTGAACTAGTTACTTCTGTTGAACAGAAGTGGTACATTATTTCTCCTGTATAGGCAGGAAAAAAAGATTAACTTGAAGATAAGTTAAGGAACTTGTTTAGACTTGTTTGTCAATAGATTACTTGCTCTATATTCATGTCTATGGTGTAAATTACGCGAATGAAACCCATTTCCTAAAAGGCTTAATTAAGGAAGCAGATTTTAAGTGTCACACATAAATGTGATATGACCTAATTAGATAACTAAAGAACGTCTATTGAGGGAAGCAGGTGGGCGGAACCCCCGACAGGTCTATCCTACAGTAGGGTGGTCCCAGAGAACTGGGAGGCTTCTCACAAGGTTTTATCGATGACCGAACCTTAGAAATTTTTAGGATAGAACCTTGATTCATGCCATTTTAGGGGACCAAAATGGGACTATGCCCTACGGGCAGAGAGGTCGAGCAATGCATCCCTCTCGTTTTCCATTCTCTTTGATCGAAGTGTGGTATGGGTTAGCTTTGGCTTGGGTATCTCTACGTAAAGTAGGATGTCTAGGAACCAATGCTAGAATGTTTTCAGGAGACCTTGGCCACTAGAAACCCAGATTTCAGGTCAATCTCAATGGATTCCGCAAACGTTCCGTTGCGAGGTGGATTTGGGAAAACCTAGGTAACAAACCCCGAAACATTCCATGGGAGTGCCAGGCAGTGACACTTAGATTTGTTTCTCGACGATCGATAAAACATGCTTGAACAGTCGATAGGTGGCATGCTATAGTATCATAACAACCACCGATGTGTTAAGTGTAGATATGCGAACCCATCTAACTAGATGGTCCACCATAAATTTCCACATGTGTTGAGCTTTCCATCTCAACACTTCCTCTCAAGCTCAATTGTACCTCTACAACTCCAAGCAAGCTTCAAAATTTTTGAAGCTTCTCTAGTTTCAATGCCTTTGTTAAAATGTCAACTATTTGATCATGTGTGCTAACATATACCAAGTTAATATTTCCTATAAGTACCTTATCTCTCATAAAGTGGTAATGCATCTCAATGTGTTTTGTCTTAGCATGGAACACTAGGTTCTTAGCTAACTGTATGCTGCTTGTGTTGTCACAACGAATGACAAGTAGACCATCTCCATGCATATCCAAATCACCCAATAAATTTTGTAGCTATGTCACCTTATATGCTACCATATCAGCACCTCTATACTCAACCTCTATATTAGATAAAGCAACTATAGGTTACTTTTTATTGCTCCATGTAACTGTTGCAATACCAAGGAAAAATCTAAATCCACTAGTAGATCTTCTATCAGATATGCTACGAGCCCAATTTGTATCTATGTATCCAAACACTTGTATATCCTTACATGCCTTATAAAAAAGTCCATAATCCAAAGTAGGACTTTTTATATGTAAGGCTCAATATGTGTCTAACTACACATACCTCAATATGTGTCTAACTACATCCAAGTGAGGCTTTTTAGGCATCTACATAAACTGATTGACAAGGCCAACAACATAGCTCAAGTCTGGCCTTGTGATAGTCATGTAAATCAAACTTCCTACTATCATCTTGAACACAATAGGGCTTCTATCTCATCTCCAACATCAACACTCAACTTCACATTTTGCTCCAATGGCATTGAAAGAGGCTTGCATGTTAAGGTATGTGAGGCCTTTTTATATGTAAGGCTCAATATGTGTTCTAACTTCACATATCTCAATATGTGTCTAACTACATCCAAGTGAGGATTTTTAGGCATCTACATAAACTGATAGACAAGGCCAACAACATAGCTCAAGTCTGGTCTTGTGATAGTCATGTAAATCAAACTCCCTACTATCATCCTGAACACAATAGGGCTTCTATCTCATCTCCAACATCAATGCTCAATTTCACATTTTGCTCCAATGGCAATGAAAGAGGTTTACATGCTATCATACCATACTTAGACAATATATCCAAGTCATATTGCCTTTGGGACAGCCATATACCATCATCACATCTAATCACCTCAATACTAAGAAAGTACCTCAGCTCACCCAAATCCTCTATCTCACACTTCTTCTTCAAAAAGTCCTTAACTTCAGTAATTCCATTGTCACTACCACTTGTAATAATCAAGTCATCCACATAGATGACTACGATGACTATGATGACCAAACTTGTATCTCCATTTCTTACATAAAATGAGTGATTAACATAAAAAATATAAAAGCCAATATTAACAAGATACTCTTTGATCTTGTCAAACTATGCTCTAGGTGCTTATTTCATCCCGTAGAGTGCCTTCTTTAACCTGCATACATATGTGGGATGCTCTAAATCCTCATCATTTGTGTTGGCTACTCCATATACACATCTTCTTGCAATTTACCATGTAGGAAGGTATTCTTGATATCCATTAACACAATATTAGTGGGTTTGGGAATCTCCCAATTCCCATTTTTGAGTACTAAAAAGGTGGAACCCAGATAACATGCCCATAAGTTTCTCAAAACCATATAATGTGATCTATCATTGGAAAGCGCTTGAAAAATAGTATCTCTTGAGCTATAGAGCACTTGATTTGGAGTTATATTTTTCAAGTTATGACAAATCCAAAGATTTTACCACATGTCCCAAACTTATGGAAAATTCCCATATTTTCCAATATAGTGTTCATTTGTTGCAAACTCCAACCTTTGGTTATTTCCAAAGCGATCACATATCTAACAATTGCCATACTAGCAACTAGATTGAGTGTCTCTTTATAATGTATGCCATATGCTTGAGCATAATCTTTTGCAGCCAGTCTAGCCTTATACCTACTAATAGAACCGTCTGCATTACACTTGATTTTGTAAACCCACTTACAACCAATAGCTTTCTTTCCCTTAGGCAATGGTATTAGATCCCAAGTCTTATTAGCTTCTAATGCAGCCATCTCCTAATCCATTGTTGAATCCCAATGAGAATGGCCAACATCATGCTTAAAACAAGTGATCTCAACATCTTCAACCACCTTTACCATATAAGCATAATGGTGAGCTACATAACCTTCAAAACCAAATCTTTTAATAGGATATCTGACCCTGCTAGACCTCCATACCACTAGATTACTCAGTGGAGCCATTACATTACCATGTTCTCTCAGTACACTTGGTCTCTTGACTGAAGGAATACCAAGATTATCATCCAAACTCTCTGAACCACTAGAATCTCCATCAAATCCCAAATGACTAGTAGATGCATCATTACTATCCAACACTTTCTTCTTCCCTTTGTCTTTACCTACAACACTTATAGTAGGTGCACCTAAAGATGTGGGGCTACTCCTTAGTCTGGGAGACTAAGGACTAACTATAGATGTAGTAGCAGCTAATGTTTATAGTCCACTAAGGCTTTGTGATTCTTGCTTTTATTTCTACATATGACTATCATCATCATCATCCAATGCATCACTACTAGATGCATACCAACTCATCTAATAAAAAAATAACATCCTTGCTCACTCTCAAATCACCTATAATAGGGTTATAATAATGATACCCTTTTTACTCTAAAGGAGTACCCAATAAAAATACATTTTTAAGCCTTTGGGTCAAGCTTCTTTTGTAGCTCATCTGGCATATGAACATATGCAACACATCCAGACTTTTAAGTGTGATGCATCTAGTTTCTTACCTATAAAGCATTCTTCGGGGGCCATCCTATAAACTACAACTATAGAAGTTCTATTCACAATATAGACAACATAATGAACAACTTCAGACCATAGCATATTCTTGTCAACTATCAATACCCATGAAACTTCTACAATATGTCTATTTTTCCTTTTTGCAACCCCATTTTGCTATGGGGTGTACTTGGAAGTAAATATTCTCTCTATCCCATAAGACCTTAAAAAGTCACCAAACTCATTTTATTGTGGGGTATGCCTGCAAGTAAACTGTCTCTCTATCCCATGAGACCTCAACTCATTAGAAATGTGCTTTCCCCCTCCATCTAATCTTAAGCATTTAACTTTCAAGCCTATTTCTATTTTAATAGTAGCCTTGAAAGTTTTGAAGCGCTCAAATACATCACTCTTTTCCTTCATGAAATATACCCATAGCTTCCTTGAACAATCGTCAATAAATGTAACAAAAGATTTGCTACCACCAAGATATATGTTTTGTGTAGGCCCCCAAACATCTGTATGCACAATATCAAGTATATTCTTGCTCACATCTTTGTCATGCAAAGAAGGTTGTCTCACTTGCTTATCAAATTGTCATGCTTTACAAAATTTATGAGATTCTATAACTCTATAAGCAGAAAATCCTATAAGCAACCTTTGGAGTGCATTAATTTCAGTCTTTGTGCATTTGCATGTCCAATATGTTTATGCCATATTTCAATATCTGCAATCACTCCTTTTCCTTTAGCATACATAACAACATTCATAGGAGGAATTCCAACATCTAAAGTGAACATGCAATCAATTCTACTTCCTTTTGCAAAATCAACCTCCACTTATCATTAAAGTCTTCTATAAAACAATCTTTTGCATTAAATCAAACTTGCAATCCTTGCTCTACCATTTGGCCAACATATACTAAAATCTTTGTGATTGATGACACGTGTAATACATCTGATAGACTCTTCATCTAGCCATCATGCAAGGACAAGGGAACCTTTCAAATATGTGAAATTGGGTGGTATAAATCATCACCCATTTGCTCATAACCTAGATTTTATAAATCATCATCTCTCTAAACCATTCAGCATGAGTGGTCATATGATTGGATGCACCTAAAACAACATATCATATATCATCATGTATCCCCTTTCCTATAATAGCATTCATCATATACTGCATAACAAATAGATGCTCATTTTCGTCTTCATTCTTTAGAGAAGAAGATGCATACTTTTCTTGCTGTGATTTATCACTACGGATATCATCCTTCTTAGCATATCAATGGGCTGTAATATGACCTATTTTGCCAAAATAATGGTAGATAATACTAGAATTGCAAGAACCTCTATTCTCTTATGCACTTCTTCTTCTAGGCCCCTACCTCTAAAGTTTCCACATTTCATTTCATTGAATTGTTGTTTTAACCTATTTTATTGGTTATCACCAGTACATCCCATTCTATAGCCTCTCAAAGAGGATCTACCATGTCTTTTTAAACTTGAATAGAATTCTTTGACCTGTTCACCACTTCTTTCAGATGATTTACCTTGCATATTGATCTCTTCAATAATCATGAGAGAGACCAAGTCATCGAAATATAGAAATGGCTTTCATACATACACAGAAGTAACGAATGATTTCTAGGCCTTCTCATTATTAAAGCTATCCAAAGTAAATAAAACCAAATCATCATCATCAAGCATTACATCAATTGTTGCCAAAGCATCTGCAATGCTCCTCACCTTCAAAACATACTCATTGACATATAGTTTCCCTTTCTTTAAAGTATTCAAGTCCTGCTTGAATTGAATCTTCCATGCCTTTGTATTACTAAAAATATATTCTTAAAAATTGTCTGAGCTACATGTAAAGTTTCAACAATTATGATATGTCCAAGCATAGTACTATCAATGATTGCAGATAGCAAATACATCACCTTTTTATCCTTTACATTCCATTCTTTCTATGCCTTTAATTCATCTGCAATTGCAGACTTACTCAAATGTGGCTTCTTTTTTCCACCAGAAATGAACTCGTAAAGGCCTTTTTCAATAAGAAAGTTTGTCGCATAAAACTTCCATGATGGGTAATTGTTCTTGTCTAGTTTCTCAATGATGGGGTTTTCACTGTTCTTTGCCATTATCATAAAAATGATAAAAACAATCAGTGTGGCCATGTGAGGATTATAACAACTATCAATGTGGTAAAGTGTAGATGTATGGACCCATCTAACCAAGTAGTCCATCATCAATGTCGGCACATGTTGAGCTTGCCATCTCAACTCCTTGCTTTTGGTAACCAAAAGCATAGGCCAATCTAAACTCAAAGAGTAATAAAACCTTGCTATCATACATCATTTTTAACCTCCTTTGGCTTTCAATGCAATCAAAAGTGAGCAACAATGCTACCTGAAATCCAAGGCCCAATGACTCTACAATCCAATATACCTACTTTGAGTGGATTAGTCAAAGGTTAATACCTGACTTGATAGTGGATAACAAGCTTTCAAATTGATGTAGACCTTGATTTGATGTGCTTTTTGATCCAAGTTTTTGATCCCACACTCCCACTCTGATACCAAATGATAAGAATGAAAGAGGATGTGCAAGGGAAGGGGCAATAGCAAGAGATATGAATGCTCAAGTGTATTTTTTCATCTTCATATTCATTCTCCTTCTTGCTTCATTCACAAGATTACATACCAAGTATCCTAAAAAGAGATGGATACCTTTTGACATTTTTTAGGGCTCTTCACATACAAGATGTTTTATTTGTGCATACATAGGCTATAACTTATCCTATGCTTTATTTCTCAACAACTTCCTTATATTTTGATGCGAGTGCTGATATGTAAAAGCTAAATACCAACAAAAGTGAGTAACCAGCCTCATGGAAATATCTTCTAAGTGAGTGTATATCTAAGAAAATTGAAGATAGAAATGTGAACATAAACAAAGTCTCCCACAATCCCAAAATAAGAGGCCAATTATAAACTAGTCTAGCCAAAGAATCCTGTAAAGTACACTACCTGACGACGGAGTATATCACTATCAAATCCACTAGTATGTGTGATTGATGGTGGAGGAAGGTTTATATAATTAGAAGGATGAGAAAAGGGAATTTCAGTCAAAACAATGAAGAGGATGATAGAAAAAATCATAGAAAGTGGAAATATTAAGTGATAATGATGCTAGAAAAGGAGGGAAAGAAAACAAGAAAATTTGAAGAGATTCAACAAAAAAGTGGATTGAACATGCTAAACAATAGGAGGATAAGGATAAATATATGTAACAATAGGTTCAATGATAAAGGGACAAGGGCTAAATACAAGAATATGAGGAGATAATGTAGGGTGAGGTTAAGAAGGGAGATATAAACAAGAAGGCATTGAGAAATCTTCTAATAAGAAAGGAGAAAAAAAAGATCAGTCCGATAAACAAAAGATCGATAATTAAAGGCTTGAAAGAAAATACTTGTGAATAAAGGATGTTTTGTAATGTAAGAATGGACTTGTGAACGTAAGGGTTGGATATAAGACTTAAAAAATGTACTTCATCGTCAACTGTGAACTAGCATATCCTCCTCTAAAGGTGGATGGCAAGCATAATCTTTACACCATGAAGTCTTCTAGATATATGTCTACAATCCATATAAGAGGCTAAGATCCACCAAATAAGCATACATGGTTTCCTGTAAAATAACATCCCCCACCACATAAAGATTGATATCCTCCTCATCAGGAATTCATAAGTCTCCTATGATATACATGAAATATAATAGCTATGTCTCATGGCAAACTAGAGGACGATCAAACACTAATTTTAGTAGATCATCAAGAGCATGAGCAAACATTGATTTCATTAAATCAGCAAATCAAAGGTTATGCCATCCCTCTTCTAGTGCTTCTAAGTCAATAGTGCTAAGAGACATGTACATGGCAAACTTCTACTATTAGTATTTAATCCGAAAAGTAGGGGGAGGCAATAGAAGATCAGCAAAGTGAAGGAATTCTTGATGCAAATAATCAACATGATGTTGAATATAGTCCACCTAGCATAAAGAGCATCACTTAATTTGGCTTGCTACTTTAGGATTTCTAGCTCCTCTGTGGAAGATTGAAAAGATTATATAGAAGTAGGAGGAGGAACAAAAAGTTCAATTACTTTACATTTCAACTCCTCAATTATCTTCTATTGTGTTGCAATAATTTCTTTAGAATGTTGCAACTCATGCTCACAAGTATCCAGCTTAGAAGCTAAAACCACCATCTCACAGAGGGAAAAATCACGCTCATGTGTTAAGGAAACTTGAATATCTTTGGCAGCCAACTAACTTATCTATCATCATAGCAATAGCATTTTTTTGGCCACCCAACATGTATGTAGCTTTGGTCATCTCTTTGTGAATATATGTGAAAGCATAGGCCTAGACAATATTGTTTCCAACAAAAAAGATGGAGTTTGAGGATCAAGTTTCCCATCCCTTTGTACTGCAAATAGATTGGTACAAGAAAGGAATATAAGAAAGGAAACTAGTAGAAACAATAGGCATAGGAGCTTGTACAAGAGAAGGGTCAAGAACACAAACAGAGCATGAAGAAGTTTGTAAGGTGAGAGTGTTTCCTATGGATTACCTCGATAGGAGGTTCATCTTCCTCATCACAACTTTTTTACATTAGAGGAGGGAAGGAACTATAGGTTGAAGTTGAATAGGAGTATTATGAGAATTAGGAACATAAAGGCTACTAGGGGAAGGCTTAAAAGTAATCACCTTATGGAGGAAGGCTCCATAAGGAACATTACTAAGCTATCCTTTTTGAACTCATTGAAAATGTCAATCCATCTTTGTCAAAAGAAATTGTGCCCAATTAAACTTCATGCCCTCAAGGATCTCGACAAAAGTAATAAAAAGATCCTTAGATAAGAATTTTGGTGTAAGCTTGGCAAACATGAAATGATCCTATAGGAACTGGCATAATTGTGTCTATATAGGAGACGATATACTACCCACTAATACCCCTGAATTAGTCTACAAAATTGTGTCTATATAGGATTTTAGAAAGAAATAATAGATTTTAGTATCTACAAGGAGGAATGTGAGGGCAAAAAAATGATGGAGATCAGCTACATACATCCAATAATAAGAAATAGTCTTGAACTAGTAGTGGGACATGTTGGATAATTATCGATGGGGGTGTCATTCAAACTATACAGGATATACCACACATCATACACAAAGAAACGTGAAAATAAGTTCTTATAAAACTAACACAGAGACCACCATTGAGAGAAAATTATGAAATAACACAGAGCAATAGGACTAGACTAGACCAACCCCCAAACAATCCATAGCCTATGTTAAAAATTCGACATGACATATGCACATGTGCAACTAATAGCTTAATGATATGCAACATATTTTTACCTAAAACCCCATACTCAGGTGCAGAAAAGAAAATTAAAGATCAAGCATACTTCGAACCCTGACATTGACCAGAGACCAAATACAAAGGATAACAAACTCATAACAAGACCATAGAATAACAAACAAAAAAGACAAGGACTAATAAGACCAACTTAGACCAATAACCCCATCGCCATAAACACATTTCATCAACCTATGGTGCGATGAGGTGAATGGGTAATTGCTATTCATATTTCTTTTATGAGTTACAAATTTATATATGAGTTAATTTTAAGTAAGCTTATTAATGTAAGGTGAATTGAGTTTTGCAAAAACTGACTCCACTTTGACTTGACTCGAATAAGATCTCTATAAATACAATTTCTTTTTACAATTAGATAGTGTTTGTGCAAATCGCATGCATTCGTGATGGCACGGGTTTATTTTTTTACAAGTTAATATGTTTGTAGTGTGTGTGCGCATGCACATGGGATGATGATGGTTTATTTTAATTTTTAAATTTAAGTGGGATTAGTGTGTAATGTGCTTGTGCATGAGGGGGGAGGGGTTTACAATTAATGATTGGGTTGATTTTATTTGAAATTTAGGGGATGCGGCATATTTATTTTATGGTGCAATGTTTGGCTGATTTTATTTACAAGTTAATTTGTGTCTAAGGGTTCATGTGGAGAAGGGACAAAGAAAAGAACCTGGTGGTATGTGGGACATCCGCAAGGTTTGATAAGAAAGTGGGAATAAGGACACGACTCCTCAACTCTTGTGATGGCTAGAAATCCACGTAGAAATAAATAGATAGGTGATTAGAAGCTAATCAACCTCGTATAATAATAGATTTTTAAAACAAAAATGGCTAATTATAATGATAAAAAATAGTGATATAGATATAAATATATATGAATATGTGAAGGTAAATTATTATGTTTGATTTTTGGTTGGTTTTATTGGGTTTTTTTAATATTTGTTTTGCATTTTTAAAATAAAAATTTTGATGGATTTAAGTTTTATTTTTATTTTTAAATAAAATATAATAAAATAAAAAGTGTGTTTCCTAGATTATTCTTGAATTTATTTGGTATTTTGTAAGATTTATTTTCAAATTTTAATGATTTAATGGTAGTTTTAAGATGTTTATTTGGTTTTTTAGGGATTATCTAATTTTAAATATAATTTCCATCTATCAAAATTTAGAAAGAAATAGGTTGATCATTATTTTATTTTTTGGGAAAAAAATTATTTTTTAAGAGGTTTTTTCCATTTTTAAAGTTATTATAATGCGTTTTTCGATTTTTATTTGAAATTTTAAAAAACTGTGCTTTTGAAATTGGGAATTGGGGGAAAAAGGGTGGATATTAGGATAACTACATGTGAACAATAACTTCGAGCTATGCAACATGGACAAAATGAGACGTGCGTCCTCACATGTGAACTACAATAAGCAAATTCCACTCGCAGACTTGCACACATGCAAAAACCCACACATGAACCACCATGAGCCAAGAACATGCAGAAAATAATCTATATAAACCACCACAAATACATAGACATGAATCTACAGGAGGGATGGGAGAGGCTAGCCAGACGAGGAGGGTGTCAAAGACACATGGGGCGGGTTGGCAAGGAAGGGCGCGAAGGAACAAGGGCCTGTGGGGGGTGCAGTGGAGAAGGGTGGGACAAGGGGGGCCTAGAGGGGTTATGGGTTTGGGGTGGCTGGGAGGATAAAAGGAGGGAAAAGGGGCTAATGGGGGGGTTATGGGTTTGGGGGGTAGAGGGTAGGAAAGGGGGCTTATGGGGAGGTTGGAAAGGGGGGTGGTGGTGGGAATGAAGGGTGGACGAGGAGGAGGTGGTGGTGGGGAGGGGGAGGAGGAGAGTAGGAGGAGCGGAGTAGAGGGGGATAAGTAGGTAGAGGAGAGGAAGAAGAAGGTGGAGGAGTGGGAGGAGGAGAGAAGGCAAGAGAGAGAGAGAGGGGGGGTGGTGAGAGAAAGAAGAAAAAATTAAAAACATATATTGCTTTTTTAAAGAAGAAGGAAGAAAGAAGATGGTGGAAGGAGAAGGAGAAGGAAAAAATAAGATTTTTTGAAAAAAAACAATAAATAAATAAAAATAAAGAAACGTGTCCATCCCCATGTGATGGACACACATGCGGGGTTGGTTAAAATATTTGCACTAATGGAAGCAAAATGGACACATGGGAGGCACGGGCAGGCAAGAGCAACGTATCGCAAACTTGATGACACATAGTACGAGGCAAAAAATCGCATTCACATGGGCACATAAGGAGGCCGAATCATACAAAAGCATTAAAATTTTAATTTCAAAAAATCTAGCTATCAAATGAGGGCCCCAAAAAAACAAAAAGTGGACAAGGCGATAGCAAAAATAGGATTGATGATCTAAACAAGGTATTTGTTGTCAAAAAGGGATGTTCACATGGAAAAATAGTAAAAATACATAAGAAAACACAATAAAAAATTAATAACAAGAAATTCATGTGTCGGAACGAGGGGTAAGAAAAAGTGAAAAGGTTTGATTTGATGAGCCACAAAGGGCTATCAAGTCACAATATAGCTCCGAGGAGAAAAGAGGATATTTATTGAGATGGCAAGCTCAACACATGCGGATATTGATGATAGACCGCCTGGCTAGATGGGTCCGCATATCTACACTTAGCACGTTGGTGTTCATTATGACAATCGCATGGCCACTGACTTATCACTTATTATATTTAGGTTGTTACACCTACCTACAACTGGTAAAGATATAGCGCCAGTCGATTAGTGTAGTCGGTTATGCACTATTTGACTTAGAAGGCCACTTTCCTTTATGTTGTATCTTATCTATACTTTGTGTACATTGTATAGTGTGTGGAAGAAGAAGAAAAAATCAGCAAGAAAACGTTTTTTGTCTCCATCTCTCTTCTTGTGTTCTTAGTGAGCTTCCTCTTGTGTATACAGTGTGTATTTGGCGCAGTAGCTCAAGCAAGTCCCCCCACCACGCGATTCTTGACATGGTATCAGAGTCGTGCCACTGAGAGAGGCTGACTTTGAAGGCTGAAGTGAAGGAGAAGAAGCAAGGTTCGAGCAAGCAAGCAAAGGGATAAGAAGCTCTCCCATTCTTCCACTCTCTCTCTTGGATAGTGCTTGTGGAGGCACCGAAGCAAGGTAGAGCGAAAATCTCAGATTGCTGTGAGATTTGGTGTTCGAGCAGAGCCTTGTATATTCTGCAAATATACCCTTTAGGGCTTTTCGTAGTTATTTTGGGTGTCTGAGGCCGTTTCAGGCCCCGTTTTAGAGCCGCAAGGTTGCGGACATCAGTTTCAGGGTACACTGTGATTTCAGTTGTATTGTCCGAAAGTGGGTGCACAGGTTACAGATTTCGAATCTGTAATTTTTGAGGTGTTTGCAGGAAGCAAACATAAGGTTTATCTACAAACAGGTTGCAGATTACATGTACTATTGAACAATTGGTAAAAAAGATTGCTTGTGTATTACTGTGCACGTGTTGTGAAAGATTGCAAAAGACTAGCTTGCTGTGTTGTATCCTTGTTTGTGATAATGGTAGAGAATAGTGGAAATCCCATTATTGAGACGCTCAACAAGAACAACTACCCTTCATGGAAGTTTCGTGTGACGAACTTCCTCATTGGAAAGGACCTTTATGAGTTTGTTTCAGGTGAAGAAAAGGAGTCAGAGTTGGGTATTCCTCCAACTGCAAATGAATTAAAAGCATGGAAAGAATGGAATGCGAAAGACAAAAAGGTGATGTACTAGCTATCTACAGTCATTGATAATACGATGTTAGGACATATCAGGAATGCAGAAACTTCACATGCATCTTGGACAATTTTTGAGAACATGTTTTCAGTAAATGCAAAGGCACGAAAGATTCAACTCAAGCAAGAGTTGAATGCCTTGAAGAAAGGAAAAATATATGTCAATGAGTATGTGTTGAAGGTGAGGAGCATTGCAGATGCTTTAACAGCGATTGATGCAATGCCTGATGATGATGATTTGGTTTCATCCACTTTGAGTGGCCTTAATAATGAGAAGGCATGGAAATCATTTGCTACTTTAGTATATGTACGGAAGCCATTTCCAAATTTTGATGAGCTGATCTCTCTCATGATTACTGAAGAGATCAATATGCAAGGTGACTCATCTGAAAAAAATGGTGAATAGGTTCAAGCATTTTACTCAAGTTCAGAAAGGGGACGTGGTAGATCCTCTTTGAGAGGCCGTGGTATGGGATGTGCTGGCGATAACCAGCAAAATAGGTTCAATCAACAATTTGGTGAAATACAGGTTTCAGGAGGCTGAGGAAACTTTAGAGACAGGGGGAGCTCAAGAGGAAGAGGTGAATGGTAGAGTAGAGGTTCTAAAAATTCTGTTATTGTTTGCCATTATTGTGGTAAAACAAGCCATATTGCAGCCCATTGCTATGCTAAGAAGGATGATATTTGTAGTGCTAAATTGCAGCAAGGAAACTATGCATCGTCTTCATGACAAAATGAAGACAAAAATGAGTGTTTGTTTGTTATGCAGCATATGATGAATGCAGTTACAGGAAAGGGGACATATAATGATGTATGGTATGTCGATTTAGGTGCATCTAATCATATGACCAGTCATGTTGAATGGTTTGGAGGGATGCAAGACTTACAAAATCCAGGTTATGTGCACACGGGTGATGATTCATGCCACCCAATTTCACACATTGGAAAGGTTCCCTTGTCCTTGTATGATGGCCAGACAAAGAGTCTGACAAATGTATTACATATGCCATCAATCACAAAGAATCTAGTGTCTGTTGGCAGAGTAGGGATGCAGGTCCGATTCAATGCAAAAGGTTGTTTTGTAGAAGACTTTAATGATAAGTGCAGGTTGTTCGCAAAAGGAAGTAGAGTTGGCCGCATGTTCACTTTAGATACTGGAATTCCTGCAATGGATGCTGCTATGTATGCTAAAGGAAAAGGAGTAGTTGCAGATATTGAAATATGGCATAAACGTATTGGACATGCAAATGTGCAAATGTTGAAATTAATGCAGTCCAGAGGATTGGTTACAGGGTTGCCTTCATTTAGAGTTGTAGAATTACATAAAGTCTATGAAGCATGCCAGTTTGGTAAGCAAGCAAGACAACCCTTCAACTTTAGAAAAACACTAGGTTTGGTCAGATGGTGTAGCTTCACAATTCAAAGCAAAGTGACTATTTTATTTTGTTGCTAGATATGGGGGTCTTATTAGCATGGAAATGACTTGGAATTTTTTCTACTCAAGATATAGGAAGGGAGAGCATGATGGGGCTAGGGTAGTCATCAAAGGGGCTCTAACTCATGAGCAGCTAAAGCAAAATAGTGTCTACTTGACTTGTGCTAGTGAAGTTGTTACTTTCTTGAGAATGCACCTTAGTATAGGGGAAATTGCTATGTATGGCAAGCAAAAGAGATAAGTTAGTAGAGTCTTTTGGGAAGTCAAGCTTGATAATGATCAGTGATTCTAGCAATGGGACTACAATCAATTTAAGGGCTCAAGAGCAATGCACTATGTGAATGGGTGTTGTGAAACCAATAGTTGTGCATTGCAAACCAAACGATCATCATGCTTTTGTTTTCTTTCATGAGTAGCTAGTGGAGAATGTGCAAGAACACATCACATGTAGAGATGTGGCTATACCACACTTTGGGCTAGTTTTTGAGTATTCCCAAGAAGATGGACACTCAAACAAGAAGGCTCAAGGTGCCACCTATGTAGGTCATTATGATTCCTTGAGTGCACCAATAAAGAGTGGCATAGAACCACTGAAAAGTAGTCAAAAGTGGTATATTATTGTAGCATTTCACTAGTGCAACACCACTAAAAGCTAGGTTTGAACCAATAAAAAGTGGTTCTGCACATTGAAAAGTGGTATACTGTTGTATCATTCCATTGATGCATCACCATTTGCAAAGAATCAATGTTACACCACTGCAAAGTGATTGTACATGACTTGGAAAGAATTAGTGTTGCACCACTAAAAAGTGTTCAAAAATAGTACAGTGTTGTAGCATTGTAATGGTGCAACTCCACTAAAAAATGGTCAAAAGTAGTATAGTTTTGTAGCATTCTACTATTGCAGCACCATTTGGAAAGAATTATCATGCCAACTGAAAAATGATCAAATTTAGTATGGTGTTGCGACATTCCAATGGTGCAACACCACTTAAAAGTTGTTGTGGTACTATTGAAAAGTGGTCAAAAGTTGAATAGTGTTACAACATTCCAGTAATGTAGCACCATTTACAAAGAATTAATACTGCACTACTAAAAAGTGGTACTGTATCACCTTAAAGTGATAGAAAATACTAATTGGTTTAAAGTGTTATCACATGAGTGTGTTATTTTTGCGAGCTTTAGATTTCGGGCTTTTGCAATTGAAACTGATTTTTTGAGTTTTTTGAAACAACCAACTAGCATGGACACTATTAAAGAAGTTAATACTTGGAATCTGCGCATGCTCCTAGGAACTTTTGTTAGCTTGTATGGAGGTCTAGGAGTTTGTCACTAAATTGATTGCTTATTACACATTCTCTATTCAATAAATTCATGTCAATAAATTAATGACTCACTTTTCTTTAAGTGTTGATGATGATCTAGCATGGCCATGAGACCATTTAGAGACCAGTATTCCTAGTGCATCACTTAATGGGGTGAGCAGAGCACTGTGACAGGGATATCTAGTATAGGCAATACAAGTTATGAAGGGGGAAAGAAGTGTCGGCCAAGTGTAAGAGTGTACACAAGAACCAAGGAGTTACACATAAATAAAGATGTATTGAGTTCTAAGAAGAGGAAGTGCATTAGCATTGTGTATATGTATTTATGTGTGCATCCAGGGATGCTTAGGAATGTTTACTTGTGTGTAATGAGCATTGCCTTCATTTGGGGTCATCCTCTCCCCTACAAATCAAGGTTTAAGGTCTTTTCTTTCATTAAGAAAGATGAGAGAGGGGATTCTCTCACTAAGAAAGACGAGAGACGTGATCCTTTGGAAGTGAGGAGAGAAGTGATTTTCTCTTTCTAAGGTCTAAAATGACACAAGCTTTTTTGTGGAATTCAATCTTAAGGTTGAGGCCCAAGGCAATCTAATGAACTCTCCTTATCTATGACTCAAGGTGTTTGCATGGACCACAAGTTAAGAGTACAGTTTAAAAAGCTATTTTTTGAAAAATCCATTTTAAATATATCCCACAATTGAAAAACGATCTCTAAAAATGGGTTGCATGGGTCATCGGAAACAATGAGATATACAACTTTCGTGTTGGATGTTTTTTCATCCAAACAACACAAAAAGAGATATCTCGAAATTGGTGCTACAGAGTGGAACAACCACATCTTGCATGAAGATCAACTCAACTCTCTCTCCAAGAAGAGAAGCTCTTGACAACCTATAAAAGAGGAGGATCTCCTTGGGTGTAAGGGAGAGGTGAAAGAAGCATCACTTTGCATGTATCCAAGAGGAGAAGAGAAGGTGCAAGTGCTGCGGAAGCCCTGCTAAAATCAAGTGTTGCGGAAGCGTTGCTGAAATCAAGTTCCAAGAGGAGAAGAGAAGGTGCAAGTGCTGCAGAAGCTCTGCTAAAATCAAGTTCCAAGAGGATAATAGAAGGTGCAACTGCTGCAGAAGCTCTACTGAAGAGAAGGTGCAAGTGCTAGAGAAGCTCTGCCGAAATCAAGTTCTAAGAGGATAATAGAAGGTGCAACTGCTGCAGAAGCTCTACTGAAATCAAGCGCCAAGAGGAGAGACCTACACATATTGTGTAGGAGAGAAGGAGACTCAAGAAGGATCAAAAGGTGCCAACTTCCAAGTTGTGCAAGTGTTAGCCAGTTGTATACCGTGCAAGGAACCGTGATCTTGTTTCCAAGATCTACAAGTAAGAATTGGCTTATGTGTAACAAAGAAGTTTGCTCCTTGTCAATAATATAACTCCACAAGGGGCGACCGGCCCATCTTCCAATCCTTAGTGTGTTGCCAATTTCTCTACCTCTCTCTCTATAGCTTTCTTTTCTCTCATTTATTCTCCCTCTATGCCAACATAATATTTTCCATATATATTTTAAGTATATAAGAAATCCGAGCGTGTATCTCGGATTCTATAACAGTGGTATTAGAGCAGGTCTCTTTGCTTTTCTCAAAGTAAATAGGATCCTTGCAAGAAGAAGGTAAAGATGGAAACTAATGAAGCACCTACAACTGAGCAATTACAAGCTCAATTAACAGAGTATCATAGCTTGTTGGAGATTCCCAAAGTACGTCAATTGATTGATAGCTTAAGGGCAAGGGAAGAAGCTATTTATGAAGGATCGAATCCTCTAAAAGATGGTGATACTGGAGGAAACACCATTGCACCAATTGATGGTGAAGATGCAAAGCATCCAATTGCTAAGAAGCTTCCTAGAAGGAAGAAGGATTCTTGGGTCAAGAAGAGTAAAAAGACCTCACCTCAAGTGAGGCAAATAAGGAGGGAATCATCTCCCTCAGCAACTAGCTACTCCACTTATTACTCAAGTTCCTCCTCCTCCTCCTCATCTTCTAGTTTCAACTCTCTTAGTTCTAAGTCCCGTGCAATCCACAAACAGAAAAAGAGGGACCATAAGAGGAGCAAGCTTAAGAAGACTAAGACTTTCAAGTCTAGGGATAAAGACGTAAAGTTTGACTCTTACTCCAATAAGAGAGATCCTGCTAAGGCATTAGCCTTTGTCAGGAAATTTGAAGTTGCTTTCTCTGATGGTAATTTCTCAGAAAAGTCCAAGCTCAGGAATGTAGGCATGCACTTAAAAGACATCGCTAGCAATTGGTGGTTGACTCTCATTTTGGAGGGAAGGAAACCTACAACTTGGGAAAAGTTCAAGAAGAAGTTTTATGCTCAATTCTTGCCTCTTGATTTTGAGAATGATATCAAGAAGGAGTGGGATTGGCTAGCCTAGAAAGAGCATGAAAAGTCACTAGTTATGTGGACAAGTTTTGGTCTACTCTTCTCAAGGTTACTCCTTTCATGGAGATCAGCAATGAAGAGAAGAAAATGAAGTTTGAAGCTGGCCTACTCCCTCATTTACACAGAACCATGAAGGTGTATCCACATGAAACCTTATCTCGCATGATGGAGTCTGCCATCATAGCTGAAAGTTTGCATACACCTGGTACATCTCGAAAGTTGGAGATGAGTTCTTATAGAGAGAGACAAGAGCAGCTCTATGATCATCCAAGAGATAGGACTAATCGAAGAAGACCTACCTTTACCCATGACCAATATTCAAAGCCAGAGGGTAATAAGAAGAAGTGCAAGTATTGCTCACCCTCTGAGATACAAAAGTACAAAGAGGAAGGAAGATGCTTTCTTTGTGATGAGTTAGGGCATATGAAGCCTGATTTTCCTCACAAAAGGAAGGAAGTAAATGTGGTTAAAGATCCTCCTCCGCCATCCTCAAATTCTATTCCAGATGTGCAAGATAACACTCATTCAAATGAGAAGAAAAGACAACCCTTAAAGGGTTGAGCGACACTCAACAATCAAAGAGTTTTGATCCTCTTTGATCTAGGGTCCACAGATAATTTTGTGTCAGCAGATACTGTTGAAAGGCTACAAATTCCACCGGATCGATTGGGAACACCAATTGGATTAGGTTCGGCATTTGAAGGACTTACAACCAATTCTACTCCCATTCAAGGGAAGTTGAATCTTAGAATTGGGGATTACCGTGACCAAGAATCTTTTCTACTTGCACCCATAGGTAACTATGATGTTATCTTAGGCATGCCTTGGAATTACAAGATTAGACCTCTTCCCGATTTTGTTAAGAAGACCCTTGCATTTCAATTCAAGGGTCTGAACATAGTATGCATTGCTGATGCTGGAGATTGGCCTATGCCAATGGTTAGTCATGTTAGTATTTCTAAAGAAATGAAGAAAGCTATTTTTGGATACATGATTATTGTGAGAGAGTCAAAAGAAACTAATGATTCAAGGGCACTTAGTGCCTCTAATGAGCACACAATACCAACTAATGCTTCTAAGTCCCAGACTTTAAAAGAACCCCTCTCTTTAATTGATCAAGCTAGATATGATTTTGTTAAACAATATGAAGATTGTTTTAGTGATTCACTCCTAGGAGAGTTACCTCCTAAGTACCTGGAAGATCACACAATTGATCTTATCCCAGGCAGTTCACCACCTAACCAACCGCCTTACCAAGTAAGTGCAAGTCAACAAGAGGAGATCCTAACATAAGTAAATGAATTGTTGGAAAAAGGGTTAGCTCAACCTAGCTCTTCTCCATATTAATCTCCAGCCTTACTTGTTCAAAAGAAAGATGGCTCTTTCCGTAAGTGCATAGGCTACAGATCTTTCAACAAGATCACAATCAAGAATCGTTTTCCTATCCCAAGGATAGATGATATCTTGGATAAGTTGCAAGGGGCTAGTATCTGTAGTCGCATTGATCTCAAGAGCGGATATCACCAGATACGGATAGCACTTGAAGATGTTCATAAGAAAACTTTTCATACGGAATTCGGGCTATACGAGTTCTTAGTCATGCCATTTCGTTTAACTAATGCACCTGCCACATTCAATCGAATGATGGAGAGAATTTTCAGACCTCACTCAAAGTTCACAGGTGTCTTCTTTGATGACATTCTAATATTTTCACGGTCTGAAGAAGAGCATAGAAAATATATATCTATTGTTTTTCAAGAGCTTCGCAAGCATAGACTGCAAGTCAATGCTAAGAAGAGTGAATTTTTCCTTTTGGAAATTCATTACTTAGGCCATATTGTTTCTCACAATTTGGTGAGAATGGATCCTGAGAAGATTTGAGCCATTGTTAAATGGCCTACACCTACTTCTATACATGAAGTTAGAAGTTTCTTAGGCCTATGTTCATACTATAGGAGGTTCATACGAGGTTTTGCATATATTGCATCTCCTCTACATGACCTTACTAAGAAGCGAATGTCTTTTTGCTAGGGATCAAGGCAACTACAAGCCTTTGAAAGAATTAAGTTTCTTGTGACTCAAAAACCAGTTCTCATAGTTTTGGATCTTCAAAAACCTTTTGAAGTTCACTGCGATGCTTCTAGGGATTGCATTGGACTTGTGCTTAACCAAGAGCATCATGAAGTAGCATTTGAGAGCCGACACCTCAAGGACCATGAGCTACATGCTCTAGTATATGAGAAAGAGCTTATGGAGGTGGTACATGCTCTTCAAGTATGGAAACACTATTTACTTGGTGCAAATTTTGTTATTAAAACAGATCACCAAAGTCTAAGATACTTCCTCACAGAAGAAGCTCTCAGAGAAACAGATGCGTTGGGAAAATTTATTATCTATGTTTCATTTTCAAATCCTTCACACATCTGGAACTAAGAATGTGGTAGAAGATGCTCTATCACGGCGACCTCGAGTGAATGCAATCAGAACTGTTTACCATAACGAGTTCATGGATTTGCCCAAAATGTATGCAACTGATTCCAACTTCTCAACCATATGGGATCAGCTTAACTCAGGTCACCCAATTACACCTTACTCGATTCAAGATGGTTATTTGTATCATCATCAAGCAATTTGTGTAGCATTACCATTGCGACACAAGGTAATGGATGAAGCACATGCATCTCCATATGATGGACATAGGGGTATTCTACCCACTACTCAAGCATTGGAAATATATTTCTTCTGGTCCACTCTTAGAGCTGGCATTGAAAGATATGTCCACGAGTGCAAGATATGCCAAAAAGTAAAGTATGATAGGCATAAACCACCTGGTCTACTAAAGCCATTACCTATTCACAATGAGCCTTGGGAAAGTATAGCCATGGACTTTATCATGGAGCTTCCTCATACACAAGCAGGCAATGATGCAATCTGGACTATCATTGACAGATTCAATAAGAAAGCTCCCTTTATACATGTGCAAAAGACAATCAAAGCCAATCATATGGCTAAGCTATTCATTGCTCATATTTTCAAGCATCATGGCATGCCTAAGTCCATTATAAGTGATCGAGATCCCCGCATGACCAGCCTCTTTTGCCAAGCTCTCTTCGAGAACCTCGGGACAAAGTTAAAGTTTTCATCCTCTTATCATCCTCAAACGGATGGGCAGAGTGAAAGTGCTAATTCTACTATTTTGGACCTTTTGAAATCCTATGTCTTTGATAATCAAAGTTAATTGGAAAAGTATTTGCCTTTAGTAGAGTTTGCATAAATAAGGTGCACTTTAGTACTGGTAAGGCACCCTTTGAGATCATCTATGGTAAGCCTCATTTACCACCCATTCTTCTTACAAAGGATGAGATCTTTGCAGCAAATGAGTTTGTTAGAGACATTGATACAACTTTCACTCAAGTAAAAGCTGCTATCCAAACGACACAAGAGAAGGATAAACGTGAAGTAGATAAGCATCGTCGTAAGTTAGATCTCAAGTTGGGACAGTATGTTCTTCTTAAGTTTTAGAAGGCTCGCTTGAAGAAGCAAAAAGGTCAAAGGGGTAAAGTGGTTAAGCTTTCTAATCGCTATTATGGCCCTTTCGAGATCATAGATAAGATAAACGATGTGACTTTTTTTTTGGATCTACCAAGTCATTGGAACATTCATAATGCTTTCCATATAAGTTTGCTACGTCCCTATATTGGAGAACCTCCAATGGAACCAATCAAGGAAGATTTACCTAACATAGAAGAAATAGAAGAGTTCCTTGTGCTTGAAAGAAATTTTCACCATCAGGACAATACTCTAAGGTCAGGTAAGGTATTACGAAAGTATCTGGTTAAGTTTAAGAATTATTACCCATTGGATGCTTAGTTTATGTCTGAGAGAGAACTACAAGACTTTTCAGATCTTCTTAAGGACTATGTATCCCCTCTACAATTGAGGTCAACTATTTAGAAGCCAAAGGGATGTCACTAAATTGATTGCTTATTATGCATTCTCTATTTAATAAATTCATATCAATCTTCCCGGGAGGTCACCCATCCTAGCAGTGTCATCACCCAAGTGCACTTAACTGCCAAGTGACTATCCATTAAGCTAATTCTTTTTATTGTCCTATACTACAAATGTAGTCTTAATAAGCTAGTCTTGGGAGGGTTTCCCAAGTCTTTCTTCCATAAATTGGTATATAATACCTTATTAATAATAAAAATTATCTTCATAAGTAGATCCAGTTTCAAAATTTGTGTAATATAAATCAATTTTCTTTGGAATATATATGCACATTGTTTATTAAAATAAACTAAGTAATGGGGATATTACAGGTAGGTGTAGGGTTCATTTTCATGTAAATTTTCATATAAAAATTGATAAAGATACACTATAACATAGAAACAAGACTTGACTAAGGCTTGATCCTCATGCACTAGCCTTGTTAGATGCTCATGAACATAAAATGTATTTTTTCCTAAATTTTTAAGCTAAAAAACTAAATTTTTTCTTATTTTTTATATTTTTCATTTATTTCTTCATAAAAATGTGATATTTCAAAATTATGAGTTCTCAGTGATTAAGGACACTCAGCATTAATTTCATATCAATTTCTATCCCATATGACCCCAAAACATTCAACAAAAACCCAAATTCCATTATTTTTATCAAAACTATTATGTCATCGTATTTTCTGGTTTTCTTTCATATTTCAGAGAGAATGAAACATGAAAATTTAAGAACAAGCAAAATCAAGCACTTTCTTCAACCATTTTCCGTAAAACAAAAGAACCGCTCACTCACTCATAAAAACTGCGATTTCGAGGCTTGTATCTCATAGATGGGAAGCCATTGACGCTTCTTCTTTGCTGTTGACATACTCTCTCAGCTTTATTTACGTCCTCCATCACTCCAACATCATCATTTGCTCCAGATTCGTCATCACAACCCTCCCCCTTCTTTCTTGAATTGATGCATACGAACAAGAGCTAAGAGGGGACAGGAGAGAGGAGAGAGAAATACTAGAAAATTAGATTTCTTAATCCTCCATAAAAATCAACAAAATCACAGTCATCTCCTTCCTCTCTCTATCTGGATCAAGAATCTCTCTCTCTCTCTCTCTCTCTCTCTCTCTCTAGAATATTGAGGAATCAAGCGGAATCAGGTAGATTTGGAGGGGGCGCAAATTTTTTGTGCCCCTAATCCCCTTTCATCAAAATTTTAGTTATTTTTTACTTCTTTGAAGCCTAAGGTTTAATGATTAAAATAACCGGTTCAACTTTGTTGTGTTCACATTGTCCCACAAGTGGATATTTCGATTTTGGGGTGGGCAAATGGACTCGGATTCGAGATCTTTCTAGACTATTGACTTTGCAACATTGAAATCCATGAATTTGGCCTTCATCACGCACTTTCTGGCTCTCGGATCTAGTAGCCACTTTATAATGCCAAACCTTACGGGGATTAAATGGCACGTCAAATGACCTCTGATCGACAAACTGAGACTTGCATTGGATTCCTAACATCAAAATGTATCTAGGAAAACTCCAACTTGGCTATCTGCCAACATTTGATTTTTCATGAAAATTTGGTCTTTGGTGCTTCACGTGCACTTCTTGCTCCAAAAAGGCCACAAATGCTTCAAGCACGGCTCAAATTTGGCTCCTAAAATCTAGCTCTCAAGAAGTCATCCACAAATATTCAAGAGAAGATCAAGACTCCATACCTATTTCACCTCAAGCTTTCTTTTCACTTCATTTTCACACCTCTCTTAGCTCAAGGAAGTTCTTGCAATTTTGATTTGGTGATTCACTTAGTTTTCATCAAGTTATTTCCCATCAAATCAAAAAGAAGGGGAGAAATCACCAGCAACATCAAACTCAACATAAAGATATTCAAATCTTCAAGCATAGTATCTATTGATACTCAACTAGTGTTATTTGACACTAATCTACTTGTGTTCTTGGGCAACTCACTTTTCAGTATTATCTTAGCTATTTGAAGCTGATCAACATGGCAGAACTTGAGCAAATAGCCAAGTTCAATGGAGAAGGCTTTCATGCCTAGGAGGAGAAGACCATGTACCACCTTATGCGGAAGGAATTGTGGGATCTATTTGAGGATGATACAAGAGATGTAGATAGCAAGAAGGAAGATGATGAAGATGTGTTCATTGAAGAAGACCAGCTCAAGACAAAGGAGTGGAAAAAGATGAACAACAAGGCTCTAGGCATCATTGCCTGGGGATTATCTAATGATGTATTACACCATATCTATGGCATCAAAGATGCTAAAAAGGCTTGGGATGAGCTTGACAGGATCTTTGGAAGTCAAGCCAAAAACTCTAAGATCGAGTTGTTTATGTAGCTCTATAAGCTTGACATAAAAAACAACACTTCAATGACTATGCAAATTCAAAAGTCTAAAAACTCAACTTGCCACTTTGAAGAAAACAATAGATGAAGATGAAGCCATTGATGTACTCCTTGCTAGTATAAACCAGGATCCTTATGAAAATCTTGTCTCTACTGATGGACCAAAAAACGGGCCGGCACTAGCTCATGCACTAGCCGGGCCTCGTCACTACGCACAAGACAACCCCTCGGCCTCGCGGCCAGGAGCGTCTATCAAAATCTCTACCTTCCTAAACATTGCGTTTGTATACGTTGTAGTCCAACTAATCCTAACCCAATATTACTCCTCAGAGGGAGTCCCTTTCACATAGCTAAAAGGCTCGAATCACATACACATGGGGTTCGTCCTACGGCTAAATGTCGTTAACCCTCTGCGACTCTTCTACACCTTGGGGATTGGCCCCTCAGTGCGTCGCTCAACAAATAGACACATCGCGCAAAAGTTGCTCAAGGTACCAAATAAGCGTGTCCAGGAATGTACCATTGTCCTTACTTCTCTTTCCCCTTTGGGACCCGCGTCTACCTACAGCTACCTCACTGCCTCTCATCGTAGGTCATGTTCTAATAAACCAATTGCAATGCATGTCCAGGAGCTGGTCACTAATACTTTTAAATTCTTTTTCATGCTCCATGCATTTGGTGGATGCCTAGTGCTCAAGCATTTAGCAAAACAGTATCGTGCAAAAGTGCAAAAACATTCTTTTAATGGTTTCCAACTACCGTTCGTGCTTCGTTGCATGGGCCTAGCACCGAGGTGATCCTCGTGCTACTAAGCTCTTAATTTTAATTATCATCCATCTTAAATTCTATGCATAGAAATCAGCAACTTTCCCATCATTTCACATGGCATTTAGATATATTTCAACTCCTCTACCCTTCCCCGTTTAAGTATTGCATCGTTGGATAGGTTTATAAGGTATTTTGACATCATTTTATGTGAAAAAACCGGAAAAAGACACACTAGAACAAGAAGGTGGGGTTGAACTGAGGCAAATCCTCATGCTTCAGTCCCCACAAACATTCACAACCATTGTTCTTATTTATCCTTATTTTTCGAAACCCAAAATGTATTTTTTCCCTATTTTTTAGGGTTTTTCCACCCTTTTCTTGTATTTTCCCTTATTTTCTTAATTATTGAAAATTCAAAATAGGTTATGGGCTGTGGCCCTTAGTTCCTTCTTGCAGAAAAATGAAAGTTTAGTTGATGTTCCTATTTACTTTCCCATTTTTATGCCAAAAACCATCATTTTCCCTTGATTTTTCATGTTTTACGTGTTTTAGCATATTATTTTGAACCACAAGATGCATATTTTTCTGATTTTTTTAATATGACCAGCAAGGACTCATAGAAAATAGTAACATGAACAATTTTTATCCCACATGAACAACATTTCATCAATCAAAAGCCATAAAAGCTCAAATTTCCTTTGAAAATTTTAAATTACCGCTTATTTGTGTGTTTCGGGTTTCATGTCCATGGCTATAAATTTGGAAATCAGCAGCACTTCATGTCCAGCACAATCACCAATCACCATTTCCAGCCCGTGGAGCAATCCGATCCATGCCGGACAAGCCTCCATCATTATTTATTCTTCCTTCTTCTTCCCACATGAACTTGCCTTTAGAAGAGAGAGAGGGAGGAGAGAGAAAGACTGAAATCAGAGATCTTCAAAGAGGGCATCATTGCGCGAGCGAAGGGCGGCGATAGAGTCAGGGTTTAGAGGGGAATGACTGCCAATAATCATTGGGGGGGGGGGGGGGGTTGCATTGAGGTTGCATGATGCACCTCCATCATCCAAGCGCATTTTTCGGCACCATCCTGCGTGCTCTCTCTCCACGATTTGGCATCTCTCATTTCCATCTTCCTTTCATGTGACATTTAAAATTGGGCTCCCAAAGGTCATGCCCACTTTGGCCAAACTTTGGTCCACCCCTTCGTATCTTGACCGGTTTCTTGGCCATTCCCCCGTCCAAACTCGGAATCGAGCTCTGAAAAATCTTGGGCGTCCGGCTTAGCATCCCGCATTGGCCAGTAGCTCGTGTCAACCCGCACGACTGTCTGAAAAATTATGAAAAATCAACAAGTGTCACTCGGGCGCCTTTAAAGCACTTTGGCGCTTAAAATCGTCCTAGATCGAGCTGCCGCCTTTGACGTTGAATGTTTTTCCCTTGATATTCATAATTTTTAGCTATTTTTAAGAACTTCCCATCACCTAAATTCCGCTCTCATCTACTATCAGCAAGGTACCTAATTTGTCATAGAAAGACATTGAGCACTCTCTTCTTGATGAAGAGAATAAATAGAAGAACAAGAATGCAAAAGATGGTGTCCCATCATCTAGGGAAAATTTCTTATACACCAAAGGAGCTATTGGAGAAAAAGGTTGAGGCCCGAGGATTCAACTCCAACATCAAAGATCGGATGACATGTCATTATTGTGGTAAGGCTAGCCATATAGCTAGTGAATGTTTCCACCATAAAAGAGCACAATAAATGCAGAATGGTAACCATCAAAATCAATTCATGAATGAAATAGAAGAAGAAGAAGAAGAAGAAGATGCTTCCGCCATTAATAACAACTCTAACAGATTGTTTTGAAGAAATTATCTTTCCCATTGTGGATCTTATGTTTTCCCATAATGGATTTTTTTTTCCTTAGTAGATTTGCTTTGTAAAACAAAACTCTTACAAAGATGTAAAGTTTCAAGCTTTAACTTGACTAGGCTGCCTATTAGCTAGTCTCCCGAGCCATGTCATTATGTAGGGGGGGCAAAAGCCAACAAGTGTAGAAACTCATCATTTGAGGGGGGTTTTGAGAAATGAAAAATGATGTATGCTCTAGGAAGAGATGTCCCGAATCCCATATGCATAGTGAGGAGAGTGGCAGAGACTATATAATGATGCACTTGGTTCACTTTTCAATGCAATGTCATAGTACTTTTTGTTCTTCAATCAAGTGTCTATGTCATTGCCAAACACACAAGATTGTGTTTATGCGTCCAAGTCTCAACCTTGGAACCTAATTCACTTGTGTAACAATTGATATTGTTTGTGTCTATGTCTACATGAGTACACCTGTCTACATCTTCCATCCTCCATAGCTCATGCCATGCTCTAGATCCACATCTTCTAATAGAAACTTGAGGGCAAAAAACTGGTTGGTAAAGAGACCAACTCGATGGATAGAATCAACCTCCAAAAGGAGAAAGTAGTAATGGACCAGTAGTGGGACATACTGAACCACTATCGGTGGGGTGGAGGGAGATGCCATTCGAACTACACATGGTAACACCCACACACACAAAAACTAGGAAAAAGAGGAAGTTCTTGTAAAGCCCACACATTCCACCACTAAGACAAATATCAAGAAGAAAACCAAAAGATAGACATGACTGGACAAGACTTCCCTAAGCAAACCATATCCTATAGAATACTTTTGACATGACCTATGCACATGTGCGGTCAAAAGCTTTGTGATATGCAAACATGCATGCACCTTGAAACCTCGTACTCAAGCACTCAAATCAAATATAATCTTAATCATACCCTATCCCACCAAATAGACCAAAATGGACTCATAACATAACCACTTTGATTTCCAAACAAAATAGATAGGGACTGATAAGGCCACCAACATTTGACAGACAAAAACCCATTCTCGTAAATGCTTTTCATCAACCTATGGTGTGCTGATTGAAATGATTGAAAACTACACAAATTTCTTTTATCGGATGAGAAATAAGTTTGCAATTCATTAATTAATTTTTCCCTTAATACATGATGATTCAAATTTTGCAACCCAAAACCCACAAACTTAACTGGACTTGACTATGTGTCTCTACAAAAGCACTTCATTGTTACAATTTACATTATGTTTGGCACAAGTGCATGCATGCATAATGGTGAGGGTTCATTTTTAATTATAATTTTAAATACAAAATTAACAAAGTGCATTGTTTTCATTTTGTGGTAATGATTGGATTAATTTTATTTACAAATTATTTATGTGTTATAGTGCACATGAAGGAAGGAAAAGAAAATGAACCTAGCGGTGTGTGGACACCTCCAAAGTCTAATGACATGGTGGCAAGGAGCACAAATCCCATGCCCAAAAATCCACAACACTAGAAAATCCATGATCAAGAGGACAACAAGTCCAGAGTCGGCCTTTTGTGAACAATTTAAAAAAACAACAACAACTAACACCAATACAAAGAAGAACAAAAGGATAGGGAAATGTTTGGGTTTTTGGGTGGCTTTGTTTGTTTGTTTGTTTCATTTTGTTTGATTGTGAATTTTAGGGTTCTATTTTTTTGTTGTAGTGTTATTTTTTGCTTTTATTTATTTAAACATGATTTTTATATGATTTTGATTGTGTTTTAGTAGATTTTTACTTTGCTGCTTTAGTTTTGTTTTATTTTTGGTATTTTTTGTCTCTTTCATGGGGTTTTTTCTAATGTCTAGTCTGGAATGACAAAATAGGGAGAAAATTAGTTAGAATTTGTAAATAAAAATTTAAACATTTTTAAGAAATTCAAGAAAATTTTTAATACTTTTTTAAATGGATTTTTCATAGAAATTTTAGATTTTTATGGGTTTCCCAAAGTTTTTATTTTTTCTCAAATGATATTTGCTATCCCAATAATTTTTCTATTTTTGTGAATTTTATTGGATTTGTTTTCTTTTTTAAAAAATTTAAAGAGTTGATAAAGTTTTCAATATTTTAAAATTTACGAGGGACATCTACGTGGTGTTGGACTACGTGTGAATATCAGCTCCACTACATGGTCAAGACAACACATGCATCCTCATGCACGAATGAGGGCTTAATTGGTATGCATGCAAACCATAAATGATCCATGCGCAATCAATACCTAAAAGACGACGGGGGAAACATTGAGGTTGCTGCATGTGATTACCAACCACAAAAGGGGAGAACGCTAGTTGAGTGTTGATTGGGTAATCTTGGCTGCATTTGCATGGGAAGGGGGGCTTGCAGAGGAATGCATGGGTCTGCAGGTTTTGAAGGTGGGGGTGGGATTGTTCCTATGGGGTAGGGAGAATTCGGGGTAAATAGGAGGAGTGTGTTTAAGGGGTTGATGGGGGGGAAATGGGTAAGAAAGGGGGACTAAGGATTGGGGAGGGGTAGAGGGAGGCTTGTTGGGGGGAGGGTGAGTTGGGGGTGGGGAGGGAGATAAAGAACGAGGGGGAGGAGGAAGCATAGGAGAGGCGAGTGGAGGAGTAGAGGGAGGGGGGGCTAAGGAATGGGGAGGGGTGGAGGGAGGCTTGGGGGAAGGGTGGGTTGTGTTGACATATCGAGCTCCACTCGTGATACGCCAGGGTGACCGTTGTGCATTTATGTCACCGACGTGTTAGTTGCAGACGCGGTTGGTACACCGCCCCTGAATAATAGCTACATGATAGCTATCCTTATCTACTCTAGTTTGTGGCTCAGTTAGTATGCCACCTTAGTTAGTTGAGTTTGGTTTTGAGACCCATATATACAGGGTTCTTCTATTTCTTTGTAAGAGAGTTCATTTGGCTTACACAACTAAGAAGAGGAAAACTGTTTTCAGCCTCCACCCTTGTGTGTATTCCCCCATTGTGCAAGCAAGATAGCTACAAGTGAGACTCCTTCCTTCTCTCCCACAATCTTGACATGGTATCAGAGCCTTGTTCGTGGTAAGGAGCTCAAGAAAGCAAGCCAAGCTCGCGGTGTTCTGGTAAGAGGAGCAGTGTTGCTTTCATTTTCTGTTTTGGGAGCAGATCTCTGCAGGTAGCACAGCCGGAAATTGCAGGAGTGCATTGTCTCAGGTTGAGACGCCCTTCGCGGTGAAGCAAGAGGGCAGTATATGCTGCGGGCAGGAGCTTTAGCTCTCGGCGACCCTGTTTTTTTGATTTGAGGCCATTTTGGGGCCTATTTTGGAGGCGGAAGTTTTCTGCACGCACTCAGGAAAAGGCCCGGTTTTATGTTGTGCAGCCACTGTTCTACAGGTCGGTGAATAGTTACTGTAAAAATTGCATTGTATGCTTGTGCGCAGAGACATTGGGAGTTACAGAATCATCCATGTTGCCTGTTGATGCAAAATCGTCACTAGGAAGTGACTGTGTGGTCAAATACCACTTTCGCCAGTTTTGGAGATTTTCCCTTGTGAGGGTGAAGCTGTGGTTTTTGCAGTGACAGAATTTTTTGCAGTCTTCTGTAATGGCATCTGATTCTCTTTCACAGATTGTCACTGAAAAGCTTGACAAGAACAACTTCCAAGCATGGAAGTTTAGAATGACGAATTTCCTTATGGGAAAAGGATATTGGGAATTTGTTGCAGGAAATGAAGAAGAATCAGTTCTTCCTGATGTTCCCAATCAACAGCAAATGCAGGCATTTAAAGCATGGCATGAGAGAGCCAGGAAAGTTATGTATTGGCTGTCTATCAGCATTTCAGACTCTATGATTGTGCATATTCAGGATGCAAGTACGCCAAAGGAGGCATGGGATACTCTGTCAAAGATGTATAGCACAAATACGCAAGCCAGGAAAATGCAGCTCAAGCAAGAGTTGCACAATGTGCAAAGAGAAAATATGAGCATCAATGACTACCACATGAAGGTGAAGAAGATTGCAGATGCACTTGCTTCCATTGGGTCGCCAGTGGAAGATGATGATTTAGTTTCTGTGACCTTGAATGGTCTAGGAAAGGATTATGTGCAATTTCGGACATCCATTTCCGTCTGTGAAAGATTTCCTGATTTTGAGGAGTTGATTGCTCTTCTAATTTCTGAGGAGCAGAGAAATGGTGGTGCATCTTCTTCAGGAGGAACTTCAAAAGAAGCTGTCTTCTACTCAAATGCTGGAAGAGGTAGAGGCAGAGGTAGAGGAGGCCGTTTTGGAGGCCGTGGTAGAAATCAGAATATGCAGCAAACTCAAGAAAACCAGTCCTATGGAGGAGGACGTGGTAACTCTAGAGGCAGGGGGAGCCAAAGAGGTCGTGGTGGATGGCAAAGAGGTCAAAATGCAAATAGTAATGTTGAATGCTACTACTGTGGTAAAATGGGTCATATGGCTAAAGACTGCTATAAAAAGCAGAATGACATCATGAATGGAAAACTGCAACAAGGGAATTACGCATCTTCTAGCAGACAGGGTGATGACAGAAATGAGCATTTGTTCATGGTGCAGCACATGAACAATTCTGTGACAAGTGGAGAAGAAAGCAACGATGTATGGTATGTTGACTCAGGTGCATCAAACCATATGACAGGTCATGCAGAATGGATGGAGGATGCAAGGAAAATGGAAAAACCAGGATTTGTGGAGACTGGTGATGATACTGCACATCCTATTGTACAGATTGGAAAAATTCCTTTGTCTATGCAGGATGGGAAAAAGAAATACCTGTCCGATGTATTTCATGTCCCGAATATCACCAAGAATCTGGTTTCTGTTGGTCAAATGGTTGAGCAGGGCTTGCAGGTCAGATTTAATCCTCATGGATGCTTTGTTGAGGATATGAAAAATAAAGGTCGCTTGATAGCAAAAGGAAAGAAGAAGGGCAGAATGTTTACATTGGATGCAGACATGCCTGAATTGAGTGCAGCAATGTTTGCACATGGGACCGGTGTAGTTGCAGATATTGATATCTGGCATAAACGCATTGGTCATGTTAATGTACAGCGACTTAAATCAATGCAGGCCCAAAATATTGTTGCAGGATTGCCTAAGTTCAAGGTTGCAGAAATGCATAAGGTATGTGAAGCCTGTCAGTTTGGAAAACAGGCAAGGAAACCATTTCCTAGACATGTTCAAGAGAGTGAGAAGCCATTGGAATTAATCCACTCTGATGTGTGGACTACTAAAGCTGCATCTCTTGGAGGCTGTCATTATTTTGTCACTTTTATTGATGACTATAGCAGAAAAGTTTGGGTGTATTTTATGAAAAAGAAAAGTGAAGTTTTTGGGCATTTCAAAACCCTTAAAGCTATGGCTGAAAAAGAAACAGGTCTGCAAATAAAATGCCTCAGGTCAGATGGAGGGGGAGAGTACCTCTCAAATGAGTTTGCAAGGTTCCTGCAGGAGCATGGCATAAAGCAGCAATATTCATGCAGTCATACCCCACAACAAAATGGAATTGCAGAAAGGAAAAACATGCATATTGGAGAGGTATCTCGTGCCATGCTCAATGAAAAAGACTTGCCAGATTTTTATTGGGCTGAAGCAGTTGCTACAGCAGTCTACATAATGAACAGGACTCCCACTGCAGCAATACATGGAATGACTCCAGAGGAGAGGTATACTGGTAGGAAACCAGATATTTCTCATTTGAAAATTTTTGGTTGCATTGCCTATGTACATGTGCCAGATGAGCTGAGATCCAAGTTGGATCCAAAAGCTGAGAAGTGCATCTTTATTGGTTACTCTCTGCAGCAAAAAGGGTATAGATGCTATAACCCTTCTACTCGTAAGTTTACAGTGAGTAGAGATGTTGTTTTTGATGAGATGAGTAGCTGGTATAAACCAGTAAATGTGATTGATGATAATGCTGCACAGAATTCACAGCAACAATCACAAAATATTAGTGGACCTGGAGCGTCTTCTAGCAGTGGTTCACATTCTTCGCCATGGACAGGCAGATTGAGATCATGAGAATCTTCTCAAAGCAATGCAGATGGTGGTATGCAGATATCACGAAAATGAAAAGAGAAGGTTGATCAGCCCATGTTTGATGTGAATGCAGGTCACTCTTATGTGGATGGTGAATCTAGTGGCTCAGAACAGAGCATTGATGATGAGTTGGGTATTCCTTCTATTGTTACACCTGGAGTAAGGAAGACCAGGGATGTTTTGAGAGCACATGGGAGTGAACCCACTTTGCGCAGGTCTACTAGAGTTAGGTATCCTGTGGATAGGCTGAAATATGATGGATTTACAGCCATTCACTATGCATATATGGTCAAGGTGATACAGGAACCAGAACCCACTTCCTTTGAGCAAGCCATGGGAAAAGAAAAATGGGAGAAAGCCATGGATGAAGAAATGGATGCCTTGGAAGCAAACGCTACATGGGAATTGGTACCTTTGCCTAAAGGTAAGAATGCAATTGGCTGTAAGTGGGTTTATAAGGTGAAGCACAATGCTGATGGTTCTGTGAACAGATACAAGGCAAGATTAGTAGTCAAGGGGTATGCACAAACATATGGCATTGACTATGAAGAAACATTCAGTTCGGTTGCAAGGATGGCAACCGTAAGAGCAGTCATTGCTATGGCTGCATCAAAGGGATGGTCTTTACATCAGATGGATGTAAAGAATGCCTTCTTGCATGGTGATTTGCAAGAAGAGGTCTATATGGAGCAGCCACCAGGTTATGTGCATGCTGTTCATCCTGAGTTTGTTTGCAGGTTGAAAAAAGCTTTGTATGGCTTGAAGCAAGCACCTAGAGCATGGTCTGACAAGATAGGATAGTATCTTGTCACTATTGGCTTTCAGATTTCCAAGGCAGATTTCTCACTTTATGTGAGAAAAACAGAGAAAGGTATTATGCTACTTGTCATTTATGTTGATGATTTGATTATGACAGGTGACAGTGATGAAGATATCCTTCATGTGAAAATGCTATTGAAGTAGAAGTTTGAGATGAAGGATTTGGGAGAGCTGCGTTATTTCTTGGGCATTGAGGTGATTAGATCACCAAGTGGGATACAGCTCTTGCAGAGGCAGTATGGATTAGACATGCTGTCCAAATATGGGATGACAGGCTGTAAGCCTATTTCAGTTCCTTTGGAGCAGAATGTGAAGCTGAGCACAGATGGAGGTGAGCTTCTGGAAGACCCTACTATGTACAGACGCATAGTAGGAAGTTTGATTTATATGACTATTACCAGGCCAGATTTGAGCTATGCTGTTGGATTGGTAAGTCAGTTTATGCAGGCTCCAAGGAAACCACATTTGGATGCGGCTAGACACATACTCAGGTATGTGAAGTCCACATTGCAGTATGGACTATTTTATGAGACTGGGGTTCAGATACAGTTGCATGGATACACTGATGCTGATTGGGATGGTAGTATTTCTGATAGACGATCTACCAGTGGATATGTGTTCTCTTTTGGGAGTGCTGCAGTCACTTGGAGCAGCAAGAAACAGCCTACAGTTGCCTTGTCGAGCACAGAGGCTGAGTACAGGGGTGCAGCAATGGCTGCATGTGAGGTAGCTTGGTTGCATAAGCTACTTTATGACATGCATCAGTCTACAGATGGGCTAGTTGTCATTTATTGTGACAACATGAGTAGTATACACTTGGCAAATAACCCAGTCTATCATGCTAGAACAAAGCACATTGAGGTGCATTATCACTATGTGCGAGAGAGGGTTTTACTAGGTCTTATTGATCTAGTTTATGTCAGCACAGAGGATCAGGTAGCTGACATATTCACGAAGGCATTGGGCGCAGAGAAGCTGCGCAAGTTCAGAGACCTGCTTGGTGTGCAGGAATTGGGATTGAGCTCGAGGGGGAGTGTTGACATATCAAGCTCCACTCGTGATACGCCAGGGTGACCGTTGTGCATTTATGTCATCGACGTGTTAGTTGCAGACGCGGTTGGTACACCGCCCCTGAATAATAGCTACATGATAGCTATCCTTATCTACTCTAGTTTGTGGCTCAGTTAGTATGCCACCTTAGTTAGTTGAGTTTGGTTTTGAGACCCATATATACAGGGTTCTTCTATTTCTTTGTAAGAGAGTTCATTTGGCTTACACAACTAAGAAGAGGAAAACTGTTTTCAGCCTCCACCCTTGTGTGTATTCCCCCATTGTGCAAGCAAGATAGCTACAAGTGAGACTCCTTCCTTCTCTCCCACAATCTTGACAAGTTGGGGGTGGGGAGGGAGATAAAGGAGGAGGAGGAGGAAGCAAAGGAGGCAAGTGGAGGAGGAGAGGGAGGAGGTAAGGCAACTCTGGTGGCAAGGCCAGGGTAGAAGAGATGGCACAGTAGGCCGCGGGTGGAGGCGGCACCCTAGAAGGGGATAGAGGTGAAGGAGGGGATGGCACAAGGTGCATGCAACAATTGTAGGCAGTAGGTGGGACACAGGCACCACAAAGAGAGAGGAGGAACTGGGAGAGGAGGGAGGGAGACGAGACGAGACCTGTCAGGGAGAGAGGGAGGGGGAGGAGAGAGAAGAAGAAAGAAGAAAGAAGAGGGGGAGAGAGAGAGAGAGAGAGAGAGAGAGAGAGAGAGAGAGAGAGAGAGAGAGAGAGAGAGAGAGAGAGAGAGAGAGAGAGAGAGAGGACACGGGTGGTTGGGGGATTGGATGTTAGTGCAGGAGGGTGAGGTAAAAATTTTTGAATTTCCAAGAGGTGATGGAAGTAGGGGAGCATGGTTAGGCCAGATGTGACATATTGGACTCGATGGCATGTGTCTTGAGGTGAAAACCAGGCATTCATGGGACACGTGGAGGCAATGGGAAAAAAAAACACACATTTAATTTGGAAAGGTTTGGGCATCAGATTGATGTGTGGAAAAAAGAAAATGGGGACAGACGACAAAGGGAAGGGACTGGACAACACTAACGATATGTCAAGTATAAAAAATAGGTGTTCACATGGAAAAATTATAAAAAATACACCCAAAACATGATCAAAAATTAATAATGGAAAGTCCATTTGTTGGAATGGTGTGTAGTAAAAAGGAAAAATGCTTTGTTTGAAAGAAGGATAGCTAGTTTAAAAGACAAACGGGATTGTTCACATGGAAAAAAGGAAAAAAGCCAATGAAAAATATATGAAAACATGCAAAAATTAATAACGACCAATCCATGCGTTGGGTTTATAGGCAATAAAAAGGAGAAATGTCTAGGGGAAGGAAAGGATTGGGAAGATGAGATCAAATGACAGATTTGGTGCAAAGAAATACGTTCTCATGAAAATACATTTTATACACGTAAAATCTTTCAAAAATTTTAATAACTTATGAACCAATACTCGAAATAGAGGATGGTAAAAGGAAAAAGTATACAATTTGAAGGGATGAACATGGTTGTAAGGTCAAATTTCAAGTTTGGTGAAAATAGGGTGCATTCACAGTGAAATACATCCACAGAGCGTAAAGGGGTTCAAAAATTAATAACGAATGAAATGTGAGTCAAAATAGGAAACAATAGGAGGAAAAAATGTCAAATTTAAAGGGACAAACATGATTGTGACATGTAAGTGTATTTTTGATCAAGCAAGGGTGTGTTCCTAATAAAAAGACGAGAAAAAGAGGAAAATGGCCACATGGAGAAGGGAAGACACCAAATACAAGGTGGAACAATACACAATACCCAGGTACAAATTGCCATCTTCCCTATTCCTGAGACATAGGCTATATCACTTCGGTATGCGCATGAATTCATGCAAAGGAGTAGCTTGAACTTATTCTATTATTATAATTTGGCATTCAGATTGTCCTTTTTAACCCAACTTAGTTGCACAAGACCTATTTGCTAATAGCACAATTACAAGGAGGAATCAATCAAGGGTTATGAAGTGTATAGTCGCTAAAAGAATGACATTAGAAGATTGTGCATACAAGTTCTAGGTTAAAGAATAGTCAAGGGTTACAACTAACATAGTTGCGAAAAGAACATGACATTAAGATATGTGAATATGAAAGTCTTAGTTTAAGGTTTGGATACTTCAAAAGTACTTAGCCTAAGAGCCCAAATAACAAGGAATCCTAGATTCTAGTTCAATGCAAGGCCTACCAGACTCCAGTTTACCTGAGATTATCTAGCACTTATATTATCAAGTGTTTACACATTATTCCTATAAAAAATTTGATATATGGGAATAATTTCCTGCTACTTCATGGCTTTGACTAGGGGCTAGTATAAGAAATTAATCATAAGGATTGAAACTGAGTTGTCTTAAGAACCGGTTGTTAAATATGACTTCCATCAATCCAATTCAGGGTTGGATTATCAATGTAAGTGACCTATAGAACTTACGTCACACACAGTGTTTGAATCCTTAACCTATGCCTTAGCAGAGGGAAGGAAGGATTAAGAAACATTTTGCATAGTATCGCTCTTTGATCCCAAGGGGGAGAGCAAATGTGCTAAGGAAATGTTAAGGTGTCTATTCTTGCAATGTTTGGAAAAGAATACCATTGCTTTATTGATTGATCAAATAACATCCTAAATGCTTTTGCATTAAACTGATTGTTGGGATGTGATTTGGATGATTATTTCAAGTGCTGAAGCTTGATGGTAAATGCATGACAAGGGTATGTGATGACAAGTTGCCATGGGAATGAAGGAATGTTTTCTTTGAAGATGATATTAGGTTGATTGCCTTGATTGTGCTTAATTCTTAATTGGATTAATTAAGGAAAGATATTTTGCGTGGTCGATTATCTCCAAGGTCACGCCGCATTTCAACCCGAGAGGACACTGCGCGGGCCAAAGGTCGAGTGGTGAAAAGGACAACCACAGAAATTGTGTCTCACTCCTAGGTCCTTGGGGTCAATGGAGCTCTAGACACCCCTTGCCTAGTCTGGAATGGAGTTGTAGATTGCCGTGAGCCCAACCTCTAGGGCATTGGAAGATCCTATTCTAGATACTGGATGGAAATTATGGTGCCATGTGATTTGGACCGGGTACTTTTGTTGGAGAGAAGGGATACCTAACTTCTCCTGTATGGTAGGAGACAAAGATTAACCGGAAAATAAGTTAAGGAACTTGTTTGTTAAAAGGACTACTTGCACTGTTTTCGTATCGATGCTACAAATTGCATGAACGACCCTTGTTCCTAAAAGGCTTAGTTAAGGAAGGTGACTTTGAATGTCACATATAAATGTGATAGGACCTAATTAAAAAACTAAAGCTATCAAGGGTTGCAGAACCCTTGACGCATTTTTCCTATGGTAGGGTGGTCCTAGAGAACTAGGAGGCTTCTAACAAGGTTTTACCATCATTCAACTTTAAGTATTGTTAATTTAGAACCCGATTCACGCCGTTTTAGGGGATGGGAATGGGGCTATGCTCTATGGGCAGAGAGGTTGAGCAACACATCCCTCTTCTTTCCCATTCTCTTTGAATCAAGTGCGGTATGGATCTGCTTTGGATTGGGTATCTCTACGTAAAGTAGGATGTGCAAAAACCCAATGCTAGAATGCCATCAAAAGACCTTGACCCCTAGGAATCTAGATTTCAAGTCAATCCTAGTGGGTTTGGCCGCAAACATTTCGTTGCGAAGCGGACTTGGGAAACCCTAGGCGAGAAACCCCACAACATTCCATGGGAGTGCCGAGCGGCGACGCTTAGATTCATTTCTCGATGCACCACTAAAACGTGCTTGGACAACCGATAGGCACGCACGCTGTAGTTAGTATAAGAGTTAAACTTTGTATGGGTGCGTGATTGATTAATGTACAGTTTGTAGACATATCCTAAACAGAATAAACCTTACTCTTGTAACTATAGTTAACCCAAATAATATGAGTTGTATCTATTTGGGGCCTAGAACTTACAAATGATTAGAGATACTCTAGCAAGGAATGACACTTATAACTTGTAATGAATTTTCCTTAATTGTTCTTCTTGACTAATATAGATTGGGTCTTTCCAGAATGTCAAAGTTTGGGAGTATTCTTTAATATTACAAGAAAATCCGATTGACCATGGACCTCAATCCAGATCTAAAAAGAAGACAATTCAGAAACAAAGTTTCCGCGATAAAGGACCACTTCAATCTGCTGAAAGGATCCAGGACAATTTGGTCTAAAGAAGAAAAACTTGCCAAAATACAACCAAGAAACTTGTGACCCCAAGTTATAAAGCTCCGTGCTATTTTTATTGCAGGGAGTTAGGTCATTTCAAAAGGTAATGTGCAAAGCACCCTAAACACCGATGCTCCGAGTGCCATAACATTGGACATAACCACATTAATTGTGCCAACAGGACTCAAAGAGAACTTGAACTTAAAAGAAATGAAATTGTACAAGCTCTAGTGATTCAAAATATACCAGATACTTAGGAAAAACCTAAAAGATATCCATGAGATGTAGCTATAATAAACTCTTCCTTGTAATTCGGACTCAGTTATATCTAATACAATAAGTTGTTCCGAGTAGTGCAGCGGACGCATGGTGGGTCCTAACCCACAGGCCTTAAGCACCTTTAATGCTTTTCTTCCCCAGTTCTTCTGAGATGAGAACATTTCGAGTTCTCTAAGGGGGAGAGGATGTAACATCCCCGCCCGCTCCTGCATACCAACCTCCCTTTGTAATTAAGGTAATGAAAAGGGGGAATTTTTTTCATTTCCCCCTGCTGTCTCGCAAACAGGTGGTGAGGGGGATAATGACGAAAAGGAGGAAGTCGAAGATGGTGGGAGATGCCGACATGGAGGGAGAGACGACATTATGACGTCGAGGGAGTAGGCAATGATCAACATGGAGGAAAGAAGGAGAAGATGACGTGATGACGTCAGTAGGGGAGGAAGCCGAGAAGGAGATGATGCAGCTGAGGAAGTGAGAAGAAGGGAAGCTGAGGGGGGAAGGCCGTGTGGCCAAGCTCCCCCCTTGGGCATATCACCTTGTCCCATGGCTACCTTGCCCAATCCCCCCCACCATGCTATGATGAGTGGTGCGAGGGGAGACACCACAACTCCACCTTCATGTCACCCCCCAACTATACACCCCCAACACCTATATAAACCCCCTTCCCCCTTAAACAAACAAAGGATTTACCACCACTTGCCCCCTTGGTTGCCGTGACACAAGAGAGAGAGAGAGAGAGAGAGAGAGAGAGAGAGAGAGAGAGAGAGAGAGAGGGGGGGGAAAGAAGAAGAAGAAGAAGAAGAAGAAGAATAAGAAGAAGAAGAAGAAGAAGAAGAAGAAGAAGAGGGAGAGAGAGAGGAGAGAGAGGAAGAGAAAGGGAGAGATAGAGGAGAGAAGAAGAGACTAGAAGAAGAGGGAGAGAGAGAGAGAGAGAGGAAGAGAAAGGGAGTGATAGAGGAGAGAAGAAGAGAAGAAGAAGAATAAGAGGTAGAGAGAGAGAGAGAGAGAGAGAGAGAGAGAGAGAGAGAGAGAGAGAGAGAGAGAGAGAGAGAGAGAGAGAGAGAGAGAGGAAGAGAAAGTGAGAGATAAAGGAGAGAAGAAGAGAAGAAGAAGAAGAAGAAGAAGAAGAAGAGGGAGAGAGAGAGAGGAAAAGAAGAAGTAGTAGTAGAGGCAGAGAGAGAGAGAGGAGAAGAGAAGAATAAGAAGAGCGAGAGAGAGAGAGAGAGAGAGAGAGAGAGAGAGAGAGAGAGAGAGAGAGAGAGAGAGAGAGAGAGAGAGAGAGAGAGAGAGAGAGAGAGAGAGAGAGAGAGAGAGAGAGAGAGAGAGAGAGAGAGAGAGAGAGAGAGAGAGAGAGAGAGAGAGAGAGAGAGAGAGAGAGCCTCTAAAGGATCGCATTCCCCTTCCCTTCCCTGGAGGGTGACCACACGCAATTACTCATAGCCTCATCTCCACGAGTTTATCCCCCCCCCTTTTTTGCAATAGAAGAGAGTTGCCATCACACGCTATTCTTTCCAACGAGGGAGAGAGAGATTTAGAGGCTGAAGGTATGGCTCCGAAACCAAGGGAGACGCGCACCAATCGCAATTCCACATCAAACAGTGGAGCCATTGGTCAAGGCATTACCATCAATACGAATGCAACATTGGGTATGGTTAAGCCATCTCTGAATACCCAGATACAAATTGCCATCTTCCTTATTCCTAAGCCATAGGCTATATCACTTTGGTATACACACGAATTCACGCAAAGGAGTATCTTGAACTTATCCTATTATTATAATTTGGCATTCAGATTGTCCCTTTTAACCCAACTTAGTTGCACAAGACCTATTTGCTGATAACACAATTACAAGGAGGAATCAGCCAAGGGTTATGAATGGTATAGTCACTAAAAGAACGACATTAGAAGATTGTGCATACAAGTTCTAGGTTAAAGCATAGTCAAGGGATACAACTAACATAGTTTCCAAAAGAGCATGACATTAAGAATTGTGAATATAAAAGTCCTAGTTTAAGGTTTGGATACTTCAAAAGTACTTAGCCTAAGAGCCCAAATAAGAAGGAACCCTAGATTCTAGTTTAATGCAAGGCTTGCTAGACTCTAGTTTACCTGAGATTATCTAGCACTTATCTTATCAAGTGTTTATACATTATTCCTATAACAAATTCGATATATGGGAATAATTTCCTACTACTTCATGGCTTTGACTAGGGGCTAGTATAAGAAATTAATCATAAGGATTGAAACTGAGTTGTCTTAAGAACTGGTTCTTAACTATGACTTCCATCAATCCAATTCAAGGTTGGATTAACAATCAATGTAAGTGACCTATAGAACTTACATCACGTACAATGTTTGAACCCTTAACCTATGCCTTAGCAGAGGGAAGGAAGTATTAAGAAACATTTTGCATAGTATCGCTCTTTGATCCCAAGGGGGAGAGCAAATGTGCTAAGGAAATGTTAAGGTGTCTATTCTTGCAATGTTTGGAAAAGAATACCATTGCTTTATTGATTGATCAAATAACATCCTAAATGCTTTTGCATTAAACTGATTGTTGGGATGTGATTTGGATGATTATTTCAAGTGCTGAAGCTTGATGGTAAATGCATGACAAGGGTCTGTGATGACAAGTTGCCATGGGAATGAAGGAATGTTTTCTTTGAAGACGATATTAGGTTGATTGCCTTGATTGTGCTTAATTCTTAATTGGATTAATTAAGGAATGATATTTTGCGTGGGTGGATTATCTCCAAGGTCATGCCGCATTTCAACCTGAGAGGGCACTGCTTAATTTACAGGCCGCAGGTCGAGTGGTGAAAAGGCTAACCACGGAAATTGTGTCTCACTCCTAGGTCGCTTGGGGTCAATGGAGCTCTAGACACCCCTTGCCTAGTCCGGAATAGAGTTGTAGATTGCCGTGAGCCCAACCTCTAGGGCATTGGAAGATCCTATTCTAGATATTGGATGGAAATTATGGTGCCATGTGATTTGGACCGGGTACTTTTGTTGGAGAGAAGGGATACCTAACTTCTCCTGTATGGCAAGAGACAAAGATTAACTGGAAAATAAGTTAAGGAACTTGTTTGTCAAAAGAACTGCTTTCACTATTTTCATGTCGATGCCATAAATTGCACGAATGAACCTTATTCCTAAAAGGCTTAATTAAGGAAGGTGACGTTGAATGTCAGACATGAATGTGATAGGACCTAATTAGAAAACTAAAGCTATCAAGGGTTGCAGAACTCGCGATGCATTTGTCCTATGATAGGGTGGTCCCAAAGAACTAGGAGGCTTCTCACAATGTTTTAAAATCATTCAACTATAAGTATTGTTAATTTAGAACTTGATTCATGCCATTTTAGGGGATGGGAATGGGGCTATGCCCTATGGGCAGAGAGGTTGAGCAACACATCCCTCTTCTTTCCCATTCTCTTTGAACCAAGTGCGGTATGGATCTGTTTTGGATTGGGTATCTCTACGTAAAGTAGCATGTGCAAAAACCCAATGCTAGAATGCCATCAGAAGACCTTGACCCCTAGGAATCCAGATTTCAAGTCAATCCTAGTGGGTTTGGCCGCAAACGTTTCGTTGCGAAGCGGACTTGGGAAACCCTAGGCAAGAAACCCTGCAACATTCCATGGGAGTGCCTAGCAGTGACACTTAGATTCGTTTCTCGATGCACCACTAAAACGTGCTTGGACAACCGATAGTAGGCATGCACGTTACAGTTGGTATCAAAGTAAAACTTTGTATGGGTGCATGATTGATTAATGTACGGTTTGTAGACATATCCTAAATAGAATAAACCTTACTCTTGTAACTACAGTTAACTTGAGTAATATGAGTTGCATCTATTTGGGGCCTAGAACTTACAAATGATTAGAGATACTCTAGCAAGGAATGACACTTATAACTTGCAATGAATTTTCCTTAAGTGTTCTTCTTGACTAATATAGATTGGGTCTTTCCAGAATGTCGAAGTTTGGGAGTATTCTTTAATATTACAAGCAAATCTGATTGACCATGGACCTTAGTCTAGATCTAAAAAGAAGACAATTCAGAAACAAAGTTTTTGCGATAAAGGACCACTTCAATCTACTAAAAGGATCCTAGGACGATTTGGTCTAAAGAAGAAAATCTTGCCAAAGACAACCAAGAATCTTGTGACCCCAAGTGATAAAGCTCTGTGTTGTTTTTATTGCATGGAGTAAGGTCATTTCAAAAGGGAATGTCCAAAGCACACTAAACACCGATGCTCTGAGTGCCATAACATTGGACATAACCACGTTAATTGTGCCAACTGGACTCAAAGAGAACTTGAACTTACAAGAAATGAAATTGTACAAGCTCGAGTGATCCGGAACATACCAAATACTTATGAAGAACCTAGAAGATATCCATGAGATGTAACTACAATAAACTCTTCCCTTGTAATCCCAACTTAGTTATATCTAATACAATAAGTTGTTTAGAGTAGCGCAATGGACACATGGTGGGTCCTAACCCACAGGCCTTAAGCCCCTTTAATGCTTGTCTTCCCTAGTTCTTCTGAGATGAGGACATCTCGAGTTCTCTAAGGGGGAGAGGATGTAACATCCCCGCCCTCTCCTACATACCAACCCCCCTTTGTAATTAAGGTAATAAAAAGGGGGAAAATTTTTCATTTTCCCCTTGTTGTCTCACCAACAGGGGGCGAGGGGGAAAATGACGAAAAGGAGGAAGTCAAAGATGGTGGGAGATGCCGATGTGGAGGGGGAGATGATGTGATGACGTCGAGGGAGTAGGCAATGATCGACATGGAGGAAAGAAGGAGAAGACGACGTGATAACGTCAATAGGGGAGGAAATAGAGAATGAGATGATGCAATTGAGGAGGCGAGAAGAAGGGAAGCTGAGGGGGAAAGGCCATGTGGCCAAGCAACCCCCCTTGGGCATATCACCCTATCCCACAGCTACCTTTCCCAGTCTCCGCCACCATGCTATGACGAGTGGTGCGAGGGGGAGACACCACCACTCCACCTTCGTGTCACCCCCCAACACCTATATAAACCCCCTTTCCCCTCAAATAAACAAAGGATTTACCACCTCTTTCCCCCTTGGCTGCCGTGACACACAAACCACAAAGAGAGAGAGAGAGAGAGAGAGAGAGAGAGAGAGAGAGAGAGAGAGAGAGAGAGAGAGAGAGAGAGAGAGAGAGAGAGAGAGAGAGAGAGAGAGAGAGAGAGAGAGAGAGAGAGAGAGAGAGAGAGAGAGAGAGAGAGAGAGAGAGGAAAGCGAGAGGAGAAGAATAAGAAGAAGAAGAAGAGGGAGGGAGGGAGGGAGAGAGAGAGAGAGAGAGAGAGAGAGGAAGAGGAAGTGAGAGATAGAGGAGAGAAGAAGAGAAGAAGAGAAGAAGAGAGAAGAAGAAGAAGAAGAAGAGGGAAAGAGAGAGAGAGGAGAAGAAGAAGAGAAGAAGAAGAAGAAGAAGAAGAGGGAGAGAGAGAGAGAGGAGAAGAAGAGAAGAATAAGAAGAGAGAGAGAGAGAGAGAGAGAGAGAGAGAGAGAGAGAGAGAGAGAGAGAGAGAGAGAGAGAGAGAGAGAGAGAGAGAGAGAGAGAGAGAGAGAGAGTCTCTAAAGGATCCCATTCCCGTTCTCTTCCTTGGAGGGTGACCACACGCAATTACTCGTAGCCTCATCTCCGCGAGTTTATCTCCCCCCCCTTTTTTGCAATAGAAGAGAGTCGCCCCCACATGCTATTCTTTCCAATAAGGGAGGAAGAGATTTATAGGCTGAAGGTATGGCTCCCAAACCGAGGGAGACGCACACCAATGGCAATCCCGCATCAAACACGGGAGCCATCGGTCAGGGCATTACCATCAATATGAATGCAACATTGGGTATGGTTAAGCCATCTCTGAATACCCAGGTACAAATTGCCATCTTCCCTATTCCTGAGACATAGGCTATATCACTTTGGTATGTGCATGAATTCATGCAAAGGAGTAGCTTGAACTTATTCTATTATTATCATTTGGCATTCAGATTGTCCCTTTTAACCCAACTTAGTTGCACAAGACCTATTTGCTGATAGCACAATTACAAGGAGGAATCAATCAAGGGTTATGAAGTGTATAGTCGCTAAAAGAATGACATTAGAAGATTATGCATACAAGTTCTAGGTTAAAGAATAGTCAAGGGTTATAACTAACATAGTTGCCAAAAGAACATGACATTAAGATATGTGAATAGGAAAGTCTTAGTTTAAGGTTTGGATACTTCAAAAGTACTTAGCCTAAGAGCCCAAATAACAAGGAATCCTAGATTCTAGTTCAATGCAAGGCCTACTAGACTCCAGTTTACCTGAGATTATCTAGCACTTGTCTTATCAAGTGTTTCCACATTATTCCTATAAAAAATTTGATATATGGGAATAATTTCCTGCTACTTCATGTCTTTGACTAGGTGCTAGTATAAGAAATTAATCATAAGGATTGAAACTAGGTTGTCTTAAGAACCGGTTGTTAACTATGACTTCCATCAATCCAATTCAGGGTTGGATTATCGATCAATGTAAGTGACCTATAAAACTTATGTCACCTACAGTGTTTGAACCCTTAACCTATGCCTTAGCAGAGGGAAGGAAGTGTTAAGAAACATTTTGCATAGTATCACTCTTTGATCCCAAGGGGGAGAGCAAATGTGCTAAGGAAATGTTAACGCGTCTATTCTTGCAATGTTTGGAAAAGAATAGCATTGCTTTGCTGATTGATCAAATAACGTCCTAAATGCTTTTGCATTAAACTGATTGTTGGGATGTGATTTGGATGATTATTCCAAGTGCTGAAGCTTGATGGTAAATGTATGACAAGGGTCTGTGATGACAAGTTGCCATGGGAATGAAGGAATGTTTTCTTGAAAGATGATATTAGGTTGATTGCCTTGATTGTGCTTAATTCTTAATTGGATTAATTAAGGAAGGATATTTTGTGCGGGTGGATTATCTCCAAGGTCACGTCGCATTTCAACCCAAGAGGGCACTGCTCGATTTATGGGCCGAAGGTCAAGAGGTGAAAAGGCCAACCACGGAAATTGTATTTTACTCCTAGGTCACTTGGGGTCAATGGAGCTCTAGATACCCCTTGCGTAGTCCGAAACGGAGTTGTAGATTGTCGTGAGCCCAACGTTTAGGGCATTGGAAGATCCTATTCTAGAAACTGGATTGAAATTATGGTGCCATGTGATTTGGACTGGGTACTTTTGTTGGATAGAAGGGATACCTAACTTCTCCTATATGGGCAGGAGACAAAGATTAACTGGAAAATAAGTTAAAGTTGGTGCTACAAATTGCACAAATGAACCTTTTCCTAAAAGTCTTAATTAAGGAAGGTGGCTTTTAATGTCACACATAAATGTGATAGGACCTAATTAGAAAACTAAGGCTATCAAGGAAAGCGGGTGGGTGGAGCCCTCGACGATCGAGTCTATCCTACAGTAGGGTGGTCTTAGAGAATTGGGAGGCTTCTCATAAGGTTTTACTATCGTTTGACTTTAAGTATTGTTAAGTTAGAACCTGATGCATGCCCTTTTAGGGGACCCCTCTCATTTCCCATTCTCTTTGAACCAAGTGCGGTATGGATCTACTTCGGATGGGGTATCTCTGTGTAAAGTAGGATGTTCAGAAACCCGACGCTAAAATGCCATCAGAAGACCTTGACCCCTAGGAATCCAAATTTTAGGTCCTAGTGGGTTCCATTGCGAGGCGGACTCGGGAAACCCTAGGTGACAAACCTCAAAACATTCCATGGGAGTGCTGACGGGTGGCGACGCTTAGATTCGTTTCTTGATGGACCGCTAAAATGTGCTTGGACAGCTGATAGGTAGGCACATTACACATTTGGAGGAGGTACGACATCTTGCCACAACATGCCTTGATCATGGCACAGACCATGCGGCAGTGCCCAAGAAGGTAGCATTATTGATGGCAACCCATAAAGTTGTTGAGGGGGGATGACAAAGAATACAACACTCAGCTCAATAGTCGCTCATGCGAGAATGGTAGAGTAGTCTCTCACCCCGTAGCTCACGTCACTCGAAGAGGAATAAAGGGATCTTATCGGTTTAGAAATCAACAAGACGGATGGCTCAAAGGAAGTATACCAGTGTGCACAATTGATGGTGCATCAATGCATCCCACTCTATCTGGCATAGGTGCAAGAAGGAAGACACGTCCCACTCTATCTTGATGTGGTGATTGTTGAGAGTGAAAAAAGACTAAATTTTTGACTGATTTTTGTTATTTTTGAGGTCTGAATGATTGATTTTTGATGGATTTAGAGTGATGTATGGTTGTTAATGAAATTATTTGAGAGTGTTTTGGATGATATTGATTATGTTTTGGAAGTTCATGATGATTCTCAGTGGATATATGAAGCTCTATGATATTCTATGATATTCTGATTGGTTTTGTATACCTTCTGTATAGCTTCTATTTTGTTCTAATTATCTTCTGTATGAAGCATGGATTGATGATTGATGAAGATTGAGATCTTTTGGAAGCCTATTGAATAGTTTTTGATAGTATAGAATGGTTTGAGTATGAGTTATGAGGTTCTGATGACCTTCTGTAACCCTCCGTAGACCTTCTGTAGAGCCTCTATCTCTGCTCTGTCTCTGTACTGTAACTGTACTGTAGCTGCTCTGGTACTGTACTGTAACTGTTCTGTAGACCTTCTGTAAGTGTTCTATAGAATGTATGTGTGACTTTAGGAAAGTTTTCTAACCTTTAGAAAGGATGAATCTAAGTTCAAAAGAGCTAAAACAAGTGAAAGAAGCAACTGCTGAAGACTAAGTGACAGTGATAGTAGTGAGCTGTGAAAAGACACTGTAGTGGCTCTGGTGACTCTTCATATTAGATATACCTCTTGGGAGGTGCATACACGACCTAAGAAGGATTATTGAGAGTTATTATGAGAGTATTGTAGTGAGGATATGATGTACTATTGATGGAGAGAGAGAGAGAGCCAGAGATAGTCAATTCTATCAAAACAGTGTAACTGTATATGAGAGATTGAGAGACAGAACTATGAACAATGGCAGAAACATATCACCATCATGATGCATGTTCTATGTGGTGGACTGTTTCTTCTTCCTGTTGAAGCAGCAAAAACTTGCATCTTGGTGACAAACTGTTTGGGAACAAATTGAAGAGTAGAAACATAGAGAATGAACATCCATGGAAGATTTGGCATTCATTGAGAAGTTTTCAGACATTATCAAGTGGGAGATTGCGAAGAAGCTTTAGGAGTCTTGGTCTATGGAGGTTCACGAAGACAAGAAGGAAAAGAGTTGGAATTTGTTCGTGGATGCTCAACAGCAAGATACGTGGGATGCTTGGTGCACTGACAACCTTCTGCTTGTCCAATTAGCAACCCACTAGAAGTTGGTAGACAGAGTGTTTTTCACAACATACACTGTTGAAACCCTCAAAAGCTGGCATTATTATAATGACACAACAACGATCCTAAGAAGAATGAGTTTTGATACTTTCAAAACAGAATATCTTCCCCTCTCTAGTGGTTTGAAAGCCAAATTCAGAGATGTTAAAAAGAAGGAAGTAGAAGAGATGTTGGCCAGAGAATCCCTTAGAGACAGAAGCCCCCTTTGATACTATCATGTTGAGTCCAGACCAACTGGTTGGAGCCAACCCCTTAATGAATGACGCAATAAAGAGGCAAGCGTTAGAACGAGTCCAGAGGTACGTGAGAAGAGAGAAGGCAAAAATCAAAGCTGAGAACAAGCTCGCAGCAGCAGAAGCCTCATTTGACACCCTAAAATCACTCCTTATAGAAGGCCCCATGGCGACTTAAAGTCCCCTTCCTAGTCAGATCCGTCTTGGAAATATTAATGACATGCCAGCAAATGTAGTCCCATTGCTAGTTTTTAAGGGAGAGTACAATGAAGACACTGATCTTCATGTAGCAGAGTTCATGGTAGTATGTGTGGCTAATAATGCTAGAACCCTTGAGCATTGGTTAGCAATATTCCCCGCCACTTTCAAGGGCATGGTGTTTCAGTGGTATGAGAGACAAGCAGCATGAACTTTTGGCACATAGGACGACCTGAAGTTAGCCTTCCTCACTAAATTTAGGCATGAAGGTTTTGAAGAGCGGATGCAAGAGGAGTTCATGAACCTAAGTCAATCCTCTGGAGAAAGAGTAGAAGCTTATTTCAAAGGCTTCTAGTTGCCTTGATCCCCAGCAAAAAGGCATTTGCTTCTTAGTAAGGTCATGTAGAGGAGATGTAACATACGCAAAACCTCTTATGAACCTCCTATAGTATGAACATAGGCCCAAGAAACTTCTAACTTCATGTACAAAAGTAGATGTAGGCCATTCGACAATGGCTCGAATCTTCTCAGGATCCATTCTCACCAAATTGTGAGAAACAATATGGCCTAAGTAATGAATTTCTGAAAGGAAAAATTCACTCTTCTTAGCATTGACTTGTAGTCTATGCTTGTGAAGCTCTTGAAAAACAATAGATATATGTTTTCTATGCTCTTCTTCAGACCGTGAAAATATTAGAATGTCATCAAAGAAGACACCTGTGAACTTTGAGTGAGGTTTGAAAATTCTCTCCATCATTCGATTGAATGTGGTGGGTGCGTTAGTCAAACCAAATGGCATGACTAAGAACTTGTATAGTCCAAATGTCGTACGAAAAGCTGTCTTATGAACATCTTCAGGTGCTATCCATATGTGGTGATAGCCGCTCTTGAGATCAATGCGACTAAAGATACTAGCCCCTTGCAACTTATCCAATATATCATCTATCCTTGGGATAGGAAAATGATTCTTGATTGTGATCTTGTTCAAAGATCTATAGTCTATGCACATACGGAAAGAACTGTCTTTCTTTTGAACAAGTAAGACTAGAGAGCAGTATGGAGAAGAGCTAGGTTGAACTAACCCTTTTTCCAACAATTCATTTACTTGTGTTAAGATATCCTCTTGCTGACTTGCACTTGCTCGATAAGGCGATTGGTTAGGTGGTGAACTGCTTGGGATAAGATCAATTGTGTGATCTTTCGAGTGCTTAGGAGGTAACTCTCCTAGGAGTGAATCACTAAAACAATCTTCATATTATTTAACAAAATCATGTCTAGCTTGATCAATTAAAGAGAGGGGTTCTTTTAAAGTCTAAGACTTAGAAGCATTAGTTGATATTGTGTGTTCATTAGAGGCACCAAGTGCCCTTGAATCATTAGTTTCTTTTGACTCTCTCACAAAAATCATGTACGCAGAAATAGCTTTCTTCATTTCTTTAGAAATGCTAACATGACTAACCATTGGCACATGCCAATCTCCAGCATCAACAATGCATACTATGTTTCGTCCCTTGAATTGAAATGCAAGGGTCTTCTTAACAAAATCAGGAAGAGGTCTAATCTTGTAATGTCAAGGCATGCCTAAGATAAAATCACAGTTACTTATGGGTGCAAGTAGAAAAAATTCTTGGTCGTGGTAATCCCCAATTCTAAGGTTCAACTTCCCTTGAATAGGAGTAGAATTGGTTGTAAGTCCTTCACGAACCTGATCCAATTGGTGTTCCCAATCAATCTTGTGGAATTTGTAGCCTTTCAACAGTATCTGTTGACACAAAATTATCTGTGGACCCTGGATCAAAGAGGATCAAAACTCATTGATTGTTGAGTGTCCCCGAACCCTTTAAGAGTTGTCTTTTCTTCTCATTTGAATGAGTGTTAGCTTGCACATCTGGAACAGAATTTGAGGATGGCGGAGGAGAATCTTTAACCACATTTTCTTCCTTCCTTTTGTGAGGACAATCAGGCTTCATATGCCCTAACTCATCACAAAGAAAGCATCTTTCCTCCTCTTTGTACTTTTGTATCTCAGAGGGTGAGATATACTTGCGCTTCTTCTTGTTACCCTCTAGCTTTGAATATTGGTCATGGGTAAAGGTAGGTCTTCTTCAATTAGTCATGTCTCTTGGTTGATCATAGAGTTGCTCTTGTCTAGCTCTATAAGAGCTCATCTCGAACTTTTGAGATGTACCAGATGTATGCAAATTTTTAGCTATGATGACAGACTCCATCATGCGAGATAAGGTTTCATGTGGATACACCTTCATGGTTCTGTGTAAATGAGGGAGTACGCCAGCTTCAAACTTTCTTTTCTTCTCTTCATCGCTGATCTCCATGAAAGGAGTAACCTTGAGAAGAGTAGACCAAAACTTGTCCACATAACTAGTGACCTTTTCATGCTCTTTCTGGCCTAGCCAATTGTTGGGGGTAAAGGCGCCTCCGTCTAGCCGCCCGTGTATTACTACACTGACAATACCCACCACTGCACACTGCAAGTGGCCGGTGCCCATCACAGTCATGTATTCTTTATTTTTTTAGTGACAGTTTGAATAAAGGAAGGCCTGGCCACACATTGTGGTTGTTGGAGTTTCCATTTCTTGTCTCTCCTTTCTTGCTCTTGCTCTCCTGCCATAGCTCTCGCGTGCAAGCTTTGATCCTTCTCACCTTTCAACTGGTATTAGAGCAGGTCCTTTGTGAGCTCTTCCTGGCCTTCCCCAGCATCTACACGAGGTATGAGATCTTACTTCTCACTCAGTTCTCAGCCATTCTTTGACATGAACAGCAGGGTTTCATGAAGAGGCAGCCATAGCTTCCATTATTGAAGCTTGTTCTCGTCATCTCTTGCTTGGACTTGTCCTAGGCTTGTGTAGGTCTATTGTAGGCCTTCATTGGGCTCTTGCTTATCCCCTACCCACCCTGATTTGGCCCCTCAAGTACAGCATCATGATCACGTTTTATTTGTGCTTGTTTGTAAAAATGGCTCAAAAATCACCCTTTTTGTCATATCTTGGACATTCAGAACCTGATTCAAGCAAGGTAAGAGGCTAAGTTGGGGTTTTGGCATGCTCCGGATGTGATGTGATGTTAGATTTTCCAAATTCTGATGACAAAATATTTTGCAACATATTTCAGATCTGAGACAACATGTATTTACATGCCTATGGCTTATGTGATGCTTCTACTGATGTCTATTGATACTGGATCACTTGTGGATGTTATGCCTCTTATGAGAGATGCATTTGGAGCTGATTTAGCTCAGCCATTGACTATTTTGAATAGTCCTAGATCTGGCCAAAATAGGGCAGCACTTATCTCTTGAAGTCTATGCTTACCGAGATTGATCACTTGATGCATATTGATGACCGAATGATGTCTACATGTATGGAGATGCTATATCAATGGATTGCCATCATTTTGGTACTGATTTGAGGCCTGAAATACTCAATCTGGAGCAGTGAATGTCTGATGTAAATAGTTGGGTTGAAGCTATTCTACTCATGTATGCTTATGCCTATGCTATTCGGGTCATGCCTTGGAGATGTACATTGATTAATTGACCATCGGGGATTGGAAAAGAGTTTGACATTGATTCTTAATCATTGATTGAGCTTGAGCTCCACTTTCCATAGCATTTGGATATTTATCTTGGTACTTATCGGTCTATGCTTGACCGCTTTGGACATGCACTTTTGCTCATGTCACCTATGCATGCTAGTTACATTGTTTGGAGCCTTTTGCTACTGAAGCTTTGTCTTGCTTGACTTTGGATTCCCAAAGCTTACTTGGGCTATTTATTGGCTTGCCAAAGTTTATTTTGGGATATACTTGATGTCTATGATGGATGCTACATATGGATGTCACACCGCCTCCATGTCTGGGATGTCTCATTGATGCTTGATCTTAAACAATTGTCGCTGGTATTTGTACATGATTTGTTCAAGTTTTGTTTCTTGATATTTATGGCCTTTGTGCCAATGGGAGTGTCTTTGGATGCTAGACAGATATTGAGCAGGCGGTCTATGCTATTTGATCTTTTGAGGCTATTTGGAATTTCTTACCCTTTGGGATGATGCATAGTTCATATGTCTTGGTTCCTTTTGATGCTTATGAGCTGATGGGACCTAAAATGGGCCGGCATTGGCTATGGCACTAGTAGCACCTCATGCATACGACAGACAACCCCACCACACGGCCTCGTGGGCCAAGAGCATCTAAAACTCACTTTGCACTAAATGCTTATGATGATTTTGTGTTTATATCCAATATGTAGTCCAATGTTCACCTTCCCTTCTCCTCAGAGAGAGATCCCATAATATATAGGCATAATGCCTCGTAATACAGACATAGGGAAGCACCTCTCGGCTGATTGCCACGGCTCCATTGCGACTCTTCTACACCTCGGGGACTGGCCCCAAGATGCATCGCTAACACATATGACATTCGCACAAACTCCACTCTTTCATAATTCAGTGTTCCAGGAGATTTTTGTTTTTCCTCACAAAAATTTCCCCAATGGAAGCGCCCGTCTAACCGACAACTTAGGTTTCCTATCCTCTCAGTGTTGGCCAAAGTTTATCAATCAATTGCAATGTATTCTAGGAGATACCATGTGATATGCTTGATGCAAGGTGTATGATGATTGTGCTTAACCATTTTATGATTAAAAAACTGGCCATGTGAGGTGCAGAAAACAACCCTTTCATGAATTTTGACTAAGCGTTACATGCTACGCTGCTTTAGGGACTAGCACCAGAACTTCCGTGCTACTAGTCGCCTATATCTAATTATGGAACGATCCCTAAATTCTATACAGAAAGAGGAAAATGAGAATTTTTATCTTTTCAGCAATTAGATTGTTGCACAAACTTCCTCCCCCTCTCATCATTTAGGTGTTGCTACGTTGCATAGGTGTAAATGGTTGTTTTGTGTCATTTTTGTATGCAAAAAATAATAAACACGTACTATAACACAAAGGACGAGGCCAAACTGAGGCTTGACCTCATGCTTTAGGCTTGCCAAACATTCATGCACGTAAATCTTATTTTTCCATATTTTTTGAGCACGAAAACTCCAATTTTCTTTATTTTTTGCTATTTTTTCCTATTTATTATTCATGAAAAATAAGTATTTTTTGATTTATTTGTGTTAGCTTATTATTTTGATTGAAACTTAACATTTTCTCTGAGTTTATCCCATTTCCACTCCTTTTCCCTAACTCAAAATTAAAAAAACCACTCATTTCCATTGAAAAATGACATTTTGTGGGTTTTAAAAAATTAATAATGGCTCTAAATCATTACAAGTTCTGCATTTTTGTAGTTACAGCCCTCAAACATGATGTAAAAAAGATTCAAACAAACATTCATTGCATATGAACAACATGAAACAACAAAAACAAGCCTATTTCTTCATAAAATTGGAGCATACCGCGTGTCTTGCATGTTGTGGGTTTTTTAATAATTATTCCGGGCAGCCCACGGACTGATCAACAACCATTCTTCAGTGTTGAACCTCTTTCCTCAACCTCCTCTTCATCTTGAAACAATCCTATCACATCCGGACAAGCATCCTTCGGCCCCTCTTCTTCTTGATTTCTTGCATGCAAACCACCGCTTAGAGGAGAGAGATGGAGGAGAGAGAAAGACTAGATCTGCATCTCCACAAACGAGCAGCCATTGGAGGAGCGGATTGGAGCGATAAAGGGCGTAGATAGGAAGAAGAATAGGCCCAAGATCAGTTGGGGGGGTTGTTCTTTGGCCCCATAATCCATCTCTCTCCCATTTTGATTCATAGTGCCCTCTTTCCTCTCTGCGTGAAAAAAAAGAACCCTTTGGGCTCTCCTAAAATCCTTTCCCACTTGGCATTTTGGCCTTTGGCCTTGCGGGCGCTCTCTCTTTCATGTCCGGTACCCAAACAGTGGTCTGAAAAATCCTGGGTGTCCGTCTTGAAGTCCTCCACTACCAAGCATCTCCGAGGGTCTCGTCTGTCATGCCAAAATTTTTATGAAAATTCCCCGACCACCATCTAGTGACTCTTTTAAGCATTTTTTGGGCATTGCCGCTTAAAATCGTATTGATTGCCACCGCCGCCCGATGAAGTCTATTTTTTCCCTGAAATTCGTAATTTTTGGCTATTTTTAAGCACATCTCGGCATAAAAAATAATCTATCATTGGCGACCACGGGATAGGGTGACTCAACTCGTCACGAATCCCACTAATAGATCTACACATAAACAAAAAAAGGGAGCATAAATCTTATACAAAAAATACACAACACAACACATCACAGCTCAAACCCTAGCTGCTGACAAAACCCAGGTATGAAATCCACGAGGAGTAGTCCCAGCATAATTTGATAAAAGGCCCGAAGCTAGTCACTAACCGATTGCTCCAACATGACCAAACTAAAAAGAACTATCAAAGAGGTCGCCCTAAGTGGTGGTCTGACCTACCTTCCTGACTAAGGAAAACTCAACCAAGAGCTCCTACTAGGCGAGGACTCCTATCGTCTGATCAAGAAATATTTTCTTTTAGCACATTTCTTCTTTTAGGCTTTTATTTTTCCATACTCGGGCGTATAAAAAGGAGGGAGCTGAGCGTAGTGACCCAAGGAGAATAGGGCATCAGCCTTAGGTCTTGTATCGGTACCCAAAAACCTACCAAGCCCGCAAGGCGATACTTAATCCTTTTCTAACACTCACTTTTATTTTCGCTCCAACTTTCTTATATTCTTTATTTTTCTGCTAGATGCCATCCCTAGGAAGACAAGGCATCGGCTCCAGATCTTGTCTCATCCCCAAGAACCTACCAGGCCATCGCAAGGTGATAAACAATATCTCAAGGATTTTTCTTTCTTTTCTTTTCTATTTTTATAGGGGTAAAACCCCTTTTTACACACCTCCGTATATATACACTTTCTTTGAGATATTTAGGGTTTTTCTTCTTTTTATCATCATCATTTTAGTAGGCTTCTCTAACTGCCTCACAACTAGCAGGAACTTCTAGAATGGCTGCCTAACAGGTCAGCAGAATAGGGTCACTAGAACTCCCATCTAAAACATGTCTTTCAATGCCTGACAATGCCTTACAGGAGGCAATGACTACTCAGACCTCCCCCAGATATACAGAACCTAAACATGGGACTTCATGCCTTAAGTGCCAGTCCCCAACAAACAAAAGAAAGTAACCCTCACCCACACATATATCATTCATTGCTTAAGGGAAAAACTCGAAAAGGCGACGAAACCACCTGGAATGGCCACAAGAAGCTCCTTTGCAGCAACGCCTCCCTCCAGCGACTTCGTCAACCTACGTATCTACACCAAATAGAGATAGGGCCCTCTTCGCCTACAGAGATAGATTATTAAAACCTGAAAAAAACTGGCCCTCTTGGCCTAAAGAAATCATACATTAACTAGTTAAAGCTACTGGCCCTCTTGGCCTAATGAAACAAACAAACTAGCTCATAGAGATCCCTCCTTGGAAGAAGGCAGATATACACAAATACGCTCCATTCCAAGGGGAAAAATAGGGCTCTCATCCCTAAACTAAATGCATCAAATTATGGCCCATACCTCCTGCATATATAGCAAGAGGCATACGCATAACATGTCGTCTGATCAACCTATGGGTCCAAGATAACAACAATAGATGGGTCTCGGCCACTCTTCTCATTACACATATCAACCATCGCCTGCCATATAACGCATGGTCTGATAACATTCCCCACAAGTGACCAGGTCCTGTCTCATTATCAATAGCAACATTCGGACTAGGACCACAGTTGAAAAAGAGGTCCTCTTCATAAACAAAATTAGCTAAGGAATCCGTGTTGAGATGACAAGCTCAACACATGCGGACATTGATGATGGACCGCCTGGTTAGATGGGTCCACACGTCTATACTTAGCACGTTGGTAGTCATTATGCACCTCACATGGCCACTGACTCATTACTTATTATATTTAGGTTGTTACACCTATTTACAGCTGGCATAGTAATAGCGCCAGTTGACTAGTGTAGTCGGTTATGCATTGTTTGACTTAGTAGGCCACTTTCCTTTTATGTTGTATCTTATCTATACTTTGTGTACATTGTAAAGAGGGTGGAAGAAGAAGAAGAAATCAGCAAGAAAACGTTTTGGCCTCCATCTCTCTTCTTGTCTCTTGAGTGAGCTTCTCCTGGTGCATTCTGTGTGTGTTCGGCGTAGCATCTTGAGCAACCCCCTCCACCACGCGATTCTTGACATGGTATCAGAGCCGCGCCATTGAGAGAGGCTGATTTCGAAGGTTGAAGCTAAGGAGAAGAAGCAAGGTTCGAGCAAGCAAGCCATGGGTAAGAAGCTCTCCCATCCTTCAACTCTTTCTCTTGGATAGTGCCTGTGGAGGCACCGGAAGCAGGGTTGAGCAAAAATCTCAGATTGCAGTGAGATTTGGTGTGCACGAAGAGCGCTGTATATTCTGTAGATAAGCCCTTTAGGGCCGTCCCGCTGTTATTTTGGGCATCTGAGGCCGTTTCAGGGCCCGTTTTAGAGCCACAAGGTTGCGGACAACAATTTCAGGGTACATTGTGACTTCGACTGTATTGACCGAACGTGGGTGCGCAGGTTACAGATTTCAGATCTGTAAGTTCAAAGGTGTTTACCAGTGAGTAAACACAAGGTTTATCTGCAAACTGGTTGCAGATTGCATGTATTGTTGAGCAGACAGTGAAAAAGGCTGTCTGGTGTATTGCTGTGCACTACAGGTCAAGGGTTGCAGAAGATTTGCTTGCTGTTTGGTATTAATTTTGTGATAATGGCAGAGAACAGTGGAAGCCCCATCATTGAGAAGCTCGACAAGAACAACTACCCATCATGGAAGTTTCGTGTCACGAACTTCCTTATTGGAAAAGGCCTCTACAAGTTCGTTTCAAGTGAAGAAAAGGAGCCGGAGATGAGTGATCCTCCAACTGCAGAAGAGACAAAGGCACGGAAATAATGGAATGCAAAGGATAAAAAGGTCATGTATTGGTTGTCTACAGTAATTGACAATAATATGCTGGGACACATTAGAAATGCAGAGAATTCATATGCAGCTTGGACCATCCTTGAAAGTATGTTTTCTGTAAATACAAAGGCACGAAAGATTCAACTCAAGCAAGAGTTGAATACATTAAAGAAAGGGAAGATGTCTATCAATGAGTATGCACTGAAGGTAAGAAGCATTGCAGATGCATTGGCAGCGATTGATGCAATGCCCGATGATGATGATTTGGTGTCGTCTACCTTGGGTGGACTTAACAATGAAAAGGCTTGGAAGTCTTTTGTAACTTCTGTATATGTTAGAAAGCCATTTTCAGATTTCGATGAGTTGGTCTCTCTAATGATCACTGAAGAAATCAACATGCAGAGTGAGACATCTAAAAGAAGTGGTGAACAGGTCCAGGCTTTCTACTCCAGTTCAGGAAGGGGACGTGGCAGGTTCTCTTCAAGAGGCCGTGGTACAGGACGTGGTAGTGACAACCAGCAAAACAGATTGAATCAGCAATTTGGCGATATGCAGGTTTCAGGAGGTCGTGGTAACTTTAGAGGCAGGGGGAGCTTTAGAGGAAGAGGTGGATGGCAGAACAGAGGTTCTAACAACTCTGGTATTGTGTGCCACTACTGTGGCAAAACAGGTCATATTGCAGCCCAATGTTATGCTAAGAGAGATGATATCCGCAGTGGTAAGTTGCAGCAAGGAAACTATGCATCATCTTCACGACAGAATGAAGACAAAAATGAACGTTTGTTCGTTATGCAGCATATGTTGAATGCTGTTACAGGAAAGGGAACACATGAAGATGTTTGGTATGTTGATTCAGGTGCATCCAATCATATGACCAGCCATGCAAAATGGTTTGGAGAGATGCAGGATTTGCAGAATGCAGGTTACGTGCAGACGGGTGATGACTCATGCCACCCAATTTCACACATTGGAAAAGTTCCCTTGTCCTTGCATGATGGTAAGACAAAGAGTCTTTCAGATGTATTACATGTGCCATCTATTACAAAGAACTTGGTGTCAGTCGGTCAAATGGTAGAGCAAGGGCTGCAAGTTAGATTTAATGCAAAGGGCTGCTTTGTAGAAGACTTCAATGACAAGTGTAGGTTGGTAGCAAAGGGAAGTAGAGTTGGACGTATGTTCACTCTAGATGTTGGAATTCCTACTATGAATGCTGCTATGTATGCCAAAGCAAAAGGCGTTGTTGCAGACATTGAAATTTGGCACAAACGCATTGGACATGCAAATGTACAAAGGCTGAAATTAATGCAGTCCAAAGGGTTGGTTACAGGTTTGCCTACATTTAAAGTTGTAGAATTTCAGAAGGTATGTGAAGCATGTCAGTTTGGTAAGCAGGCAAGACAACCCTTTTCACATGACAGAGATGTAAGCAGAAATATCCTTGATGTTGTGCATACAGACATTTGGGGGCCTACACAAAATGTATCTCTTGGAGGTAGTTCATACTTTGTCACATTCATTGATGATTGTTCTAGAAAGCTGTGGGTATATTTTATGAAGGAAAAGAGTGAAGCGTTTGAGCACTTTAGAACTTTCAAGGCTGCAGTTGAAAGAGAAACAGGCTTGAAAGTAAAGTGCCTGAGGTCAGATGGAGGGGGAGAGTACCTCTCAAATGAGTTCAGTGATTTTCTGAGGTCTCATGGGATAAAGAGACAGTTCACATGCAGGTATACCCCACAGCAAAATGGGGTTGCAGAAAGGAAAAACAGGCATATCGCAGAAGTTGTACGCGCCTTGATGGCTGAAAAGAATATGCCTAAGCATTTTTGGTCTGAGGCTGTTCATACTGCTATTTATATTATGAACAGAACTCCCACAGCTGCAGTTCATGGTATGACCCCCGAAGAATGTTTTACAGGTAAGAAGCCTGATGTTTCACACTTGAAAGTATTTGGCTGCATTACGTATGTTCATGTGCCAGATGAGTTGCGGAAGAAACTGGATCCAAAGGCTGAAAAGTGTGTCTTTATTGGATACTCTTTAGAGCAGAAAGGGTATCGCTGTTACAACCCTGTCACATGTAAGTTCAGAGTGAGCAGGGATGTCATCTTTGATGAAATGAGCAGTTGGTATGCATCTAGTGGTGATGCATTGGATGTTGATGATGATCATGACACTCATGTGCAGGCTGAAAGGCAAGAATCACGGACCCTTAGTGGACCAGAGACATCATCTGGTAGTCCTTGGTCTGGGAGACTAAGGAGTACCTCTACATCTTCGAGTGCATCTAGTAGCACTACAGGTAAAGACAAAGGAAAGAATAAAGTGTCAGAAGGCATTGATGCAGTTCTTGATGGAGACTCCAGTGGCTCAGAGAGCTTGGATGATGAGCTTGGCATTCCTTCAGTGAGAACTCCAGGTGTGCAGAGAGCACATGTTAATGCAAAGACTCCATTGAGTGATCCAGTGGTACGTAGGTCTAGCAGGGTGAGATACCCTGTTAAAAGATTTGGTTTTGAGGGTTATGCAGCTCACCATTATGCTTATATGGTGAAACTAGTTGAGGATGTTGAGCCCACATGTTTTGAGGAGGCTGTTGGTCATGCTCATTGGGAGGCAGCAATGGATGAGGAGATGGCTGCATTAGAGGCCAATAAGACTTGGGATCTAGTATCATTGCCGAAGGGAAAGAAAGCTATTGGATGTAAGTGGGTTTATAAGATTAAGCACAATGCAGATGGTTCTATTAGCAGGTACAAAGCTAGGCTGGTTGCAAAAGGCTATGCCCAGACATATGGCATAGATTATGATGAAACCTTCAGTCCAGTTGCTAGGATGGCAACTGTCAGATGTGTGATTGCTTTGGCAGCAGCCAAAGGTTGGAGGTTGCAGCAAATGGATGTAAAGAATGCCTTCTTGCATGGTGATTTTCAGGAAGAAGTGTATATGAATCAGCCAGCAGGTTATGAAGATTTAGAGCATCCCATGTATGTGTGTAGGTTGAAGAAGGCACTCTATGGGTTCAAGCAAGCACCTAGAGCATGGTCTGACAAGATCAGAGAGTATCTTGTCAATATTGGCTTTTATGTTTCTGATGCTGATCACTCACTTTATGTGAGAAAGGGAGATGCAGGTTTGGTCATCATAGTCATCTATGTGGATGACTTGATTATTACAGGTGATAGTGATAGTGGGATTGCTGAAGTCAAGGGCTGTTTGAAGATGAAGTTTGAGATGAAGGATTTAGGTGAACTAAGGTACTTCCTTGGCATTGAGGTGATTAGATGTGATGATGGTATATGGCTGTTCCAAAGACAGTATGGCTTGGATATGTTGTCCAAGTATGGTATGACTGCATGCAAACCACTTTCAGTCCCGTTGGAGCAGAATGTAAAGCTGAGTGCTGATGTTGGGGATGAGATAGAAGACCCTACTATGTTCAGGAGGATAGTGGGGAGTTTGATCTACATGACCATTACAAGGCCAGACTTGAGCTACGCTGTTGGTCTTGTGAGTCAGTTTATGCAAGTACCTAGAAAGCCACATTTGGATGCAGTCAGACGCATATTGAGATATGTGAAGTCCACATTACATTATGGACTTTTCTATGAGGTAGGTACAAATGTACAGGTGTTTGGATACACAGATGCAGATTGGGCTGGTAGTATGTCTGATAGAAGATCTACCAGCGGATACATGTTCTCTCTTGGTAGTGCAGCAGTTGCATGGAGCAGCAAAAAGCAATCTACAGTTGCTTTGTCGAGTACAGAGGCTGAGTATAGAGGTGCTGCTGTTGCAGCATGTGAGGTAGTATGGCTGCAAAAGCTATTGGCTGATTTGGATGTGCAGGTGGAAGGTTCAGTTGTCATTTATTGTGACAACATGAGCAGTATACAGTTGGCTAGGAACCCTGTGTTCCATGCCAGGACAAAACATATTGAGGTACACTACCACTTTGTGAGAGAGAAGGTACTAGCAGGTGAGATTGACTTGGTGTATGTCAGCACACAGGATCAGATAGCTGACATCTTCACGAAGGCATTGGGTACAGAGAAGCTTCAAAAGTTTCGAAGCTTACTTGGAGTTGCAGAGATGCAGTTGAGCTTGAGGGGGAGTGTTGAGATGACAAGCTCAACACATGCGGACATTGATGATGGACCGCCTGGTTAGATGGGTCCACACGTCTATACTTAGCACGTCGGTGGTCATTATGCACCTCACATGGCCACTGACTCATTACTTATTATATTTAGGTTGTTACACCTATTTACAGTTGGCATAGTTATAGCGCCAGTCGACTAGTGTAGTCGGTTATGCATTGTTTGACTTAGTAGGCCACTTTCCTTTTATGTTGTATCTTATCTATACTTTGTGTACATTGTAAAGAGGGTGGAAGAAGAAGAAGAAATCAGCAAGAAAACGTTTTGGCCTCCATCTCTCTTCTTGTCTCTTGAGTGAGCTTCTCCTTGTGCATTCTGTGTGTGTTCGGCGCAGCATCTTGAGCAACCCCCTCCACCACGCGATTCTTGACAATCCGCAAACTGATTCCAATAAGGTGGAATTAGCTGAAGAGATATTCTCTCAAATTCATCAAGTAGGGTCATAGTAGTTCGATGATACATACGAAGGAGAGGATTTCGGACTGTATATGTCCCATTGAGTTGATTTAAGACCAGCTGGGAATCTTCTTTTATTAACAACTGCCTAATACCACCTTTATTAGCAATATTCAATCCCATAATCGGGGCTTTATACTCGACCATATTATTACTAAATCCTACCCCGAGATAAGCAGCTTATTTCAATGTAACTCTACGTCGGGGATCTCAGATAACTACCGCAACACTTCCTTTTCTATTAGGGCCCCTGGACGCTCCATCAAAAAATAATGTATATGTCCATAATGGGTTTACACAGCTAGCCATCAAGAATCCCCGTATTCGTAATTATGATAGTCAAAGCTCAACATATTTAGAGGATGAACTGACGGCTCCATCACACCTTCTTCATTAAGCTCAATAGGGATGCTTGTCAAGATTTGTAAGCAGTGATGGCAGAAAACTTTAGTTTCCCACACAAAGGTACCGTCTTCTTGCTCAATCACTTTATATCCCTTGCTCCACTAGATAAGCCTCCCCTGATGATATCTTTGCTCGAGATATGGGTGCTCCAAATAAGGAATTAACCACCCCATCAACCAATTTAAGCTCTCTTGTAGGTCTCCAATCAGGCCCAGCATGGACCTGCAATGCATTTTTCCGTGTTAGCATACTTAGAAATAATAAGGTTTAATCTTATTAAGATTAACCTTATTCTTAAATTCCACTCCTTGTAGATCAACTAATAGAACTGTGGACTTATTTTTACCTATCCGAACTATCTTGTAAGGGCCATCCCATTGAGGTTCCAACTTTCTTGGAAACAGCTCCCTATGCGCATCGTAATATAGAACTAACTGCCCCTTTTTAAAAGTATATTTCTTCGCTTTTAGATCATGCAACCGTTTCATCCGACGTTTAACTACCTCCTGGTGCAACAAACTTTGTAATTTGAGCTCGTTTAAGTGGGCTATAGTCATAAACCGCTCAAATAGGGCATGCAGAGAATGATTGATTGAGAATCTAATGGTCAGCAACTCAATTTCTAAGGGCAATACACACTCCTCCCTGTAAACTAATTTAAATGGAGTGTGGCCAGTGGCTTGTTTAAATGTCGTATTATACGCCCAAACCGCCACATATAATTTTGTATCCCAGTTCCGCTTCTTTTTGGAGACTATCTTGGATAGGATACCCACAAGCTCCTTATTGATACTTTTGACTTGTCCATTTGCTTGTGGATTATAGGGGGTCGTCTTATGCATAATTTTCCATGCTTCAGTCAGACTTTTAATCACTTTGTTTAAAAAGTGAGTTCCACGGTCCGATACTATTTCTTTTGGCGGACCAAATCGGCAGATGATTTGCTCAAGTAGGAAACTGGCAATCTCTTTTGCATTGTCCTGCCTCGTTGCCCATGCTTCTGGCCACTTTTAAAGTAATCAGTTGCTACTATAATATATCTCTTTTGAGTAGTAGATGACAGGGTGATAGGACCCATAAAGTCAATGCCCCACTTCTCAAATGAAAGGATAGCCATGATAGACGTAAGTGGACGCTTCCTATTCTCTCTGCTGTCATGCCTTTGACAGATATCACATCTCTTAACGTACTCAAAGGAATCTTGGAAGATGGATGGCCACCAATATCCAGCTCTTAAAGCCTTTTGTGCCGAGCAAAGTGCCCTCCACAAGCGGAGTCATGGTACTCTTCCAAAATAAAGGGAACCTCGTCAGGCATCACAACTCGGCGATAGATATCCTCAACACCCTGCCGATATAATGTGCCTGCGATCAAGGAAAATTTTAATGCCTATTGTTTAATCTTCCTCTTCTCCGATTTTGATGAAGTAGCTCCGGTCTCTCCCGTAGAAAGATAGTGCGTTATAGCAGTATACCAGGAGGGAATAGGCACCGTATCAATCTTGAACAAAGTCTCCATGTCACTTCCTTCAACCAAGACCTCTTTTGGCTCTCTGAAATCCATAAGACAATCTACAATGCCTTGAAGCTTCAACGGCTTGCTCTTAATCTCTTAATCAAATTCATGCAAAGTGATTAACCACTTTGCTAAATGGTCAGGCAGCTGTAACTTATTCAATAACAATCAAAGCCCTTCTGCCTTTGTATAAAAAACCACCCTCTCATAAAGAATGTAGCGCCTGAACTTTTTGGTCACAAATACCATCGCAAGGCACAACTTCTCAATATAGGTGTAGTTAAGTTCTAATATGCCCAACTTCCAACTAGCAAAAGCAATCGGATGGTACCACTTTTCCTCCCAGATTTGGGCCAAACAGCAGTTGATACTATACATGGTTGCTACTGAAAATATATAGGACATTTTACCCCTTTTTGGTGCTTTTAAAATAGGTGCTTTGGCAAGCTCCTGCTTCACATCATCAAAAGAAACTTTGCAAGCATCACTCCATGTAAATTGACAGTTAAAGGGCAATAGGTTTGTCAGCGGCAACGTTCTTTCTGCCAAGACACTGATAAACCTCCGATAATACCCTACTGATGACAGAAAGCTATGTACTTCCTTTGGAGTACGTGGCGGACTCATGGCAACTATGACCTTGATCTTTTCAGGATCAGTCACAATCCCTATGAAACTGACCACATGGCCTAACAAGAGCCCATAAGGGACTCCAAAGATGCACTTTCGTGGGTTAAGAGCTATGCAAAGTTGTCTGCAACGCTCAAAACACTTCCGCAAAATGATCAACTATCTATCCCTTACGGTGGCCACCCCTAGATCATCAATGAATACTTTCAGCTCCTCTGGGGAGATGTCTCCAAAGATCTTGTCAACTATTCTTTGCCACAAACCAGGTGCATTACACAACCCAAATGCCATCACATGGTACACAAAAGTATCGAAGACTGTAATAAACATCATTTTTAGCTTGTCTTGCTCAGCAATCACCATTTGGTTATACCCTGCAAAGCAGTCCATGAACGAATATATTTCCCTACCCGCTAGTTGATCCAAAATTTGGTCAATAAATGGAAACAGGTAGTAATCTTTAACAGTCTGCTTATTCAACTCTCTAAAATCTACACAAAGACGGATTTGATTATTATTCTTCTTCCTGATCACAATTGGTGAGCACCATTCAGTATGCTGAACAGGGAAGATCAAACCCGATTTCTGCAACTTCTGTAGTTCCTCGTACAACCCATCCCTTAATTCAAAAGGCATACGCCTTACTTTCTGACGTACAGGGCGGGTACCTTCCTTTACAAGAATAGTATGCACAGCTAGACTGGGAGGAATACCCCGAAGTTCATCATAGCTCCAAGCAAAGATATCTCAAAACTCTCGAATTAAGGACACATAATCCTCTCTTTCTTCTGATGTGAGCATGGACCCTAATTTAATTGGCCACAAATCATTTAGCGTACCAAGATCCAACTCAATAACATCCACGTCTCTTATTCGATCATGAGGCTCTATCGGCTCATTCAAGGTTATCTGATAAATATCCTCTGTAGTGGACTCTTCCTTAGATCCATCACTCGATGACATCTCACTACCAGATGGATCATCCACCATTTCTAGTTCAGTGGAGGATAGTGGAGCTCTCTCACTCTGAGAAGGCTCAAGGTAAGCATCCACTATTACACAATGGGCACCTCGACCTAGAATCACTCGACCACCGGGTATATCGACTTGACAGTTTGTCCATAGAATCTATGACTGCCTAGCAAAACTCGATAGCTAGGATGTCCTGCAAACCTTATCACCCTAAAGTCCAGATAGCATTCCATGCTCCCAATTGTAACGTGGACCTTAGTAATGCAAGCTTCTGGTTGTCTTAGACTGTCATTAGCCATCCTAAGAAGTGTGGAGCCGTCTTTTTGGATCTCTAGACCTAACCTCTCCATCAAGTCTGAACTTACGATATTGACAGAGGATCCAATATCCACGATAGCGTGCTCCACTAATATTCCATCCACATATGCTGGAACCCTAGGGCAATGCTTTTTAGCATGATAGAACCAATCTTCCCCCACTCTAGCTATGCCCAAAGGTTCTACTATATACCCTATACGCAGGATTTTCTTGAATTCCTTGCGTACTCCTGGAGAAAGTTTAATCAATTGTAGGAGGTTCACATCTGGTTTGACTTCGCAAAGGGAACTTACTAGATCAAAGTCGTGGTAATTAACCAAAGTTCTCTTCTCATGCCAAACCATTCTCTCCTTTGGTCTTTCAATCGGCTTTGGTGCCTCTTTTCTAGCCTTTACCTTATTTCTTGGCAATCCTTTATCCTCCTCAGGATCGACTTTACTACCAACAGGTCTTAACGGTCCACCTTCCATATCAAGATTCAGGACTTGCTTTTCCCTAGCATCTTGTTTAGGGATTCGCTCGATAGGTTTCAGAATTCCCTTGTCACCCTCTTTAATATTTTGACCTCTTGTTACGGATCATAGATTAGAAGTTTCAGAATCATTGACATGTACAGCCTCAATAAGGCTGACTCCATTGCCATGAGGTAACTCCTCTACAACAGCCTTTCCTCTTTGTAGTATTTGCCTTGGCCCATTGTCTTGCTGGAGATTATTCCCTTGTGTGCGATGGTTAACTGGACCTAGTTGTTTACTCCCTTGTTGGAGAGAACTGATCTTACTCCAACAGGTAGCAGCTAAGTGGCCAGCCTTCCCACAAAAATCACATTTGACATTTAGGCAATTTCTAGGGAAATGTTGGCCCCCACACCACTTATAGCTAAATCTTGAGGGGCCACCCTCTTCAAGGCGTCAGCTCCCTATCAAATTCTGTTGCTTCTTAAGAAAATTGACATCCATAGCTATTTGTCGATACTGTTCAAAGATCATATTGGTGTAGTGCTTCATCATGTCCTTAACTTCACCAAGGACATTAGAAGCACTCGACTCATAGCCGTGATCGTCAGCCTGTTGTCCCATGGGCCAAACCACTTGATTAGGAATCGTGACCAACTGGAACAACATTAGGTTTCATTGTTTGGTTTCCACCACTATTTAGCAAGGCCGCCTGACTAGCCATAGGCATACTCAGGCGGCCTGACTAGCCATAGGCATAGTCATGCTAGGAGGAGCTGGTAACATAGGCAAATTTGACATAATACTCCCTCTGCCACTCGTATTTTACATGGGGTCCCCTTGACTCCCATTAGTCAAGGCCAAATTATTACCATTCCAATTTATCCTTGCTACATAAGCCGCCTACAAGTGTGACTCTACTCCTTCTACTTGGGTAATGGCAGTGTCAATATCGGCCAAAGCAACACTACTCAGCTGCACCTGGATATTAAAATCCAATCCATGCAGGAAATATTGCAACTGTGCAGCCGCTGGAATAGGAATATAAGCGTTAAGTTTGCGAAGAAGTTGCTTTAGTTTCTTGGCATATGCCTGGACATTCTCATTTGGCTCTTGGCGTGTTACATTCAAAACACACAACCAATATTGCCCACCCTTCTCAGGGGCAAAATCTCTACAGAAAGCCGTAAAGAATTGGGCACTGCTAGTTATGGTTCCGGCTTCTAGACCGTGATACCACACTGTTGCTCTTCCTTTTAACGTCATGTTGAAGAACATCATTAGGTGTCCTTCATCTTGGATTTGATAGTTGAACATGAGCATTTGAAACTCCTTAATGTGGAGTTCTCCATCTTCTTTTGCTAACCCATGGAAAATGGGCAACGGTGCTCCTAATGCCGGTAAATCCGGTGTACCTATTGGAATTGCGATAGGTTCTGCCATGGCTACAACCGGATTGACAACAGGAGTTTGTGTAGGCAACACTATACCCCCACTTCTTGTGGGTTGATTAACTGGAAATAGGGAAGTACTAAGACTTCCACTTGCACTCAAAGAGCTACTCATAACACCTAGGTTACTAGAACCATTGCCACTTATGCATAACAGGCTGCTCCTTTGAGGAGAACATCATCTTACGATCTCCAACCGCTGTCTAGCCCTCTCAACACATTCTGTTTTTTGTATTTCGGCTTGATGGTCCTTGTCAGAAGACATAAACCAACTATTTGGTCCCTAACAACCCTCAATTCGAGAACCACCACTTGTTGGTGGCTCCCGGCAGACGCACCACTGATGGGACCTAAAATGGGCCGGCACTGGCTATGGCACTAGCTGGACCTCATGCATACGACAGACAACCCCACCACACGTCCTTGTGGGCCAGGAGGGTCTAAAACTCACTTTGCACTAAATGCTTATGACGATTTTGCGTTTATATCCAATATGTAGTCCAACGTTCACCTTCCCTTCTCCTCAGAGGGAGATCCCATAACATATAGGCATAATGCCTCGTAATACACACATATAGAAGCACCTCTCAGCTGATTGCTGTGGCTCCACTACGACTCTCTTTCACCTCAGGGATTGGCCGCCCCAAGATGTGTCGCTAACACATATGACATTTGCACAAACTCCACTCTTTCATAATTCAACATTCCAGGAGATTTTGATTTGACTCACAAAACTTTCCCCAACGGAAGCGCCCGTCTAATCGACAACTTAGGTTTCCTGTCCTCTCAGTGTTGGTATCAATCAATTGCAATGCATTCCAGGAGATACCATGTGACATCCTTGATGCAAGCTGTATGAAGATTGTGCACAACCATTTTATGATTTAGAAAACCAGCCATGTGAGGTGTGGAAAACAATCCTTTCATGAATTTTAACTAAGCGTTACGTGCTACGTTGCTTTAGGGACTAGCATCGGAACTTCCGTGCTACTAGTCACCTATATCTAATTATGGAACGATCCCTAAATGCTATGCACAAAGAGGGAAATCAGAATTTGTATGTTTTCAGCTCCAGACACTCCCTCTTCCACGTTCGGTACCCGAGTCATGGTTTGGAAAATCCTGGGCGTCTGTCTTGAAGTCTTCCACTACCGAGCATCTCCCAGAGTCTCGTGTGTCATGCCAAAAAATTATGAAAATTCCCTGACCGCCGTCTAGTGGCTCTTTTAAGCACTTTCTGGGCATTGCCACTTAAAATCGTACCGATTGCCACCGCCACCTTCGACGAAGTCTATTTTTTCCCTGAAATTCATAATTTTTGGCTATTTTTAAGCACTTCTCGGCATAAAAAAACATCTGTCATGAGATGAATCTTTGACTTGGGCCCCTTTCCTTGTGAGCTAACACCTACTTGTGTCAAGTCTTGGTAGTGGCAAGCACACTTTGCTCCGTTGACCGGGGGATGTGCCTACTCACTGGTAGATATTTCATGACATGTTTGGGTATTGGATTCATGCTTATCGACTGTCATATGCCTATGTTATGCCCGCATGATATTGATTATGGTCTTGGTAGTATATGGTTGACTTGGGATCCGCTTCTGGCATAGTTAGCTCTCATTTACTGAAATCTGTCATTTATTACAGCAAGTTGAAATCTGCAAATTTTGAGCACTTCTCTGAGGTTAATGCTTACTATTTGATGTTACCTTGGTTATATTTGGTAGACAGGTGCTTCTCTTGGTAAAATCCACTATTTCAGCCAATTTTAGCAGTGGTTTTAGTGCATTTTCTGCTAGTTATAGCAACCTATAATTCTTCCTTTTTGCATTGATTTGGGACAGTATAGCTGGTCATCTGAAAGACACATCTCTCTTTAACATTGCCAAGTTGGATGGTACCAACTATGGATATTGGAAGTCCCAAATATGGCAGGTTTTGGTGCAGAAGTTGCAAACTAAACCCTTACATTTCAAAGGTGTCAAAGGATATGGATGATGATGTTTGGATGGAAGTTGATGAGCTATGCAAGTCTACCATTATTTTGTCACTCTTAGAAGATGTCCATCATAATGTTGTTGAAGATGAGAATCGGAGTGCATGGGATTTATGGGAGAAGATTTAGGAGCTCTATGCGCAGCAGAGTCTTGCATCACAGATGTATTGGCTAAAGCAGTTAATGGACCTTCGCATGGAGGGGTCATCCCTATCATCTCATTCCATTCAGTTTCATGCTATCATGAAGAATCTGTCGTTGTCACAGGGTTTTGAGTTCAACGATAACTTGCACCCGTTATTTCTAGTTGGCACCCTTCCTGAATCATGGGATGTCTTCTATACTGCCATATGCACGAACAAGCTTGATGGGCTGAAAATGAAAGATGTTGAGAGTGCTTTATTGACTGAGGAAATCAACAAGAGAAACAATGATGCTTCCCGCTCTTCACTTGCATTGACTGTTAGAGGTGGCAGAAATGGCATGCATGATAATGATCATAAGGGCAGGGACTCTCAGAAGTCCAGGTCCAAGTCATGTGATCGCAATAAGTCCCGTGGACGGAAGTCTGATCTTACATGTCATTATTGTGGGAAAGTAGGACATATTAGGCCGCAGTGCCATAAAATGCGTGATGATAAGCGCAAGGAAAAGGGAAAAGATAAAGTGCAGGAAAAGTCTTCTGAGCACAGCATAGTATCCGCAAAGTGTAGTGTGAAGACAGAAGATGTTAATGTCACGTAAGCCACTGATTCAGATGATGATTACATACTTGCAGCTTCTTCATGCGATGCCTTACAGACTTTTGAGATACATTCTATGTATGCACAATGCTGGCTCTTGGATTCGGGTGCGTCCTTTCATGTGACACCCTGTCGAGATTGGTTTCATACCTATCATACCATGTCTGGTTCTATGTGTCTTGGTGATGACAGGTCTCTTGACATTGTGGGCATTGGAGATGTTAGGCTGCAGTTTCTTTCTGACAGCTCTTTTGTTTTGCATGATGTATGCCATGTACCTGCATTGACTTGCAACCTTACGTTAGCTAGACAACTTGATGATGCAGGGTACTTTGTGTCTTTTGGAGACTCTGCATGGAAGATTACTCGTGGGTGGCAGACTTGTACTTGCAAGAGGTGCCAAGTCTGGCAGCCTCTATCCCTTGTATCAGGAGCTATATTGGATCATGTTTTGTCTGTGGGTTCTATTCCCCATATATCCCTTTGGCATGCTCGTTTGGGGCATATGTCTCTTAAAGGAATGAAAATGCTTTGTGCTTTGCAGTATCTTCCGTCTTTTGACTCTTCGCATTTTGATTCTTGTGATCATTGTTTGTATGACAGGCAAACTAGAAATACGCATAAAAAGTAAGGTAAGAAACGCATGGGTGAGCCCTTGGCTCTTATGCACTTAGATGTATGTGGGTCCATGCTCTATCAGTCACTTGGTGAGGCAAAGTACTTTGTTACTTTCATAGATGATTACTCACATAAGGTTTGGGTTTATCCCATAAAGAGAAAATCCGATGTCTTAGACACATTTCAGTGTTGGCTTGGATTTGCAGAGAACCAGTCTAGGAAAAGGCTCAAATGCCTAAGGTCAGATAATGGGGGTGAGTATGTATCACGTGCTGTTGAGCAGTTTTGTGATGAGTGGGATATTAAGCATCAGTTGACTGCCCCTTACACCCCACCCCAAAATGGTATGGCTGAACACATGAATAGAACCATTCAGGAAAGGACCCGTAGCATGCTTAGCTAGGCTGGCTTATCGTAGCACTTTTGGATTGAGGCACTTACTACTGCAGTGCATCTCATTAACAGGTCACCTAGCAGTGACATAGACTTTCAGGTTGCAGAGGAGGTATGGGCAGACAAACCCCCCTCTTATGATCATTTGCGTGTCTTTGGCTGTGAGGCATTCTGCCATGTGCCCAAGGACAAACGCAATAAGCTAGATCCTAAGAGTGTCAAATGCATTTTCATTGGCTATGGAGATGCAGGAGATATGGGTTACCATCAATGGGATCCACAGGTATGGAAACTGATCCATAGCCATGATGTCATCTTTCATGAGGACAAAATGCATATGCAACCTGAGAAAGTGGTTGAGGTACACCGAGGTATCTTTCAGGAGGAGCCACCTTCTCCCATTCAGCTCACTCCATGGGGCCTGCTAGACACCGTGCAGCATCACCTGATGCTCATAGCCTAGATGTTAAACATGCTGATGCTAGACAGGATGTTGGTCAGGTAGTAGAGCCTGGGTTGAGGCGTTCTACTAGAGATAGACGACCTCTTGACCATTTTGCGCCCTCTATGGATTACCTCTATGGATTATGTCCTGGGGTTACAGATGCAAGAGAGCCTCTTACTTATGATGAGGCTATGCGCAGGGGTGATTGTCACTCTTGGGAGAGGGCTATGCAGTCTGAGCTTGACTCATTGCATAAGAATAAGACTTGGGATTTGGTTTCCTTGCCTCATGGTAAGAAGGCTTTGCTATGCAAGTGGATGTACAAGCTGAAAAGTACCCCTGGACACCCCAAGCCGACATACAAGGCTCGATTGGTTGCTAAGGGTTTTAAGAAGGAGCATGGTGTTGACTTTGATGAAGTATTTTCTCCTGTGGTCAAGATGGCCACCCTATGCTTAGTCTTGGCCTTGGTTGCATAGCTTGACCTAGACTTGTACCAGATGGATGTCAATACATGGAAACTTGCATGATGAGATTTACATGGAACAGCCTAAGGGCTTTGCAGACCCTCGTAGGGAACACCTAGTGTGCAAGTTAAAGAAGAGTCTATATGGCTTAAAGTAGGCACCTAGGGAATGGTACCATAAGTTTGATGTATTCATGTAATCATATGGCTATAGCCGCAGTGCTATGGATCCGTGCTTCTACACGAAGAAAGCCCGTGATGATTCTTTACTGATTTTGGTACTCTATGTGGATGACATGATTTTAGCAGGGACAGCTCATGAGGAGCTCGATGCTTTTAAGGCTCAGCTCAAGAAGAGCTTTGAGATGAAAGAACTGGGACATGCCTCTCATATACTTGGTATGTGCATCATGCGCGATAGATCTCAGGGACTTCTCTATCTATCACAGAGGGAGTACGTACATAAAGTCCTTGAGCACTTCCGCATGTAGGATGTTAAGCCTATTGGCTGTCCATTACCTTCTCATGCGAAGGCTTCACAAGTCGATTGTCTGCAAACAGATGAGCACAGGGCCGAGATGGCCAAGATTCCCTATGCATCAGCCGTGGGCAGTCTTATGTATGCCATGATAGCCACCCATCCAGATATTGCTTTTGCAATTGGGGTTGTGGCACGTTATATGGATACACCTGGCAAGAAACATTGGGATGATGTGAAGGGTATCATGAGGTACCTGAAAGGCACAACAGATATGTGTCTTTGTTATGGCAGCCAGGATACAAGAGTCATGGGGTACCTGACTCTGATTATGCAAGACATGCAGATAGTAGGAAGTCCACTTTTGGCTATGTGTTCACTTATGTTGGAGGGGCTATCTCTTAGATGTCCAAGGCGCAGAAGTGTACGGCCCTTTCTACTACAGAGGCCAAGTATATTGCAGTCACAGAGGCTTGCAAGGAGGCTATCTTGTTAGGCCATTTGATTGCAGACCTTGGTATGATAGATGCTATGCCTACACTGCATTCGATTTCTATGAGTGCCATTTAGTTGGCCAAGAATCTGTCTTCCATGCGAAGATGAAACATATTGAGGTGAGGTATCACTTCATTCGCAAGGTCGTTGAGGATAAGTCTCCTGACCTTGTCAAGATTCCCCGACTGAGCAAAATCCTGACTTACTCATGAAAAGCCTCAATACCAAGTGCTTTGCCTTCCTCAGGAGATTGATGGGCATTGGATGAGATGATGTCTTTTTTCTCATCCTGTTGTACATGTGTACATGTTGTACTGTCTTTTCTTTTTTCTCTCTCACTGGGGAAGATTTTCCTTTAAGTGGGAGGTTGTTGGGGTAAAGGAGCCTCCGCCTAGCCACCCGTGTATTACTACACTAACAATACCCGCCACTGCACACTGCAGATGGCGACCGTCCGTCATAGTCACTTATTCTTTATTCTTTTAGTAACAATTTGAATAAAGGAAGGTCTGGCCATACATTGTGGTCATTGGAGTTCCCATTTCTTGTCTCTCTCTTTCTTGCTCTTGCTCTCCCACCATAGATCTCACGTGCAAGCTTTGATCCTTCTCACCTTTCACCAATCCCACTCCTTCTTGACATCATTCTCAAAATCAGGAGGCAAGAACTGAGCATAAAACTTCTTCTTGAACTTTTTCCAAGTCGTAGGTTTCCTTCCCTCCAAAATGAGAGTCAACTACCAATTGCTAGCAGTGTCTTTCAAGTGCATGCCTACATGCCTTAGCTTGGACTTTTCTGAGAAATTACCATAAGAAAAAGTAACTTCAAATTGCTTGACAAAGGCTAACCCCTTAGCAGGATCTCTCTTACTAGAGTAATAGTCAAACTTTATGTCCTTATCCCCAGACTTGAAAGTCTTAGTCTTCTTAAGCTTGCTCCTCTTATGGTCCCTTTTTTTCCGTTTGTGGATTGCACGAGACTTAGAACCAAGAGAGTAGAAACTAGAAGATGAGGAGGAGAAGAAGGAGGAGGAACTTGAGTAATCATGGGAGTAGCTAGTTGCTGAGGGAGATGACTCCCTCCTTATCCGCCTCACTCGAGGTGAGGTCTTTTTACTCTTCTCGACCCAAGAATCCTTCTTCCTTCTAGGAAGCTTCTCAACAATTGGATGCTTTGTATCTTCACCATCAATTGGTGCAATGGTTTTTCCTCCAATATCACCATCTTTTGGAGAATTCGGTCCTTCATAAGTAACTTCTTTCCTTTCCTTTAAGTTGTCAATCAATTGATGTACTTCAAGAATCTCCAACAAGCTATGATACTTTGTCAATTGAGCCTGTAATTGCTCACTTGTAGGTGCTTCATCAGTTGTTGCCATCTTTACCTTCTTCTTGCAAGGATCGCCTTTACTTTGAGAAAAGCAAAGAGACTTGCTTTGATACCACTGTTATAGAATCTGAGATACACGCTCAAATTTCTTATATACTTAGAATATATATGGTGAATATTGTGTTGGCACACAGGGAGAATAGATGGGAGAAAAGAAAGATGCAGAGAGAGAGGTAGAGAAATTGGCAACACACTAGGGAGTGGAAGATGGGCCAGTCCCCCCCCTTGTGGAGTTATATTATTGACAAGGAGCAAGCTCCTATGTTACACATAAGCCAGTTCTTACTTGTAGATCTTGGAAACAAGATCACGGTTCCTTACGCAGTATACAACCGGCTAATACTTACACAACTTGGAAGTTGGTACCTTTTGATCCTTCTTGAGTCTCCTTCTCTCCTACACAATATGTGTAAGGCTCTCCTCTTGGCACTTGATTTTAGCAGAGCTTCCGCAACACTTGCACCTTCTCTTCTCCTCTTGGAACTTGATTTCAGCAGCAGCAGAGCTTTTGCAGTACTTGATTTCAGTAGGGCTTCCGCAACACTTGTACCTTCTCTTATCCTCTTGGATATATGCAAAGTAATGCTTCCTTCACCTCTCCCTTACACCCAAGGAGAGCCTCCTCTTTTAAAGGCTTTCAAGAGCTTCTCTTCTTGGAGAGAGAGTTGAGTTGATCTTCATGAAAGATGTGGTTGTTCCACTCTGTAGCACTTATTTTGAGATATCTCTTTGTGCATTGTTTGGATGAAAAAATATCCAACACGAAAGTTGTAGATCTCATTATTTCCGATAACCCACGCGCTTGTTTTTAGAGATCGTTTTTCTATTGTGAGATAGTTTAAAAATGGATTTTCCAAAAAATAGCTTTTCAAACTATACTCTTAACTTGTGGTCCATGCAACCACCTTGAGTCATAGATAAGGAGAGTTCATTAGATTGCCTTGAGCCTCAACCTTAAGATTGAATTCCACACAAAAGCTTCTGTCATTTTAGATCTTAGAAAGAGAAAATCACTTCTCTCCTCACTTCTAGAGGATCACGTCTCTCGTCTTTCTTAGTGAGAGAATTCTCTCTCTTGTCTTTCTTAATGAAAGAAAAGACCTTAAACCTTGACTTGTAGGGGAGAGGATGACCCCAAATGAATGCAATGCTCATTACACACAAATAAAACATTCCCAGGCGTCCATGGATGCACAAATAAATACATATGCACAATGTTAATGCACTTCCTCTTCTTAGAACTCAATCCATCTTCATTTATGTGTAACTCCTCGGTTCTTGTGTACACTCTTACACTTGGCAGACACTTCTTTCCCCCTTCATAACTTGTACTGAATGTACCAGATATCCCCATCATAGTGCTCTGATCACCCCATTAAGTGATGCACTAGGAATACTAGTCTCTAAATGGTCTCATGGCCATGCTAGATCATCATCAACACTTAAAGAAAAGTGAGTCATTAATTTATTGACATAAATTTATTAAATAGAGAATGCGTAATAAGCAATCAATTTAGTGACACAATGATCGATGCATTGATGCCCATGGATGTCGAGACATTTGATCCGCTTAGAGAGGAATCATCCATACCATTATATGATGGGTGCTAAGTATCTCGCCTGAAGACACTGCTTGCACTCCTAAGTGTGCAAGAAAAATACGGGTGGAGCGATGCGAGTCTAGTGAATTGTTTAGGTACCTTCTACATACGCTTCATTGATTTCTTTTCTGCACCATCATAAAAAACAATTATGCTTTTTCAAGCTGTTTTATGATTTTTTTTCAGGTTACTAAAGTATCATATATTACCACTTGCAAATACCATGTCTAAGTGTCGTGATGATGCGCGACATGTTTTATGAAAGCTTGGCATGGACTACAACAGTATCCATGCATGTATCAATGATTCCGTACTATTTTGAGGAGAATATGAGACTATGGAGACATGTCCAAAGTGTGGTGTTCACAGGTATTGACAGGACTTGCAAGGGCAAACTATCCCTCAAATAGTTCTTAGACACATTTCGCTTATCCCCCGTATACATCACATGTTTCATATGTCTGACATGGTGAACTTGACAACGTGGCATGTGTAGAATAGATCCATAGATGGAATCCAATGAATATCAGTGGATTCATGCACATGGAGCCACATTGATTCTACCTTTCCAAGCTTTTCCTGAGAGCCAAGGAATCTTCAACTTGGTCTTTCTATGGATGGTGTGAACCCATTTGATCTGCACTCAACTCTTACAGTATGTGGCATGTAGTCCTTGTTAACTACAACATCCCTCCATGGCTTTCTACGAAGAAAGGACACCTCATCCTTAGCGTGCTCGTTCCTAACTACTACAAAGTCAAGAATATGGGCATGTATCTTCGTCCATTCGTCAATGAGCTTAAGATTTTATGGGAGGAGGGGGTCGTCGTGGAAGATATGAGCAAGTACAATGGTCGACTGTGCGCCAATATTTGAGCCATTATCGTGTGGACCATGCATGAATTTCTGAGATTTGGGGAGTACTCAGATGCTCGTTCAAGTTTGTATTCACTGGATAGAGGTGTTGGGATTGTTCTGGTTACCTCAAGTTATCATGCATGTCCATTGTGTGGGCCACAGTTAGACTCCCAAAGGTCACGAACCATGAAGAATACGATATATCAAGGGCACGCCGCTTTCTTACCAAAGGGTCATGAATTGAGGGAAGGTTTTCTTGGAAGACCTCCAACACAAATGAATTCCCAAAGCTGGTACGAGCAAAAAATGGTCCACACAGAGTCACATCCAAACAGAATGCAATGGTTCTCATTTTTCTACACGTTGCCGTATTGGACCCACTTATAGATCAACCACTTGTTGGATCCCATGCATGTTTTCAAGAATGTGGGCAACTTACTATGGGACCGCATCAGAGGAAAGAGAGACATTGTAAGGGCACAAATGGATTTGAAGGAGATAGGCAAGATGGAGGTGCTTTGGCCACAGTCGAGTATTGATGGTCACTTGCAGCTACCTCACGCTCCTTGGGTTTTGTCCACTAAAGAAAAGTGCCTTGTGAAGCAAATTATCAAGTCTATCTGCACTCCGACGAGTATGATGAATTCTCTCAAGTTCACGTTTTCTAAAGATGACCAATTATCAGGGCTAAAATCCCATGATTGACATAAGATATGTCAGGTTTTTACTACGAATAGATTGTAAGTGGCCTGCGTATTTTGCTATTTGGAGTGTAGTCGTTGTTTGTAATGCTTCTTCATTTGTGGCAGTTTGTACTACCGATCACAATTGCAGGATGCCTTACTCTAGAAATACACGTGGCAATTTATAGGTTGTCAAATTTATTGTAATAGATCTCATAGAAGGAGATTGTAGGGGAGCTACGGAGCTCTACCCCGAGACCTACGGACAGCTTGTTGATCAAGCGTTTCAAGCCGAGCGGCCATGGCTACCTCTCACATAGCCAATGCGTAATGCCTACCTTGTGGGTGTAGTGAGCTTACCTTAATGCTCGATCAAGTTCCCTCCTCTCTCTCACGCTTCGGTAGCTCCACAATCCTTGTGTCAAGCTCAAGCAACCTCAATCCCTCTCCATCAAGTTCCATCCTCCATAGCTGCGCGAGACGAGAGGAGAGAAGAAGAGAAGAGAAGACGAAGAGAGAAGATGGGGAGCTTCTTCTCCACGATCCCTCACTCGCACACACTCACTCCCTCACTCCCTCACACTCCCTCAATACGTCACTCAAGCACAAGCAAGAAGGTAAGAAGCAAGAGAAGAAGAAGAAAGAACTTTAGGCACACCCAAGAATGAGCTTCTCATTCACTTTTGAGATTTATATACATGCCCTACTTTTTAGGCGGTCATCCCCACTTTTTACATGGCCGGCCATTAGCCTAGGCCCTCTTGTCCTATTTCCCACCATTCTAACTTATCCTATTCCCACTAATGCATACAGTTGGCACGGCAGTGAGCTCGATGCTCTTTTTACAAGGATTCGGGAGCGCCTTCATATTTAATGGCACACTTTTACTCTTTTCTTTTCTCGAGGCGACACCATCGTTTAGATTTTTGAAGTCTGACCTCCATCCAAGCATGCTTTTACTCTTTTCCTTTCTTTGTCTTGTGCCTTCTTGGTTGTCTCCTTCTTCCATTTCTCCCACACTTCTGCTCCATTTTCGTTCCTCTGTGCTGCGGTAAACATTACCCCCTCCTAGCGGAGTGCCAGTCCCATGGCACTGGGGTGGGGAGCAGTAGGGTAGTTGGGATTGGTGCTAAGTGGAAAAGGCGGGTAGATGACCACCTGTAAAAAAGGCAGCACTGTGATGAGAGATGGTGGGGTGTTGGTTCCTAGTGATTTGGAGAGACTCTAGCTTGCTTTGATTTGCATGAAGATGCTCGGTCTTGTTGACATAGTTGGAATTTGTCGATGACGATGACTGCCAAAACCGAGCTCCATTATCAATTGAAGAACACATGTAGCCAATGGTAGCTTGATTGAGTTATGAACAGCTTGCAAGAGAAAGTTGTGCACTCCCTAAGGGGGTATCTATCTCACGGTGAGGTGTAAGTGCATGTGCAGTGGAACTGGGAGGTGGGTCAACCTTGGGCAAGCCCTTGGTAATGTCTCACACTTGAGGACCCATTTCGTGCATTGTTTGAGGTGTAGTGCAGTGTAGAGCTTAGGGTGACAGGTCTGAGAGTCCTGCCCTTGATGTGTCCTAAGCATGGAGTGGGGAGAGGGGCTAGGGGTGATCCCTAGGTGCCATGAGCAAAGTGTGTGCTTCTCTTTTTTTTTTTTTGGAAGGCATTTGGCTAATGCCAATCACCATCAGGTGAAGCGCGGGGAGGTCGTAGGCATTGGGATAGAAAGGCATGGCTTTGGAGATCTTCTTCTTTAATTGCAGCTCGGGCCTTCAGAGGGGTGGATGACAAAAAAGGGGTGGTTACATCTTGTGAATCAGGTGTCATTCATGTTTTCTAAGAGCTCCAAGCAAAAGGAGGGGAGGAGGGAGGCCCTCATCATTAATGGAGTCATGGCTCTACTATCGATGCCTAGGTTGATGTCAAAAAAGAGGGGGGGAAGGTGAGCTTCTTCAGTGGTAGGCTTTTGTTGTAATAGGAATTTGAGTAACCTAAGATAGTTGCAGGTGGTTAGGAAGGCAGGATCCGAGCAGGAGGAGAAGTCTGCGAGGAAGCGGGTCATGGATGGAAGAATACCCTACTGTCTAAAGACTAAGCATTCCTCGAGAGTTTGGGCATTTACATTATATATTTTAGGGAAGTCAAAATCCCCGTGAATGGCACGGTCATAGTCCACTCCATGCCAATGGGGGTAGGGCATGTGGGAGGGGTCATTTCGCTCCTCGGGGAGTGAGCTGCAGAAGGTTGTCCAGGCGTCAAAATTGGTGTCCCAAATCCTGCGCCACCACTTTGGCTGCGCCTCATAGCCTTGGACAGATTTGGGAATCCGGTTCACCTTGTCCTGCCAGTAGTCTGTAGGCTCTTGCCTCCACCGGGTCATAATTAGGCTCCTTTCTTCCACCCAACGGTTCGCTAGGTCATTAGCTAGCTCCTTGATTTTGGATAGGATACTGAGCAGCAGCGCCTGGTCTAGCGAGCATGGGTAGGAGAAGGACATCTCAAAAGGCCTCGTCTGAAACTCCCGGTGACACCAGATGACCAATTCCTACGGCCAATCAATGGGGTTGGGGTCCCTTCGTAGTGATATGGGCTCGTCAGAGAATTGTCTTGGCAGTGATCGGGCTCTGCATTGTGCATCCTCTGCCAGCTCCTGTCTCCTTCTGGTGGCTGCCACAATGCACTCCGGCATGTGGGCGTCTTCAGTCTCGTCTGGTGGGAAGTCTGGTAGAGGGGGACTGGGCACTTTGTGTAGTTCTTTGTCGGCCTCTTGGTCCGAATCCAGGCCTTCCTCAGTATCTTGTGGGATTGTTTGCGATGGTGGTGCGGGCGGCTTCTGCTCTTAGAATCCCAGGTCCTTGAGCTCAACAGTGGAGAGGCCGGCACTGCGCAAGTAGCTAAATTGTTGTTCCTTGGTGAGTCCCATGCTGGCGGTGAGCTCCCGTTCCTGAAGACCGTACCTTAGCACCCGGGTAGTCAATTCTAGTTTTCTTCTCACCCTTTCCACTGAATCATCGCCCTGTGCTTGGGTGACGTGTAGCACGGTGCTGAGGAAGGCTTGCCTTTGTGCATGGGTGCATACATTGGCTGCTTCAACTCTAGATTGGGCAAGCACTCTCTCGCACTCTGCCACCACCAAGCATTATGTTAATTGCATGATTCTGTCAAAGTTATTTGTCTCCCAAGCGTTGGCCCTTTCATCCATCTTTTGTCTTTCCTCTTTGAGGGTTGTGGATCGGCCCTATGCCAGGAATTCTATCTCTCTTTCTAGCCTATTTTGCTCCTCGAGCTCATACTGAAGCTTCGCCATGGCATCCCCCTGCCCCTCGCTTTGCTCTAGGTCGACATACTGCTGCACCAGCAACTTTAAACTCCATTGCTCGGCCACCAGGTTGTGGTCCTCATCCTCTAGCCTCTGTCATATAGGCAGTTCTCATTGTCCTGGGCCTCCTTCTTCTTTGCCTCTAGCTGATCTTGTAATGCCTTGACCTCCCTTCACTGGTTAGCCTCTTGCTTTGAAACTTCGAGCTTTAGGGCCACCAAGGTTTCCCTTTCTTTCTCCAACTCCAGCATGGCTACCTTCTTTTCCTCCTTTGTCGCTTCCAGCTGCGCTAAGAGCTTGGCCACCTAGGCATCATAGTCTGCTCCCAGTGACAGGGGAATGGGGACTGTGGTGGTAGATGCTTCGAGTTTTTGCCGTTTAGGGTCTTTCCTGGATTCAGCATCAGCAGTGGCAGGTCTTTTTGTGCCGAGTTCTAGGACAATCTCTGCCACCTTGCTGACAAGCATTTGCATCATGCTCATCAGTTGGGCCATGTTCGGAGAAGGCGCGGGCTGTGGGGCATTTGGGGTGTTTGTGGGAGTTGGCACGAAGGAGGGAGGCAGGGGATGGAGCGGTGACTTTCCCTTGCCTGCGGTCATTGGGGCTGCCCTCGTGCTGCCACTCACTTCGGCTTCATAATGAGGACCATAGGGGTGGATTTCTTTTGGTCTGTGAGCTTCTTCAACAAACCTGTGAGTGGCCTCAGCCAACTCGGCTAGTTCCTTCACGCTCAGTTTGTAGGCTTCCTCTTCCACCCTTCTCTGCCATTCCTCTTCTGCCCTTTTTGATTCCTCTTTAACTCTTGCGAGTTCTTCCTCCTCCTTCTGTAGTTGTTCTTCCAACCCACATGATTCTTTTCGAGCCCTCTTCACCTCGGTTTGCTCCCTTTTGTTCAGTGTCTTTGCCCTCTTTTGGCCCTTGTTGTCCTTCGTTTGCGTTTGAGGCTCAGCCTTTTGGGGGGGTGGTACTTCAGGGTCCCCTACATTGCTAGCCGTCCTTTCACTCGAGACTTCCTTCTCTCGACATGGTGAGTCTTGGTGCTCAATCTGCTCTCCTTCCACGCCAGCACCCTTGATGGCCTCGTCAATGATTGTTGTAAGTATGCTTCCGTACCTGATCATGGAGGCCTTGATGGCAAGTTTTTTCCTCGTTTGTGGATCGCGCGGTGGAGGCTGGGGAGTCCCCGCTGCGGGTGGCTGGCGTTGCGACTGGAGCTAGAAGGGCGGCGGAACTCTTTGTAGTCTTCTGGACGAATCCATTCTAGTCCATCTCTTCTGGGACCCCTGTCACAATGCTCTCCAGCAGTGGTATGGTGATCATGTTCATCAGGGCGTTGTACCTATGGCTGGAGAAGAGAGAATGGATCATTTTAGCCTGCATCCTTGTCGTCGGGTTTGGAATGTCGACTAAACTAATTCCATCGACTGTGTGTACATCTTCCTTTTTGACTCCCAGTATGGCATATACGTCCCTTTTTGGGCATCTTTCCTTTTTGGGCACGAGTCCCAAGGCTCTTTCGAGAGTGGCGGCATCAAGGGGCACCTATACCCATCTTTCTTGATTACCTTCCCTTACCGTGACCATGCTACAGCTTCGCTCTTCATTGAAATTTCTCAAGAACTCTGCACACATGCCGTAGTCTTGCCCCACTTTCTCTACGTACTTTTGGAGGCTGCATTTGTTCACCAGCTCTCTTATGGCTAGCTCCTCCGAGATAGCCTCATCCAGGTTCATGGTATGCTTGAAAGTAAATTGACTAAAGCCCCGTGTTTCGATGCTGATTCCATATTTTGTCATTTTTGCTTCCGTAAATGGAAGTCTGCCTTTTCCTGCCATGGTATGTGCCTGTGTCATTACCCCAGTCAACATTAGAGTTATGATTTGCTTCATTCCTAGCATATACCAAAAAAAACATGTGCACTAGTTTACTGGGCAGACTTAAGGAGATGAAACTTTTTTAGAAACAATTAATAACCAACATCTTTTCCTCCTTGCTTCCTTTCCTCTTTTGAATTTAGTAGAGCGTTGTTAGCCTTCACCCTTTTGTTACCTCACTCGATCAGTCCCTTGATCGTCACTGGCTCTTCTTCCCTCTTTTCTAAGTGGCACGAGGGAGGGAAGGCTTGCATGGGCTGTGTGGGGTGGGCTACTTGGCCATAAGCCACGTATACAAGTTAGGGTTGTATTCAAATTGGGCATGGCGATCAAGTTCGCTTGGTTGCAAGGAAGCTTGAGTGATGTAAGTTAAGACGTCATGGAATATGTCTCCCGAGTTGAGGTGACTAGCAATATGCAACTCCTCCTCTGTGATGAATTGGTCGATGTACGGGTGGGCCAATAGTAATAGCTGATCATCTAGGTGTAAGTTGTGTGTAATGGCTAGAACTCTGAATGAAAGAGGTGCCACGTACGTAGGGTCACGTTCAATTTCTTTGATTGCTCTCCGTTGCTCATCATTAGTCATGATCTGGCGGCCTTTTTCTCCCATTGGAGTCGTAAGGCGTACCACAGTTGCAGGAATGGAGAAGCAGAGCTGGCAAGTTGCACAAGCTCCTCCAGTCCATGTTTTGGCATAGAGCGAGTGGGCTTGCAGTATGAGGTGACTAGTTGTCTGAGAACAGCTTGTTCCTTCGGGATCTCTCCATTAGCGATTAGCTCGGTTGCAATTTTGGGAAACTTGACGGTCATGAACTCGTAGTCCTCCAAAATGCATGGCAACGAGCGAACATTGGACATGAGGGGTTCATCAAGAAGTCCTAGATAAAGTCTCTCGTAGCTTCTAGCGAATGTAGTGAAGGTGTCGTCCAACTCCTTGATGCATGTCACTACGTCATTCCGGGAGGTCTCAACGAGATCCTTGGTTGCTGACAGGAAGGATCGTCTTTCGTACAAAGGTTTCAAACCTGCTGGTGGCGATGGAGTAGTTGGGCTGGACAGTAGTGACTCCCTTGCAGGGGTCATTAATGGAATTGTGCACTTTGGATCATTGGGAAATGTTGCGGCGAGCTTCCGTGCCCTAGGGAGCGTGCTGCAATTCATTTGAGTGGGCATGGGGGTGTGCAGTGGGTGGGAAGGGGGATAGTAATTTTTCATGGGGGTTCACGCATCGGTGGTTTGTGCAGCGGGTGGGAAGGGGGATAGTACTTTTTCATGCGACTGCCATTGAAGAAGCCTATTTCTTCCCCTTCGAGCGTCTCCAACTCGACATTCCCCATTTTGCTAACCTGGAAAGGCCCTAGCCCTTGAAATTTCATTTTCTATTTGTGCCCTTTCACCGAGTAGAGTAACACGAGTTCCCGTGATCAAAGTCACGCTGGTTGACGTGCTTGTCATACCATAGCTTTTGTCGTGCCTTTTTGTAGATTAGAGCGTGGGTGGCTAAAAGCCGAGTTTCTGTGAGACACTCTAGTTCCTCTAAGCAATTAGTTCAAGCCTCTCTCCCCTCCCAACGCTCCTGTGCTGCTATTCTCAAGCTAGGGACAAAAAATTCTAGAGGTTGAATGGCCTCCGTCCCCGTAGATCAGCCTAAAGGGTGTTTGCCCCCCGACAGCCATCTTATAAGCTGTCCGATAAGCCCCAAGGCATCCATTAGCTTATTATCCTAGTCTCTTCGTGATGTGGATGCTACCTTAGTAAGCACATTGACCAGGATTTTTTTTGTGGACTCCGCTTGGCCATTTGCCTGTGGATGAATGATCAAAAAGGTTGAGAGCAGGTGGGATATTACTTCGTTAACGAAGTGTGCACCTTGATCACTCACTAGTTCAATTGGACACCCAAACCATGAAAAGACCTGTTCCCATAGGAAATTTGCAGTAGTCCTAGTGTCGTTCCTTCTAGTGGCTCGCGCCTCCGCCCACTTCATCAGGTAGTCCATTGCCACAATGGTATAGCGCTTGGGAGTATTGAGCCGCTAGACTAATAGGTCCGATGAAGTCAATGCCCCATTTCTCGAAGGGCCAACGAGCTACTATGGGGGTTAACTCCATCTTATCTTTGCGCATAGGTATCTTAGTCCGCTGGCATTCGTTGCAGTGTTTGACGAACTTAGCAGCGTCGCGGAATAGGGTGGGCCACCAGAGTTGGGATTATAATACCTTACAGGCAGTAGGTCCCCACTGAAATGCCCGCAAGCTATCCCGCCGTGCACCTCTCTCAATACATCGTGCATCTCATGCTCGCACACACATCTACATAACAGCCCATCCTATCCCAACATATAGAGTTGGCCAGCAATTAATTCGTATGGCTGAATTTTTAAGATGAGTCTCCTTAGCCTGGCTTTCTCCTCTGGCAAGCCATTTTCTAACACTTGGACAACATCGTCTATCCAGTAGGGTGTCAAATTAACTCTAAACAAGTCCCCTTCGCTAGACAGGCCAAAGAGGTGCGCGTCCGGTAAATCGTCAAGGATGCCTTGGCCAGCAGCTTTCCCGGTGGGTATACGGGACATGTGATCCGCCATGTAGTGTTGCTTCCCTTTGCGCACAATCACTAAGAAATCGAACTCTAGCAGGAGAAGTAACCACCTTACTATACGGCCTGTGGCACATGACTTGTTTACGAGATACAGTAGGGCTTGATGGTCCACGTAAAAGACGAAGGGTGTAGCCAACAGGTAATGCCTAAATTTCTTCACGGTGAACACCATGGCTAGCCCTTCCCTTTCTATAGTGGAGTAGTTCATTTCTATTTCGGTGAGATGCCTACTAGCAAAGCTCACGGGGTAATCAAGGCTATGTTCACTAGGTTGGCAGAGAACGGCTCCGATGGCAAATTTGGAGGCATCTATGTGTACATGGAATACTACACTCCAGTCTGGGGCTCGTAAGATGGGTGCAGTGGTGAGGGCCTTCTTTAATTTTTCATAAGCGAGTTGGCATTCCTCAGTCCACTCGAATACAATCAGTAGCTTATACAATGGTCTAGCAATCAGCGTGTAGTTTAGTACAAAACGTCGATAGTATCCTATGTAGCCTAAGAAACACTGGATGCCCTTGTAATTGGTGGGCAGTGGGAGGTCAGTAATGGCCCTGACTTTTGAAAAGTCAGTGAAAATGCCATTCCATGACACTACATTCCCTAGGATGCATCCGTGCTTCACCCAGAACTGGCACTTCAAGGGGTTCAATGAGAGTTTGTATAGTCGGCACCATTCAAAGACGGCTCCTAGCCTCTCTAAGTGTTCGGCCCAACTGGAGTGTACGCATAGGTTGTCCGCAAACACCTCCAGCTCGCGTCGCAACATATCCTTGAAGATCGTGCACATTAATCGTTCGAAGCTTGTAGGAGCATTCATTAGCCCAAAGGGCATAACGACGTAGGCAAAGACGCCCCACTCCGTGGCAAAGGCCGTGTCGTCAGGATGCACTTGCACTTGATTGTAGCCTGAGAATCCATCCAGAAAGCTATAAGCTTCTTTGCCTGCTACTCTCTCATATGGCAAAGGGTAATTGTCTCTCTTCGTAGCGGCATTCACCTTCTTGTAATTTACGCACACTCGAATCTTGCCGTTCTTTTTCATAACTATCACTATGGACGATACCCAATCTGTGTGCTCGATCTCATATATAAATCCCGCCTTCATAAGCTTATCGATCTCTTCCTGTCAAGATTGTGGGAGAGAAGGAAGGAGTCTCACTTGTAGCTTTCTTGCTTGCACAATGGGGGAATACACACAAGGGTGGAGGCTGAAAACAGTTTTCCTCTTCTTAGTTGTGTAAGCCAAAATGAACTCTCTTACAAAGAAATAGAAGAACCCTGTATATATGGGTCTCAAACCAAACTCAACTAACTAAGTGTTGAGAATCAGCAATCACACTCAAACAGCCTCTTTGTATGGAGTCTCAGAGTCAAGGACATGCAGGGTGACTTATCCCATATGCACAATGGTGCCTACTGCAGTTTCCTACTTTCCTATAAAGCATTGTACTTGCTTCCTTTCTTAATGCAATGATAGTACTCTTTTCATTTCAGTAAAGTGTCAATGTCATTGTCCACATACACAAGATTGTGTTTATGAGTCCAAGTCTCAATCTTGGAACCTAATTCACTTGTGTAACAAACAGTGTCCATTACATCATGAGTCTACACTTCTCCTTCCATCCTCCATAGCTTCCGGTTATGTCATGCTCTAGATCCCGCATTTCTAACATGGTATCAGAGCCCAGTTGGGCATGGCATTGCTTCTCCAGCCTCTCTTGATTCTTCTGAACCTCCATCCAGCTCAGTGTCAGTGTATGACTTCTTTTCTCAACTCTACTCTCACTGAAGCTTCCATGGCAGCCATAGCCAGCAGCACCCTGTCAGATTGAACTGCTTATATCTCACTCCACAGGTCAAATCTCTTGGAGCTTCCTTCTGGAAAAGTATTCCCCAACTCATAAAGCTTCCCTGTATCACATCAATCCAGGACATTGGACCATCTGGAGCTCAGCATTGTGAAAATCCCCAATCTCTGTTCTGTGTCTGCCATAGCCAGACAGGACCTACCTTGCTTGGAGCTTTCATAACTCTTCAACCAGGCCATTTCAGCCCACGATTTCTTCTGGAGAGTTGTTCCTCTGCTCAAGGCGTTTCATCTTGGCACAATAATCAATGGCATTGATGCTCCCTGGCTCCACCATTGCAGAAATTCGACCACGCTGTCCAGATCTGCACCGAATCTGTTCGCGGCACCTGCGCGCCTCATACTGACCACGATCTGCACAATCTCCATGGGGCTTTGGTAGCCCATGACATAAGCTTCCTAGATATGTAAAAAGTTTTGAAAATGATGGACTGTAGCTCCTGCAATAAGCAAAAAACCAGGCCCCTGTCTCAGAAACCCTAATTCCACCATAGCCAAAAGCTTCAAAATCTTGACATTTTTCACTCGTTTTCTCACTGAAGTTATCAACAGTGATTTTAATCACTGAGCAATACTCTCTGAAGTTCGTTAAAGTACTGTCACTCAGATCTGAAGGCATCAGCATCAAATCAAGAAGGGGAAGATCACTTGGAGTAAAAGAATTTTTCAGATTTGGTACTCATTGACACTAAGTTAGTGCTTTTTAGCACTTGTGTCTCTCAATCAATTCTGTTGCTCAAATCTAATAAAGTCTGAAGTTGATTTGCTACTGTTCCCGTAAATCCAACATGGGCAAAGACTCGCCAAATGCTCGATTCAAAGGAGTCGGATTCCACACTTGGCAAACCCGCATCAAGCTCATCCTGATGAAGAAGGGTCTCTGGGCCATCACAAATGGCAAAGAGAAGAAACCGCGGGACGCGGACCTTGCAACTACTTGGCAAAAGAATGATGACAGAGCCCAGGCCATTATCAAATTGGAGCTAGATGACAGTTATATCCATCACGTGGATAACTGTGAGACCTCACAGTATACATGGAAAAGACTTGATACCCTGTTCGGTGCACAATCTAAATCATCAAAGTATGGTCTCCTAATTGAATTCTTCAGGCTTGAAATGAAGTCCAGCACATCACTTGCCACACATCTTAATTACATGGAAGGACTCCTAACCCAACTTGCAGGAATCAACATTAAAATGGATGAAGATGTTTGCATCGGTGTTCTACTTAAGAGCTTGCCTCCTGAATATAATAACGTATCAACAACTTTAATCAACATGCCAAATCCTGAACTTGTTGATATCCAGGCATCACTGTTAGAAGAAGAAAAGAAGCTAAAAACTAAAGAAGAACCAAGTACCTCTAGAGATGAGCATGCATTATATGTTGGCAACAGGTACAAAGGCAAGAAAGATCAGCTCTTTTGTGACTTCTGCAAAAGGACCGGACACACCGAGAAGTTCTGCCACGCAAGAAAGAGATCCCAAAAGGCCTATCTAGTCGCAGTCAAAGAAGAAGAAGAAAATGAAGCAAAGGAAGATGAAGATGAAGACCACCAGGATCGGAAGGACAAGACTCATCAGTCCTTGTACTCTCATAATTCTGATAGACTGTTTTAATAGCCTTGTATTTTCCTTGCCCTAATGCTTCCTGCCATAAGCTATGTAAACTCCTTATGTAACTTGGCATTACAGTCCCTGTACACTTTGTGAGGCCCCTGTTACAGCCTCTGGATGTCCACCATGTTTATGGTACCCACACTTAGCTTTTTCTGCGACAGCCTCTGGTGTTTTGCCATGTCTGTGGTATACCCACACTTTGCAGGTGGTTCTCATTACAGCCTCTACACACTTTGTGCCTTTCCTAGTTGTGATTGAGGAGGGGTGTTGAGAATCAGCAATCACACTCAAACAGCCTCTTTGTATGGAGTCTCAGGGTCAAGGACATGCAGGGTGACTTATCCCATATGCACAATGGTGCCTACTGCAGTTTCCTACTTTCCTATAAAGCATTGTACTTGCTTCCTTTCTTAATGCAATGATAGTACTCTTTTCATTTCAGTAAAGTGTCAATGTCATTGTCCACATACACAAGATTGTGTTTATGAGTCCAAGTCTCAATCTTGGAACCTAATTCACTTGTGTAACAAACAGTGTCCATTACATCATGAGTCTACACTTCTCCTTCCATCCTCCATAGCTTCCGGTTATGTCATGCTCTAGATCCCGCATTTCTAACACTAAGGTGGCATACTAACTGAGCCACAAACTAGAGTAGATAAGGATAGCTATCGTGTAGCTATTATTCAGGGGCGGTGTACCAACCGCGTCTGCAACTGACAAGTCGGTGACATAAATACACAACGGTCACCCTGGCGTATCATGAGTGGAGCTCGATATCTCAACACTTCCTTCACCGCATGAGCATGTTTGGGATTCATAGGGTAAGGTCACTACTTTGTTGGCACCGCTTCTGGGACCATGGGAATATTATGGGTCAGAACCCTAGGATCGACTCCTCTCAGTTCCTCCAAGGACCAGGCGAACACATCGACATACTCCCGCAGGAGGGCAACCAGCCTAGCCTCCTCCTCCTTGGTTAGGTCGTCAGCAATGAACACGGGTCGTGGTTTCTTGCCCTCCTCTGCCAAGTCGACTTCCTTGACCCTGGAGGGTCCCTCAATTGGTTCCCTGGCTTGCCCTTGTCTCTTTGCTCCTAGCAGAACCACCACTCTATCACTCTTCTTAAACTTTGTGAAGCGTTTGGGTAGGTCATGTGGTTTCCTTTGCCTCTCTCCTTTTGAGTCTCTAGTTTGCTTCCTGGTCCCCTCCTTAATCCACTTGCACCTTAAGTGGACTGGCAAGTCCCCTTTAGTGCATCTAACATTAGAGGGTTGGGGTATTTCGGGATCACTCTCTGTAATGACTTCAGACTCTGAGTTAAACTCGCATCCCTTGCTTGAGGAAGGGGTTTCGCCCAGGGGTAGTTCAGTAGGTGATTTCGTCTTCAGTATTGGGACTACCAGCACTTGTGCCACCCCTACCTACTCACAATCCATAGCTCCCACATGCTCCAGCCAGGTCCTATCGCATTCCATCCACACGACTCCTTTTCCATCCCTTTCCCATTTCGGCCTAGAGTCTGCCTCAATCTGCTAGATTGCTCTCCCTTCAGTGTCATAATCTATCATGTTAAACCCTTCCTCACTCTCGTCCGTCTCAGAGTGACAGTGCTCATACTCCTTATCACTGGAATCTTGCCCCTCTGACTGCTCGTCGTCCCCTAGGTTCTCCTCTCTGATCTCCGCCTCGTTGGTGATTAAAGCCCAGTTGTATGATAGGTTGAGATCATGCACTTTGGTCGATTCCCATTCAGGCCAAGCCAAGATATTGCTTAGGGGCTTTAGATTAGCTCCTTCGCTGCCTTTAAGTTTAGTGGTTAGGTACCCTACGATTCCCTGAAGCTCGAGCTTGTTCATGGGGGTGTGGAACGAGACCCGTCTCCCTGGTTCGTGCGAGCTCCCTGCCATCATGTAGAGCGGCACCGTGGGTTCCTCTGCTAGCATGCTTGGTGACTTAGCCACTTGCTTACACAACTCTTCCTCATCCGAGAATGGCAGGTCAATGGTTGCCAAGACATGCATCCAATCCCTCTCGTCCTTAGGGTAGAGAATGTACTTGGTCAGCATCCCATAAGGCTTGCGCACTTGGGCATCACCTTTTAGCATGGTTGAGATAGCATCGAGGTTGATTGGGGTAGTTTTCCATGTGTCCATCTCAACCCTTACCGCTTCCGTCCTATTCCCCAAGAATATGAGGTTGTTTCCCCAGTCTTCAACCACTCGTGCATTCCTCATCCATGGCCGGCCTAGTAGTATGTCGTAGTCCACACCCTTCATGACAATGAAGTTTACGGAAAAGTGCACTCCTGCGATCTTCACTTGCCAGTTTTTTAAGACCCCGAATGGTCTGACCTTCATTCCGTTGGCCAATGTAACATTGAACCTGGCCACTTCCACAGGTGGGTTTCCCCAGGCCTGTAGAACTACGTGGCTCTGTTGAGATGACAAGCTCAACACATGCGGACATTGATGATGGACCGCCTGGTTAGATGGGTTCACACGTCTACACTTAGCACGTCGGTGGTCATTATGACTCTCTCATGGCCACTGACTCATTACTTATTATATTCAGGTTGTTACACCTATTTACAGCTGACATAGTTATAGCGCCAGTCGACTAGTGTAGTCGGTTATGCATTGTTTGACTTAGTAGGCCACTTTCCTTTTATGCTGTATCTTATCTATACTTTGAGTACATTGTAAAGTGTGTGGAAGAAGAAGAAGAAATCAGCAAGAAAACGTTTTGGCCTCCATCTCTCTTCTTGTCTCTTGAGTGAGCTTCTTCTTGTGCATTCTGTGTGTGTTCGGCGCAGCATCTTGAGCAACCCCCTCCACCACGCGATTCTTGACATGGTATCAGAGCCGCGCCATTGAGAGAGGCTGATTTCGAAGGTTGAAGCAAAGGAGAAGAAGCAAGATTCGAGCAAGCAAGCCATGGGTAAGAAGCTCTCCCATCCTTCAACTCTTTCTCTTGGATAGTGCCTGTGGAGGCACCGGAAGCAGGGCAGAGCAAAAATCTCAGATTGCAGTGAGATTTGGTGTGCGCGAAGAGCGCTGTGTATTCTGCAGATAAACCCTTTAGGGCCTACCGCAGTTATTTTGGGCATCTGAGGCCGTTTCAGGGCCCGTTTTAGAGTCGCAAGGTTGCAGACAGCAGTTTCAGGGTACGCTGTGACTTCGACTGTATTGACCGAACGTGGGTGCGCAGGTTACAGATTTTAGATCTGTAAGTTCAAAGGTGTTTACCAGTGAGTAAACACAAGGTTTATCTGCAAACTGGTTGCAGATTGCATGTATTGTTGAGCAGACAGTGAAAAAGACTGTCTGGTGTATTGCTGTGCACTACAGGTCAAGGGTTGCAGAAGATTTGCTTGCTGTTGGTATTAATTTTGTGATAATGGCAGAGAACAGTGGAAGCCCTATCATTGAGAAGCTCGACAAGAACAACTACCCTTCATGGAAGTTTCGTGTCACGAACTTCCTTATTGGAAAAGGCCTCTACGAGTTCGTTTCAGGTGAAGAAAAGGAGCCGGAGATGAGTGATCCTCCAATTGCAGAAGAGACAGGCACGGAAAGAATGGAATGCAAAGGATAAAAAGGTCATGTATTGGTTGTCTACAGTAATTGACAATAATATGTTGGGACACATTAGAAATGCAGAGAATTCATATGCAGCTTGGACCATACTTGAAAGTATGTTTTCTGTAAATACAAAGGCACGAAAGATTCAACTCAAGCAAGAGTTGAATACATTAAAGAAAGGGAAGATGTCTATCAATGAGTATGCACTGAAGGTAAGAAGCATTGCAGATGCATTGGCAGCGATTGATGCAATGCCCGATGATGATGATTTGGTGTTGTCTACCTTGGGTGGACTTAACAATGAAAAGGCTTGGAAGTCTTTTGTAACTTCTGTATATGTTAGAAAGCCATTTCCAGATTTCGATGAGTTGGTCTCTCTAATGATCACTGAAGAAATCAACATGCAGAGTGAGACATCTGAAAGAAGTGGTGAACAGGTCCAGGCTTTCTACTCTAGTTCAGGAAGGGGACGTGGTAGGTTCTCTTCAAGAGGCCGTGGTACAGGACGTGGTAGTGACAACCAACAAAACAGATTAAATCAACAATTTGGCGATATGCAGGTTTCAGGAGGTCGTGGTAACTTTAGAGGCAGGGGGAGCTTTAGAGGAAGAGGTGGATGGCAGAACAGAGGTTCTAACAACTCTGGTATTGTGTGCCACTACTGTGGCAAAACAGGTCATATTGCAGCCCAATGTTATGCTAAGAGAGATGATATCCGCAGTGGTAAGTTGCAGCAAGGAAACTATGCATCATCTTCACGACAGAATGAAGACAAAAATGAACGTTTGTTCGTTATGCAGCATATGCTGAATGCTGTTACAGGAAAGGGAACACATGAAGATGTTTGGTATGTTGATTCAGGTGCATCCAATCATATGACCAGCCATGCAGAATGGTTTGGAGAGATGCAGGATTTGCAGAATGCAGGTTATGTGCAGACGGGTGATGACTCATGCCACCCAATTTCACACATTGGAAAAGTTCCCTTGTCCTTGCATGATGGTAAGACAAAGAGTCTTTCAGATGTATTGCATGTGCCATCTATTACAAAGAACTTGGTGTCAGTCGGTCAAATGGTAGAGCAAGGGCTGCAAGTCAGATTTAATGCAAAGGGCTGCTTTGTAGAAGACTTCAATGACAAGTGCAGGTTGGTAGCAAAGGGAAGTAGAGTTGGACGTATGTTCACTCTAGATGCTGGAATTCCTACTATGAATGCTGCTATGTATGCCAAAGGAAAAGGTGTTGTTGCAGACATTGAAATTTGGCACAAACGCATTGGACATGCAAATGTACAAAGGCTGAAATTAATGCAGTCCAAAGGGTTGGTTACAGGTTTGCCTACATTTAAAGTTGCAGAATTTCAGAAGGTATGTGAAGCATGTCAGTTTGGTAAGGAGGCAAGACAACCCTTTTCACATGACAGAGATGTAAGCAGAAATATCCTTGATGTTGTGCATACAGACATTTGGGGGCCTACACATAATGTATCTCTTGGAGGCAGTTCATACTTTGTCACATTCATTGATGATTGTTCTAGAAAGCTGTGGGTATATTTTATGAAGGAAAAGAGTGAAGCATTTGAGCACTTTAGAACTTTCAAGGCTGCAGTTGAAAGAGAAACAGGCTTGAAAGTAAAGTGCTTGAGGTCAGATGGAGGGGGAGAGTACCTTTCCAATGAGTTTAGTGATTTTCTGAGGTCTCATGGGATAAAGAGACAGTTCACATGCAGGTATACCCCACAGCAAAATGGGGTTGCAGAAAGGAAAAACAGGCATATTGCAGAAGTTGCACGCGCCTTGATGGCTGAAAAGAATATGCCTAAGCATTTTTGGTCTGAGGCTGTTCATACTGTTGTTTATATTATGAACAGAACTCCCACAGCTACAGTTCATGGTGTGACTCCCGAAGAATGTTTTATAGGTAAGAAGCCTGATGTTTCACACTTGAAAGTATTTGGCTGCATTGCGTATGTTCATGTGCCAGATGAGTTGCGGAAGAAACTGGATCCAAAGGCTAAAAAGTGTGTCTTTATTGGATACTCTTTAGAGTAGAAAGGGTATCGCTGTTACAACCCTGTCACATGTAAGTTCAGAGTGAGCAGGGATGTCATCTTTGATTAAATGAGCAGTTGGTATGCATCTAGTGGTGATGCATTGGATGTTGATGATGATCATGACACTCATGTGCAGGCTGAAAGGCAAGAATCACGGACCCTTAGTGGACCAGAGACATCATCTGGTAGTCCTTGGTCTGGGAGACTAAGGAGTACCTCTACATCTTCGAGTGCATCTAGTAGCACTACAGGTAAAGACAAAGGAAAGAATAAAGTGTCAGAAGGTATTGATGCAGTTCTTGATGGAGACTCTAGTGGCTCAGAGAGCTTGGATGATGAGCTTGGCATTCCTTCAGTGAGGACTCCAGGTGTGCAAAGAGCACGTGTTAATGCAAAGACTCCATTGAGTGATCCAGTGGTACGTAGGTCTAGCAGGGTGAGATACCCTGTTAAAAGATTTGGTTTTGAAGGTTATGCAGCTCACCATTATGCTTATATGGTGAAACTAGTTGAGGATGTTGAGCCCACATGTTTTGAGGAGGCTGTTGGTCATGCTCATTGGGATGCAGCAATGGATGAGGAGATGGCTGCATTAGAGGCCAATAAGACTTGGGATCTAGTATCATTGCCGAAGGGAAAGAAAGCTATTGGATGTAAGTGGGTTTATAAGATTAAGCACAATGTAGATGGTTCTATTAGTAGGTACAAAGCTAGGCTGGTTGCAAAAGGCTATGCCCAGACATATGGCATAGATTATGATGAAACCTTCAGTCCAGTTGCTAGGATGGCAACTGTCAGATGTGTGGTTGCTTTGGCAGCAGCCAAAGGTTGGAGGTTGCAGCAAATGGATGTAAAGAATGCCTTCTTGCATGGTGATTTGCAGGAAGAAGTGTATATGGATCAGCCAGCAGGTTATGAAGATTTAGAGCATCCCACGTATGTGTGCAAGTTGAAGAAGGCACTCTATGGGTTCAAGCAAGCACCTAGAGCATGGTCTGACAAGATGAGAGAGTATCTTGTTAATATTGGCTTTTATGTTTCTGATGCTGATCACTCACTTTATGTGAGAAAGGGAGATGCAGGTTTGGTCATCATAGTCATCTATGTGGATGACTTGATTATTACAGGTGATAGTGATAGTGGAATTGCTGAAGTCAAGGACTGTTTGAAGATGAAGTTTGAGATAAAGGATTTAGGTGAGCTAAGGTACTTCCTTGGCATTGAGGTGATCAGATGTGATGATGGTATATGGCTGTCCCAAAGACAGTATGGCTTGGATATGTTGTCCAAGTATGGTATGACTGCATGCAAACCACTTTTAGTCCCGTTGGAGCAGAATGTAAAGCTGAGTGCTGATGTTGGGGATGAGATAGAAGACCCTACTATGTTCAGGAGGATAGTGGGGAGTTTGATCTACATGACCATTACAAGGCCAGACTTGAGCTACGCTATTGGTCTTGTGAGTCAGTTTATGCAAGTACCTAGAAAGCCACATTTGGATGCAGTCAGACGCATATTGAGATATGTGAAGTCCACATTAGATTATGGACTTTTCTATGAGGCAGGTACAGATGTACAGGTGTTTGGATACACAGATGCAGATTGGGCTGGTAGTATGTCTGATAGAAGATCTACCAGCGGATACATGTTCTCTCTTGGTAGTGCAGCAGTTGCATGGAGCAGCAAAAAGCAATCTATAGTTGCTTTGTCGAGTACAGAGGCTGAGTATAGAGGTGCTGCTGTTGCAGCATGTGAGGTACTATGGCTGCAAAAGCTATTGGCTGATTTGGATGTGCAGGTGGAAGGTTCAGTTGTCATTTATTGTGACAACATGAGCAGTATACAGTTGGCTAGGAACCCTGTGTTCCATGCCAGGACAAAACATATTGAGGTACACTACCACTTTGTGAGAGAGAAGGTACTAGCAGGTGAGATTGACTTGGTGTATGTCAGCACACAGGATCAGATAGCTAACATCTTCACGAAGGCATTGGGTACAGAGAAGCTTCAAAAGTTTCGAAGCTTACTTGGAGTTGCAGAGATGCAGTTGAGCTTGAGGGGGAGTGTTGAGATGACAAGCTCAACACATGCGGACATTGATGATGGACCGCCTGGTTAGATGGGTTCACACGTCTACACTTAGCACGTCGGTGGTCATTATGACTCTCACATGGCCACTGACTCATTACTTATTATATTCAGGTTGTTACACTTATTTACAGCTGGCATAGTTATAGCGCCAGTCGACTAGTGTAGTCGATTATGCATTGTTTGACTTAGTAGGCCACTTTCCTTTTATGTTGTATCTTATCTATACTTTGAGTACATTGTAAAGTGTGTGGAAGAAGAAGAAGAAATCAGCAAGAAAACGTTTTGGCCTCCATCTCTCTTCTTGTCTCTTGAGTGAGCTTCTTCTTGTGCATTCTGTGTGTGTTCGGCGCAGCATCTTGAGCAACCCCCTCCACCACGCGATTCTTGACAGGCTCAAGACACTGACCCCTGTGCCGGTGTCCACAATTCCTTTCCTTGTTGCATCCCCTAAGGCTAGGATAGGTAGGACTGCATGCATCTCCGTGCCTTCCCAGAAAGCATTGATGTGCAGTGACCTTGGAGCCGAGTGCAGCGTTAGGCTTGGAATTTGCATGACGGTGTCCTGCTCGTGCAAGTCAGCGGCAGCATGCTCCCCCTTTCCCTCCACCCAGTGCCTCAATTCTCGCCACAATGGAGGGTGCTGCTGAAGCAGGTCTCCCAAATTAATGGTCACTGGGTGGTTACTACGGTGGTGAGGAGGTTGCTGGGTAGTTGGATTTCTCCTCGGTCACCACTGTTCGGCCACATGTTGTGGCCAGCTTGTTGATTAGCTTCTTCCTGGTCTTGCCTTTGTGGCATCTCTCGTGGTGTTAGCACATTCCCCGATTGAGGTCGCGATGGCGAATCGGGTGTGCTTGCACTAGAAAGTCCCTCCATCGGATCCTCCAATATGGGTTCTACATCTTTAAGGTGTTCTTGGGCATCCTTGACCCACTCCTTTACCTTGGCGATAGCCTCAAGTTGCTGCCTGGGATGAGGGTATTCCCCCACCTTGGCACTACCTAGTTCCGCCGTCTTGGGGGCAGAGGTCTCTGCCTCGGCGTCTGTGACCCCTCTTCCTACTGCTAAGTTTGTAGCTTCCTCGGTCTTAAGAGTGATCCTTGTGTCTGCTCTCTTTCTCCTTCTCCTCTCGCTTTTCTTTCCCAGCGAGGCTACATCCAGGTTACTTGGCCCAGGCAGTGAGATGCCTGTTTGTCTTGTTTGTGCTCGTGTCATGACATGCAGTGGGATGGATGTGTCCTCTCCACCAAAGGTCTCTATGCCAAACAGCTCCAAGGGTAAGGAGGGCACGTTGGTCGGACTGGCTGATGGCTTTCGCCTAGGGCAGTCAAGGAACAAGTGCGTGATCCCACATTCGGTGCACCTAAGGTCTTCCTTGTCCTAATTTGCATGTTCCCTTTCTGGGCAGTGTGATGATATATGGCCTGGATGATCACAGGTCCAACATCAGATTAGGTCCCAGCTTGGTCCTCCAAAGCCTCTGCCCAGTGTCATCACTCGCACTGGTCGATAATCCATCACGACTAGATTTCCCTCCTCATCATAGGATATGTATGGGTTTATGTAGCTCTCTTCTTCACTAGGTTCCTCCACAAAATGAACAGGAGCGTCACTCGGTGGTTGGGTTACGTAGGGTCCTGGTGGTCTGGGTATGCCTGTTGGGTTCATCTCTAGCGTAGGGTCCTAGTGGTCTGGGTATGCCTGTTGGGTTCATCTCTAGCCTAGGGATGGCTGGTCTCGTGTTGTTTGGTGCTGGGAGTGCAATCTGGGATCCCCTGCCAAGGAAGTTAGATGGCCTGTTGCCTAGGTAAGGAGGGTTGTATTGCTGCACATACGGAAACCTCCTGTGTAATCTACAGTGCAATGTGTCATGTCCAAACCTACCACAATTTGAACACGGTCTAGATCTAGGATCTTGACACTCGACTGGGAGGTGGTTTCAACCACAGTGTATGCACTGCACGTGGGCTCGTGTAGGCTTCCTTATTTGTTCTTGCAAACGTGCAAGCTCCATTCTCACCTCCGCCAGGTCTTGGCCTTGGTCGACTCCCTTTCCCTTATCCCGTGCGCTAGAGCTCTCTCTCTCACCCAATGTCGTTGATTGCTCTGAAGCCCTCTCACCTGCACCGTCCGACTGGTGTTCCTCATGCTTTGCTCGCCTAGTTGGTCACCTACTCTTATTGCTTCATCAAAAACCCTAGCCAGCACGTCTCTGTGTAGTGTGGAGTTACTAGCTAAGGCCTTGTAGAGTTCCTCGCTACGGATTCCATTTATGAACACTGTAGACACAACCTTTTCGTTAGGTCGCTCATTGGTCGGGATCCTCTTGAAGAGGCTACGTACATGTGTGATGTAGTTTCTTACGTCCTCCTTTTCTCGTTGGCTGACATTCATCAAGCGGACGATGAGGTTGTCAGAGTATCCTGCCTTAGAGAACCTCTTGATAAAGTGGTCCTTAAGATGGGCAAAGTTCTTGCGCTCGGTTGCATCCAGGCTGGTGTACCACACCCTCCTTTTGTCACCTAAGCACAACCCAAAAGATTGGGAGCATTGTGCAAGGTCTGTGAGGCCTTTTGCTTCACAAACCTGTTCAAACTGCTCCACAAAGCTATATGGGTCATTGCTAGGTTCGTACTTGTCCAGTTGTTTCACCACTATAGGGATCCTAGATTGCCCCTTTGCCCCTTGTGTGACCCCTAATCCTGAGAGTAAGGTTGTGGCTAAGGCTGCCGTGCCCTGCTCAGTGGACATGTTGTCCATGAGCCACCTGGCTACAAGTTCACTTAATGACAAGTCAGCCTCCACTGCCCATTCTCTCTCCGCATTTGGTCTTGCCTTTGCTGCTGCTAGCACGCGCCGGGCCTTGTACATATCCATGTCTTATTGGAGTCTCCTAGTCTTCTACTCGTGGTTATAGGCGATCATGCTCTCTAGCGCCCTTCTGTTTGCTTTTCGTTCCTCTTCTAGGGCCGCTACTACTTCCTCTACTAGCCTACCCTGAACTGTCCTGGCCAGCAAGTAATACTCATTGACTAACTCTTGTACCATGACTGGAAATTCTCCCAAGTCCAGTCTCTTCTGGTCTGCCTTGGGATCCTGACATTGCTTCCACTTCCCGGTTCCCTGGGCCGTCGATCAACTTGATTAGCTCTGGCGGCATCTAATTCTCTATGTTGCGGTCCACGGCATGATGCAGTCGATCAACTAAATGCCTGATGCAGGCTCCACCCCACTGCCTACAGTTGTGGCCTGATGTGGCATTTGGTGCCGGTCCTGGCCACTCTAAAGTCTTACAAAAAGACCCTGCTACATTCCCTATCATGCTTCAGGGTTGGTTAGTTGGTTGTTTGGTCGTCGAACGTTGTATCCAATCCCAATTATGTCAGCCTAGTGTCTAGCTATTTGGGGTGAATCTTTGGTCACCTTGTATGGTATCCAACTTCCAAGGTCAAATTGGGTTCCCTGGTGGGTCAGAGATGTCACCAGGACACCCAAGACTGTGGCCTAGGTGAATCACCTTCTATTCAAGCTCTGGTGCTCTGGTCCGATTCTGGGAATCGGACGAGTCAGGTCCAATTCTGGGAATCAGACGGGCTGGTCCGATTCTGGTCCGATGGGAATCGGATGGGCGGGTTTAGTCTTACTTTGGTTCGGCTTCCCTTAGTCGACGGAACCAAAGTCCGACCACTGCAATGGGTTGAGTGGCTCAAGTTTGGGACTCGGACATGTGGCCCAACTTGGTGGGCTAGTCTGATTCTCGGAATCGGATTCAACTGGTCTGATTTTGAACTGGTCCAATTATGGCAATCGGACGGTCTGACTCTCGCAATCAGACGGTCTGACTCTCACAATTGGACGGGAATCGGACGGCGGGAATCGGACGCGGACTAGTCCGACTGTGCGGCCGACGGCCCATAAGTTGCGCACGGTGCCTTGTTGACATATCGAGCTCCACTCGTGATACGCCAGGGTGACCGTTGTGCATTTATGTCACCGACGTGTTAGTTGCAGACACGGTTGGTACACCGCCCCTGAATAATAGCTACATGATAGCTATCCTTATCTACTCTAGTTTGTGGCTCAGTTAGTATGCCACCTTAGTTAGTTGAGTTTGGTTTGAGACCCATATCTAGGGTTCTTCTATTTCTTTGTACTTGAGTTCTTTTGGCTTCCACAACTAAGAAGAGGAAAACTGTTTTCAGCCTCCACCCTTGTGTGTATTCCCCCATTGTGCAAGCAAGAAAGCTACAAGTGAGACTCCTTCCTTCTCTCCCACAATCTTGACATGGTATCAGAGCCTTGTTCGTGGTAAGGAGCTCAAGAAAGCAAGCCAAGCTCGCGGTGTTCTGGTAAGAGGAGCAGTGTTGCTTTCATTTTCTGTTTTGGGAGCAGATCTCTGCAGGTAGCACAGCCGCAAAGTGCAGGAGTGCATTGTCTCAGGTTGAGACGCCCTTCACGGCGACCCTGTTTTTTTGATTTGAGGCCATTTCGGGGCCTGTTTTGGAGGCGGAAGTTTTCTGCACGCACTCAGGAAAAAGCCCAGTTTTATGCTGTGCAGCCACTGTTCTACAGGTCGGTGAATAGTTACTGTAAACATTGCATTGTATGCTTGTGCGCAGAGACATTGGGAGCTACAGAATCATCCCTGTTGCATGTTGATGCAAAATCGTCACTAGGAAGTGACTGTGTGGTCAAATACCACTTTCGCCAGTTTTGCAGATTTTCCCTTGTGAGGGTGAAGCTGTGGTTTTTGCAGTGACAGAATTTTTTGCAGTCTTCTGTAATGGCATCTGATTCTCTTTCACAGATTGTCACTAAAAAGCTTGACAAGAACAACTTCCAAGCATGGAAGTTTAGAATGACGAATTTCCTTATGGGAAAAGGATATTGGGAATTTGTTGCAGGAAATGAAGAAGAACCAGTTCTTCCTTATGTCCCCAATCAACAGCAAATGCAGGCATTTAAAGCATGGCATGAGAGAGCTAGGAAAGTTATGTATTGGCTGTCTATCAGCATTTCAGACTCTATGATTGTGCATATTCAGGATGCAAGTACGCCAAAGGAGGCATGGGATACTCTATCAAAGATGTATAGCACAAATACGCAAGCCAGGAAAATGCAGTTCAAGCAAGAGTTGCACAATGTGCAAAGAGAAAATATGAGCATCAATGACTACCACATGAAGGTGAAGAAGATTGCAGATGCACTTGCTTCCATTGGGTCGCCAGTGGAAGATGATGATTTAGTTTCCGTGACCTTGAATGGTCTAGGAAAGGATTATGCACAGTTTCGGACATCCATTTCAGTTCGTGAAAGATTTCCTGATTTTGAGGAGTTGATTGCTCTTCTATGAGAGCGGAATTTAGGTGACGGGAAGTGCTTAAAAATAGCTAAAAATTATGAAGATCAAGGGAAAAATATTCACTGTCAAGGGCGGCGGCTCGATCTAGGACGATTTTAAGCGCCAAAGTGCTTTAAAGGCGCCCGAGCGACACTTGTTGATTTTTCATAATTTTTCAGACAGTTGTGCGGGTTGACACAAGCTACTGGCCAATGCGGGATGCTAAGCCAGACGCCCAGGATTTTTCAGAGCTCGATTCCGAGTCCGGACGAGGACATGGCCAAGAAATCGGTCAAGATTTGAAAAGGTGGACAAAATTTGGTCAAGTGGTCATGACCTTTGGGGAGTTGGGGCATTTGATGCCACTTGACATTTTAGATGAAAAAAAATCGTGGAGAGATGGAGGAACACGACGTCTGCAAGGCGCCGATTTTTGCGCTCAATGTTGATCAATGGAGATCCCTGCCTGCAAACAACCACCCTATTTGACATTGGCCCTTGCCTACACTCCGTATGCTGATCATATCGCCGCCCTTCGCCCATCGAATGATGGCCTGGTTTGAAATTTCTGATTCTAGTCTTTCTCTCTCCTCCCTCTCTCTCTTCTAAGAGGCAGTTCATGTGGGGAGAAGAAGGAAGAAGAAAGAATGATGGAGGCTTGTCCGGCATGGACCGGATTGCTCCACGGGCTGAGAATGGTGATTTGTGATGTTGCTGGACATGAAGTGTTGCTGTTTTCCAGATTTGCAGCATGGAAAAAGAAACCCGAAACACGCGTTTAAGCGGTAAACTAAAAAATTACAAAGAAAATTTAGTGTTTTATGCTTTTGATTGATGGAATGCCGTTCATATGGACTAAGATTTGATTATGCTGTTGATTCTTCTGAGTTCTTACTGCTTATAACCAGAAATTATGAAAAACATGCATTTCATGGCTCGAAATAATGTCAACAAACCCGAAAACGTATGAAAAATGGGGAAAAACAAGGGTTTTGGGCATATAAATGGGGAAAACCATCGATACACATCAACTAATCTTTCAATTTTGTTGCAAATGAACTAAGGGCCACAGCCCACAAATTGGTTTTCATTTTTAGCAATTTAAAAAAATACAAGAAAATGAAGAAAATGGCGGGAAAATGATAAAAAAAACCATGAAAAATAGGGGAAAAATACATTTGGGGCTGCGAAAAATATAGAAAAATAGGATTTATGTTTGTTGATGTATAGCAAGGCTGGGGCATGAAGTTATGCTTCAGTTCAGCCTTGTTTATATGTTTTAGTGCGTGTTTCCTTCCTTTCTCCACATAAAATGACAAGGAAACCTTGAAAGAAATGAATGCAATGATGCACTATCAACGGGGAAGGGTAGAGTTGTGGAAAAAATGGTTAAATGCCGCTGAGCATGAGAAATAATTTGCTGATTTTATATGTATTGCATCTAGGACGGAATAATAATGATAAAAATTAAAACCTAGTAGCACGAAGATCACTTCGGTGCTAGGTGTTGCAGCGAAGCACAAAGCGGTTAGAAAGAAAAGCATGAAGGAGATGTTTTGCACTTGCACGCTGCTGGTTTTTTTTTTAAATGTTTGAGCACTAGGCATCCACCTCTTTGCATGATCATTTAGAGGAAATTAAAAGTATCAGAGTTAGCTCCTGGATATGCATAGCAATTGTTTTCAGTAGGCCTGTGACCCACCGTTGAGAGCGTGAGGTTCCTATGTTGTAGACTAGTCGTGGGATCATAAAGGGGAAGTCAAGTAAGGACAATGGTACATTCCTGGATACGTTTATTTGGTACCTTGAGTGACGTTTGTGCGAAATGTCTAAATGTTGAGCGGCGCATCGAGGGGCCAATCCCCAAGGTGTAGGAGAGTCGCAGAGGGTTGACGGCATTCAGCCGTAGAGGGAACCCCATGTGTATGTGATTCGAGCCTTTTGGCTATGTGAAAGGGACTCCCTCTGAGGAGCAATATTGGGTTAGGATCAGTTGGACTACAACGTATTACAAACGCAATGTTTAGGAAGGCAGAGATTTTTATAGACGCTCCTGGCCGCGAGGCCGAGGGGTTGTCTTGTGCATAGTGACGAGGTCCGGCTAGTGCATGAGCCAGTGCCGGCCCGTTTTTAGGTCCATCAATGGTGCGTCTGCTGGGAGCTGCTTAAAAGTGGCGGTTCTCGAATCCTGGTTGTTTAAGGACCAACTAGCAGTTTATGCCAGAGGATACTGAGCTTGACCCGTTATTTATTGATAAGCATCGTCTAGCAGAAATCCAAAAGCAAGAAAGAGACGAAAGAGCTAGGCGACGTGCTGAAATTTTTAGGAGATATTCCCCTAAGCGTAGCGGTGCTGAACCCTTACGAGGGAGTGGATCTAGTGGTCTTAGGACCACAAGCAGTAAGTTAGGAGAAGGTGGAAGCTCTAGTGCTCCCCTTCCTTCCATAAGCCAGTCCACGTCAATTGCGGGAGGTGTAACCCCACCGTTCCCTATTCCTAGTGCAAATCCAATCCTCGTCATGGCGCAGCCTATTGCAATTCCAGCAGGAACGACGGATTTGCCGGCTCTAGGTTACCCGCTACCCATTTTTAATGGGCTAGTTGAGGAAGATGCGGAACTCCACATTAGGGAGTTTCAAAAGCTGATGTTTAACTGTCGCATTCAAGAAGAAGGGCATTTAATGATGTTCTTCAACATGACTCTCAAAGGAAGAGCTGCTATATGGTATCATGGTTTAGAAGCCAGAACCATATTGAACATTGACGCATTTTATGGAGCTTTTCGAAGGGAGTTTGCCCCTGAAAGGGGTGGGCAATATTGGTTGCGTGTACTCAACGTGACCCGCCAAGATCCACACGAGGATATTCGTGCTTATGCGAAGAAGATAAAAGAGGTCTTCCGTAAGTTGGACACCTCTATTCCTATCCCCGCAGCTGCCCAATTGCAATATTTCCTACATGGTTTGGACTTTAATATCCAATTGCAGTTGAGTAGTGTTCCCTTGGGGGATATAGATACTGCCATTACACGAGCACAAGAGGTGGAATCCCGACTACAAGCAGCCTATGCTTCTCGAGGCAATTCGAACATGGGTTTAGTATTGGGAAACAATATGGCAATAGCCAATGGCAGTAGTGGCCAAGGGATAGCGATGGCTAACCCTAATGGGAGAGGGAACATGATACAGAATGTCCCTTTATTACCAGCTTCCCCTAGCATGTCGATGCCTACGGGCAGTCAAATGGCTCCGAGTAGTGGAGGCCAGGCGGTCAATTCTAATACCATGCCTCTAGCTCAACAGCCTGTGCCTAATCGGATTGTTAGGCCGATGGAGCGACATGGTAATGACCAAGGCTATGAGTCGAGTTCTTCCAATGTTCTTGGCGAGGTTAAGGACATGATGAAGCATTATACCGACATGATTACGGAGCAGTATCGACAAATAGCCGTTGATGTCAACTTCCTTAAAAAAAAACAAAATTTGATAGGAAGTAGATACCCAGAGGAGGGTGCACCGTCGAGGTTTAGTTGCAAATGGTGTGGCGGGCAGCACTATCCAAGAAATTGCCCAAATGTTAAGTGCGACATTTGTGGAAAATCCGGCCATTTAGCAGCTACTTGCTGGAGTAAGATCAGTTCTCTCCAGCGTGGTAGTCGGCAACCAGGGCCTGTTAATCATCGTGCCCAAGGAAATGATTCCCAGCCAGAAAACGAGCCTAAACAAATACTTCAACGACCAAAGACTACAGTGGAGGAGCTACCAAGTGGTAGTGGGGTTAGTTTGATTGAGGCTGTACGCGTTAATGATGCTGAAACCTCTAATCTACGAGCTGTTCTTACAAGAGGTAAAAAGGGTAGAGAAGCCGACATGGATAAGTCTGTCGACAGAAACCCTAAACAAGGCGACAAAGGAACGCAAGTTTTGGATCCTGCCCTAGAAGGGGGACCTTTGAAGCCCGTAGAGAGTAAAGCCGATAAGGAAGCACCAAAGAAGAAGGTGAAAGTTAAGAAAGAGGCAATAAAGCCAGTTCAGCGACCTAAAGAGCGGATGATTTGGCGTGAAAAGCGAGCTCTATCGAACTATCATGAATTCGATTTGGCGAGCTCTCTTTGCGAAGTCAAGCCGGATGTGAACCTCTTACAGCTTATTAAGCTTTCCCCAGGAGTATGCAAGGAATTTAGAAAGATCCTACGTACCGGGTATATCGTAGAACCTTTGGGTATTGCGCAAGTTGGTGATGACTAGTTCGAGCATGCTGAGAAGCATTGCCCAAGGGTTGCAGCCTATGTCGATGGGATATTAGTAGATTATGCTATTGTCGACACGGGATCATCTGTTAACATTATGAGTTCTGAACTGATGTAAAGGTTGGGTCTTGCGATTCAGAAAGATACTTCCACAATTCTCAAAATGGCAAATGACAGTTTGAGACAGCCGGAAGGCTGCATTACTAAGGTCCATGTCACTGTTGCAAATGTAGAATGCCTGTTGGACTTTAGGGTGATTCGTTTTGCAGGGCGGCCAAGTTATCAAGTATTACTTGGACGACCTTGGATCTTGCAAGCGGATTGCCAAGTGGATATACCTGCCGGTCGATTAATATTCGGCAGAGGTGCCCAGCGTGTGGTGGTTGATGCTTACCCTGAGTCCCCGCAGAGTGAGAGAGCTCCTCTATCTTCTACAGAATTGGAGACATTAGAAGATTTATCTGCTAGTGAGACATCATCGAGTGATGAGTCCAAAGAGGGATCCACCATGGAGGACATCTATCAGATCACTTTGAACGAGCCGATAGAGGGCCAAGAGCGTATAAGAGATGCAGATGTTATCGAGCTAGACCTTGGTACGCTTGGTGATTCGCGGCCAATCAAATTAGGCTCTATGCTCAGCATAGCAGAAAGGGAGGACTATGTGGCCTTGATCCAGGAATTCCGTGATATTTTTTTCCTGGAGTTATGATGAGTTGAGAGGCATTCCTCCTAGTCTTGCTGTTCATACAATTCCGTTGAAAGAGGGCAGTCGTCCTGTACGGCAGAAAGTAAGGCGTATGCCTTTCGAATTGAGGGACGGGCTGTTTGAAGAGTTACAGAAGCTTCGAAAAGCGGGTTTGATTTTTCCTGTGCAACACACGGAATGGTGTTCGCCAGTTGTGATTAGAAAGAAGAAGAATAATCAGATCCGTTTATGTGTAGACTTTAGGGAGCTGAATAAGCAGACAGTTAAGGACTACTACCCATTGCCATTTATTGACCAGATTTTGGATCAATTAGCGGGTAGGGAGATATATTCGTTTATGGATTGCTTTGCAGGATATAACCAAATGGCAATTGCAGAAGAGGACAAGTTGAAAACAACTTTTATCACTGTATTTGGTACTTTTGCGTACCACGTGATGGCTTTTGGTTTATGCAATGCGCCTGGTTCGTGGCAACGAATAGCCGATAAGACATTCGGTGACATATCCCCTGACGAGTTGAGGGTGTTTATTGATGACTTAGGGGCTGCCACCGTGAGAGAAAGGCAGTTGATCATTTTGAGAAAATGCTTTGAGCGCTGTAGGCAATTTTGCATCGCCCTAAACCCACGGAAGTGTGCTTTTGGAGTACCTTATGGGCTATTGCTGGGCCATGTGGTCAGTTCGGTAGGAATTGCGACAGACCCCGAGAAGGTCAAAGTTATAGTTGCCATGGGCCCACCACGCACTCCGAAAGAAGTTCATAGCTTTCTGTCTTCGGTTGGTTACTACCGTAGATTCATTAACGCCTTAGCAGAAAGAACGTTGCCACTTACAAATTTATTGTCCTTTAGCTGTTCGTTTGTGTGGGGTGACCCTTGTAAGGTAGCATTCGAGGATGTGAAACAAGAGCTAGCAAGAGCGCCCGTTTTAAAAGCACCTAAAAGAGGTGAGGTGTTCTATATATTTTCAGCAGCCACCATGTATAGTATCAGCTGCTGTTTAGCCCAATTTTGGGAAGAGAAGTGGTACCACCCGATTGCTTTTGCTAGTCGGAAGCTGGGGGTATCCGAAATCAATTACACCTACATGGAGAAGCTGTGTCTAGCGATGGTCTTTGGGACCAAGAAGTTCAGGCATTACATTCTCTATGAGAAAGTCGTGCTTTACACGAAGGCGGAGGGACTTCGACTATTGATGAATAAGTTACAGCCGCCTGATCGTTTAGCGAAGTGGTTGATCACTTTGCAGGAATTTGATTATGAAATCAAGAGTAAGCCACCAAGGTTGCAAGGCATCGTGGAATGTCTAGTGGACTTTGGGGAGCCGAAAGAATCTGTGGTTGAAGGTAGTGACATGGAGATGATATTTAAAATAGATACGGCATCTATTCCCTCCTGGTATGCTGCAATAACGCATTATTTATCAACAGGAGAGGCGGGATCCGAATTATCTAAGGCTGAGAAAAGGAAAATTAAGCAGCAAGCGTTAAAGTTTGCCTTGATCGCAGGTACATTATATCGGCAAGGGGTTGATGATATCTATCGCCGATGTGTGACACCTGACGAGGTGCCATTCATTTTGGAAGAGTGCCATGATTCTGCTTGCGGTGGCCATTTTGCTGGACGACTCACAGCACAAAAGGCTTTAAGAGCAGGTTATTGGTGGCCTGCCATCTTCCAGGATGCGTTTGCGTATATTAAGAGATGCGATATTTGCCAACGACATGATAGTCGAGAGAATAGGAAACGACCACTCACCCCTATTATGGCGATACTTCCATTTGAGAAGTGGGGAATCGACTTTGTGGGTCCTATTACTCCGTCATCGACTACGCAAAAGCGGTACATCATTGTAGCAACTGACTACTTCACAAAGTGGTCAGAAGCACGTGCAACAAGGAAAGATGATGCTAAAGAAACTGCTAGTTTCCTTTTAGAGCAGATAATATGCCGGTTTGGTCCACCGAAAGAATTAGTGTCGGACCGCGGAACTCATTTCCTGAATAAGGTGATCAAAGGTTTGACAGAGTTGTGGAACATCAAGCATAACAAGACAACCCCATATAATCCGCAAGCCAATGGGCAAGTCGAAAGTACCAACAAGCAGCTTGTGGGCATCCTGTCCAAAACTGTGTCGGAAAAGAAACGGGATTGGGATAAAAAGTTATACGTGGCAGTGTGGGCCTATAATACGACTTTCAAACGAGCCACTGGCCATACCCCGTTCAAGTTAGTATATGGGGAGGAGTGTGTCTTGCCTTTAGAGATTGAGCTGCCGACTATTCGGTTCGCCATCAATCATTCTTTGAGCGATGAAGACGCTCTTTTTGAGCGCTTGACGACACTGGCCCATTTAGACGAGCTTAAGTTGCAGAGCTTATCGCACCAAGAAGTGGCGAAGCGCCGAATGAAGAAGCTACACGACCTCAAAGCCAAGAAATACACCTTCAAGAAAGGACAGCTTGTTCTGTATTATGACGCACGACGTGAATTATTCCCAGGCAAGCTAGAACCCAAATGGGATGGGCCCTATAAGATCGTTAGAATAGGAAAGAATAAATCCACAGTTTTGTTAGCTGACCTTGAGGGGATAGAATTTAAAAATAAGGTTAATCTTAATAAGATTAAACCTTATTACTTCTGATTTTTCTAATGCTATGACTGCCTTGCAGGTCTAGGCAAGATTGATCAAACATCTGCAAGGAGATCGTGATAGAGGTTGATGGGTCGTCTGATCCCTTATTTAGAACACCCATATTTGGAACAGAGATATCATCAGGGAAAGCTCATTTGGTGGAGCAAAGGATACAAGGTGATTGAGCAAGAAGGCGGGACATTCATTTGGGAAATCAAGGTCTTCTGCCATCACTGCCTACAACTTTTGACGAGCATCCCTGTTGAATTCAATGATGATGGAGGGATGGGGCCTAAAGTCCACCCGTTGAATATGCTGAATTTCGATTACCATAATTACGAGTAGAGTTCAGGATGGCAAAATATGTAAACCCTTTATGGACGTACACCTTGTACTTTGATGGGGCGTCCAGGGGTGCATGCAAAAAAGGAAGTGTAGGAGTTGTCATCCGAGACCCCCGACGACGCATTGTCATGAAGTTAGCTGCTTATCTCGGGGCGAATTTTACTAATAATATGGCCGAATACAAAGCCCTGATCATGGGTTTGAATATTGCAAAAAAGGGTGGTATCCGCCAGTTGTTGGTGAAAGGGGACTCTCAGTTGGTTTTAAATCAACTCAATGGGACGTACATGGTGCGAAACCCGATCCTTTGTATGTACCATCATACTGCCATAGCCCTGCTAGACGAATTCGATAGAGTGTCTTTTCAGCTGATTCCACGGAATTGGAATCAGTTTGCCGATTCATTGGCTAATCTTGCGTATGAAGAGGACCTCTTCTTTAATTGTGGCCCTTGTCCCGATATATCTATTGATGGTGAGACAGGACCTGGTCGTTTGTGGGGTATGCTTTCTGAACATGCCCTCTTTGGCAGACGATGGTTGATTTGGGTGATGCAGAGGGTAAGCGAGACTCATCTACCTTTATTATCTCGGACCCATAGACTGATTCGACGACATGTGATGCGAACACCTCTTGCGATATACGCAGGAGGGATAGGTCATAATTTAATGCACCTAGTTTAGGGCTATGCGCCTTTGTTCCCCTGGGAATAGTATGCTTTGATGTCTATCATGGTTGTTTCTAGGAGGATGTTATGCATAGTATTGTTTGATTTCATTAGGCCAAGAGGGCCGATTCAGTTTTGTAGCAAAGTCATGTCTGAATTCATTAGGCCAAGAGGGCCATTTCCCTGTCTAGTGCGGGTGCGTTTAATTGGGTTTTTGTTTAGTGTTGTGCTGGACAGGTTTCGCGGGTTGTGGAATTTTGTGGAGCCTGGAGGAGCCTTTGCTGCGATGGAAGCTTCTTGTGGCCACTCCAGGTGATATTTCTCATTTACGAGTACCTTTCTTTCCTGTTATATGTGTATTTGTACTTGTTGAGGGGATACTTTTTGTTGGGGACCGGCGACCAAGGCATGAAGTCCCAGGTTTAGGCTACGTATGTTTGAGGGAGGTCGGAGTAGTCATTGCCTCCTGTAAAGACATTGTTAGACATTGAAAGACCTGTTTTAGAAGGAAGTCCTAGTGGCCCTGTCCTGCTAACCTGCTAGGCAGCCGTTCTAGGAGTTCTTGTTAGTAGTGAGGCAGTTAGAGAAGCCTACTAGAAGATCATAATGATGATGCCAAGAAATCCTGACTGTCCTAAAAGATGAATATAAATGCGAAGGTGTGTAAAAAGGGGTTCTAACCCCTATCAATGAAAAGAAAAGAAATGAAAATATATAAGTAGTTGATCATTGCCTTGCGAAGGCCTGGTAGGTTCCTGGGGACGAGTCAGACCCGGGGCCGATACCTTGTCTTCCTAGCGGTGGCTTCTTGCTGGAAAAAGTAATATCAAAACCAGGAAGGTTGGAGCGAAAATAAAAGTGAGCGTTAGAAAAGGATTAAGTGTCGCCTTGCGAGGGCTTGATAGGTTCTTGGGTGCCGAGACAGGTCCTGAGACCGATGCCCTGTTCTCCTTGGGTCACTACGCTCAGCTCCCTCCTTTTTACATGCCCAAGTATGTTCATCCAATACAAACCCTAAAAGAAGACATGTACTGAAAGAGAATACCCTTTGATCAGGCTATAGGAGTCCTCGCCTTGTAGGAGTTCCTAGTGGTGTTGTCTTTAGTTGGTAAGTAGTTCAGACTACCACTTAGGGCAACCTCTTTGGCAGTTCTTTTTAGTTTGGCTGTGTTGGAGCAGCTGGTTAGTGCTTCGCTTCGGATCTTCTATTAAATAATGCTAGGCCTACTCCTTGTGGATGTTATGCCTTGGTTCTGCCAGGGGTAGGGGGAGCATTGTGCTGAGTTTTATGATGATAATTGTTTTGTATCAGTTTGATGCTTCTTTGGTTGTTTATGTGCAGATATGTTCGTGGATTCGACGGGCTGAGTCGCCCTATCTCGTGGTCGCCAATGAGAGCGGAATTTAGGTGACGGGAAGTGCTTAAAAATAGCTAAAAATTATGAAGATCAAGGGAAAAATATTCACTGTCAAAGGCGGCGGCTCGATCTAGGACGATTTTAAGCGCCAAAGTGCTTTAAAGGCGCCCGAGTGACACTTGTTGATTTTTCATAATTTTTTAGACAGTCGTGCGGGTTGACACAAGCTACTGGCCAATGCGGGATGCTAAGCCGGACGCCCAGGATTTTTCAGAGCTCGATTCCGAGTCCGGACGGGGACATGGCCAAGAAATCGGTCAAGATTTGAAAAGGTGGACAAAATTTGGTCAAGTGGTCATGACCTTTGGGGAGTTGGGGCATTTGATGCCACTTGACATTTTAGATGAAAAAAAATCGTGGAGAGATGGAGGAACACGACGTCTGCAAGGCGCCGATTTTTGCGCTCAATATTGATCAATGGAGATCCCTGCCTGCAAACAACCCCCCTATTTGACATTGGCCCTTGCCTACACTCCGTATGCTGATCATATCGCCGCCCTTCGCCCATCGAATGATGGCCTGGTTTGAAATTTTTGATTCTAGTCTTTCTCTCTCCTCCCTCTCTCTCTTCTAAGAGGCAGTTCATGTGGGGAGAAGAAGGAAGAAGAAAGAATGATGGAGGCTTGTCCGGCATGGACCGGATTGCTCCACGGGCTGAGAATGGTGATTTGTGATGTTGCTGGACATGAAGTGTTGCTGTTTTCCAGATTTGCAGCATGGAAAAAGAAACCCGAAACACGCGTTTAAGCGGTAAACTAAAAAATTACAAAGAAAATTTAGTGTTTTATGCTTTTGATTGATGGAATGCCGTTCATGTGGACTAAGATTTGATTATGCTGCTGATTCTTCTGAGTTCTTACTGCTTATAACCAGAAATTATGAAAAACATGCATTTCATGGCTCGAAATAATGTCAACAAACCCGAAAACGTATGAAAAATGGGGAAAAACAAGGGTTTTGGGCATATAAATGGGGAAAACCGTCGATACACATCAACTAATCTTTCAATTTTGTTGCAAATGAACTAAGGGCCACAGCCCACAAATTGGTTTTCATTTTCAGCAATTTAAAAAAATACAAGAAAATGAAGAAAATGGCGGGAAAATGATAAAAAAAACCATGAAAAATAGGGGAAAAATACATTTGGGGCTGCGAAAAATATAGAAAAATAGGATTTATGTTTGTTGATGTATAGCAAGGCTGGGGCATGAAGTTATGCTTCAGTTCAGCCTTGTTTATATGTTTTAGTGCGTGTTTCCTTCCTTTCTCCACATAAAATGACAAGGAAACCTTGAAAGAAATGAATGCAATGATGCACTATCAACGGGGAAGGGTAGAGTTGTGGAAAAAATGGTTAAATGCCGCTGAGCATGAGAAATAATTTGCTGATTTTATATGTATTGCATCTAGGACGGAATAATAATGATGAAAATTAAAACCTAGTAGCACGAAGATCACTTCGGTGCTAGGTGTTGCAGCGAAGCACAAAGCGGTTAGAAAGAAAAGCATGAAGGAGATGTTTTGCACTTGCACGCTGCTGGTTTTTTTTTTAAATGTTTGAGCACTAGGCATCCACCTCTTTGCATGATCATTTAGAGGAAATTAAAAGTATCAGAGTTAGCTCCTGGATATGCATAGCAATTGTTTTCAGTAGGCCTGTGACCCACCGTTGAGAGCGTGAGGTTCCTATGTTGTAGACTAGTCGTGGGATCATAAAGGGGAAGTCAAGTAAGGACAATGGTACATTCCTGGATACGTTTATTTGGTACCTTGAGTGACGTTTGTGCGAAATGTCTAAATGTTGAGCGGCGCATCGAGGGGCCAATCCCCAAGGTGTAGGAGAGTCGCAGAGGGTTGATGGCATTCAGCCGTAGGGGGAACCCCATGTGTATGTGATTCGAGCCTTTTGGCTATGTGAAAGGGACTCCCTCTGAGGAGCAATATTGGGTTAGGATCAGTTGGACTACAACGTATTACAAACGCAATGTTTAGGAAGGCAGAGATTTTTATAGACGCTCCTGGCCGCGAGGCCGAGGGATTGTCTTGTGCATAGTGACGAGGTCCGGCTAGTGCATGAGCCAGTGGCGGCCCGTTTTTAGGTCCATCATTCTAATTTCTGAGGAGCAGAGAAATGGTGGTGCATCTTCTTCAGGAGGAACTTCAAAAGAAGCTGTCTTCTACTCAAATGCTGGAAGAGGTAGAGGCAGAGGTAGAGGAGGCCGATTTGGAGGCCGTGGTAGAAATCAGAATATGTAGCAAACTCAAGAAAACCAGTCCTATGGAGGAGGACGTGGTAACTCTAGAGGCAGGGGGAGCCAAAGAGGTCGTGGTGGATGGCAAAGAGGTCAAAATGCAAACAGTAATGTTGAATGCTACTACTGTGGTAAAATGGGTCATATGGCTAAAGACTGCTATAAAAAGCAGAATGACATCATGAATGGAAAACTGCAACAAGGGAATTATGGATCGTCTAGCAGACAGGGTGATGACAGAAATGAGCATTTGTTCATGGTGCAGCACATGAATAATTCTATGACAAGTGCAGAAGAAAGCAATGATGTATGGTATGTTGACTCAGGTGCATCAAACCACATGACAGGTCATGCAGAATGGATGGAGGATGCAAGGAAAATAGAAAAACCAGGATTTGTGGAGACTGGTGATGATACTGCACATCCTATTGTGCAGATTGGAAAAATTCCTTTGTCTATGCAGGATGGGAAAAAGAAATACCTGTCCGATGTATTTCATGTCCCGAATATCACCAAGAATCTGGTTTCTGTTGGTCAAATGGTTGAGCAGGGCTTGCAGGTCAGATTTAATCCTCATGGATGCTTTGTTGAGGATATGAAAAATAAAGGTCGCTTGATAGCAAAAGGAAAGAAGAAGGGCAGAATGTTTACATTGGATGCAGACATGCCTGAATTGAGTGCATCAATGTTTGCACATGGGACCGGTGTAGTTGCAGATATTGATATCTGGCATAAACGCATTGGTCATGTTAATGTACAGCGACTTAAATCAATGCAGGCCCAAAATATTGTTGCAGGTTTGCCAAAATTCAAGGTTGCAGAAATGCATAAGGTATGTGAAGCCTGTCAGTTTGGAAAACAGGCAAGGAAACCATTTCCTAGACATATTCAAGAGAGCAATAAGCCATTAGAATTAATCCACTCTGATGTGTGGACTACTAAAGCTGCATCTCTTGGAGGCTGTCATTATTTTGTCAGTTTTATTGATGACTATAGCAGAAAAGTTTGGGTGTATTTTATGAAAAAGAAAAGTGAAGTTTTTGGGCGTTTCAAAACTCTTAAAGCTATGGTTGAAAAAGAAACAGGTCTGCAGATAAAATGCCTAAGGTCAAATGGAGGGGGAGAGTACCTCTCAAATGAGTTTGCAAGGTTCCTACAGGAGCATGGCATAAAGCAGCAATATTCATGCAGTCATACCCCACAACAAAATGGAATTGCAGAAAGGAAAAACAGGCATATTGGAGAGGTATCTTGTGCCATGCTCAATGAAAAAGACTTGCCAGATTTTTATTGGGCTGAAGCAGTTGCTACAGCAGTCTACATAATGAACAGGACTCCCACTGCAGCAATACATGGAATGACTCCAGAGGAGAGGTATACTGGTAGGAAACCAGATATTTCTCATTTGAAAATTTTTGGTTGCATTGCCTATGTACATGTGCCAGATGAGCTGAGATCCAAGTTGGATCCAAAAGCTGAGAAGTGCATCTTTATTGGTTACTCTCTGCAGCAAAAAGGGTATAGATACTATAACCCTTCTACTCGTAAGTTTACAGTGAGCAGAGTTGTTGTTTTTGATGAGATGAGTAGCTGGTATAAACCAATAAATGTGATTGATGATGTAGATGCACAAAATGGTAATGCTGCACAGAATTCACAGCATCAGTCACAAAATATTAGTGGACTTGGAGCGTCCTCTAGCAGTGGTTCACATTCTTCACCATGGACAGGCAGATTGAGATCAGCAGAATCTTCTCAAAGTAATGCAGATAGTGGTATGCAGGTATCACGAAAAGGAAAATAGAAGGTTGATCAGCCCATGTTTGATGTGAATGTAGGTCACTCTTATGTGGATGGTGAATCCAGTGGCTCAGAACAGAGCATTGATGATGAGTTGGGTATTCCTTCTATTGTTACACCTGGAGTAAGGAAGACCAAGGATGTTTTGAGAGCACCTGGGAGTGAACCCACTTTGCGCAGGTCTACCAGAGTTAGGTATCCTGTGGATAGGCTGAAATATGATGGATTTACAGCCATTCACTATGCATATATGGTCAAGGTGATACAGGAACCAGAACCTACTTCTTTTGAGCAAGCCATGGGAAAAGAAAAATGGGAGAAAGCCATGGATAAAGAAATGGATGCCTTGGAAGCAAATGCTACATGGGAATTGGTACCTTTGCCTAAAGGTAAAAATGCAATTGGTTGTAAGTGGGTTTATAAGGTGAAGCACAATGCTGATGGTTCTGTGAATAGATACAAGGCAAGATTAGTAGTCAAGGGGTATGCACAAACATATGGCACTGACTATGAAGAAACATTCAGTCCGGTTGCAAGGATGGCAACCATAAGAGCAGTCATCGCTATGGCTGCATCAAAGGGATGGTCTTTACATCAGATGGATGTAAAGAATGCCTTCTTACATGGTGATTTGCAAGAAGAGGTCTATATGGAGCAGCCACCAGGTTATGTGCATGCTGTTCATCCTGAGTTTGTTTGCAGGTTGAAGAAAGCCTTGTATGGCTTGAAGCAAGCACCTAGAGCATGGTCTGACAAGATAGGACAGTATCTTGTCACTATTGGCTTTCAGATTTCCAAGGCAGATTTCTCACTTTATGTGAGAAAAACAGAGAAAGGTATTATGCTACTTGTCATTTATGTTGATGATTTGATTATGACAGGTGACAGTGATGAAGATATCCTTCATGTGAAAATGCTATTGAAGCAGAAGTTTGAGATGAAGGATTTGGGAGAGCTACGTTATTTCTTGGGCATTGAGGTGATTAGATCACCAAGTGGGATACAGCTCTTGCAGAGGCAGTATGGATTGGACATGCTGTCCAAATATGGGATGACAGGTTGTAAGCCTATTTCAGTTCCTTTGGAGCAGAATGTGAAGGTGAGCGCAGATGCAGGTGAGCTTCTGGAAGACCCTACTATGTACAGACGCATAGTAGGAAGCTTGATTTATATGACTATTACCAGGCCAGATTTGAGCTATGCTATTGGATTGGTAAGTCAGTTTATGCAGGCTCCAAGGAAACCACATTTGGATGCAGCTAGACGCATACTCAGGTATGTGAAGTCCACATTGCAGTATGGACTATTTTATGAGACTGGGGTTCAGATACAGTTGCATGGATACACTGATGCTGATTGGGCTGGTAGTATTTCTGATAGACGATCTACCAGTGGATATGTGTTCTCTTTTGGGAGTGCTGCAGTCACTTGGAGCAGCAAGAAACAGCCTACAGTTGCCTTGTCGAGCACAGAGGCTGAGTACAGGGGTGCAGCAATGGCTGCATGTGAGGTAGCTTGGTTGCATAAGCTACTTTATGATATGCATCAGTCTACAGATGGGCCAGTTGTCATTTATTGTGACAACATGAGTAGTATACACTTGGCAAATAACCGAGTCTATCATGCTAGAACGAAGCACATTGAGGTGCATTATCACTATGTGCGAGAGAGGGTTTTACTAGGTCTTATTGATCTAGTTTATGTCAGCACAGAGGATAAGGTTGCTGACATATTCACGAAGGCATTGGGCGCAGAGAAGCTGCGCAAGTTCAGAGACCTGCTTGGTGTGCAGGAATTGGGATTGAGCTCGAGGGGGAGTGTTGACATATCGAGCTCCACTCGTGATACGCCAGGGTGGCCGTTGTGCATTTATGTCACCGATGTGTTAGTTGCAGACGCGGTTGGTACACCGCCCCTGAATAATAGCTACATGATAGCTATCCTTATCTACTCTAGTTTGTGGCTCAGTTAGTATGCCACCTTAGTTAGTTGAGTTTGGTTTGAGACCCATATCTAGGGTTCTTCTATTTCTTTGTACTTGAGTTCTTTTGGCTTCCACAACTAAGAAGAGGAAAACTGTTTTCAGCCTCCACCCTTGTGTGTATTCCCCCATTGTGCAAGCAAGAAAGCTACAAGTGAGACTCCTTCCTTCTCTCCCACAATCTTGACATGCCTTTAGGTTAATGCCTACTCTATCAAATCGTGCCACACTTTCCAAATCAATGCGAGCGACAGAGGGGAACGTTTGGCATACCTCGAAACGATGGGACGCTCGATCGGTCAGCACTTTGCGATCTCTCGCAGCTCTCTGACTCTCTCTCGGGCTCCCAGTCTCATAGTCGTCTTAGAAAACAGGGTGTCAAATGTGGGCACCCTAGTCTGTTGTGCCCCTTATTACCTCCCACAGTCTGTTGTAGACTCAAGACTAATCTCATACACTCCACCAGCTAAATGTTTGAATCTGCACCCCAACTTCCCTGTCTCCAGTAACAACAGAACCTTCTGTTCCCTTATTTTTCCTATCCTACCCTTCACCTATTGCAACAGAAAACAGAAATAGAAATAAAGACAGATGGTCCTACTCTACATTTAGCAGCAAATCAAAATACTTACTTGATCCAGGGATTAAAACCTCCTAATCCTCCTAACTATCTCAAGCACCGGTTCAGTCTGCAAACCCTACTGCCATGCTCAATATGATGTGCGTGGCACTCAAGGCTCGATTCCGTCGGTCCCGACAACAGAACCAAAATGTAGGGGAGCTATGGAGCTCTACCTCGAGACCTATGGACCGCTTATTGATCAAGCATTTCAAGCCGAGTGGCCATGGCTACCTCTCACATAGCTGACACGCAATGCCTACCTTGTGGGTGTAGTGAGCTTACCTTGATGATCAATCGAGTTCCCTCCTCTCTCTCACACTCCGGTAGCCCCACGATCCTTGTGGCAAGCTCAAGAAACCTCAATCCTTCTCCGTCAATCTCCATCCTCCATAGCCGCGCGAGACGAGAGGAGAGAAGAAGAGAAGGGAAGATGAAGAGAGAAAATGGGGAGCTTCTTCTCCACAATCCCTCACTCACACACACTCACTCCCTCACACTCCCTCAATCCCTCACTCAAGCACAAGCAAGAAGGTAAGAAGCAAGATAAGAAGAAGAAGAAGCTTTAGTCACACCCAAGAATGAGCTTCTCATTCACTTTTGAGCTTTATATACATGCCCTACTTTTTGGGCGGTCATCCCCACTTTTTACATGGCCGGCCATTAGCCTAGGCCCTCTTTTCCTATTTCCCACCATTCTAACTTATCCCATTCCCACTAATGCATACAATTGGCACGGGAATGAGCCCAGTACTCACGCTTTTACTCTTTTCTTTTCTCGAGGCAACACCGTCATTTAGATTTTCAAAGTCTCCAGGCGTGCTTTTACTCTTTTCCTTTCTTTGTCTTGTGCCTTCTTGGTTGTCTCTTTCTTCCATTTCTCCCACACTTCTGCTCCATTTTTCGTTCCTCTATGCTGCAGTAAACAGAGATCAACACATCCTCTATTGAGTCCGCAAGGCAGGGGAGCAGTGGAGACGGTTTGTCTCTTTGAGAAATACCTGCCCACTAGCATGCTCACGATACAAACCCACCTTTTGGTGCATCTTATAGATAAAGTGGAGATTTCTAGACCTGTCCCTACGCGATGGATATTCTTCTTGGAGTGCTTCATGAAAACCCTAAAAGGCTTTGTGTAACAAGGACCTCAACCAGAAGGTGGCATGGCTGAAGGTTGGTTGGTATCTAAGGCATTAGTGCATATTTCACTGTGGCTACCAATGATGGATTCAGACAACAGTATGCTATGGTTGCTGAAGGATTATGATAGACTGACCGGAGATGTGGTGGTTGGAAATGGGGTGGAAAAAAGAATGGATGCTACAATGGAGGAGAAAGTGAATCATTTTTGTATGTTGCACCATGCCTCCATGAAGACGTGACTCGCTAGGTACGAGCAAGCCAAGAAAGATTGGAAAGAAGCGCGATCTGAATTTTGATGTAGTACGTGCCATCAATCGATTCAATATCTCGAGGGCATGGAGGAGATGTTATGATTTATGTCAACGCAATGGTTGCATGGAGCTTTGACCGCAACATCTCGCGAAGGGGTGAATGTCTCAACTAAGAAGTGGAAATTCTTGAGGAGATGTAGTCCAAAGGTGATGACATGTTTAGGGTTTGTCTTATCTAGATTTTATATGCAACAACTGATTGACTATTTCAATATACAGTACAAAATATATAGTGCAGCATGGTCATGCAAATGGCATTTGTGGGTGGAGTGTATCGACAAAATACGCTCCACAATAGATTGCGGTATCATGGAAAAGTTTGAGCAAGAGAGCCGATGACGAGCAACGGATCCAAACACTGTCATAGATGAGATGGAGTATATTAGGAACTTGCAAAGTATTATCATTGTGGATTACCGTAGCTTCTGCATGATCCTATTTGATGTATAGTGGTTCAAAGTGGTATTTGAAGGAGTTGGGGCAACAGTTCGACGAGGTCCATCTAGATTTCTCGAAATAGATTTCGAAAAAAGATAGACGGATTTGCGCGATAAGTTTGTATTGTTGGTCCATTGTGAATAGGTGCACGAACTCATGTTTTTTTAAATTTTATTATGATATGGTACATGTCACAAAAGTTAAATCTCTCTTATACGTGATTTTGAACATATAATTTTCTATCCAAACCCCCGAAAATCTCGATGGTGGTATGTTGTACCTTGACCTCCCGGAGGTGCGAGAGTATATGATCAAAGCAATGTTCCCAACGTAGATAAGGACAGTATGCAAATAGAGGGGTCAATATTGCAAGGGGTGGAGGCCGTCGAAAGCTTGGAGCATGTAGAGGAGCCAAAATTGGGTAACAATGATGGAAATATAGGAGTCCAAGAATTCTTTGAGAACGAGGTCGACTCATCCTTTTGTGGTGACCTGTCTATCGACCTTCCAATGTATGCAGAGTTGTGTCAGGAGATTGACATGGGACCATAGGGTACTTCATACTTGGAGCATCCACCTACTCAATTCATTGACAAATCGCTTATAAGGGTACATAAGATATGTGTTTTAAGTAAGATCTTTTTTTGAAGATTTATATTATCGTGCTTTGCTTGATTTATATTGATTATGCTAACATTAATTTTTGTATGTGTAGGTGACCTTTGTGGATATTTGGATCCACACAATGAGTCGAGGGATGAGCAACGATGAGCTACAGGAGATTTTCACACGTATGTCTCTAGATCAGATGGCTCGATTCAAAGATATGGCAGACCAAGAGATGTCTCGGACACCATCAGATTGTTCTGTTAAATCTACTTCAGTGCGCTCTAATGCTTTAGTTTTCATTAGACGAGGTCGATGCTCCAGACTTGGGCTGGACGGAGGGAGTGGTTTCTAGGGGATGCTATGGAGACGTGGATGCAGTGAGCCTGCAGTCGGCTCAAGATACAAGTGCTACTCCTCGCTCTCGTGTAGGTTTGAGAGAGTGTGGCTCAGGTGGTTGCCGTGGAGGTACTGACACACTGTCTCCGTCTCATCGTTCTGCTGGAGTTGCATCACCTATGGGATTTGTCACACTTGTGGGGACATCTACTCTAGTCACTCCAAGTTTTGCTCAATCGTCCGCAGGTGTCCACAGGTGGCACCCCTATGGGTGCTACTCTGAGAGATACTATCCCCATAGGTACACCAGATGTATAGGGATCTCCTAGATATGCCCATGAGCATGGTTGCAGGTGGGAGAGGACACATCTTAGGCATACCCAAAGGGGTATGGATACCTTGTAGATGATAGGACAGGAGCCATCATCATGAATGATGAGGGGAGGAGGGTGATGGATCGTATGAGAGAGTTATGCAAACAAGTTTTTCGGCACAATGTCTTGGATCATTGGAAGAACATACTAGAGGGGAGAAAGGACTACATAGTAGCATCCTTGCATGAGGAATTTTTGGTACCCACCGCAGTAGATAGATTTTCCACATGTTGGATGATGGAGTGAATGCGTGCATACATGTGACACAGACAATCGGACGCATGCAAGGCACTTAAGAGTGGGGCCTCAAAGCCCGAGTGGCTAGATGCAAATGACTGGCCCGGACTCAAGGAGGAGGCTATAGATTCTTCAAGATGTTGGAGACAGTAGCATGAGGTGATGAGGGCACGACTAGAGGCAAGAGTGGCCCATCATCTTGGGAGTGGCGACCACATGACTTATCTGGAGGACTTTGTAAGTTTTTCTTTTGTTTTGCTTGCTTATTTTTTTGAATATCCCTTGTACTGGCAATCGTGTTTCTAACAGTTGTATTTTATTTTCTTTGTAGTACCCCATTACAAAATGCGATCCCACCGGCCTAGAGACTCGATGTGCAAAGAGACACGGTCTCACTGCATTGATCAACCAATTGTATGGACGCAGTGGCCTAGTAAGTCACCAATCTTTCTTGTTTGTAGTTACTAGTTTTAATTAAAATTCATTATTGTATGATGGACTGATGTGTATTTGTTTCTTTTTTTACAAAGTCCGTTCGATGCTCCTTTTGGGGTGGGATGATGGCGAGGATCTATAGCTCGCCCTTGGATCTATGGAGTGCATATCCTCTTCTTTTTTGGTCATGTGATTTATGTAGGCATTTTCTATGCACTATGTTATTATTATCCTTTGTATCTTTCCATGATTGTACCATTGCTTTTATTACGCGATCTTGTATTTATTTTATGTATCAGTCTTATGGATTCAAGTTCTCTTTGCCTTCATTTTGATGAGCATTGTACACTTTCCTATAACTCTTTTGTATGCCGTAAATAAAGCACATAGTGCTATTTGTGGCAGATTTTTTTCCCTATGTAACCATTGCTATCAGCATTGCAAATTTATTGCACGGATCACTATTACCATCGCAGTTAGCATCACAAATTGTTGCTGTATGTATTGTTATTTGCATCGCATGCGATGCTGATAGCAATGCAAATAGTGACAATAATAGTGAATGTTCTATGGCATCGCTAATACCGACGTTTTTTGTGACGACTGGGTAAAATTTTTAATGAACATTTTCGTCGCTTTGAACATCGATATGAGGCGTGTATCTTGTAGTGTCCTTCTCGCAATCTCTTGGAGGGATATCCCTCTACCTCTCTCTCTCGCAGTCTCTTGGGGTCTCCTTGTCCTTTCTTGTGTCTCCCCATGCCTCTTATTTATAGTGATTTAGAGAAGAAGGGTTATGGCTGAGAAGAGGAGCTCTTTGTGGAGGGGATCTTGGAAAAATCAGTGATCTGGTGCTCAAATCATAAATCTCATGGTTCTGTTGGCTCTGAAAGGGGGGTAAAACTCTAAGACACTTGGTTAGAAATCTTTCAAATCACTCCTTCTTTCTCTCCTTGTTCGAAGTGTTGTCTACTTCCTGTAAACTACGATCGTGACGAGCACGATTACTCTTTATTTTTTCTCTTTTTATAAAATCTCCAAAACTAACTTAAACATCTATTGCCTTTTTCTTTTTAAATGACATCCAATTCTAGAAATCTCCACATATTTTTATGATAATATTTAAAATATCTAAAATATGATATTTTTACCCAAAAATCTAATATTTTTGGACCATCCTTACTATATATATTAACACTAGTGATTAATATGGCCCATAACTTTCGTTCACGTTGTAACTTCCGTGAAGGGTGGTTACGGTACTTATCAATCTGAGAAAAATATCAAATTACGACTCAGTTATATATATATATATATATATATATATATATATATATATATATATATATATATATATCTCTCTCTCTCTCTCTCTTTATTAAATAAAGATCATTAATTATTAACATTAGTTAGTTTTTACCTTGGTTGGTCTTTAGTTAGTAAACTTACTAGCTTATCAATTGACTAACTAACTTTCGAACTAGCCAACTAAATTTTAATTACATGGAAACATTACAGATACTCACATGGCCACTAACTTATCACTTATTATTTTTAGTTTGTTGCATCTACCTACAACTAGCATAGTTATAGCACCAATCAATTAGTATAGTCAATTATGCATTGTGTGACTTAGTAGGGCACTTTTCTCTATGTTTTATCTTATTTAACTTTGTGTACCTTGTATTGTGTGAGGAAGTAAAATAAATAAACTAGCAAGAGAATGTTTTGGCCTCCATCTCTCTTCTTGTGTTCTTGAATGAGCTTTGTTTTGTGTGTATGCCATGTGTTTGGTGCACAACAACTCAAGCAAGTCTCCCTACCACATGATTCTTGACAAAAGAGCCACATGGTTTAGTTATCCAAGAAAGCAAGGGGTTTGACATAGAGACACATAGAAAAGAAAGAGAAGATTATTCTTAGTTATAATGGTCTATGATTGAGCTAAAGCTCATAGTGTAGCTCTTGTGGGACAACAGGATGTCTCAGTCAAATTTAGCATCGCCACTCCATGTAAAAGGTCCATGTGATTTTGCACCATTGGCAGACAATAGATAGAAGTGGCTCAATTAGTACTCTTTGTTATAAGGCTTTATTATGCCTTTAAGTCTTAATCAAGAAAAACCTCTTTCACATTAGAACATTGAACACGTTCCAATTTTTTGGTGTTCATACCACTAAGTAGAGAAATAAACTAGTTATTCTGAAGCTATGTGTTTATACTATAAGGGGTTGAGCTAGTTTTGTTGGAAAATTGATTCACATGTTTTCTATTCACACTACAAAGAGGAAACTAGTTTGGTCCAAAGCCTAAAGGCTAGTTTTATGACAATTTTGAGAGCCAATTCAAAAGGGAAAAAATGCCTGAAAATTTCCACAAAAATCACCATGTGTTGAGCTTGTTTGGAACTTCATTGTTAGCATGAAAAACTACAAAAAATGTAGGAAAATTTGTCAATTTTAGACCCGTGTTTTGATACCTTTTGGATCATACATGCACTGTTTGAGCCCTGTTTTCACTATTTTGGATGGCCAACAATTATCTGGGCATGATGTATGGGTACATGTTATAACACTTGGATACATGTATGATACTTATTGTTGTGAACTCAATTTATAAGCATTTATTTGGGGTTTTCTAATGCTCTATGGTCTCGGTTTTGACCAATTAATGCTACATCTTGTTCACATTCTTGGATATTGATTTGATACATTACATACCCTTGGTTTTGCTAAGTTTGTAGCCATCACAAAGGATAACTACAGTGTATAGTTCTACTGTATGGAAAAAATTTTGATGGAAAGAGGCCTTTTGGACCTTATTACAAGTGAAGATGCATTCCAAATCTACCTAATGATCATACCAGAAGATGAGAAAAAGGCAAAAACAAGAAATTCTTGCATTGGATATCTATATGTATATCAAAGACAATGATTCTACATATTAAAAAGGCAAATACTTGCAAGGATGCTTGAAAAATCACTAAAAAGATGTATGGAACATGCACGAAGGCCAGGAAAAATACATGTAAGGCACAAGTTACATGGTGCATGGAGAGGAAATAGAAGCATCAGTGATTATGTGGTAGAAATTAAACAAGTTGCAGAAAATCTTACTTTAATAAATGCACCATTTGATTATGATGATTCGGTATTTGTCACTCTAAGTGGACTTGGAGCAATATACAAGTCCATTGATACCTCCATTTATGTGAGTGGAGTCTCATGCTTTAATTTAAAGAGTTAATTTCTTTTTTTCTTATGGAAGAGATTAAGTTGGGCCTCAATGCATCAAGTAGTGGAAAGAATCTAAATCACGATAGTGTGTTTTATCATTAGCGAGGTCATGGCAAACAACTAATCTAGAGCTATAAGATCACCTTATGGCCATGGAAATACCTTTGCATGAGGTTGTAGTACCTTTGGACGTGGTGATTTTATGCGTAGAGGTAGGGAAAGATCCTACTCTAGAGGTAGAGGACACTCTAATCCACAGAGAGATGATGCATGTCATTATTGTAAGCAGTTTGGTCACTTTAAGAGAGAGTGCTTTCATAAGCGAAATGGTATGTTTAGGGGTCAAGGAAGGACTTAGTTTGGACACTATGTAGGTGGATATAGGAGGTGGTGGCTATGGTTCTAGAGGTGGTTTATCACCTAGAGGTCATCTCTTCACCATGGATCATGTACTTGGCAATATGACGCACGCTCCTAGAGAGGATGATTGATTTTTGGATTCAGGTGCTACAAACCATACTCACCATGCAATATGGTTTGATAGAAAGCATCAAATGAAAACTAAAGAATATGTGGCAGAGATGACACACTACATAAGATAACTCATATTGGCAGTGTGCCCTTGGTGACTAGAGATGGGATTGAAAATAAGCTTGGAGATGTCTTATATGTGCACACTATCACTAAGAATTTGGCATCTGTTGGTCAAATGGGTGATAAAGGATTTGCAAGTGAGGTTTAACAAGTGTGGATGTTTCATTGAGGAGCTTAGAAATGGAAGATCTAGCGGACTTGTTGTTCGTGGTGGTCAAAAGAAAGGTAGATTATTTACTTTGGACATAGGAACTCCCATCATTCAAAATTCTATGTATGTTGAGATAGGACATAGACAAGATGAAGATGTAGAACTATGGCATAGAAGGATTGGCTATGTCACATTGCAAAGACTTAAACAGATGCATCCTAGAAAACTGGTTCATGGGCTTCCACATTTTGGATATGTAGTCTATGATCATGTATGTGAAGCTTCTAAGTTTGGCAAGTAGTCTAGACTCCCATTTTCAAAGAGGGGGAGAGTGAGCAGCTATCCGTTGGAAATGATACATTTTGATATCACTTTCATTAATGACTTTAGCAGGATGACATGGGTGTATTTTTTGCAACACAAAAGTGAAGCATTTGATAAGTTTTTAGAGTTTAAGGTAATGGAAAAAAAGAAATTTGGAGGATACATCAAATTTTTGAGATCGAATAGTGGTGGAGAATATATGTCAAACGAGTTCTCTTACCATTTGAGAGACCATGGAATCAAAAGATAGGTCACTTGTAGTAAACACCATAGCAAAATGGTATAGCAAAAAGGAAGAATAGGGTTATTGCAAAAGTAGCAAGAGAAATGATGAATTATATACACATGCCCTTGACTTATCGGGTTGAGGTAGTACAAGCTGTAGTCTAGATCATGAATAGGACACCTACAACATTGATGCATCGTATGTCTCCATATGAGAAGTTATATGGCAAGACACCTATAGTCGAATACTTTAGGGTGTTTGGTTGCATATGTTATGTACATTTTCCTAATGACTTAAGGAAGTAGATGGAACTAAATTTGTTAAATGCATTTCTCTTGGGTATCTAGAAGAGAAGAAGAGCTACAAATGTTATGATTTTGTCACTTAAGAGGTTCAGATAAGGAGGGATGTGAGATTCGGTGAGTATGAGTCTTAGTATTGACCGAAATTTGTAGTTCACATAGATGTCTATGAGAGCAATGATAATGATGGGTATGTAAAGGAAATTGCAGCAAATTGTTTACTGCAACACCAGCAACAAGAAAAAGTGGGAAAATAGAAAAATCTGAGAAGCAAGAAAAGGCGTAGGGCAGGCATGGAGAAGGCGCCCAGAAGAATAATAAGTCCGGAAAAAAATCCAAAAGTATGAAAACAACCGCCAAAAGTCCAAGGAGCAGCCACCAAAGTCTGGAGGAGTTAAAAGCAAGAAAGCGCACCTTTAAATGCAAAGGTGCTCTTAAATCCTTGTAAAAGAGTGCGAGGCTCCCTCCTGTGCAAATTGTGAACTTAGAAGGGCAGTAGGACTAGCTAGGAAGTGAAAGAATGGAAAAAAAGGGCCTAGGCACCATGGTCGGCTATGTAAAAATTGAGGATGACCACATGTGGGTAGTAGGGCATGTATATAAACTTGAAAAGTGAATGAGAAGCTCATTCTTGTGTGTGGCAAAAAGCTTCTTCTTCTTTTCTTATTCTTGCCTTCTTGCTTGTGCTTGAGAGAGGGAGTGAGTGAGTGTGAGAGAGTGAGGGAGTGAGTGTGTGAGAGTGAGGGATCGAGGAGAAGAAGCTCCCCATCTCCTCTCTTCATCTTCTTCTCTTCTCTACTCTTCTCTTGTCTCACGCGGCTATGGAGGATGGAGCTTGTTGGAGAGGGATTGAGGTTGCTTGAGCTTGCCTCAAGGATTGTGGAGCTATAGACATGCACGGGAGAGGAGGGTACTCGATCGGGCATCAAGTTAAGCTCACCACACCCCATAGGTAGGGAGGGTGTGTCGGCTATGTGAGAGGTAGCCATGGCTGCTCAGCTTGAATGCTTGACCAATAAGCAGTCCGTAGGTCTCGAGGGTTGAGCTTGAAGCTCCCTTCATTTTGGTTCCATTTTCGGGACCGACAAAATCGAGCCTTGAGCACGCCGCGCTTCAAATCGAGCATAGAAGTAGGGTTTTCAGCCCGAACCGGTGCTTGAGATAGATAGGAGATTTAGGTGGTTTGATCTTTGGAACAAGTAAGTATTTTGGTTTGTTGTTGAGTAGGTAAGTAGGTAAATCAACCTCAGCCACTGTTTTTTATTTTTGTTGCGCATTGGATAGGATTAGGACTAAGGAAATAGGGAAAACAGAAGGGTTTTCTACTACTACTGAAAACAAGTTGAAAACTAGGAGAAAGGGGAATAAAATCTAAATCTTAAGTAGATGGGTGCAAGAGGGGCAACCATAAGGTTGAAGGAGACTTGAGCAGGGCAATAAGAGGCTCAAAAGGGCAGGGGAGGCCTCATTTTGCAGTTAGATATTGAGAGAGAGACAGCTTGAGAGAGAGACTGCGAGTGCATATACATAAGGGATTCGATCCAGTCGTTTTGCTGTCGCCTAGTCATACCAGGTATTCCTTGATCTTCTCTGTGTTGTGCTTGTTTGATCTGGAAATTTGGAGCTTGTACCAGGACCCTCACGTGTAGCATTTGTCTTTTGTGCCCTCGCGACTGTGCCGCGGCAAACCCAATCAGACCAGGTTGCTACAGGTGTCCGAGTCCCAGAATCGGACATTCGGACTATCCAAGTCTCGAAGTCAGACCGTCTACCAGTCGGACCATCTGACACGGACACACAACCTTAGAGTCAAATCACCCATCCGATCGGACCAACTACGTGATCGAACAGTCCAACTCTACCAGTTGGACCCTACCACATGGCAGTAGGACCCATTTTAAGACTCCAACCACCTGGTCCGATCGGACAGTCCGACTTTACCAATCGGACGACCCAAACTCTGACAGTCTGACTCCCAGAATTAGACCACTAGGGTAGAACATTTTAAACTGGTAAGTGAGCCACCTCCTCATGCCAAGGCCACTCCAAACACATCCCCAACCATCCTTGAGTGCCTGACCCGACTCTCAAAAGCCAGAAATTGGAGAAGCCACACTTGGGCAGCCTAGAGTCAACCTCTAGTAGCAAGCCATAGAATAGACAAGACTTGGAGATGAAACTGACCCTCAGATTCCAACCCGGCCTTAACGGAGTGTAGAGTGTGCAGCATAGACCCTAGACAATACGAGAGGACAGCCAAGAAATGCGCTTAGAGCCATATTAGGCTACGAACAAAAGGGGGAAAAGCCGGAACTACATTGTTCATTTTGCATTTGTACCCCACGCTAATTTCATCATTTAAAGTGCACTAAAATGGAGAAAGCCTGATTTGGCACTATGCACTGGAAAGCACTAAGCACAAGTGTGAATAGAATTGACAGCTGCTTTCAATAACAAGGAACTCACATAGAATCGTAATAATTCAAAGAACCCACCAGTAGGAGTAGACCCTAAGACATAGCTGGGTGCCACAGAGCCCTATTAAATAGGACCCTAAAGACCCCAAAGAGTTCGAAGATGACAGGATTGAGGGTAGTAGGAGTAGACCTTGAGACATAGCTGGGTGCCACAGAGCCCTATTAAATAGGACCCTAAAGACCCCAAAGAGTTCGAAGATGACAGGATTGAGGGCAATAGGAGTAGACCCTGAGACATAGCTCGGTGCCACAGAGCCCACCAATAGGAGTAGACCCTGAGACAGTAGGAGTAGACCCTGAGACATAGCTAGGTGCCACAGAGCCCTATTAAATAGGACCTTGAAAACCTCGAAGAGTTCGAAGATGACAGGATTTGAGGGCAAGTCGCTACCCAAGCTGATTGGACAGATCAACGACTTGGTGGAGCGAAAGGCTGCAGAAAAGTCAGGGAGCAAACACGGAATGACGAGAGGACGAGAGGTCGACCAATACGATTGGCTAACAAGGACCATGATCCATGGCAGACCGATCAAGAAAAAAGTTACGAGCCTTGAGGAAGAGAGGAAGGCTGCTAGGAAAGCATTGCAAAGCATCATGACGTATAACCGCGAGGAAAGGACGAGAAAATTGCGGCAAGTCTTAAAGCTGCAGGAGACACGATGCATTCTAGCCTTAGTTGGTAAGGCCACGACAGGGCCGAACGTAGAGAGGGAGAGGGAGCTAAAGGCAGACCTGATGTTGAGCGAGCTTGTCACCAAGCGGCTCATAGAAAACACAGCTACAGAATAGAGTGCAATTGCACTAGCCACCTCTTTACTCACTGGCTTAGGAGTCACGCATGAGGTGAGGAGCCACAAGAAGATCCCTGTAGTGGCCAAGTAGCAGCCCAACAACGACCGCTATAGCTTCATGGAGCAGTTTGAGCATGTTTGCAAAGCCAACAGTCTCACAAACTTCACCCAACACTCATAGGCTTTCCAGCTTTGCTTGGGTGATAAGGGAAGGACATGGTACACCAGCCTAGATGCAGCAGAGCCAACAAACTTCAATCGCCAAAAGGATCTCTTCATCAAGAGATTTCTAGAGACAAGGTATTCAGACAACCTCATAGTCCAACAAATGAATGTCAGTTAGAAGGACAAAGAGGACATTAGAGACTACGTCACTCATGTACATAGCCTGTTTAAGAGAATCCCTACCAACGAATGACAAACAAGAGAGCGGTCTCTACCATTTTTATAAACGGAATCCACAACAAGGAGCTTCACAATGCACTACTTGAGCTTGCAGAGAGATGTGCTCGCTAGGGTTTTTGATGAGGCAATAAGGGTAGATGACCAGCATAGGGAGAGAAGTTCTAGAAGCTCAAATCAAGATGGCTCTAGCCAAAGAACCATGGAGAAAGCCACAACCTATAGCGAGAGATCAGCCCTTGACATGCATGATAAGGACAAGAGCACGGCATAAGACCAAGAGCTAGCCAAAGTCAGGATGGAGCTAGCATAGTTGCAAGAGTTGGTAAAGAGACCCACTAGACCACATGTCTAGTGTGTGCAATGTGGAGGCAACCATATCCCTATCGAGTGCCAGGATCCAAGATCGAGGCCTTGTGCAAATTGCGCAAGGTCTGGCCACGACGCAATGCATTGTCGATTGCCAAGAAGATTTCCCTATGCATAGTAGTACAACTCACCATACTTGATGGAACCTAGAACGGGCCGGCACTAGCTCATGCACTAGCCGGACCTCTATCTCACGCGCTCAACAACCCCACGGCCTCGCGGCCAGGAGCGCTGATGACACATACATTGCCTTCCTAGACATCTTGCGTTTGTATTACGTCGTTTGTAGTCCACTCTTCTCTCACCCACTACTCCTCAGAGGGAGTTCCTTACACATTGCCTAATGGCACAAAGCACAGACATAGGGGGTCCTCCAACGGCTGAATGTCGCCACCCCTCTGCAACTCTCCTACACCTTGGGGATTGGCCCCTCGATGCGTCGCTCAACATATAAACATTTCGTACAAAATCCACTCAAGGTACCATTTAATCGTATACAGGAATGTATCATTGTCCTTACTTCTCTTTTCCCTAGACCCCACGACTAGCCTATGGCTTAGGGTGTCCTGTCTCTCACTCAACGTGGGTCAAGGTCCTAATGAAAGCAATTGCTGTGCATCCAGGATTTCTGATACCTTTAAATATTTCCATGATTTATGCATAGCGTGGATGCCAAGTGCTCAAACAATTATAAAATCAATATTGTGCACATGTGCAAAACATCCTTTCAATGATTTTCAACTACCGTTCTTATGCGGCGTTGCACAAACCTAGCACCGAGGAAACCCTCGTGCTACTAGGCTCTTATTTTATAATTATTCACCGACCTATATGGCATGCAAACAAAAGCCAGCAATCTTTTCATCATTTTACTCTGCATTTAGACACATTTTAACCACTCTACCCTCCCCTCGATCAAATGTTGCATTGTGGTATGGATTTATAGGGCATTTTGCCATCGTTTTATGTGTAAAAAGCGGGAAAAACACTCTAGAACAAGGTGGGGTTGAACTGAGGCAAATCCTCATGCTTTAGTCCCCACAAACATTCACAAACATTGTTCTTACCTTTCAATAATTTTCCGCACCCAAAATGCATTTTTTCCCTATTTTTTATGGTTTTTCTCTATTTTTCTTGTATTTTCCCTTATTTTTTACATTATTTAATTACTGAAAATTCAAAATAGGTTATGGGCTATGGCCCTTAGTTCCTTCTTGTAGCAAAATTGAAAATTTAGTTGGTGTTCCTATTCATTTTCCCATTTTTATGCTCAAAAACATCATTTTTCCTTGATTTTCCATATTTTACGTGTTTTAGTGTATTATTTTGAGCCACAAGATGCATATTTTTCTGATTTTCTGATTATGATCAACAAGTACTCATGGAAAACAGCAACATAAACAATTTTTAGCCCACATAAACAACATTTTATCAATCAAAAGCCATGAAATCTCAAATTTCCTTTGAAAAAATTGAATTACCGCTTATTTGCGTGTTTCGGGTTTCATGTCCATGGCTGCAAATCTGAAAATCAGCAGCACTTCATGCTCAGCATGATCACAAATCACCATTTCCAGCCCGTGGAGCAATCCGATCCATGCCGGACAAGCCTCCACCATTCTTTCTTCTTCCTTCTTCTTCCCACATGAACTCCCTCTTAGAGGAGAGAGAGGGAGGAGAGAGAAATACTAGATTTCCATCTCAGCATTCAGGCCATCAATTGAGGAGTGAAGGACGGCGAAATGATCAGCAGGGAAGGAGAAGATCGGGCCCATGATCAGTTGGCATGGTTGTTCACAGGCAGCATGAGGCATCTCCCATCCTTCAAGCGCAATTTTCGGCGCTCTCTGATGGCACCCTCTTCCCACGTTTTCATGCTTCTTTCTTGCATGAAACTTCATGTGACATTTAAATTTCTTGGGCTCCCAAAAGTCATGCCCACTTTGGCCACTCTAATGTCCACCTCTTCGCATCTTGCCCAACTTCTTGGCCATTTCCCCGTCCGGACTCGGAATTGAGCTCTAAAAAATCCTGGGCGTCTGGCTTAGCATCTCGCATTGGCCAGTAGCTCATGTAAACCCGCACGACTGTCTGAAAATTATGAAAAATCAACAAGTGTCGCTCGGGCACCTTTAAAGCACTTTGACGCTTAAAATCGTCCTAGGTCGAGCCGCCGCCTTTTACGGTGAATATTTTTCCATTGATATTCATAATTTTTAGCTATTTTTAAGCAATTCCTGGCACCTAAATTCCACTCTCATTGGCGACCACAGGATAGGGCGACTCAGCCCGTCGAATCCACGAACATATCTGCACATAAACAACCAAAGGAGCATCAAACTGATATGAAACAAATAGATCATGAAACTCAGCACAATGCTCCCCCTACCCCTGGACAGAACCAAGGCATGACATCCACAAGGAGTAGGCCTAGCATCATCTAATAGAAGATCCGAAGTGAGTCACTGACCAACTGCTCCAACACAGCCAAACTAAAAAACCTATCAAAGAGGTTGCCCTGAGTGATAGTCTGAACTACTTACCAACTAAAGACAACACAACTAGGAGCTCCTACAAGGTGAGGACTCCTATAGCCTGATCAAGGAGTTTTTTCTTTCAGTACAATTCTTCTTTTAGGGTTTTTATTTTATCAACATACTTGGGCATGTAAAAAGGAGGGAGCTGAGCGTAGTGACCCAAGGAGAACAGGGCATCGGCCTCAGGACCTGTCTCGGCACCCAAGAACCTACCAAGCCCTCGCAAGGCAATGATCAACTGCTTATACATTTTCAATTCTTTTCTTTTCTTTTGATATGGGTTAGAACCCCTTTTTACACACCTTCGTATTTAGATTCATCTTGTAGGATGTTCAGGGTTTCTTGGCATCATCATTATTAACTTCTGGCAGGCTTCTCTAACTGCCTCACTACTAACAAGAACTCCTAGAACGGCTGCCTAGCAGGCTAGCAGAACAGGGCCACTCGGACTTCCTTCTAAAACAGGTCTTTCAATGCCTGACAATGTCTTTACAGGAGGCAATGACTACTCCGACCTCCCTCAAACATACTTAGCCTAAACCTGGGACTTCATGCTTTGGTTGCCGGTCCCCAACAAAAATATATCCCCTCGACAAGTACAAATACACATATAACAGGAAAGAAAGGTACTCGTAAAGGAGAGATATCACCTGGATTGGCCACAATAAGCTTCCATCGCAGCAAAGGCTCCTCTAGGCTCCACCAAATTCCACGAATCATGAAACCTGTCCAGCACAACACTTAAAACAAAAACCCAATTAAATGCACCCACACTAGACAGGGAAATGGCCCTCTTGGCCTAATGAAATCAAACAATACTATGCCTAACATCGTCCTGGAAACAACTATGATAGACATCAAAGCATACCATTCCCAGGGGAACAGGGCTCGTAACCCTAAACTAGGTGCATTAAATTATGACCCATCCCTCCTGCATATATTGCAAGAGGTGTTCACATCACATGTCATCTAATCAGTCTATGGGTCCAAGATAATAAAGGCAGATGAGTCTCGCTTACCCTCTACATCACCCAGATCAACCATCGTCTGCCAAAGAGGGCATGTTCAGAAAGCATACCCCACAAACGACCAGGTCCTGTCTCACCATCAATAGATATCGGGACAAGGGCCACAATTAAAGAAGAGGTCTTCTTCATACGCAAAATTAGCCAATGAATCGGAAAACTGATTCCAATTCCGTGGAATCAGCTGAAAAGACACTCTATCAAATTCGTCTAGCAGGGCTATGGCAGTATGATGGTACATGCAAAGGATGGGGTTTCGTACCATGTACGTCCCATTGAGTTGATTTAAAATCAACTGAGAGTCCCCTTTCACCAATAACTGACGGATACCACCCTTCTTTGCAATATTTAAACCCATAATCAGGGCTTTGTATTCTGCCATATTATTGGTAAAATTCGCCCCGAGATAAGCAGCTAACTTCATGACAATGCATCGTCGGGGGTCTCGGATGACAACTCCTACACTTCCTTTTTTGCATGCACCCCTGGACGCCCCATCAAAGTACAAGGTGTACGTCCATAAAGGGTTTACATATCCCGCCATCCGGAACTCTACTCGTAATTATGGTAATTGAAATTCAGCATACTCAACGGGTGGACTGTAGGCTCCATCCCTCCATCATCATTGAATTCAACAGGGATGCTCGTCACATTTGTAGGCAGTGATGGCAGAAGACCTTAATCTCCCAAATAAATGTCCCGCCTTCTTGCTCAATCACCTTGTATCCTTTGCTCCACCAAATGAGCTTTCCCTGATGATACCTCTGTTCTAAATACAGGTGTTCTAAATAAGGGATCAGACGACCCATCAACCTCTATCACACGATTCCTTGCAGATGTTTGATCGATCTCGCCTAGACCTGCAAGGCAGTCATAGCATTAGTGCAATCAGAAATAATAAGGTTTAATCTTATTAAGATTAACCTTATTTTTAAATTCTATCCCCTCAAGGTCAGCTAACAAGACTGTGGATTTATTCTTTCCTATTCTAACGATCCTATAGGGCCCGTCCCATTTGGGCTCTAGCTTGCCTGGGAATAATTCACGTCGTGCGTCATAATACAAAACAAGCTATCCTTTCTTAAAGGTGTATTTCTTGGATTTAAGGTCGTGTAGCTGCTTCATTCGGCGCTTCGCCACTTCTTGGTGCAATAAGCTGTGTAGCTTAAGCTCATCTAAATGTGCCAGTGTCGTCAAGCGCTCAAAAAGTGCATCTTCATCACTCAAAGAATGATTGATGGCAAACCGAATTATCGGCAGCTCAATCTCTAAAGGCAAGACACACTCCTCCCCATATACTAACTTGAACGGGGTATGGCCAGTGGCTCGTTTGAAAGTCGTATTATAGGCCCACACTACCACGTATAACTTTTTATCCCAATCCCGTTTCTTTTCCGATGCAATTTTGGACAGGATGCCTACAAGCTGCTTATTGGTGCTTTCAACTTGCCCATTGGCTTGCGGGTTATATGGGGTTGTCTTATTATGCTTGATTTGCCACATCTCTGTCAAACCTTTGATCACCTTATTCAGGAAATGGGTTCCGTAGTCTGACACTAATTCTTTCGGTGGACCAAAACGGCATATTATCTGCTCTAAAAGGAAACTAACAGTTTCTTTAGCATCATCTTTCCTTGTTGCACGTGCTTCTGACCACTTTGTGAAGTAGTCAGTTGCTACAATGATGTACCTCTTTTGCGTAGTCAACGACGGAGTAATAGGACCCACAAAGTCTATTCCCCACTTCTCAAATGGAAGTATCGCCATAATAGGGGTGAGTGGTCGTTTCCTATTCTCTCGACTATCATGTCGTTGACAAATATCGCATCTCTTGACATACACAAATGCATCCTGAAAGATGGCCGGCCACCAATAACCTGCTCTTAAAGCCTTTTGTGCTGTAAGCCGTCCTGCAAAATGGCCACTGCAAGTAGAATCATGGCACTCTTCCAAAATGAATGGCACCTTGTCAGGCATCACACATCGGCGATAGATCTCATCAACCCCTTGCCGATATAATGTACCTGCGATCAAGGCAAACTTTAACGCTTGCTGCTTAATTTTCCTTCTCTCAGCTTTAGATAATTCGAATCCTGCCTCTCCTGTTGATAAATAATGCGTTATTGCAGCATACCAGGAGGGAATAGATGTCGTATCTATTTTAAATAACAACTCCATGTCACTACCTTTAGCCACAGATTCTTTCGACTCCCCAAAGTCCACAAGACATTCCACGATGCCTTGCAACCTTGGTGGCTTACTCCTGATTTCATAATCAAATTCTTGCAAAGTGATCAACCACTTTGCTAGACGATCAGGCGGCTGTAGCTTATTCATCAATAATCGAAGTCCCTCTGCCTTCGTATAAAGCACGACTTTCTCATAGAGGATATAATGCCTGAATTTCTTGGTCCCAAAGACCATCGCTAGACACAATTTCTCCATGTAGGTATAATTGATTTCGGATACCCCCAGCTTCCGGCTAGCAAAAGCAATCGGGTGGTACCACTTCTCTTCCCAAATTTGGGCTAAACAGCAGCAGCTGATACTATACATGGTGGCCGCTGAAAATATATAGAACACACTCACCTCTTTTAGGTGCTTTTAAAACGGGAGCTCTTACTAGCTCATGTTTCACATCCTTGAATGCTACATTACAAGGGTCACCCCATACAAACGAATAGCTAAAGGACAATAAATTTGTAAGCGGCAACGTTCTTTTCGCCAAGGCGTTTATGAATCTATGGTAATAACCAACAGAAGACAGAAAGCTATGAACTTCTTTCGGAGTGCGTGGTGGACCCATGGCAACTATAACTTTGACCTTCTCGGGGTGTGTCGCAATTCCTACCGAACTGACCACATGACCCAGCAATAGCCCATAAGGTACTCCAAAAACACACTTCCGTGGGTTTAAGGCGATGCAAAATTGTCTACAGCGCTCAAAGCATTTTCTTAAAATGATTAGCTGCCTTCCTCTCACGGTGGTGGCCCCTAAGTCATCAATAAACACCTTCAACTCTTCAGGGGATATGTCACCGAATGTCTTATCTGCTGTTCGTTGCCACAAACCAGGCACATTGCATAAACCAAAGGCCATCACATGGTACGCAAAAGTACCAAATACAGTAATAAAAGTTGTTTTCAACTTGTCCTCTTCTGAAATTTCCATCTGGTTGTATCCTGCAAAGCAATCCATAAACGAATATATTTCCCTACCCGCTAATTGATCCAAAATCTGGTCAATAAATGGCAACGGGTAGTAGTCCTTAACTGTCTGCTTATTCAGCTCTCTAAAGTCTACACACAATCAGATTTGATTATTCTTCTTCTTTCTTATCACAACCGGCGAACACCATTCCATGTGTTGCACAGGAAAAATCAAACCCGCTTTTCGAAGCTTCTATAACTCTTCAAACAGACTGTCCCTCAGTTTGAAAGGCATACGCCTTACTTTCTGTCGTACAGATGACTGCCCTTTTTCAACGGAATTGTATGAACAACAAGACTAGGAGGAATGCCTCTCAGTTCATCATAACTCCAGGCAAAGATATCCCAGAATTCCTGAATCAAGGCCACACAGTCCTCCCTTTCTGCTGTGCTGAGCATAGAACCTAATTTGATTGGCCGTGAATCATCACGCTTACCAAGGTCTAGCTCGATAACATCTGCATCTCTTATACGATCTTGGCCCTCTATCAGCTCGTTCAAAGTGATCTGATAGATGTCTTCCGTGGTGGATCCCTCTTTGGACTCATCACTCGATGATGTCTCACTGGCAGATAAATTCTCTAATGTCTCCAATTCTGTAGAAGATAGAGGAGCTCTCTCACTCTGCGGGGACTCAGGATAAGCATCAACCACCACATGCTGGGCACCTCTACCGAATATTAGTCGACCGGTGGGTATATCCACTTGGCAGTCAGCTTGCAAGATCCAAGGTCGTCGGAGTAATACTTGGTAACTTGGACGGCCTGTAAAACGAATCACCCTAAAATCCAACAGGCATTCTACATTTGCAACAGTGACATGGACCTTAGTAATGCAGCCTTCCAGCTGTCGCAAACTATCATCTGCCATTCTGAGGATTGTGGAGGTATCTTTTTGGATCGCAAGACCCAACCTTTCCATCAGTTCAGAACTCATAATGTTAACAGATGATCTCGTGTCGACAATGGCATAATCTACTAATATCCCATCGACATAGGCTGCAACCCTTGGGCAATGCTTCTCAGCATGCTCGAACGAGTCATCACCAACTCGCGCAATACCCAAAGGTTCTACAATATACCCGGTATGTAGGATCTTTCTAAATTCCTTGCGTACTCCTGGGGAAAGCTTAATAAGCTATAAGAGATTCACATCCGACTTGACTTCGCAAAGAGAGCTCGCCAAATCGAATTCATGATAGTTCGATAGAGCTCACTTTTCATGCCAAACCATCCGCTCTTTAGGTCGTTGAACCGGCTTTATTGCCTCTTTTTTAACTTTCACCTTCTTCTTTGGTGGTTCCTTATCGGTTTTACTTTCCACGGGCTTCAAAGGTCCCCCTTCCATGGCAGGATCCAAAACTTGCGTTCCTTTGTCGCCTTGTTTAGGGTTTCCGTCGACAGGCTTATCCTTGTCGGCTTCTCTACCCTTTTGGCCTCTTGTAAGGACAGCTCGCAGATTGGAGGTTTCAGCATCATTAACGCGTACAACCTCAATCAAACTAACCCCACTACCACTAGGTAGCTTCTCCACTGTAGTCTTTGGTCGTTGGAGTATTTTTTTAGGCCCATCTTCTCGTTGGGAATCATTTCCTTGTGCACGATGATTAACAGGCCCTGGTTGCCGACTTCCTCGCTGGAGGAAACTAATCTTACTCCAGCAAGTAGCTGCTAAATGGACGGATTTTCCACAAATGTCGCACTTAACATTTTGGCAATTTCTTGGATAGTGCTGCCCACCACACCATTTGCAACTAAACCTCGAAGGTGCACCCTCATCTAGGTATCTACTTCCTATCAAATTTTGTTGTTTTTTAAGGAAGTTGACATCAACGGCTATTTGTCGATACTGCTCCGTAATCATGTCAGTATAATGCTTCATCATAACCTCGCCAAGAACATTGGAAGCGCTCGACTCATAGCCTTGGTCATTACCATGTCGTTCCATAGGCCTAACAATTCGATTAGGCACTGATTGTTGAGCCACAGGCATGATATTAGAATTGACCGCCTGGCCTCCACCATTTGGAGCCATTTGACTGCCCGTAGGCATCGACATGCTAGGGGGAGCTGGTAATAAAGGGACATTCTGCATCATGTTCCCTCTCCCATTAGGGTTAGCCATCGCTATCCCTTGGCCACTACTGCCATTAGCCATTGCCACATTGTTTCCCAATACTAAACCCATATTCGAATTGCCTCGAGAAGCATAGACTACTTGTAGTCGGGATTCCACCTCTTGTGCTCGTGTAATGGCAGTATGTATATCCCCCAAGGGGACACTACTCAACTGCAATTGGATATTAAAGTCCAAACCATGTAGGAAATATTGCAATTGGGCACCTGTGGGGATAGGAATAGAGGTGTCCAACTTACAGAAAACCTCTTTTATCTTCTTCGCATAAGCACGAATATCCTCGTGTGGTTCTTGGCGGGTCACGTTGAGTACACGCAACCAATATTACCCACCCCTTTCAGGGGCAAACTCCCTTTGAAAAGCTCCATAAAATGCATCAATATTCAATATGGTTCCGGCTTTTAAACCATGATACCATATGGCAGCTCTTCCTTTGAGAGTCATGTTGAAGAACATCATTAAATGTCATTCTTCTTGAATTTGTCAGTTAAACATCAGCTTTTGAAACTCCCTAATGTGGAGTTCCACATCTTCCTCGACTAACCCATTAAAAATGGGTAGCGGGTAACCTAGAGCCAGCAAATCTGTCGTTCCTGCTAGAATTGCAATAGGCTGCACCATAACGAAATTTGGATTTGCACTACGAATAGGGGACGATGGGGTTACACCTCCCACACTTGATGTAGACTGGATTATGGAAGGAAGGGGAGCACTAGAGCTTCCACCTTCTCCTAACTTACTGCTTGTGGCACTAAGACCACTAGATCCACTCCCTCGTAAGGGTTCAGCACCGCTACGCTTAGGGGAATATCTCCTAAAAATTTCAGCACGTCGCCTAGCTCTTTCGTCTCTCTCTTGCTTTTGGATTTCTGCTAGACAATGCTTATCGCTAAATAATGGATCAATCACAGTGTCCTTTGGCATAAACTGCTAGTTGGTCCCTAGACAACCAGGATTCCAGGACCACCACTTTTAAGCGGCTCCCGGCAAACGCACCACTGATGGAACCTAGAACGGGCTTGCACTGGCTCGTGCACTAACCGGACCTCTATCTCACGCTCTCAACAACCCCACGGCCTCGCGGCCAGGAGCACTGATGACACATACATTGCCTTCCTAGACATCTTGCGTTTGTATTACGTCGTTTGTAGTCCACTCTTCTCTCACCCACTACTCCTCAAAGGGAGTTCCTTACACATTGCCTAATGGCACGAAGCACAGACATAGGTGGTCCTCCAACGCCTCAATGCCACCACCCCTCTGCAACTCTCCTACACCTTGGGGATTGGCCCCTCGATGCGTCGCTCAACATATAAACATTTCGTACAAAATCCACTCAAGGTACCATTTAATCATATACAGAAATGTACCATTGTCCTTACCTCTCTTTTCCCTAGACCCCACGACTAGCCTATGGCTTAGGGTGTCCTATCTCTCACTCAACGTGGGTCAAGGTCCTAATGAAAGCAATTGCTGTGCATCCAAGATTTCTAATACCTTTAAATATTTCCATGATTTATGCATAGCGTGGATGCCAAGTGCTCAAACAATTATAAAATCAATATTGTGCACATGTGCAAAACATCCTTTCAATGATTTTCAACTATCATTCTTATGCGGCGTTGCACAAACCTAGCACCGAGGAAACCCTCTCGTGCTACTAGGCTCTTATTTTATAATTATTCACCGACCTATATGGCATGCAAACAAAATCCAGCAATCTTTTCATCATTTTACTCTGCATTTAGACACATTTTAACCACTCTACCCTCCCCTCGATCAAATGTTGCATTGTGGTATGGATTTATAGGGCATTTTGCCATCGTTTTATGTGTAAAAAGCGGGAAAAACACTCTAGAACAAGGTGGGGTTGAACTGAGGCAAATCCTCATGCTTTAGTCCCCACAAACATTCACAAACATTGTTCTTACCTTTCAATAATTTTCCGCACCCAAAATGCATTTTTTCCCTATTTTTTATGGTTTTTCTCTATTTTTCTTGTATTTTCCCTTATTTTTTGCATTATTTAATTACTGAAAATTCAAAATAGGTTATGGGCTATGGCCCTTAGTTCCTTCTTGCAGCAAAATTGAAAATTTAGTTGGTGTTCCTATTCATTTTCCCATTTTTATGCTCAAAAACATCATTTTTCCTTGATTTTCCATATTTTACGTGTTTTAGTGTATTATTTTGAGCCACAAGAAGCATATTTTTCTGATTTTCTGATTATGATCAACAAGTACTCATGGAAAACAGCAACATAAACAATTTTTAGCCCACATAAACAACATTTTATCAATCAAAAGCCATGAAATCTCAAATTTCCTTTGAAAAAATTGAATTACCGCTTATTTGCGTGTTTCGGGTTTCATGTCCATGGCTGCAAATCTGAAAATTAGCAGCACTTCATGCTCAGCATGATCACAAATCACCATTTCCAGCCCGTGGAGCAATCGGATCCATGCCGGACAAGCCTCCACCATTCTTTCTTCTTCCTTCTTCTTCCCACATGAACTCCCTCTTAGAGGAGAGAGAGGGAGGAGAGAGAAATACTAGATTTCCATCTCAGCATTCAGGCCATCAATTGAGGAGCGAAGGACGGCGAAATGATCAGCAGGGAAGGAGAAGATCGGGCCCATGATCTGTTGGCATGGTTGTTCACAGGCAGCATGAGGCATCTCCCATCCTTCAAGCGCAATTTTTGGCGCTCTCTGATGGCGCCCTCTTCCCACGTTTTCATGCTTCTTTCTTGCATGAAACTTCATGTGACATTTAAATTTCTTGGGCTCCCAAAATTCATGCCCACTTTGGCCACTCTAATGTCCACCTCTTCGCATCTTGCCCAACTTCTTGGCCATTTCCCCGTCCGGACTCGGAATTGAGCTCTGAAAAATCCTGGGCATCTGGCTTAGCATCTCGCATTGGCTAGTCACTCGTGTCAACCCGCACAACTGTCTGAAAAATTATGAAAAATCAACAAGTGTTGCTCGGGCACCTTTAAAGCACTTTGACGCTTCCTAGGTCGAGCCGCCGCCTTTGACGGTGAATATTTTTCCATTGATATTCATAATTTTTAGCTATTTTTAAGCAATTCCCGGCACCTAAATTCCGCTCTCAATACTACAGGAATAGGCCACCTAACTTCTTCGGAAGAGGAGACCCATTGGCCCTTCCAGCACCTAACGATGCAAAACCTGCAATTCCTAGATTAGAGATCAATCCCACGGGCATACCCAGACCACCTCGACCCTTCGTGACACATCCACTGAGTGACGCTCCTATCCACTACGTGGAAGATCCCAATGACGAGGAGTCATATGTGAACCCTTACATCTCGTACGATGAAGAGGTCAATCCCTTCCTCATGGACTATTGACCAGTGTCGGTGATGGCATTAGGAAGGGGAAGAGGCAGAGGTTCTTCACGCCCAACCCAAGACCTAGTCATGTGCTAGATTTGTGGTCAACTACACATTGCTAGCCACCTCCAATCTGGCAATGTGCTACACGATGTCCTAACATATATCACGCAAGCATCCATTAGACCGCATGAAATTGACCGTCATGCCCAATTTGAATACAACCCAAATTTTTACCAATGAGACTGTTGTCAAATTAAACACACCACACTATGCTTTAACATCCTTGCCTCGTCCTATTCAATCCTAGGAAGGATTTTCATCTTTCCACGAGGGGGAGGGGGTAAGGTGATCAAGAAAACATAGTGAAGAGTTGAACTATGCATAAAAACTTAAGAGCTGTGGGAGCTTTCACTCAACCGCCAAGACCCACGGACCGCTTATTGTTTCAAGCGTTCCAAGCCGAGCACTAATGGCTACCTCTCACATAACCGACACGCCATCCATATCTATGGGTGTAGTGAACTTACCTCCGTGCCGTTTGAGTTACCTCCTCTCCCGCGCACTCCGGTAGCTCCACGATCCAAGTGCAAGCTTCAAGCAAGCTCCATCCTCAAGCTCCACGCTCCAAGCTCCATTGCCGCGAGCAAGACAAGAGAAGAGAAGAGAAGAGAAGAAGAGAGGAGAAGATGGAGAGCTTCTCCTCCTCGGTCCCTCACCCTCACACACTCACTCCCTCACACTCTCACACTCTCTCTCTCAAGCACAAGCTCAAGCAAGCAAGAAGAAGAAGAAGAAGAAGAAGAGGAGAGCTACTTTTGGCCACACACAAGAATGAGCTTCTCATTCACTTTTCAACTTTATATACAAAACCCTAAATCCCTTTTGGGCGGTCATCCCCTTTTCCCCTTTTTTACTTGGCCGGCCGTAGCCTAGGCCCTTTTCCCCATTGTCCTTCTATCTTCCTAGCTTCCTTTCCACTGCCCGTCTACATTTACAAATTGCACGGGTGAGAGCCCGGCGCTCCTTGAATTAAACCATGATGCGCTTGCACTCTTTTACAATAGTTGGACTTGCGCTTTTCCTCGTGCGCCTTTGTCTTCTGTTTCTCTTTGCCTTGGCCTTTGTCTTTACCTTCTGTTTTAGCTTTCCGGATTTTCCACCGCCTGGCACTCTTTTACAAGATTTCAGGGTGCGTCTTTATATTTTAAAATGCGCCTTTCCCCTTTTGCATTTCCCTTGGACTTTTAAGGTTGCCCTTGCACTTCTGGCCTTTTCTCTTCTTTCTTCGGTCGGGCTACCTTTTTTCCGCCTTTGACTTGCATCTTTTTTATTTCTTTTTGCTTTCTTTGTGTTGGGGTTAACATTACCCCCCTCCTAGACGAGTGCCAGTCCCATGGCACTCACCATCCTAGGTAGCAGACTGTAGCATGCACCGAAGACGTGGGTGACAAGGATGCCGGTGGTTTCCGTGGAGGAGTGTTGGTGGTGGTGTGGGAGAAGGTCCGGGGGGCCTGTTGGTGGCCATGGTGGCTGGCGGAAGGTTGTTGGAGTTGGCAGTAGGGCTATTTTGTGTTGGGGATTGCATTGATGGCCAGCACAAGTGGTAGTTTATTGGGGATTCTGCACATGACGATTCTTTCCAGGCTTGTTGGATGGTAAGGGATAAGTAGTCAGAGTTTGATGAAAAGCGAACAACACCTTATACCTGCAATTGGAAAACCTCGCATGTGGTCTCTCCTTAAGGGGTAGTGCTAGTCTTCTTATTGTGCACAAGACATATTTGGATTAGTTTGGGAGACAGGTCAAACTCTAAGTAAGCCTGGAGTATTTTCCTGCACTTGAGGATCCAAACTGTGTATAGGTTATAGTGTGAATATTAAGTGTGTACACGGCATATTTAGGTATTACTTAGTTAGAAGACTATCGGCCTAGTTCCTTGTATAGCAATCAGTGAAGCAAGGGGCTAAGTTGATGGAAAAATTTGTCGATGAAGACGAGGAGTACACTTGAAGATTGTTTGAGACATCATTATGGTCTTGTCAAGGCCATGTAGCATAAGTGAGCTCCTTGATGTCTAGCGCTTGGTAGCTAGTGACTACCTATAGTGCATGAAAGGTATGGTGTACTTTTCCATTGTCTTTCATGCCTTGCTTACCACTATGGATTGTAATGGCATTGAGATTAGTGCAAAAGAATTGTGCAAGTGGTTCAGGGTGACAGGTCTAACCATAGGCGAGGCGAGCTCCCTAGGTATGTCCTTCCCTTAATGTGCCCTAAACAATTGTGGGGGATGTACAAAGGGCTAGGGGATTAGGGATGGAGCCAGCCGACCAAGGTCACTAGACGTACCTAATTTGAGGACCCCTAGGTGCGGTGCCGTGATCGTGTGTGCTCTGTTTTTCTTTTTCTTTTTTCTCCCCGTTTTTTTTCCTTTTTTTTTGCTTCTCTTTTTTTTTTTGTGGGAAAAATGAATACAATCAATGCCATACATTGAGGCTGTTAGCCTTTCATTTGAGAAATGTTGGGATCCAAAGGCTATGAAGGATGGATATTACAGAGATGATTGTCACCAGCCTTGATGCTAGAGGAACTGTTGTTGAGATGAAGAGATACACTTGAGATTTTGCAAACCTCCTTGTGACACACTCGATGTTGGTACAAGTGAGGTAACGACTGTCGTGAGCCAACTATAGAGTTTTACCCAGAAATAGGGCATGTCCCATGAATGTGTTTTGGACCATGTTGAGAATTAGCAATCACACTCAACAAAACAGCCTCTTTGTATGGAGCCTCAGGGTCAAGGATATGCAGGCTAACTTATCCCATATGCACAATGGTGCCTACTGCAGTTTCCTACTTTCCTATAAAGCATTGTACTTGCTTCCTTTCTTAATGCAATGATAGTACTCTTTTCTTTTCAGTGAAGTGTCAATGTCATTGTCCACATACACAAGATTGTGTTTATGAGTCCAAGTCTCAATCTTGGAACCTAATTCACTTGTGTAACAAACAGTGTCCTTGTCTTCTCCATCATGAGTCCACACTTCTCATTTCATCCTCCATAGCTTCCGATTTTGCCATGCTCTAGATCCCGCATTTCTCACATGGTATCAGAGCCCAGTTGGGCATGGCATTGCTTGTCTAGCCTCTCTTGATTCCTTTCAACCTCAGCCTAGCTCAATGTCAGCTAATGACTTCATCTCCCAACTCTACTCTCACTGAAGCTTCAATGGCAGCCATAGCCAGCAGCACCCTGTCAGATTGAGCTGCTTATATCTCACTCCACAGGTCAAATCTCTTGGAGCTTCCTTCTAGAAAAGTATTCCCCAACTCACAAAGCTTCCTTGTATCACATCAATCTAGGACATTGGACCATCTGGAGCTCAGCATTGTGAAAATCCTCAATCTCTGCTCTATGTTTGCCATAGCCAGACAGGACCTACCTTACTTGGAGCTTCCATAACTCTTTAATCAGGCCATTTCAGCCCACGATTTCTTCTAGGGAGTTGTTCCTCTACTCAAGGCGCTTCATCCTGGCACAAAAATCGACTGCATTACTGCACCCTGGCTCCAGCATTGTGGAAATCGCGGAATCCTGTCAGAACTGTGCCTGCTTCTGTTCGACGTGTCTGCGTGCTTCATACAGGCCACAATCTTGACGATTATGATAGGGCTTTGGTAGCCCATGAAGTCAGCTTCCTAGGCATATAAAAATTTTTGAAAATGATCCACTGTAGCTCCTGCAATCAGCAAAAAACCAGGCCCCTGTCTCAGAAACCCTAATTCCACCATAGCCAAAGCTTCAAAATTCTGACATTTTTCACTGTTTCTCTCACTGAAGTTATCAACAGTGATTTTAATCACTGAGCAATACTCTCTGAAGTTCATTAAAGTACTGTCACTCAGATCTGAAGGCATCAGCATCAAATCAAGAAGCGGAAGATCACTTGGATTTTAAAAGAGTAAAAGACTTTTGCAGATTTGGTATTCATTGACACTCAGTTAGTGTTTTTTAGCACTTGTGTCTCTCAACCAATTCTTTTGTTGCTCAAATCTAATTAAGTCTAAAGTTGATTTGCTACTGTTCCCATAAATCTAACATGGGCAAAGACTCTCCAAATGCTCGATTCAAAGGAGTCGGGTTCCACACTTGGCAAACCCGCATCAAGCTCATCCTGATGAAGAAGGGTCTCTGGGCCATCACAAATGGCAAAGAGAAGAAACCTCGGGACGCAGACCTTGCAACTACTTGGCAAAAGAATGATAACAGAGCCCAAGCCATTATCAAATTGGAGCTAGACGACAGTTATATCCATCATGTGGATAACTGTGAGACCTCAGAGGATATATGGAAAAGACTTGACACCATGTTCGGTGCACAATCTAAATCATCAAAGTATGGTCTCCTGATTGAGTTCTTCAGGCTTGAAATGAAATCCAGCACATCACTTGCCACACATCTTAATTACATGGAAGGACTCCTAACCCAACTTGCAGGAATCAACATTAAAATGGATGAAGATGTTTGCATCGGTGTTCTACTTAAGAGCTTGCCTCCTGAATATAATAATGTATCAACAACTTTAATCAACATGCCGAATCCTAAACTTGTTGATATCCAGGCATCACTGTTAGAAGAGGAAAAGAAGCTAAAAACTAAGGAAGAACCAAGTACCTCTAGAGATGAGCATGCATTATATGTTGGCAACAGGTACAAAGGCAAGAAGGATCAGCTCTTCTGTGACTTTTGCAAAAGGACCGGACACACCGAGAAGTTCTGCCACGCAAGAAAGAGATCCCAAAAGGCCTATCTAGTCGCAGTCAAAGAAGAAGTATAAAATGGAGCAAAGGAAGAAGAAGATGAAGATGAAGACCACCAGGATCGGAAGGACAAGACTCATCAGTCCTTGTACTCTCATAATTCTGATAGACTGTTTTAATAGCCTTGTATTTTCCTTGCCCTAATGCTTCCTGCCATAAGCTTTGTAAACTCCTTATGTTACTTGGCATTACAGTCCCAGTACACTTTGTGAGGCCCCTGTTACAGCCTCTGGATGTCCACCATGTTTATGGTACCCGCACTTAGCTTTTTCTGCGACAGCCTCTGGTGTTTTGCCATGTCTGTGGTATGCCCACACTTTGCAGGTGGTTCTCATTACAGCCTCTACACACTTTGTGCCTTTTCTAGTTGTGATTGAGGAGGGGTGTTGAGAATTAGCAATCACACTCAACAAAACAGCCTCTTTGTATGGAGCCTCAGGGTCAAGGATATGCAGGCTAACTTATCCCATATGCACAATGGTGCCTACTGCAGTTTCCTACTTTCCTATAAAGCATTGTACTTGCTTCCTTTCTTAATGCAATGATAGTACTCTTTTCTTTTCAGTGAAGTGTCAATGTCATTGTCCACATACACAAGATTGTGTTTATGAGTCCAAGTCTCAATCTTGGAACCTAATTCACTTGTGTAACAAACAGTGTCCTTGTCTTCTCCATCATGAGTCCACACTTCTCATTTCATCCTCCATAGCTTCCGATTTTGCCATGCTCTAGATCCCGCATTTCTCACAGACCATGCAATGGGGGCGGTTGGCAAGGGTGCTTTCAACAGCGTGACTTTGCCGCGGCTCGTTGTGGGGTTGTTGGTGTTGCGGTGATTGGTCATTGAACATTTTCGCACAAGGACCTGTATTATCCTGCATCCACTTGTCGCTTCATGAGAGTACATGCATTGTATATGCCGCAAATATAATAAACCAGTGCAATGCAAGGAGACATCACTTATCGGAATTCTATGGTGTTGACTTAGATATTTATCACTTGCGCTTGATTAGCTTTTTCTTTTGCTAAAGACGTGAAATATATTAAGCGCAGATATGAAAAGTTCGTACAGTTCGGGAACATATCAACACTTAACAAGTCGGGAACACTTAACCATTCAAAACCAAAAAGTTATGGCCAGTTATCATTTGATAAGCCATTTATGCATCATGGGCTACTCGCTTTGTATGAGGCGAGGCGAGTCTGGGTGGCCGGGTGATTGGGGCTTTGCTGGTGTGGGGCTCCCGTGGGGGTGAGCAGGTAACATGTCGGCCGGGACATGAATGGTGTAATCTCGGCCCGCTACCGTCTCCAGAATGTCTTTAAATAATTCATTAAATTCTTCTCTTTCCCGAGCTGCCCTTTCTGCCTTTGAGCATCTGGGGCCCGAGCGGGAGCTGGGAGTTCGTGCCACTAGTGATGCCACCTGTTGCGCGTTTCGAGTCTCGACTTTCTTGACTCAAGGATTCTTCGGCCTTTGCCCTGGGCAGTGTCGCTTAGGGCCTCGCTTCTTGGCATACCTCTTGATGGTGGGCACATAGCATTCCGGTGGAGGGGCGCGTGCCACATGCTCCCGCCTTCTGTGAAGAGCGTCTTTGCATGCTAGATCTCCATGATTCTCCATGAGTTCCGCCGCAAAAGGAAACCTGCAAGATGCAATCCAAGGGTTGGACCTTGATACAGGATACAACTATTTGCATGGAAGGGATTTTAGTGTGGTTTGTGAAGCGTGTGAAGATTGTGGGAGAGAAGGAAGGAGTCTCACTTGTAGCTTTCTTGCTTGCACAATGGGGGAATACACACAAGGGTGGAGGCTGAAAACAGTTTTCCTCTTCTTAGTTGTGGAAGCCAAAAGAACTCTAATACAAAGAAATAGAAGAACCCTATATATATGGGTCTCAAACCAAACTCAACTAACTAAGGTGGCATACTAACTGAGCCACGAACTAGAGTAGATAAGGATAGCTATCATGTAGCTATTATTCATGGGCGGTGTACCAACTGCGTCTGCAACTGACAAGTCGGTGACATAAATACACAACGGTCACCCTGGCGTATCACGAGTGGAGCTCGATATCTCAACACTCCCCCTCGAGCTCAATCCCAATTCCTGCACACCAAGCAAGTCTCTGAACTTGCGCAGCTTCTCTGCGCCCAATGCCTTCGTAAATATGTCAGCTACCTGATCCTCTGTGCTGACATAAACTAGATCAATAAGACCTAGTAAAACCCTCTCTCGCACATAGTGATAATGCACCTCAATGTGCTTTGTTCTAGCATGATAGACTGGGTTATTTGCCAAGTGTATACTACTCATGTTGTCACAATAAATGACAACTGGCCCATCTGTAGACTGATGCATATCATAAAGTAGCTTATGCAACCAAGCTACCTCACATGCAGCCATTGCTGCACCCCTGTACTCAGCCTCTGTGCTCGACAAGGCAACTGTAGGCTGTTTCTTGCTGCTCCAAGTGACTGCAGCACTCCCAAAAGAGAACACATATCCACTGGTAGATCGTCTATCAGAAATACTACCAGCCCAATCAGCATCAGTGTATCCATGCAACTGTATCTGAACCCCAGTCTCATAAAATAGTCCATACTGCAATGTGGACTTCACATACCTAAGTATGCGTCTAGCCGCATCCAAATGTGGTTTCCTTGGAGCCTGCATAAACTGACTTACCAATCCAACAGCATAGCTCAAATCTGGCCTGGTAATAGTCATATAAATCAAGCTTCCTACTATGCGTCTGTACATAGTAGGGTCTTCCAGAAGCTCACCTGCATCTGCGCTCAGCTTCACATTCTGCTCCAAAGGAACTTAAATAGGCTTACAGCCTGTCATCCCATATTTGGACAGCATGTCCAATCTATACTGCCTCTGCAAGAGCTGTATCCCACTTGGTGATCTAATCACCTCAATGCCCAAGAAATAACGCAGCTCTCCCAAATCCTTCATCTCAAACTTTTGCTTCAATAGCATTTTCACATGAAGGATATCTTCATTATTGTCACCTGTCATAATCAAATCATCAACATAAATGACAAGTAGCATAATACCTTTCTCTGTTTTTCTCACATAAAGTGAGAAATCTGCCTTGGAAATCTGAAAGCCAATAGTGACAAGATACTGTCCTATCTTGTCAGACCATGCTCTAGGTGCTTGCTTCAAGCCATACAAAGCTTTCTTCAACCTGCAAACAAACTCAGGATGAACAGCATGCACATAACCTGGTGGCTGCTCCATATAGACCTCTTCTTGCAAATCACCATGCAAGAAGTCATTCTTTACATCCATCTGATGTAAAGACCATCCCTTTGATGCAGCCATAGCAATGACTGCTCTTACGGTTGCCATCCTTGCAACCGGACTGAATGTTTCTTCATAGTCAATGCCATATGTTTGTGCATACCCCTTGACTACTAATCTTGCCTTGTATCTGTTCACAGAACCATCAGCATTGTGCTTCACCTTATAAACCCACTTACAGCCAATTGCATTTTTGCCTTTAGGCAAAGGTACCAATTCCCATGTAGCATTTGCTTCCAAGGCATCCATTTCTTCATCCATGGCTTTCTCCCATTTTTCTTTTCCCATGGCTTGCTCAAAAGAAGTGGGTTCTGGTTCCTGTATCACCTTGACCATATATGCATAGTGAATGGCTGTAAATCCATCAAATTTCAGCCTATCCACAGGATACCTAACTCTGGTAGACCTGCGCAAAGTGGGTTCACTCCCAGGTGCTCTCAAAACATCCCTGGTCTTCCTTACTCCAGGTGTAACAATAGAGGGGATACCCAACTCATCATCAATGCTCTGTTCTGAGCCACTAGATTCACCATCCACATAAGAGTGGCCTGCATTCACATCAAACATGGGCTGATCAACCTTCTCTTTTCCTTTTCGTGATACCTGCATACCACTATCTGCATTGCTTTGAGAAGATTCTCCTGATCTCAATCTGCCTGTCCATGGAGAAGAATGTGAACCACTGCTAGAAGACGCTCCAGGTCCACTAATATTTTGTGACTGCTGCTATCAATTCTGTGCAGCATTACCATTTTGTGTATCTACATCATCAATCACATTGACTGGTTTATACCAGCTACTCATCTCATCAAAAACAACATCTCTGCTCACTGTAAACTTACGAGTAGAAGGGTTATAGCATCTATACCCTTTTTGCTGCAGAGAGTAACCAATAAAGATGCACTTCTCAGCTTTTGGATCCAACTTGGATCTCAGCTCATCTGGCACATGTACATAGGGAATGCAACCAAAAATTTTCAAATGAGAAATATCTGGTTTCCTACCAGTATACCTCTCCTCTGGAGTCATTCCATGTATTGCTGCAGTGGGAGTCCTGTTCATTATGTAGACTGCTGTAGCAACTGCTTCAGCCCAATAAAAATCTGGCAGGTCTTTTTCATTGAGCATGGCACGAGACACCTCTCCAATATGCCTGTTTTTCCTTTCTGCAATTCCATTTTGTTGTGGGGTATAACTGCATGAATATTGCTGCTTTATGCCATGCTCCTGCAAGAACTTTGCAAACTCATTTGAGAGGTACTCTCCCCCTCCATCTGACCTCAGGCATTTCATTTGCAGACCTGTTTCTTTTTCAGCCATAGCTTTAAGGGTTTTGAAATGCCCAAAAACTTCACTTTTCTTTTTCATAAAATACACCCAAACTTTTCTGCTATAGTCATCAATAAAAGTGACAAAATAATGACAGCCTCCAAGAGATGCAGCTTTAGTAGTCCACACATCAGAGTGGATTAATTCCAATGGCTTCTCACTCTCTTGAACATGTCTAGGAAATGGTTTCCTTGCCTGTTTTCCAAACTGACAGGCTTCACATACCTTATGCATTTCTGCAACCTTGAATTTTGGCAATCCTGCAACAATATTTTGGGCCTGCATTGATTTAAGTCGCTGTACATTAACATGACCAATGCGTTTATGCCAGATATCAATATCTGCAACTACACCGGTCCCATGTGCAAACATTGTTGCACTCAATTCAGACATGTCTGCATCCAACGTAAACATTCTGCCCTTCTTCTTTCCTTTTGCTATCAAGCGACCTTTATTTTTCATATCCTCAACAAAGCATCCATGAGGATTAAATCGGACCTGCAAGCCCTGCTCAACCATTTGACCGACAGAAACCACATTCTTGGTGATATTCGGGACATGAAATACATCGGACAGGTATTTCTTTTTCCCATCCTGCATAGACAAGGGAATTTTTCCAATCTGCACAATAGGATGTGCAGTATCATCACCAGTCTCCACAAATCCTAGTTTCTCCATTTTCCTTGCATCCTCCATCCATTCTGCATGACCTGTCATGTGGTTTGATGCACCTGAGTCAACATACCATACATCATTGCTTTCTTCTGCACTTGTCACAGAATTGTTCATGTGCTGCACCATAAATAAATGCTCATTTCTGTCATCACCCTGTCTACTAGAAGATGCATAATTTCCTTGTTGCAGTTTTCCATTCATGATGTCATTCTGCTTTTTATAGCAGTCTTTAGCCATATGACCCATTTTACCACAATAGTAGCATTCAACATTACTGTTTGCATTTTGGCCTCTTTGCCATCCACCACGACCTCTTTGGCTCCCCCTGCCTCTAGAGTTACCACGTCCTCCTCCATAGGACTGGTTTTCTTGAGTTTGCTGCATATTCTGATTTCTACCACGGCCTCCAAATCGGCCTCCTCTACCTCTTCCAGCATTTGAGTAGAAGACAGCTTCTTTTGAAGTTCCTCCTGAAGAAGATGCACCACCATTTCTCTGCTCCTCAGAAATTAGAAGAGCAATCAACTCCTCAAAATCAGGAAATCTTTCACGGACGGAAATGGATGTCCGAAACTGCGCATAATCCTTTCCTAGACCATTCAAGGTCACAGAAACTAAATCATCATCTTCCACTGGCGACCCAATGGAAGCAAGTGCATCTGCAATCTTCTTCACCTTCATGTGGTAGTCATTGATGCTCATATTTTCTCTTTGCACATTGTGCAACTCTTGCTTGAGCTGCATTTTCGTGGCTTGCGTATTTGTGCTATACATCTTTGACAGAGTATCCCATGCCTCCTTTGGCGTACTTGCATCCTGAATATGCACAATCATAGAGTCTGAAATGCTGATAGACAGCCAGTACATAACTTTCCTGGCTCTCTCATGCCATGCTTTGAATGCCTGCATTTGCTGTTGATTGGGAACATCAGGAAGAACTGGTTCTTCTTCATTTCCTGCACAAACTCCCAATATCCTTTTCCCATAAGGAAATTCGTCATTCTAAACTTCCATGCTTGGAAGTTGTTCTTGTCAAGCTTTTCAGTGACAATCTGTGAAAGAGAATCAGATGCCATTACAGAAGACTGCAAAAAATTCTGTCACTGCAAAAACCACAGCTTCACCCTCACAAGGGAAAATCTGCAGAACTGGCGAGAGTGGTATTTGACCACACAGTCACTTCCTAGTGACGATTTTGCATCAACAGGCAACAAGGATGATTCTGTAACTCCCAATGTCTCTGCGCACAAGCATACAATGCAATTTTTACAGTAACTATTCACCGACCTGTAGAACAGTGGCTGCACAGCATAAAACTCGGCCTTTTCCTGAGTGCGTGCAGAAAACTTCCGCCTCCAAAACAGGCCCCGAAATGGCCTCAAATCAAAAAAACAGGGTCGCCAAGAGCTAAAGCTCTTACCCGCAGCATGTACTGCCCTCTTGCTTCACTGCGAAGGGCGTCTCAACCTGAGACAATGCACTCCTGCAATTTTCGGCTGTGCTACCTGCAGAGATCTGCTCCCAAAACAGAAAATGAAAGCAACACTGCTCCTCTTACCAGAACACCGCGAGCTTGGCTTGCTTTCTTGAGCTCCTTACCACGAACAAGGCTCTGATACCATGTGAAGATTGTGGGAGAGAAGGAAGGAGTCTCACTTGTAGCTTTCTTGCTTGCACAATGGGGGAATACACACAAGGGTGGAGGCTGAAAACAGTTTTCCTCTTCTTAGTTGTGGAAGCCAAAAGAACTCTAATACAAAGAAATAGAATAACCCTATATATATGGGTCTCAAACCAAACTCAACTAACTAAGGTGGCATACTAACTGAGCCACGAACTAGAGTAGATAAGGATAGCTATCATGTAGCTATTATTCATGGGCGGTGTACCAACCGCGTCTGCAACTGACAAGTCGGTGACATAAATACACAACGGTCACCCTGGCGTATCACGAGTGGAGCTCGATATCTCAACAAAGCGCATATGACAAGAAGGGAAGGGGTGAGGCATGTAGTGTTTGTTGTAGAGGAATGGCCCCCATGTTGATGTTCGCGTGGCCCCTAGTCATTAGCGGATATTAGTTCATGCTAAGTCGCGTGGATTGGTTGTCGTGGAGTGGGACATGGCACATCCTCGAAAGAATAGACCAAAAAAGGGAAGCAGGTGTATTGGAAAGGACTACACCCTGCCTACACCATCAGAGTTGTTGGTCAAGGCCTCCTATAGCGGCAATATGGGTTGCATGCCCTTCACTTGCAGGTGGGGCTGGTCACACGGTTTTTGAATGTGTGATGAGATGAGGACTTGAGGAGCTTAGTTTATCTGACCCCACTCTTTTCCCTACACTTGACTATCATTGCTTGTGTGTGTTGACATTGTTTATACACGGTGACACAAAAAGCAGTGTTTATTTATATACATATTTATGAATCCATGTCACTTCACAAGGATAAGAACCAAGTGTAGAACTCGGGGTTGTACCGAAGCGTGGCACATGCATCTAATATTTGTGGCAGTTGACTTAATACTGATAGATATTTTGCCACGTCGAGTAGCATAGAACTTTGACCGAGTCTACTGGCAATATGTAACTCTTCCTCAGTGAGAACCTTATCAATCAAAGGTCCCTATAGCCTAGTCCCAGCTAAGTCCGTACCCCGAATGTCAATGAGCACTCGAAGGGAAGTTGGTGCCACGTAGGTTGGGTCTCTTCGCCATTTGGCCAATCGCTCTTCTGAGACCATCATGATCTGAGCCCCTAGTTCGGCCATTACAACGCGGCTTTCGCACCAACGCTGCTCAAATTGACTCTGGTCTGCTGACAGTCGCTTTAGTAGCTCTATGTCTACGAGATTTGGTCGGCAGAGCACTTCATTGAACGTGACGGTTAAGCATAGTTCGTCAGCCTCCTCGTCAGGGATGAGTTGCATGTGTTCATGCAGGAGCTTGTTGCAGTGCCCATTAAGATGTTCTTGTTCTTGCCATGATAGAGGAAAGGTCAAGTAATCTCCAAGCTGCTCCTTGGGGATTGTGCCCATGTCCGCAAGGACGTAGACATGCGCCACCACTTTGAGCTTAGCCTCCAACTCAGTTAAGCATTCTGCGACACTTCTATGTTCAACGAGGGCTTGCTCGGTTGCTATCTCATGCAAAGTTCTAAGAGTTTCCTTAGGCTTTAGCATGGTTGAGGGCTCAGGCCTAGATGAGCAAGATTGGTCAATGCTAGGATTTCTTATGCTCTTGGGGTTCTCATGTTTCTCTTGAGGTTTTGTTGCTATTTTGTCATGGTTCTTCTCGGATGTGACTAGTATGGATTTGTCACCCTGCTGTGATGATGTTGTATCCACTCTTGATTGGTCAATGTGAGTTCTATTGTCAGTGGATACAGTGTTGGAAGCAACTATTGATGGCAATAACTGCTTTGATTTTTCAGAGCACACGGATGTGTCTAAAGCTTCACCGCTATTAGTAGAGACATCAATGGATTCACTGGTGGATGGACTTGATGCTTTATTCCCCAGCTCTCCAGCGCTCTTGGTCTCAGCGTTCTTGGGGTCCACAACCACTTGCAATTGTTGTTGTTTTCATTGTTTTCTCCTTTTTTTCTTGGTCAACGCAGGTGCTTCTAACGGCTCAGGACCTTGGGCTAGGTTGACTGCTGATGTGCTTGGTTGGGCCTCAGCATTTCCCTTCTCTAGAGTATCCTTACGGGACATGGCTGTGGCCTACTGAATAGCCTCGCTAGGTTGTGAGAGCACAACTATCTCCCTTTTCGAAGAGTCTAGCTCTTCAGCCAACTCCCTTGAGTTTAATTTTTTGTTGCCCTTTGCACCTTCACTTGTGTAGGTTGAGTAGCGGCACGAGGCTGCTGCTGCCATGCTTCCCATATCAATTTAGGTGAAGAGGATGTAGGAGATCTGGGACTCCTACGTGGGCTTGGCACTAACTGGAGAATTTGCTCGTGATTATTAGACAATTCTGTCATTAGCTTTGTTGAGTGATCAACCTTATCATGAGCAATGTTATGCCTATGATGCCTGCTATCCTCTTGGGGAATCAAAGGCTCCTTGGGCACTAGTGGCTTTTGCGTATCCTCAACGATTACACTTGATGTCTGCTTGTCAAGCACACTAGGCTGAGGATCTACTTTTAGATAGGTCATGTTTGGTTTCTTGACTTCAATCGTGTGGGGCTCAATCACTCCCATATTTTTGGTTCGAGACTTGGATTTTCGTTTAGGTTTCCTCCTACGCCTCTTTGCTTTTGACATAATTTGGGCGTCTGACAGAGGTGGTTTAGCAAGGGGTTTTGGTACCCAAATCCATCAGTTGCCTGCATAATACCCTTGAGCACGAAGCAATGCCTTGGATATCCATCGTGGCGTTGTGCTAGCTCTCCATCGATGCCTTTGCCTATAAGGCTTGGGCTTCTTTCGTGGTCTTCTACGATATTTTTGAGTACAAACCCTATCCTTGGCCTTGTCTCCTAACCTTTTTGTCTCAAGTATGGCCTCACTCACTGGTTCTCTCCGTTCAACCTGCGCTTGTAACATCTCTTTCAACAACTCCTTGCTCTCATTGCTAGGCTTGCTTGGTATGTCAGAATGCTCCTTTCCCTTCCCTCGAGGTTTAGTTAGGCCACCCTTACTAAAAGTTGTGATTATCCTCACACCTAGTAGTGTTAAGTGTATCCTCTGAGCTACGTAGTCAGCCTCACACTTGGTAGCCTTTTTGAAGGGCCTTCCTAGGAGGATTTCCTTTCCACCATTCTTGCTATTGGGAGGAACATAAAACAGGAGTGGCAAGCTTTCTGTTTCAATAGTTACAAGGATTCTGAACTTCCCTAGAAGTGCTTGTGGGTGTTCCCCGTAAGGGTTAAAAGTTGCATCAGTCGGTTTGAGCTCTGGTTGACCTAGTAGAATCCATGCTTCGTAAGTCAAGATATTGAAATCTGCTCCTTCATCAATGAGAGCATCAACACTATGCTCTCTTTCTGTGGTGAGTTTGACCCTAAGATAAGCAGGTGGTACTATGTCTTCATCTTCTGGGTCTTGGCTTGTAAATTTAAGCCTTCTGACAAATGCCCTTGAGTTCCCACTTGCATGGCCAGACATGGATTCTCCACCAATGTCTTGGGTTGTCTATGCAGTGTTGCTCAAGGTACATCTCTCGTCAAGAGTGGTATGTCTAGTAATCTTGGCATTTGTAGCTCTCTGATGTTGCATTTCGCTCTGACTAGACATGATATGAACACAATATCTTTGTGTTCTAGTGATGTGGCCTTTTTGCCCTTGATGGCTAGATTGGCCCGTTGAGGTTCTAGGGTCTCCGTTTGTCTCTATTCGGGTATGGGCTTTTGGCTACTCTTTTGCAAGTGAGAACCCATGCTCGTGTAGAGCCATTACTTCACTAGGGTCCAATTTGGAAGACCTGTCACGGTGCGCGTTTTCTCTCCAACCTACTTAGGGGAGGTGCGGAGGGGGGCAAAGCCCCCTCTGTGGGGGTCTGAGGGGGGCAGTCCCCCCTGGCCCGTAGGGCCGTTACAGTAGACGCCATATGCAATTTGGGGGACAGTTTATAGCCAAATTTTAAACTACGTGCTCTAAATTTTAGCCGAGTGATGGATCTGTGATGTGCCTTTAGCTCTACGTAGCCTTTGGGGTCAATCTCGGGGTTTAGATGTGTCAAAATTTGTGTTCTAGATTCCTGTCTGATTTTGACTTTTTTTTTTGTCTGATTCTCAAATGTCCGATTTTCAGGAGTCCGATTGTCAGAATCGGACGTCCGATTTTGGGTTGGTCCGATCGGCCCAGTGGTCCGATTTTGGTCACGTCCGATTCTAGGAATCGGATCGAAAAAGTGGTCCGATTTTCAAAGTGGTCTGATTTTGGGAATCGGATCGGACAGGGTGGTGGTCCGATTTCGGACTAGTCCGATTCTGGGTGGTCGTCTGATTTTGGGTGGTCCGAGTGTCCGAGTGTCCGAGTCGAACGGGTCGGTCCGAGTGGTCCGATCGGCCGAGCGTCCGAGTGGTCCGAGTCCGAGTGTCCGAGTGGTCCGAGCGTCCGATTCTCAAAATTGGACAGGTTGGTCCGATCGGACGGTTGTCCGAACGTCCGATTCTCAAAATCGGACGTTCGATTCTAGGACTCGGACGGCCTGGTCCGACGGCGCGGACGATGGCTTGCGAGTTGCACGCAATGCCTCTATGCTGACGTCTACTATACCAAATCGTCCATCACCTTCCAGATAGGTGCAGGACACTACAAGGGAATGCCAGACATGCTTGGAACCACTGTGGTGCTCGAATCAAACGGCACTCCAAGGATCTGTGCCCCTATTTCCCTGTTTTAGCCTGTTATATAGCAACAGAGAACCCTATTGTTTGTTTCTTTTTCTTTGTTTTTACCTATCCTAATGCATCCAATCACAAAGTAAATTCCTACACTACTTCATTCCACAACATAAATCTCAAGAAAGCAAAACACCTACTTGCCAAGGAGATCGAATACCATCTTCAACCCCCTCGCTTCCTACCTATCTACCTCAAGCACCGGTTCGGGGAAAACCCTACTCCAGTGCTCGATTCAAAGCATGCAAGCGCTCAAGGCTTGAATTCGTTGGTCCCAGCAACGGAACCAAAATGTGGGAGCTTTCACTCAACCACCAAGACCCACGGACCGCTTATTGTTTCAAGCGTTCCAAGCCGAGCACTAATGGCTACCTCTCACATAACCGACGCGCCATCCATATCTACGGGTATAGTGAGCTTACCTCCGTGCCATTCGAGTTACCTCCTCTCCCGCGCACTCCGGTAGCTCCACGATCCAAGTGCAAGCTTCAAGCAAGCTCCATCCTCAAGCTCCATGCTCCAACCTCCATTGCCGCGAGCAAGAGAAGAGAAGAGAAGAGAAGAGAAGAAGAGAGGAGAAGATGGAGAGCTTCTCCTCCTCGGTCCCTCACCCTCACACACTCACTCCCTCACACTCTCACACTCCCTCTCTCAAGCACAAGCTCAAGCAAGCAAGAACAAGAAGAAGAAGAAGAAGAGGAGAGCTAATTTTGGCCACACACAAGAATGAGCTTCTCATTCACTTTTCAACTTTATATACAAAATCCTAAATCCCTTTTGGGCGGTCATCCCCTTTTCCCCTTTTTTACATGGCCGGCCGTAGCCTAGGCCCTTTTCCCTATTGTCCTTCTGTCTTCCTAGCTTCCTTTCCACCGCCCGTCTACATTTACAAATTGCATGGGTGAGAGCCCGACGCTCCTTGAATTAAACCATGATGCGCTTGTGCTCTTATACAATAGTTGGACTTGCGCTTTTCCTCGTGTGCCTTTGTCTTCTGTTTCTCTTTGCCTTGGCCTTTGTCTTTACCTTCTGTTTTAGCTTTCCGGATTTTCCACCGCCTGGCACTCTTTTACAAGATTTCAGGGTGCGTCTTTATATTTTAAAATGTGCATTTTCCCTTTTGCATTTCCCTTGGACTTTTAAGGTTGCCCTTGCACTTCTGGCCTTTTCTCCTCTTCTTTCTTCGGTCGGGCTACCTTTTTTCCGCCTTTGACCTGCATCTTTTTTATTTCCTTTTGCTTTCTTCGTGTTGGGGTTAACAAGAGAAAAGTGCACTTTGAAAATTCATGTCTCTTCTCTTAGTTTGTTATTTCTCAAATTTCACGTTCTCGTGTAGCTTTTCTAATTGTTCAATTCTTTCATAATGCCATAATTTAGTATTCCCTACCCCATCAATACTAATTATGGGTACTGTTGCATGGTAGGTACCCACAATGAAGGCAAGACAGGAAAAAGGCGGTAAGCTTCCGTTCATCGAAGAAGAACAAGCCAATTATGGGATAAGTGTGGAGACACGAGGATTTAATCAATTCACCTTCAAGCACACTCTAAACCTGGATGAAGCCATCCTAGAGGAGCCAACAGTAAAGCAGCTGGTGGACAAGTGTACTCTCCGGAAGCATGTGAAGAAAGTGGGACAAGCAGTGGATTACAGTGCTTGCACAGAGTTCTTGAGGAGTTTTGATGCTTGTAGGAACTGTGGCACAGTGACAGTAAGAAGAGGGGATGTTGCCCACCAAGTGGAGGTACCAGTTAACGCTGAAGTGTTGGAGAAGGGGATGAACAGGAGTGAGGTGCGCATAGTGGGTGGAGTAAGTTTGGGAAACAACCCAAACTTAGAAGTAAAGATGCAAGCAAAGATGGTCCACACCCTCTTCTCAGGACAAAGATACAATGCTTTGATGAATAGGATCAGTGTCCCAGTGTTGGAAAGCATAGCGACAGGGTCCCCTGAGGAAGTGGATTGGAACGGGTTCATAATACAGACCATCAAGACAGCAGTAAAGTCCCTTGCTATGGGTACAATAGGAGCTAAAGGAGAGTCCCCAGCCTCTATAGCAAGATCAGCCCGCAAGAAGTCCTCTACCAAGGCTTTTATCATCAGATATGGTGGTGTACTGTGTTGACATATCGAGCTCCACTCGTGATACGCCAGGGTGACCGTTGTGTATTTATGTCACCGACTTGTCAGTTGCAGATGCGGTTGGTACACCGCCCCTGAATAATAGCTACATGATAGCTATCCTTATCTACTCTAGTTCGTGGCTCAGTTAGTATGCCACCTTAGTTAGTTGAGTTTGGTTTGAGACCCATATCTAGGGTTCTTCTATTTCTTTGTACTTGAGTTCTTTTGGCTTACACAACTAAGAAGAGGAAAACTGTTTTCAGCCTCCACCCTTGTGTGTATTCCCCCATTGTGCAAGCAAGAAAGCTACAAGTGAGACTCCTTCCTTCTCTCCCACAATCTTGACATGGTATCAGAGCCTTGTTCGTGGTAAGGAGCTCAAGCAAGCAAGCCAAGCTCGCGGTGTTCTGGTAAGAGGAGCAGTGTTGCTTTCATTTTTTGTTTTGGGAGCAGATCTCTGCAGGTAGCACAGCCGGAAAGTGCAGGAGTGCATTGTCTCAGGTTGAGACGCCCTTCGCGGTGAAGCAAGAGGGCAGTATATGCTGCGGGACAAGGGCTTTAGCCCTTGGCGACCTTATTTTTTTGATTTGAGGCCATTTCGGGGCCTGTTTTGGAGGCGGAAGTTTTCTGCACGCACTCAGGAAAAGGCCCAGTTTTATGCTGTGCAGCCACTGCTCTACAGGTCGATGAATAGTTACTGTAAAAATTGCATTGTATGTTTGTGCGCAGAGACATTGGGAGTTACAGAATCATCCCTGTTGCCTGTTGATGCAAGATCGTCACTAGGAAGTGACTGTGTGGTCAAATACCACTTTCGCCAGTTTTGCAGATTTTCCCTTGTGAGGGTGAAGCTGAGTTTTTGCAGTGACAGAATTTTTTGCAGTCTTCTGTAATGGCATCTGATTCTCTTTCACAGATTGTCACTGAAAAGCTTGACAAGAACAACTTCCAAGCATGGAAGTTTAGAATGACGAATTTCCTTATGGGAAAAGGATATTGGGAATTTGTTGCAGGAAATGAAGAAGAACCAGTTCTTCCTGATGTTCCCAATCAACAGCAAATGCAGGCATTTAAAGCATGGCATGAGAGAGCCAGGAAAGTTATGTACTGGCTGTCTATCAACATTTCAGACTCTATGATTGTGCATATTCAGGATGCAAGTACGCCAAAGGAGGCATGGGATACTCTGTCAAAGATGTATAGCACAAATACGCAAGCCAGGAAAATGCAGCTCAAGCAAGAGTTGCACAATGTGCAAAGAGAAAATATGAGCATCAATGACTACCACATGAAGGTGAAGAAGATTGCAGATGCACTTGCTTCCATTGGGTCGCCAGTGGAAGATGATGATTTAGTTTCTATGACCTTGAATGGTCTAGGAAAGGATTATGCGCAGTTTCGGACATCCATTTCCGTCCGTGAAAGATTTCCTGATTTTGAGGAGTTGATTGCTCTTCTAATTTCTGAGGAGTAGAGAAATGGTGGTGTATCTTCTTCAGGAGGAACTTCAAAAGAAACTGTCTTCTACTCAAATGCTGGAACAGGTAGAGGCAGAGGTAGAGGAGGCCGATTTGGAGGCCGTGGTAGAAATCAGAATATGCAGCAAACTCAAGAAAACCAGTCCTATGGAGGAGGACGTGGTAACTCTAGAGGCAGGGGGAGCCAAAGAAGTCGTGGTGGATGGCAAAGAGGCCAAAATGCAAACAGTAATGTTGAATGCTACTATTGTGGTAAAATGGGTCATATGGCTAAAGACTGCTATAAAAAGCAGAATGACATCATGAATGGAAAACTGCAACAAGGGAATTATGCATCTTCTAGTAGATAGGGTGATGACAGAAATGAGCATTTGTTTATGGTGTAGCACATGAACAATTCTGTGACAAGTGCCCAAGAAAGAAATGATGTATGGTATGTTGACTCAGGTGCATCAAACCACATGACAGGTCATGCAGAATGGATGGAGGATGCAAGGAAAATGGAAAAACCAGGATTTGTGGAGACTGGTGATGATACTACACATCCGATTGTGCAGATTGGAAAAATTCCTTTGTCTATACAGGATGGGAAAAAGAAATACATGTCCAATGTATTTCATGTCCCGAATATCACCAAGAATCTGGTTTCTGTTGGTCAAATGGTTGAGCAGGGCTTGCAGGTCAGATTTAATCCTCATGGATGCTTTGTTGAGGATATGAAAAATAAAGGTCGCTTGATAGCAAAAGGAAAGAAGAAGGGCAGAATGTTTACCTTGGATGCAGACATGTCTGAATTGAGTGCAGCAATGTTTGCACATGGGACCGGTGTAGTTGCAGATATTGATATCTGGCATAAACGCATTGGTCATGTTAATGTACAGCGACTTAAATCAATGCAGGTCCAAAATATTGTTGTAGGATTGCCTAAATTCAAGGTTGCAGAAATGCATAAGGTATGTGAAGCCTGTCAGTTTGGAAAACAGGCAAGGAAACCATTTCCTAGACATGTTCAAGAGAGTAAGAAGCCATTGGAATTAATCCACTCTGATGTGTGGACTACTAAAGCTGCATCTCTTGGAGGCTGTCATTATTTTGTCACTTTTATTGATGACTATAGCAGAAAAGTTTGGGTGTATTTTATGAAAAAGAAAAGTGAAGTTTTTGGGCATTTCAAAACTCTTAAAGCTATGGTTGAAAAAGAAATAGGTCTGTAGATAAAATGCCTAAGGTCAGATGGAGGGGGAGAGTACCTCTCAAATGAGTTTGCAAGGTTCTTGCAGGAGCATGGCATAAAGCAGCAATATTCATGCAGTCATACCCCACAGCAAAATGGAATTGCAGAAAGAAAAAACAGACATATTGGAGAGGTGTCTCGTGCCATGCTCAATGAAAAAGACCTGCCAGATTTTTATTGGGCTGAAGCAGTTGCTACAGCAGTCTACATAATGAACAGGACTCCCACTGCAGCAATACATGGAATGACTCCAAAGGAGAGGTATACTGGTAGGAAACCAGATATTTCTCATTTGAAAATTTTTGGTTGCATTGCCTATGTACATGTGCCAGATGAGTTGAGATCCAAGTTGGATCCAAAAGCTGAGAAGTGCATCTTTATTGGTTACTCTCTGCAGCAAAAAGGGTATAGATGCTATAACCCTTCTACTCGTAAGTTTACAGTGAGCAGAGATGTTGTTTTTGATGAGATGAGTAGCTGGTATAAACCAGTCAATGTGATTGATGATGTAGATGCACAAAATAGTAATGCTGCACAGAATTCATAGCAGCAGTCACAAAATATTAGTGGACCTGGAGCGTCTTCTAGCAGTGGTTCACATTCTTCTCCATGGACAGGCAGATTGAGATCAGGAGAATCTTCTCAAAGCAATGTAGATAGTGGTATGCAGGTATCACGAAAAGGAAAAGAGAAGGTTGATCAGCCCATGTTTGATGTGAATGCAGGCCACTCTTATGTGGATGGTGAATCCAGTGGCTCAGAACAGAGCATTGATGATGAGTTGGGTATCCCCTCTATTGTTACACCTGGAGTAAGGAAGACCAGGGATGTTTTGAGAGCACCTGGGAGTGAACCCACTTTGCGCAGGTCTACCAGAGTTAGGTATCCTGTGGATAGGCTGAAATTTGATGGATTTACAGCCATTCACTATGCATATATGGTCAAGGTGATACAGGAACCAGAACCCACTTCTTTTGAGCAAGCCATGGGAAAAGAAAAATGGGAGAAAGCCATGGATGAAGAAATGGATGCCTTGGAAGCAAATGCTACATGGGAATTGGTACCTTTGCCTAAAGGCAAAAATGCAATTGGCTGTAAGTGGGTTTATAAGGTGAAGCACAATGCTGATGGTTCTGTGAACAGATACAAGGCAAGATTAGTAGTCAAGGGGTATGCACAAACATATGGCATTGACTATGAAGAAACATTCAGTCCGGTTGCAAGGATGGCAACCGTAAGAGCAGTCATTGCTATGGCTGCATCAAAGGGATGGTCTTTACATCAGATGGATGTAAAGAATGCCTTCTTGCATGGTGATTTGCAAGAAGAGGTCTATATGGAGCAGCCACCAGGTTATGTGCATGCTGTTCATCCTGAGTTTGTTTGCAGGTTGAAGAAAGCTTTGTATGGCTTGAAGCAAGCACCTAGAGCATGGTCTGACAAGATAGGACAGTATCTTGTCACTATTGGCTTTCAGATTTCCAAGGCAGATTTCTCACTTTATGTGAGAAAAACAGAGAAAGGTATTATGCTACTTGTCATTTATGTTGATGATTTGATTATGACAGGTGACAATAATGAAGATATCCTTCATGTGAAAATGCTATTGAAGCAAAAGTTTGAGATGAAGGATTTGGGAGAGCTGCGTTATTTCTTGGGCATTGAGGTGATTAGATCACCAAGTGGGATACAGCTCTTGCAGAGGCAGTATGGATTGGACATGCTGTCCAAATATGGGATGACAGGCTGTAAGCCTATTTAAGTTCCTTTGGAGCAGAATGTGAAGCTGAGCGCAGATGCAGGTGAGCTTCTGGAAGACCCTACTATGTACAGACGCATAGTAGGAAGCTTGATTTATATGACTATTACCAGGCCAGATTTGAGCTATGCTGTTGGATTGGTAAGTCAGTTTATGCAGGCTCCAAGGAAACCACATTTGGATGCGGCTAGATGCATACTTAGGTATGTGAAGTCCACATTGCAGTATGGACTATTTTATGAGACTGGGGTTCAGATACAGTTGCATGGATACACTGATGCTGATTGGGCTGGTAGTATTTCCGATAGACGATCTACCAGTGGATATGTGTTCTCTTTTGGGAGTGCTGCAGTCACTTGGAGCAGCAAGAAACAGCCTACAGTTGCCTTGTCGAGCACAGAGGCTGAGTACAGGGGTGCAGCAATGGCTGCATGTGAGGTAGCTTGGTTGCATAAGCTACTTTATGATATGCATCAGTCTACAAATGGGCCAGTTGTCATTTATTGTGACAACATGAGTAGTATACACTTGGCAAATAACCCAGTCTATCATGCTAGAACAAAGCACATTGAGGTGCATTATCACTATGTGCGAGAGAGGGTTTTACTAGGTCTTATTGATCTAGTTTATGTCAGCACAGAGGATCAGGTAGCTGACATATTTACGAAGGCATTGGGCGCAAAGAAGCTGCGCAAGTTCAGAGACCTGCTTGGTGTGCAGGAATTGGGATTGAGCTCGAGGGGGAGTGTTGAGATATCGAGCTCCACTCGTGATACGCCAGGGTGACCGTTGTGTATTTATGTCACCGACTTGTCAGTTGCAGACGCGGTTGGTACACCACCCATGAATAATAGCTACATGATAGCTATCCTTATCTACTCTAGTTCGTGGCTCAGTTAGTATGCCACCTTAGTTAGTTGAGTTTGGTTTGAGACCCATATCTAGGGTTCTTCTATTTCTTTGTACTTGAGTTCTTTTGGCTTACACAACTAAGAAGAGGAAAACTGTTTTCAGCCTCCACCCTTGTGTGTATTCCCCCATTGTGCAAGCAAGAAAGCTACAAGTGAGACTCCTTCCTTCTCTCCCACAATCTTGACATACTGATGGCCATTATTCACGAGGCCACCAAGGAAGTAGGGGGAATTGAAGAGATAGTAGCACCCTCCCAACCACTGCACCATGAGAAAGACAGATCCAATGAATGCACCATGAGTGACAGATAAGTTCCTAAAGCACCATCCACTCAAGTCAAAGCTAGGGCACAAGGAAAGGCGAAGATTGCCAAGATCCAAAAACAAAAGAAGGAAAAGATAAGCAAGGAAGAGAAAGCTGATTTGAAAAGAGCACAAGAAGAGTCCAAGAGAATGGAGGAGGAACGAAGGAGAAAAGAAGAGGAAGAACTTGAAAGGATTAGAGAAGAGTCAAGAAGAGTCGAGGAGGAGAGGAAGAGAAGAGCTGAAGATGAAGTTGAAGAAACGAGGATGAAGGAAGCCGCATTTGGCAGAGGCAACTCACAGGTCCGTGGAAGAGACCCATGGAGGGGGAGAGATGAGCCCACTGAGCCTGCATCATGAGGTTGGAATTAGTGGCAGTGTAGAATTAGCCCCAGTGGTTGCAGGAAAGGGCAAGGCCCCACTGCATCCCCTCCCCTCTTCTTTTTTGTGCCACTCCCAAATAAAACCACACCCACCATGATACTGGAGTTGGTGCCAGCTGTGGACACGACTCAATTAATGGCAATCATACAATGCATAGCTAACAAAGTGGCAAAGATTTCCCCTGAAGTAGAAACAAAGAGGCCAGTGCAGCAGATGCAGAATCACGATGAGACCCTAAGCGATAGAAGCTGGAAGCATCAACTACTAACGGCCCCTCTCATAGCATCACCAGCACAGCAGTAGACTATGACATATATGTGGCTGAACTCCTCACTTAGTTGAGCAAGGCCAGAGTGGAAAAGAAAGCGGCCTTGGTAGAGCTCGACGTTGAAAAGGAAACCTCGACGGATTTGAGGCTCAATGTGTCCAAGCAAGCCGCAGATCATCAAAAAGAGCTTAAGGCCCTAAAAGAGTAGTTGGATGCCAAGACCAAGGAAGCCCAAGAGAGTGAGGATCATTTGAGGTGAAGATTGGAGGAGGAAGAACAGGATGCATTAGCTCTTCTAAAGAGTCAAAAAATGTTAATTCAGCAGTATGATGAGCTAACAAAAAGGATCGCTTGCTTGGAGAAGCACTGGTAGGAAGAAAGCCAGGAGTCAAAAGAGCAACGTCAAGAGGAAGAGGACGCCCTAGCATTCCGACTGTGGTATGAAATAGAGGAGCAAGAAAGACTAGATGGAGAGATCCAAGTCTTAGAGCAAGAAAGGCAGGATGCCACAGAAAGAAGCACACATGAGCTGAAAGATGACTTGGAAAACACAAAAAGCGATGTGGAAGCTCTCATGGCTATGGCAATAATATAAAGAATACTACACTTTGCAGGGTTAGAAAGCTGTGAGTAGATCTGGGAAGAACTATCAGAGAGATTCGCAGAGGCAGAACTACAGTTTACCATTGCAAAACAAGGAAGGAAGATAGCAAAAGAGCAGTTGAACTGCCGCAATAAGGAGAAGATGCAGATGCTAGACTTAGTGAATGAGCAACAACAGGTGATAATGATGTTGTCTTGAGAAATGGAGGGAAGGAAAAAGATGGAAGAAAAGGCATGGCAATGGAAGCAGCACAACTTTGAAAGAGTGCATGGACTAACAGAATGCCTGGTGGCAAGTGAATGCAAAAGAATGTTCGCAGAATCAAGAGCAGAGGCTGTTGAAGTGTGCTCAGACACTTAGAGACAAGCCTTCTTGAGCACGGTGCTAAATGTCACCCAAGTTGAAGGTGAGGACTCAATGGAAAGGATGAAGAGGAAGTTAGAATTGACATCTCATGCCTTGAGATACAACCTTCAAGAACACACCCTTCCAATCGGCATAGGTATTACTATGGCACAACAATACAGTTACCTACGACAAGTCAGCCTTTCCATTGACGAGCTTAGGGAACTAAGGTTTGAAGAACAAGTGCAATAGCCACCACCTGAAGACCAACCAGCGCGGCAGAGCCAGCCAAGAAGAGGGGCTGGACTATGAGCAAGAATTCAAGGAAGAACATCACAGAGAACCCAATCCGCCCCCTGCCTGAATTGCCACCGAAAGAGCCAGAAGGGGCACAAATTCATGAACACGTAATAGCATCCCAAAGAAGAAGGTAAGAGCTTGCAGAGCAAGCCCAGAGGAGAGCAAGAGTATAGCCATAGAAACTCCCTGAAGAGCCCATGCCGATACGCGAGGATCCCCATCCCATCAACTGGTCTCAGGAGTTGACTATATGGCAACAGCAGGAGTTCCAGACATGACCATTTGAGCTGTCCTTTTCTTATCCACGAGCTCTGGATCATGTTCTACCCCTAGAGATGGTGGCAAGAATCAACATAATGGCTAATGACCTCGCCAACAGATGGGTAGAGGAGAGAAACATTTCGATTACCAGATGGAGGCAAGAACCAAGGCGGGACAAAGTATTTGGATGTGTTGCATATGTTCATGTGCCAAATGAGCTATGGAAGAAGCTTGATCCAAAGGCAAAAAAATGTATTTTTATTGGATACTCTTTAGAGTAGAAAGGATATTGCTATTATAACCCTGTCACACAGGTGAGTTCAGAGTGAGTAGGGATGTTATCTTTGATGAGATGGGAAGCTGGTATGCACATGATGGTGATGTATTAGATTATGATAATGATCAAGACAGTTATGTGCAGAAAGAAAAACAAGAATCACAAAGTCTTAGTGGACTAGAAACATCATTAGGTACTATACCTACAGTGAGCCCTTGATCTGGGAGACTAAGGAGTAGGCCCACATCTTTAGGTGGATCTATAAGTGTTGCAGGGAAGGAAAAAGGAAATAAGAAAGTGCTGGATGGTAATGATGCATCTACCAGTCATTTGGGATTTGATGGAGATTCTAGTGGTTTGGAGAGTTTGGATGATGAGCTTGGTATTCCTTCGGTCAGGACACCAGGTGTACAGAGAGCTCATACTAATGTAAAGGCTCCATTGAGTGATCCGGTGGTATGCAAATCTAGTAGGGTCAAATACCCAGTTAAAAGATTTGGCTTTGAAGGTTATGCAGCTCACCATTATGCTTATATGGTGAAACTAGTTGAGGATGTTGAGCCCACTTATTTTGAGGATGTTGTTGGTCATGCTCATTGGGATGCAGCAATGGATGAGGAGATGGCTGCATTAGAAGCCAATAAGACTTGGGATTTGGTATTCTTACCTAAGGGTAAGAAAGCTATTGGCTGTAAGTGGGTTTACAAAGTCAATCATAATGTAGATGGTTCAGTTAGCAGGTATAAAGCTAGGCTGGTTGCAAAAGGCTATGCTCAAACATATGTCATAGATTATGAAGAGACATTCAATCCAGTTGCTAGGATGGCAAGTGTTAGGTGTGTGATTGCCTTGGCAGTAGCCAAAGGTTGGAGTTTGTAGAAAATGGATGTTAAGAATTCCTTCTTGCATGGTGAATTGCAAGAAGAAGTGTATATGGAGCAACCATCAGGTTATGAGGATTTAGAGCATCCCACATATGTATGTAGGTTAAACAAGGCGCTCTATGGGTTGAAGCAAGCACCTAGAGCATGGTCTAACAAGATTGGAGAGTATCTTGTCAATATTGGATTTTGTATTTCTACTGATGATCACTTACTTTATGTGAGAAAGGGAGATGCAAGTTTGTTCATCATAGTCATCTATGTGGATGACTTGATTATTATAGGTGACAGTGACAATGGGATTGCTGAAGTTAAGGACTTCTTGAAGAAGTTTGAGATGAAAGATTTGGGTGAGCTGAGATACTTTCTTGGTATTGATGTGATTAGATGTGATGATGGTATATGGCTATCCCAAAGGCAGTATGGCTTAGATATGTTATCCAAGTATGGTATGACACCATGTAAGCCTCTTTCAGTACCATTGGAGCAAAATGTGAAGTTGAGTGCTGACTTTGGGGGTGAGATAGAAGACCCTACTATGTTCAGAAAGATAGTAGGGAGTTTGATTTACATGACTATCACAAGGCCAAACTTGAGCTATGCTATTGGTCTTGTCAGTTGCTTTATGCAAATGCCTAGAAAGCCTCATTTGGATGTAGTTAGACATATATTGAGATATGTGAAGTCCACTTTACATTATGAATTTTTTTATGAGACAAGTAAGGATGTATAGGTCTTTGGATACATAGATGCATATTGGGCTGATAACATGTGAGACAGAAGATCTACTAGTGGATTCATGTTTTCCCTTGGTAGTGCGGCAGTTATATGGAGCAACAAAAAGCAACCTACAGTTTCTTTATCGAGAATAGAGGCTGAGTATAGAGGTGCTGCTATGGAAACATGTGAGGTGGTATGGTTGCAAAAGTTATTAAGTGATTTGGACATGCAGGGAGATGGTCTAGTTATCATTCATTGTGATAACATGAGCAGCATACAGCTAGCTAGAAATCCAATGTTCCATGCTAGGACAAAACACATTGAGGTGCACTACCACTTTGTGAGAGAGAAGGTACTTGTAGGAGAGATTGACTTGGTATATGTCAACACACATGATTAGATAGTTGACATTTTCACAAAGGCATTGGGTGCAGAGTGTTGAGATGACAAGCTCAACACATGCGGACATTGATGATGGACCGCCTGGTTAGATGGGTTCACACGTCTACACTTAGCATGTCGGTGGTCATTATGACTCTCACATGGCCACTGACTCATTACTTATTATATTCAGGTTGTTACACCTATTTACAGCTGGCATAGTTATAGCGCCAGTCGACTAGTGTAGTCGGTTATGCATTGTTTGACTTAGTAGGCCACTTTCCTTTTATGTTGTATCTTATCTATACTTTGAGTACATTGTAAAGAGTGTGGAAGAAGAAGAAGAAATCAGCAAGAAAACGTTTTGGCCTCCATCTCTCTTCTTGTCTCTTGAGTGAGCTTCTCCTTGTGCATTCTGTGTGTGTTCGGCGCAGCATCTTGAGCAACCCCCTCCACCACACGATTCTTGATACAGAGAAGCTTTGAAAGTTCCGAAGCTTACTTGGATTTGCAGAGATAGAGTTGAGCTTGAGGGGGAGTGTTGAGATGGCAAGCTCAACACGTGCGGACATTAATGATGGACCGCCTAGCTAGATGAGTCCGCACGTCTACACTTAGCACATTGATGGTCATTATGACACTCACATGGCCACTGACTTATCACTTATTATATTTAGTTTGTTACACCTATTTATAGTTGACAAAGATATAGCGCCAGTTGATTAGTGTAGCCAGTTATGCACTGTTTGACTTAGAAGGCCACTTTCCTTTATGTTGTATATTATCTATACTTTGTGTACATAATCAGATAGTTGACATTTTCACAAATGCATTGGGTGGAGAGAAGCTTTGAAAGTTCCAAATCTTACTTGGAGTTGCAGAGATAGAGATTAACTTGGTATATGTCAGCTCACATGATCAGATAGTTGACATTTTCACAAAGGCATTGGGTGCAGAGAAGCTTCGAAAGTTTCGAAGCTTACTTGGAGTTGCAGAGATAGAGTTGAGCTTGAGGGGGAGTGTTGAGATGGAAAGCTCAACATGTGCAGACATTGATGATGGACCGCCTAGCTAGATGAGTCTGCACGTCTACACTTAGCACGTTGATGGTCATTATGACACTCACATGGCCACTTACTTATCACTTATTATATTTAGTTTGTTACACCTACCTATAGCTGGCAAAGATATAGCGCCAGTCGATTAGTGTAGTCGGTTATGCACTGTTTGACTTAAAAGGCCACTTTCCTTTATGTTGTATCATATCTATACTTTCTGTACATGATCAGATAGTTGACATTTTCACAAAGGCATTGGGTGCAGAGAAGCTTCGAAAGTTACGAAGCTTACTTGGAGTTGCAGAGGTAGATATTGACTTGGTATATGTCAGCACACATGATCAGATAGTTGACATTTTCACAAAGGCATTGGGTGCAAAGAAGCTTCGAAAGTTCCGAAGCTTACTTGGAGTTGCAGAGATAGAGTTGAGCTTGAGGGGGAGTGTTGAGATGGCAAGCTCAACACGTGCGGACATTGATGATGGACCTCCTAGCTAGATGAGTCCACACGTCTACACTTAGCACGTTGATGGTCATTATGACACTCACATGGCCACTCACTTATCACTTATTATATTTAGTTTGTTACACCTACCTACAACTGGAAAAGATATAGCGCCAGTCGATTAGTGTAGTCGGTTATGCACTGTTTGACTTAGAAGGCCACTTTCCTCTATGTTGTATCTTATCTATACTTTGTGTACATTGTATAATGTGTGGAAGAAAAAGAAGAAACTTGTAAGAAAACGTTTAGGCCTCCATCTCTCTTCTTGTCTTCTTGAGTGAGCTTCCTCTTGTGTATACAGTGTGTGTTTGGCACAGCAGCTCAAGCAAAGTCCCCCCCACGCAATTCTTGACAGATCTTTGTCAAGATACCTTTTCGAAGGGACCCAATTCAACACCATTTTCAATTTCAAGGATGAATCCCTCCAACACCATCCTCAACAAGGGCATGTATACCAACTCCGAAGGCCACTCGACCACCAATACTACCACCTTCCAAGCTATCTACGACGGTGAGTGCCATGGGACTGGCACTCCGCTAGGAGGGGGTAATGTTTACTGCAACACCAGCAATAGGAAAAAGTGAGAAAATAGAAAAATTTGAGAAGTAGGAAAAGGCATAAGGAAAGCATGGAGAAGGTGTCCAAAAGAATAATAAGTCCGGAAAAAAATCCAAAAGCATGGAAATAACTGCCAAAATTCCGAGGCGTAGCCGCCGAAGTCCGGAGGAGTTAAAAGCAAGAAAGTGCACCTTTAAAATGCAAAGGCACTCTCAAATCCTTGTAAAAGAGTGCCAAGCTCCCTCCTGTGCAAATTTGAACTTAGAAGGGCGGTAGGACTAGCTAGGAAGTGAAAGAATGGAGAAAAATGGCCTAGGCCATGGCCGGCCATTTAAATTTTGGGGATGACCACCCGTGGGTAGTAGGGCATGTATATAAACTTGAAAAGTGAATGAGAAGCTCATTCTTGTGTGTGGAAAAAAGCTTCTTCTTCTTCTTCTCTTCTTCTTGCCTTCTTGCTCGTGCTTGAGAGAGGAAGTGAGTGAGTGTGAGGAGTAAGGGAGTGAGTGTGTGAGAGTGAGGGATCGAGGAGAAGAAGCTCAATATCTCCTCTCTTCATCTTCTTCTCTTCTCTACTCTTCTCTTGTCTCGCATGGCTATGGAGGATGGAGCTTGTTGGAGAGGGATTGAGGTCACTTAAGCTTTTATCAAAGATCATGGAGCTATCGATGTGCACGGGAGAGGAGGGTACTCGATTGGGCATCAAGGTAAGCTCACTAAACCCCATAGGTAGGGAGGCCGCGATGGCTATGTGAGAGGTAGCCATGGCTACTCGACTTGAAACGCTTGACCAATAAGCAGTCCATAGGTCTCAAGGGTTGAGCTTGAAGCTCCCTTCACAAATAATGGTCAAAGAAATCAGCATGTTGAGGATATGTTTGGACCTCAAGACCATGAAGAAAGTAGTGGTAATTATAGTCCATGGAGTGGCAAGTTGAGGGGTGTACAAAAGAGAGCAGAGATTGCACAAGGGAAGAAGCCTATGTGTGAAAGTTTGAGGATGAGTCTATGGATAATGATTTTGGCATACCTCATTTAAGAACTTCAGGGATAAAGAGTGCAGGAAAGTATGTTCCACCACATGTAAGAAAGAACAGTTGTTTGAGACACAGTGAGGTTTGTGTGGCTTCTACATAAACTTTCTAATCATCCCCAATGAATAATTGAGGTCCGGATGAGTAATGGTAAGATAGATCACGCTGCCCACCATTTTCTTGTTATACATTGTAACATTCTCTATCTCATTGCCAACATCAACTCCAAGCTTTACATTCTAATCTAACGATGTTTCCATGGGCTTAGAATCCATCATTCCATACTTGATTAGAATATCATGTGCATATTGTTTTTGTAGCAGCCAAATTCCTTGAGCTGTAGTGCTCAATGCCAAGAAAATATTTCAGCTCTCCCAAGTCTTTCACTTTAAACTTAGCCTATAAGATTACTTTAATTTCAACAATACCATGGTCATCATCTACAATAATGATCAAGTCATCTACATAAATAATAAAAAATACATAATCTATCTATATGTTTGCTTAGTGAGCAGACTATGATCTACATTTCCCATCTAAAATCCAATTTGCTATAAATATGAGCTAATCCAAGCATTCCATCCTCTCAGCGGCCTGTTTTAACCTATAAAGTGCCTTTTTCAGCCTACACACATGATTCAAGCAATCAGGATGATGTACATAACCCTTAGGCTATTCTACATACACTTCCTCAATCAAATATCCATTTAGAAATGCATTTTTGAATTCCATCTACCAAATCTTCCATCCCTTAGACATTGACAAAGGACAATTCTCATGATTACCATTTTTGCGACTAGACTAAATGTTTTCTCATAATCAAGACCATACTAATATGTGCATAACCTTTCGTGCTTTGTATCTCTCCAAAGATCCATTTGATTTGCATTTCACTTTGTAAACCCATTTATAGCCAATGTGTGTTTTTCCTTTAGGCAATCTAACCAAATCTCAAGTGTCATTTTTAGCCAATTTTGTTATTCGTTATCATGGATGCACACCAATTCTCATCATCAACTGCTTCACTAAACTTTGTAGGCTCTTTATGACCCATCATTTTAGTCATGTAAGCAAAGTTTCTAGTTGAATACCCATTGTAAGTTAGCCTATCAATAATCTTTCTGACTCTCTCTAACCTTATTGACTGTGGTGCACTATATGATTCCCTCTCATGAGGTGGTACATACCTACTTTGCATAACTCCAAGCATAGTAACAGACAGTATACCAAGTTCACTATCAAGGCTATCATTGCCAAGTGACTCATAACCAAAATTAAATGGCCCAGTAATATCTTCTCTCATGTCAATGGACATAGAACCATGACTATGCAAATGGCATGTCCAACGACTGCAAGTAGACACATCACCTATAGGTCCACTCACTATAGTACTAGTAGAAGGATAAATGTCATCATGAGTATTCTTGACTAGTTCATAAAAAACAACCACATTTGGATTGCCATACCATGAAAAGAACTCATCAAACACTACATCCATGCTAGCCAATGTCTCATGGGTAGGTGAATTGTAGCATTTGCAAGCTTTTTTGTCATGTGCATAGCCAATAAAGACACACTTAATAGCCTTCAAATCAAAGTTCTTCATCTTGTCATATGGCACATGTACATGAGCAATACATCCAAATACTTTAAGATGATTGACATTTGGTTTGGGTACTACATTGCCATAGCATCTGGCATGCATAAGGAGAACCAATGTAGAACTTTACTGACTCTTTCCATCCACTGGTTATGAGCTCTCTATTGCTCACGATTCAATTGTCCATCAGGTAACTTTGGTTCAGCTTCATCTCATGCACATAGATCCCAATAACCTCTTCCAATCATGAAGTTTTGCATTCTTAACTTCTATAGAGCAAAGTTCTTATTGTCAAGCTTCTCCTACACAATCTGAGTGATATTATTAGTTCCTCTTGCATTAGCCATAATCCTGCCAATTCAAGACAATGCAATTTCTTTTCAATTAGGCAACAGTAGTGCCTTTAAACTGTCTCCAAAAACCTGTTACAATTTACTAGTTGTAGTTGCAAATACCATTAACTTCTCAAGACATAAACCAAGCATATTTACTATAGTCAATGGTAGTGTAATCAAGCTCCAAGTTAGCAAATGAAATTCTAATTTGTAGCTAAAACATCCCATAAACATCTCCATACATGTACATGACACCCAAAGTTTCAATAACCACTGAAAGTATTCGATCGATATCAAAATACTTTATGGATAACATGTCCAAATTAGTGCTAGTTTTAAACTATATTATAGTAGCAAAATGATAGCTAAACTGAGCTCAACACAGGCCCAAATCAGCTCAAAAACATCTCAAGTCATCACCGCAACATTTCAACATCAAAACGTGTCCATATGAGCATTAGTAGATGCATAAAACTCATGCCAAAGTGTAGTGAACCCTTTCACAGTCAATGATAGACAAGTAGCCTATATTAACTAATAGTGAAAAAGTTTATAAAATAATTGAGGTATTCTCAGCTCAATAGCACCTCACAACATCTCAAATATTTTCCATAACGTTTGGGAGTCAACACATATCCATACAAGCATGAGTGATTGCATGTTCAACATGTAGACATGAAGAAGGACCTTCACTCTATTAATAAGCAACCAAAGGATTGTTGGGGTAAAGGGTAGTGCCCCTATCTGCCCGTAAGGGCCAAGATGTACATAGTACATATACCTATCTAAAACATAATTGAGGTACACTCTTCAGTACCACAAATCGTGTGTCTCTATCTCTTCTCTCTCTCTCAACCTGCGTCTCTACACAGAAGCTCCATTGCAGCTACCTCAACAAACTGGTATCAGAGCTTGGTTCAGGCAATTAGGAGCTTGGAATTTCTTCAAATGTAGGAGCTTGAAGTTGAAGAAGAGATTAATGTGAAGAGTCTACACGCACAGCAGCAAGGTTTGAACCTTCTTCTCTGAGCTTGAAGCTTCCCTCTTCATTAGATCTTGTTGACAAATATCCTTGGCCACTTGGGGACCCTCCCCATCATCTCCAACACTTGGACCAGCATTTTAATCCCTTTAGGGCTGAAGGTGCCATCGACATGGGTATGCAAATCTAGTTTTCAGCATGCTTAAGACCTACAACAACTGATCCTCTTCATTTGGCATCATGTCATCATGGTTGTGCTCCATACTTTGCATCTAATGCTTAACATTTAGCATTGAAGTGTAGTATTACGCTTGGGACTGATATACATTCAGCTTCAGGTCTAAAATACATAGTATTCAGATATTGTGAAAGATACGGGATCTAGGACATGGCAGTGAGTTATGGTGGATGGAAGGAGAAGTGTGGACTCATGATGGAGAAGACAAAGACACTGTTTGTTACACAAGTGAATTAGGTTCCAAGATTGAGACTTGGACTCATAAACACAATCTTGTGTATGTGGACAATGACACTGACACTTCACTGAAAAGAAAAGAGTACTATCATTGCATTAAGAAAAGGAAGCAAGTACAATGCTTTATAGGAAAGTAGGAAACTGCAGTAGGCACCACTGTGCATATGGGATAGGTAAGCCTGCATGTCCTTGGCCCTGAAGCTCCATACAAAGAGACTGTTTAGTGAGTGTTGTGGGAGCTTTCACTCAACCGCTAAGACCCACGGACCGCTTATTGATTCAAGTGTTCCAAGCCGAGCACTAATGGCTACCTCTCACATAGCCGACGCGCCATCCATATCTACGGGTGTAGTGAGCTTACCTCCGTGCCGTTCGAGTTACCTCTTCTCCCGCACACTCCGGTGGCTCCACGATCCAAGTGCAAGCTTCAAGAAAGCTCCATCCTCAAGCTCCACGCTCCAAGCTCCATTGCCGCGAGCAAGACAAGAGAAGAGAAGAGAAGAGAAGAAGAGAGGAGAAGATGGAGAGCTTCTCCTCCTCGGTCCCTCACCCTCACACACTCACTCCCTCACACTCTCACACTCCCTCTCTCAAGCACAAGCTCAAGCAAGCAAGAAGAAGAATAAGAAGAAGAAGAGGAGAGCTACTTTTGGCCACACACAAGAATGAGCTTCTCATTCACTTTTCAACTTTATATACAAAACCCTAAATCCCTTTTGGGCGGTCATCCCCTTTTCCCCTTTTTACATGGCCGGCCGTAGCCTTGGCCCTTTTTCCCATTGTCCTTCTATCTTCCTAGCTTCCTTTCCACCGCCCATCTATATTTACAAATTGCACGGGTGAGAGCCCGGCGCTCTTTTACAAGATTTCAGGGTGCACTTTTTTATTTTAAAATGCGCCTTTCCCCTTTTGCCTTTGCCTTGGACTTTTAAGGTTGCCCTTGCACTTTTGGCCTTTTCTCATTTTCTTTCTTCAGTCGGGCTACCTTTTTTCCGCCTTTGCCCTGCGTCTTTTCCACTTCCTTTTGCTTTCTTCGTGTTGGGGTTAACATTACCCCCCTCCTAGACGAGTGCCAGTCCCATGGCACCCACCGTCGTAGGTAGCAGGCTCTGGCATGCACCAAAGACGTGGGTAACAAGGACGCCAGTGGTTTCCATGGAGGAGTGTTGGTGGTGGTGTGGCAGAAGGTCCTGGGGGCCTATTGGTGGCCAAGGTGGCTAGTGGAAGATTGTTGGAGTGGGTGGTTGCATTGATGGCCATCACGAGTGTTGTTTTGTTGGGGATTCTTCACATGATGATCCTTTTTGGGCCTGTCGAATGGTAAGGGATAAGCATTCAGAGTTGGGTGTTGATGAAGATCGAACGACACTTTTGTTGGAGTCTTCAACACCTGCAATTTGAAAACCTCTCGGGTGGTCTCTCCCTAAGGGGTAGTGCTAGTCTTCTTATCGTGCACAAGACATATTTGATTAGTTTGGGAGACAGGTCAAACTCTAAGCAAGCTGAGAGTATTATCCTGCACTTGAGGACCCAAACTGTGTATATACTTTGGTGCATATATTAGGTGAGTGCTCGTGCATACTTAGATATTACGTAGTTAGAAGATCATGGGCTAGTTTCTCGTAACAATGTGTGGATGAAGCAAAGTTGTCCATATTGAGAATAAGTACACATGAAGGTATATGAGACATCTTTCGCATTGTGATTGTACGATGGAGCATAATTGAATACAGGGACACCGCTCTTTCGGTAGCTGGAAGCTATTGGACTTGCCTGATGAATACGGTGTACTTTTCATGGCCAATCGTGCGGTGCTTATTCACCACTGATTGCAATGGTACTAAGGTAGGGTGTAAAAGAAAATTGTGCAAGTGGGTCAGGGTGACAAGTCTAACCCTAGGCGAGACAAGCTCCCCAGGTATGTCCTGCCCTTGAGGTGCCCTGACAATTGTGGGTGATTGTAAGGGGCTAGGGGACTAGGGATGAAGCCGGCCGACCAAGGTCACCAGACGTTCCTAAATTGAGGACCCCTAGGTGCTGTGCTGTGATCGTGGGTGCTCATTTCTTTTCCTTTTCTTTTCCTTTCTTTTCGTTTCTTTTTCTTTTTCTTTTTCTTTTTTTTCTTTTTCTTTTTTCTTTCTTTCTCTCTCTCTCTCTCTTTTTTTTTTGCCTGAGTACAACCATTACAATATGTTGAGGCTATCAGCCTTTCAATGGGTTGGAAAATGTCAAGTTTCGAAGGCTTTGAAAATGAATAGTACAATGATGATGGTGCCCTAGCCTCGTTGTTAGAGAAGCAGTTGGCGGAAGGGGGAGATACACTTGAGCTATTGCAACCCTCCTTGCGGCACATGCGATGTGGGTACAATTGAGGTGACGGCTGCCATGAGCCAACTATAGAGCTTGACCCAAAAAGGGGGCGTGGCCCAGGAATGTTTTGTGGGCCATGCAATGTGGCCGGTTGGCAAGGGTACTTTCGACAGCATGGCTTTGCCGGCTCGTTGTGGGGTTGTGGGTGTTGCGGTGATTGGGCATTGAACATTTTCACACAAGGACCTGTATTATCATGCATCCACTTGTCGCTTCATGAGAGCATATGCATTGTGTATGCCGCAACTATAATAATCCAGTGCAATGCAAGGAGACATCACTTATTTGAATTCTATGGTGTTGTCTAGACATTTATCACCTGCGCTTTATTAGCTTTTTTTCTTTTGCTAAAGATGTAGCATATATTAAACGTAGATATGGTAAGTTCATACAAGTCAGGAACATGTCAACACTTAACAAGTCGGGAACACTTAAAAACAAAAAATCCTGGCCAGTCACCATGTGATAAGCCCTTCATGCATTATGGGCTACTCGATCTGTACGAGGCGGGGCGATTCTGGATGGCTGGGTGACTGGGGCTCTACTGGTGTGGGGCTCCCACGGGGGTGAGCAGGGAACATGTCGGCCGGGATATGAATGGTGTAATCCCGACTCGCTATCGTCTCCAGAATTTCTTTAAATAATTCATTAAATTCTTCTCTTTCCCGAGCTGCCCTTTCTGCCTTTGAGCGTCTGGGGCCCGAGCAGGAGCTGGGAGTGCGCACCACTAGTGCTATGGCCTGTTGTAGGTTTCGGGTCTCGACCTTCTGAACTCGAGGGTTCTTGGGCCTTCGCCCTGGGCAATGTCGCTTAGGGCCCCGCTTCTTGGCATACCTCTTGATGGTGGGCACATAGCGCTCTGGTGGAGGGGCGCGTGCCACATGCTCCCGCCTTCTGCGAAGAGCGTCCTTGCATGCTAGATCCCCATGATTTTCCATGCGTTCCGCCAAAAAAGGAAACCTGCAAGGTGCGAACCAAGGGTTAGACCTTGATACAGGATACCATTGTTCGCACGGAAGGGATTTTAGTGTGGTTTATGAAGCGTATATGACAAGAAGGGGAGGGGTGAGGCATGCGGTGTTTGTTGTAGGGGAATGGTCCCCATGTTGATGTTCGTGTTGCCTCCAGTCAGTAGCGGATATTAGTTTATGCTAAGTCTCGTGGACTGGTTGTCGTGGAGTGGGACAGGGTACTTCCTCGGAAGGATAGACCAAAAGGGAAGAAGGTGTATGGGAAGGGACTACACCCTGTCTACACCATCAGAGTTGTTGGTCAAGGCCTCCTATGGCGGCAATATGGGTTGCATGCCCTTCACTTGGAGGTGGGGCTGGTCACCCGACTTTTAAAGGTGTGATATGAGGAGGACCTGAGGAGTTTAGCCTGTCAAACCCAACTCTTCTCCCAGTGCTTGACTATCATTGCTTGTGTGTGTGTTGATATTGTTTATACATGGTGACACAAAAATCAGTGTTTATTTATATACATATCTATGAATCCATGTCACATCACAAAGATAAGAACCAAGTGTAGAACTCAGGGTTGTACCGGAGCATGGCACACGCATCTAGTATTCGTGGCAGCTGACTTAATACTGATAGATATTTTGCCACGTCGAGTAGCATGGAACCTTGACCGAGTCTACTGGCAATATGCAACTCCTCTTCGGTGAGAACCTTATCAATCAAAGGGCCCTGTAGCCTAGTCCCAGCCAAGTCCGCACCCCAAATGTCAATGAGCACTCGAAGGGAAGTTGGTGCCACGTAGGTTGGGTCTCTTTGAGACCGCCATTTGGCCAATCGCTCTTCTGAGACCGTCATGATCTGAGCCCCTAGTTTGGCCATTACGACGCGGCTTTTGCACCAACGCCGCTCAAATTGACTCTGGCCTGCTGACAGTCGCTTTAGTAGCTCTATGTCTACGAGATTCGGTCGACAGAGCACTTCATTGAACGTGACGGTTAAGCGTAGTTCGTCGGCCTCCTCGTCAGGGATGAGTCGCATCTGTTCATGCAGGAGCCTGTCGTAGTGCCCGTTAAGATGTTCTTGTTCTTCCCATGAGAGAGGAAAGGTCAAGTACTCTCCAAGCTGCTCCTTGGGGATCGTGCCCACGTCCGCAAGGACGTAGACACGTGCGACCACTTTGAGCTTAGCCTCCAACTCAGTTAAGCATTCTGCGATATTTCTATGTTCAACGAGGGCTTGCTCGGTTGCTATCTCATGCAAAGTTCTAAGAGTTTCCTTAGGCTTTAGCATGGCTGGGGGCTCAGGCCTAGATGAGCAAGATTGGTCAACGCTAGGATTTCTTATTCTCTTGGGGTTCTCACGTTTCTCCTAAGGTTTTGCTACCATTTTGTCATGGTTTTTCTCGGATGTGACTGGTATAGATTTGTCACCCTGTTGTGACAGCGTTCTATCCACTGTTGATTGATCAATGTGAGTTCTATTGTCAGTGGATAGAGTGTTGCAAGCAACTGTTGCTTTGGTTTCTCAGAATACACAGATGTGTCTGAGATTTCACTGCTATTAGGAGAGGCATCAGTGGGTTCATTGGTGGATGGACTCGATGCTTTATTCATCAACTCTCCAATGCCCTTTGTCTCAATGTTCTTTGGGTCCACAACCACCTGCATCTGTTGTTGTTTTCTCTGCTTTCTCCTCTTTTTCTTGGTTAATGAAGGTGCCTCTTTCAGCAACTCAGGACCCTGGGCTATATTGACCGTTGATGTGCTTGGTCGGGCTTCAGCATTTTCCTTCTCTAGTGTGTCCTTATGGGACATAGCCGTGGTTTGCTGAATAGCCTTTCCCGGTTGTGAGGGCACAACTTCCGCCCTTTTCGGAGAGTCTAGCTTTTCAACCAACTCCCTTGCGTTTAACTCCTCCGTCCTAGGCTTTAGGCACTTTGCAGGTGCTGGAGTTATCGAGGGATTTGGTTGCGACACCTCCTCCATAGGTGAACTTCTAAGGACACGTTCCACATAGGGTATTGTCATGGCTAGTTTAGTGGGCTGGCTACCCTTGGTTGATTGCGGTGTCAAGTCTCTAGGGCGATCAGAAGTGGTTGTGTCTTTTATTGGCCTTTGAGCACTCGTCTGTGTAGATCAATCATGAGCTGATCTAGTCGCATTAGGTGGCTCAGGCATATCCTTGGGTCGAGAGGTACAGATGGCATCATGTCCCGCCTCTTTGACGGTTGGAAGCTTAGATGGAGATAGAGATTGGAATTGAGCAGTCGCCCTTGACAACTGCCGTGGTGCTTCCTGTGTCTGTTTGGGAAAAGAGGATGTAGGAGATCTAGGACTCTTAGGTGGAGTTGGCACTCGCTAAATGATTTGCTCGAGGCTATCAGATGATTGTGCCATTTGCTTTGTTGAGCGATCAACCTTGCCTTGAGCAATGTTGTGCCCATGATGCTTGTTCTCCCCTTGGGGAATCAAAGGCTCTTTGGGCACTGATGCATGCTCAATGGCTACATATGATTTCTGTCTATTTAGCATGCTAGGCTGAGGCTCCTTCTTTTAGACACTCATGTCCAGTTTCTTACCTTGAGACCTAGAGTTTCTCTTAGATTTCCTCATGTGCTTCGTTGCTTTTGATGCACTCTGGCCTTCAGTCGACCAGGGAGGTTTGGCAAGGGGTTTTGGCACCCAAATCCATCGGTTGCCTGCATAATACCCTTGAGCCCAAAGCAACGCCTTGGATATCCATCGTGGTGTTGTGCTGGCCCTCCATCGACGCCTCCGTCTATAAGGCTTGGGCTTCTTTTGGGGTCTTCTTTGATATTTGTAAGTCCAAAACCCGTCCTTGGCATTGTCTCTTGACCTTTTTGTTTCAAGCATGGCCTCACTCACTGGTCCTCGTTGTTCGACTTGTGCTTGTATCAACTCTTCCAACAAATCCTTGCCCTCGTTAGTAGGCTTGACTGTTACGTCAGCACCTTCCTTGCCTTTCCCTCGAGGTTTGATGAGGTCACCCTTGCTAAAGGTTGTGACTATCCTCACACCCGGTAGTGTCAGGTGTATCCTCTGTGCTACATAGTCAGCCTCACATTTGGTCACCCTTTTGAAGGGTCTTCCTAGGAGGGTTTATTTCCCGCAGCTAGCACTATTTGGAGGAACATGAAATAGGATAGGCAAGCTTTCCGTTTCAATTGTCGCAAGGATTTTGCACTTCCCTATGAGTGCTTGTGGGTGTCCCCCATAAGGGCTAAGAGTTGCACTAGTTGATGTCAGCTCTGGTTGGCCTAGTAGGGTCCATGATTCATAGGTCAAGATGTTAAAATCTGCTCCTTCATCAATCAGAGCATCGATAGTATACTCTCTTTTTGCGGTGAGTTTGACCCTAAGATAAGCAGGTGGTACTATGTCTTCATCTTTCGGGTCCTAGCTTGTAAATTTAAGCCTTCTGACAGATGCCCTTGATTCCCCACTTGCATGACCAAATGTGGATTCTCCACCAATGTCTTGGGTTGTCTGTGCAGTGTTGCTCAAGGTACATCTCTCGTCAAGAGTGTCATGTCTAGTCATCTTGGCATTTGTAGCTTGTTGATGTTGCATTTCGCTATGACTAGACATGGTATGAACACAATGTCTTTGTGTTCTAGTGATGTGGCCTTTTTGCCCTTGATGGCTAGATTGGCCCGTTGAGGTTCTAGGGTCTCTGTTTATCTCTGTTCGGGTATGGGCTTTTGGCTGCTCTTTTGCACGTGAGAATCCATGCTCGTGTAAAGCCATTACTTCACTAGGGTCCAATTTGGAAGACCTATCACGGCGCGCGTTTTCTCTCCAACCTACTCGGGGGAGGTGCGAAGGGGGCAGAGCCCCCTCTACAGGGGTCCGGGGGGGGCAGTCCCCCCCGGCGCGCAGGGCCGTTACGGTAGACGCCATATGCAATTTGGGGGACCGTTTATAGCCAAATTTTGAACTACGTGCTCTAAATTTTAGCCCGATTATGGATCTATGATGTGCCTTCAGCTCTACGTAGCCTTAGGGGTCAATCTCGAGGTTTAGATGTATCAGAATATGTGTTCTAGACACGTGTCTGATTTTGACAGTTTTCTGTCCGATTCTCAGATGTCCGATTTTCAGGAGTCCGATTATCAGAATCGGACGTCCGATTTTGGGTTGGTCCGATCGGCCCAGTGGTCCAATTTTGCTCACGTCCGATTCTAGGGGTCGAATCAAAAAGTGGTCCAATTTTCAAGTGGTCCGATTCTGGGAATCGGATTGGACACGGTGGTCCGATTCTGGCTGGTCCGATTCTGAGGTGGTCCGATTCTGGGACTCGTCCGAGTCTGGGACTCGTTGGAGTCTGGGACTCGGACGGCCTGGTCCAATTGTGAGTGGTCCGATTATGGACTCGTCCGAGTGTCCGAGTCAGACGAGTTGGTCCGAACGTCTGATTCTCAAAATCGGATGGGTTGGTACGAGTGCCACATGGCATGTCCGATCGAGCTGGTCCGATTCTAGGAACCGGACGGTCTGACTCCCGAACTCGGGTGGTCCGATTCTGGGAATCGGACCACATCGAGTTGGTCCGAGTGCGTCGACGGGCAGACGCGATTCCCGTGCGTTTGTCCCCTCCTCATTGTCTGGTGCACAAAATCACCATAGACTTTCTGAATCTGATCAGGGCACTTGTTGGAAGACATCAGACTCACCTGGAACAGCACGAATCACCGATGCCTAGGAATCCGGGCAGCGCTTCCTCGTCCTGTGAACCAGAAGTTCTCTCTCTCTCTCTCTCTCTCTCTCTCTCACAAGGCAAACCAATGAACTGAGGTCTGTCCTGGCCTCCCAGGCCTCTTAAGGTCCTTTCCCAGCACTGCAGAACCTCACAGCTAGTTCCTTGTCACTGTCTCACCCAGGAACTCGAATCTGGTCCCCTTGTTTAGCATGTTATACAGAATAGAGAACCCTACTGTTTGCTTGTTTTTTTCTTCGTTTTCTTTGTTTTTTCCTACCCTAAATGCATCCAAATCACAAACTAAATACCTATACTACTCCATTCCACAACATAAATCTCAGAAAGCAGCAAACCTACTTGCCAAGGAGATCGAATACCATCTTCAACCCCCTCGCTTCCTACCTATCTACCTCAAGCACCGGTTTGGGGGAAACCCCTTACTTTGATGCTCGATTCGAAGCGCGCAAGCGCTCAAGGCTTGAATCCGTTGGTCCCGGCAACGGAACCAAAATGTGGGAGCTTTCACTCAACCGCCAAGACCCACGGACCGCTTATTGATTCAAGCGTTCCAAGTCGAGCACTAATGGCTACCTCTCACATAGCCGATGTGCCATCCATATCTACGGGTGTAGTGAGCTTACCTCCGTGCCGTTCGAGTTACCTCCTCTCCCGCACACTCCGGTGGCTCCACGATCCAAGTGCAAGCTTCAAGCAAGCTCCATCCTCAAGCTCCACGCTCCAAGCTCCATTGCCGCGAGCAAGACAAGAGAAGAGAAGAAGAGAGGAGAAGATGGAGAGCTTCTCCTCCTCGGTCCCTCACCCTCACACACTCACTCCCTCACACTCTCACACTCCCTCTCTCAAGCACAAGCTCAAGCAATCAAGAACAAGAAGAAGAAGAAGAAGAGGAGAGCTACTTTTGGCCACACACAAGAATGAGCTTCTCATTCACTTTTCAACTTTATATACAAAACCCTAAATCCCTTTTGGGCGGTCATCCCCTTTTCCCCTTTTTACATGGCCGGCCGTAGCCTTGGCCCTTTTTCCCATTGTCCTTCTATCTTCCTAGCTTCCTTTCCACCGCCCATCTACATTTACAAATTGCACGGGTGAGAGCCCGGCGCTCTTTTACAAGATTTCAGGGTGCGCTTTTTTATTTTAAAATGCGCCTTTTCCCTTTTGCCTTTGCCTTGGACTTTTAAGGTTGCCCTTGCACTTTTGGCATTTTCTCATTTTCTTTCTTCAGTCGGGCTACCTTTTTTCCGCCTTTGCCCTGCGTCTTTTCCACTTCCTTTTGCTTTCTTCGTGTTGGGGTTAACAAGTGTGATTGCTGAATCTCAACACCCCTCCTCAATCACAACTAGAAAGGCACAAAGTGTGTAGAGGCTGTAATGAGAACCACCTGCAAAGTGTGGGCACACCACAAACATGGTAGACACTAGAGGCTATCGCAGAAAAGGCTAAGTGTGGGCACCAAAACATGATGGACATCCAGAGGCTGTAACAGGGGCCTCACAAAGTGTATAGGGACTGTAATGCCAAGTTACATAAGGAGTTTACAAAGCTTATGGCAGGAAGCATTAGGGCAAGGAAATACAAGGCTTTTAAAATAGTCTATTAGAGTAATGAGAGTAGAAGGACTGATGAGTCTTGTCCTTCCGATCCTGGTGGTCTTCATCTTCATCTTCTTCTTCATCTTTTGGTCCATGGTCTTCTTCTTCTTTCACAACTGCAAGATAGGCCTTTTGGGACCTCTTTCTAGCATGACAGAACTTCTCAGTGTGTCCGGTCTTTTTGCAGAAGTCACAGAAGAGCGGTTCCTTTTTACCTTTGTATATGTTGTTTACATATAACATTTGTTCATCCTTTGAAGTGCTAGGCACTTCTTTGCTTTTAAGTTTCTTTTCTTCCTCTAGCAGAGAGGCTTTAATATCAACAAGTTGAGGATCAGGCATATTGGTTAGAGTGGTTGATACATTATCATAGGCAGGAGGCAAACTTTTTAACAAGACACCAATACAAACATCTTCATCCATTTTTAGCTTTATTCCTGCAAGTTGTGTAAGCAGGCTTTCCATGTAGTTCAGATGGGATGCCAGGGATGTATGAGGCTTCATATCAAGTCAGAAAAATTCAATCAATAGGCCATACTTAGACAACTTTGACTGTGCACCAAATAAGGTATCCAATTTATCCCTAGTGTCATGGGATGAGTCACAGGCATCCACATGATGGATATAGATGTCGTCCAATTCCAGCTTGATGATGGCTTGTGCCTTGTCATCATTCTTCTGCCAAGTAACTGCAAGGTCCGCATCTCGAGGTTTCTTCTCTTTGCCATTTGTGATGGCCCAAAGACCCTTCTTCATCAGGATGAGCTTGATGCGGGTTTGCCAAGTGTGAAACCCGACTCCTTTGAATCGAGCATTTGGAGAGTCTTTTCCCATGTTGAGGTTGCAAGATTAGCAGCAAATCAACTCCGGAATTTTGAGATTTTATCAGTAGAAGAGCAGATTACAATGTGTCAAGAGACACAGGTAATGATAGTGTGAAAACACACTATGTCTGTGTTGATGTTGAGCTTGATTCTTCTTGTTTGAAATCGTTCGGTCGTTAGGAAATGATAGTGTGAAAACACACTATGTTTGTGTTGATGTTGAGCTTGATTCTTCTTGTTTGGAATCATTCGGTCGTTCTTCAATCTTCTCAGGTTCTTCCCCTCCTTGATTTGATGCTGGGACAATGGATTAGAGTGGGCTTTAGCTTGGTTTAGTGTCAGGAGTGAGAAAATGAAGAAAAAAGAAGCTTGAGAGGTTTTGGCTATGGTGGAATTAGGGTTTCTAAGACATGGGCCTGGTTTTTTCCAGATTGCAGGACTTGTAGTTGATCATTTTCAAAAAATTTTACATGTCCAGGAAGCTCATATCAAGGGCTATCAAAGCCCCATGGAAATCGTCCAGATCGCGGACAGCACGGCACACGTAGAGGGCTCGAACAGACAAGGTGCAGATCTGGGCAGCGACGTCGAATTTCTGCAATGCCAGGGCTATCAGTTGCCAATGTGCCTCTGTGATGTGCCAGGGAGAAGCGCAGGGAGTAGGAGAACAATTCCCTAGAAGGAATCAGGAGCTGAAGTTGCCTGATTGAGGAGTTATGGAAGCTCCAAGTGAGGTAGGTCCTGTCTGGCTATGGCAGACACAGGGCAGAGATTGAGAATTTTCACAATGCTGGAGCTATGCTTGCCCAAAGTCAGTGATTGATGTGTCAAGAAGAAGCTTTGGAAGCAGGGAAACACTTTCCCAGAAGGAAGCTCCAGGAGGTTTGACCTGTGGAGTGAGATATAAGAGCTTGAAGTAGGTTTGGCTATGGCTGCCAAACAGGGCAAGTGAAGATAGAGTTCAGAAATGAGCTCATTAGCTGGAACTGAGCTGGACTTGAGCTGACTTGAGTGAAGAGGAGCTGAGAGAGGAATGAAATGAGCTAGGCCATGCCCAACTGCGCTCTGATACCATGTGAAAGATACGGGATCTAGGACATGGCAGTGAGTTATGGTGGATGGAAGGAGAAGTGTGGACTCATGATGGAGAAGACAAAGACACTGTTTGTTACACAAGTGAATTAGGTTCCAAGATTGAGACTTGGACTCATAAACACAATCTTGTGTATGTGGACAATGACACTGACACTTCACTGAAAAGAAAAGAGTACTATCATTGCATTAAGAAAAGGAAGCAAGTACAATGCTTTATAGGAAAGTAGGAAACTGCAGTAGGCACCACTGTGCATATGGGATAGGTAAGCCTGCATGTCCTTGGCCCTGAAGCTCCATACAAAGAGACTGTTTAGTGAGTGTGATTGCTGAATCTCAACAGATATGTCATAAATAGGGCAGCACCTGCTCTCTTGAGATTGATGCTCATTTGATGGCTATTGGATAACTTGATGTTGGATGCTTTGGGAATCATGTGGCATTGTCTTGAGGCCATTTTGAGCTAATATTGGCAAGGATTTGGCTCAATTTGTAGACATGCTTGTGGCTAGAATACACCGTCCATAGCTTGCAATTTACAGGCAACTCTCTGTCCTTTAATGACATTGGTCCTTGGATATGCATGTTGATGTGTATACATGCTCAAGTGATGTCAAGACACTGAGGAATAATATGCCTATGCATTGAAGTGCATTTGGGATGATTTTGACTGAGATTTCACTCAATTTTGATAGAGATTTGGCTACTGGAATAACAGGGCTGAATGACATTTTGAATGCGTATGCATTATGTCCTACTTCTAAACTTGATCTCATGGACTCTATACCATGTATTCGTGCTTATGGTTGATGTTACATGCTTAGATTTGATTTTGGAATGCATCTAAGAAGTGATTAAAGCTCATTTTTTGATGAGCTTTACTTATAGATCTACTACTGTACATTCAGGATAGTTTCTTGAATTGTAGAACAGCCACTTGTATTGTCAGGATTTTTCGGACTGCACTCCTGAATTGCAGAATAGCCACCTATATTGTCAGGAATTTCTAGATTACACTCCTGAATTGCAGGACATCCACCTGTATTGTCAAGAATTTCAGTACTGCACTCCTGAATTGCAGGACAGCCACTGTTGAGTATTGAAATGACCTATTTTTTGGCTGATTTTTGTTGTTTTTGAGAGCTAAATGGTTGATTTTATGAGATGATTGATTGGTTTGGAAGTGGTTTGAGAGTGTTTTGGATGATATTGATTATGTTTTGGAAGTTCTTGATGATTTTTAGTGGAGATGTGATGTTCTGATAGGTTCTGATTGGTTATGTATACCTTCTATATAGCTTCTGTTTTGTTCTGATTGTCTTCTGTATGAAGCATGGATTGATGATTGATGAAGATTGAGATCTTGTGAAAGCTTTTTGAATAGTTTTTGAGAGTTTGGAATGGTTTGAGTATGAGTTATGAAGTTTTGATGACCTTCTGTAACCTTCTGTAGATCTTCTGTAAAGCTTTTGTCTCTGTTCTGTCTCTGCCCTATAACTATACTGTAGCTGTTCTGGTACTGTATTGTGACTGTTCTGTATGCTTCTGTATGTGTTCTATTAGATAAGAGTGTAGCATGGGAAAGTTTTCTTGCCTTGGAAAGAGGTGAATACAAGTGCAAAAGAGCTAAAAGAAGTGAAAGAAGTAGCTGCTGAAGACTCAAGTGAAGACTGAAGTGAAGTGACAGTGATAAGCTATGAAAGGACACTGTAGTGGCTCTGGTGACTCTTCATATCAGACATATCTCTTGGGAGGGGTATCCACGACCTAAGAAGGATTATTGTGAGAGATTATGAGAGATTTTAGTGAGGATATGATGTATTATTGATGGAGAGAGAGAGAGAGAGTCAGAGATAGCCAATTCTACTAAAACAGAGTGATTGTATGTGAGAGATTGAGAGAGAAGACTATGAAGATATTGAACATGAATACTATGTGATGTATTTCCATTCAAAGATGGTGTATTCCTTTGCTTTCTTTTTTCTATTGATGGATTTTGTGAAGATATTGAAGAATATGGTTGATTCTATCAAATCCGTGGGAGATCTACATGATGCTGCATGAAGATTTGTTGTGCCTAGTGTTCTTTTCTTCATTGTGATCATATAAAACCTAATAAAAAAGCTTGTTGATGTTACAAGATAGATTTTCTTGCAAGAGAATTACATTTTCTTTGGTGTTCCTCTTGGGGCTCCATGTTTTTGGTGCGCAACCGGGAAAACTTGCCATCAACAAGAACCAGAAGAGGCTGAAAATGAAGGAAATGGCATTGCCAAGAGGAGAAGAATTCAATGGATGTTTGTAAAGTTCCTTCTTCCACTGAAGAGTTGGAATTTCTCATAATCCAAGACACTTTCCACAAGAAGTTCATCCCACAATGGCGGAAACACATCACCATCATGATGCATGCTCTATGTGGTGGACAGTTCCCTCTTCCCGTTGAAGCAGCAGAAACTTGCATCCTGGTGGCAAACTGTTTGGGAACAAACTGAAGAGCAGAAACAGAGAGAATGACCATCCATGGAAGATTTGGCATTCATTGAGAAGTTTCCAGACATCATCAAGTGGGAGATTGTGAAGAAGCTTCAGGAGTCTTGGTCTGTAGAGGTTCACAAAGACAAGAAGGAAAAGAGTTGGAATTTGTTCGTGGATGCTCAACAGCAAGATACATGGGATGCTTGGTGCACTGATAATCTTCTATTTGTTCAATTAGCAACCCACTGGAAGTTGGTAGACAGAGTGTTCTTTACAACATACACTGTTGAAACCATCAGAAGCTGGCATTACTATGATGATGGCACCACCACAATGCTTAGATGTATGCATTTTGACACCTTCAGAACCGAATACCTTCTGGGACATTGAAAAGGAAGAAGTAGAAGAAATGTTGGCAAGAGAGTCCTCCAGAGACTGAAGCCTTCTATTATCCCTCTGTGAAGCACTAACGACATAGTGGAGCCAACCCCCTGATGAATGACGCAATAAAGAGGCAAGCGTTAGAACGAGTCCAGAGGTACGTGAGAAGAGAGAAAGCAAAAATCAGAGCCGAGAACGAGCTCGCAGTAGAAGCCGCCTTTGACGCCCTTGCGGAACTCTTTACAGAAGTCCCAATGGCACATCAAGCCCTTCCTCCTCCTACTGGAGGTCCACTTCCAAGCCCGATCCGTCCTGGAAATATTGATGATGACAGGCCAGCGAATGTAGTTCCATTGCCAGTTTTTAAGGGAGAGTACAATGAAGACCCCGATCTTCATGTAGCAGAGTTTATGGTAGCATGTGTGGCTAACAATGCTAGAACCCTTGAGCATTGGCTAGCAATATTCCCCGCCACTTTCAAGGGCACGGCGTTTCAGTGGTATGAGAGACAAGCAGCAGGAACTTTTGGCACATGGGACCTGAAGTTGGTCTTCCTCACTAAATTCAGGCGCGTGAAGGTTTTGAAGAGCGGATGCGAGAGGAATTTATGAATTTAAGTCAGTCGTTTGGAGAAAGAGTAGAAGCTTATGTCTCACGAATGGAATCCATCCTGAAGAGATGGACTAACCATAATCTAGATTATGGCATTCAGAAGGGGGTGTTTCTCAGAGGATTACAACCAGAAGTCCGTAAGTTTGTGGAGCTACAAAGACCAGCCACACTGCAAGCTGCAACAGAAGGTGCAAGACTGTACGATGAAGTGGAAGCTAGATTGGCGATGAATCCAGGAAGAGGAGTCCTACCTCCTCTGATGCCAGGAATGATGTACCCACCAAATGCAGTCCCAGGGACTGTTCCCTACCCCTACCAACAGATACCCCTAGTATCACAGTTTAGTGCACCAAATCCATAGTGGCCACAATCCATGCCTCAAATGATGGTTCAACCACAACAACAATGGTCCCAACCAATTTTCTCAATTCCAAATCAGCAACAACAGTGGAACCCTACCAACTGGAGCCAACAGCCAACAGTTCAAACAGGAGCTCTAAATCAAAATCAAAACAGAGACCCCTCTGCACTAGCCCAACCTATTTATGCAGTGATTATAGAGACTCCTCAAAACCCTACTGCGAGTACCTCAAGAGGAGAAAGCTTGAAGGATTATTTATCCAACTCAGTTGCAAATATCAAAAAGGAGTTGATGGATGTGATTACAGAGCAGCTACAGACGCTGAAAGTGAATACCGCCAGCATATCCAATGTGGCAGGAGCAGGAAGAGATGTGATGCGGTCAAATACCTGGTTGGTAAGTGTCATCAAGCAGGCCATTTAGCCACTGAATGTACACAAAAACCAACCATTCTTGGAGCTTTCTGTTCCTACTGTTTGCGGAAGAACCATACAGAGGATATTTGCTCTCTGAAGGAGATGCATGATAGGAGAAGGAAGGAAGAAGACGCAAGATTCAACTTGCTAGAATCCAAAATGACAACACAGGATATTGGACCCAAGCCTAGAGAGTTTGGTCCTAATTTCGGACCCAGAAGATTTCCATCCCAAAGTTACAGAGGAAGACAGACTGGCGGTGGTCATCATAGATCAGAAGTGGAGTGTTACATATGCGGAGAAAAGGGACACATTTCACCAAATTGTCCAAATCCCAGAAGGTGAGTGGATTACAAGCCCTTATGCAGTCAATGCAAAGGAGAAGGCCACGGTGCAAAAGACTGTCCAAGCCCAACCCTAGTGAAAAACATTGCTATTGATAGTTCGGCCAAGGCCCAAGAGCCTACCTCCAATTTAGTGGAATTGGAAGTTGCTACCATCACGCGTGCAAAGAAGAAGGAACCACCTATCCAGAAAGAAAATAATCTTCCTGCCAGAATAGTGAAGTTCAATCTTCCACCAGAAGAACAAAACAAAACAGAGCCTGATAGTGCCATATAGAGCACCACAATGCCACAGAGAGTCACAGAGACAGTTCCAGAGACACGACCAGAGGTCCAGGAGATAGAAGAGGAGGAAGTGCCACAAGTGGCAGAAGAAGTCCCCATGATGCCCCTGTTGGAAGAAGCAAGGAAAATGAAAATGGGTGTTGCCCCATTTCCTAACCGGTTAGAGAAGCCAGTGGATCCTATTAAGGAATATGATCTGGTCAGAGATCTAGATACCTTTAAACCAAACCTCACATTCCGACAATTATTGATGTTGTCTCCCAGTTGCCGAAAAATGTTCAAAAGTATACTGACAAGAATACGTGGATTAAGGATTGCTCCCTCAACAGCAACAAAGTCCAACAAAGCTCCAGAGCCCGTAAAAGAAGTGGGCGTGGCTAACGCCTTCCTAGATCTGGATACCCCACCGACTGGCGTGTGGATAGAAGGCTGCTTCATTGCAAATGCACTGATTGATGGTGGTTCATCAGTGAACATTATGACGGATGTGACAATGAAGGATCTAGGCCTACAAGGTGTGCAACCAACCCAATGGCTCATCAGACTGGCGGATCAGAGCAGAATCAAGCCTTTGGGCATTCTCCCATATGTGAAGACTACAGTGGCTGGAAAAGATTATTGGCTAACCTATCTGGTGGTGAAGCCAAACTCTTATGGTACATCCTACCCTCTGTCAATGGGCAGACCATGGCTTTTTGAAGCCAGAGCAAGGACGGATTGGTTCAAAGGAACCTTGACCTTGGGTAGAGGACCCAATAAAGTAGTGCTGAAGCTATATGGTGCTCAAAAAGGACATGGATCCACCTCCTTGGAATTATCTTTTGACTCTCCTAATGAGGCTACAGATGGAACATCAGCAGACGAAGATGTTGTCAAACAGATCTTTCCCAAGAAAATAGTGGCACGTTCCTTAACAGTGGATACTGTAAGTCGACTCCCAAAAGATGCAAAGCCATTATCAATGGGTGAATACTTCCTGCCTGAACCAGGAATGATTTCCGAAATCACTTCTGACAGTGAGATAGAAGCATGGATGTACTGCTCTCCCTGTTATATGACCAGAGCAGAGCCAGAGACAGAGGCAGAAGATGAAACAGAGAACCTGTTCTTCTCTTACAGAGCTCCTACAGAGCCAGAGACAGAGACGGAGACAGAGACAGAGCCAAAGACAGAGACAGAGACAGAGACAGAAGAGGAAGGAGATGATATGGAAGAAGAAGGTTATGACAGCGAGATGGAAGAGTCTATCCCACCCGAAGAGGATACATATGAAGAAGAAGTTCCAGAAGCATCAGAAGCAGATGAGCTCATGCTGTGGGACAGGATGGCGATGGTACCATTTGGTCTGGTAAATGGATCTTCTCATATGCAAAATCTTTATAAGAAATGGATTAAGAAGAACAAGCCGTCTTTCAGCAGTGGCTCCTGCCGTCCTCAATCACCTTTGCCAAGAAAAGATGATGATGATGCACCGTGCCAACAAGCACTAGTCTCACGATTCCAACAGGCCTCAGAGGGTCCCTGTTATGTGACGTTCCTGGACGTGTCATCAGAAGATGAGTCTTCAAGCCAAGAGGTAACTAATCTTGAAACCAAACCCGAAATGGCTCTAATCCCATTTCAACATCTCAAGGAGCAACCTAAGTCTCCACCAAAAGAAGAAGTTGGTTCTAGTGGGACATCAGAAGAGGACACCACTCCCTTGAAGGAGTCAGATCTGTACCCAGAAGCAGTCTGTGGGACCTTCATCCATGAAGTAGAAGGTGAAAGGTAGTTAACTTTTGTGGATGCAAATGGTGCTAAACGCCATTTGAAGGTGGGTAGCAGCCTCCCAAAAGAGGAGTTGTCAACTTTGTACAACTTGTTGAAAGAGAATTTGGACGTGTTTGCTTGGTCCTACAAAGACCTAAAGGGGATTGATCCCACAATATGTCAGCATCATATTGACTTGGAGCCTGATGCCAAGCCAGTACGGCAACGACAAAGGCGAATGAACTCAAATTATTCCACATTGGTGAAAGCAGAGCTGCTGAAGCTTCTAGAAGCCGAGTTCATCTATCCAGTGGCGAATAGTGAATGGGTTTCACCCATCGTGGTGGTACCCAAGAAGAATGGCAAGCTTCATATATGTGTGGATTTCCGCAAGTTGAATTCCAAGACGAAGAAGGATCACTTTCCTATCCCTTTCACAGACCAACTGTTGGACACAATGGCAGGACATGAGCTTTATTCCCTTCTAGATGGATTCAGCGGATACAACCAAGTGCAGATAGCAGAAGAATACCAATCCAAAACAACCTTCACCACAGAATGGGGGACCTACGCTTATCGAGTGATGCCATTTGGGCTCTGCAATGCCCCTGCTACCTTCCAGTGAGTCATGATGGCTGCATTCCAAAATCATCTGCACGACTTTATTGAGGTATATTTGGATAACTTCTGTGTCTATAGTTTGATCCGGGAACACTGGGGACACCTGGAACAATGTTTTGATCGATGCCAGGAGTATGGGATTTCCCTCAACCCCGACAAATGCATCTTTGGGGTCTCTTCTGGAGTTCTGTTGGGCCACATCGTCTCTGCACAAGGGATATCAACAGACCCTGCAAAGATTGAAAAGATTGCAGCTCTGACAGCACCCACCAACCTCAAACAGTTGAGGGGATTCCTAGGCCATGTGGGTTACTACAGAAGGTTCATAGCCCAATTTGCAACAAAGGCAACCTCCTTGCACAAGCTTCTGAGGAAAGATGCTGAGTTTGTTTGGATGGAAGAATGTGACATAGCCTTCAACACTCTGAAGTAGTGTCTGATTGAGGCACCCATTCTGGAACCTCCTGATTGGACGAAAGAGTTCCATGTCCACACTGATGCATCTATTGAAGGCTTAGGTGCAGTTCTCTGCTAGAAGGGCTCCTCAAAGCTGGATCAACCCATCTATTACGCAAGCTGAAAAGTCACGAATAGGGAACGGAACTACACAGTGACAGAGCTGGAGTGCTTGGCAATGGTGTTTGCCCTAGAAAAGTTTCGCCGCTACCTACTGTCTACCCACTTTAAATTTTATGTGGATGATGAGGCCCTGTCCTTCTTGATGAACAAAGCGGACGTGAAAGGACGAATGATGAGATGGCTCCTTCTATTTCAAGAGTTCGACTTTGAGGTGATTACTAAGCCTAGTCGTTCCCATGTTCTAGCTGATCATCTGTCGCGTATCCCACAAATTGCAGACGAGGAACAGGATGATCCAGACCTCCCTGATGCTTCCCTATTCCTGGTAGAAACTGTAACCCCCTAGTATGTAGACATTGCCAATCTACTGGCAACCCAATAGTACCCTCCTGGTATTTCTAGTAGGGAAAGGAAGAAGCTTATGTTAGAATCAGCCCCCTACACCCTGTTAGGCAGCGCACTGTACAAGAAAGTCAAAGATGAAGTGCTCAGAAGATGTGTTGCAGGAGATGAGATTGGGATTGTTTTGAAGGCTTGCCATGACAAGCCATCTGGAGGCCACTTTGCAAGAGAAGCCACAGCCAGGAAGGCTCTGCTAGCAGGATACTGGTGGCCTACCATCCATAAGGATGCCTATGATTACTGTAAAAGATGTGATGCTTGTCAGAGAATGAGGAAACCCACCAAAACAAGTGCCATGCCACTACAACCTATTCTTCCTTTGAAGCCGTTTGAGAAGTGGGGCATCGACTTCGTAGGCCCACTCAATCCTCCCACCAGAAGGAAGTAGAACAGATATATCTTGGTATGTACGGATTATGTCACAAAGTGGTGTGAAGCTAAAGCCCTAAAGCGGGATGATGGTAATAGCATGGCCCTGTTCATGTATGAGAATATCATCACTTGTTTTGGCAGTCCCTTAGAGCTGGTAAGTAACAGAGGCACTCATTTTATTACTAAGTCATGGAAGAGTTGACAGAGCTGTATAAGATACACCATCGCAAGTCCACTCCTTATTACCCCAGAGCCAACGGCCAAGTTGAAGTCACGAATCGCATCCTCTGCTAGATCTTGACAAGAACAATTGCCGCACATCGTCGTGATTGGGATGATCGACTTACAGAGGCCCTTGGGGCGTACAGAACCTCCCATAAAGCAGCAACAGGACAGACACCCTTTCAGCTGGTGTATGGTACAGAAGTTGTTTTCCCTGTTGAACTGGAATTACTCTCTTTGAGAGTGGCTATCAAAGAGCGTTTGGGGGACGATGCTTCACTGGAACGCCGTCTCCTGCACCTGGAATGTTTGGACGAAACTCAAAGGATGGCTCTACAGTGTATGGAAGCCATGCAAGCTCGACGCAAGGCTTACCATGACAGCTTCATCAAGCACAAGGAGTTCAAGGAAGGTGATTTGGTCCTAGCCTATGATTCACGATTTGGCAAGTTTCCTGGCAAGCTTCAACAGCGGTGGATGGGCCCATATAAGGTACTTGCTGTCAACCCTAATGGCTCTGTCCAAGTGCAGACTGTTGATGCCTCTGATGATCCCTTCCTGATCAATGGATATCGCCTGAAGAAGTACTTCCCTCCTTGGGGATCTTGACAATCATGGTCACCTGATCCTTTCCCTCATTGGCGTGGCACTATCACTCTTATGATGCTACTTCTGATAGCCGTTCTTCAACCACTCCTCATGAAGTGGACGCAACCCTTTGTCCCCTCAATCCCACCTTCCAGCCTTGATCTCTTATCCTCTATTTTCCACCAGCGGCAGTGGCGAGGTGGGTTCTGACAAATGGTATTTCTACCATTCCCTTGCTTAATTCGAAGAAAAAAAGAAAAAAAGAAAAAACATATATACATATCGGTCATGGGAGAAAAGAACTTCAGTCCCTGTCATGCCGACCTATTCTTCGAGAAAAGGTGGAGACACCCTCGGGAATAGGGGAAAACAAGAAAAAAAAAAGAAAAGAAAAAAAAACAAGATAAGAAAAACAAAAAGAATTTGTTATGGAAGAAAAGGAAGCTATTCCCTGTCATAGCAGGCCTTGTTCCAAGAAAAGGTGGCAAACACCCTTGGGCGAGAAGGTAGCTGTGGAAAAGGTGGCAACACCCAGCAGTCCAGAAAGTGGATTCATCAATTGATATCCCCAGGATCTAGTTCCGAAGCTTCCTCCCTTGGTACGTTGTGTCCTGTGTCTCTCTGCAGAGCGTCTACCTGTCCTCTAGCAGACTCCATGTTCCTATCCAACACAACATTCGATTTGATGGCTACCTCCCTGGGTACGCCTCTTCACCAACTAACGATGCAATCTTCATCGACAAACAATCGAGTGATGTGAGCTTTCATCCTAATCGGATGGGGAAGTGAGTATGGGTTGCCCTCTGTAACTATCAACAGAGAGTGAGACAGAGGGTGGGGCGAGAGACCAGTCTTTCCATTCAAATCAAATGAGAGGTGAGTAGTGTGAATGAAGTGTTGCATGCACGGGATGGGCCTCTCAATGCACAAAGCACGATCTGTTTTTGTGCACTACACCATAAGGCTCCCTGGCCTTCCTTCTCGCATTGTATGCCGGCACAGGGCGGGATGCACAGTTGCACCATCAAATGCGCACAAGGCATACAACCTTTGCACAAGTGACCGTGAGGATAACATCAATGGGTTTCAGGACATGGTTGCCCTCCTGTATCTCTTAGCAGAGCGTGAGATAGAGGGTGGGCTGAGTGTGACTGGAGTTTCTTCAATCAATTACCGAGAGGTGAGATTGAGGGACGTTACGACACTTGGAGTCAGGTACGTTCCCATTTCCCTATGCACCCACAGGATGGGTTTCTACCATCCTCACAGGGCACATCACCCTGTTCTGTACACTGCACTGTAAGGCTCCCTTGCCTTCCTCCTTGCACTTATGCCAGATGGGTTGGATGCACTAATGCACCATCAACTCTACACCCTAGCATACTCCCTCCACACCATCCCCCTTGTCGATTTCTAAACCGGGTACGAGATATGGGTTTCAATCATTATTCCTCGAGTGATATTAGTAATGGGGTGAGTGACAGTTCTTTCATTCCATATGAGTGACTGTGAGTTGAGTGCAACATTCCTTGCCATCGACGAATTTCCTGTAATTCCTTCAACTAGCTACCTGCTTGGGTGCTGCTGCGTGGTCCCTGCCATAAAGGACGTGTGCTGAGAAGATACCTTGGTACCTTTCTCTACCATATAGGCCAAGTTTTTCTAACCCTACACCTTTTGTTTCTCAGTGACATTCATGTTTTAAGTGTGAGGACGTTAGCGGATGGTCTGTTGTGTGGTCCTAGGTCCCTGTTGCTCTGTTAACCTTATCCGTTAAGGTTTTAAGTGTGGGGACGCGTCCCTGCACGTCTACATTGCATATCCTTTTGCATATGCCTTTACCTGCTAATGCCTCTATTCCATGACTTGCTTTTACCCTGCTGGGGTCCCTTCCCACCCACACGTTTATGTTTCACCCACCCTCGGGGCTGTTCCCTTGCAGTTTTTCTTCATTCCCTGATTTTGTGGTCCTGCCATGTGAACGCACCCTACGTTCAGCGGACTTCTAGTCTGGCTTTATAGCCCTGTTCCTCCCTTTGAACTGCCCATTTTTCCTTTTTAGTACCCCTGTTCCGATACACGGTTTTCAAGTTATTAATTTTTGAAGCATTTTGCGCACATTAATTGGTTTTCCATGTGAACGCGCTTTGTTTGATTCGGCACCATGAACTGACATCATAGCCCTGACACCCACTTTCTCCCTAACATTTTTCCTTTTTACTCCGTGTCATTCCGATGCACGGTTTGTCCAATATTAATTTTTGCGGTTTCTCGAGACTTTTTCATGCGTCTTTTTGATATTTTTCTATGTGAACCTGCCTTGTTTGCATCGGAATTCCAATTTGATTTGACAGTCGTATCCTCCGCGCCTTTCCCCACCTTTTTCCTTTTTCCTCCACCCTCTTTCGACTTTTGGATTTTTAATTATTAATTTTTCAATGTGTTTTCGGGTGTATTTTTGGTGTTTTTCGCATGTGAACCCCTCCTACTTCAGTCAGAACTGCGTTTCATGTGACCACCCTATGCCACCCCTTCTTGCAGACATTTTTCCTTTTTACTGCCTGTCATTCCGGTCAACGGTTCGTCCAATATTAATTTTTGATCCCATTTTTGGATCTGTTTTTTGGGTTTTTTCCACGTGAATGCGTCTTATCTTAGTCGGAACTATGTTTTGACATGATAAGATTGTCGGGCACGTCTTGTTGCTCCTTTTTCCTTTTTCCTGAACCTCGTTCGGATGCACGAATCTTTCGATATTAATTTTTAATTGCGTTTTTTGACCCGTTTTTTGTGTTTTTTGCATGTGAACACCCTGTCTTTCCCCCGGAACCCCCGTTGCGTTTTTTCCATGTCTTCCCCCTGCCGTCCTGCCCACTTTTTGTTTCTACGACATTTCGTTTTGATGACCGGATTGGGAGTTATTCGTTTTTCTTTATTTTTCCGTGTTTTCGCACGACTCGTCCCGTGCATGAACCCGCCCGTTTTCGATTTTACGGGTCTCCACACGCCCCGTACCTATATCCAAGCGCTATTTCAATCCCGTCACGGCAAATTTTTTTACCCCGCCCCGCGCACGCGCGCAGGACGGGGGCACACCTTTCTCTTATGATGGGTACCCCTTGGTACCCCCACCCTTCCCCCATGGGCACCCCGCCCATTCTCTCCCATGGGCACTCCCCTGGGCCCCCACCCACCTTTCTGGGCACCCCGCCATTACCATTCTTTCCTATGGGCCCCCCGCCACCCCTGGGCACCCCTATAGGCACCCCCCCACACCCTTTCACACCTACCCACCCCCCTGGGTGCCCTTTCCACCCCACCCCCCAGGCACCCTCCCCTATCCCCCCCACCTTTCTCTCTCCCCGACCCTTCCCCCATCCACCTCCCTCCCTCTCTCCATCTCCCTCCCCCTGCGTGTCTCCTTCACCTCTCCCTTCCCTCCACCTCCATCTCCTTCCTCTTCTTCCCCTACTCCTCCTCTCCTTTCCCTTCTCCTCCTCCTCTCCTTCCTCCCTCCTCCACGACGCCTCCTTCACGCCCCTTCCCTCTTCTTCCCTGCGTCCCTGTGGCAGCCTCCCTCTTCTCCTCGCCTGTGGCCCCCTCCCTCCTCTCCTACCCCCTGCGCCCTCGCCTCGCGATTTCGCCCTGTCCCGCCCCTGCGCCTCCCTCGTGGCCCTGCCTGGCCGCCGTGATGCCCTGTGTCGCCGGGTGCCCCGCCGTCTTCGCCTCCGTGGCCTCCAGCCCCATGGCCGCCAACCGCCGCCCTGTACCCACCTCTGCCGCCGCCGAGCACCTCTATGGCCGTCGTGAAGTCCTCCCAGTGCCGACACCTCTGCCCGTGGCCTCCTCCCTGCCCGCCGCTGTCGGCTCCCACCATGCACCCCTGCTGCACCACTTGCCCACCTGCAATCCACCATTCCCCCCACTGTCACACACAACCCCCCCACCCCTCCGCAAGCCCCCATTCACCCCACCTCAGTCCCAATCCAACCCCACCAACCCCATAACCCCCCATAAGTCCCCCCGTCCCACCCGCAGACAACCGCAGCAACCCCTTCTCAAGCCCCTGCCCCCCCCCCCCCCCCCCGCAGAAACCCAACCACAGAAACCCCTCCATAAGCCCTTGTTCCCACCCGCAGAAACCACCGGACGCAACCAGCCGCACCCAACCAAACCCCGCAGAACCCGCATGCACCTTTTCTCAGCCCTTGACACACGTGCGTGTGGCTGATCGTGTGATTGTTCGTGATCGTGTGCGGGAGACTGTTTGCGGATGTTCATGCGCGGGGATGCGTGTTAATTGGTCCGTGAGGTGGTGTGCAATCGGCTGTTCACACGCAGTTGACATGCAGTCTATTCCTGGGCATATTCCCGGATTTTTAATTCCAAAACCCGCAAATCCTCAAAATACATTGCAAAATTAAAAAAATCATTAAAAATCACTTAAAATTTAAAAAAAAGTACAAAAACATCTTGAAATTTTCTCAATATTTTTGCAACAAATTGCCATATTTTTCTAAACTGAACATTTCAGAAAAAAAGTTCAGACCATTTTAAAATTAAAAATTCTTTTAAAAATACCCAAAAAATGAAAAAAAATCATTAAAAATGGTTGAAAAATCCAAATTAATTGCAAAAAAAATCCTTAAAATTCCATTAATATTTTTACTTATTTTTGAAATATTTTCTAAGTTGTAAAAATACTTCCTTAAATTCTAAATTCATCAAAAAATTCTCTTTAATTCAAAACACAAACTGAAAATTCTAGAAAAATCCAGATCCCTTGGTTCTTTTTGGATTGCTAACGTATATTTTTGGATTGAGAAGTGCGCATTCATTGCATTCACATACACCCACTACCAGGTATTTTTATATTTTTTATATTTTTATTTTTTTCTCGCTACCCCAAACTCACGGTTTAATTATTAAAATGAACCTTAAAACACCACCATGGCACGCGCGTTTGCGCTAAACACACCATTTTATAATAAAAATAAACCCGCTGTTCACTTAGCACGCGCTAAGTACGCTTAAGAAGCACTTTAATATTTTTAATTAAAATGAACCAGCCGTCACAAGAGCATGCGCTGGCAAAAAAGCGCTCCACATCACCTTAATTTTTAATAAATGAATTTGCATTTAGAGACCCAGTCTGTGTATCGAAGTCCGGGATTCGGATTAAGCACCGCTTCAACCTAATAATTGGTAATTAAAATTTTAAGAAGGAACCGTCGTTTTCTTGATAAGGTTTATCACTTAATAAAAATTCACCCATTTCTTAATAATTTATTAAAATGAACATTTCATTAAATTAATTCTCCCTCACTGCACTTAATTTCTCATTTTTAATGAACCCGTTTCATGGGATGGGTACGCAAATTCTTTGGAGTTGTCTCCATGGTCAAACCTGATTATTAAAGTTGTGGTCTTGATATGTATGGATTGTTGTTATGTTTTGGTTTGGTTTCTTTGATACGGTTAAGGGAACGGTGTGTAGTTTTTTTTCTTTATTGCCTGATACGGGGATTTGGGTGTTTGCATGTTACATAGCATGAAGCTTTCGGTCGCATATGTCTAGAGGTCATGTCAAATTTTTTCTAAGCTGTGGTTTGCTTGGGGATAGTTGGTTGAGTCATGTTTTACCGTTTTGGTTGATATCTTATCCTTGGTTTTTGTCTGTTGCTTTGCAGGCATTCTCTTTGCTTGTCTGTGTTTGTGGTGTGTGTGTAACCATCTGAATGGCGCCTCATGCTCCTCCCCCTATCCAGTATGTCCCACTAGTCAGTAGGGATTACTCTTCCCTACTCAGTTTTGAGCCTCTCACGAAGGCGGGACTCGCCACTTTTGTGGCTGCCTTCTTTCCATTGCTTCCAGAGGATCCAGTGATGTGTGACGAGTTTCTGGCCTCCTACAGAAAGAAGTCGGGACTGGTCCAGGATACTTCCATGACTTTGACACCTCGAGGCCTCGGGAAGGCTCTGTCTCTTCCCTCCAAAGGTGAACCCTTTGTTACCACTCGCCAGCTTTTCTCTAATGAAGAGATTTTGAAGCTGTTACAAAAACAGACCAGGGAAATTCTGGATGTTAAGAAGGTGATCAACTCTTCGGGAGTTTCCTTTTCCATGATCACTGATCTTGTGTGGAAGTTGGTCTGTCAGTTTCTCCAAGACAGGTTTATGCCTGCAAAAACGCCATCCCATTACTTGTCCAAAGAGCTCTTTACAGCTTCAAGGATGGTGTTAAAAGGAGTAGCTATTGATTGGAGCACTTACCTACTCACTGAGATGGATCAACATTTCATCAAAGTCGCCAGGGGCATTGTTACCAATGTCACCTATGGATCGTACTTGTCTGCCTTCTTGACCTACTCAGGTTTACAGAAGAGTGTGCCTCCACCTCCTCCATCTGATCCAGTACCTCCTCCTCCACCTTCAGATGAGTCAGAACCAATTGATATAGAGGATTTGGATTCTCTGCCTCCCCTGGTCATACGGTGCAAACGCTTGAAGTGGGTAGCAGATAAAGCTCCTTCAGTTCATCCTTCAGTGCCCATTCCTGCTACCTCTAGCAGTGATCTCCCTAGTTATCTCACATGTAATAACCTGTTCAGAGCACATCGAGAAGGTTCGTTGGATATATCAGTCCCCTCACTGAACAGTCTAGTCTCAGGAGATGCCATTCCTTTCCTATGTAAAGACATTCAGAGTTCCATTGAACTGTCAGTCAGCCTGTGTTCAACAGCTGTACACTTCCTTTTATGAAGAACTGATGCAGTCTAAGGACCAGTTGCATAAGGAAACATCCGAGTTAGTCTCTGCTAAGGATACCCTAGCAAATTTGTTTAAGCAGATGGAGCAACAAACCCAACTGATTGCAACCCAATTTGAAGATTCAGTTAATAGAGGCTCAATCAGAGATTACTAGCCTCTCAGAGGAGAAGGAGAGGATGTCCAAAGAAGCGCAAGAGTTCCAAACTCTTTTAGATGTCAAACTTTCAGCCTTACAGACTGCTAATGACACAGTGGAATCACAAGCTTCCCAAATCAAGCAGTTGCAAGATCAACTGGCAAAGTCACGGCCTGTTCCTCCAAGCCCTCATGTTCCCTTGATCCCTTCTCTCTCACAGCAGGACTTGGCAGCTCTTCAGAGACAAGCTACGTTGTGTCCTCTCTTCCAAGATAAAGTGGAAAGATTGCAATCCAGAATGGATTTGCTATGGTCTTCATTTGAGCAATTCCAGGAATATGTTCCTCCGGACCATTCTTTCTTTGTTCACTATCAATTACAAAAGTTGGCCTTTTACATGAAGCTTTCCACAATGGATCTTCCTCTTCCAGAGGATGGTTGGAGTGGGGCTTGGTCTCCTAAGTTGTTAACAGAGGTGGTCCGTATGGTGTTTGAAGATTCTATCACGACCGATACTATGTTGATGTCATATATGTATCTACGAGGAGACTTGTTGATTCCAGATGAAGTGGATTTGGCTTGGTATGTGAGAGACGTGGTTTTACAAGCTGTTTTGTATGTCAACCATTTGGAGTTGCGAGTAGATGACATGTTTCAGAGTTACTCCTCCAAAGTGGCTACTTGCCCTGATAATTCCTGGCATACCATGATTGATTCTGTGGTCCTGAATCAAAGACAGAACACAGCCCCTACCTATGTCCAGAGCACTAATCAACTGAGGGTGGATCTCTTAGCTTATCTTTCCAAACATAATCCATTTGATTCTACCTTTTTTTATGCCTATCAGAGAAGATCTATCTTAGGACCTTCTGTTCCTACCCTACTGTATTACCAACAAATGGCTCACAGTTATGATATATATCTTTCCCTCTATCAAACCAATTCCACAACCATCTTACCCCTTTTTTTTCATCCTCAATCTTTTCCTCAAATTCCCATATTTACCTACTGCTCTTTTATCGAGGATAGAGTATTTTCCCCTTCTCCACCATGTCCTTCTCCATCCATTCATGTCCCTTCTACCTTTCCTATTTATCAGTTAACACCCTTCCTAAGTGATTCCCTAAAATTTTCAGCCACTCCTTCTTTAAATTATTCCTCCTTTTATGATTTTGCCTACCCATCTCTTCATCCACTTTTCCTTATTCCACTTCCATCTCCTGCCACTTCTATATCTCAACCACCTCAGTTGGTTAGTGACTATGATGGATTTGATCATCAGATTTCCAGAAGAAGGGGATGGAGCTCGAATGATTCTCTTACAAGACCTCAGATAAACTGGCCATTAATTCCAGGAGATTGGACAGCTGCCAGTCAAGCATACCAAAACTATATTCATTTTGCTCACCAATATTCACAGTCTCTGGATCCTTCGGTGAGATTGACAACTCATTTTGCTTGGTACCTGGCATATATGCATAGGCATTCTCATAATGATTCAAAGCCTATTCCAAAGTTGTGCATGAATGTCAGTGTGAGCATTGATTCTCAGCAACTGGATGTATTGTACTTTCATGCCCTCTGTTTGCCTAGCAGATACCTTGTCCTGTTGGAAAGGATGTGTTGCCTTCAGTTTTTTCAGAATCCTCCCAAGACATTTGTAGATGAATCCTTGTCCATGGATTTTTTCCGAAATCACCAATCTTTCAAGAGGGATCATCTTCATTGATACCTTTTCCATGTATGGTGGATGATTTTTAATGATAAAAACTCTCTTTTTGGAGGAGTCATTCAGATGGTTGTGTGTAGTGTAGTGTTTGTGTTGTGGGTTAATTTATGTAATAAGATTGTGGTGATTGCCTATTCGATTGGCTTTCCTGCGAGCTACATTTTGGAGAATTGTGGTGATGGGGTCGTGGTTGGATAGTTGAAGATGGTGATGCAGAAGAAGAAGAAACCTCTTATATCCTTTACAAGTTTGTTGTGATTTTCAGTTTGATAAGAAGTGTTAATGTATAAAGGGTTTTCCTTTCGTTGTATTTTTATATCAGATACAGGTTATAAGTTGGGGTCGTGGTTGGATGGATTGTTTTTGAAGAGATATTGAAGATCAAAGTTGAGCTTTTGAATGAACTTGTATTCCCTTTTTCCTGGGTCGTGAGGACACTTCCTTATTAAGTGTGGGGATATATTGAGTGTTGAAATGACCTATTTTTGGCTGATTTTTGTTGTTTTTAGAGCTGAATGGTTGATTTTATGAGATGATTGATTGGTTTGGAAGTGATTTGAGAGTGTTTTGGATGATATTGATTATGTTTTGGAAGTTCTTGATGATTTTTAGTGGAGATGTGATGTTCTGATAGGTTCTGATTGGTTCTGTATACCTTCTGTATAGCTTCTGTTTTGTTCTGATTGTCTTCTGTATGAAGCATGGATTAATGATTGATGAAGATTGAGATCTTGTGAAAGCTTATTGAATAGTTTTTGAGAGTTTGGAATGGTTTGAGTATGAGTTATGAGGTTTTAATGACCTTCTGTAGATCTTCTGTAAAGCTTCTGTCTCTGTTCTGTCTCTGCCCTGTAACTGTACTGTAGCTATTCTGGTACTGTACTGTGACTGTTCTGTATGCTTCTGTATGTGTTCTATTAGATGAGAGTATATCTTGGGAAAGTTTTCTAGCCTTGGAAAGAGGTGAATACAAGTGCAAAAGAGCTAAAAAAAGTGAAAGAAGTAGCTGCTGAAGACTCAAGTGAAGTGACAGTGATGAGCTATGAAAGGACACTGTAGTGGCTCTGGTGACTCTTCATATCAGACATACCTCTTGGGAGGGGTATCCATGACCTAAGAAGGATTATTGTGAGTGATTATGAGAGATTGTAGTGAGGATATGATGTATTATTGATGGAGAGAGAGAGAGAGAGAGAGAGAGAGAGTCAGAGATAGCCAATTCTACTAAAACAGAGTGATTGTATGTGAGAGATTGAGAGAGAAGACTATGAAGATATTGAAGATGAATACTTTGTGATGTATTTCCATTCAAAGATGGTGTATTCCTTTGCTTTCTTTGTTCTATTGATGGATTTTGTGAATATATTGAAGAATATGGTTGATTCTATCAAATCCGTGGGAGATCTACATGATGCTGCATGAAGATTTGTTGTGCCTGGTGTTCTTTTCTTCATTGTGATCATATAAAACCTAATAAAAAAGCTTGTTGATGTTACAAGATAGATTTTCTTGCAAGAGAAATCCCTTTTCCTTGGTGTTCCTCTTGGGGCTCCAGCTACCTATATTGTTAGGAATTTCAAGAATGCACTCTATTTTTGTCAAGAAATTGTATGTTTAATGTCATTGGATTCTTTTGAGGCATTTTGGGCAATGAACTTATGTATGTTCTTGATGTACATACTTGGGGATATTCCTAACATACTACTGAGTGGATTTTGGAGCTTTCATTGATTGGCATTAGTTGTCATTTATTGTCATACAGTTATTTGGCTATGAATCATGGCTAGCAGCAGTGACAATCATCTTATGCATATCAAGAAGCTTGAAGGAGTGCACAACTTTGCAGTTTGGCAAAAGCAATGCTATAATATCTTGTTGCAAAAGAAGCAAGCAAAGTCGATTAAAGTAAAGGGAACAAAACCAGCTAATGTAGAGTAGGATGACTGGGATGAGCTGAATGAGCTTGCATGCTCAACCATTGAGCTATCGATTTTTTATGCCTTGCTATTTGACATTGAAGGATTGGATTCTTCTTATGACATTTGGAAGCGACTAAAAGAGCTATATGCCCAGAAGAGTGTTGCAAGCAAAGTCTACTGGCTGAAGAAACTCATGGATTTGCGTATGAAAGAGGGTACTACAATGTCTACTCACCTTAGTGAGTTTAACTCCATTTTCAGATAGCTTGCCGCTTTGAAGTTCAATATTGATGATGAGTTCAAAGCTACATTATTACTTTGCACTCTGCCAGAGAGCTGGGATACCTTTAGGACTGCTATGAGAAATTATAATGCTATGATTTTGTATATTGATGTAGAGAGTACTCTACTCATGGAAGAAATGAATTGGTAGAACAATGTATCCAGTAAGTCTTCCTGTGCTTTGCATACTAGAGGCAGATCACAACAAAAAGAAAAATCTAATAGCATGGGACGCAGTAAATCATGTGGTAAGGATGTTGAATGCCATCACTATGGCAAGAAGGGTCACTTCAAATATGACTGTTATAAATGGAAGAAAGAGAAAGGGAAGGGCAAGAAGACAGATGATAGTAAGGAAGAGAAGAAAGAGAGTCAGCTTGCTAAGAAGAGCAGTGTAAAGATCAAAGAGGTGAATGTAGTCAGTCATGAGAGCGACAGTGGGAATGATGTACTCTTTGTCTCTTCATGTTTCAATGCACATGATTTGATAGCCGATATGGATGATGACATGCACACTTGGATTTTGGATTCAGGTGCCTCTTTTCATGCAGCTCTCATCGTGAGTGGTTTACAAACTATATAGGTCGACATGGTGTTGTCCATCTTGGGGACAATTATGCATGTGACATTGCCGGCATTGGCAATGTGCAACTATAGTTTCATCATGTGTCTGTCTTCGCTCTTCAGAATGTAAGGCATGTACCCCACAGAGCAAGAAGAGCTTGATTAGTACTGGATAGCTAGATGACGATGGTTTTCATAAAACCTTTGGTGATGGGAAATGGAAGTTCTGTAAGGGATCTAGGGTTATTGCCAGATGTTGCAAGAGTGATACTTTGTATCCACTTTATGTATCTACTGTGTGTGACCATGTTGTCACTGTGATCGAGCAGCCAAGTGTTTCCTTGTGGCATGGTCAATTGGGACACATGAGTCAAATAGGAATGAGAATAATTTCTCATTTGGGTTATTTGCATTGTCTTTGTTATGCTGATTTTGAGCACTATGATCATTTTGTTTATGGTGAGCATGCGCAGACATCTCATAAAAAGTCTCTTTCACTAAAATATTTGCATCTAGAGTTAGTACATTCTAATGTATATCAGATGCCAAGGTTATCTCTAGGAGGAAAGAAATACTTTGTCACATTTGTTGATGATGCTACACGGAAGGTATGGGTTTACCCTATTCATAGCAAGGACGAAGTGCTTGACAGGTTTCAAAAATTCTTGTCATTGGTAGAGAACTAGATTGATAAGATACTTAAGTGTCTTCACTCTAAAAACAGTGGGGAATATGCAATGGAGCTTTTGTGTAGAGCTACAGGTTGAGAGGGAGAGAAGATTGAGAAAGTCAGAAGAGTTGTTTTCAGGGAGGATGAACCTTTTAGACAATTATTTGTACCCAGTGGATAGTAGCATATACCTATTGTAAATACTCCTGAAAATGTAGGAAATGGTGTTGGAAATGACCAAAAAGGTATTGCCCATGATACACCACAGTTTCAGCTTGAAAATATGCAGTTAGGACAGCCTAAACTGTCAGGATAGCATGTTGAAATATGAGGAAAACAACATGTATATGCAGAATTATAGGCCCGTATTTCAAGACAATAACCTGTAAATGCATATTTGCCATCCGAGCAACCAATAAATGCTGAGCCTTTGCTCCATAGGTCAACTCAACCATCGAGACCACCTGACATGTTTGTTCCTACTGTGCAGTATGCTGCAAATTATGTCATATTGACATATTGTGGTGAGCCGTCATGCTTCAAGGAAGCAATGACTAGACCGGATAACAAGAAGTGGTTCAAGGCCATGCTATCAAAAATGGAATCACTTTATAAGAATGGTACTTGGAACTTGGTGCAACTACTTAAAGGGTAGAAAACTCTTCCATGCAAGTGGGTTTACAAGATGAAGGTCACTTCCGATTCTTCACCAAAGTATGAAGCAAGATTGGTTGCAAAGGGATACAAGCAGGAACATGGAATTGACTTTGATGAGATCTTCTCTTCTATAGTCAAGATGACTACCTTGAGAACCATTTTGCGCTTGGTTGTAGCTAAGGATATGGAGCTCATATAGATGGATGTAAAGATTGCATTTTTGCATGGTGATCTGCATGAGGACATATATATGCAATAGCCTAAGGATTTTGTTGCTAAAGGCAAAGAGAAGATGGTCTATAAATTGAAACGGAGTTTGTATGGGCTGAAACAAGCATGGAAAGAATGGTATCATAAGTTTTATACTTTCATGAAATCTCAAGGCTTTCACAGAAGTCAAGTTGATCATTGCTTGTACACCAAGAAGGTAGCAGATATGGCAGCCTGATTATCTTGGTTCTATATGTTGATGACATGCTGATTGTCAAGAATCGCGTGGTGGAGGGGGTTGCTCAAGATGCTGCGCCGAACACACACAGAATGCACAAGGAGAAGCTCACTCAAGAGACAAGAAGAGAGATGGAGGCCAAAACGTTTTCTTGCTGATTTCTTCTTCTTCTTCCACCCTCTTTACAATGTACACAAAGTATAGATAAGATACAACATAAAAGGAAAGTGGCCTACTAAGTCAAACAATGCATAACCGACTACATTAGTCGACTGGTGCTATAACTATGCCAGCTGTAAATAGGTGTAACAACCTAAATATAATAAGTAATGAGTCAGTGGCCATGTGAGGTGCATAATGACCACTGACGTGCTAAGTATAGATGTGTGGACCCATCTAACCAAGCGGTCCATCATCAATGTCCGCATGTGTTGAGCTTGTCATCTCAACACTCCCCCTCAAGCTCAACTGCATCTCTGCAACTCCAAGTAAGCTTCGAAACTTTTGAAGCTTCTCTGTACCCAATGCCTTCGTGAAGATGTTAGCTATCTGATCCTGTGTGCTGACATACACCAAGTCAATCTCACCTGCTAGTACCTTCTCTCTCACAAAGTGGTAGTGTACCTCAATATGTTTTGTCCTGGCATGGAACACAGGGTTCCTAGCCAGCTGTATACTGCTCATGTTGTCACAATAAATGACAACTGAACCTTCCACCTGCACATCCAAATCAGCCAATAGCTTTTGCAACCATACTACCTCACATGCTGCAACAGCAGTACCTCTATACTCAGCCTCTGTACTCGACAAAGCAACTGTAGATTGCTTTTTGCTGCTCCATGCAACTGCTGCACTACCAAGAGAGAACATGTATCCGCTGGTAGATCTTCTATCAGACATACTACCAGCCCAATCTGCATCTGTGTATCCAAACACCTGTACATTTGTACCTGCCTCATAGAAAAGTCCATAATGTAATGTGGACTTCACATATCTCAATATGCGTCTGACTGCATCCAAATGTGGCTTTCTAGGTACTTGCATAAACTGACTCACAAGACCAACAGCGTAGCTCAAGTCTGGCCTTGTAATGGTCATGTAGATCAAACTCCCCACTATCCTCCTGAACATAGTAGGGTCTTCTATCTCATCCCCAACATCAGCACTCAGCTTTACATTCTGCTCCAACGGGACTGAAAGTGGTTTGCATGCAGTCATACCATACTTGGACAACATATCCAAGCCATATTGTCTTTGGAACAGCCATATACCATCATCACATCTGATCACCTCAATGCCAAGGAAGTACCTTAGTTCACCTAAATCCTTCATCTCAAACTTCATCTTCAAACAGCCCTTGACTTCAGCAATCCCACTATCACTATCACCTGTAATAATCAAGTCATCCACATAGATGACTATGATGACCAAACCTGCATCTCCCTTTCTCACATAAAGTGAGTGATCAGCATCAGAAACATAAAAGCCAATATTGACAAGATACTCTCTGATCTTGTCACACCATGCTCTAGGTGCTTGCTTGAGCCCATAGAGTGCCTTCTTCAACCTGCACACATACGTGGAATGCTCTAAATCTTCATAACCTGCTGGCTGATTCATATACACTTCTTCCTGCAAATCACCATGCAAGAAGGCATTCTTTACATCCATTTGCTGCAACCTCCAACCTTTGGCTGCTACCAAAGCAATCACACATCTGACAGTTGCCATCCTAGCAACTGGACTGAAGGTTTCATCATAATCTATGCCATATGTCTGGGCATAGCCTTTTGCAACCAGCCTAGCTTTGTACCTGCTAATAGAACCATCTGCATTGTGCTTAATCTTATAAACCCACTTACATACAATAGCTTTCTTTCCCTTCGGCAATGATACTAGATCCCAAGTCTTATTGGCCTCTAATGCAGCCATCTCCTCATCCATTGCTACCTCCCAATGAGCATGACCAACAGCCTCCTCAAAACATGTGGGCTCAACATCCTCAACTAGTTTCACCATATAAGCATAATGGTGAGTTGCATAACCCTCAAAACCAAATCTTTTAACAGGGTATCTCACCCTGCTAGACCTGCGTACCACTGGATCACTCAATGGAGTCTTTGCATTAACACGTGCTCTCTGCACACCTGGAGTCCTCACTGAAGGAATGCCAAGCTCATCATCCAAGCTCTCTGAGCCACTGGAGTCTCCATCAAGAACTGCATCAATGCCTTCTGACACTTTATTCTTTCCTTTGTCTTTACCTCTAGTGCTACTAGATGCACTCGAAGATGTAGAGGTACTCCTTAGTCTCCCAGACCAAGGACTACCAGATGATGTCTCTGGTCCACTAAGGGTCCATGATTCTTGCCTTTCAGACTGCACACGAGTGTCATGATCATCATCAACATCCAATGCATCACCACTAGATGCATACCAACTGCTCATTTCATCAAAGATGACATCCCTGCTCACTCTGAACTTACATGTGACAGGGTTGTAACAGCGATACCCTTTCTGCTCTAAAGAGTATCCAATAAAGACACACTTTTCAGCCTTTGGATCCAGTTTCTTCCGCAACTCATCTGGCACATGAACATACGCAATGCAGCCAAATACTTTCAAGTGTGAAACATTAGGCTTCTTACCTATAAAACATTCTTCGGGGGTCATACCATGAACTGTAGCTGTGGGAGTTCTGTTCATAATATAAACAGCAGTATGAACAGCCTCAGACCAAAAATGCTTAGGCATATTCTTTTCAGCCATCAAGGCGCGTGCAACTTCTGCGATATGCCTGTTTTTCCTTTCTGCAACCCCATTTTGCTGTGGGGTATACCTGCATGTGAACTGTCTCTTTATCCCATGAGACCTCAGAAAATCACTGAACTCATTTGAGAGGTACTCTCCCCCTCCATCTGACCTCAGGCACTTTACTTTCAAGCCTGTTTCTCTTTCAACTGCAGCCTTGAAAGTTCTAAAGTGCTCAAACGCTTCACTCTTTTCCTTCATAAAATATACCCACAGCTTTCTAGAACAATCATCAATGAATATGACAAAGTATGAACTACCTCCAAGAGATACATTTTGTGTAGGCCCCCAAATGTCTGTATGCACAACATCAAGGATATTTCTGCTTACATCTCTGTCATGTGAAAAGGGTTGTCTTGCCTGATTACCAAACTGACATGCTTCACATACCTTCTGAAATTCTGCAACTTTAAATGTAGGCAAACCTATAACCAACCCTTTGGACTGCATTAATTTCAGCCTTTGTACATTTGCATGTCCAATGCGTTTGTGCCAAATTTCAATGTCTGCAACAACACCTTTTCCTTTGGCATACATAGCAGCATTCATAGTAGGAATTCCAGCATCTAGAGTGAACATACGTCCAACTCTACTTCCCTTTGCTACCAACCTGCACTTGTCATTGAAGTCTTCTACAAAGCAGCCCTTTGCATTAAATCTAACTTGCAGCCCTTGCTCTACCATTTGACCGACTGACACCAAGTTCTTTGTAATAGATGGCACATGTAATACATCTGAAAGACTCTTTGTCTTACCATCATGCAAGGACAAGGGAACTTTTCCAATGTGTGAAATTGGGTGGCATGAGTCATCACCCGTCTGCACATAACCTGCATTCTGCAAATCCTGCATCTCTCCAAACCATTCTGCATGGCTGGTCATATGATTGGATGCACCTGAATCAACATACCAAACATCTTCATGTGTTCCCTTTCCTATAACAGCATTCAGCATATGCTGCATAACGAACAAACGTTCATTTTTGTCTTCATTCTGTCGTGAAGATGATGCATAGTTTCCTTGCTGCAACTTACCACTGCGGATATCATCTCTCTTAGCATGACATTGGGCTGCAATATGACCTGTTTTGCCACAGTAGTGGCACACAATACCAGAGTTGTTAGAACCTCTGTTCTGCCATCCACCTCTTCCTCTAAAGCTCCCCCTGCCTCTAAAGTTACCACGACCTCCTGAAACCTGCATATCGCCAAATTGCTGATTCAATCTGTTTTGCTGGTTGTCACTACCACGTCCTGTACCACAGCCTCTTGAAGAGAACCTGCCACGTCCCCTTCCTGAACTGGAGTAGAAAGCCTGGACCTGTTCACCACTTCTTTCAGATGTCTCACTCTGCATGTTGATTTCTTCAGTGATCATTAGAGAGACCAACTCATCGAAATCTGGAAATGGCTTTCTATCATATACAGAAGTTACAAAAGACTTCCAAGCCTTTTCATTGTTAAGTCCACCCAAGGTAGACGACACCAAATCATCATCATCGGGCATTGCATCAATCGCTGCCAATGCATATGCAATGCTTCTTACCTTCAGTGCATACTCATTGATAGACATCTTCCCTTTCTTTAATGTATTCAACTCTTGCTTGAGTTGAATCTTTCATGCCTTTGTATTTACAGAAAACATACTTTCAAGTATGGTCCAAGCTGCATATGAATTCTCTGCATTTCTAATGTGTCCCAGCATATTATTGTCAATTACTGCAGACAACCAATACATGACCTTTTTATCCTTTGCATTCCATTCTTTCCGTGCCTTTGTCTCTTCTGCAGTTGGAGGATCACTCATCTCCGGCTCCTTTTCTTCACCTGAAACGAACTCGTAGAGGCCTTTTCCAATAAGGAAGTTCGTGACACGAAACTTCCATGATGGGTAGTTGTTCTTGTCAAGCTTCTCAATGATGGGGCTTCCACTGTTCTCTGCCATTATCACAAAATTAATACCAAACAGCAAGCAAATCTTCTGCAACCCTTGATGGAGCGTCCAGGGGCCCTAATAGAAAAGGAAGTGTTGGGGTAGTTATCTGAGATCCCCGACGTAGAGTTACATTGAAATAAGCTGCTTATCTCGGGGTAGGATTTAGTAATAATATAGTCGAGTATAAAGCCCCAATTATGGGATTGAATATTGCTAATAAAGGTGGTATTAGGCAGTTGTTAATAAAAGAAGATTCCCAGTCGGTCTTAAATCAACTCAATGGGACATATACAGTCCGAAATCCTCTCCTTCGTATGTATCATCAAACTACTATGACCCTACTTGATGAATTTGAGAGCATATCTCTTCAGCTAATTCCACCTTATTGGAATCAGTTTGCGGATTGTCAAGAATCGCGTGGTGGAGGGGGTTGCTCAAGATGCTGCGCCGAACACACACAGAATGCACAAGGAGAAGCTCACTCAAGAGACAAGAAGAGAGATGGAGGCCAAAACGTTTTCTTGCTGATTTCTTCTTCTTCTTCCACCCTCTTTACAATGTACACAAAGTATAGATTGTCAAGATTGTGGGAGAGAAGGAAGGAGTCTCACTTGTAGCTTTCTTGCTTGCACAATGGGGGAATACACACAAGGGTGGAGGCTGAAAAACAGTTTTTCTCTTCTTAGTTGTGTAAGCCAAAAGAACTCAAGTACAAAAGAAATAGAAGAACCCTAGATATGGGTCTCAAACCAAACTCAACTAACTAAGGTGGCATACTAACTGAGCCACGAACTAGAGTAGATAAGGATAGCTATCGTGTAGCTATTATTCAGGGGCGGTGTACCAACCGCATCTGCAACTGACAAGTCGGTGACATAAATACACAACGATTACCTTGGTGTATCACGACTGGAGCTCGATATCTCAACACTCCCCCTCGAGCTCAATCCCAATTCCTGCACACCAAGCAGGTCTCTGAACTTGCGCAGCTTCTCTGCGCCCAATGCCTTCGTGAATATGTCAGCTACCTGATCCTCTGTGCTAACATAAACTAGATCAATAAGACCTAGTAAAACCCTCTCTCGCAGATAGTGATAATGCACCTCAATGTGCTTTGTTCTAGCATGATAGACTGGGTTATTTGCCAAGTGTATACTACTCATGTTGTCACAATAAATGACAACTGGCCCATCTGTAGACTGATGCATATCATAAAGTAGCTTATGCAACCAAGCTACCTCACATGCAGCCATTGATGCACCCCTGTACTCAGCCTTTGTGCTCGACAAGGCAACTGTAGGCTGTTTCTTGCTGCTCCAAGTGACTGCAGCACTCCCAAAAGAGAACACATATCCACTGGTAGATCGTCTATCAGAAATACTACCAACCCAATCAGCATCAGTGTATCCATGCAACTGTATCTGAACCCCAGTCTCATAAAATAGTCCATACTGCAATGTGGACTTCACATACCTGAGTATGCGTCTAGCTGCATCCAAATGTGGTTTCCTTGGAGCCTGCATAAACTGACTTACCAATCCAACAGCATAGCTCAAATCTGGCCTGGTAATAGTCATATAAATCAAGCTTCCTACTATGCGTCTGTACATAGTAGGGTCTTCCAGAAGCTCACCTGCATCTGTGCTCAGCTTCACATTCTGCTCCAAAGGAACTGAAATAGGCTTACAGCCTGTCATCCTATATTTGGACAGCATGTCCAATCCATACTGCCTCTGCAAGAGCTGTATCCCACTTGGTGATCTAATCACCTCAATGCCCAAGAAATAACGCAGCTCTCCCAAATCCTTCATCTCAAACTTCTGCTTCAATAGCATTTTCACATGAAGGATATCTTCATCACTGTCACCTGTCATAATCAAATCATCAACATAAATGACAAGTAGCATAATACCTTTCTCTGTTTTTCTCACATAAAGTGAGAAATCTGCCTTGGAAATCTGAAAGCCAATAGTGACAAGATACTGTCCTATCTTGTCAGACCATGCTCTAGGTGCTTGCTTCAAGCCATACAAGGCTTTCTTCAACCTGCAAACAAACTCAGGATGATCAGCATGCACATAACCTGGTGGCTGCTCCATATAGACCTCTTCTTGCAAATCACCATGCAAGAAGGCATTCTTTACATCCATCTGATGTAAAGACCATCCCTTTGATGCAGCCATAGCAATGACTGCTCTTACGGTTGCCATCCTTGCAACCGGACTGAATGTTTCTTCATAGTCAATGCCATATGTTTGTGCATACCCCTTGACTACTAATCTTGCCTTGTATCTATTCACAGAACCATCAGCATTGTGCTTCACCTTATAAACCCACTTACAGCCAATTGCATTCTTACCTTTAGGCAAAGGTACCAATTCCCATGTAGCGTTTGCTTCCAAGGCATCCATTTCTTCATCCATGGCTTTCTCCCATTTTTCTTTTCCCATGGCTTGCTCAAAAGAAGTGGGTTCTGGTTCCTGTATCACCTTGACCATATATGCATAGTGAATGGCTGTAAATCCATCATATTTCAGCCTATCCACAGGATACCTAACTCTGGTAGACCTGCGCAAAGTGGGTTCACTCCCAGGTGCTCTCAAAACATCCATGGTCTTCCTTACTCCAAGTGTAACAATAGAAGGAATACCCAACTCATCATCAATGCTTTGTTCTGAACCACTGGATTCACCATCCACATAAGAGTGACCTGCATTCACATCAAACATGGGCTGATCAACCTTCTCTTTTCCTTTTCGTGATACCTGCATACCACTATCTGCATTACTTTGAGAAGATTCTCCTAATCTCAATCTGCCTGTCCATGGCGAAGAATGTGAACCACTGCTAGAGGACGCTCCAGGTCCACTAATATTTTGTGACTGCTGCTGTGAATTATGTGCAGCATTACCATTTTGTGCATCTACATCATCAATCATATTTATTGGTTTATACCAGCTACTCATCTCATCAAAAACAACATCTCTACTCACTGTAAACTTACGAGTAGAAGGGTTATAGCATCTATACCCTTTTTGCTGCAGAGAGTAACCAATAAAGATGCACTTCTCAGCTTTTGGATCCAACTTGGATCTCAGCTCATCTGGCACATGTACATAGGCAATGCAACCAAAAATTTTCAAATGAGAAATATCTGGTTTCCTACCAGTATACCTCTCCTCTGGAGTCATTCCATGTATTGCTGCAGTGGGAGTCCTGTTCATTATGTAGACTGCTATAGCAACTGCTTCAGTTCAATAAAAATCTGGCAAGTCTTTTTCATTGAGCATGGCACGAGATACCTCTCCAATATGCCTGTTTTTCCTTTCTGCAATTCCATTTTGTTGTGGGGTATAAGTGCATGAATATTGCTGCTTTATGCCATGCTCCTGCACGAACTTTGCAAACTCATTTGAGAGGTACTCTCCCCCTCCATCTGACCTCAGGCATTTTATTTGCAGACCTGTTTCTTTTTCAGCCATAGCTTTAAGGGTTTTGAAATGCCCAAAAACTTCACTTTTCTTTTTCATAAAATACACCCAAATTTTTCTGCTATAGTCATCAATAAAAGTGACAAAATAATGACAGCCTCCAAGAGATGCAGCTTTAGTAGTCCACACATCAGAGTGGATTAATTCCAATGGCTTCTCACTCTCTTGAACATGTCTAGGAAATGGTTTCCTTGCCTGTTTTCCAAACTGACAGGCTTCACATACCTTATGCATTTCTGCAACCTTGAATTTTGGCAATCCTGCAACAATATTTTGGGCCTGCATTGATTTAAGTCGCTGTACATTAACATGACCAATGCGTTTATGCCAGATATCAATATCTGCAACTACACCGGTCCCATGTGCAAACATTGCTGCACTCAATTCAGACATGTCTGCATCCAACGTAAACATTCTGCCCTTCTTCTTTTCTTTTGCTATCAAGCGACCTTTATTTTTCATATCCTCAACAAAGCATCCATGAGAATTAAATCTGACCTGCAAGCCCTGCTCAACCATTTGACCGACAGAAACCAGATTCTTGGTGATATTCGGGATATGAAATACATCGGACAGGTATTTCTTTTTCCCATCCTGCATAGACAAAGGAATTTTTCCAATCTGCACAATAGGATGTGCAGTATCGTCACCAATCTCCACAAATCCTGGTTTTTCCATTTTCCTTGCATCCTCCATCCATTCTGCATGACCTGTCATGTGGTTTGATGCACCTGAGTCAACATACCATACATCATTGCTTTCTTCTGCACTTGTCATAGAATTGTTCATGTGCTGCACCATGAACAAATGCTTATTTCTGTCATCACCCTGTCTGCTAGAAGATGCATAATTCCCTTGTTGCAGTTTTCCATTCATGATGTCATTCTGTTTTTTATAGCAGTCTTTAGCCATATGACCCATTTTACCACAGTAGTAGCATTCAACATTACTGTTTGCATTTTGACATCTTTGCCATCCATCACGACCTCTTTGGCTCCCCCTGCCTCTAGAGTTACCACGTCCTCCTCCATAGGACTGGTTTTCTTGAGTTTGCTGCATATTCTGATTTCTACCACGGCCTCCAAATCGGCCTCCTCTACCCCTGCCTCTACCTCTTCCAACATTTGAGTAGAAGACAGATTCTTTTGAAGTTCCTCCTGAAGAAGATGCACCACCATTTCTCTGTTCCTCAGAAATTAGAAGAGCAATCAACTCCTCAAAATCAGGAAATCTTTCACGAACTGAAATGGACGTCCGAAACTGCGCATAATCCTTTCCTAGACCATTCAAGGTCACAGAAACTAAATCATCATCTTCCACTGGCGACCCAATGGAAGCAAGTGCATCTGCAATCTTCTTCACTTTCATGTGGTAGTCATTGATGCTCATATTTTCTCTTTGCACATTGTGCAACTCTTGCTTGAGCTGTATTTTCCTAGCTTGCGTATTTGTGCTATACATCTTTGACAGAGTATCCCATGCCTCCTTTGGCGTAGTTGCATCCTGAATATGCACAATCATAGAGTCGGAAATGCTGATAGACAACCAATACATAACTTTCCTGGCTCTCTCATGCCACGCTTTAAATGCCTGCATTTGCTGTTGATTGGGAACATCAGGAAGAACTGGTTCTTCTTCATTTCCTGTAACAAATTCCCAATATCCTTTTCCCATAAGGAAATTTGTCATTCTAAACTTCCATGCTTGGAAGTTGTTCTTGTCAAGCTTTTCAGTGACAATCTATGAAAGAGAATCAGATGCCATTACAGAAGACTGCAAAAAATTCTGTCACTGCAAAAACCACATCTTCACCCTCACAAGGGAAAATCTGCAAAACTGGCGAAAGTGGTATTTGACCACACAGTCACTTCCTAGTGACGATTTTGCATCAACAGGCAACAGGGATGATTCTGTAGCTCCCAATGTCTCTGCGCACAAGCATACAATGCAATTTTTACAGAAACTTTTCATCGACCTGTAGAACAGTGGCTGCACAGCATAAAACTGGGCCTTTTCCTGAGTGCTTGCAGAAAACTTCCGCCTCCAAAACAGGCCCCGAAATGGCCTCAAATCAAAAAAACAGGGTCGCTAAGAGCTAAAGCTCTATCCCACAGCATATACTTCCCTCTTACTTCACCGCGAAGGGCGTCTCAACCTGAGACAATGCACTCCTGCACTTTCCGGCTGTGCTACCTGCAGAGATCTGCTCCCAAAACAGAAAATGAAAGCAACACTGCTCCTCTTACCAGAACACCGCGAGCTTGGCTTGCTTTCTTGAGCTCCTTACCACGAACAAGGCTCTGATACCATGTCAAGATTGTGGGAGAGAAGGAAGGAGTCTCACTTGTAGCTTTCTTGCTTGCACAATGGGGGAATACACACAAGGGTGGAGGCTGAAAAACAGTTTTCCTCTTCTTAGTTGTGTAAGCCAAAAGAACTCAAGTACAAAAGAAATAGAAGAACCCTAGATATGGGTCTCAAACCAAACTCAACTAACTAAGGTGGCATACTAACTGAGCCACGAACTAGAGTAGATAAGGATAGCTATCGTGTAGCTATTATTCAGGGGCGGTGTACCAACCGCATCTGCAACTGACAAGTCGGTGACATAAATACACAACGGTCACCTTGGCGTATCACGAGTGGATCTCGATATCTCAACATAGATAAGATACAACATAAAAGGAAAGTGGCCTACTAAGTCAAACAATGCATAACCGACTACACTAGTCGAATGGCGCTATAACTATGCCAGTTGTAAATAGGTGTAACAACCTAAATATAATAAGTAATGAGTCAGTGGCCATGTGAGGTGCATAATGACCACCGACGTGCTAAGTATAGACGTGTGGACCCATCTAACCAGGCGGTCCATCATCAATGTCCGCATGTGTTGAGCTTGTCATCTCAACACTGATTGCTGGCAAGGATACTCATTCCTTGGATTCATTGAAGAAAATTCTTCATGTCAGCTTTGACATGAAGGATCTTGGTGATGCCAATCACATTCTTGGGATGCGGATACTTAGATATAGATCGAAGGGGTTAGTCTATCTATCTCAGCTAGAGTATGTATCCAAGATTTTGTAGCATTTCAATATGGAGGGGGGAAAGCAATCATAGTTCCATTGCCTCCATATGTGAAACTCAGTGCAGAGGATAGCCCTACATCTGATGATGAGAAGGCTAAAATGGCCAAGATTCTGTATGCTTCAGCCATTAGCAGTTTGATGTATGCTATGGTTGCTACATGTCCTGACATTGCCTTTGCAGTGGGAGTGGTTAGTAGGTACATGGCAAGCCCTGGCAAGAAGCATTGGAAAGCAATGAAAGGTATTATGAGATACCTCAAGGGCACAAAGGATTTGTGCATCTACTTTGGTAAGCATAAAGCATCTGTCATTGGCTTTACAGATGTAGAATATATTGGACATGCGGAATATAGGAATTCCACTTCACAGGGGGATCTCTCTCTTGGAAATCCAGGCTGCAAAAGTGTGTTGCACTGTCTAATATGGAGGTAGAGTATGTGGTTGCCACCACTGAGGCATGCAAAGAGGCCTTATGACTGTGATAGTCAGAGTGCTATTATGTTAGCACAAAACCCTATCTTTCATGTAAAGGCAAAACACATATAGGTGAAGTATCATTTCATCATAAAGGTACTTGACAGCAAGAACATTGAGCTAGTCAAGGTCCACACTGATGATAAACCTGCAAACCTTCTCATGAAAGTTCTTCCAGCAAAGAGGTTTGCCCATTGCCGGCAGATGATGGATATTGGATAGGTATAGTCTCTTTAGCTTTGTACATACTTAGACTTAGCTGATTCTTTTCCTCTACCTTTGGGCACATTGCCTTTAGGGGGGAGGTTGTTGGGATAAAGGATAGTGCATGTGTCCACCCGTAAGGGCCAAGATGTACATAGTGCATATACCTATCTAAAACATAATTGAGGTACACTCTTCAGTACCACAAATCATGTGTCTCTATCTCTTCTCTCTCTCTCAACCTACATCTCTACACAGAAGCTCCATTGCAGCTACCTCAATAAGGATCTGCTATACTAGCAATAAAACACTTTTGAACTGAGCAACCAATGCTCAAAGCATCTCAGTGTAGTATCCCAAAATTACTAAGCATCAATTGGGCATCAATGGACATTAACAAGAGCTCCAATAAGCTTCAAACAATGAGGTATATGTTGTCTCTGTGTGTATGACAATGGCTTTTCTACAACATACATTCAATAACCTAGCAAAATCACTCAATATGGAGCTCCAAATCAAGATACCAATGCCTAAAGAGTGAACAATGCCTTTGCTAATGTTAGCAGTAGTGTATCAAGTGTCAAAAGGAACATTAAATACTTGATGTCCATCAATTCTAGAAGCCTGAAAAAATAGGCCCAAGAGCATGAATAATCTTGTAGGGTGCATGGCTCCAATGTTGAGCACTAATGGTTGAGTAACAAGCTCAAAAGCATGATAGTGGACCCCCTCTTGAAGCCTCAATAGGCTCTAACAACTTTAGAGGAGAGAAACTTCAAGTACATCCCTTGTAGACTCAATTGATGGTTGTCAAGGCTTCAGTGTATGTCTTCACAAATTGAAACTTAGATCTAGTTCCCAACTTGGCACTCTAGCTCTTGCAAAACATCGCTTTGATACCATGTTCAGAAGGAAAGAGATAGACAAAGATTAGAGCCATGAATCGAAAGCAGTGTATCCTCTCTTCATTATTCATTCATTGTAACACACTAAGTACTAAGTCTAAGTCACACATATAGTGTATGAAAGTAGGTCACTAATTGACTAGATACCTCTATCTGACCAACTCATTATTATGCTACACATGACTAATAATAACTAGCTACAGCTATACTAAGTAGGATTGGTGTCAATACCACTGAACTTGATTCTTAACACTTGGAGCTTCATGAGTTCCACCTTGAGGCCTATCATTAATTAGTTGAGGTCCATAAGCAAACATGATGAGGATGAGTATGAGCACCACATTAGCACAGGTGGGGACTTTTGAGAACCATTTGATTTGGAGACCAGTGAGACTAGGGGCACAAAATTCCACAAAGCAATGGTAAAGCAAAAACAAGAAAATCCAATGTGGTCAAAATTGGGCACTAGATGTAATGTGCCCTATCCAAGCATGTTTTAGTAGTTCATCGAGAAATGAATCTAAGCATCGCTTTCTGATACTCCCATGGAATATTCCAAGGTTTTTTGCCTAGGGTTTTCAGAGTCCGCCTTGCAATGGAACGTTCATGGTTGAACCCACTAGGATCGACCTAAAATCTGGGTTCCTGGTGGCCAAGGTCTCCTAACAACATTCTACCATCAAGTTTTGGACATCCTACTTCACGCAATAATATTCGATCCGAAGTAGACCCATGCCGCACTTGGTTCAAAGAGAATGGGAAATGAGAGGGATGTGCTGCTCAACATCTCTGCCCATAGGGCATAGTCCTATTCTGGTCCCCTAAAACGGCATGAATCAGATTCTAACTTAGCACTTCCTAAAGGTCGAATGATGGTAAAACCTTGTGAGAAGCCTCCCAGCTCTATGGGACCACCCTGCCATAGGATAGACCTGTTGGGGGTTCCGCCCACCTACTTCCCTTGATAGGTTTAGTTTTTTAATTAGGTCCTATCACATTTATATGTGACATTTAAAATTAGCTTCATTAATTAATCCTTTTAGGGAACAAGGTTCATTCACGTAATTTATGGCACAGACACGATTGCAGAGTAAGAAATCCTTTGACAAATAGGTTCAAACAAATTCCTTAATTTATCTTCCCCTTAATCTTTATCTCCTGCCCATACAGGAGAAATTATGTATCCCTTTTGTCCAACAGAAGTACTCGGTCCAAATCACATGGCACCATAATTTTCATCCATGATCTAGAATAGGATCTTCCAATGCCCTAAACGTTGGGCTCACAGCAGTCTTCAACTTTGTTCCAGACTAGGCAAGGGGTGTCCAGAGCTCCACCTGACCCCAAGTGACCTAGGAGTGAGACACAACTTCCGTGGTTGGCCTTTTCACCACTCGACCTCAGCCCGTGAATCAAGCAATGCCCTCTTGGGTTGAAACACAGCGTGACCTTGGAGATGATCCACCCGCACAAAATATCCTTAATTAATCCAATTATGAGTCAAGCACAATCAAGGCAATCAGTCTAATATCATCTTCCAAGAAAGCATTCCTTTATTTTCCAATGGCAACTTGTCATCAAAGACCCCTGCCATGCATTTACCATCAAACACAAGCACTTGGAATAATCATCTAGACCACATCCCAACAATCAGTTTAATGCAAAAGCATTTAAAACATTGTTTGATCAATCAAAAAAAACAATGGTATTCTTTCCCAAACATTGCAAGAATAGTTGTGATAACGTTCCCATTGCATATTTGCTCTCCCCCATCAAAGAGCAATTCTATGCAAAATTTACTTAAAACTCCCCTCCTTCGACTAAGGCATATGTCAAGGTTTCAAACACTATACAAGACATAAGTTCTATAGGTCACTTACATTGATCGATAATCCAACCTTGAATTAGATTGGTGGAAGTCGTAGTTATCAGATGGATCTCAAAATATTTTAGCTTTAATCCTTATGATTAATTTCTTGTACTAGCTCTAGCCAAGCCATGAAGCAAATAGGAAACTATTCTCATATATCAAGCATGTTATAGGTCTAACATGTAAATACTTGATAAGATAAGTGCAAGATGATCTCAAGTAACTAGACTCCGACAAGCCCTATATTGAGCTACAACCTAGTTTTTCTTAATATTCGGGCTCTTAGGCTAAGTACTTTTGAAGTATCCAAACTTTAAACTAGAACTTCTTATTCTCAATTTTTAATGTCATATTCTTTTGGCAATTATGTTAGTTGTAGCCCTTGACCGTGCTTTAACCTAGCACTTGTATGCACAATCTTCTAATGTCGTTCTTTTAGCGACTGTACCATTCATAACCCTTGACTAATTCCTCCTTGTAATTGCACTATCAACAAATAGGCCGTGTGCAACTAATTTCGGTTAAAAGGAGCAATCAGAATGCCAAATTATAATAATATGAATAAGTTCAAGCTACTCATTTGCATGAATTCATGCGCATACCAAAGTGATATAGCCTATGACTCACGAATAGGGAAGATGGCAATTTGTACCTGGGTATTCAGAGATGACTTAACCATACCCATCATTGCATTTTTGTATTGGACGGTAACGACCTAACCGGAGGCTCCATTGTCAAATGTGGGATTTCGTTTGGTGCATATCATCCTCCATGTTGAGAAGTGCGAACACCTTAACCGTAGCTCTGATACGGGTTTGTTATGACAGAGATTGCAAGGAGGATAGGGGGGTTTTATAAGGGAGATACGGTTAAGGTCTCTCTTATAATAACCCTCATCTCCCTTATAAAACCCCCCATCAAAGATGAGGGTTATTATGGGGGAGGGAGGGCATGGGGAAGGGGAAGGGGTGATGGAGGCCCTTGTAAAATATTACACGGCGCAGCGAACAGAATCTGAGAAAGAGATAGAGAGTACACAACAGATAAGAGGAGAATCAGTAAAATTCTTTAACTCCAAACAACTGATACAAAGATGGCTCTGTCCACCCGTGCGCTTCCACTGTGTGAAGCTTAGATGGCGATCTAGACAGAAGATAGGTGAAGAGCTTAAGGCTAGCTGGAACAACAACTCTGACTGGGTGAAAGATGAGTGTGAGATGGCTGCGAAGGGGTTTAGCTTTTATAGCCCGCGAAGGTCGTTAGGTCGGCCTGCTGACCGACCTACCATATGAGCCTCCACTAGTCGGCCAGGGAATATTCCAGGGAATATTCCCTTTACCATCGGGCCGGGGGCGCTGCCCCCGGACCCCCGCCAGGGGGGCCGCTGGCCCCCCTGGGACCCCCCAGCCAGGGGCCGCTTCCGCGGCCCCCGGACCCCACAATAGGGGCCCCTTTTAACTCCCTTACCACGCAACTCAATGCAATGTGCCTCGAGTTGCTACCAGCTTAACCACTCCGTCTAACCCAAAGATTAGACCCACAACAGTCACCTTTTTGCCATCCGGTCACATAGACCTCATCTGATATACAAGTCAGGACTCAACCAATGTCCGGGCTCACATTTGGCTTCTCCTCATAATGGGGGCCTTACAACTTTGAGCACCATGGATCATTGGTAGCACCTAATGAGGGTGGGGCATTGATCATATCTAACACCCCCCCTCAATGTCCACCCATAGGTGAACTATCTCCTCGGCCCAATGCCGAGTCTCTGAAGATGAACTTGAAGCAGATCCTTCGTAAGTGCTTTGGTGAAGATATCTGCTCCATTCTCCTCTGTTGGACAGTAGACCAATTCCACTATCCCATCCTCCATCAAATCACGCACATAGTGATACTGGATCTCTATATGTTTGGTGCGTGCATGAAACACTGGATTTTTGGCAATGGCGATGCAACTCTGATTGTCACATCTCAGCACAGTTGGTTCTTCATCCTGCACTCCCATATGCCATAGAATCCTTCTCAACCATACGGCCTCACATGCAGCAAAACAAGCTGCCTTGTACTCTGCTTCGGTAGAAGACAATGCCACTGTTGGTTGCTTCTTACTAATCCAAGAGAAAATTCCTGAACCCAAAGAGAAACAATAACCAGAAACTGACTTCCTGGAATCAATGTCTCCTGCCCAATCTGAGTCACAGTTCCCCACAAGAGAAGTTCCGAAACTGTATGTGATACCATAGTCAAGAGTTTTCTTCAAGTATCTGAGCACCCGCATCCCAGCCTTCCAATGACTCTCATGAGGCTTGTTTGAGAACCTGCTCAAAACACCAACAGCAAAACTGATATCTGGTCTGGTGTTACACAAGTAGATTAGACTACCGACCAACCTCCTATACCTCCCAATGTCTGCTAGTGCTGATGTATCCTCAACGGATAACTTTACATTCACCTCCATAGGTGTAGCTATCTCCTTGCACTCGGTCATGCCAAATGCCTTCAAGATCTCCCATGCATACTTCTTCTGAGAGATGAAGATCTTTCCTGGCTCTTGCCAGACTTCAATCCCCAAACAATAGTGCAGCAAGCCCAAGTCTGTCATTTCAAACTCAAAACTCAAAGCCTTTCGAGTTTGGTTGATCATATCTTCATAGTCACCTGTAATAAGAAGGTCGTCCACATATAGGACAATCACTACAGACTTTTTACCATCCCTGTAAACATACAAGTTAGCATCTGAGGCACATCTTTTGAAGTTTAGGTTTAAAAAGAACCTATCTATCCGCTGGTACCATGCTCTGGGGGCTTGTTTCAGCCCATACAATGCCTTCTTCAGTTTACACACTTTGTTCTCAGAATGGGGGGCCTCAAACCCTGGTGGCTGAGCCACGTACACCTCCTCCTTGAGGTCACCATTTAAGAACGCTGACTTAACATCCATTTGGTACACTGGCCACTTCTTGTGGGCAGCCACTGCAAGTACCGTGCGAATAGTGGTCATTCTGGCAGTTGGGGCAAATGACTCTTGAAAATCAAACCCTTCAACTTGTGAAAATCCTTGGGCAACCAGTCTAGCTTTGTACTTTTCTAAGGTACCATCAGCCTTGTACTTTACCTTCCAGATCCACTTGGTGCCAATAATCTTCCGCTTTGCTGGCCGATCCACTAGCTCCCAAGTGTCATTCTTCATTATGCTGTCATACTCCGCCTGCATAGCAGCCTTCCATGATGGATCTGCAAGTGCTTCTTCTAAGTCAGTTGGCTCCTTTACTTCTCTCATAATCTCAACCATCAAGGCCATGTTGACTATGTGAGCAGAAGCCCTCCTTTGCTCCTCTATTCTCTGAGACCTCCTTGGTCCGTCTGCCTTCTCCTCAACAAATGCAGGCATAGGATTATTGTGGTCATAGAGCTGCTTCACCCAGCGCGGCAATGGCTTTTCCGGTGGGGTGATGTCAGGTTGGTGAACTTTTTCCTCATCATCTGAAGATGATGCTTCCTCCTCCTTAAGGATAGGGATAGCTCTCGGGACAGGTTCATAGTGGACTACTTCTTCGCTTGATGATAAAGTGGAAGACCTTGCCTTCTCCTCCTCCACTGTATGCGGCTCCTCCTTGAACACCACATCACGGCTCGCGATGATCTTCTTTGCCTCTTGGTCATATAACTTGTAAGCCTTCTGCTCATCACTATAACCCAAGAAGATACATTTTCTGCTTTTTGGTTGTAACTTGTTTCTCTTCTCATCTGGAACATGTGCATAACATTCACATCCAAAAATTCTGAAATGTGAAACAGATGGTTTCTTACCAGTGTAAGCCTCATGAGGTGTTTTTCCCTTGAGAGCCTTTGTGTAGCTCCGATTTAGAATGTAGACTGCAGTATTAACAGCTTCAGCCCAAAAATGGTTAGGCAATCCCTTGCCCTTTAGCATGCATCTTGCCATCTCCACAATGGTACGATTCCTGCGTTCCACAACACCATTCTGCTGAGGTGTGTGAGGCGTCGTCAATTGACGCTTGATCCCTTTGCTCTTGCAAAAGCCTTCAAACTCCTTTGAGTTGAACTCACCACCACCATCTGTTCTAAATTTCTTCACACTTTTCCCTGTTTCATTCTCAACAAGTATTAGCCATTCTTTAAACTTACCAAAAGCTTGAGCCTTATCACGAAGGAAGTACACCCACATCTTCCTACTGTAGTCATCGACAATCAACATAAAATAAGAAGATCCCCCCAAGGCCTGTGTAGGCATCTTACCACACAAGTCAGCATGCACCAACTCTAGAGGAGCATGTGCTCTATTCTTGCTTTCTTGTGGAAATGCCTTTCTCTGTTGCTTGCCCATCATACAAGCTTCACATGGTTCCTTCAATTCAGTTATTGTAGGTAGGTGAGCAACCATACCTTGCTTTTGCATCTCCTTCAATACTGCAAATCCGATGTGTCCAAACCTTTCATGCCAAAGCTTACTTGTGCCCACTCCAGCGGTGGCTGTAAGAGCACTTAGCTCATACAGGTTGTTCCTTCTTTCTCCTTTGCCAACAATTGTGCCAGCACTATCAATAATTTCTGCACCTGTCTTCTTGAACCTCACTTCATGACCAAGATCAGTTATGGCAGCAACTGATAAGAGATTTCTCCTGATTTCGGGAACATACAACACATTTGAAAGCTTTTTGACTTCACCATTTGCAGCAACAAAAGAAATAGTACCTGTGCCCGCAGCAGGGCATTTAGCATCATTTCCAACCGTCACAGTGATGGATTCTTGTAGAGGCTGCATAGAACTGTATAGACCTTTCTTGTTGGTCATGTGACGGGAGGCCCCACTATCCAACACCCAAGAGTCAGTGGTAGATTCTTCTTGCGCCGAGGAGCACACTTCCTCAATGGTCGCCATGAATAATTCCAACTCTGCTTCAGCCGTATTGGCTGTCTCTTTCCCTTTACTTTTAAGGGTACCATTCTTTTCATCTGCCTTCTTGACACGACAATCTGCAATTGCATGTCCTTTCTTCTTACAGTAGAAGCACTCTCCTTGAAACTTCTTCTTGCCGCCCTTCTTCTTTTTGTCACCATCATTTTTGGTGGAGGAAACACCTTTGCCTTTTGCATGGGCAGAGAATGCAGCATCTCCATTGTTGCTTCCTTCTCGGGCTTTCAGCCTCAACTCCTCCTCCATTAATAATGCACAAAACTCCTCAAAAGTCAAAGCTTGAGGTCTCACCTGAGTATTAAGGGCAGTTACTAGTCCATCAAACTTTTGTGGACAAATCCGAAGACACCTCCGAGCTAGCTCTTCGCTAGTCTTTTGTATCCCAGCGCCAGCCATCTGGTCGCGCAGATTCTTAATCCGAGTGATGAATGCTTCAACCGTCTCTCCTTCAGCAAACTTCTCCGCTGCTAGTTGATTCTCCAAGTTTTGAATCCTTGTTTGGTTTCGTGTTTCATACTGACTCCTTAGTACATTCCAAGCCTCTGACGCTTTGGTTGTATGCTGAATCAGAGTCAAAACACTGTCAGAACAGCTTGTAACTAAGGCACACAATGCATCTGCATTCCTTCGTTTCCAAGCTCGTAGAAGATCTGCATTCGGAGGAATCATCACACTAGGATTTGATGGGTCGGGGGTAGGCTGTGGTTCTGCGTCAGTCCCCAGCACAGTCTCCAGAAGCTCATAAGAATCAAGGATAGTAGTAATTTTGAACTTCCACAAGGTGTAGTTTGTACCATCTAACTTGCCTTCGCTGAAGGTTGGTGGACGAATCCTCAGTGTTTGAATAGCCGGTACAGCAGCACCACCTCCTGCACCGCTTCCTGATGCGCCAGAACTGCTTCCCGGAGTCGACATCGTTTCTCTTTGCTGTTGAAGCCTTTGCCTCTTGCACTCTCTCCGATCTCTAGAGCCCCCTGGGCTCTGATACCATGTAAAATATTACACGGCGCAGCGAACAGAATCTGAGAAAGAGATAGAGAGTACACAACAGATAAGAGGAGAATCAGTAAAATTCTTTAACTCCAAACAACTGATACAAAGATGGCTCTGTCCACCCGTGCGCTTCCACTGTGTGAAGCTTAGATGGCGATCTAGACAGAAGATAGGTGAAGAGCTTAAGGCTAGCTGGAACAACAACTCTGACTGGGTGAAAGATGAGTGTGAGATGGCTGCGAAGGGGTTTAGCTTTTATAGCCCGCGAAGGTCGTTAGGTCGGCCTGCTGACCGACCTACCATATGAGCCTCCACTAGTCGGCCAGGGAATATTCCAGGGAATATTCCCTTTACCATCGGGCCGGGGGCGCTGCCCCCGGACCCCCGCCAGGGGGGCCGCTGGCCCCCCTGGGACCCCCCAGCCAGGGGCCGCTTCCGCGGCCCCCGGACCCCACAATAGGGGCCCCTTTTAACTCCCTTACCACGCAACTCAATGCAATGTGCCTCGAGTTGCTACCAGCTTAACCACTCCGTCTAACCCAAAGATTAGACCCACAACAGTCACCTTTTTGCCATCCGGTCACATAGACCTCATCTGATATACAAGTCAGGACTCAACCAATGTCCGGGCTCACATTTGGCTTCTCCTCATAATGGGGGCCTTACAACTTTGAGCACCATGGATCATTGGTAGCACCTAATGAGGGTGGGGCATTGATCATATCTAACAGCCCTCTCCTTACTCTCCGACTGGGCAGGCCAAAATGGCTGCCCTTCTCTACATGACGGCGGGGTATTGAGAGATCCAGGAGATGTGGTAGGCCACGTGGCCTCCCCCCTCCATCACTATCATCTCCATCATTGTCGACTTCACCTTCATTATCACCTACTTCCTCCCCCCAGCACTAGTTCGGAAATGGCATGGGGAAAAGTAATAAAAAATTACATTAATTTAATTATTGGGGTGGTAGTTCCCATGTAAAAATGGGGGTGGGGATATTACACTAGAGGCCATCAACATGATAGTGGTGTAGCCAAAATCCATTGATAGGCTTCAATAGCTTGCCTTGTATATCTATCAAATAGATGACAAGCTCAACACATGCAGACATTGATGATGGATTGCCTAGTTAGATGGGTCCACATGTCTACACTTAGCACGTTGGTAGTCATTATGACTCTCACATGGCCACTAACTCATTACTTATTATATTCAGGTTGTTACACCTATTTACAGCTGGCATAGTTATAGCGCCAGTCGACTAGTGTAGTCGGTTATGCATTGTTTGACTTAGTAGGCCACTTTCCTTTTATGTTGTATCTTATCTATACTTTGTGTACATTGTAAAGAGGGTGGAAGAAGAAGAAGAAATCAGCAAGAAAACGTTTTGGCCTCCATCTCTCTTCTTGTCTCTTGAGTGAGCTTCTCCTTGTGCATTCTGTGTGTGTTCGGCGCAGCATCTTGAGCAACCCCCTCCACCACGCGATTCTTGACATGGTATTAGAGCGGCACCACTGAGAGAGGCTGATTTCAAAGGTTGAAGTGAAGAGAAGAAGCAAGGTTCGAGCAAGCAAGCCATGGGTAAGAATCCTTCCACTCTCTCTCTTGGATAGTGCTTGTGGAGGCACCGGAAGCAGGGTCGAGCAAAAATCTCAAATTGCAGTGAGATTTGGTGTGCCCGAAGAGTGCTGTGTATTCTGCAGATAAGTCCTTTAGGGCCGTCCCACAGTTATTTTGGGCATCTGAGGCCATTTCAGGCCCCGTTCTAGAGCCGCAAGGTTGCAGACAATAGTTTCAGGATACACTGTGATTTCAATTGTTTTGACCGAAAGTGGGTGCGCAGGTTACAGATTGCGAATCTATAATTCTTGAGGTGTTTGCAGGAAGCAAACATAAGGTTTATCTGCAAACAGGTTGCAGATTCCATGTATTGTTGAGCAGATAGTGAAAAAGGCTGTCTGGTGTATTGCTGTGCACTACAGGTCAAAGGTTGCAGAAGATTTGCTTGCTGTTTGGTATTAATTTTGTGATAATGGCAGAGAACAGTGGAAGCCCCATCATTGAGAAGTTTGACAAGAACAACTACCCATCATGGAAGTTCCGTGTCACGAACTTCCTTATTGAAAAAGGCCTCTACGTGTTTGTTTTAGGTGAAGAAAAGGAGCCGGAGGTGAGTGACCCTCCAACTGCAGAAGAGACAAAGGCACGGAAAGAATGGAATGCAAAAGACAAGAAGGTCATGTATTGGTTGTCTACAGTAATTGACAATAATATGCTGGGACACATTAGAAATGCAGAGAATTCATATACAGCTTGGACCATACTTGAAAGTATGTTTTCTGTAAATACAAAGGCACGAAAGATTCAACTCAAGCAAGAGTTGAATACATTGAAGAAAGGGAAGATGTCTATCAATGAGTATGCACTGAAGGTAAGGAGCATTGTAGATGCCTTGGCAGCAATTGATGCAATGCCCGATGATGATGATTTGGTGTTGTCTACCTTGGGTGGACTTAATAATGAAAAGGCTTGGAAGTCTTTTGTAACTTCCGTATATGTTAGAAAGCCATTTCCAGATTTCGATGAGTTGGTCTCCCTTATGATCATTGAAGAGATCAACATGCAGAGTGAGACATCTGAAAGAAGTGGTGAATAGGTCCAAGCTTTCTACTCCAGTTCAGGAAGGGGACGTGGCAGGTTCTCTTCAAGAGGTCATGGTATAGGGCGTGGTAGTGACAACCAGCAAAACAGATTGAATCAGCAATTTGGCGACATGTAGGTTTCAGGAGGTCGTGGTAACTTTAGAGGCAGGGGGACCTTTAGAGGAAGAGGTGGATGGCAGAACAGAGGTTCTAACAACTCTGGTATTGTGTGTCACTACTGTGGCAAAACGGGTCATATTGCAGCCCAATGTTATGCTAAGAAATATGATATCCGCAGTGGTAAGTTGCAACAAGGAAACTATGCATCGTCTTCACGACAAAATAAAGACAAAAATGAACGTCTGTTTGTTATGCAGCATATGTTGAATGCTGTTACAGGAAAGGGAACACATGATGATGTTTGGTATGTTGATTCAGGTGCATCCAATCAGCCATGCAGAATGATTTGGAGAGATGCAAGATTTACAAAATGCAGGTTATGTGCAGACGGGTGATGATTCATGCCACCCAATTTCACATGTTGGAAAAGTTCCCTTGTCCTTGCATGATGGTAAGACAAAGAGTCTTTCAGATGTATTACATGTGCCATCTATTACAAAGAACTTGGTGTCAGTCGGTCTGATGGTAGAGCAAGGGCTGCAAGTCAGATTTAATGCAAAGGGTTGCTTTATAGAAGACTTCAATGATAAGGGCAGGTTAGTTGCAAAGGGAAGTAGAGTTGGACGTATGTTCACTCTGGATGTTGGAATTCCTACTATGAATGCTACTATGTATGCTAAAGGAAAAGGTGTTGTTGCAGACATTGAAATTTGGCACAAATGCATTGGACATGCAAATGTACAAAGGCTGAAATTAATGCAGTCCAAAGGGTTGGTTACAGGTTTGCCTACATTTAGAGTTGCAAAATTTCATAAGGTATGCGAAGCATGTCAGTTTGGTAAGCAGGCAAGACAACCCTTTTCACATGACAGAGATGTAAGCATAAATATCCTTGATGTTGTGCATACAGACATTTGGGGGCCTACACAAAATGTATCTCTTGTAGGCAGTTCATACTTTGTCACATTCATTGATGATTGTTCTAGAAAACTGTGGGTATATTTTATGAAGGAAAAGAGTGAAGCGTTTGAGCACTTTAGAACTTTCAAGGCTGCAGTTGAAAGAGAAACATGCTTGAAAGTAAAGTGCTTGAGGTCAAATGGAGGGGGAGAGTACCTCTCAAATGAGTTCAGTGATTTTCTGAGGTCTCATGGGATAAAGAGACAGTTCACATGCAGATATACCCCATAGCAAAATGGGGTTGCAGAAAGGAAAAACAGGCATATTGCAGAAGTTGCACGTGCCTTGATGGCTGAAAAGAATATGCCTAAGCATTTTTTGTCTGAGTCTGTTCATACTGCTGTTTATATTATGAACAGAACCCCCACAGCTGCAGTTCATGGTATGACTCCTGAAGAATGCTTTACTGGCAAGAAGCCTGATGTATCGCACTTGAAAGTGTTTGGTTGCATTGCATATGTTCATGTGCCAGATGAGTTGCGAAAGAAACTAGATCCAAAGGCTGAAAAGTGTGTCATTATTGGATACTCTTTAGAGCAGAAAGGGTATCTCTGTTACAACCCTATCACATGTAAGTTTAGAGTGAGCAGGGATGTCATCTTTGATGAAATGAGCAGTTGGTATGCATCTAGTGGTGATGCATTGGATGATAATGATGATCATGACACTCGTGCAGGCTGAAAAGCAAGAATCACGAACTCTTAGTGGACCAGAGACATCATCTGGTAGTCCTTGGTCTGGGAGACTAAGGAGTACCTCTACATCTTCAGGTGCATCTAGTAGCACTACAGGTAAAGACAAAGGAAAGAATAAAGTGTCAGAAGGCATTGATGCAGTTCTTGATGGAGACTCCAGTGGCTCAAAGAGCTTGGATGATGAGCTTGGCATTCCTTTAGTGAGGACTCCAAGTGTGCAGAGAGCACGCGTTAATGCAAAGACTCCATTGAGTGATCCAATGGTACGCACGTCTAGCAGGCTGAGATGCCCTATTAAAAGATTTGGTTTTGAAGGTTATGCAGCTCACCATTATGCTTATATGGTGAAACTAGTTGAGAATGTTGAGCCCACATGTTTTGAGGAGGCTGTTGGTCATGCTCATTGGGATGCAGCAATGGATGAGGAGATGGCTGCATTAGAGGCCAATAAGACTTGGGATCTAGTATCATTGCCGAAGGGCAAGAAAGCTATTGGATGTAAGTGGGTTTATAAGATTAAGCACAATGCAGATGGTTCTATTAGTAGGTACAAAGCTAGGCTGGTTGCAAAAGGCTATGCCCAGACATATGGCATAGATTATGATGAAACCTTCAGTCCAGTTGCTAGGATGGAAACTGTCAGATGTGTGATTTCTTTGGCAGTAGCCAAAGGTTGGAGGTTGCAGCAAATGGATGTGAAGAATGTCTTCTTGCATGGTGATTTGCAAGAAGAAGTGCATATGGATCAGCCAATAGGTTATGAAGATTTAGAGCATCCCACGTATGTGTGCAGGTTGAAGAAGGTGCTCTTTGGACTCAAGCAAGCACCTAGAGCATGGTCTGACAAGATTAGAGAGTATCTTGTCAATATTGGCTTTTATGTTTCTGATGCTGATCACTCACTTTATGTGAGAAAGGGAGATGCAGGTTTGGTCATCATAGTCATCTATGTGGATGACTTGATTATTACAGGTGATAGTGATAGTGGGATTGCTGAAGTCAAGGATTTTTTGAAGAAGAAGTTTGAGATGAAGGATTTAGGTGAGCTAAGATACTTCCTTGGCATTGAGGTGATCAGATGTGATGATGGTATATGGCTCTCCCAAAGACAGTATGGCTTGGATATGTTGTCCAAGTATGGTATGACAGCATGCAAACCACTTTCAGTCCCATTGGAGCAGAATGTAAAGTTGAGTGCTGATGTTGGGGATGAGATAGAAGACCCTACTATGTTCAGGAGGATAGTGGGAAGTTTGATCTACATGATCATTATAAGGCCAGACTTGAGCTACGCTGTTGAACTTGTGAGTCAGTTTATGCAAGTACCTAGAAAGCCACATTTGGATGCAGTCAGACGCATATTGAGATATGTGAAGTCCACATTACATTATGGACTTTTCAATGAGGCAGGTACAGATGTACAGGTGTTTGGATACACAGATGCAGATTGGGCTGGTAGTATGTCTGATAGAAGATCCACCAGCGGATACATGTTCTCTCTTGGTAGTGCAGCAGTTGCTTGGAGCAACAAAAAGCAATCTACAGTTGCTTTGTCGAGTACAGAGGCTGAGTATAGAGGTGCTGCTATTGCAGCATGTGAGGTAGTATGGCTGCAAAAGTTATTGGCTGATTTAGATGTGCAGGTGGAAGGTGCAGTTGTCATTTATTGTGACAACATGAGCAATATACAGTTGGCTAGGAACCCTGTGTTCCATGCGAGGACAAAACATATTGAGGTACACTACCACTTTGTGAGAGAGAAGGTACTAGCAGGTGAGATTGACTTGGTGTATGTCAGCATGCAGGATCAGATAGCAGACATCTTCACGAAGGCATTGGGTACAGAGAAGCTTCAAAAGTTTTGAAGCTTACTTGGAGTTGCAAAGATGCAGTTGAGCTTGAGGGGGAGTGTTGAGATGACAAGCTCAACACATGCGGACATTGATGATGAACCGCCTGGTTAGATGGGTCCACATGTCTACACTTAGCACGTTGGTGGTCATTATGACTCTCACATGGCCACTAACTCATTACTTATTATATTCAGGTTGTTACACCTATTTACAGCTGGCATAGTTATAGCGCCAGTCGACTAGTGTAGTCGGTTATGCATTGTTTAACTTAGTAGGCCACTTTCCTTTATGTTGTATCTTATCTATACTTTGTGTGCATTGTAAAGAGTGCGGAAGAAGAAGAAAAAAAAAACAGCAAGAAAACGTTTTGGCCTCCATCTCTCTTCTTGTCTCTTGAGTGAGCTTCTCCTTGTGCATTCTGTGTGTGTTCGGCGCAGCATCTTGAGAAATTCCCCCCACCACGCGATTCTTGACACCACCAGAATTTAGGCTTGCGAAAGTCTCTCATCTGGGTCTTAAAGGACAAGACTAGTTGGCCCTTCTAAAATAGCAATTTCTTGGATATCCCATCAACTTAGTGTTTCTACTAGGCTTGGACCTTGGACAAAGTATATGTGCTGTGAATCCACTCTTCTTCTAATTGGGCTATGGCTTCCATCTGGAATGGAAGTGATTCCTCTCCAAAATGAGCTAGTCTTTCATTGTAAGTCAAAAAATCGATACTAAAAATGCCAAGGGGATAATGGCTTCTAAGCTGAATGCTAGTTTGTTCAGAGTCATGCTGATGGCGACTTTGAAGGATGTTCGAGAAGCCCATAGTATTGTGGGAAGCTTAGTGTCCCAATCTTTTCTATTTTGATCTACCAACTTGGTTAAGATTTTACACAATATTTTGCTGGTAGAGTGAGCTAAGCCATTAGTTTGTGGGTATTAAGGAGAGAATTTCTTATGTATAATAAAAATAATTTTCGAGGAAGCGCAAGCTCAACCACCAAGACCCACGAAACCGCTTATTGTTCAAGTGTCTCAAGCGAGCACTAATGGCTACCTCTCACATAGTTGATGCGCCATCCCTCTCTACAAGTGTAGTGAGCTTAGTGTAGTGAGCTTACCTTGATGCATGATAGAGTAGCTTCCTCTCTCAAGCACTCTGATAGCTCCACGATTCTTGATGCAAGCTCAAGCATCCTCAAACCTCCATCTCCAAGCTCCATCCTCCATAGTCGTGTGTGAGACGCGAGAAGAGAAGAGAAGAAGAGGAGGAGAAGAAGAAGAAAAGAGAAAGAGTCCACTTTTCCATATACTAAAGAATGAGCTCTCATTCATCTTTTGAACTTTATATACAAAGCCCTAAATCCCATTTGGGTAGTCATCCCCTTTTTACATGGCCGGCTAGGCTCCTTTTTTCCATTGTTCTCCTATCTTCCTAGCTTCCTTCCTACCGATCAACTACATTTACAATTTGCACAAGCACTCTTAAAATAAATCATGGTGCACCTTTCACTCTTTGACAAAATTATTGACATGCACTTTTCTTGAGCGCCTCTCCTTGATTTAGGACTTTTTCACACTTCTTGTGTTTCCCGATTTTTCTTGGTGTGCCTTCGTTCTCCATTCCGCTTTTGCCTTGGCTTTGTCTTCTGCTTTAGATTTTTTGCATTTTCCACCTTATTCATTTGAGGGTTAACAATAATTATGCAAGCTCCTTGATTACCTTATTTACAAAATGTGTACCTCTATCACTAACAAGCTTGATTGGAATGCCATATCTTGTGAAGATATCCTTAAAGAGACATTTGGCAACTAACTTCACCATGTTGTCTGGCAAGGCCCATGCTTCAACCCATTTGATGCAATAATCCATTGCCATCTCAAGATATGCTTGTTTCTTGTGTATGTCATAACTAGAGAGATGGGACCCGATGAAGTCCCGTCCCCACTGTTAAGATTGTGAGAGAGAAGGAAGGAGTCTCACTTGTAGCTTTCTTGCTTGCACAATGGGGGAATACACACAAAGGTGGAGGCTGAAAACAGTTTTCCTCTTCTTAGTTGTGTAAGCCAAAAAGAAGTCTCATACAAAGAAATAGAAGAACCCTATATATGGGTCTCAAACCAAAGACAACTAACTAAGGTGGCATACTAATTGAGCCACGAACTAGAGTAGATAAGGATAGCTGTCATCTAGCTATTATTCATGGGTGGCTTACCAATCGCATCTGCAACTGACAAGTCGGTGACATAAATGCACAACGGTCACCCTGGCATATCACGGGTGGAGCTCGATATCTCAACACTCCCCCTCGAGCTCAATCCCAATTCCTGCACACCAAGCAAGTCTCTGAACTTGAGCAGCTTCTCTGCGCCCAATGCCTTCGTGAATATGTCAGCTACCTGATCCTCTGTGCTAACATAAACTAGATTAATAAGACCTACTAAAACTCTCTCCTGCACATAATGATAATGCACCTCAATGTGCTTTGTTCTAGCATGATAGACTGGGTTATTTGCTAAGTGTATACTACTCATGTTGTCACAATAAATGACAATTGGCCCATCTGTAGACTGACGCATATCTTAAAGTATCTTATGCAACCAAGCTACCTCACATGCAGCCATTGTTGCACCCCTGTACTCAGCCTCTGTGCTCGACAAGGAAATTGTAGGCTGTTTCTTGCTGCTCCAAGTGACTGCAGCACTCCCAAAAGAGAACACATACCCACTGGTAGATCGTCTATTAGAAATACTACCAGCCCAATCAGCATTAGTGTATCCATGCAACTGTATCTGAACCCCAGTCTCATAAAATAGTCCATACTGCAATGTGGACTTCACATACCTGAGTATGCGTCTAGCCGCATCCAAATGCGATTTCCTTGGAGCCTGCATAAACTGACTTACCAATCCAACAGCATAGCTCAAATCTGGCCTGGTAATAGTCATATAAATCAAACTTCCTACTATGCGTCTGTACATAGTAGGGTCTTCCAGAAGCTCACCTGCATCTGCGCTCAGCTTCACATTCTGCTCCAAAGGAACTGAAATAGGCTTACAGCCTGTCATCCCATATTTGGATAGCATGTCCAATCCATACTGCCTCTGCAAGAGCTGTATCCCACTTGGTGATCTAATCACCTCAATGCCCAAGAAATAACGCAACTCTCCCAAATCCTTCATCTCAAACTTCTGCTTCAATAGCATTTTCACATGAAGGATATCTTCATCACTGTCACCTATCATAATCAAATCATCAACATAAATGACAAGTAGCATAATACCTTTCTCTATTTTTCTCACATAAAGTGAGAAATCTGCCTTGGAAATCTGAAAGCCAATAGTGACAAGATACTGTCCTATCTTATCAGACCATGCTCTCGGTGCTTGCTTCAAGCCATACAAGGCTTTCTTCAACCTACAAACAAACTCAGGATGAACATCATGCACATAACCTGGTGGCTGCTCTATATAGACCTCTTCTTGCAAATCACCATGCAAGAAGGCATTCTTTACATCCATCTGATGTAAAGACCATCCCTTTGATGCAGCCATAGCAATGACTACTCTTACGGTTTCCATCCTTGCAACCGGACTGAATGTTTCTTCATAATCAATGCCATATGTTTGTGCATACCCCTTGACTACTAATCTTGCCTTGTATCTATTCACGGAACCATCTGCATTGTGTTTCACCTTATAATCCCACTTACAGCCAATTGCATTCTTACCTTTAGGCAAAGGTACCAATTCCCATGTAGCATTTTCTTCCAAGGCATCCATTTCTTCATCCATGGCTTTCTCCCATTTTTCTTTTCCCATGGCTTGCTCAAAAGAAGTGGGTTCTGGTTCCTATATCACTTTGACCATATATGCATAGTGAATGGCTGTAAATCCATCATATTTCAGTCTATCCACAGGATACCTAGCTCTGGTAGACCTGTGCAAAGTAGGTTCACTCCCAGGTGCTCTCAAAACATCCCTGGTCTTCCTTACTCCAAGTGTAACAATAGAAGGAATACCCAACTCATCATCAATGCTCTGTTCTAAGCTCTGGATTCACCATCCACATAAGAGTGACGTGCATTCACATCAAACATGGGCTGATCTACCTTCTCTTTTCCTTTTCGTGAAACCTGAATACCACTATCTGCATTGCTTTGAGAAGATTCTCCTGATCTCAATCTGCCTGTCCATGGTGAAGAATGTGAACCACTACTAGAGGACGCTCCAGGTCCACTAATATTTTGTGACTGCTGCTGTGAATTCTGTGCAGCATTACCGTTTTGTGCATCTACATCATCAATCACATTTACTGGTTTATACCAGCTACTCATCTCATCAAAAACAACATCTCTGCTCACTGTAAACTTACGAATAGAAGGGTTATAGCATCTATACCCTTTTTGCTGTAGAGAGTAACCAATAAAGATGCACTTCTCAGCTTTTGGATCCAACTTGGATCTCAACTCATCTGGCACATGTACATAGGCAATGCAACCAAAAATTTTCAAATGAGAAATATCTGGTTTCCTACCAGTATACCTCTCCTCTGGAGTCATTCCATGTATTGCTGCAGTGGGAGTCCTGTTCATTATGTAGACTGCTGTAGCAACTGCTTCAGCCCAATAAAAATCTGGCAGGTCTTTTTCATTGAGCATGGCACGAGATACCTCTCCAATATGCCTGTTTTTTCTTTCTGCAATTCCATTTTGCTGTGGGGTATGACTGCATGAATATTGCTACTTTATGCCATGCTCCTGCAAGAACCTTGCAAACTCATTTGAGAGGTACTCTTCCCCTCCATCTGACCTTAGGCATTTTATTTGCAGGCCTGTTTCTTTTTCAACCACAGCTTTAAGAGTTTTGAAATGTCCAAAAACTTCACTTTTCTTTTTCATAAAATACACCCAAACTTTTCTGCTATAGTCATCAATAAAAGTGACAAAATAATGATAGCCTCCAAGAGATGCAGCTTTAGTAGTCCACACATCAGAGTGGATTAATTCCAATGGCTTCCTACTCTCTTGAACATGTCTAGGAAATGGTTTCCTTGCCTATTTTCCAAACTGACAAGCTTCACATATCTTATGCATTTCTGCAACCTTGAATTTTGGCAATCTTGCAATAATATTTTGGGCCTGCATTGATTTAAGTCGTTGTACATTAACATGACCAATGCGTTTATGCCAGATATCAATATCTACAACTACACCGGTCCCATGTGCAAACATTGCTCCACTCAATTCAGACATGTCTGCATCCAACGTAAACATTCTGCCCTTTTTCTTTCCTTTTGCTATCAAGCGACCTTTATTTTTCATATCCTCAACAAAGCATCCATGAGGATTAAATCTGACCTGCAAGCCCTGCTCAACCATTTGACCAACAAAAACCAGATTCTTGGTGATATTCGGGATATGAAATACATCGGACATGTATTTCTTTTTCCCATCCTGCATAGACAAGGAAATTTTTCCAATCTGCACAATAGGATGTACAATATCATCACCAGTCTCCACAAATCCTGGTTTTTTCATTTTCCTTGCATCCTCCATCCATTCTGCATGACCTATCATGTGATTTGATGCACCTGAGTCAACATACCACACATCGTTGCTTTCTTCTGCACTTGTCACAGAATTGTTCACGTGCTGCACCATAAACAAATGCTCATTTCTGTCATCACCCTGTCTACTAGAATATGCAAAATTCCCTTGTTGCAATTTCCCATTCATGATGTCATTCTGCTTTTTATAACAGTCTTTAGCCATATGACCCATTTTAACACAATAGTAGCATTCAACATTGTTGTTTGCATTTTGGCCTCTTTGCCATCCACCATGACCTCTTTGGCTCCCCCTGCCTCTAGAGTTACCACGTCCTCCTCCATAGGACTGGTTTTCTTGAGTTTGCTGCATATTCTGATTTCTACCACGGCCTCCAAATTAGCCTCCTCTACCTCTGCCTCTACCTCTTCCAGCATTTGAGTAGAAGACAGTTTCTTTTTAAGTTCCTCCTGAAGAAGATGCACCACCATTTCTCTACTACTCAGAGATTAGAAGAGCAATCAACTCCTCAAAATCAGGAAATCTTTCACGAACTGAAATGGATGTCCGAAACTGTGCATAATCCTTTCCTAGACCATTCAAGGTCACAGAAACTAAATCATCATCTTCCATTGGCGACCCAATGGAAGCAAGTGCATGTGCAATCTTCTTCACCTTCATGTGGTAGTCATTGATGCTCATACTTTCTCTTTGCACATTATGCAACTCTTGCTTGAGCTGCATTTTCCTCACTTGTGTATTTGTGCTATACATTTTTGACAAAGTATCCCATGCCTCCTTTGGCGTACTTGCATCCTGAATATGCACAATCATAGAGTCTGAAATACTGATAGACAGCCAGTACATAACTTTCCTAGCTCTCTCATGCCATGCTTTGAATGCCTGCATTTGCTGTTGATTGGGAACATCAGGAAGAACTGGTTCTTCTTCATTTCCTGCAACAAATTCCCAATATCCTTTTCCCATAAGGAAATTCGTCATTCTAAACTTCCATGCTTGGAAGTTGTTCTTGTCAAGCTTTTCAGTGACAATCTGTGAAAGAGAATCAGACGCCATTACAGAATACTGCAAAAAATTCTATCACTGCAGAGAACACAGCTTCAGCCTCACAAGGGCAAATCTGCAAAACTGACGAAAGTGGTATTTAACCACACAGTCACTTCCTAGTGACGATTTTGCATCAACAGGCAACAAGGATGATTCTGTAACTCCCAATGTCTCTGTGCATAGGCATACGATGCAATTTCTACAGTAACTTTTCACCGACCTTTAGAACAGTGGCTGCACAGCATAAAACTGGGCCTTTTCCTGAGTGCGTGCATAAAACTTCCGCCTCCAAAACAGGCCCCGAAATGGCCTCAAATCAAAAAAACAGGGTCGCCTAGGGCTAAAGCCCTGTCCCGCAGCATATACTATCCTCTTGCTTCATCGCGAAGGGCGTCTCAACCTGAGACAATGCACTCTTGCAATTTTTGGCTGTGCTACTTGCATAGGTGTGCTCCCAAAACAGAAAATGAAAGCAACACTGCTCCTCTTACCAGAACACTGCGAGCTTGGCTTGCTTTCTTGAGCTCCTTACCACGAACAAGGCTCTGATACCATGTCAAGATTGTGGGAGAGAAGGAAGGAGTCTCACTTGTAGCTTTCTTGCTTGCACAATGGGGGAATACACACAAAGGTGGAGGCTGAAAACAGTTTTCCTCTTCTTAGTTGTGTAAGCCAAAAAGAAGTCTCATACAAAGAAATAGAAGAACCCTATATATGGGTCTCAAACCAAAGACAACTAACTAAGGTGGCATACTAATTGAGCCACGAACTAGAGTAGATAAGGATAGCTATCATCTAGCTATTATTCATGGGCGGTGTACCAACCGCATCTGCAAAACTGACAAGTCGGTGACATAAATGCACAACGGTCACCCTGGCATATCACGAGTGGAGCTCGATATCTCAACACCCACTTCTAAAAAGGGTACAGAGGTAGGATTGGCTTGAGTGGCAAGTAGTCTCTAGCTCCAGGTTGTTGGCCATAGGAATCATAGTGCTAGACCAAGTTATGGACATCGCCATGCATGGTCAGTCACCATAATCCAGCTTCTTAGATTCTATGAGTTGTAACTTCAGTAGAGAAGTGATTGTTGGCGATTCCTTTCCTCTAAGATAGCCAGCTACTCCATAGGGAGAACCACTCTTTATCGCACTCCACAGAGCATGTGATAGTACAACTATCCCATGATAATTTCAAAACATTGATTCTAAAGAGCCAATTGTTTCCATTGGTAGATGAGATGGAGGTACTCTAGTTTCCAAGAAAATTAGCATTTCTTCATATCATGACCCAGAGGGGTGCATTGACTTCTATAGCAAATAGTTGAGCATCTGAGAAGTCATCTTCAACACCAAGTGGGGGTTCCCCTAAATTAAGGCATGATAGGAAATCCGCAATGACATACTAGGTTCCAGGATGATGGATGACTATGTATTCAATTTCTTGTATCACGAGACTCCATCGCACGAGTCACCTAGTGATATTTTATTGCTTGCCCAAGTAGACTAGCGTTGAATGATCCATATGAAAAACAAAGGCATGCCCTAGTAAATAATTCCAAAAAATTTTGATGGATTAGATCACACTAAGGTACTCTCTCACAGTTATTGAATAGTTTTTCTCAATATTAGATAATCTTTTACTATGGCATTGAACATAGGCCTAAACCAACCATTAGTATCCCATTGCATAATCACACTTTCAACAGCAATGTCAAATGCATCTACAAATACATGGAAGCTCTTTGCCTCTAGTGGAATTATAATAGGAGCTTTTGAGATTAAGAGCCAGAGGTATCAGAATGGCAAGTCAACTTCTTCATTCCATTGATATGTTGATTTGGCCACTTACGCCAAATTGTTGAGTGGAACCACAAAATGTGCCAAAAGATGCAAGTGGAAGTCATGCCACCAAATTTGGCCTTAAAAACAAAGTAACATAAACGGAAAATCTAGTATTCAAGCTTGCATAATTGCTAGCACTTTAGTGGAGTCGACCGCAATGCCATTTTGCAAAATGATGTGGCCTAGAAAAATACCACCTTGAACAACAAATACACATCTAAGTGGATTTAAACTTAAACTTACCTCTCTACATTTGGTGTCACAAAGCCAAAGTGCATCAAGTGAAGTGTGGCCTTTTCAAATGTGAAAGATCAAAGCTGCAATAAGAAAAAGTGTGCACAAGAGGGAGATAGGAGCTCAAAGTACAAGAACAAAATCTTGTTTACTAAGTTGTTCAAGGTACAACTTGGGTACACTCTATCTCACACTTGATAGTGACCCATAGGCTATTTATATAGCCTCTGCCTAGCTAGGGTTAGGGTTTTCCCTGCCCCTTAAGGCCATTTACATCCATCAGCCCTCATATACCCTTGCTTAAGGTGAATTACAATGCCTATATTGTAGCACCAAAGGCACTGAAATCATCCAAGAAGACTCTCACAAAATCAGTGAGCTAGGGCCCAAAAATCTATTGCATATCTCTTTGAAAGGGGGCCATAACATTCTTAGACCGAACCACATTAGTATATGCATACATATACTCCCCATGCAGTGATAAAAGTTGTTTTAGCTTGGTCTTTTAGAGCAAAGTGCACTTGATTATATCTTCTAAAACCATCGAGAAAGGAATACATCTTGTGGCCACTACTGATTTCATCTAGTATGGTATCCAAGTAAGATATAAGGAAGGGATTCAAGATGGTGGTTGTGTTAAGCCTCCGATAATCCACACATATCTGAAGCTTCTTGTTCTTATTCAGAACAATGGCAATCAGGGATATCCAATCCACATGATCTATGGGAGCGATGAATCCTACTCTCAATATTCAATCCAATTCCTCTTTGACATGCTTACCCATGTGTCGGTTTATTCTATAATGTTGTAGCCCACTGGAACAACATTTGATTTCATAAGAATCCAGTGATGATAGAAACAAGGATCTAGACATTTCATGTTTGAATATTTCCATGCAAACCCATCCTTGATTTGGTCAACAAACTGATGAGTTGCTAATGAAAGGGTGGTTTCAATTTAGCATCAATCTTGATTGATTTGGCTTTTTCCAGACCTAGATAGGCTGTGTCGAACTCATCTTCTTTTATTCATGTTACCTTCTACATCTTTGCTTCAAACTTGCACTTTGATTTTGAATTTCACTAATATCAACATCTGCAATCTATTTAGTGTCAATGTTACTTTTTGTGTAGTTTGAGCTTTGAGTTTTGGAACTATCTGGAGTGTTGTCCTCCTGGTATTGTTCTTTCGGGATTTGAGGTTGCAAATTCTAGGGTTGCATATACTATTCATTGATTTGGATAATATTAACGAGACACCAAGGTTACAGGTTGGCATTAGCCTTCAAGAACTCCTCTTCCTCATTATCACTTAGGTCCTCAACCATGTTGACTATTTTAGCTATAGCTCTAGTTGCCAACATGGGGAAGGTCGGGCAACATTGGTCAAGAAGAATGTTCCCTTGTATTGATTTCTATGGATAGTCAGCTTATTCTTATCCCAATTATGAGTTAACTCTTGTTTGGCATAGGCCATCCCAATAGCAGGTGGTAATCTTTGCCAACATGCTCTATATTTAAGACTACAAAGGAAACTAGAAATTGAACTATGGCAATTTATAGAAGTAAGATGTTTTGGATGATCTAGCCCTTGCACTGAAAATAGGAATCACTGGAATGGTTGGATCAGATAGGGACTTGTTGGAACTAGCTATTTCTACTGTTTCCTTCAAAGCATGGGTCATCATGGGGGCTACTTGTTGTGGTTCTAGCAATATCAAGCACTCAGGCTGAATTGTCTTTAGGAGAATATCTTTGAAAGCCAAGAGTAGGTTTAGTAAATCACCTAGTGGAATAGTGATATTGACAGGTTGCCATCCAATTGATGCTTTGGATGAGTGCAAAATAGCCAAAGTGCTTGGCATGTTCCCTTCCACTACTATGGGTTCCTTTGGACTTCCACTACCTGTGAGTCTAGCATCTGAGGTTGTACTCTGGCTAGTCCTTTGGATTCTTTTTGAGAGCTTTGCCAGAGTGGGCATCCTCTTGCTAGGATGAGTTTCTAGTAGCTTCCCTTGTTGACTTCTAGGGCTATTGCCCAAATTTTTATCTCCATTGGGTTGCAGTCTTCTTGCACAACTTATTTGTTTTTCTCATGTGGTGGATTTATTGTTCTTTGTGGGAATTTCAATTTTCATTTGAACTTCATAGCCTCAGAATTGATGATCAAGGTGGGGCTTGGGTTTTTCCATGCTAGGTGGGAGTGAGTCTTTGCATATTGTTGCAATCCTTGAGTGGGTGGGATATGTTGAGTAGACTGCAGCTACTTGGAGCTACCACACCAATCATTGGTTTTAACCTTCAAACTAAACCTCGAGGATAAATGTTTCATGGCCGCCAATTTGCCTACCACCTAGTCACATATCTTCTCTTGCTCAGCCACAAAAGACCTGTGGGGTGCTACGAGGCATCCTTGTAGGTCTTGTTGGACTGAGTGATTCCATGGAGCTCTGATTCAGATAATTTCTTAATCTCCATTGTATTGGCACTAGGTATATGTGCTAGGCCTTGTGCTTGTCTTTTCTAAGCATCTTATGCTTGGGCATCTGAATACTCATCTTTCTAGTGTCCATCATGTATACAAAAGAAGCAATGTTTAGTAAAGAGCCAAAAATTCCATCGGCCTCTTCCACCTCTATTGTACCCGCAGTGACCATTGCTGGGTTGAGAGGAGTCTTGATTAGTATACTCCATGGCCAGGGTAGGAATTGGATTGGCATGGAGAGTCATCCATTGACTAGACTTGTGTTGGGGGTAAAGGCGGCTCTGCCTAGCTACTTGTGTATTACTACACTAACAGTAACTGCCATTGCATAATGTAGGTGGTGGGCATCCATCACCATCACTTTATTCTTTTAGTGACAGTTTGAATAAAGGAAGGCTCGATCACACATTGTGACTATTGGAGTTTCCATTTGGTCTCTCTCTCTTTCTTACTCTTGCTCTCCCGCCATAGCTCTCCCAAGAAACCTTCGATCCTTCTCACCTTTCAACTAGTATCAAAGCATGGATTCATGACTACTCAAGCTTGGTTCATGGTGTCTTCAGCTTCCTATTAAATCTCTACACTCATTGGGTCTCCTTTCCGACATCCATAGCTGACTCTCTCGAGCTCCCGTCACTCCTCGACCTCCCAGAACCGTCTCGGCCCCTTTGGGCACTCTCAAGGCATTCCAACAAGGTATTAATTCATCTTCTTCAAGTTTCCATGCTGGTTATAGGTCTACAGGTCTGAGAAGGAGAAGGGGGGCATCACCATTGTATCTTGCTAGCTCCATATCTTGACATAGGCCTTAGTGGGTATCTTAGGCTTGTTGTGCACCTTCTTTGGCACTCCCTTGAGCTTCCTACCACCCTTAATAGCACAAAAACGTGATCAGCAAGCCCAGGTAGATTAGGTGAACAACACCAATTCATAGCAGCCCCTCGACAGCTCATCTTCCACTTGTTGATAATCATGCTTGGACTCTTGGGCATTGTGGCACTACTTGGACTAATCCTTGGCATGTCTTGAGCCTTGTAGAGGCTTTGGGGCACCGATATTCAGCTCCAGTTTGACTGCATGAATAGCTGACCTATTGTCCATGTCTACGATTGACATTTACATCTACATTGGAGCTCTCTACATACACTACTTCATGCCCATATGCTATGCCACTGATGCCTATGCTTGGTGGATGTTGTGCACATGCTTTGCCATGATTTTTGCCTAATCTTTGGGCTGAAAAATCACAATTTTTAGTAGTGAATCACTACTATACATAGGCAGGCTGAAGCTCATTTTCTTATGTTAGGATATGCCTATTGGATTCGGGCTATGTCTTTGGAGATGTACTTTGATGTATTGATCATTTGGGATCAACTTTAACCTTGATATTGCTTCAGATCATTGGTTGAGCTTAAGCTCTACTTTGTAGCACTTGAATATTTGGATGCACTTTGGCATGTACCTCACTTATTTCTAACCGGTCTTGACATGCTTTGCTTACGCCATCTCTATACATGCTAGTTACCTTGCTAGTTACCTTGTCTTGGAGTTGATTGCTATTGCGGCTTACTTGGGCTTGACATTTGATTGCATGGAGCTTACTTTGGCTATTTCTTGGCTTGCCAGAGTTACACTTTGGATGTACTTAATGTCTATGGATGCTATATACAAAACTATCACTAAATGAATAAAGAACTAAGTGATTGTGATGGGAGCCCACACTTGCAGTGTGCAATGGCGAGTACTGTCAGTGTAGTAATACATGGGTGGCTAGGAAGAGGCCCCTTTACCCCCCAACAACCTCCCACTTAAAGGCGAATCTGCTCCAGTGAGGAGTGAAAAGAAAAAAGAAAAGATAGTACAACGTACACGTACAACAGGATGAGGAAAAACGTAATCTCATCCAACACCCATAAATCTCTTGAGGAAGGCAAATCGCTTAGTAGTGAGGCTTTTCCTGATCAAATCTGCAATATTTTTATTAGTGGAGATCTTGACAAGGTCAACAGACTTGTCCTCCATGACCCCACATATGAAATGATACCTCACCTCAATGTGTTTCATCTTCGCATAGAAGATCGAATTCTTGGCTAGCTGAATAGCACTCATAGAATTCGAATGCAGCGTAGATATAGCATCAATCCCAAGGTCATGAACGAAATGGCCTAACCATATGGCCTCCTTGCAGGCCTCGGTGTGGCAGCACGGCCTCAGTGGTAGATAGAGCCGTACACTTCTGAACCTAGGACATCCAAGAAACAACACCTCCAGCATAAGTGAATACATAGCTAGAAGTGGACTTCCTACTATTTGCATGTCCTTCATAAGCAGAGTCTGTGTACCCCACAACTCTTGTATCCTAGCTGCCATAGAAAATACACATATCTGATGTGCCCTTAGGTATCTCATGATACCCTTCATGGCATCCCAATGCTTCTTGCTAGGTGTAGCCATGTAGCATGCCACAACACAATGTGCAAAGGCAATATCTGGACGAGTGGCTATCATGGCATACATCAAACTGCCCACAGCTGATGCATAAGGGATCTTGGCCATCCCGACCCTCTGCTCATTTGTCTCTTGTCTGTGGACAATCTGTGAGACCTTCACATAAGAAGGTAATGGACATCCAATAGGCTTCACGTTTTGCATGCAAAAATGCTCAAGGACTTTATGAATGTACTCTCTCTGTGAGAGGTAGAGTAGTCTGTGATGCCTATTGTGCTTAATGCGCATACCGAGAATGTGAGAGACTTGTCCCAAATCCTTCATCTGAAAGCTCTTCTTCAATTGAGATTTAAGTGCCTCTAGCTCATAATGAGATTTCCTTGCCTATCAACATATCATCCACATAAAACACCAAAATAAGCAATGAGCCATCATGGGCTTTCTTCATGTAAAGACATAGATCCATAGCAAACCTACTGTAGCCTTGCGACTTCATAAAGGAATCAAACTTATGATACCACTCCCTAGGTGCCTGCTTCAATACCACTCGACACGCACAAAGTGAGGCAAGCTCAGAGAGAAAAGTGCTCTCCATAGTTTTCTTCATTATTCATTCTCTTACTCACTTACTTCTCACACTATAATAGAGATCAAGACCACACTACTAACCTAACCACACTTCTAACTAAAGTTAGGTCCCAACTTATTTATTGAGCACACACATGACATCCAACTAATCTAGAGCTAGACAAGGAGTCAGACAAATAAGCTTGATTCTTCACACTCCCCCTCAAGCTCAAGTGATCTATTGTATCCCAAGTAGCAATCTAAAATGATTAAATTATATTTACCAAGTGATTTGGTAAATATGTTCACTACATGGTCTTTTGCCTCTTCATATGGATAAGTTCTATCTTTCCTCCAAGCATCATTTCCCTAATGAAATGATAATGCACTTCTATGTGCTTTGATCTAGCATGATACATAGTATTACTTGCTAGAAGCACACTACTCATGTTGTCACAGTACAACTCAACTAGTGTCATACTCATAGAATAGTCCATAGTATAGTGTAGTCTTCACATACCTCATAATCCTTCTCGCTGAATCTAAATGAGGTTTCCTTGGCCTTTGCATAAACTAATTGATCAACCCAACTAAATAACTAAGATCGGGTCTAGTGATGGTAAGATAGATCAAGCTTCCAACCATCTGCCTATACATGGTTACATTTTCAATTTTATTTCTTGTATCAAGTGTCAACTTAACATTCTATTATAATGGAGGATCCATGGGCTTGCACTCCAATATACCATACTTTTCTAGCATGTTGTGTGCATATTTCTTTTGTAACATCCAGATTTCTTGAGGTGTTTGAATAATTGCAATACTAAGGAAAATTTTCAGCTCTCCCGACTCTTTTGCCTTAAAATTTTTTTGCAACATAAAAACTCTAACCGTATAGGACACTATGATAGTATCCAATAAACTACCAAAAAATGGTATCACATTAACAAAACACACATCCAAGTTTACTATGACTGATCCCCACCAACCTTTAAAGCAATTGTTAAGGTTTTAGGATATATTTTATGTGAGAGGTTGGAATTGATCAATTGGATTTGAGTGTGTCGCATGAGAGGTTGCTTTCAATTTCTGAAGATGGACTAGTTCTTACTTGCTCTTATGATATAGAGCACCTATGGGATCAGGACCAATTAGAGTTTTTTTTCCTAATGTAATGACATTCCTGACAATTTATTTAATATTATCACATTTCTAGCAATTTATTTGGTACCCTCGCATCACCCCATATGAGTAGAGCTAGAAATTAACCAATTCATCCTAAGGAATCAAACTTGGCATCTCATGCTATACGTGCAAATGCCTTATTGATTGCCCTAAATGAGGTAGCCATAACCAACATCTGAAAGGTATGTATCAATGCTTTTGAAGTCTATACATGCTAGAGCCTATTGAAGCTTGGTAGGAAGAATCAATGATTTGTATTGGAGCCTTGCAAGTACTTTTTTGAGGCCAGCATAAGGAAAAAAAATTCAGTGTGAATTAGCTATTTTGCACTTGTTTTTTTAAAAGGGTTTAATGGGCAATATTAACAAGTGTTTGCCATGATAAATGGGTTGACAATACTTGGCATTAGTGAGGACCACCTAAAGCTCATGAACAATAGGGTATTCAACACTCGTGAGTGCTCAATTTGCAGGTCACGACCATTACTCATCACAAATCACCATGGAACAAGGAATTTTCACCTCGTTTGTGGTTGACTTGATTAGTGAATTTTAGCCCATCGCACTGCTTGCCCTTAGCATATCGAGCATTAGGTGAATAGTTAGAAATTTGTGTGGCATCATTTATGTAGGCTTTGGGAACTTGTATGAGCATTTGAAGCTTAGTTCAAAAATGTATTTGTAGGCTAAAAGCTATCCTAAAATTCTAGACAGGTACACTTGACTCTTTGAAGCTTATTCAAGCTTGGTTGTTGCCTTATTGATAGTTGTGTCTTGCTACATGGATGCAAAATGAGCATTGAATGCTTAGCCTTGAATTGATTTCCTATTGGTTATGTCAATATTTGACTATTGATAGTCTATGGGAAGCTTATTTAGTGTTGCCACTTGAAGACAATACAAGCTTTCATGCTTGTTTGGTTATATATTGACTCCTAGATGCATTGGCACACATTTACCATGATTTGAAAGGGTTTTGGAGCTGAGATTAATTTGGTTTGTGCAAAATTTATGCTACTGGTCATTTCAAACAGTTGTCTATCATTGACATTGAGGCACACCTACATGCCTACTATGCAATTAATGGGATCTACGTGCAATGTTCTTACCCTTGGGTGGATGTTATGACATATGTTTGGAGATGATTAACATGTTTGTAAGCTCAAATACCCTAGTTAATGTAGAGATTTCATTGTTATAATTTGTTGGATTGAAACTATCTTTTTGAGCAGTGGCACACTTATACCACTTGATTGGAAGTTTTTGGGACTCACATTAGTGAAATGATGTCTACAACATGTTTACATGGGCTGGATTGAAGTGGTTGCAAGGTACTAATAGATGCACATGTGGTACTTGGATGCTATACAAGGATCTTGATCACTGAGAGATCAACTTGGTTTGTAGGGAGTCAAGCACTGATTGTTTAAACAACACAACACATACATAGAATTGTAACCATGGCAAATGCAAATAGATCTGACAATATTACACATATAATGGGTGAGAAGTTGGACAATTATAATTATGCAATATGGAAATTCTGCATGGAAAATTTTCCTAATTGGCAAAGGGTATTGGGACCTTGTTATAGTTGTTGAAGTAGAATCTAAGCTTCCAAAAGAGAGTCCAAATAGTAAACAACTGAGAGCACATTGTGCTTAGATGGAAAGAGCTCATAGAGTCCTGCATTGGCTCTTGTTGTGTATCTCAAATGTCATGGTAATGCAGATTATGAACTGTAAGACACTGAAAGATACATGGACTATCTTTGTGAGATATTATGGTACTACTACTAGTGCAAGGAAAATAGAGTTGAACTAGAAGTTCAATACTATGGAAAGGAAAGAATGCTCCATCTAGGAGTATGTAACAGAGATAAAAACCATTGTTGATCAGTTGGCAACTATTGGAAGTGAAGTAGAGGATGAGGATTTGGTTGCAGTGACCATGAATGGTCTTGGACTTGAATACAAGTCATTTGATACATCTATATCAATGAGATCTAAGTGCCTAGTCTCATTGCTTGTACATGAAGAGATTAAGCTAGATTTAGCTACTAGCTCAAGTAGCTCAAAAGGAAAATATGCAATATTTTATTCAAATCAGAGGTGCAGTGCTAGCCATGGCAAGGGATCCTTTTTTGGTTGAGGGGCTCAAGAAAATGGATCTTAGAATATGCAAAAACATCAATGACATAATGATAGAGGTGGTGGATACTCCCTAGTGAGGGGGAGATCCAATTCTAGAGGTAGAGGATCTTGAAAATTGTAGACTATGTATGACAATGCAAATAAGGATAAGGACTTTCACTGCTATGGGAAGTACGGACACATTGTTAAAGGATGGCAGAATAAGTAAGAAAATCAAAGAGGTAGGTGGTAAAGTCACTATGTCTCATCTAGTCATGTAGAGCATGAGAGTGGTGACAGGTTATCTACTATAACTTATGTATGGAATAAGGCTACTGAGAAGGAAAAGTCAGATGACATATGGTATATTGATTTAGGAGCGTCAAACCATATGACACCACATGGGGAGCGATTCGATGAAATGAAAGCAAGAATAAATGTCTATGTATGCACAAGGGATGACACTCAGCATGACATAGCTCATACAAGAGTTGTTCCATTGGTTGCGCCTGATGGTAAGAAGAAGAAATTGTATGATGTTTTGCATGTTCCATCAATCGCCAAAAATCCATTATCTATTGGCCAGATGACTGAACAAAACTTGCAGGTACGGTTCAATAAATATGAATGTTTTATAGAGGAATATAACACCGGTTACAAGTTGATTGCAAAGGGAAAAATATATGAAATAATGTTTACTTTTGGATGCAAATATTCCTAATCTGAAAGCTGCAATGTTTGCTCATGATGATGTAAATGCTAGAGACATAGATATTTGGCATAGATGCACTAGACACATAAATGTACAAATGCTGAAAAATATGCAGCAAAAGGATATTGTTTTGGGATTGCCAAAATTCAAACATGTTGATTTGGGATGTATATGCTCAACTTGTCAATTTGGGAAACAAGTGTGGTTTCCATTTTCTCGACATACATAAAACAACAGTAGACCTTTACAACTTGTTCATTTGGATGTATGGGGACCTGATCATAATGTATCTCTTGGAGGGTCTAGGTACTATATGGAACCTTTGTGGATGATTTCAGTAAAAGTATACTTGGGTATACATTCTGAAAAACAAAGATGAAGTTCTTGACATCTTTATAGACTTTAAATGTCATGCAGAGAAAGATTTCAACTATTATATCTCATGCCTATGGTCTAAATGTTGGCCGTGAATATGTGTTAAAGGAGTGTGATAGGTACTTGATTAAGCGTTGTCGGAGGGTTTTTTGTCGAAAGGTCGAATCCGCTGGGGATCAGAGGTAGAAGGAAGTAGAGATAGGAGATGGAAGAGAAGAAAGAGAATAGACAAGAGGTAAACACAACAAAGACAAAGCACAATGAATTGAATCAATATGTATTGAAAGAACTTGGAATCTTTGCCCTACTTAGAAGCAATCTCCAGGCATTAGATCTCCTGGAGCCTCTTCGCAGAACAAAACGTGCATCAAAATTATAGCTTCTTCTCTGCTACTTGGAACCCAAATCTGATGGCTCCATTGACTCCGAAAGGGGGGTAAAACTGCAGGACACCTGCTCACGGATCTCCCAGATCACTGCTTCTTCTTCTTTTAGTTCAAACTGTAGTTTTCAGCTTGTTTACAGCGATTGCAACGCACACGATTTTGTCAATTTGTCCTTCTTATGAAAATCCCATAATTGTCTGAAAAAGCAACTAGCTTTTTGCATTCCATCCTAATCTAGAAGCTTTTCTAACTTTTTCAAATTTTTAACAATAAATAATATAAAAAATATGCTAAAATGATCCAAAAATCTAGTATTTTTGGATAATCCATGCAACTTACACTAATACTAATGACTCAGATCACATTGACTCTCTTGATCAATAAGAAGTCGGATGATTATGCATTCCAGAGTTTCTCACACAGTGTCCGTGTAGTGGCACGACAGCGTGGGATCAAAAGACAGTTGACATTAGTTGTACTCAGTGAAATGGAGTGGCTAAAAGGAAAAACATGGTCATTATGGAAGTAGGCAGGGCAATGCAAAATGAGAAAGATATGCCACTTTCTTACTAGGTTGAAGTAGCTCTTATTATTATTTATGTCATGAATCAGACACCCATAGCTAGAATACATGAGATGACACTGTATGACTAGTTTTATGGCTATAAGCCTAACATTAGACACTTGAAAATGTTGGAAGTATTGCATATGTGCATATATTTGATGAAAAATGGAAAATCTTGATCCGAAAGTGGTGAAGTCTATCTTTATTGGTTACTCACAAGAATGGAAAGCTAATAAGTGTTATGATTCGTCTAGTCATGAGACTTTAATCAGTCCCAAGATGTGGTCTTTGATGAGCTAGCATCATGGTATGGTTCTAAGTAGGTAATAGTTCATGATGATACTTAAAAAGGTACATATGCTGAAAATGGGGTGCAAGACACTACTATTGCTAGTGGACCTACACATGATGTATCTACTAGTATGAGTCCTTGGATAAAAAGATTACGTAGTCATGGTTCTCATTCCATTGACACGGATATTTTATGAGGGGGAGATTGGACATGGATAAAGGGAAAGAGAAGGCATTTGATGACATAACAAGTCCATTGACATTGATATATGATTCAATTGATAGCTTGGATAGTGAATTTGGAAACCTTGCAGTTGTTACGCTTGGTGTTAAATAGAGGTATATACCACCTCATGATAGAGTGGAATCTCATAGTGCACCACAACTATGAAGATCACAGAGAGATAGAAAACTTGTTGATGGAGTTACTTACAATGGATAATTAGCTAAACACTATGCATACATGACAAAAGTAATGAGTTACAAAGAACCCACGCCATTTGTAGAAGTAGTCAAAGATGGGAACTTGTGTATAGTAATGGATGAAGAGTGTGATGCTTTGCTAAAAAATGAAACTTTGGAGTTAGTTAAGATACATGAAGGCAAGGTGTCCATTGGATGCAAGTGAGTCTATAAATTGTGAAGGGTTATGCTCATAGTATGGATTGGATTATGAAGAGACATTTAGTCATGTTGCAAAGAAGGCAACTGTACAGACAATTGTTGCATTGGCTACGTCTAAAGGTTGGAATTTATATAAGATGGATGGATGTAAAAAATGCATTTTTAAATGATGATTTGATGGAAGAATTCTATATGGATTAATCGGAAGGATATGTACATATTGAATATCTATCTTATGTTTGCATATAGAATAAAGCCTTGTATGGATTGAAACAAGCACCATGGGCATGGAATGCAAATTCAACCTCGTACTTATAGAGAATTGGCTTTCAAATGGGTAATGCTGACATAGCTTGTTTACCAAGAAGACAGAGTAAGGCTATGTTGTTTTGGTGGTTTATGTAGATGATTTGGTCATTACTGGTGATGACACATATGGGATTGATGAGATCAACTTCAAAGGTTCAAACTTGAGCTCCTCAATCCAACTCTTGGTCACTACGAGGTTAAGTGCTTTGATACTATGTTCAAAATGCAGAGGAGGGAGAGAGAGAGAGAGAGACAGAGAGAGAGAAAGAGAGAGAGACACGCAATGACGCAAGCTAACCACACTACTAACCTAACCACACTCTTAACCAGAATTAGGTCTTGACTCATTTGTTGTCAAGCACACATGTCATCTAGTTAATATATAGTTCAACAAGGAGTCAAACACATGAGCTTGATTCTTCACATGCCGCATATGGCCTAACATCAACAGACCGTGCGAATGAATATACATTCAGCTTAATGTTTAAAGGAATGATAATTGTGTTCACCATGCATAATCAGTGTTTAAGTACAATTGCACAGAAATGACAATGGGTGTACTCAGAGCAGCCAATGCAAGCAAAAACTGACATCACTTTTGACACACAGTACCTAGGTTGCAAACTAATACATATTCATAGCATAAAGATCAAATAGCAAACGTACTCAAGACTCAATCCAATATGTGTATTGCTAAAGTAAGAATCAATACATCAATCAAGGACCAAATGGTCTCCACACAGTCTTTTGGAAACAAAAGGGAACTAGACAACTATACGATACAAACACAAGGATTGGGGTGTGCACTTAGGGGTGTTTATTAAAGAAATAAGTAGACAATGTGCATGATTTGTGCACTAGGGTTTGGGGTTAGTGCTATTATTTCCTAGGTTGGCACGGTTTTATGCTTCTCTTATAGTGTTGTTGATCATATGTTAAGTCTCCTAGCAACTGTCAAGGTATTCCTAAGACCATGGGTACTTCTATGAATACAAAACCACTTTCTCACTAGGTGAATGAAGTGTTATTTTTAATGGAATTCCCTGGTGAGTCTATGTGGCCTTAGCGGCCTTTGACTTGCTTTGTCTCCCACCATTACAAGCACCCTCTTTACCTACACCGATACTTGTTTAATCTTAGCTCTGAGTGATGATTGTTCAAGTTATGTGCCTCAATCAAACTTAACAAATAAAGGACAAGGTTTAGTGGCACAATTTAAAAAGGGTCATAGTGCATACCTTTGCTCCAATATTCTTGAAATTGAAATGCTATGTCCTCATAGTAATTCATTTGGTCATGCACACAAGAGGTATTTCTTAAAATTGATGCAACTTATTGCCATGATGATGTGTATCCCTAACCACTTATCATGACCAATTCAAATTCCACTCTTAAGGACCAAGAAGTTTTGACAAGTTATGGTGGTGAGGATTATGATAATGAGGCAGAGATTGGTGATTTTGGTTGAGTAATGTTAATACATGTGAGTAAGACAACAATAGGAGGGGCATAATTTTTATTGAGAAGGCCCTATGGTTGGAGATATGATGATCATGATAGCAAGAATGAAAAATAACAAAGCGTCCAAGAGTGGATGTACTTTTCTTTTTGCCTTTTTTTGTTGGCCTTTTGATTTTAGCATTTGGTGCTTTGGCCTAGACAACTCATGGTAATGCCTTTAGTGTTTGCTAGTGGCATGCTTTTCAAACACATGAGCTAGTGCTTTTCAAAAGAAGTTTGTTGTATTTTGCAAGATTTTCCCAAGTTGTTTCTTGCTACTCTGATCAGTGAAATATTGCATGTCAAGTTTGTCAACTTGTGGTTATCTTGCAATAGCTGGAGTGAATGAAGGAGACGGTGACAAGAACTTTGATTAAAATTGGGAAGGTGACTATTGAAATCTTGGGGAAAAAAATACCACAACAAGTTGAGGTGTTGAGCATCACTTGAAGTAGGAGATTTTCGATCACCTTGAGTTAGTGTTCATGGCAAGTATGATTATGCTCAAGCAATTAAATCACCTAGAGTAGGGTGGTTGAACAAGTGACCTTGGGTTAACAAGCAAGTTGTTTTCTCTAATAGTAGGTCAAGTTCATAGTACCTTGAGTTGGTGGATGTAAAGTACCTTGAGCTATGTACAAGCTCAAATCTAAAGTACCATATGACTCATCTCTTTTCAATAGGACAAAGGTGATTACCTCGAGATATTGCTAGGACAAGTAGGATTGGGTGGGTTTTTACCTCAACTAGGCAAGTCATTGAGAAGCACCTCAAGTATGGGAAGGATGCGAGTACTTTGAATAAGCAAGGTGAACCACCTCAAATAGACAAATATATATGGTTACTTCAAGTAGTAGTAAGTGGGAGCACCTTGAGCAAGGCTGATGTAGACTAAGGATGTCTTAAGAGCAGCAAATTAACATGGAATATCTTGGACCAAAGAAGCCTAAAACTACCTCAAATAGCAAAAACCAAGTGTTCTTACCTCAAGCTTGTGAATTACTACATGATATTTTATCTTGGATACAACATGACGTTGCATTGACTAGAATAAAGGTAATAATGGGGAGGATGATGAAATTACAATGGTCTCAAAGCAATGCATAATGGGGTCTACCTTGAGCAATGATATTGAAGGAGTTTTCACCTACTCAAGCTAATGATAATGGGGAGGTTGATGACCTCAAGATAGAATGTCATGGTTGACTTCAAGCTAGCACTTTACCCCTTCAAGTTGGGTGATGTGCAACTCACATTGAGCTACTAATATGCAGGATCCAAATCACCTCGAGTGACTTGTGTATGCTTTTACCTCGAGTGGATGAAGATACAAGAGCAAAACTTCGGGTCAAGATAACAAAGTTAAATTAGACTGATGGCCAAGCAAGTGCTACAAGCACAAAAAGCACAAAGAAAATGTTAAAATCACAAGGCCAATGTTCAAGGCTTTAAGCACTCATAGTTGAGTAGTGCCTCCAGCACTCAACAAGGTGGTGGTATACTTGGTGGTGTTGATATGGGTGTGAAAGAATACAATTTTGATATTTTTTGAAGGAGAGCCAAGGGGTAAGTCATGATTATGAGGGTTATGATCATGGTAAGTATGATTTTGGAGAGATTTTTGGCAAGGATAGGGTTGATGCTCCGTTATATGGTTCGCGCCTTGCCTTGAGTCCAAGAGATTGGAGAGGATTGAGTGGATGAAGGTGTTGAAGGATTTGAAGGTGATGGTAAAGATTCTCAAGAGGGTGGTGTTGGTGAAGGAGAGTGCCTCAAGGGGTCTCTCCTCAAAGTGGATCAAGATGGTGGATTTAGGTAGCCTCTACTACTACTTTAAGGCAAATGAGGTCAAGAGGATAGAGGTGCAAGTGTGGCTATGAAGGCTAAGCACTAGAGGTAGTACTACAAATAGAGAACAAGGGTGGTAATAAGGCCACCACCCTATGCTAAACACATCCTTCTCTTGATTGCAAGGTTTCTTTCTCTCAATCCTACACCTAATGCCTACTATAGAGGACTAAGATTGGATTGCAAGGTAGAGGAAAGAGTCTCCACTCACCCTAAGGCCTTCCCGTAATCTTGAAATGTAGTCAATTTAAGATGTGCTAGTCTTATACAAGGTCTCCCCAATGCATCTGCTATGACACAGCACAAGATATAACCAATGATTATGCAAAGCAAGTATAAGCACTAGCACCCAAGATAAGGGTCTCCATCTCACTATGAGGGAAAGATAGGAATAATGCACAACTCAAAGAAGTCATTTGATGGCCTCTCACAAGGTAGCCAATATGTATGTAAACGATCAAGTAGTCAACCATTGTAGATCTATCAATCAGCTCATGAATGATTGTAATGTGTCTGCTCGTCCACTTGTGGGACATGTCTTAGCAGCCCATCGGGAAGAGAGTCTAGAAAGCATCGCCTGGCACTCGCAAGGAATGTCACAGGGTTTGCGATCTAGGTCTTCCCGATTCTGCCCCAAGCGAAAGTGTCTGGCCGTTCCCACTTAGGACCGACCTGAAGTCAGGGTTCCTTTCCTATCAGCAAGTCTCTAGGGAGTAGCTAGCATCGAGCTCCAGATGAACCACTTGGCATAGGAACAACAGAGTCGAAGCGGATTCATGCTGCAAATGGTTCATGGAGAATGGGAAAAGAGAGGGATGCGAAGGTCAGCCTCTCTACCATAAGGCATAGTCCCATTCCTTTCCCCTAAAACAGCATAAATCGAGATTCTAACTCTACTGATGCTAAATCTTCACAGTCTCGTTATCTCGTCTTTTGAGAAAAGTTCCCAACTAACCGGGACCACCCTTCCGTAGGACGGACCCAAGTCATGTCCACCGCACTTTCCTCGGTTTGCTTAGTTATCTAATTACCTACCACATTATGTTTGACATGCAAAAGGAGCTTCCTAAATTAATCAATTTAAACACAGGTTCCTTCACCTAACTTAGGCACTGACACAAAAACAAAGTCAAGCAAGTTCCTTTTCCAAATATCTGATCTTTATTTATCATAGTCCCGGAATACATCTAATATCATGCCCAAAGGCTATCCCAGCAATCTACAAGATTGCTGCTCCAAGTTCCATCCGTAGACTAGTACACGGGCCTCGAGATCCCATCTCAAGTCACATTGGCCTCTTGTGCGGGACTCGGAGGAAAGGAATTTACAGCCAGAGCCTCCCTTGGCACTCCAGCGTCCTCCCGCTCCAAGCAGCACCCACGGAGAGACCTCTCGCGGCGGGTTAGGTCCATATACCCAGCACGGCTAACAGCCCCCTTGGATATGACCAGGCAGACAGTCAGAGGTAACTATTCCTACCTCTCCCCCTAGGCTTTTAACCTAAAGCATTAATTTTTTTTCCTTGGATTAGTTCCTTGAGCAAAAAAGTTCAAACAATGTACCTAAGTGTACAATCACGATCATTTCGGAGGCCGTTTGTACGACCAACTGCTAAGGTGTGATTCCTTTTTCCCAGATGCTCCCAGCATCTGATCCTAGATTGTTCGCGACTTGGCAAGATCCCAATAATCTCAAACAAGATCATGCAAGCAAATGTTCTTGGCAAGTTAACTTATTTTGACTTGCTCTTCCCCTTGGGTTTTACCTTATGGTATCTTAACCCTAACTCAAAGCATTAACTAGTCACCCAAGGCAATGGACAAGCCTTATTTGCAACCCAACCAAGGGTCTTTTATTTTTCCAGTTCTTTACTCATCTCCCTCTAACCAAGTTCAGTTAACACACTTAGCAATGCAAGACTTTTCATCTAGGCCTTCAAGATACAGTCTAGATGCATGCATCCCTTCCATCTCTCTTAGTGCGGTACTATGCAGAATTTTCAAATCAAACTTACCCATCATGCACATGGTGCATTTAATATATTAGTACATCCTTAACGAACTTTAACTCTCCTCATACATGGCAACAAATACTTATTCCTAATGCACTGGATCTCATGTGACGTGCATATATGAAAATCTAGGTTTCTATCCATCGGTGCAATTGCATCCTATGAATAGAAACTAACATTCCATGTGTTTAATTTAATCACGATTGTGAAGCATGAATTCTAGATGACTATTCATGCACTAAACTGGTTTAAAATTATTATTTTATGTGAAATAATGTGAAAACCTTATCATTCTATGTGTGTAAAAGCTATCATTCTATGCATATAAACTTATGAGAACTCCATGCTCTACCATTTTATGCATGCAACCTATCACTTGTAGTAAACAAAAATCCTAAGGTTCATTCTTGTTCCATGCATGTAACTACCCCTTTTTTTCTTCTTCTTGAAATATATATATATATATATATATATATATATATATATATATATATATATCCTTCTTCTTCGCCTCTTCTTCTTCTTCTTCTCTTCTTCTTCTCCTTCTCTCTCTCCCTCTCCTTCTCTTCTTCTCTCTCTCTCTTCTTCCTCTTCTTCTTCTTTTTCTCTTGCCGAATAATCCATCCCACGAGCTGCAGCAGCCCAAAAACCAGTCGGCCTGACTGCAGAAACCCTAAAGCTCCACCATAGCAATGTCAAGCTCAAGCTCATGAACCACTTGAAATTTTCACTCCTGTCAAGCCATTGGCACTTAGACAAGGCTATTACAACTCGGATCTGAAGCTTCCAGCATCAAATCAGTAAAGGAAGATTCGAAGACATCAACACCAAGTCTCAAGCTTCTTCCTCCATTTGGCAAAGCAAGTACTATCACTCTGATCTGAGTATTTACTCAGTGTTCAGCAAGATTTTACCAGCAAGGAGGGGACTCAAACAACGGGTTCATCAAGCAAAGGATCGGCATCAAGAATCACCATCTTCAACTCTAGTATCCCTTGATACTTAAGAGTGTTGATTTAACACTATTTTCACTTGTGTTTTTTAGCACATTCAAAAATCAACTCATTGGTGGTCTAATCTCACTCATTTGATGCTGATGCATTTGGCAAACATGAATATTTTTAAGTGGATTCTTCTTATCAGGAGTGACATAACTACTCTTGTTACTAACTGGTACTACATAGAAGATGTTTCTATTCTACTTGCAAAGAGACATGGAGCTGCTTACATTAAAGTACAATCAATGAGCTCAATTGAAGAACTTGAAGACATGTCTACTACCTTTGGGATAATGCAAGATTTTGATGACATTTCCGCTGTCTCAAAAATGACAGTATCTTTGCTTGAGGGGGACATGGACATGGACATGAAGACTGAAGCTGCAAGCAAAGTAAATAACAAGTACAAAATCAAAAAGAGCAAGCTGGACTACACCGACAAGAAGACCTACATCAAGATGAAGAAGGACAAGAAGTTTTGTTATGCTCATAATGCCATACCTAAAAATATAGAAAACCACAAGGGCTTTCCGGTCCTTGACCTAAATTTTTACTAGATTTTTTGTTGTATATACTTGCCATTGATGCTCCTACCATAAGCTTGTAAACTCCTCATGTAACCTGGCATTACAGTCTCTGTACACTTTGTGAGGCCCCTGTTACAGCCTCTGGATGTCCACCATGTTTGTGGTACCCACACTTAGCCTTTTCTGCGACAGCCTCTGGTGTTTTGCCATGTTTGTGGTATGCCCACACTTTGCAGGTGTTGCTCTCACTAAAGCCTCTACACACTTTGTGCCTTCCTGGTTGTGATTGAGGAGGGGTGTTGAGAATCTAGCAATCACATCCACTTGTATGCCTCTTTGTATGGAGCAGTAGGCAAGGGAAAGCAAGCAGTCTAGGATGAGGTCCTGAATCCCATAAGCACAGTGGTGCAGAATGCTACTACCTAGTTCTATATAACATTGTACTTGGATGTCACTTTCATATGAGATGAATACAATATCATGATGCTTTCCTCTTTCAGTTAGTGTCATTGTCATTGTCTGTCTAATACACAAGAATGTGTTTATGAGTTCAAGTCTCAATCTTGAAACCTAATTCACTTGTGTAACAATCTTGTCTTCTTTGTCTATGTCATCATGAGGTTTATCTCTACCTTCCAACCTCCATAGCTTTTGCCATGCTCTAGATCTCGCATTTCTCACAGGAAGGAGGGGGGAGTCTCCCTTGTATGGTGGAGGGGGGGGAAGACAGCCGCCACCCCTCCCACCTGGGGGCTACATGTCCCCCCTAACACACACTTCACTCCCTCTGTCTCTCTCTCCCCAACGTACTGTCGGTGGGGAGAGAGAGAGGGAGTTAAAAAATTTTGCATTAAAGTTTTTTCTTAATTAGGGGGTATATTACATCCTCTCCCCCTTAGAGGAATCGAGATGTCCTCATCTCGACAAGACCTGTGGGTATTGTTGATTGAGAGTATCTTCATCCATCCAGGTGGCATCCTCTTCGGGATAATCTTTCCACTGGATGAGGTATTCTCTCAAGGTCCTTGACCTCAGATCCCTCTCCCTAACATCCAGGATTCTATCAAGCCGTAGCTCAAGGACTCCTTGGCTAGGCATTACAATTTTTTGGTCATCAAGTATATGATTCGGATTAGGTAGATATTTTTTCAATAGGCTAACGTGGAATACATTATGAATCTTTAGGGTTGTGGGCAGCTATAGTCTATAAGCATAAGGCCCTAGGCACTTAATGATCTTATAAGGTCCACAATTCCTGGGACTTAGCTTCTTGTACTCTCTCAAGGACAGTGAACTCTTTTTAGGGCGTACGCGGATGAAGACTATATCACCTTCGACGAAGGATCTATCTTGCCATTTCAAGTCAGCATAAGCCTTCTGTCTATCCTTGGCAGCTTGAATGTCTTGTCTTATTGATTTGATTTGATCATCCATGTCTTCCAGCATCTGCCTTGAAGCTTCTACCCTCAAAGTTGGGTCTGAGAAGTTCAAAGGGGTACGACAATCATGCCCATGCAATGCTTGGAAAGGGGCCATCTGAATACTCTGTTGGTAAGAAGCATTGTAGGAAAATTCAACCCGGCAAATATTGAATCCATTTTTTGGGTTCACGACAGCAGTATTCCCTAAGCATATCTTCAATGACTTGATTGACTCATTCTGTTTGACCATCAGTTCGGGGATGGTAAGCTGTACTGAAATAGAGTTGAGTTCCAATAGCCTCAAAGATAGCCCTCCAGAAGTGTGATGTGAAGAGAGAGTCTCGATCACTAATGATTCTTTTGGGTAACCCATGCAGTTTGAATATGTCCTTGATGAATAATCTTGCGATGTCTGAAGCTTTATAGTTTGTCTTGACAGGGATGAGATGTGCGACCTTGGTGAGCATATCTACTACAATCATAATAGAGTTGTATCCTCCCTGAACTTGGGGTAGGCCAACAATGAAGTCCATACTAATGAATTTCCATTTCATTTGGGGAATGTCAAGTGATTGCAATTTCCCATGCATTTTAACATGTTCTGCCTTGATGCGTTGACAAGACAAACATTCCGTGACATATTTGAGTATGTCTCCCTTCATCCTTTCCCAATAATAGCTCCTTCTGACTGTATTAAGGGTCTTGGCATAGCCAGGATGTCCTCAGAAAGGGGAGTCATGGGCTTCCCAAAGTATCTTCTGCTTGAGAGTTTGGCTTGTGGGGATACATAATCTTGTCCTAAAGTAGACAAGTCCACTACTGACAGAGAATTCTTGATTCTTCGTCTTTAGCTTCGGGTCTTGATCCTTGATGGGGATCTCCCTTAGCATTTTTTGATAGACGGGGTCATGATATGCTTCATCTTTTGCTAGCTCAAGAATCGGGTTGTTTGGCATTGATACTTTTGTGGCTAGAGACCTTGCTATTGATGGATCTTGCAAAATAAGAGAGTTTAGAAATGCCTTGCAACTGAGTGCGTTAGCAACTATATTCTCTTTTCCAAGCCTATATTTGATTTCAAAATCATATTCTTCCAGCACTTCGATCCATCGATGTTGCCTCATATTGAGCTCATTCTGAGTGAAAATCCATTTAAGACTCTTATGGTCCGTTACTAAGGAAAATTTGTTACCTAGCAAGTAATGTCTCTAAATTTTGAGAGCATGGATGACAGCCAATAGCTCCAGATCGTTAGTAGCATAATTCCTTTCATAGCTCTTCAATTTTCTTGAAGAATATGCTATGTGATGACCTTCTTGAATAAGTACACATCCTAAAGCAAGTGCGCTAGCATCAGTTACCACTTCAAACTCCTTACTAAGATCAAGAAGTTTCAGGATGGATATAGATACTAAGCTTTGCTTTAGTTTGTCAAAGCTGGTTTGTTCGACAGGTGACCATACAATTGCTACTTGCTTCTTTAGTAGATCAGTCAGAGGTGCTGCAACCAAAACATAATCTTTGATGAAAATCCTATACTATCTTGTCAACCCAAGAAAACTATGTATTTCTTTGACAGAAGTTGGTGTTGGCCATTCCAGAACATCTCTGACCTTAGCTGGATCTACTGAAATTCCTTCCGTTGATACAATGAATCCCAGATATTCAATATGTCGCTTGAAAAATGTGCACTTCTTCTTCTTGGCATAAAGCTTGTGTGCTCTCATTGTTTCAAGAACAATGTGAAGCTGGGGTTCATGATATTTTTTTTGTTTAGAGTAGACTAGGGCATCGTCAAAGAAGACGAGTACAAAGTCATCAAGATAGGGCCTAAAGATATCGTGCATTAACCTATTGAAGGTAGCAAGAGCATTCGTTAGCTCGAATGACATCACTAGGAATTCGAAGGGTCCATACCTTGTACTGAATGCAGTCTTCAGGATATCTTCTTCTTTGATCCTTATCTGATAATATCCGGATCTGAGATCTATCTTAGAGAATATCTTCGCTCCCTGAAGATGATCAAGTAATTCATCTATTCTTGGAATGGGGTTTTTTTTTTTATGGTTGATTGATTCAACCCTCTGTAGTCAATGCATAGACGAAGTGTTCCATCTTTCTTCTTTTGGAACAGCGCTAGAGCTCCCCATAGTGAACTGCTAGGACAGATGTAGCCTTGGTCTAACAATTGCTTGAGTTACTCTTACAGTTAGATAGCTTCTTAAATGGTCATCTTATACGGCCTCTTTGCGACTGGTGTAGCTCCTGGCACAAGTTTGATTTCATGGTCGAACTCCCTTTGAGCAGGAAGTTCTGTCATATCTTCAAAAAATACGTCTGCGTATTCCTTTAACCATGAAGGTTCTTCCCCAGGTTCCTGATTCTAATCTAGCTTATTTAGTTTAATCAGGTAGACAGCTAGGCCCTTTTTAACACCTTTTATTATCTGTGTTGCTTTTGCCAACTATATTTTTGGCTTACCAGCCTCTCCTTGAGTCGTGACTAGTTCCCCTTCAGAATTTCGAAAGGAGACTTGGCCCTTCCCACAATGGATGTGCGCATCATTAGGTATTAGCCAATCCATTCCGAGTAAACATTCGTGGACACCTAGGTTCATTACCCCGAATCTCACAGAAGTTGGCTTCCCACCCAGTAGGAATTTTACCTTAGCAATTTGCCTAGTACAAGTGACCTCACGACCATTTGCTAATTTCACAAGCAAGGTAGGTGCATCTATTGTGGCTATCCCTAATCTTTTTGCATAGATTGGTGAAATGAAGGAATGTGTAGTACTGCCACAGTCAATCAAGGTTTTGAAGCTTTTACCTTGATAATTTGATGGAGTTTGAATCACCAAAAATTGGCAATTCGGACCCTTCTTGTGAAGAGCGGCGTGAACCATTGCCCTCTCAATGTCAGCATCCATGGATGGATCTTCTTCATCGTCCAGCTCTTTGTTGGAAACACTGGAGGTTCTCCCTCTTGCCATAACGGTGGTTCCTTGGCCATGAGTGGCTCTATTTTGACCTTGAAATTTCCCTTGGCGATGTCCTCTGCTAAGCTTGGGACACTCTCTCTTGAAGTGTCCGGGCTCGTTGCAATGGAAGCAATGTGGGTTGCGATCATCACTTTGTGTAGGAACAAAGTTATTAACAGCATTGGCCCTAGCTTTCTTTCTTTGGCCCTAATTCTGACTCTGCGCTCTCTTGGTCTGAGCCTTAAATATACCCTTATTCTGATCTCTGTAAGGCCAAATCCTGTTGTTCCTTGGTTTGGTCTGCACCTCCTATATTATTGGAGCAGCTCAAATGAGTGCATCTTGTAGGTCCGTTGGGCACATTGATTCCAATCAAGTGTTTATGGGTGGATTCAACCCAACACAGAATTTTGACACCTGTTGCGTCATATCCATTGGGGGTGCATACCTTAGGAGTGAAACGAATTTGAATAATATGCTTCCAGGGATAATCCTAGCTGCTTCAAGTCATAGAATTCATTCATCTTTTGTGTTCGGTAGGCAGGTGGTAGATACCTCCCTCGCACAGCTTCCTTAAGCTTATCCCAAGTGAATGTCCCCTCCGAGATTGCTTGGTCTCTGCACCACTGTTTCCACCACCTGTAAGCTTAAGTTTGGTGAGCATGGCTTGGTTAGCAGGTGCAATTCCTGCTACCTCAAAATAGTCCTCCATGGACTCAATCCAGATCTCGGCGTCGGCTTGAACAGTCCTTCCCTTGCCATCAAACTCGGGTGGCTTAATTTGTTTGATAAGGAACTTCTTCTCTTGAACCACAGTTGGACTTAGTGCAGGAGTCAGACTTGGAACCTGCGCTTGGGGTTGCGTCTGGACAATAAGATTCTTTATGTTAACATCTTATCAAATGTTCCCCATATTATGTTAATATGACTAGCACAGCTTTTAGCCAAGTGATTTAATCACTTAACACCTTAGCTAACATTTACAATCAAGATAAACAATTGTAAAAAGTCTTATTCATTCATGAGGGCATAACCCTTTTGAGTACATTTATTTTGGATAAGTAGGACAATCTGATTGATACATCAGTTTGGGAAAAATAGGATGGTGTTACAATCGGTTACAGGGACGGAATAGTAATATGGAGTGGGGTCATGGATTTTCAGGAAACGGTAAGTCATACGAAGCTTGGGGTATCACTTCCTTTGATACCCGTTCTTCTCATAGCGCCCTAACACTTTGATTTTGTCGGCAGAGATCACCTGGGTCACTTCTTCATAGACATACTTGTTCTGCTTGACTTGCCGACCCTTAACATGCAAAGTTGCGTTTACATGAGCTTCGACAAAGATGAACAGCTTCACGATCTTTAAATCCTCCATCCACTTGATTCTCTTCAAGTTGGTCTGAAGATACACAAGTTGGTGGGCTGCTATGTAGTATATTCCTGAATCTCCCGTCCATCTCCGCTCCGCATACACGGGTGAAGGATTATAGATGTGGTCCAAAATATTCATCATGCCTAGCCTCTAACAATAATTCAAAGCATGCATTGCAATCATGAACGTGACCTGGAACACCAAGAACTTGCTCCATGCTTTGTGACTCTGCAACCCAGCATCCATAAGTGAGTATAGAAATGTTTTCAATAGAAAACACTACTCTATTCTACTCATCTTCCCCTGACTGTCCCCTTATTCCCTTTATTTTCCTCCATTATGTTCCCTTGTAATCTTTGGATCTCGTTGGTTCGCTCTGATACCAACTGTAACATGTCCGCTCGTCCACTTGTGGGACACGTCTTAGCAGCCCATCGGGAAGAGAGTCTACAAAGTGCCGCGTGGGACACGTCTTAGCAGCCCATCGGGAAGAGAGTCTACAAAGTGCTGCCTGGCACTCGCAAGGAATGTCACAGGGTTTGCAATCTAGGTATTCCCAAGTCTGACTCGAGTGGAAGTGTCCAGCCGTTCCCACTTAGGATCGACCTGAAGTCAGGGTTCCTTTCCTATCAACAAGTCTCTAGGGAGTAGCTAGCATCGAGCTCCAGATGAACCACTTGGCGTAGGAGCAACAGAGTCGAAGCGAATTCATGGTGCACTTGGTTCATGGAGAATGGGAAACGAGAGGGATGAGAGGCTCAACCTCTCTACCATAAGGCACAATCCCATTCCTTTCCCCTAAAATAGCATAAATCGAGATTCTAACTCTACTGATGCTAAGTCTTCATAGTCTCGTTATCTCGTCTTTTGAGAAAAGTTCCCAGCTAATCGGGACCACCCTTCCATAGGACAGACCCAAGTCACATCCACCACACTTTCCTCGATTTGCTTAGTTATCTAATTACCTACCACATTATGTTTGACATGCAAAAGCAACTTCCTTAAACACAGGTTCCTTCACGTAACTTAGGCACTGACACAAAAACAAAGTCAAGCAAGTTTCTTTTTCAAATATCTTATCTTTATTTATCATAGTCCCGGAATACATCCAATATCATGCCCGAAGGCTATCCCAGCAATCTACAAGATTGCTGCTCCAAGTTTCGCCCGTAGACTAGTACATGGGCCTCAAGATCCCATCTCGAGTCACATTGGCCTCTTGTGCGGGACCCGGAAGCAAGGAATTTACAGCCAGAGCCACCTGTGGCACCCAAGCGTCCTCCCGCTCCAAGTAGCACCCATGGAGAGACCTCTCGCGGCGGGTTAGGTCCATATACCCGGCACTGCTAACAACCCCCTTGGATAGGGCCAGGTAGACAGTCGAAGGTAACTGTTCCTGCCTCTCCCCCCAGGCTTTTAACCTAAAGCATTAAGTGTTTTTCCTTGGATTAGTTCTTTGAGCAAAGAATTTCAAACAATGTACCTAAGTGTACCTAAGTGTACAATCACGATCATTTCGGAGGCCATCTGTATGACCAACTGCTAAGGTGTGATTCCTTTTTCCCGGATGCTCCCAGCATCCGATCTTGGATCGTTCGCGACTTGGCGAGATCCCAATAATCTCAAACAAGATCATGCAAGAAAATGTTCTTGGCAAGTTAACTTATTTTGACCTACTCTTTCCTTGGGTTTTACCTTATGGTATCTTAACCCTAACTCAAAGTATTAACTAGTCACCCAAGGCAATGGACAAGCCTTATTCGCAACCCAACCAAGGGTCTTTTATTCTTCCAGTTCTTTACTCATCTCCCTCTAACCAAGTTCAGTTAACACACTTGGCAACGCAAGACTTTTCATCTAGGCCTTCAGGATACAGTCTAGATGCATGTGTCCCTTCCATCTCTCTTAGTGCAGTACTATGCAGAATTTTCCAATCAAACTTACCCATCATGCACATGGTGCGTTTAATATATTAGTACATCATTAACAACCTTTAACTCTCTTCATACCTGGCAATGAATACTTATTCCTAATGCAGTAGACCTCATGTGACTTGCATATATGAAAGTCTAGGTTTCTATCCATCGGTGCAATTGCATCCTATGAACAGAAACTAACATTCCATGTGTTTAATTTAATCACGATTGCGAAGCATGAATTCTAGATGACTATTCATGTACTAAACTGGTTTAAAACTATTATTTTATGTGAAATAATGCAAAAACCTTATCATTATATGTGTGTAAAATCTATCATTCTATGCATATAAACTTATGCGAACTCCATGCTCTACCATTTCATGCATGCAACCTATCACTTGGAGTAAACAAAAATCCTAAGGCTCATTCTTGTTCCATGCATGTAACTACCCCTTTTTTTCTTCTTCTTGAAATAATATAGAATATGCTTAACCAAAATTAATTATAAAGCCTAGGATATCAAAAGGACCTAGGTTTGATTCGTGATCGTAGGGGCATTTGTTGCGTTGGTCGCTCCGCTCACCTCTCCCGCATTACCGGTACCATTGCTAGCTCTGGCACTTACACTTCCCGCAACTCTCTTTTTGGGAGCCATTTACTACGTGGAATTCGAATAGTCCTGACCTTAACGGACCTTCAAGATGATAGGCTTGGGAAAGGAAAGGTCGTGAGTAAGGTGACCTTCGCCGATGAGGGGATAGCTTGAAAAGTGGCTTCTCGAACACGGCTCCTCAAACACGGCCCTCGACGCCTTCTCTACTCACCAACTCTCTCTCTCTCTCTCTCTCTCTCTCTCTCTCTCTCTCTCTCTCTCTCTCTCTCTCTCTCTCTCTCTCTCTCTCTCTCTCTCTCTCTCTCTCTCTCTCTCTCTCTCTCTCTCTCTCTCTCTCCTTCTTCTTCTTCTCCTCTTCTCCTTCTCTCTCTCTCCCTCTTCTTCTTCTTTTATTCTCTCCTTCTCCTACTCTCTCTCTCCCTCTTCTTTTTCTTATTCTCTTCTTCTTCTCCTTCTCTCTCTCCCTCTCCTTCTCTTCTTCTCTCTCTCTTTTTCTTCCTCTTCTTCTTCTTTTTCTCTTCTTCTCCTTCCCTCTCTCCCTCTCCTTCTCTTCTTCTCTCTCTCTCTTCTTCCTCCCTCTCTTCTTCCTCTTCTTCTTCTTTTTCTCTTCTTCTCTCTCTCTCTTCTATCCTCTTCTTTTTCTTTTTCTCTTCTTCTCCTCCCCTCTCTCCCTCTCCTTCTCTTCTTCTCTCTCTCTCTTCTTCCTCTTCTTCTCCTTCCATCTCTCCCTCCTTCTTCCTCTTCTTCTTCTTCTTCTCTTCTTCTCCTTCTCTCCCTCCCTCTCCTTCTCTTCTTCTCTCACGACCAGGGGGGGCATTGTTCACGGGGCAGGGGAGGGCGCTGCTGACAATGACAATGGCCACAGGGGGGTGCTGCTGCTGCCGCAAATGGTAGGGACGTGATGATGCACGAGGGAGGGGAGGACCTGCGGTTGAATGCCAGGGAGGAGGGGGGAGTCTCCCTTATATGGTGGAGGGGGGGAAGATGGCCACCACCCCTCCCACCTGGGGGCTGCATGCCCCCCCTAACACACACTTCACTCCCTCTCTCTCTCTCCCCGACGTACTGTCATCGGGGAGAGAGAGAGACAGTTAAAAAAATTGCATTAAAGTTTTTTTTTTTAAATTAGGGGGATATATTACAATGATGGCAAGCTACCTCCTTCCATACCCAAGGTGTTTTAGCAAATGGACTAAGAACTTTTTAATATAAACTAGTAAATCCCTAAGCCACAAGTGTCTCAACACAATCAAATGTAAAAGGATTGAGTTATAGACTTAAATTAGGTGTAGCAACCCACTATTGACTCATTCATAATGTCTCTTCAGGTCAATGACTATGAAAATGTCATAGCTAGTCCTAATCCTCAAATTGCAATCCCAAACCTTACAATTTTTTATCCGATGTATTTCATGGTTAATGGGAAATCCAAATATAGTCAAATAATATACTATAGATTACAAACTAGCTCATCATTGTCCTATAGAACTCCTAGGAGTGCATACAGTTGGGTAAAATCCCTAAAATAATCAAATCAGGCCTTAAACTCACTAAAATTACATAGAGAAACTAAATTTATATGTGCTTTTAACCTCTCTCACAAGATGGGTCCAATAACCCCCAAAGTATGTCTATAGTGCAACTTAAGCTCTATTGAGAACCACTAATGTAAGTTGAAAAACCCATGGATGTGTGATGGTCTAAGCCCTCAAAAACTCAGTGGAGCATGTTTGAGGCCTATTTTGGATACATTGATATTTCAAACCTAACAGCTCACAAAAAGGAGCATTGGTGGATCCAATCAAATTGCTATAGCTATTACATATAGTACTACCTATCCCAATGATTTGATGATTCCAAATTACCACAATTTCATATTTTTTAAGAAAATATTTAGTGTATAATTAGTTTAAAAAATCAACAAAATTCATGAACACATCAGCCCACTCAATCCACTTAAGCTTTCATAACCAATGCATGCTAGTGCTACCTAGTTAATCATGGGTTTTGTTCTTCGTGCATGTGTGCAACATGATCCTTCAAATTCATTAATTTCAGAGAGAAACTAGAAACCTAACAATGAATTTTGTCCCTTTTTAAAAAATTAAGGCTTCACTCCCCACTCCAATTCAACCAATGCATATAACAACTACTGTTTCAAGATATCTAGTGTCATACTCCATCACCTGGTCCACAATATGCCTTGCATATCCCATGAAACATCAAGGATTAATAGTTGGAAAATGGGGTAAAACTAGGAAATTACTAAGTATGCTCTTTGCTTAAGCATAGAGAAATAAACACTACTTGTTAGACTCACTAGAATGTGTGTTTCCAATTATCATTCAACCCGAAACGATCATACTATTCTTTGAATTTTCTATTTTTTCTATAGATTGAAACAAAAATCCTATTCTAAGAAAAAACATTAGTATTTCGAACGTACTTAGAAAAGTCCTTGGATTGGTTACCTTTTAACTCATCATCCTATCCTATGACATGCAAGGTTTTCACATCAAGCTCATCCCAATGAAGAAATCCATCTCGCTAGAGCATGGCATATTCTACTTGCAGTTGATCACAACGATTTCAATGATTTCTTGTATATATATTATATTAACTATTAAAACAAATCTAGATAGAATAGTGCATATTGATTACCCTTAATCACTCAATTGCTTGTGGTCTCTCACCTTGTGAACTTTCTTGTCGTATCTATCCTTCAAGCTCAATGACTCATGAATAGAGTCTATGATGCTACCTAGCTATCAAGACTAAGGAAAACAATACAAAAAGAGAACAAATCAATGATGATCATAGTCCAAGTACGTTGGAGAGCTTCCAGGCTTTGATAATCTCACTGGCAATCTGATACATTGAGCTCCAGTCCACTTGATCCCATGAGCATGCACAAGATTGTTGGCTCCTTGCTTGTTCCTCTGAATTGAGCAAGACCTCTCTCTCTCTCTCTCTCTCTCTCTCTCTCTCTCTCTCTCTCTCTCTCTCTCTCTCTCTCTCTCTCTCTCTCTCTCTCTCTCTCTCTCTCTCTCTCTCTCTCTCTCTCTCTCTCTCTCTCTCTCTCTCTCTCGTAAATCACTAACATGAGTATGCACATATCCTTTGGCAACCAATAGTGCGTTATAGTGCTCAATAGATCTGTCTGCTTATGCTCGATCTTGTAAACCCATTTGCAACCAATAGCTTTCTTGCTTTCAAGTATGGGTATCAACTCCCATGTACCATTCTCCATAACTCCATCCATTTCTTCATCCATAGCATGATCCCAATACTCATTACCCACTATATACTCCAAATAAGTGGGTTCCACATCCTACACAACCTTAGCAATATATGTATAGTGATGAGCTACATATCTATCATATGTCAATCATTGCGTTGGCTTTCTCACTCTACTTGACTTGCATGGACTTGGGTTATTACCAAGTGCTTTAGCATCCTCTTGTGCCTTCCACATACCAATTGTTTTAATAGGTGAAATCCAAAACTCCTCATCCAAGCTTTACTTAGAGCCATCTGAATTAGCATCAACATGGGAGAAACTTGATGATATATATGTCTCAATAAGTGAGTCCCCAACTTTCTCTTTACCTTTTCTTAACATTTGTGATGTACTTCATGGAGTAACCTCTGATCTTAATTTTCCACTCCAAGGTCTATCAATAGAACCATGACTAGGAGACTCTTGTGGTCTACTCAATGTCTCTTTGACTGTTGACTTGTTTTTTGCACATCCACACTCTCATGCTCATCAACTCCAACTACATTCCATACATTACTATACCAGCTACTCATTTCATCAAAAACAACATCCATGCTAACTCTTAGCTCACATATAACAAGGTTATAACATCTATATCCCTGTTGCTCAAGAGAATATCCAATAAATACACTTTTTTTTACTTTGGGTTTCAATTTATTATGCAACTCATCATGAATATGCACATAAGCAATACATCCAAATACTTTTAAATGGGATAGATTTGGCTTTCTACCCATAAACATCTCTTCATGTGTCTTACCATGTACAGCAATAGTGGGTGTCATGTTCATAATATATATAGCAATAGCAACTGCTTCAGCCCAATAGTATAATGAGGCAAGTTTCTTTCTAACAAAAGTGCATGAGTTACCTCTGTAATATGCGTTTTTTTTTTTGCTCAGCAACTCCATTTTCCTGGAGAGTATATCCAATGTATATTGCCTCTATATACCATTTTTCTACAAAAAAATAAAAAACTCATTGTAGAGATATTCTCCCCCTCCATTCAACCTTAGGCATTTAATATGCAACCCTGCCTCCTTCTGTGATGACCAAAGCCTTAAAGATTTTAAAGTAAGTAATACCTCACTTTTCTCACATGTAAAGTAAACCCATACTTTGTGAGTATGATCATCAATGAAGGAAACATAATACCTACAACCACTCAAACTTGCAGTCTTTGTAGGATCCCATATATCACAATGTATCAATTTAAGTGACTCCTTACATGCATGTTGTTCATATGGAAATGCATATCTTGCTTGCTTTCCAAATTGACATGCTTCACATATTTTATGCATCTTATCAATCCTAAACTTGGGGCAATCCATCCACAATTTGTTTTTACTGCATGTCTTTCAACCACTACACATTTACATGACTAATTCTCTTGTGCCAAATTTCAATATTAGCCACAACACCTCAACCTTGTGCAAATATGGCGACATTCATTTGTTTTGACTACATGTCTTTCAACCACTGTACATTCATATGACCAATTCTATCATGCTGAATTTCAATCTTAGCAACAGCACCTCAACCTTGTGCAAGCATGTCAACATCCATTTCAAGTAAGCTTACATCGAGAGTAAATCATCTGCTAGCACATTTCCCTTTTACAATCACCTTGCAAAATCATTTTTGAGATCTTCTACATAACAATCATCTAATGTGAATTGAACATGCAATCCTTGTTCTACCATCTCACCACAGAAACCAAGTTTTTTGTAATATTTGGCACATGCTGGACATAAGTCAAGACATAAGTCAAACAACTACTTAGTTTTGCTATCCTATATACTCAAAGGAATATTTCTAGCATGAGTAATGGGGTGAGCTATATTGTCCCCTATCTCCACATAGCCCAAAGACTATGGACTATGCATCTCTCTAAACCATTCTCCATGAGAAGTCATGTGGTTAGAGGTACCTAAATCTATAACTATACATCATTCTTTGATGAACCATCAATAGTCATAGTATTTATAAAGTGCTACATAACAAACAATTGTTCACTTCATCATTGTTTTTGCTACTATTGGATGCATAGTTTCCTTGCTACTTTTTTCCATTTTTTAATTTCAAACTTTTTTTAAAGTAATTTTTAGAAATGTGGCATTTCTAACCACAATACGAGCACTGACTACTATCATTAGAATTTTGTTGCCTATTAGAATCTACAACTTGCCATCTATGGCTCTCACTTCCTTAGGAATGCCCTCCTCTATTTTGTTGTGCATCATAACCTTGATTATGACCACTAGCTTAGCCTCTACCATGACCTCTACCTCCACTAATAGAGTAAAACACATGTTCAAAACTTGTTTTTTACTTTGGGAAGAAGAGTAATCTAAGCTAAGGTTATTCTCCTCAAGTATCAACATAGAAATCAAGTCTGCAAAATCAAGGATATCATCCCTTGTATTCATATATAACTTGAAGCTCTTGTATTTATCTACAAGTCTATCTAAACATGCATGCACAATATCATCATTATCAACTATCACACTGATAAATCCAAGATCTTCCACAATACTCTTGATCTTCAAGGCATAATCATTAATGAATAAGTCCTCTCGTTTTTCCTAGTTCAGCATTTACTTCAAATAGTCTTGCCAAATTCTTCCATGCAATAGCAAGGGTTTCAAATTCCTATAAATAGCCTTTCATGATATCTGTGACACTAACAAATTCTTGCCAAATTCTTCCATGCAATAGCAAGGGTTTCAAATTCCTATAAATAGCATTTCATGATATCTGTGACACTGACAAATAGCCAATACATGACTTTACTCTATGTCTACTCCCTTTTTTTTAAAGTCTTATAACTATTCTGTAGCAATAGCATTTCATGTAGAAACTTTAGGTGCTACTCCCATGTCTCCTTCAATGTAATTCTAGACACCTTTGCCCTTCAAGAAATCTGTCATCCTAAACTTCTATGCAAGATAATTGTTATTATCAAGCTTCTCGCTAACAATCTGGTTGAAATTGTCACATTTTGACAAAACAAAAAACCTTACAAAATGCCTTATGCTCGAATGGCCTATGTAACTTTGACAATAAGATTTGGGCTTTGTGTAGTTTGCCTTTCTTATATGCAAATGCAAGTATTAAGCTTCTACCAAAATCTCCTTGCAAATCAAAACTAAGTCAATGGAGGCCTATAGATCATTGATAAAACTCTCAAATGAGGATTAAATCCATCCTTCCCAAAATCCTTTGCATAGCATAGTATGGATTATTACATGGGCATCCAATTTATGATGTTATTCTTGATCGCATTCTCTCTTTATATTATATTGTTATGGTGAAATTTTTTTCCTAATCAACATGGATATTGACAAAGCTTATAATAGAATCCAATGGGATTTGTAGTAGTGAGTGTTGATTTGGCTTTGGATCTCTATTCTTCCCCATGGTTGAAGGGTTATTTAGCAATGCCACATCACTTGTTGGTTAATAGGTTACTATGTCATGCATTCTCTATCAAGAGATCAATGAGATAATGTGTCCCCCTTATCCCACACCCTTTCACTATTGTTATTAATCCCCTCATCAAAATGATTAACTATAAGTTGTAGTAGAGTAACTTAAAGGATGTCCTCTTGCTAGCTAGATCTCAACTATGTACCCAACTCTTTGTCGAAGACAACTACAATGTATTGATGGATAAGAAGAACTATGTTAAGAATGCTTGACCTATGATCCTTTTGCTAGTGTTTAGGATCTAAAATAAAGATGGATAAAGCTAAATAAATGTACATGGAATTGGATGACAAATTCACTCCCCCCATGGGATGGACTTTTAGATACTTAGAGTGCCTATTGGGTTGGGCTTCTATCGAAAATTTTGAATGGCTCTTATCAAAGGTGGAAGATAAGAATAAGAATATTTTTTACCCTTAGCTTGGGAGATACACTCCTTGCCATAAATAATATCATTTTCCCTTCAACCCTATTTGTAGTAGCAACTTGTCCACTTACAAAAGGGTAGTGAGAAAATAAAGAAGATGCTTAAAGGTGGCATGTTATATATTTGGAGATCATGAACTTCCCAAAGCTTTTGAGGGCATGGGCTATCAACATTTCGAGGATAGAGCTTGCAAGCTCTTCTTTGGGCTCCTACTTGAACTCTCTTCTCAACAACCTTGCATGTGCATCAACATGAAAGTTATTCTAGAAGCTAAAGTAGTGGGTGGAAATAGAGAGATTTGACTCGGGAAGATCTCGTGTTGGTGATAGGCTATAAGGTCAAAGTCACAAGTATGCAAATAGTCTAAGGATTGCTAGATAGTTGGAGACATGTCATCAAACAACTTTCCTAGAAGAATTATGTCATTAGACAACGTTCCTAAAAGAATTATGGTTGCTACAAAGTAGACGTTCCCCCACTTTACATTATTTGGCTATTCTCCCTAGAGCATTTTTTGATGTATTTGTCTCTATAGTAGAGAGCCGTGGGCTCTCTAAGAAGCTCTATAAAAAAGGCCTTCAAAGGTAGGTGGATATTTGGCACAACAAAGCTTGCTAGGTAAACACAATAATTGTGGGCTACACAACTAACAAGGTGGATGAAATTCTTTCCATAACTTGGAGGGCTATTTTCTACCAATTTTCTCAATTATGCATTCAAGAAAAATTATCTAGTTTTGTAAAGTTAGTAGGATGGCTTACTAAGTTGTTAACATGAGCTATAAGTCATTCACTACATTCATAAAATACCTATATGGATTTCTTTGCAAAACATAAAAGTACTATAAGCTAGTTAATGTAGCCCTTCTATCTGTTACCATTGGTTATAAGTTATTGGTTACTTTGGTGAAATACATTATCCCTTTTTATTTGGATAGATCCCTTGATGACTTGCTTGCAAAGCACAAGAAAACTACCATGATGTTGTTAATACACCTTCCTTAACTTGTTAAGATTCATCACTTATTCATATATTGGTGAAATTCTACGTGGATTAGTTTGCAAAAGATGAGAAAAAGTATAAGCAAATATAGAGTGATTATTGTGCATTTCCAAAGTTTTAACATGCATTATTAGTTCTTAACCATGCTACTAGAATCCACGCATGGCTTGATTTACAAACCATGAAAAATTTTGTGAGCACAAATATGGAAGTCATGAAATGGCTTCTTAAAGAACTGTGCTTTACATGGGCTCCATGTGATAGGCATAATTTTTTTGTTATGGATGCAAATCATATAAAGGTGGATAAGAGTTGCATAAATTGAAAGTGTTCCTATCTCTCTAATAGAGGGTTCCTACTAGGAATCCCCTTTAAATTCATGGTAGATTCTTGTATGTAAGTTTACATACAATGATGGGTTTAAGATTTATCTTAAAGATTGACCTAACATATCAAGGTGCGAGTTCATGTCCAAATCTCATGTAATTTATTGCTAGGATGCAAATTCTAATTTCATTATTAGTCAAGAACTTTATGGTCAAATCTAGCACTCCTTTTTTTTCAATATGAGGAAGAGATAGAGCAAGTAAAAGTCATGAAATTGTCATAATTTTTATTAGTGACCACTTGATCCTAAATGAGGTACAACTTAACTTTCTAGCATGCTAGTTTGATACACATCAATTATTCTCCTTTTTTTATGTCTACCTAATGTAGGTATCAATGGGATTTAGCTTTTTGATATGGCCCTACTTCCAACAATGATAAAAAGAGAGTAATAAGACAACATTTATGTTGCAAGATTTGGACATCTCCTTGCATTGCCATCCACAAATAGGAATGAGAGGCAACCACACAATCACACAATTTTCTTTTTTATAAAGCATTGGCGTGATGCTAGAAAGACCTTTCCATATGTTGAAACTAAGAGCCCAATAATGGTTAGGGTCCTACCAAATTTATGAAGAGAGAGAACTAAAGAGTTTGAATTTATCTTGTGAATAATAGCTACTAAAATATGAAAATAAGAAGTGATAAGTGCCATGAAAATAATTAAAACCAGTAAAGGAAAGAAAGAAAAAAGACCATGAATAAAGTGACAATATAAGACAATGGGGTTGTAGCCTAGTGTGGGTTGAGATTCATGGGTATGTGAGTTCAAACCTTAGGCTATACTTATTGAGTGGCACAAATATATTTAAGCATCAAAGAGACATACTCTACACATAAGCACATTGAATGTTTAATTGAACCCATTTTGTATTAACAAACTTAGATTATAACATGATATTTGACATCATTGAATGAAAAAGAAGGTGAAAGAGAAGCCAAAATCAAACCTCCACATGTAAATGCATTAACTACTTGACTAGTCCCATCCCCTAGTGACATATGTGGAGCATAGAAAAAGAGAAACAAGGTTAGAGGTGGTTACATAACATGAAAATTAACAAGATAATCAAATAAGAGAAAGAATTTGATAAGTCAAATTAAATTTTTCAATAGCACATTTAAATTATTCAAAAGTAATGGGAAAAAATGCTAAAAATCTTTAATCATCATTACCGATATTATAAGGACACCTAAGTACTTACAAAACCAATTGAAATTAATGTTCATGACTTTGGCTAAATAAGAAGCATGCAATGACTATGTCCTACATATGTGGTAAGACAAAAAAGATCCAAATGTTACGCAAGCATGACAATTGACCATTGATCATTTGAAGTATGGAAAGGGTCCTTTCACAAGTTTTCTTCTTTTAAAGATTTTGAAGAATGCAAGGTAAAGATTAAAATTTTAAAAAATATATTTTATATATCTCTCTTTTTAAGAGAATGCAAGATAAGGATTAACAATGAAGAGAAAGATATATCATATATATTCAATACACCATTTAGGCAAGTTACAGATTATTGATTTTTGGTTGACCTTATATGAAGAAGCACTTAATTTAGGAAAACTTATTCTACGTAGCTCAATGCAACAAAGTTTCAAGACCTTTAGATTCCTTCATGACCATTTCTAGAAAAATATGTCATATCTCATATGTTGTATACTTAGAGAGCTTGGATATCAAGCATGCGGCTCTAGCTCATTGTCCTATCATCCATGAAACTGAGTAGATTTCATTGTCCATGATGGATACCTAGCCTTGCTATGTTCCTTAAAATGGTTGCATTGTATTTGACTTCATCAAAGAAAATTTTTGGTTTCAAGTCTTGGCTTTCACAAAGTGGATCCACCGGACTAAGCTAGATGTGAGCGTCAGAATAGTCATATGTGAGCCCACTTTATGCTAACATCCATAGTAACCCTTTGGAGGCAAGAAGACATCTTTACATTATAATAAGATGTGAAGAGTCACATTATTGTGTGCATTTATGTATGTTGTTATGTAACATGCTCGCTTATTGCTGTCTAGGCACGTTTTTAGCAGTCCATCGGGAGAGGAGTCTAAGCGACACTGCCCAAAACTCCCATGGAATGTCAGGGGGTTTGTCACCCAGGTTTTTCCGAATCCACCTCGCAATGGAACATCCACGGCCGATGAACCCACTAGGATCGACCTGAAATTCGAGTTCCTAGTGGACAAGTTCTCCTAACAGCATCCTACTATCGAATTCTAGACATCCTACTTTACACAGAGATACCCGATCCGAAGAAGATCCATACCGCACTAAGTTCAAAGAGGATGGGAAATGAGAGGGATGCACCACTCAACCTCTCTGCCCATAGGGCATAGTCCCATTCCAATCCCCTAAAATGGCATGAATCAGGTTCTAACCTAACAATACCTAAAGGTCGAACATCGGTAAAACCTTGTGAGAAGCCTTCCAGTCCTTTGGGACCACCTTGCCATAGGACAGACCCATCGGAGGTTCCGCCCACCCACTTCCCTCAATAGATGTTCTTTAGTTATCTAATTAGGTCCTATCACATTTATGTGTGATATTTAAAATCAGCTTCTTTAATTAAGCCTTTTAGGGAATAGGGTTTGTTTGCGTAATTTATAGTACAAACACAAATACAGAGCAAGCAATCCATTGACAAACAAGTTCCTTAACTTATCTTCAAGTTAATCTTTGTCTCCTGCCCGTACATGAGAAATTATGTATCCCTTCTGCCTAGCAGAAGTAACTAGTCCAAATCACATGGCACCACGAATTCTATCCTTTATTTTAAAAAGAATCTCCCAACATGCCCAGACGTTGGGGGCCATGGAGGTCTTCAACTCCATTCTAGACCAAGCAATGGGTGTCTAGAGCTCCACTTGACCCAGAAGCTATCTAGGAGTGAAACATCATTCCCGTGGTTGGCCTTTTAACCACTCGACCTTTGGCCCATGAATCAAGCAGTGCCCTCTTCGAGTTAATCCACGGTGCGTTCATGGAGGTGATCCACTCGTGCAAAATATCCTTCCTTAATTAATCTAATTAAGAATCAATCACAAACAAGGCATTCAGTCCTAATATCATTTTTCCAAGAAAACATTCCTTTATTCCAATGGCAACTTGTCATCATAGACCCTCGCCATGTATTTATCATCAATCACAAGCACTTGGAATAGTCATCCAAATGACAAACCAACAATCAGTTGAATGTAAAAGTATTTAGGATGTTGTTCGATCAACCAACAAAACCAATTGTATTCTTCTCAAGTAATGCAAGAATAGACGCGATAACATTTCCATCGCATATCTACTCTCCCCCCTTCGGATCTGTCACGTGCCTACCTAACAATTCCCTAATAGCACGTTTTAGTGGTCCATCGAGGAACTATCCTAGATGGCTTCGCCCGGCACTTGTGAGAATGCACAGGGTCTATCATCTAGGTTTCCCAGAAACCACCCCGTACGGAAGGTACTGGCCGTCCCCACGAGGATCAACGTGCAAGCTCGAGGTTCTAATTTGACAACTAAGGTCTTGATGCATCAGCTAGCTCCATCGGAGGTGTCCCACAAGGGCTTCTTGTTCGATTGGAGCGATCCTAGTTACCCTTAGTTCATGGAGTGCAACGCTTTTTTCCAGCAACTAGTTAGGATTCAGGGAACCTTAAGGGAGTTCTGGCATAGCCGCTGCACCTTTCCCCAAGATAATTATTGATCAAGGTTTTAAGACCCGACCCTAGGTAATTCAATGCTCGGCTCTACCTAATTTTTCCTAATTAACATTTCATTCAATCTCTTGAAAGAAGCTCCCAGCTTACCGGGACCACCCATCCGTAGGACGAATCCGTTAGGGATCTTGCCCACCCGCTTCCCACAAATGGTTTTCTTTAGTTTTCTAATTACCTATCACATTAAGTTATGGGATATAAAATCGGCTTCGTTAATTAACCTGTTATCATAGGTTCCTTTGCGTAATTTTACAACACAACACAAAGACAGAGAAAAATAATCTTTTGAAAAAACATATTTTTTTATTATTTTGCAAAAGTTATTTACAATGCTTTTTTCCTTCTACCTATGCAGAAGATAAAACCTCCATGTAGAAGAAAGTAAACCCTCCAAGATTTCTGTCCCTTCACTAGTACCGGGGACTCCAAGATCCCATCCTGATTCGCGTGAGGGTTAGGCAGTTCCTAAGAGCGATCAAGAGATTTATGGCCAGAGCCCCCTAGCACTCTCGCCTCCTCCTACCTAATGGATTCCTCATCGAGCAACCTCTTGCCATCGGGGCCGGTCCAAAGCTCCTCGTGGCGGTACAAAATAATCCCCCTTGGAGTAGGGTTCCGCATCTAGCCGTGGGGGGAGGCATATCGTGATCTTTCCTCTTAGTATCCTGATTATATATTTACAATCAAATCTAACACCTACAAGTACAATTAATCATTATTGTTCAACCAACAATACATGCACAAATTTTTTAAAAAACAACATCAAGTGTTTTTAGCATAGAAAGCAACCCCACCTAATTCTAGGGTTTCTCTCTTAAGGTCCCACCTTATTCTTAGGGTTTCGCTTCCTACTTGTAACTTTTTTTTTCCGATTTGCAAGTTATTTCGCGAATCTAAAGTCTATTTTATCCTTATGAAAACTTGGTATTTTCGACCTAAAAGATAATATGGGCATTTATACCTATGGCAGGCAATTCATGCACTGCCCTGCCCTAACCCACACTTAGCAGGATTTCAAATGCTTTTCCAAGTATGTTTAGACATCAAGGTCCAATAAGTCTTACAGACTTTCAATATTTATTTAATTTCCTGACACTGATAGTTTCAGGGTGGTTGAGTATTTCATAATTGTTTTTGCTTCAACATCCTCGATATTTTAGGTAAGATTTTCTCGTTGATTCATATATGGGTCGACTCATTATATTGACGCTCTCGCTAATATAACCATTAATATTAACATTGTGTGTGTTTTTAGCAAGAAAATAATTTTTATTTTATTCTACTCGTATTCTATGGTTTAATCGAGGATGTCTAACCATTTATCGAACTTTCAACATTATCTAGGAAGATCAATTTTCATTTAGCTATGTTATAAATGCAATGCTAATTGTTTTTCTGAAAACTTTATTCTAAGAAATGAAAAAATCATGTGTAATTTTTCTTTCATCTTTCAGACATCGAATTATATTACTACGCACCTAATTTATGTGCATCTAGTATATATTTGCGTATACAATTTTCTGTTGATTTAATGCATTGACTATTTCATGATATTATCTAAATGATTTTCTATAAACTATTATAAGACTCATATGCGTCTATTTATCATTAGCAAAATGGAATAAAGATGGTCACTTTCAGGGAAATTTTATAAAATATTCACTTCCTTAACACTGTCTACCTTTTTTTAGTTATTATAATCACACGCATCATTAACAAAATAACAATAAATATCACGAAAAAAACCATAATTATGATATTTTATTCATGATAGGCATATAATCCTTTTTCAAGTGAAAGAGTCTTTTCACTGAATAGTTTATTATTATATTACTTAGGCCATTTTCCTAAGCGGCAATTCATATGCATTTTCTTTAAAATGCGTTTATAATCATTTAAAGCCAAATATAGCGATAAGATTATAAAACATTTTTTTTTTCAAACCGACGAGATGTTACCTCTATCAAGTTTGTAGTAACGGGGGTTTCGCCAATTCCTACCGCATCATTTTCTCTATCGACCGTGTTTCTTGCTTCTTTTGCTTCAAATGGGCTTCTTGAATTTTTGCGACCTCATGGAGCCATGGATGTCAACGAAATTAACGTGGTAGTTCACGGAGAGTTGATGGTTGTCTAGAAAAATCTCACCATCGTTTTGCTTAGCGATATGGATGTATGGAAGAAATGCATAACAGGGGGTAGAGAAAATGGAAATGAGATAGAAGAGGGGTATTTTTCTTCTTCAAGGCTCAAGCTAGAATGGAAAAGAGATGTAGAGAAATTTTTCCATCATCAAGAGGTCTTCCTTCTTGCTTTCTTTGTGAAGGAGAGGGGTTGTATTTATAGCCATGAGGGGGAAGCATGCAATCACTCGTTCTTTTGGCTACTTGTCAAGAGCTAATTAAGCTTGATAAAAAATGCTTTTTGATTGCCTACCTGTTGGATGGTGGCATGGGGATGATTTTAAAATGCTTTCTCTCCCTCTAGGTGTCAAAAAGTCATGATTTTTTGCCTTTTTTTTTCAAAATGCATTTTTTTCTTTAAAACAACTTCATCTGGTAGTTTTTGGCTAAGTTATCTCATGACTTATCTAGTTTATAAAGTCATGCCATACTCTTTGATACTTAACTTACTCAATATCATGCTCGTTCTTGCGCGATCTTTGTCTCTACCGATTAAGGCTTTTGCGATTTGTCTTGTCGTTGCAAAATCAATGCGATCTTTGATACATTAAATGAAATCGGGAATGCTAAATCAAATATAATGCAGGAAATATTATGATTAAGCCGTCGTAATATTATTTATGAGGCATATTTACTTTTTTGTTGACTGGGTTCATTGAGGCGTCTTCTCATGTCGGATTGCAGAATTGATTTAATACAAGATTTGATATTACATGCAGTGCGGTCACTTATGTGATAACTCAATGAGTAATTTTTAAAACATTTCAAGCCCGAATTTGTTTTATGAAGTGTTATGGTGGGAATATTACATCCTCCCCTCCTTAGAGGAATCAAGATGTCTGCATCTCGAAAAGAACTGAGAAAACTATTTTTCTAGAGCTGCCTCTTCTATCCAAGTAGCATCCTCCTCAGGATAGTCTTTCCATTGGATAAGATACTCTCTAATGGTTTTGTTTCTAAGAGGCTTCTCTTTTACATCTAGGATCTTATCAGGCTGGAGTTCAAGGGCTCCTTGACTAGGCATTATAATTTGCTGGTCATCAAGAATATGATCTTGATTTGCAACATAAGCTTTCAGAAGACTAACGTGAAATACATTGTGGACTTTCACATGATTAGGAAGTTGCAATTTGTAGGCATTAGCTCCTAGGCATTTGAGAACCTTGTATGGTCCACAATACCTTGGACTCAACTTTTTGAACTTTCCCAATGACAGAGAACTCTTCTTTTGGCATACATGGATGAAAACCATATCTCCCTCTTGGAAGATGCGCTCTTGCCATCCTAGATCAGCGTAAGCTTTCTGGCAATCTTTGGCAGCTTGGATGTCTTGTCTGATAGTTTTGACTTGATCATCCATGTCTTCTAGCATTTTCTTAGAAGCCTCAACCTTTAGGGTTGGATTAGAGAAATTCAATGGCGTCAAACAATATTGTCCATACAATGCTTGAAATGGAGTCATTTGAATACTCTAGTGATATGATGCATTGTAGGAAAATTCTACTGAGGGCAAATATTGTATCCACTTTGTCGGTTCTCTGGAATATTAAGCTCTCAGTATATCTTCAACGACCTGATTAACTCGCTCCGTTTGACCATCAGTTTGGGGATGGTAAGTTGTGTTAAAGCAAAGTTGGGTTCCGATTGCTTCAAATAGGCTTTTTTAGAAATGTGATGTAAACAGAGAGTCGCGGTCCGCTAACGATCCGTTTAGGCAATCCATGAAGCCTAAAGATTTCTTTCACAAACAATCGTGCAATGTCTGAAGCTTTATAGTTGGTCCTGACTCGGATAAGATGAGTGACCTTTGTCAGCATATCCACAATCACCATGATTGAATTATACCCTCCTTGAATAGAAGGTAAGCCAACTACAAAATCCATACAAAGAACTCCCATTTCATCTGTGAAATGTCAAGTGGTTGGAACTTACCTGGCATTTTGACACACTTAGCTTTCACCCACTAGCAACTTAGGCATTCAGTAACATATCTAAGTACATCATGCTTCAGTCTTTCCCAGTAGTAACTTTTCCTAATTGCATTAAGAGTTTTTGCATAGCCAGGGTGTCCTGAGAATGAGGAGTCATGGGCTTCCCATAGTATCTTCTTTTCCAGCACTTGACTGAGGGGAATGTAGAGCCTTGTCCTGGAATAGACAAGTCCATCATCCACATTGAAATTTTGGTATTTGACTCTGAGCTTAGGATCAGTGTCCTTAACTAGGATTTCTCTAAGCAGTAACTGATACTTAGGATCCTTGTATGCTTCTTCTTAGGCTACCTCAATGGCTGGATTGCTAGGCATCGATATCATGGTATCTAAAGAAAGAATTCCAAATAAGGAGACAAAAAACCCACTATTGCTACCAAGATCTAGCCTAAGAATTTTGCTAGTACTTCTGAGAGTGCAAAGTATCCTAGATCAACCTTTGTTACCTAGGTAGAAACAAGAAATCTAGTGGTAGCAGCCTAGTGTAGCTACCCAATCTAGGTAAGTAGATTCCCAAAAGGTAGCCAAGGACACTTCTAGGGACCAACAATTTCTTGATGAGCGTGTAAAGAAGATCACAATTGGAGAGTTCAAATAGTCATCTTGTCATGACAAGGAGACAAAACTCCCAAATTCTAGAAATCAAGAAAAGATCAAAAAGGAGATGGTAAAAATATCAAATGTGACGATCCTAGTCACTAATTCCTATGCCATTGCTCAAGCTATCAAAATGGATCCTAAGGAAAAATAGTCATAGGATGTGTAGCAAAAAGGAACCAACACTTGCCAAAGGTACATCCAAATCCAATGAGCCCATGGATAGCTTCAAACCATTTGAGGATCCAACTAAGTGATTATTCTCAACTATTGTCAAAGGTACATCCAAATCAAGTGAGCCCATGGATAAGAAATTATTCTCAACTATTGCCATAGTCAAACCCACTAACTCTATAGCTTTACTACTTTCAACTTAAAAATGAAAACTTGATAGCTGTGCCCTTTAACCTACAACTAGGACAATCAACTTCACCCAAGAACAACCCTATCATGATTCAAGAAATCAAGATACAAATGCCAAATTCAAAAAATCCATCAATCAAATGCTAGCTCAAAAATGTTCTTCTCATCCAAAGCCTCCAACAAATGTAAAGATTAAATGAAAAGGGAAATCTGTTATGGAAATAGCATAAGAAAAGGCACAAAAAGAGAGCTAATTAATGATAGAGTGTTTGAGAGACAAGGTGAAATAATTTACATGTGACGTTGTTCATGTGGACGTAGGAATATTAGCTAATGAGTATTAAGAATATCTCAAATGGCCATTGACATGGGATAAGCAAGGGTATGTTTGTGTGGGCTACCTAGAAATACCCCTCATGCTTATGTAGCACATGTTTCACATTGACATAGAATACCTTTACTTGATTCCTTCATACCACATTAGGAGTTTCCAAAAAAGCATCGAGAAAATACATGGGCTTGATCTACAAGCACAAAGACAAAAGAAATTTGGTATGTTGACACTCATTGTAGTGTTCAATAAAACGATCTATGTCTCTAAAAAGAGTAGGAAACCACAATTGGGAGTGTAGAATCTTTTTTGCTATGATGTTTGCATCAAAGGGTCCTCTTGCAATTATTTCATGTGCTTACTACACCTCCTTGATTTCGAGCTCACATATGCATCTTCAAAGAAGGCCATCCTACCTTAGTCGATATAGTTGACTAGCAATCATTTGATAGGGCCAAGTCTTGATTAGGAGATGGGTGAGTCATGAATTTTCAATAGGTCTCTCTAACATGCCATTTTCCAAGATGTGAATGATGTGATTTGCCCAATGGGTCGTAAAATGAACCTTAAAGAGTTGGGCTTCATATTGCCACAATCAATGGGTATCATGGAGATTATTGTCAACCCCTATTGCTTCCTCACTACTAGTAATATGAGACATATGACTAGCATAAAATGTTGCTTTCCTTTATGTATGACCACGGAAAAGTCAAACTTTAAGTAAAAGATATGACTTGTAGTGCAATGCTTGTTTCCCAAATAGATTGTTTGACAATCTACAAAAAATATGAATGGGGCAACCACCAACAAGTAGTGGTAGAGAGCTCTCTCAAGATTGCACACCACAAGAATGAGCATATACATTCATTTTCCAGCTTTTATAGATATACTTTTGGATCTAGGCTTCCATTCAAATTCTAGTGATCGTCCCTCCTTTTAGCTCTTGACCAATCTTATTGCTTCATGCACACATATTTAGAGTACATCAACCAATTTCTTAAAAGCAAATAGAAGCTAGTGCCTAAACCCTTGCTGGGTTGTGGGTCTTCCTTTTCAACATCAAAAAATATTACAACTTGCATAGGCATTGAGTGAGGCCCATAATATATTATTGCAAATATTTATATGATCACAAACACTAACCAAAAATTATTGTATTTGCATCATGAAAGATCTTAAATGATTCATTTCTAAAATATTTTTGTTGTTTATGAATTTTTCATATTTTATTTTTATTTTATGTTGCCCTCCTTGTGGTACTCACCTACTCTATCACTTTTTGTGTTGCGTGATTAACAATTTGTCACATTTCATTTCAACACCTCATTCCTAAGGGACTATAATTATTGAATAGGTGATGCATATGTTGTTTCAACTAGGCAAAAAGCAAGTTGAACCCTTTCTTAGATTAGAAGTATGCATCCTATGGCTGACCATATTAGCAAAAAGAATAGTAAAGATCAAGCTATATTGAGAAGAAAAGGTGTAGTTGTGCTCTTAGACTTAAAGATTTTACTTTGTGTGCTATGAGTGTGTCTCCTAATGATCCTATTCTTATGTGGTTCTTACAAGACATTGAATATTTGTAGCTTTAGGAAAGACATAAAGTTGAACATCTTGAGATCCAACTAAAGTGAAGACAAATGATTTATGGTGATGCTCCCACTCCAACATTCATCAACATTTTGTAAAAAAATCAAAGAAGAGAGATTATAATAATGATTGAAAATGAGAATGGTTTCTCTCATTTTAATGATCACAAAATTGCTAGGATATTTGTCAATGATAGATCTTCTATAGTGTGGGAAGAGCCAATGATTTGTTTATAGCATGAGAAGGTACTAGAGAGTTCTTAGTGCTATTAAAGGATGCAGCTATTGAAGATGGAGCTCTTATTTTGGCTAGACATTTCACAATGGAGGAACACTTGAACTTATAGTCAAGAAAATGAAGAGGTCTTAGGTCATGATGGATATCAATCAAAGTGTATGATGCCTTATCGGAGATATGCTCTAAGTGCATATGTAATTTTTCCAACAACGAGTTTCTAACTCCATGTACTTTCCCTTCATTTGCAAATGCAAGCCGCTATTAATCTTTTACCAAAATCTCATTGCAAATCAAAATCAAGTCAATGGAGGCCTCTTACTATGTTAAATGTATGCTATAAGATCATTGATAAGGCTCTCACAATGAGGATTAGATCCATCCTTTGCATAAGGCAATATGGATTCTTGCATAGGCATCGATTCCATGATGCTATTCTCAATCTAATGGTGTCTTTTGGATTATGTTTGTCATGATGAAAGGATTTGGTTGATCAACATGGATCTTGCAAAGTTAATGATAGGATCCAATGGGATTTCTTACTAGCAACAATTGCCAATTTGGATTTTGGATCTCTATTCTTCCCCATTGTTGAAGGGTTGTTTAGCAATACCACATACAACTATTGGTATTAGTAGGTTACTATCTCACACATTCTCTCTCAAGAGATTAGTGAGGCAAGGTTTCCCCCTTGCCCCACTACTTTTCACTATTGTTGTCAAGCCCCCTAATCAAAATGATTGACTAGAAGTTGCAATACAAAAACTTAAAGGGTATCCTCTTGCCAGGTGGATCTCCACTGTGTACCTAGCTCTTTGCTTGAAGAAAAATCCAACATCTTGATGGCAAAGAATCATTATGTTGAGAACTCTTGATCTATGATCTTTTTGCTAGCATTTTAGGCTCTAAAATCACTATGGCTAAAGTCAAGTTACCTTATGTGGGGTTAAACAACAAAGTCACTCCCATGGGATGGGCTTTCATATACCTAGGGTGCTTGTTGGGTTGGGGTATTATTACTACCCAAAAATTTGAATGGCTCTCATCAAACATGGAGGGAAAGATCAAGAAGATGGCCAATTAGCCCTTTAGCTTAGTAGGTAGGCTCCTTGCCATAGATAAGATCATTTCTTCTTCAGCTATGCTTTGGTAGTAGTAGCTTGTCCACTTACAAAACGATAGTGAGAAAAATAGAGAAGATGCTCAAGTGCTTCTTATAGAGTTTTAACAATAATTAAAGGTGGAATTCTATATATTGGGAGACCATAAACTCTTCAAAGATTTTGAGGGCATGGGCCTTGAGCATTTGGAGGATAGAGCTTGTAGGCTCTTACTCTACCTAAACCTCTCTACTCAACAACCTTCCATATGCATCATGAGGAAAGCTATTCTAGAAGCTAAACTAGTAGGTGAAAATGAAATATCTGAATTGGAAAGATCTCATCTTGGTGACAAGCTATAAGGTCAAAGTCGTGAGTATGAAAACACTCGAAGGGTTGCTAGATAGTTGGAGACATGTCACTAAAAAACTTTCCTAGAAGAATCATAGTTGCTGGAAAGATGTTCCCCCACTTTAGGTTGACTGGCTATTGCCTAGAGCATTTTTTCATGGATTTGTCCCTACATTAGAGGGTCATGGGATCGTCAAGAAGCTCTATCAAAAAGGATTTCAAAGATGGGTGGATATTTGGGACAACAAAGCTTTTTAAGTGTTTCCAGAGGACAAAATAATCAACAAATACATCTTTTTGGAGAAAGAAGCTGATTGGCTTTGGTAATGCTCATCTAAAAAAGTATGGTGATTGGCATCCAACAACCTTTGTTGGCTCATCTAATTCCTTCCATAGCTTAGTGAATTACAGAGATAAACCTACAATCAATGTGAAGAAGAGATTGGATTTTTAGTAGAAGTAATGTGGGGTCCTCATGAAAGTTGAAGAGGACTAGAAAATTCCTTCAAACCTCTTGAAGGGCATGGAAGTGCAAACTATGTGTTTATAATGCTACTCAATCAACTGCATTGAGATTGTTTTTGTAAAAGATAGTAGTCAACAAGCTACCAAGCAAGGATAAGGTCTCTAAATTCAAGAGGATCTTGCCATTTTATCCTCAATGCCATAGGCAAACTATTACTCATTTATTTTGGCATTGCCTAGGAGCCAAGTCTTTGTGCAATAAATCTAAGAAGTGGGCCATTGATGCCAAGTTAAATGTTGTTGTGAACCCCTTTTAGAGATAGAGGTTCTTTGGATGAGGAGACCTTAAAAATTTGGAATTTTCTTAAATTTATAATCATGAGGAAGGTGTGCTCACCTTGGAATATTACCCTCATGTAAAGCCTAGGTAAGAAAAATGGACCAATTATTGAGAACATTCACGTCTAAACTTTTGACTCTATTGTAGCCTTAAAAACACATGTCCAATATTCATGATTGCCTTTAAACTTCTTTTTAGGAGTTAGGTTACTTGTGTTGAAGCTCCTTATGGTTAGTCGAGCATTTTTCTCCTACCACATCTTTTTTTGATATAGATACTTCATTTTACAAATACAAACTGCATTATAAGAAAAAAAAAACTAAACATAGATAGTGTCAAAGTCCAAGGCCATCCTAACATGTGAATTGTATAATAAGAATAGGTATCAAACTCACAAAAAGTAAGTATTCTAACTTAAAAAGGGTGAACAATGGAGCTTATAGTCATCAACTTATAATGCAAGTAAAACCATAAATGATGAGAAAAAGTTTTAACAAAACTCATGGATCTAATCCCAAAAGAAAACATAATCAAGATTTCCACACACAATCATGATTGTTGCATAACAAGGTTGATACAACCCAAAAGATATCCCAACCTAATACATATAGCACACACCTTCAACAAAAAAGATCTCACATTAGATGCACTTTTTAGCAATAGTAGACACTACCCAATCATTGGTTGTTGGAGGGGGGGATATGTAGCATTTCTTTCATTGAAAAGTCCCTTGCAAAGTAGTCATAAAAATCTAGCCAAACCATCTAGCTTTAAACATAGTTATCACAAGAGTTGAGCTATACAACTGGCTCTCAATCATGCATACTTGGAAAAACTATCAAGTTTTGTAGTAAACTTTAGTAGAGTGGATTGCTAAGTTGTTTACATGAGTTATTAGTCATTAATCACATTTGTGAAATCCCTATATGTGTTTCTTTGCAAAACGTGAAAGTATTATGGGCTAGTTAATCTATCCCCTTCTATTTATTAACATTTTTCTTCTTGATTACTTTGGTGAAAAACATTATCCCTTTTTAGTTGGAAAAATCAGTTGAAGATTGGCTTGCAAAGCATAAGAGAACTATAAGCTACCATAATGCTTTTAATATGCCTTCCTCAACTTGTTAAGATGCATCACTTATTCATATATTCATGAAGTTCTATGTGGATTAGTTTGCAAATGTAGAGAAAAAATATAAGCAAATGTAAACTTATCATTATACATTCCTAAAGTTGTTAACATGGATTATTAGTTCTTAGTCATGCTAGTGGAATCCATGCATTGCTTGATTTAAAAATAAGAAGAAAAACTATAAGTCAACATGGAAATGTTGAAAAGTTTTGTGAGCACAAATATGAAAGTCATAAGAATCATCTTCTTAGGGAATCATGTCAAACCGTGGGGTCCACGTCATAGGCATCGTTTTTTTGTTGTGCATGCAAATCATATTAAGGGCATCATTTTTTTATTATGCATGCAAATCATATAAACATGGGTAAGAGATGCATAGAATTGAAAGTGTTCCTATCTCTCTAATAGAGGGTCCTTGCTAGTAATCTTCTTTAAAGTCATGTTAGACTATTGTATCTAAGTCTACCTACAATGATTGACACTTAAAGATTTATCTTATAGCTTGACCTAATATATCAATGTGCACTTCATGTCCAAATCTCACCTAATTAACTACTATTATCCAAATTCTTATTCAAGGAAATTAATTGTTAATCAATAACACAAGCTCAAAACACTTCTTTTTTTTCTCCAATATGAGGAAGAGATGGAGCAAGTAAAGTCATAAAATTGACATAATTGTTATTAGAAACCACATGATCTTAAATGAGGTGAAACTTAAGTTTCTAGCATGCTAACTTGATACACATCATGTTTTCTCATTTCTAGATGTTTATCTAATGTAGCTTCAAATTTCATCAACAAGCCATCATCAAGATGGGATTTAAATTTTTGATATGGCCCTAGTTTCCAACAATGATATTGCAAGATTTACACATCTCTTGCATTGGCGTCACAAATAGGAAAGAGAGGTAACTATACAATTTCACAAACCCTTTCTTTTTTATAATGCATTTGCATAATGCTTGAAAAATCTTTCCATGTATCCAAACCAAGAGCTAAGGAAAGAGTAGTGCCATGCCAAATGTATAAAGAGAGAGAGGGAAATTCAAAATTCCCATGTGAATAGTATGTATGAAAATATGAAAATAGAAGTGATAGGTGCTACAAAAATGTTTAAAAGTACTAAAAGGTAGTAAACAAAAAACGGCATGAACGAAGAGACAAATTAAGTCAATGGGATTGTAGTCTAGTTTTTTTTTTTAATGCATGTGAATATTAATATTCATCAAAAGAAGTAAAGAAAATTACAGCATAAAAGATATGCCCCTTGGCCTAAGCCAAATCACAGAGTTCTTTACAAAACAGCTTAAACAGCTAGTCAGAATCCTTGAGTTGCTTCAAAACTAGCAAAATCTCATCCTTTAGTGAACCTAAAGCACCATCAAGACTCTTGAAGCTACAAAATTTGAAAACACGTGCATTCCTCCATGACTAGATAAACTTCAAATTGATGGCAAATAGGAGATTAATCAATCTCCAAGTATCATCATCCAGTGAGCCTTGATCACCAAATAAGACAACTGAAAATCAAAACTTGTCATTCAAATTGGAATGTCTAAGCCACTGCTTCACTTCCCTCCAAATAGGCCTCACTTGCACATAATCCCAAAAGAGATGCTTATCAATATCCATTGCTCTCTTGCACAGAGGACATAGAGGGGATACTTGGAGTTTGTTAGCCAAACGATGCCTGAGAGGGAGCTTCTTAAGCAACAAACACCACCGAAATACATTCAATCTATGAGACAGTGTAACCTTCCAAAGTCTTTTAAGTCGCTTCTTCCAACTCATAGAGCTAGCCATAGGGGACTCTTTCTTCCACTTGCACTGCACAGAGAGGAAGATGCCAGTGAAGGGTGATGATACATCCTGCAAAGATTTTCAGTGAGCCAGAGGCTTGCCCACAGGGCTAACAAGATCCTTCAATACTAAATCATCATTTTTGGACAGCAAGTTTGGTCATGATGGCTTTAGATGAATCAAAACAGAGCATAAGAATTCAAACTCCTTATTGTTCAATCCATATCTTCTTATCCGAATCGATTCAACTTGCATCCAAGAGCATTCAGCACTGTCCCACAAGTTATCCCTAATTTTAACTCCTTTATCATGCAACGATTTTTTTAGACTGTTATTTCTGAGTACCGGGGCACACTCTGGGTCATGTGCAAAAGGAGATAGCCACACACTTCTAGAAAGTGAAGAATCACCATGCATAGGACCCCTAGAAGACCATGAAGATGCAGTGATTAGCTTCTCCATTTAGCAACCAAAGCTTGAGCAGTATCAAATTGAGAAATTGATATCCTGAGGTGAGGATAGGAAATAATATCTTTCCAATAAAGATTCAACCATACACCACTCTGAATATTAGCCATCTCAATCAAGAACTTTAGTAAAACTGTCCAAGGTTAACAAGCATCCATCCGCTTGAGAATCAACAAAGATAGGCCAAGGGATTTAGCAAAAAAACATTCCAACCCAACCCTCCCATTCTTATTATCTTCTGTGATCAAATCCTAGTTAATTTGAGACTTGGATCTCTCCCCATTTCAACGCCATAAAAGGTCCCGCATCAACTTGTCAATTTTGTCCCGAGTAGAGTTGTTGAAAGGCATTAGTGAGCCAATGTATACCACTGAGGATGAGAAGAAAGTCTTAATCAATGTAATTTTGCCAGCAAAGGAGAAAGAGCTTTCCATCCACTTTTTAACCTTGTCCTAGAATTTCTTCAAAAACCAATTGAATCTTTGGGTTAGAGATATGCCTACCCCTATGGGGGCACCCAAATACCTGATAATTTCACTTGGTTTGACTACTTTAAAACCCAGCTACATCACCCAAGTCTTCAGATCACTCCAAGATAACCAGAAGAGCTCCAACTTAGAAAATTTGATTTTAGAGGTAGAAAGCTCAAAAAATCTAGTGTAAACACTCATCAAGTTACTGAAACAAAATGTTGATCAACCTCCACAGTTGATGCATTATCATCAACAAAAATCTAAACTGCATTAGTTGACCCATTCGGCAATACACCCTCTCTGGATAGCCTTATCAGTTTTCTTGAGTACTGGATCCGTGATGAGGGCGAAGAGCAAAGGGGTCAAAGGATAGCCCTATCTGATGGACCTCTAAAGCTGAAAAGCTTATGTAAAAGTACCATTAATGTTAAGTACTGTTGAGGCATTGCTAAACAGAGATGCTACCATTCTACTAAAGATAGAGCCAAATTTCATTAATGAGAGTATGTGCAACACAAATGACCAACTAACCATGCCATATGCCTTGTCCCAATCCATGTTAATTAGGACAAAGTCAGCCTGCATGCTAAGTGCATAATCCATTGAAAAAATCAAGTTCAATACCGCATCATGAATCTTCCTGCCAAATACGAATCAATACTACCTATCATGAATAAACTTAACAAACAAGTGTTAACCCTTAAAGCCACCAAGGTCTTGGCCATAACTTTATAAGTAAAGCTCAAGAGAGTGAGTAGTCTCCAATTGATCACCTTAGTGCGATCATGGGCTTTAGGAATAAGTTTAATTACCCCACTATTGAAATCTACATGCATTTCCCTAGTATCCCTCATATGGTTCATTAACTTCACCAAGCCATTTTTGTAGGAGTTTCAAATTTCCTGAAACAACTCTGCAGGCAACCCATCCTTCCCAAGAGATTTCCCAACTTTCTTGTTGAAGATTGCATTTTTCACCTCCTCCACTATGAAAGGCCGATCCAACAAAAGTGCCCAATCAGGAGAGATAGAAGCCAAATCTTCCGGAAAAGAGCAAATACATTGATCATAGCTCAAAGGAGTGGGAGGGGCAGTCCCAACAATTGCATCCAAATGATTTTTGAACACAGTTGAGATCGAAGAGAGATCCATGATCATCTTCCCATCTTGATTGAGCACTTCAACTATGGTTTCTTTTTTCTGCTTAGCTTTCAACTGAGAGAGAAAAAACTTGTTAGGTTCATCTCCACATACCTCCCACTTACCCCTTTGCTATATCTTAGCTACTCTTATTGCTTCTTCTTCATGTAAGCTTAAAAACATATCAATGTCTCTTAGACAAGCCTGCATGCATGTATCACCTGTCTCACTTGCAAGGGAAGCTAGAATCGAGTTTCTAGCTCTAGTAGTCCCCCTCCAAAGCTTTCTTCCTTAATGCCTCTTTTAAACCTGCCATGATCCTTCACAACCCGAGTAACTGCATCAAGAGCCTTTTGCCAAGCAGACACAGAAGATCCTTTAGCTACTCTGCTCCAAGCATCCTCAACCTTCTTAACAAAACCTTCATCATTCAAAAAGGATACATTCAACCGGAAGGGCGAAGGCCCCTCATTGTTTTTTGACAACAAAATAAGTCTAAAGAAAATAAGAATTGGTACATGATCAGATGACATCACTTCATCTAGCATTCTATACTTCACACCACCCCCTATCCACCATGCACCAGATGTAGCATACACTATATCCAACTTGCTACCATGCCAAGTGGAACCAATATGTTTATTATGCCAAGTAAACTGCAATTCATCTTTTCGGTCAGAGACCAAGGAAATATCCATTAATTCACAAGCATTTTCAAAGTGTTGCCATCTCTCTCTTTCCACCAAATTCATGGTGCCATGGGATATGTTAGTGCCACATAAAGTCATGTTCCAATCACCCCCCATAAGAGCATTCAGCCCATCCAGACGTTGTTGCAGAAAATCCCATAAACCAACTCTCTGATTAGAATTGTTGGGGGCATATACCAAGTATATCAAAAAATCCTCATAGGAATAGGAGGCGCTAACTCCTATATAGCTCCCATCACTAGCTTTAAAAGCTAAGCATGGCATCATCTCATCCTTGATTAGCAACATGGTGCCTCATCTGCCTCTAGATGAAATGTCAAAGAAAATGCTATACCCATCAATCACAAAATTACTACAATCATCCTCACCTAGCTTAATCTCCTATAAAGCAATAGCATGGGGTTTGTACTTTTTAATTAATCCATAGGCCACCTTCTTGTGAAGATCAACTGTGCACATTCCAAGTACAATATTTAAACTTAGAGGAGAGAGAAGATCTCTTAGAGTAGTGAGAGAGGATCTTCAATAAATTCATGGCCATCCAAAGGAGCATATACATTCCTGTCAACTAGAGGATTCCTTTCAAAGCTCTTGATCAAGGGATTATGACTCTTTTTCATATCATCCTTTGAATCCATTGACTTTGGGGGCACATTCTCCTTGTCCTTACTAACAGTGCTACTTAAACCAGAAGGTACCTTCGAGTGGTGTGGGAGATTTTTGGATGATGGGGCCACAACATCCTTTCCCACTGACTCATCTTGTTTGTTAGGTTCCACAAGTCGCTTCTCCAGGGCATGATCGAAACCTTTAACTTGCTGGTCCATTTGAGAGTCCTGACCAGAAGTTGGACTAGGAGCTTCTTTATCAACGTGCATAGCTTTGTTAGACTTGGATGAATTTTCACCTGTTGTATTCTCAAGAGAAGCATTAACTTCTTTGACTGGATTCTTAAGAGGGCAACCTAGGGCAAAATGACCGCTAGATTTGCACAAGTAGCAAGAATCACGGAAGGCAAAGAATCTAACACCAAGCACAATTTCTATACCATGAAAAGTATTCAAGAGGATCATTCTTATGATCCCATTGTATGCAGGCACAACAAGATGGCTTAAGCACCCCCAGGGGGTTGTTGGAGCAGGAGTGTACAAGACCTTTCCCATTGCTAATGAAATAATAGATGTCTCCTCCACCAGCCATGGAGGCATATCAACAAACTCAACCCACACAAGACATTCGTGTTGCAGCACTCCATCCAAGGAAAAGGAGGATGTCCAAGGTAAGACATACACTAGATTACCATGGAAACTAATAGAAGATGCCAACACCCAATCCCTCTTTGCCTTGGATCCAAGTATGATAAGAAAGAATCCCTTCCCGACAAATTTATACTATGCTAGAGAGGCTTTACCTTGATATGTAAGCTTGAACCATCTGGAGAATTCCTCCTCCAATGGGGGTTTACCAAGAAAATACATATACACACTAGTAGATAACAAAGTAGCATATCTCCGCCTGACTTGGTCAATCGAGATGGTGACGAGTGATTTGTGCACTTGAGCTCCCTAGTGAGCTTTAGCTCTACATGCTTCATTATATTTCACCTGATCATTCTTCAACACCTTATCAATCTCTGCCATATTAACCTCACCATTCCTAAGAGCATTCTTGAAATCCAATGGAGTCATCTATTGCTTAGAGGACATTGACTCAGTTCTTGGCCACTTACCAAGAAGAACCTGCATGCATTCATTCGAGACACAATATGGCAAATTGAACACACATAAATGCCCCTCTTGCGCCACATCAATCCATAATGGACTGATAGCAGAGTTATTATCCACTATAGTAGTCAGTTATCATGTCTACTACAATAATCGACTTAAAGATTTATCTTATAGCTTGACCTAATATATCAATGTGCACTTCATGTCTAAATCTCACATAGTTAACTACTATAATCTAAATTCTTATTCAAGGAAATTAATTTTTAATCAATAACACAAGCTCAAAACACTTCTTTTTCTCTCCAATATGAGGAAGAGATGGAGCAAGTAAAGTCATAGAATTGTCATAATTGTTATTAGAAACCACATGATCTTAAATGAGGTGCAACTTAAGTTTCTAGCATGCTAACTTGATATACATCATGTTTTCTCCTTTCTAGATGTTTATCTAATGTAGCTTCAAATTTCATCAACAAGCCATCATCAAGATGGGATTTAAATTTTTTATATGGCCCTAGTTTCCAACAATGATATTGCAAGATTTAGACATCTCTTGCATTGGCATCACAAATAGGAAAGAGATGTAACTATACAATTTCACAAACCCTTTCTTTTTTATAATGCATTTGCATAATGCTTGAAAAATCTTTCCACATATCCAAACCAAGAGCTAAGGAAAGAGCAGTATCATGCCAAATGTATAAAGAGAGAGAGGGAAATAAAGAGTTCAAAATTCCCATGTAAATAGTATGTATGAAAATATTATAATAGAAGTGATATGTGCTACAAAAATGATTAAAAGTAGTAAAAGGTAGTAAACAAAAAAGGGCATGAACAAAGAGACAAATTAAGTCAATGGGATTGTAGTCTAGTTGGTTTGAGTGTGGGTTGAAACTTGAGATTCACAAGTGTGTGAGTTCAAACCTAAGGCTACAATTCTCGAGTGGTGAAAATATCTCGAAGTGCCCAAGAGACATACTACAACCTCTTCACATAAGTACATTGAGTGTTGACAATTGACATATTAATTGAATATCATTTAATGAAATCTAAAACCTCTTCACATAAGTACATTGAGTGTTGGCAATTCACATATTAATTGAATATCTAATGAAAAAGAAGCTGAACAAGGACACAAAATCAAGCCTCCACATGTAAATGCATTTACAATTGACTAGTCCCATCCCCAAGTAATATACCTAGAGTGTAGACAAAGAGAAACAAGGACAATGACACAAAATCAAGCCTCCACATGTAAATGCATTTACAATTGATTAGTCCCATCCCCTAGTAACATACCTAGAGTGTAGACAAATCCACATGTAAAAGCATTTACAATTGACTAGTCCCATCCCCAAGCAATATACCTAGAGTGTAGACAAAGAGAAACAAGGACAAGGACACAAAATCAAGCATCTGCATGTAAATGCATTTACAATTGACAAAGAGAAACAAGGACAACTCAAATTAAAAATAGAAAAAGTGCATTCGAATCAGTCAAAAGGAATGGGAGAAAATACTAAAACCCCTAACCATCATGAAAATTACCAATGTTGTAAGGACTCCTAAGTAGTTGAAAATTTAGTTAAAATTAAAGTTAATGATTTTGGCTAAATAATAAGCATGCAATGACTATGCCTTGCCTATGTTATGAGGAGTCAGGACACCTAAGTAATTGAAAAACAAATTGTAAGTAAAGTTAACGAGTTTGCCTAAATAAGAAACATGCAATGACTTTGGCTAAATCAAATTTAATGATTTTAGCTAAATAAGAAGTATGCAATGATTATGTCCTTCCTATGTGGTAGAACCAAAAAGACATATATGTTATGCAAGCATGAAATCGGCACTTGATCATTTGAATGTGGAAAGGGTCCTTTCACAAGTCTTCTTCTTCTAATGTGTGAAAATACTTTCACAAGTCTTCTTCTTCTAATGTGTGAAAACTAAAAACATTAACCCTCATTAAAATTACCAATTTTGTAAGGACACCTAGATAATTGGAAAACTAATTAAAGTTAATGTTAATAACTTTGGCTCAATAAGAATCATGCAATGACTATGTCTTGCCTATGTAGGAAGACCAAAAAGATGCAAATACTATATGCAAGCATGAGAATTGACGCTTGATCATTTGAAGTGTGGAATGGGTCATTTCACAAGTTTTCTTCTTTTAAAGATTTATCTTAGAGAATGCAAGATGCAGATTAACAATGAAGAGAAAGATATATAATATATATGCAATGCATCATTTAGGCAAGTTACAAATTATTGACTTTGGCTAACCTTATTTCAAGTAATAGTTAACGTAGCAAAAGTTATTCTACATAGCCCAATGCAAAAAAAATTCAAGCCCTTTAGATTGCTTCGTGAAAATTACTAAAAAAAAGGTGTTATATCTCATGGGTTGTATACTTAGAGAGCTTGGACATCAAGTTGAGGTGCTACCTCATTGTCCCTCGAAGGGGTCCTTGAGTAGTCAATCAAAACCCATGGTTATATAAGCAACAACATTACTATTCTATCATCCTTGTTATCCCTTGAGGGGTTCCTTGAGTAGTCAATCAAAACCCATGGTTATATAAGCAACACCATTCCCAAGATGAGATTTAGTTGGTCATGGGAGTTCTAATTCTACTTCCCAAGGGAAATGTCGAGTCAATTCACTAGGGATTGTGATGACATGATTACAATTTTGTGATCACATCATGAAAACACATTATTAACTTTGAGATTTTACATTAATTACGTTAACATTAACATTACTCGAGAAAATTTGGCTATACTCATTACCCCACTGGGCTTTTTCATTTTCTTGATAGGCCCATCGTGATTTTAAATATCTTGGCAGGCTCATCGATAAATTATGAAAGCCTGAACAAGTGTCTTAGGTGGGGAAAAAGACCTCTATAAATAAAGGAGCCTAGTCATTATTTACCTATTCTTTGGTTGTTGGGTAGGTCTCTTAGGAGGTGCATTCTTTGTTGTGTGAAGAACTCTCTTACGCAACAAAACCCTAAGAGTATTCTATGCATTGAGCAAATGGTTCTAAGAATCTTTTGATGAGCCAAATTCCATCCTTAGCATAGAGATGCTTAAAAATAGAGAACCAAAGAGTGTGGTAGACAAGATTGGGTTGCTTGTTCTAATGTTAGCAAGAGGTAATCCTTGAGTATGTGCTAGTCTTGTTTCTTTTCTTTGAAGAGGCATTGGTACAAAGCTCTGTATATCTTGGGTAATTGGTCCTCTTATAGGCTGCACTTATCATAGTCTCTATAGATGAAGCATTGGGTTATATAGTAGTAGTAAAATGTGTGTGATACCTATTTATTACCTTAACATCCTAGCTTGGGCAACACTAGTTTATGTTTTAGTTGTCTAGTGCTAATTGGACTATGTTGTCCTTCATTAGGCAAAGATAGTTTGTTAGAATCTATTTATTCTTAGTATACATATGTGTTTCAATATTATACTTGTTGCTTGCAAGTTGCATTTCATTTCATCATTTTGTTTGCAAATTCCTCATCTTTAAATTGCATTATGTTGCAAGCTTATGACTACTTACAAGGAATTTCTAAATGGTGATTCATAAAGCAATATAATGCATAGTATAGTTACTTACGCAATATATCTATATGTACATGCACATGTGCTTGTGCATGTTTGTAAGGTGTAGAAACTATCCAATTATTATTAATTGTTTAACTACTTGTGTATTTTACCATTGATTCATATCACATGCACTTGGTATTTATCAAAATTGGATCAAATATTCAAAATCAAATCATGTTACATTTGCAAAACATTGAAGACCATTTGTTGCACTTAACCTCATTATGGAGCTATCTACTATTAATCCAATGCCCAATGATTGTAGTAGTAGATTTTAACATGGTGGAAGACAAAACTGAGAGACTTTTGATGAAAGGTAATGTAATTGCAAGAAGTGAAAAGTCAGCTTGGATAAATTGTATAGCATATCATGGTCTTATTAACATCAATGATGCTGATACTACATATACATGGTTGAACAATAAAAAAGGAGCTGCAATAAGAAAGGCAAGGTTGGATAGAATGTACGTATCCTAAAGTTTGCTCTCTGCCTACTCCAATTTTACATGTTTTGATGTCTAATCTCACTACCCATTCATGGCCTCTCTCTTGAGCAACACGTCCATAATTAGAGCATGCTAGTTTCACACTAACCCTACTCTCTTTAAAGCCCCTGAGACTAGATATGAGAAAGATATGGAGTTCAAAGTTCCATGGCTATCAATTCCATGCCCAACCTTGGACAATGGATGTTGAAAAAACCCAAGAAATTCTAAAATAGGCCAAGAGGGACAAGATACAAAAGATGAAAGAAGAGAGAAAATTGAAATACCAAAAGCTGATAGAACTAGAATGTGAAGTAAATAAGGGAAGAATAGACTTTTAGGAGCAACTATTAGAAATTTGAAAAAAGTTTGAGAGACCTAAAGGATCAAGAAACAAAGAATATTAAGCTATATTATGAGAATCTATTTGGCGAGCAAAATAGATCGACCCACGAAAGAAATGTTCAACACAATTTTTAAAAAGAAAGAAAGAGAGATGGTCCCCATGCTGCTAAAAAAAGATGGGAGCTTAGCCTCCCCAAAACAAGAAAACTTAGACAAATGTTGAATTTTCTTTGAAGAAGTCTTCTCCCCCCTAGCAAGTCAAAGCCTAGAAGTAATGCTTGCCAAAGCCGAGATAGTTAGATTAAGACCTTCTATTGTCCCTTGGTCATTAGCTGCAATACATGATTTAGACCTCATAGAAATAAAGATTTCAAACACTATTGATAGTCTTGCAAATGGGAAAATCCCTAGACTTGATGGGTTGCCTAATGAAATTTACAAGGAATTTGAGCAGTTTCTTATAGCCCCATTCCTCAAAGTCTAGAAAGAATCAATTAGAGTTGGAGCCTTACCACGTGACCTCAATCAAGTAGTCATTAAATCGATCCATAAAAGAGAAGACAAAAGTAATCTATCTAATTGGAGGGCCATCACCTATCTATCCTTAGCTTATAAAGTATTTGTCAAAACCCTTGCTTGGAGACTTAGCTCCCATCTAGATGGATGGTTAAGGAAAGAGAAAAATGGTTTTGTAAAAGGGGGATTTACACTGGATTCCATCATCAGCCTGTGGGAGGGATTTGAATATGCTAGAGAAAAAAAACAAGACTTTCTTTTCTTCAAGATAGACTTTGAAAAAGGCTTATGATAGGCTAGATTTGTGCTTCATCCTTCAATACCTTCTAGACATGGGTCTAGGCAAAAGATTCATCAGATATGTTAGTACCCTCTTTGATAATGCATAAGCAAAAGTGGAAATTAATGGTGCAGTCTCAACATCATTTCCCCTTTATAGATCGATAAGACAAGGTTTCCCACTAGCCTCATTACTCTTTGTTATAACATCGGATGCCCTAGGCTGGTTAGTTGATGAAGAAATAAGAGAAGGAAGGCTTAAAGGCATCATACTCCCCAATAATAGGAATATGGTGCTCAATCTCTTCGCAAATGATACAAATGGAACAATTAATAATGACCCATTCTCAATCTAAGCATTTTGGAGCTCCATTAAAAACTTTTTCCTTGCCTCAAGATCTATGGTCAATCCTACCAAAATAGGAATTAAAACTCTAATCAAGTCTCCCCCCCTAGTGGGGCTAATAGATGAAGGCTATAAATAAATTGAAGAAGGGAAGCTATTTAGGCTGCTAGGGACTCCAATGGGATTTTGAGTCTCTCTAAAACAAAAAGGGGTCTGGGTAATAAGCAAAGTCAAAAAGAAGTTGGAATATCTCAAAGGTATTCACTGCTCATTTGCAAGAATGATTGTTGTCCTAAAACATATCCTAATCCCATCCACCATCTACTTCGTATCTTGTTGGATGCCATCCAAAGTAGGACTAAAGAACCTAGAATCATTGGCTAGAAACTTTCTCTGGTCTGGCAATGGAGAAAGATTCAAGCTCCCAAAGGTTGCATAGGAGGATTGCACCAAACCAAAAAGATATGGAGGATTAGGGCTTCCAAATCAACTGGATTCGGCCAATAAGCTTGCAACTAAATGGATAATAAGGGCCTTTCAACAAGAAAATGTATTGGGATGTATTAATCCATCATAGATGTATAATCATTCCCTCTCAAAGGACACTCAAGGTGGAAAGACCATCTAGTAATAAATGTAGCGTTTAGCCAAGTCCAATCTACTGTGAAAGGAGTTCAAACCTTAGAAGCCTATGGAATGCATGTCTCCCTTACAAATAACACCTAGCCATCTCCCCCAACAAGAATTTCACTCTTGCCTGGAGTGCTTCAAACTCAGTATGCTTCAATATTCTACACAGTCCAATGAGTAATGATCTTAGCCTACAAAATCTATAACAAGGGCATCAAACAATGGGCTAACATTTGGGACTTCAATATGGGCTCCCGGCACAAGTAGGAGCAAGGCACTCTATCAAACCACTATCAACTGGCCAATGAGGAGCTCCAACTAGTTCACTTAAGAAAGAATTGTTGGGGCCCTAATATTTGTAAAACCATTCAATTATGGATGGAGCTAATGTTAGGGGTATACATTGGGTCAATGGCAAATCCTTGTTGCCCATCCAACAATTTCAGAAAAGGAAAAATACACTTCTATCTAAACTAAATAAAGGGTGGAATTTAAATTGAATAGAAAATCAATGGACCTACAAATTTCAAATGCTTTAGAACCCTTACAGCTAGCCTCAAGTCTCATGTTTGTTATGGCTCATCAGTCTTAAGGTTGTTTGGACAAACCAGAGAGCAATTAAATTCAAATTAAGAAATGGAGTTTGCCCAAGACATCTCAAAGAAACAAAACCAATCCATCACCTATTTATGAATTGTTCTCATGATTCTAATGCTCTGAATTTTTTGTAACTTATCATTGCTCATTTTCACCCTTCAAAGTTGACATGGAAAGAGGTTCTAATGGGAGAAATCTACAAGGCCCCTCCTGTTGTATGGAAATGGCTGTGAGGGATCTGCTTGTGGAAAATTTGCACATGCAGGAATAACACGCTATTTGAACAGTCTAAAGTTGACCCTTATCACTCTATTAAGTCTGAATTTCTGCTTGGCAGGGTGCTACAAAAGGGAAACAACTAAGAAAGGCCTGATACAAGTATTAAAAAGAGAAGAAGAAAAGCAAAGCTGATGATGATGATGATGAGATGGGAATTGAACTCGGGAAAATGTTGGTTCACCATAAAAGACGTTTGAAGACGAAAGAATGAGAGGCCATGTTCCAACAGCTCTTCAAAGCACAATGCGAGGAAGTGTGGACACCATGCGATAGCATGCCAACACCCACATCTAAGCTTCTAAAGCATCTAATACAATGTATCAATGTGTGAGTGTCCTAGTAGATGGACTCCCAATAATAGTCCACTCATTGTGCTCGTTGCTTGAAGGATCGTTAGATGTGCAAAGAGCCTTATAAAAAGTTATTGGGGCATGTGTGAAGAATCTTAAGCTGCCCTTTTTCCGAAGGGAGTCGTACGACTTGTGAAACGGGGCGAGGCCCGAGGGTTTCGTTCTTTAAAGCCTTTAAGTTTTAACCGGCTCCATGAATGATGACAGTTGATTGGGAGCCCCGAACCAACCTGGAGCCGCCACGTGTTCCCATCCCTGCCAACAAACACCTGGTGCCGCCACCCCTGACAGTTGATTGGGAGCCGAACCAACCTGGAGCCGCCACGTGTTCCCCTCCCTGCCGACAAGCACCGCCGGACCTCAGCGCCAAACCGCCAAGCCCCACTACCTTCGGTATTTGCACTTTAGACATACACACACACACACACATACATACATACATACATACATACATAGGTGTGTGTATATATAGAGAGAGAGAGAGTGTGTGTGTGTGTGCGCGCGCACGTGCGCGCGCACGTGCGCGCGCACGTGTGCTTTTAAAAAAGAGTTATGAGTCCAAGTTATTCTATCTTGGAATGTAATTGAGTTGAGTGATAATTAAAATTATTGATTGTCATAGCTGTGCCTAAATACTATCCACCATAGATGAATATAATAATTATTCACATAACAAAAATTTGCAACTCAAAATTAATAGCCTATGGGAAAATATGTCAACATAGTGCACAATGGGTGCAGTCAGTGATGATGACTAGGCACGATTCGACTCAAAGTTATCTTTCTGAAAAATAGGTGTAACACTCTATCTTTAATGTTAAATTGTATAAACTTTATTAAATTGGTATTTGTTGATGCAGCATTGTCATTAGTCAATGTAACATAAATTGCATGACATAAACATTACAGCTTTTTATTAAAAACCCCGATAGGCCATATATGTGGACCCTTTTTTATCAATTATACGACGTAGATTTCGATCCGACCTAGCAAGCATGCTGGGCTTTGTTTTTTCTCAATGGACTTAGTGCAAAAAATAAAACCTTGATGGTTTTCTTTCCCCAATTGTTAGGTCACTTTGTGACTTGATCAAGAGTGAATAGGAATAAGGATGAACATGTAAACACCCTCTTTATATAAAATTTTGAGCAATTATGTAAATATATAATTCGTGTTAATCACCTTAATTCAACCGTCTAATGCTTATCCCAAGACAATCACTTTGGAACTAATGATGGATGGGAATAGCCAACACTACACTTGGTTCAATGACAATGTGAAAGGAAGCTTCAACCCCTCTAGTGTATCGTAGTCACACCCCATTTCCTTAAATCAATACTGGTTTGCATTTTGCCCTAACAAAGACGTCAAAATCTAACAACTCTTCCTATAAGCTTCTTTGGAAAGCTACTCAACTTATCAAATCCATGGATCCATAGAATTCAACCTTTGGGGTCAAGTTATCCCACTTTTGACATTCTTTAGTTGTCTGAATCATTTATCCTATAATGCTATGTAACACATAAAAATACATTTATTCTACTATCTACTACACAAGGTTCATTGTATTCCCTTAGCATATAACAATCTATCAAAGATCATAGTATGCTTGTTTGCAATGGCATTGTACTGCTTATATATTTATTCTCCTACTTTTCTTTTCTCGTTACTTTGTCATGCCATTTTTATAGCTTAGGCTATGCTAATTTTAACCTCAATTTTAAAATTTTTCTCAACTATTTTTAGTCTAATTATAACTATAATCTCTTTGGGTATATTTAGCTTTTGGCATATCCATCTATCACAAGATCCCTTTGGAGGTCATGTCTTCAATTAGGGGCCATCATGGACTTCACACTCTTCATACAACTTTTTTTATCGCTACTTTAAAGATGGAACATTCCTTCAATGATTAACATATAGAAATTATTATTTATGGTTGTGCATGCACAGACACACCCACACATACACACACAATGAGAGTGAGTGATTGAGTGAGTCCGAGTTACTCTATATTGGAATGAGGAATGAGACTGAGATGAGAGATAATCAAAATGATTGATTGTCATAAGTGTGCTTAACTATTATCCACCATCGATGATATAATAATGACAAGCATTACAAAGAGCTTGCAACTCAAAATTAATAGCCTCTATGAAACTGTGAATATGGTGGGTGCAATCAATGATGACTAGGCATAATTAGACTCAAAGTTATCTTCATGAAAAAATGGGTGTTGCACTCTATCTTTAATGTTAGATTGTATAAGTTTTATTAAATTTCTATTCGTTGATATATCATTGTCATTGATTAGTGTAACACAAATTGCATGACAATTTGAAGCAAAAAATCTTTAAACATTGTAACTTTTTATTAAAAACCACATATATGTGAGGACATTATCTAGTCCAATGCATAATCATTTAAATGCCCATCCCATCAAAACAATACAAGACAATTAAGACATTATTTGGTTGAATGCATGACCAAGAGCCCATCACTCTACTATCATAACATACATCAAGATATATCTACACAAATCCATGATCAAGTGTGCATCACTACCCCAAGGATAAAGGGAGAGTTTCACAATCAAAATGAAACCTCTATGCCAAGTTCATGACACCATGCCAAGTCAACTATGATATACTTTTTTATCATGGGGGAAATATATATTGATTGGAGGACATATCTACAAGCCCTTCATAACCAAGGGTATTTTAATGAGTTATTATATTAACTATGATATACTTTCCAAAAGACATTCACTTACCAAATTCTTGAGAGGAGTACCTAATTAGCAAGCACCTTATGTCCCAAGGCACACACCCATCACAATATAAAGGTGTCATGACATGTATATGTTGACCGAACACATAACACATGTCAATCCACATGTCCCACACAAACATAAACATATATACACAGACAAACTATTTACAAGGGAGGACCACCTCATGCCGTGCATATATTGACTACATGACATATCCCAATCGGCAAACTTCATCCTATCACATACATCCATGTGCGCACATGCACATGCACACACACACACACACACACACACTATGAGTAACAAGAAAGAATTGCCTCATGACATGCATATGCCAAGTACATGATGCATGCCAATCGAAAGGTCCCTCTACCAAGCACATGCGTGCATGTGTGCACACACACATGAAAATATATTGAGTGGCAAGACATGTATGTCTCATGACATCCATACAATTAATGCACATCACATGCCAATTAATAGGCCCCCTAGCACACACGCATGCACGCACGCGCGCACACACACACATGAGAGAGAGAGAGAGAGAGAGAGAGATAGAGAGAGAGCCTCAAGTGACAAGTTCTAAACAAAATCCCGATGGGCATGTTGCGGAAAACAAAAAAACCTTGATGGGGATTTTTCTACTTATTAAGTCACTTGTGACCTACTCAAGAGTGAATAAGATGAGAGTGAGCATGTAAATATTGTAATTACTCACCCTTTTTATATAAAATTTTGAGTAAAATAGCCAGCACTATACTTTGTTCAATGAGAGTGTGAACTCAACCATCAATCCCTCTAGCACATCATAATCACACTCCGTTTTCTTAAAACAATATTGGTTGCATTTTACCCTAATGAATATGTCACAATCTAGTAACTCTTCATATTAGCTTCTTTTGGAAAGCTACTCAACTTATCCAATCAATGGGTCCATAGAATTCAATTGTTGGGGTCAAATTATCCCACTTTCCACCTACTCAATTTTATTGCTTAATTGTCAAATCATTTATCCTATCATGCTTTATAGCACATAAAAAATACATTAATTTTATTGTCTACTACACAAGGTTCATTGTACTCCCTTAGCATATAAGAATCAATAAAAAATCATAGTAGGTTGATTTGTGATGGCCAATAGTTTCTTTCTTTATCCTTTTCTCCTTGTCCTGTTGTCGCAAACACAATTTCAAGGGTAAGTTCTATAGGTTCTCATGACTATAATCAAAGTTTTCATATAGCAAACAATCCATTAATGGAAGCTTTTTTATTATTCTTTTCACAACTTGAATGCTACAACAATAATATGGCTTGATTGAACCACTTCTATATTTATTCTCTTGCTTTTCTTTTCTCATTAGTTGGTCATGCTATTTTTATATTGTAGGCTAGGCTAATTTTAACCTCAAATTGACAATTTTTCTCAAAACTATATGTAGTCTAATTATAACTATGATCACTTTGGGTTAGACTTTGGATTCTACCATGTCCTCATCTATGGCAACATCCTTTCTAAGCTCATGTCTTCATTTGGGGGCTATTGCAGTCTTCATGCTCTTCATAAAACCTTTTTTATCACTACTTTAAAGCTCAAACATTCCTTTGATTGACAAATAGAAATTCTTCTTTATGGTCTTAAAAAGTATTTAGACTTACATTCTACACTTTGTTATGTTGAAATCAGATTAGATCCAAATGCGACAAACTTTCGAACAATCTCTATAAAGCTTGTGGAACAAGGGGAGGGACTTATGTGATAACTGGGGATGAGATGATAAGTGGAAGTGGGCTAATAAGTGAGTATCAAGCTATAATAATAGAATTATCAAAGAGAAGAATAAGTACATCAATATGGAGGAGGAGATGATGGCATCATTTTACCTATGATGGAGGAGAATAAGGTTTTTGATGATGAAGATGATGCTTATGATGATAAGAAAGATTATGGTCAAGGTGCCACACACACACATTCTCTCTCTCTCTCTCTCTCTCTCTCTCTCTCTCTCTCTCCCCCATGGCATTGAGCAACATGTCATGAGCTTGAAGAAGACAATGATAAGAGGGAAGAGGGAAGGAGTAAAGGGATGAGGGAGAGCATGACTCAATGGGTTAATAAAACAAGGAGCTTTTTGCAATTTTGAAAAGGTCTCAATTTAGCACATGCTTATCTCTTGCTTTATCTTACATATACATCCTTAAAAGTATGAGAATTAGTGATTATCCTATTACTTTTTTATTCCTTACTTTTATTTATTTGATTGTAAGGTCTAGTTGTTGGGGATAAAGGCACATGTGCCTGCATTGCTACACTAACAATTCCCGCACATCTATACATTATAGGTGGTGGGCACCCATTATCGTCACTTCATTCTTTATTCTTTAAGCGACTAATAGAATAATGGAGGCTAGTCACACATTGTGGCTATTGGAGTTCCCACATCTTGTGTGTGTCTCTCTCTCTTACTCTCTTGCTCCATCCGCCATAGCTCACACCTTTGGTGCTTCTACTTACTTGTGCTCTCACTCATGCGTCTCCCTTTAACTAGTATCAGAGCATTGATTTGAGGAGCTTCATCCATCATTACCTGAGCCCGTAACAAAAGCTTTAGCTTGAAGGATTCATGGCAGTTTGGCCCTCTTCTTCCCAAGGTATGCATTTTGTTATTGCTTCTTCATGGCTTGTTACCATGTGCAAAGGATTACTCCAAGGATTCAAGAGACCCTATTGATCATTGCTAAAGGTTCAGTAGTAGCCAAGAAGACCAGTAGGACTAGCACAGAGCTCAACATACTCAACATGATTTGCACCTAAATTTTGAGCCCTTTCTCCAACCTAGATACTCAATCAAATACTCCCTGCTCCTCTCTAGCACTTCGCAAAGGCTTTGGCATCCTCCTAGCATTAGTATCTTGAACTTGTACATTGCTTTGAGCTCAAAAATCTTTGTTATTGCTAATTATGAATAGTAGAACTAATGTGTATAAGTCTAAGACAATTTTGTTTTGGAGCTTGAAGCCCATGTATACTCTTGTTGATGCCTATTTGGTACCCGAATCATTAGTGGATGTGATGAGGATGTATTGAGGTGTTTATTAGCTTCCTTTGAGCTCAAGTAGCTCAATTTATGCGGCGTTTTATTGTTGTTGGGGTAGCAAGCATTAAATTGAAAGACTTATGTATTGAAGGCTGACATGCTTCTCAAGTATGACTAACTGGCACTGATTTATACCTTTGACACATTGAGCTTGACAATTCTTGATACCAATTGCATGCGTAGTGATTACTAATGGTTAGTACATACCCTGCTTCTTGCAAGATATACATGACAATTGCAAGTTGGATTCTATCAATTGATTGCTCACACCTAGCTTTGAATTTACTACTGTCATTATTTTCAGTATGTTGTAATTGCAAAATTATGCATCATCTATGAGGGTAGATGCTTTGACTTGATTGTCATTTACTCGCAGTTAGTGGACAATCCTACTCTTTACTAATTTCATTTGTTTAGACACTGTCTTGGTCTTGATTTTGGCATGTTTTGTTGTCATTTATAGTAGCCTGTTTGTATTGGAGTGTGTTTTCATTTATTGCATTATGATTGCTGAATCAAATGACAGTGCTATCTTTAACATTGATGAATTGGATGGCACGAACTATAGCTATTAGAAGGCACAAATATAGCAAGTTTTTGTGCAAAATTTACAAATTAAGCCATTGAGATATGAGGGTGTAAAGCTCAAAAACTTTGATGTAGAGGATTGGGTTGAATTGGATGAGTTATGTAAATCTACGATCATTTTTTTACTCGTTAATAAGATTTTCTACTATAATTTTGTCTTTGAAGGGTAGACCGCCTAGGAGTTGTGTAAATCTACAATCATTTTGTCACTCTCTAAAAGAAAGTTTTCAACTATAATATTGTCTGTGAAAAGCAAGCTGCCAAGGAGTTATGGGATAATATTCATAATGTCTATGACAAGTAGAGCCCTACCTCTTAGATGTATTGGCTGAAGTAACTCATGGACCTTTGTATAAAGGAGGGCACTTTGATGTCCACCCACTTAAATGAGTTTCATTCTATTTTTAGCCACTTGTCTTGGCAAGGAATTGACTTTAAGGATAATCTTCCTTCCTTGTTCATATTGGTTGCATTACATGAATCATGGGACACATTCTGTACTCTTATGTATGCAAATATGCCTACTAATGGGCTGAAATTGCAATAGAGAGTGCATTGTTGAATGAAGAGGTTAATAGAAAGAATGTTGATGCTTCTTGTACCTCTCATGCTTTGATAATCAAAGGCAATAATGGTAAGAGTAGTAATGATTGTTGTGGAAAAAGAACTCTCAAAAATCTTGTTCTCAGTCACATGGACAATCTCATAGTAAGTCCCATGGCCATAAGTCCACATTGACTTATCATTATTGTGGAAAATAGGGTCATATTTGGCCACAATGCCATAAAATGTGTGACGACAAGAGCGAGGAAAAGGAAAAGGGAAAAGTACATGAAGAGTAGGGTCATATTTGGCTACAGTGCCATAAAATGCATGATAAAAAGAGTAATGAAAAGGAAAAGGAAAAAGTATAGGAAGAGAAGGATCGCAACATTGTTCATAGCAAGTTCATCATCAAGATTGAAGATATTAATGTTGTGTAGATTGATTACAATGATGATTAAATACTTGCAACTTCCTCTCTTGATGTTTCATAGTTGACTGATGCCTCATCCACCTATTCTCAACGTTGGCTAATTGATTTAGGAGTTTCATTTCATGTCACCCCTCATTGAGAGTGGTTTCACTCTTACCACAGCATAACCAGGATTGTCTGATTGGATAATGATTTAGGAGCTTTATTTCATGTCACCCCTCATTGAGAGTGGTTTTACTCTTATCACAACATAACTAGGATTTGTCTAATTGGATAATGGCTTGGCATTGGGTATTGTTAGTATTGGAGATGTCAAGCTATAGTTTTCTTCAAGTAGTATCTTTACTTGGCACAATGTATGCCATCATGTTCCTCAGCTTTAACTAAAAGCCTCCTCTTTGCTGGACAATTGGATGATGTAGGTTACTTTGTATCTTTTGGTGATTCCTCATGGACGATTACCGATGGGAATATTATCCTAGCACAAGGTATCAAGTTTGACGCTTTTTATCTCTTTCTTGTATATGGGTCTATCGATCATGTTTTGGCAGTGGCTATAGTATCACATGTGTTCTTGTGCCATCATCGCCTTAGGCACATTTCACAAAAGGAAATGAAAGTGCTTAATTATTTGCAATATTTTTGATCCCTTGACTATAAATATTTTGATTCATGTGATCATTGTCTTTATGGCAGACCCATAGTCACTACAAGATACAGGCCTTATACCAACATTTAAAGTGACGAAAATGTTCATAAAGAAATTTGTCCCCCGTCATCACAAAAAACGTCGGTATTAGTGACACCATAGAATAGTCACTATCAATATTGTTACTAGCATCGCTATTTGCGTCGGTATCAGCGACGACGTAGATAACAATGATGATAACAACACTTTGCGATGCATATTGCAACGCTAATAGCGACGCGTGCAGTAAATTTGCAATGCTAATAGCGATGGTAACAGGGGGAAAAAATTGTGGCAGGGTAGCTTAATAGCACTATGTGCTTTATTTGGGCCATACAAAAGAGTTTTAGTAATGTATACAATGCTCGTATAAATGAAGGCAAAGTGTACTTGAATCATAACACTGATACATGAAATGAATACATGATCGTGTAATGAAAGCGATGGTATAATCATGGCAAGATACTACTACTACATAGAAAATGCATACACAAATCACGTGACCAAAAAAGAAGAGTATGTGAGTTCCACGGATCCAAGGGCGAGCTATAGAACCTCACTATCTGAAACCTCATCTCATCGCAAAGGAGCATCGAACGGACTTTGCAAAAAAAGAAACAACTACACATCAGTTCACCATACAATAATGCGTTTTAATTAAATTTAGTAACTACGGACAAGAAAGATGAGTGACTTATAGGGCCACCGCATCCATACAATCAGTCGATCAATGCAATGAGACTGTGTCTCTGCATACCAAGTCTCTAGGCCGGTGGGATCACGGTTTGTAATGGAGTGCTGCAAAGAAAACAAAATACAACTGTTAGAAACACGATTGTCAGCACAAGTAATATTGCAAAAAAATAAGCAAGTAGAATAAAAGAAATACTTACAAAGTCCTCCAGATATGTCATGTGGCTGCCACTTCCAAGATGATGGACCACTCCTACCTCCAGTCATGCCCTCGCCGCCTTGCGTCACTGTCTCCAATGTCCTGGAGAATCTGTAGCCTCCTCCCTGAGTCGGTGCCAATCGTCCGCATCTAGCCACTCGGGCTTTGAGGCCCCACTCTTAAGTACCTTGCATGCATCCGATCATCTATGTGACATGTACGCACGCATGCAAAACATCATCCAACCTGTGGAAAACCTATCTACTGTGGTAGGTACTGGAAACTCCTCATGCAAGGATGCTACTATGTAGTCCTTGTTCCCCTTCAGTATGTTCTTCCAATAATCCAAGATGTGCCAAAAAACTTGTTGGCACAACTCTCTCATACGAGCCATCACCCTCCTTTCCTCATCATTCATGATGATGGCTCCTGTCCTATCATCTACAAGGTATCCATACCCCTCTAGGGTATGCCTAAGATGTGTCCTCTCCCACCTGCAACTACGCTCCTTGGCATATCCAGGAGTACATCTGGTGTAGCTACGGCGGTAGTATCTCTCGAAGTAGCACCCATAGGGATGCAACCTATGGATGACTGAGCAAAAGCTGGAGTGACTGGAGTAGATGTCCCCACAGGTGTGACAAATCCCATAGGTGATGCAACTCTAGCAGAACGACGAGACGAAGACACTGCGTCGGTACCTCCACAACAACCACCTAAGCCACGCTCTCTCAAACTGCCATGAGAGCGAGGAGTAGCATCTGTATCCTGAGCTGATTGTGGGCTCACTGCATCCATGTCTACGCAGCATCCTTCGGAACCACTCCCTCTGTCTGGCCCAAGTTTGGAGCATTGACCTCGTCTATTGAAAATTGAAGCGTCAAAGCGCACCGAAGTAGATCTAATAGAACGGCCTAATGGTGTCCAAGACAGCTCCTAGTTCGCCATATCTCTGAATCGAGCCATTTGATTTAGAGACATACATGTGAAGATCTCCTATAGCTCCTCGTCACTCATCCCTTGACTCATCATGTTGATCTAAATATCCACAAAGGTCACCTACACAAACAAAAATTGATGTTAGCATAATCAATATAAATCATACAAAGTATGGTAATATAAATCTTTAAAAATGATTTTACTTAAAATGCATATCTTATGTATCCTTATAAGCGATTCATCAACGAATTGAGTAGGTGGATCTCCTGACACAACTCCGCATATACTGGAAGGTCGATAAACATGTCACCACAAAAGGATGAGTCCACCTCATTCTCAAAGAATTCTTGGACTCTTGTATTTCCATCATTGTTACTTGATTCTAGCTCCTCTATATGCTCCAAGATTTCGATGGCCTCCACCCCTTGCAATATCGACCCCTCTATTTGCATACTGTCCTTATCTACGCTGCTCGGAACATCGCCTTGATCATATACTCTTGCACTTTGGGGAGCTGAAGGTATAGCATACCACCATTGAGGTTGTCGGGGGGTTTGGATAGAAAATTGCATGTTCAAAATCACGTACAAGAGAGATTTAACTTTTGTGGCATGTACCATGTTGTAATAAAATTAAAAAAAACATGAGTTCATGCACCTGTTTACAATGGGCCAGCAACACAAACGTGTCACGCAAATCCATCCATCCTTTTTCGGAATCTATTTTGAGAAATGCAGATGGACCTCGTCAAATGTTGCTCCAGCTCCTTCAAGTGCCGCTCTAAACCAGTGCACATCGAATAGGATCATGGAGAAGCTACGGTAATCCACCGTGATAATACATTGCAAGTTTCCAAAATACTCCATCTCATTTATAACCGTGTTTGGATCCATTTCTCATCATCGGCTCTCTTGCTCAAACTTTGCCATGATACCACAATCTGTTGTGGAGTGCATTTTGTCGATACACTCCACCCGAAAATGTCGTCTGCGCGACCACGCCGCACTATATATTTTGTACTGTACATTGAAACACTCAATTAGTTGTTGCATATAAAATATAGATATGGCAAACACTAAACATGTCATCACCTTTGAACTACATCCCCTCGAGAAATCCCACTCCTTGGTTGAGACCTTCGTCCCTTCGCAAGACGCTACGATCAAAGCTCCATGCAACCATCGCGTTGACATAAACCTGTTGGGGGTAAAGGCGCCTCTGCCTAGCCGCTCATGTATTACTACACTGATAGTCACCGCCATTGCACACTGCAGGTGGTGGGTGCATGTCACGGTCACTTTATTCTTTATTCTTTTAGTGACAGTTTGAATAAAGGAAGGCCCGATCACACATTGTGACTGTTGGAGTTCCCATTTCTAGTCTCTCCCTTTCTTGCTCTTGCTCTCCCGCCATAGCTCTTGAGTCCAACCTTCGATCCGTCGCTCCCTTTCAAAGATTTGCTTTTCAACTCTTGAGCTTGGTTCTGGCATTCTCAGCATCCCATCGACTCCCTACTTGCATTGGGTCTCCTTCCCGGCAGCCATATCCGACTCCTTCGAGCTCCCGTCACTCCCCGGCTTCCCGAGCACCTTCCCAACATTGTTGGGCACCTTCAGGGCATTACATCAGAGGTATTTGATTATTTTCTTTAGGGTTTACTTTAGTTCTCAGATCTCACAGGCTATAAACAAGATTGGGGCAGCTACCATTGAAGCTCCCTTGCTTCATATCTCAGTTGCCTTTGAACAAGACTTGCTGGAGCTTGTTTGAGGCCTTCCTTGGCTTTAACCGGACCCCTCTGAAGCTTGGCCACCATTTTTTGCAGCCCCAGGACCAGCATTTATACTTGGCAGAATCATGCAGCCCTCCCATATGTGTCTTCAGCATTGACAATCACAACAACAGCTCTCCCCCTCCATTAGCACTTGGAAAGGCTCCATTTCGGGCATATGAACATGCTTTGATGCTTGGTTTTGATGGTTGATGTGTTGGCATAGCATTTAGACTGATTTAACATTGTTTTGGGACTATCATAACAATCCACAGGCAGTTTATGACAGTGTTACACTGACATTTGATGCTACAGCTTGTTTGGCATTGTCATTTGATGCTCGGTTGGTCCCGGTTGATGCCCAGATGTTAGGGGAATGTATGCTTATTGTTTGGAAACCATTTGGAGCTGATTTTGGTGTTGAAATTCTTATTTTTGAACAATAAATCACTGCTGTACACAGTTGGGCTGAAGTCATTTTACTCATGTAATGCCTATGCTTTTCGGGCTATGTTTTGGACATATATGGTGATGTATTGACACTTGGGGCTCAACATAGAGCTTGGTTTTGATTCCAGATCGTTGGTTGAGCTTGATCTCACTTTGCAAAGCATTTGGATGCTCTGTCTTGGATGTACTTATGGCATGTATGTTGCTTATGTCTGGCTGGTGTTGACATGCTTAGCCTATGCCATTACTACATGCTAGTTACATTGTTTGGAGCCTATTGCTACTGGAGCTCGGTCTTGGCTTGACCTTGGATTCTCGGAGCTTACTTGAGCTATTTATTGGCTTGCCAGAGTTGTATCTTGGGATGTACTTGATGTCTTACATGCTTATGGATGGTACATACGGATGCTCTACCGCCTACATGTTCAGGATGTACTATTGATGTATTGTCTTGGACTTATGTCATTGGCACTGTGTCTTGCCTTGTCTTGAGCTCTTGAGCTCATACATACAGCTTTGTGCCAGTGGGAGCATTCTTGAATGCTTATCAGACATTGAGCAAGTGGTACTTTTATGCATTGAGCCGTTACATGCTATTGAGCAGTTTATAGACACTTGAGACTTTGGGACTTCTTACCCTTTGGGATGATACATCTTATGTCTTCGTTCATTGTATGCTTATGAGCTAAGTCTCAGTTTTGGATTCGTATCTTTGTGAACTGACACCTACTTGTGTCAAGTTTTCGTAATGGCAGGAACACTTTGCCCCGTTGACTGGGGGGTATGTCTACTCACTGGCAGATGTTTATATGACATACTTGGGTGTTGGATTCATGCTTATCAACTTTCATATGCTTATGCTATGCCCGCATGATGCCGGCTTTGGTCTTGGCAGTATCTGATTGCCTTGGGATCCGATTTTGGCATTGTTAGCTCTCTTTTACTGAAATCTAAAATTTATTACAGCAAGCATATATGTATGGACTAACATGGATTTTTCATGCTGAAACACTATGAAATGATGTACTTTCACTATTACTTGGTGGGCAGCAGCTTTGGTTCCACTTTCCTCGCCATTTTTCTTCAATTTTGGTGATTTTTTGGTCATTTTCTGCAGTAAACAGCAAGCAATTTTGAACTATCTACAGTCTTCCAGCCTGCATTATGGCGAGTTCGTCCACTGATCATGCTATTTTCAACATCACTAAGCTTGATGGCACGAATTACTCTTATTGGAAGAGCCAGATTTGGCAGGTGTTGGTCCAGAAATCGTAGATCAAACCTTTGCAATTAAGCGAGCATCCACCTGCAACTATGCTAGATGAGGAATGACTTGAGCTTGATGAGTTATGCAAGTCCACTATTGTATTGTCTCTCACAGAACAGGTTCACTATAATGTCTTTGAGGAAGAACAGAGTGCATGGCAGTTGTGGGATAAGATCAAAAATCTCTATGACAAGAAAAGTCCAGCGAGTCAGATGTATTGGGTGGCTGAAGCAGCTTATGGATCTACGCGCATGAAGGAGAATGTGACTATGTCTGCTCACTTGAGCCAGTTCCATGCTATACTCAAGAAGACTTCGCAGGACATCACTTTTGCAGAGGATGTCACTCCTCTTTTCTTGCTTGGTACTCTTAATGAGTCATGGGATGTATTCCGCACTACATTATGTGCCTCTACTGCTACCTTGAAATTATCTGATGTTGAGAGTGCTCTTCTGTAGGAAGAGGTTAACCATAAGAATTTGGATGCCTCTCGTGTGTCTCATGCTATGACAATTAGAGGTAGGAATGATGGATATGGAAAGCATGGCAGTGGTAGTGGCCGTGGACGGGATTCTCAGAAATCTTGGTCCAAGTCTCGTGGGAAATCACGTAGCAAATCCTGTGGCAAGAATGCAAATGTTACTTGTCACCATTGTGGGAAAAAGGGCCACATTAAGCCACAATGCCATGAATTGCGCAATGAAAGGCGCAAAGATAAGGGGAAAGACAAAGTGCAGGATAAGTCTTCTAATCGCAGCATAGTACCTGCAATGTCCAGTGTTAAAATTGAAGAGATCAATGTTATGCAACCTGAGAATGTTGATGATGATGATTATATCCTAGCAGCTTTTTCTAGTGCTTCGCAGATGACAAAGATACACTCTATGTATGCACAGTGTTGGCTCTTGGGACTCAGGTGCGTCCTTTCATGTGACACCTTGCCGAGAGTGGTTTCATTCATACCGTACTGTTTCGGGTTTTGAGCACTTGGGTGATGATAGCTCTCTTGATATTGTGGGCATTGGTGATGTTAGGCTGCACTTTCCTTCTGGCAGCAGTTTTGTTATGCAGGATGTACATCATGTACCTGCTTTGACACATAGTCTCATGTCAACTGGACAGCTTGATGATGCAGGATATCATGTATGTTTTGGAGACTCTGCATGGAAGATCACTCGTGGCAGACTTGTGATTTCGAGAGGTGCCAAGGCTGGCAGTCTCCTTGATTGTATCAGCTTCTTCCCTTGATCATGTTTTGTCTATGGGTTTTATCCCACATGTATCTCTTTGGCATGCCCATTTGGGCTATATGTCTTTGAAGGGAATGAAAATGCTTTCTAGTTTGCAATACTTACCGCTCCTTGATTATGCATATTTTGATTCATTGAGCATTGTCTTTATGGCAGGTAGACTAGATCTACGCATAAGAAGTCTGGTAGGCCATGCATGAGTGAGCCCTTGGCATTGGTACATTAGGATGTCTATGGGCCCATGCCTTGTCAGTCTATGGATAGTCCAAAGTATTTTGTTACGTTCATAGATGATTTTTCACAGAAAGTTTGGGCTTATCCCATTAAGCTGAAATCGATGTCTTCGATGTGTTTTAAAGATGGCTTGCATTGGTTGAGAACCAGTCTGGGTATAGGCTAAAATCCCTAAGGACAGATAATGGAGGTGAGTATGTCTCATGTGCTTTTGAGCAGTTATGTGATAAGAGGGGTATTTAGCGTCAGTTGATTGCCCCATACACCCCCCTAGAATGGTTTGGCTAAGCGGATGAATAGAACCATCCAGGAGCATGTACGTAGTATGCTTAGCCATGTAGGCCTACCACAGAGCTTTTGGGCTGAGGCAGTTAGTACAGCTATGCATGTCATAAACACATCACCCTCTAGTGGTTTGGATTTCTAGGTTGCATAGGAGGTATGGACTGGAAAACCTCCCTCTTATGTGCATCTCTGTGTCTTTGGATGTGAGGCATTTTACCATGTGCCCAGGGACAAGAGAAGTAAGCTGTATCCCAAGAGTGTCATATGCATTTTCCTTGGTTATGGGGATGCAGGCGAGATGGGTTATCGTCTCTGGGAACCACAGGTGTGGAAAGTCATCCGTAGTCATGATGTAGTCTTCCATGAAGACAAAATGCATAGGTAGCCTGAGAGAGTTGTTGAGATCCGCAAGGTCATATTTCAGGAGGAGCCGAGAGCTCTCGCACAGCCAATTGGACAGCCTACATCTGCAGCTGATTCTCATGGTTAGGGTGTTGGACATGCAGTTGGGCAGGCAGCAGAGCCTACCGTGAGACGGTCTACTAGAGACAGACGTCCACCTGATAGATTTCAGCCCTCGATGCATTATATCTTGGTTACAGATGCAGGAAAGCCTTTCACCTATGATGAGGCTATACGCAGGGGTGATAGACACTCATTGGAGAGGGCTATGCAGTCTGGGATAGACTCCCTGCATAAGAATGACACTTGGGATTTGGTTTCCTTACCTACGGGCAAGAAGGCTTTGCCATGCAAGTGGGTGTACAAGCTAAAAAGTACCCCTGGCCACCCCAAGCTGGCATACAAGGCTAGATTAGTAGCAAAGGGTTTTAAGCAGGAGAATAGTGTGGACTTTGACGAGGTCTTTTCTCCTGTGGTTAAGATGACCACCTTGTGTTTAGTCTTGGCTTTGGTTGCTCAGCTTGACTTGGATTTATACCAGATGGATGTTAAGACGACTTTCTTACATGGGGACTTGCATGATGAGATTTATATGGAGCAACCTAAGGGCTTTGCAGAACCTAGCAGGTAGCACCTAGTGTGCAAATTGAAGAAAAGTCTTTATGGCTTGAAACAGGCACCTAGGGAGTGGTATCATAAGTTTGATGCCTTTATGCAGTCACAAGGCTACAACCAGAGTGCTATGGATCCATGTCTTTACACAAAGAAAGCCTGTGATGGTTCTTTATTGATTTTGGTACTCTATGTGGATGATATGCTGATAGCAGGGAAAGCTCATGATGAGCTAGATGCTCTTAAGGCTCAGCTCAAGAAGAGCTTTGAGATGAAAGATCTAGGATAGGCCGCTCACATACTTGGTATGCGCATTAGACGCGACAGGCATCAGGGACTCCTCTACTTGTCACAAAGGGAGTACATTCATAAAATCCTTGAGCGCTTCCGCATGCATGACGTAAAGCCTATTGGCTGTCCATTGCCTTCTTATGTGAAGGTATCACAGGTTGATTGTCCGCAGATAGATGAGCAGAGGGCCGAGATGGCCAAGATTCCCTATGCATCTGCAATGGACAGTCTTATGTATGCCATGATAGCCACTCGTCCAGATATTGCCTTTGCAGTTGGTATTGTGGGGCACGCTATATGGCTACACCTGGCAAGAAGCATTGGGATGCCGTGAAGGGTATCATGAGGTACCTGAAGGGCATTGTAGATATGTGCATATGCTATGGCAGCTAGGATACAGGAGTCGTGGGATACACTGACTCTGATTATGCAAGACATGCAGATAGTAGGAAGTCCACTTTTGGCTATGTATTATTCACCTATGCTAGAGGTGCTGTTTCTTGGATATCCAGGGTGCAGAAATGCACAGCCCTTTCTACTACAAAGGCCGAGTATGTTGCAGCCATTGAGGCTTGCAAGGAGGCCATTTGGTTGGGTTGTGACCTTGGTATTGATGCTATCCCTACACTGCATTCGGATTCTATGACTGCTATTCAGTTAGCCAAGAATCCGGTCTTCCATGCGAAGACAAAACACAATGAGGTGAGGTATCACTTCATACGTGGAGTTGTTGAGGACAAGTCTGTTGATCTTGTCAAGATCTCGACTGACCAGAATCCTGCAGATCTGCTCACGAAAAGCCTCTCTACAGAGAGCTTTGCCTTCCTCAAGAGGTTGATGGGTGTGGGATGAGATGACGTCTTTCCTCATCCTATTGTGCATGTGTACATGTTGTACTGTCTTTTTTTTCTTTTTCTTTTCACTCCTCTCACTGGGGCAGATTAGCCTTTAAGTGGGAGGTTGTTGGAGGTAAAGGCGCCTCTGCCTAGCCACCCGTGTTTTACTACACTGACAGTCACCGCCACTGCACACTGCAAGTGGCGGGCGCCCGTCGTCGTCACTTTATTCTTTATTCTTTTAGTGACAGTTTGAATAAAGGAAGGCCCGGTCACACATTGTGACTGTTGGAGTTCCCATTTCTAGTCTCTCACTTTCTTGCTCTTGCTCTCCCATCATAGCTCTCGAGTCCAACCTTCAATCCGTCGCTCCCTTTCAAAAGCGTGGCATCTCCTCCATGCCCTCGGGATATCAAATCGGTCGATGTGCATATTATGTCGAAATTCAGATCGCACTTCTTCCCAATCTTTCCTAGCTTGCTCATACCTAGCGAGCCACGTCTCCATAGAGGCATGGTGCAACATACAAAAGCGATTCACTTTCTCCCCCATTGCAGCATCCATTCTTTTTTCTACCCCATTTCCAACCACCGCATCTCCGATCAGTCTATCATCGTCCTTCAGCGACCATTGCATATTGTTGTTTGAATCCACCATTGGTAGCCATTGTGAAACATGCACTAATGCCTTAGACACCAACCAACCTTTAGCTATGCTACCTTCTGGCTAAGCTCATTGTCACATAAAGCCTTTCAGGGTTTTCATGAAGCGCTCCAAGAAGAATATCCATTGCGTATGGACAGGTCCAACAATCTTCACTTCATCTACAAGATGCACAAGAAGGTGGATTTGTATCGTGAGCATGCTGGTAGGCAGGTATTTCTCAAAGAGACAGACCGTCTCCACTGTTCCCCGCCTTGCGGATTCAATAAAGGATGTTTTAATCTCCTTCTGTGAGATCCATTGCAGTAAAGTTGACAACCTATAAATCACCCCGCCTATTTCTGGAGTAAGGCATCCTGCGATCGCGATCAGTAGTACACTGCCACAAACGAGGAAGCATTATGAACAACAACTACATTCCAAATAACAAAATACACAGACCACTTACAATCCATTTGTAGTACAAACCTGACATATCTTATGTCAATCATGGGATTTTAGCCCTGATAGTAATTGGTCGTCTTTAGAAAACACGGACCTGAGAGAAAGCATCATACACGTCAGAGTGTGGATAGACTTGACTATTTGCTTCACAATGCGATCTTCTTAGGTGGATAAAACCCAAGGAGTGTGAGGTAGCTGCAAGCGACCATCAACACTCGACTGCGGCCAAAGCGCCTCCATATTGCCTATCTCCTCCAAATCTATTCGTGCCCCTACAGTGTCTCTCTTTCCTGTGATGTGGTACCATAGTAAGCTACCCACATCCTTGAAAATATGCATGGGATCCAACAAGTAGTTGATCTGTAAGTGGGTCCCATACGGAAACTCATAGAAAAATGAGAACTATCGCATTCCATTTGGATGTGACTCCGTGTGGACCATTTTCAGCTCGTATCAGCTTTGGGCATTCATACATGCTGGAGGTCGTCCAAGAAAACCTTCCCTGAGTTCATGATCCTCTAGCAAGAAAGCGGCGTGTCCTTGATATACCATCTTCTTCATGGTTCGTGACCTTCAGGAGTCTAGCTGTAGCCCACACAATGGATATGCATAATAACCTAAGGTAACCAGACCTATCCCAACACCTCTATCCAGTGAATACAAACTTGAATGAGCTATGATAGATATTACCAAAACGAGAATGGAAGCCTACTTACTTGAGCACTCTCTAAATATCGGAAAGTCATGCATTGTCCACATGAGAATGACTCGAATATTGGCGGACCGTCGACCATCCCACTTGCTCATATCTTCCATGATAACCCCCTCCTCCCACAAAATCTTAAGCTCATCGACTAATGGACGAAGGTACATGTCCATATTTTTGACTTTGTAGCGGCTGAGAACGAGCAAGCTAAGAATGAGATGTCCTTTCTTCGTAGAAAGCCATGGAGGGATATTATAGTTGATAAGGACTATAAGCCACACACTGTAAGAAGTTGAGCGCAAACCGAATGGATTCACGCCATCCATAGCAAGACCGAGCCAAAGATTCCTTGGCTCTCAGACAAAGCCTGGAAAGGTAGAGTCAATGTGGCTCCATGCGCGTGAATCCGCTGATATTCATTGAACTCCATCCGTGGATCTATTCTGCTCATGCCACGTTGCCAAGCTCGCCATGCCAAACGTACAAAACATGTGGTTTATGCGGGGGATAAGCAAAAAGTGTCTAAGAACTTTTTGAGGGATGGTTTTCCCTTGCAAGTCTTGTTGATACTTGTGAGCACCACACTTTGCCCATGTCTCCATAGTCTCGTATTCTCCTCGAAACAATATGCAATCGTTGATACATGTATGGATGATGTTGTGGTCCATGCCAAGCTTTTGTAAAACATGTCGCGCATCATCACGAGACTCAAGCATCGTATTTGCAAGTGGTAATATATGATACTTCAGTAACTTGAAAAAAAAAACACCTTGAAAAAGCACAAATATTTTTTATGGTGCTGAAAATAAATCAACGAAGCGTACGTACAAGGTACCTGAACAACTCGGTCACACTCACATTGCTCCACTCGTATTTTGCTTGCACACTTCGGAGTGCAAGCAGTGTCTTCAGGTGAGATACTCGGCACCCATCATATAATAGTATGGATGCTTCCTCTCTAAGCAGATCAGATGTCTCGACATCCATGGGCATCAATGCATCAATCATTACCTCCATCTTAGGCTCCAAGATTGTAGGAAAGTCTGGAAGGCTGCCTGTCTCCTCTGGTTTTGATGGTATAGATTAGGTAATACCTTCCAAGTGGTGGATTGGCTCAAGCACTCCATCCATCGCACGCCCACAAACTCTTCTAATTGGCTACAAAGGGTGTAATCCTCCTTGGGACCAGACGTCACCTCCCTGGATAGAAAATTTGTCAGTCGCACCCAATGTTTTTGTATATAATATTCAATTAGTTTATGAATACAATGCATGATTGATATACACTTTTCTTACCATTTGCTCAGAATCTGAGATCGTCTTATCAATGATCTCTGATTGAAACTCATCGAAGCGTCATAGGTGTTCTATAGACAATCAACGTTTTCGTCTAATTGCCAGCTTACATTGAGAGCAAAGACATGAGACATGCTAATTAAGATATGCTCGCAATCTTGAACATCACGACCTTCATTGTTTTCCATTTGATCTATGTTATGACACAAACAATTTGTTTTTGTTATCATTCTTTTTTTCTTTCTTAAATTGTTTGAGAAGGGATTTCTTCTCTTGTAACTCAACAAAATTAACGTACGTAAAGTCTCCACCCACCCACAAATTAACGTATGTCGGAGTGTTTCTCGTCTCGTGGTATTGCACCGGACCTCGCCACTACTACTACTACTACTACTACTACTACTACTACAAGAACAATAACAACAAACAAGAAAAGAAAAGAAAAGAAAAAAAAAACTACTACTACTACAACAAACAAGAAAAGAAAAAAACTACTAGTACAACAACAATAAACAAGAATACTACTACTACTACAAGAACATTAACATCAAACAAGAAAAGAAAAAAAAAAACTACTACTACTACAACAAACAAGAAAATAAAAAAACTACTAGTACAACAACAATAAACAAGAATACTACTACTACTACTACTACTACAAGAACATTAACATCAAACAAGAAAAGAAAAGAAAAAAACTACTACTACTACAACAAACAAGAAAAGAAAAAAACTACTAGTACAACAACAATAAACAAGAATACTACTACTACTACAAACAAGAAAAGAAGAAATTAAATAACAACTACCACAACAACAACAAACAAGAAAAGAAGAAATTAAACAACAACAACTACTACTACCACTACCACAACAACAACAAACAAGAAAATAAGAAATTAAACCACTACCACTACTATGACTACCACAACAACAACAAACAAGAAAAAAAGAAAAGAAAAAATAAAACAACAATAAAAACTACTACCACTACTACTACAAAAAATAAGAAAAGAATAAATTAAAGAGCTACTACTACTACAAACAAGAAAATAAGAAATTAAAGAGCTACTACTACTACCACCACCACTACTACTACCACTACAAACAAGAAAAGAAGAAATTAAAGAACTACTACTACTATTACTACTACTACTACTACTACAAACAAGAAATTAAATAGCAGAATCTTACCCTCTCTTTGTTTTTTTTTCATTCATTCTCCTCTCTCTCCCCCTCTCTCTCTCTCTCTCTCTCTCTCTCTCTCTATTATGTTTAATATTTTTTCCCTCTCTCTCTCGTTTATTTTCTCTTTTTCTCACTTCCTGTCCCTCTCTCATTTCCTCTCTTTCTCTCTCAATACACATGATTTTTAACAAAAACAAGCAAAAGAAAAGGAGAAAAAACAAAAACAAAGCAAGAGGAAACAATGCACTTACTGCAAAGGCCAGAGGATGGATTCAACAGCTCCTATTTGCCCTCCGTACACTTCCTCCTCTTCTTCGCAAACGGTAACAGTAGCGGTGAGAAGCTCCCCTACTCCCTCTTTCTCTCTTTCTCTCTTTCTCTCAAACACAAGATGCAGTTTTCTCTCCCTTTCGCTCCCTGTTTCGTTCGTTTGTGCAAAATAACATGCTCGGGTTTCGGTCCACTTTTTTTTGCCTAAGTACCGTCGCTATTTGCGTCGCATTTGCGATGCCAATAGCAACGCCGCTAATTTGCGTCGAAAATGGCCATCACTATACTCTTGTATCCTTGTAGTGAGTTCACATAAGAAGTATGGCATTGCGTGCATGGGTGAGCCTTTGGCTCTTGTTCATTCTAATGTTTATGGATCTATGCCCTGTAAGTCAATAGGTGGTGTGAAGTATTTTGTTACTTTTATTGATGATCACATACATAAGGTCTAGGCATATCCCATAAAGCAAAAATTGGAAGTCTTGGCTATGTTTAAGCATTGGCTTGCTTTTGTTGAGAACCAGGCTTAAAATACCTACAATTTGACAATGGGAATGAGTATGCATCTAAAGCCTTTGAGTAGTTTTGTGATGAGAGGGATATTAAGCATCCTAGAATGGTATGGCTAAGCGTATGAATAGGAAAATTCAAGAGAACGTCCATAGTATGCTTAGCTAGACAGGCTTACTGTAGCACTTTTGGGTCAAGGCAATTACTATTATTGTACATTTGATTAATTGATTCCCATGCATTTCTCTTGACTATTAAGTTGCAGTTGAGGTATGGTTTGGAAAACCTCCATCATATGCTCATTTATGTGGAAAATGCATAAACAACCTACGTAGGTCGTTGAGATATGCAAGGGTGATATTTCAGGAGGAGCTTCTTATTATTGTATAGGTAGCTAGATAGCTTGCACCAACTGATGCTCCAATGGCCCAAGACCATGATGTTAGATAGAATGTATAGGCCCCACAACCTATTTTGAGGCAGTCTACTAGAGATGGACGTCAGCTTGATCAGTTTTGCACCCTCCATGGATTATGTTATATTAACTTTTGTTGGTGACCATCTTATCTATAATGAGGCTACATGCAAAGGTGATAGTCACTCTTGGGAGAGAGCTATGTAGTCCAAGTATATCTCATTATAGAAAAAGCATATGTGAGATTTGGTTCATTTGCCTAATGAAAAGCATGATTTGCCATGTAAGTGGGTGTACAAGTTAAAGAGTACCCCTGGACACCCTAAGGTAGCCTATAAAGCCAGATTGATTGCTAAGGGTTTTAAGCAAGAGTATGGTGTTGACTTCAATGAAGTCTTCTCTCCTCTAGTCAAGATGACTACCCTATGCTTAGTTTTGTATAGCTAGATCTAAACCTCTATTAGATAGATATCAAGACAACTTTCTTACATGCGGACTTGCATGATGAAATTTATATGCATAGGGAATGGTACCACAAGTTTGATACTTTCATGCATTCACAGGGATATACCCATAGTGATATGGATCTGTGTTTATACACAAAGAAGGTCTATGATGGCATACTTATGATTTTGGTACTCTATACATATGATATGTTGATTGATGGGAGTGCCCCAGATGAGTTGGATACCTTGAAAAGTTAGTCAAGAGAAGAGCTTTGAGACGAATGACATGGAATATGTCTCACATATTCTTGGGATGCACATCAAGCATGATCACTCTAATGGGCTCCTTTACTTGTCGCAGAAGGAGTATATCCAAAAGGTCCTTGAGCAATTTTATATTTACGATGTTAAACCTATTGGCTACCCATTACCTTCTCATGTGAATGTTAGTCAGGCTGATTGTTCGCACTCTAATGAGCAAAAGGCTAAGATGGCCATGATCCCTTATTTATCTATAGTAGTGGCTAGGATAGAGAGGAGTCATGAGGTACACTGACTCTGATTATATAGGACATACAAATAGTAGGAAGTCCATCTCTGGCTATGTCTTTACCTATTGGGGGTAATGGCACAAGTGTCTAGCCGTCCAGATATTACTATAATGATAGTATACACACACCTAACAATGCTGTTGTATTTTGGCCATAACTTTTGCATACGATATCGGATTTAGACGTTCTATAGCTAGAAACGAAGAGCAAAACAAGATTTACAAATTTGGACACTCATAGAGTTGATTCTATGTAGTTTTTTGTTCTATGTTTCACACAAAATAGAACTGTTCTACTTTGGACATGAAATAGTAAATTCCATCATGCATGTTTGATGCTTCGATGATGCTATTTTGGTGTCCATATGGTATGTTTATGCTTTTGGGCTTATTTGAGTACACATTTGGCTCAATTTTCTCAAAGATTTTATTGATGTAAAAATATGACTGATTGTCATTTATCTAGTTAAGGATATGCCTCTTGTCTCACTGATACCATGCATGAATGTTCTCTTAACACTTTGAAATACTTTTGACACATGTCTTTGAATGCTTTTGGGCTTCAATTGAGCTCACATTCACTTAGCTTTGATTGTCATATCCTTGATGTTTACAATGGATAGCAAGTAGTTGTTTGATAAAGATTATGCTCATTATGCTTTGAAGCTACTTGGGTACCACATATTGGATGCACTGACACTTTGCTTGTCATGTATGCCTATGGATATGTTTATAAATTATAACATTCTCCTAAGCTGAGATTGGAGCTTGAATGCTTTGACATTGTTGGCTGCCATTATTCTCCTTGGATGTTGTTTGCATGCTACATTCAGAGTCTTGCAAACTACTTGGGTTCAATGCTTCCAAGTGTATACTCTATTGATCTTGGATACTCGAATGTCATTCACATGATGTTTTGAGCTTTTCTTGCTCATTTTGCATTTGACTTTTACTTCAATAGGAGCTACTCAAATTTATATATACTGAGTCACATTGGCACTTAGATGTACTAAAGAGCATTTGGTTTATACAATTGATATTGAGCTTATCACATGAGTCAATGGGACTCATCGTGACATGTACATACTCTCTTGAAATTATTTGAATGCAATACCCTATCATGGGCTGACTTGATCTCTTGGCTTGGACTTGGTATATGTTTGTCAAGGTATTGTTAGTGGTATTTATAAACTTTTGGGTTATACATTGAGGTTTTTCTCACTAGATTGTGCATATGGCAATTTTCTTCATTTATCTTTGAGTTCTACCTTGTGCATGATCATGTCTATGCCTATACCATGTATAGTTTCTGACACACTACAATTGTGATAGTCTTCAATGTTAGTTGTTTTTGGTTTCTTCCCTCTTGGTTGCTTAGAGTTGGTTGCTAGAATATTGCTATAATTTATTACAACAACCTATCATTTCAGTTTTATACATTCTATTTGAGGGAAATCACATGTACTATTGAGATGACAAGCTCAATACGAGCGAACATTGATGATAGAATGTTTGGCTACATGGGTCTGCATATCTACACTTAGCACGTCAGTGGTCATTATAATCCTCATATGGCCACTGACTTATCACTTATTATATTTAGTTTATTGCACCTACCTATAGTTGTGAAGGGAGCTCCCTCGCTCAACCCCCAAGACCTATGGACTGCTTATTGGTCAAGCGTTTCAAGCCAAGCGGCCATGACTACCTCTCATGTAGCCGGCATGCTCTCCCTAGCTATGGGATGTAGTGAGCTTACCTTGATGCTCGATCGAGTACCTTTCCCTTTCTTGCACATGGGTAGCTCCACAATCCTCGATGCAAGCTCGAGCAACCTCAATCCCTCTCCGTCAAGCTCCATCCTCCATAGCCGCGCGAGACAAGAGAAGAGAAGAGAAGAAAAGAAGATGAAGAGAGGAGATGGGGAGCTTCTTCTCCTCGATCCCTCACTCCCTCACTCAAGCACACACAAGAAGGCAAGAAGAAGAGAAGAAGAAGAAGAAGCTTTTTGCCACACACCAAGAATGAGAGTTTCCATTAAAATTTTGGCGTGACACACCGCACTTACAACCATGCACAAACTAGGTCCTCAAGTGTGGGACACCACCAAGGGCTTGCCCAAGGTTAGACCCATCTCCTAGTCCCACCGAGGGCTTGCCTAAGGTTAGACCCATCTCCCAGTTCCACAAGCACATGCACCACATACTACATGGTAAGGCTGACACATCCCTTAGGAAGTGCACAATTTTGTCTTGCAAGTTAAGATTGTGTCGCACCAAGGAGAGGGCACAATGAGGGAAACCTGTCCAATAGCATCTTCAACCTCGAGGACAGGTCCACCATCTTTGGCTTCTCCAAGGAGGATCCACCCAACTCCATTTTTAATCAAGGGTAGATCCACCCATGGCCAACCTTAAAAAGGAGGTTTGCCTTAACCACATCGTCAATTTCAAGGTAGACCTCCACCACAACCAGCTCCCCGGAGGAACTCACTCCAGCACCAACTTTAACTCCAAGCATAAATCCCTCCGACACATCCTCAACCATGGCTGGTATACAAACTCAAAAAGTCACCCACCTACCCCATCACCACCATCCAACTCACCATCTAGCAATGCCATGAAACTAGCACTCGGCTAGGAGGGGGATAATGTTTACTGTAAGGCAGAGAAAGTGGAAAAAGAGGCATCAAGAGGAAAAACACAAGGAAAAAAAAAGGAAAAAGTGCCTCACAAGAGAACGAGCCCGAAAAAAATCTAAAAGCATGGGAACAACCACCAGGAGTCCAAGACGCAACCATGGAAGTTGCAAAACAGTCAAAAGCAAGAAGGCGCACCTTTAAATATTAAGGGGGAACCAAAATCTTTGTAAAAGACCGCCAAGCTCCCTCTTGTGCAGTTTGTTACCATGGACGTGGTAGGACTAAGCTAGGAAGTTAGGGCAAAGGGAAAAAGGGCCTAGGCCGGCCATGTAAAAAGGGAATGACCACCCAAAGTCTTGGAAATGTCCTACCATTGATGTGCCCTAAGTATGTGTTGTGGGGGACAGGGCTAGGTATGGAAACCCTAATTGAAGTGATTGTAGCACTCAAGATGCTTTTGGGAGATCCAATGTTTTTTTTAAAGGATTAGATGATTACAACAGTCATTTTAACACAGGGCTGTGCTCAAGCTGTGCTCGAACGATTCGCGAGGTGGTCTTAAGGACTTAGACAAAAAGGCGCGTCTCTGCATGTATTCCTTGATACTAGTCTTTGCATTAAGAGGTGTGGTTGACAAGAAAGGATGATTGCACCTCGTGAAGCGACTATCGCTCATGTCCTCAAGGATCTTCATACAAAAAGAGGGAAGTAGGGTTGCCCTCATCATGAGCCTAGCCATAGCATAGCTATCTATTCCTAGGTAATGTCAAAAAAGAGTGGGGGAATGTGGGCTTCCTCAACTGTTGGCTTTTGCTTAAGTAAAAATCGAATGGTCCTAAGGTAGTTACAGGTGGTTATGAAGGCTCAATCTAGGCAGGAAGATAAATCCTCGAGGAAGCGGTTGATGGATAGGCATAAGTCCCCTGCTTTGAAATTCATTCATCCCTTGGGAGTCTTTGTGTTGACGTTGTAGATCTTTGGAAAGTCGTATCTTCCATGCACATTCATATCATAATCTACTCCATATCTGCATGGATAGGGCATGTAGATAGGATCATTATATTCCTCATGTAGCGTGTTGCAAAAGGCCATCCATGCATCAATTGGTGTCCCAAATCCTCCTCTGCCACTTTGGTTGCTTCTCGTAGCCTCCTCGGACGGTTTTGGGAATTTGATAGACCTTATCTAGCTAGTAATCTGTGGGTTCCCACCTCCATTGTGTGATTATGATGCTCCGCTCCTCAACCCATCTGTTCACTAAAGTATTGCCCAAACGAATGATCCTTTCCACTACCTCCAAGGGTAAGACTCGGTCTAGGGCTTTGTTGAGAAACATGGACCTAGCACAAACCTAGAACTAGATTGGCTATGGTGGACGCAAGTCAAACACATGATACATGATCAAAATAAGGAATTGTAACTCAAGTGAATTAGGTTCCAAGATAGATTATCTTGGACTCATAAACACAATTCTGAGTGACTTAATTGATAGTAACATTACATTGAAATGAGTGTCAAGTACATGCCTTTATAGCCTTTTGGATACTGCCACTTTTCCTCTCTGTGCTTATGGGATTTTAGACATCTCTTCCTAGAGCATACATCATTGTCTCTCTCTCATACAAAGCCACTTATGGGAAAGCCTCTTTTGGGCACACATCCAGCCTCTACGAGCATTCATGTTAAGCATCATTTGCTATTCTCAACACCCCCCCTCAAATGAGGAATCTCTACCCTTGCTGGCTTTTGCCCCCCTGCATGTGAACATGGACCAAGAGACTAGCTCTTTGGCAGCCTAGTCAAGTTAAGACTTGAAACTTTACATCTTGGTAAGGGTTTTTACATCCACTATGGGAAACAAGATCCACTATAGGAAATTTTTGTTGTCAGAAACGGAAAGTATCTTATTCATCTTCTTTGTGCTTCTTTGGCACCCTTCGATGATGTCTTCAATCTTCTTGTTCTTCATAATCTTCTTGGTCTTGTTTTCTTCATGCTCTTCATCTTTGGCTTGTTCTTCATTATCTTGTACTCTAGTTTTCTTTGTGAGGTTCTTTTTCTCAGTGAGTTTGAGATGGATACAAATAGGTACATTGCTATAGCTTGTCATGACATAAACCTTGGGATACATAGATTTGGCTTTTGGCTTTTCATGGATCTTAGGATACATAGTTTTGAGTCATCATAGGTATCGTAGTGCTTTAGACATACAAGATAAATACATTTCCTTTTGAATAGCTCTTGGGCTTGGAATACATGGCTTGACAACACATTAACATTGGATTTTCTTCCAAGGTTTGATATGTGTGCATGGTGCAAATAGATCATCTCGTCTACCATTAATGCAAGATACAAAAAGAAATGACCAAGTGCACATAAAAAGAAAGTGTGGCTGATCATTACTCTCGCAAGAAGAACAAAGTAGATGCCACTCTTACTTAAGCAGCCACCAAAACTTGCACTAGCAAGAATTTTACCATGAGTAACACATGGACATTAGAAAGTCTACAAGGTGACTTCTATGTCATCAAAGCAATCTAAGATGCCACCCTCCCACATTCTCTGAACTCCAACATCTTTTTGTATCTCTATATACAGAGGCTCTCTCTACATGGCCACAATTGCACAAAGTAGGTTGAAATCCAAAACACACAGGTTGTCATAGGAGGATTTATTCTTTCCCTTATCCCATTGATGCAATGTGGATATAGGGCTTTGATGCCAGTTACTTCCTTTGCCATGGATGAAAATACGAGCCAAATTAGGTCCTAATGCTACGCCAGTTGGGTGAATCGACGGCTGCACACTACGGTCATGATCAAGCGAAAGAGAGCATGAATTATCTGCCACCAAGGGCTCCTGTTCTTCCATGGAAGCATGCTATTAAGGAAGAGCAGTTTGCTCCGAGCAGAACATATGGACTTTTTTATACCAAGAGGCATATTTCACGGTGGATTCCGTGCCACGGTGGATTCCGTGAGGTTTTACGGTGGATTCCGTAAACTTTGTTGACCGGGGCTCATACACAAAGTGGATTCTTTGTGCGAAAAATTGATGGGGACGCCTATCCTTTTCGGGTGTTTCATTAATTTAGTGTATACATGGGTGATTCCATAGCGGGTGATTCCGCAAAATACATATTGAATTAATAAACGTTTATGAGTTTAGAGTGCGCACTCGTGATAAATTAAAGTTAGGATTGATTTCTAACCAGTTGATTTATTTATGTAGCTAAAGACTGCTAGGTATTCACTTTTGTCGGTTTAATTGTATTATTTTACTAACGATTGTGAATGTTTTAGTTGATGTGTAGAGATAGCAGCAGTGGCAGAGGAAAGCATTGAAGGATAGCGTGTATTCGAGTTATCACTTATATTTTGATGGGCACATACCTTAGGCATGGCGCCTATATTTTGTCGCACCTATTTATTAAGGCCTTGGATATTTATTTATTATTTTATATGCGCATGGGCGCATGATTATAATATTTGTATTTGGACATTGTATTGGGTATGCCTGACTCTCTGGGCGCCCATCCATTAGCTTTATTTCTATTTGGCACTAAAGCAAACTCAAAAGCCAAAAGCATGCTATTTTGTAATTTGGGCTATTATTTGAGCTTGAAGATGATTAATACATAAAAATACATGCTTTGTGGAGCGCTCACACAAGGCATGGGGGGAGATTGCACCCAATTGGTCTCTTGTTCATGTTGTGCATGCTTTCTACCTTGAGTTTTGTGCAAAAAGTAGAGTTCTTTTGTTCTTGGGGACCTTCCGGCATTCACTACACGAGCATACAACATCCGATCTGTGCACCAGTGGTATCAGAGCGAAGCTGAGATCGAGAGCTTCCAATCGCTACCCATCTTGTGCGAAGGTGGAGCTCCTGGAACGATCGAGCTCTACAGTCAATCTCATTGTGAACGGACGATACGGTTGGATTCCTGGCGGTCAAGAATCTCTGTCTACAGCCTCTGATCGCAAAGGACCGGCCTGAGGAGGCGGAGGACCACGTCAACATCTCCTTCTATCAAGTCATTTTTTTCTTCTCAGAAGCAAATAAGCTTCATTATCATCAAAGCTTAAGCTTAAGTAAGTTTAAAACCTTACTTAAGAGCTTAAAGGCAACGAATTTCACGATTTAGTAATTCAGCATCAACTGATCAGAGTCGTGGCGGAAAAATCGCCCCCCCCCCCTAAAATTTGACGTTTCTTTCAGACTTAGCTTTAAGCTAAGTCAATCAAGTCTTCAATCATACAAATCTTCCAAGTCTACAAGTTCAGATTCTGCAAGTCAAAATTTACTTACTCCGCAAGTCAATCAAGTCATCAGAAAAGTTAGAACTGACTTATGCCAAAAACTCCCATAAGGATGGTTCCTGCACAGAAGCACTGAACTGCAAAGTTTTTCCCTGGAAGACTCTGTTCACATACGCAAACTTGCTGAACCAGTTTCAGCACACACAGAAGGACATACGAAGATTTTATGAAGATTTCAAATCCCGCAACCACAAAAGTTGAAGACCGTGAAAGCCAAACAAAAATCTATAAGCCTTGTACACCCGACTTTGAGCTACGCTCATCCCGCTAATTGGATTTTGAGTGTGTGAGGTCTTTTGAATTTTTACAGGATGACGGAACAAAATATGGATGATTTAATGGCTGAAGGCGATCTTCCTGAACCTACCATGGAACAAAAGTTGGATTTAATTATGATGCAGTTGGACGAAGAACGAAGAGCCCGGCAAGCCTTGCAAGTTCAATTGGCCAATTTACAATGATTGACTACCAACAAAGATGGACCACAACATGAAGATCTTATCCAACGAACCATCGATGCGACTCTCGAAGCTCAATCCATCCGCAAAGAAACAAAGATAAGTAAAAGAAATTTCAAATTTCGTACTTTCAATGGCACTCGAGATGGAAAGACTGTTCTTGCATTCATCAGTCAGTTTGATGATTACTTTCATGAAGAGACACATGCTGAAAAATATAAAATCAAGTGTGTCACTAATCATTTAGTGGATAGAGCATCTCTTTGGTGGACCGTGGTTCGTAAGAGCATAGATTGTCCCACTACCTGGGAGAGTTTCAAAAAGAAGTTTATGCAGAATTTCCTTCCTCCACAATTCCATGAAAAAGCCATAAAGCAATGGGACCTTCTTCATCAAAGAGATCGTGAGCCTATTTTCCAGTACACCGAACGCTTTTGGAATGCCTTACTCCAACTACGCATGCTTGAAGACGTACCTGAAGCGACTCACAAGCGCAAGTATATGTCTGGATTACTTGGGCATTACTACGTTGAAGTCAATATGTTCAAGCCTGCAACTCTTGAAGATGCAATTTCTTTAGCTCATGACACTGAAGACAAGCTTCGAGGAAGAGACAAGCGTCCACAACAATTTCAAGCAAATGGTAACTATGGTTCTAAGCAATTTAATTCAAATTTTAGAAGATTCAATCAAAGTCGATTTCCTTCATTATCTTTCCGTAAGTCTTGGACAAAACCACCTGCTTTGCCTTCAAATACCAATCAAAACCCTAAGCCATCCTCACAGCCAAATCCTAATATTCCTAGACTTCCTGCTATCGCAAACAATGTATCTAAAGCCAAACCTATAGTGTGTTACAAATGCCATCAACCTGGACATCTAGCAGCCAATTGCCAATCGAAGAAGCCACCTGTCCATATCAACTATCTTGGAGCAATGGAAGATGAAGAACATGAGGAAATGCCTGACTTTATGGAAGATGAGGACGATTTTACTACTCCTTCGGATATTTTACCAGGTATGCCAACTCCACATTCTTTGTTGACAATGAAATGTTTAGTACATGGAAAAGAAAATATTATTTTGCATGATGATGGTATTACACATGATTTTATTTCTGCAAAGTTAGTGAAAGAATTGAAATTACAAACTGTTCCTACGCATTATCACATTAAAGCAGCATTCTTAGGCACAAGGTATAATGGAACACAAGAGGTGCATGATTTAGAAATTCAAATTGGTGAATACACTGAAAGAATGAATTTTCTAGTTGTACCATTACAGTCCAGTGATATTATCCTAGGTATGCCTTGGCGTCATCAGCATAATCCTAACATAGATTATTCCACGCATTCAATTAACATTAATTTTCAAGGAAAACACATTACATTATACGGTATGCACACATCTAATGCTTTCCCACTGCTTACTCATACTCAAGCTAAACGTGCATTACTCAAAAGTAGTAAATCTTATCTAATTTGGGTGAATGAACTTCAAGCTAAAGAAAAATATATGCACCCTAAGCATAAAGAATTCCTTGCACAATTTAAAGATTGTTTTGTTGAAGATCTACCACCTGGACTATCTCCTTCACGTCTTGAAGACCACAAAATAGATTTAATTCCTGGTACACAACTACCTTGTAAAGCACCATATAGGCATAACCAGATAGAGCAAAAAGAAAATCAAAATCAAGTTGAGGAATTATTAAACAGAGGATTAATTAGACCTAGTAGTTCTCCATTTGGCACACCTGTTTTGTTCGTAAAGAAGAAGAATAATACTTATCGCATGTGCATTGATTATCGTACCCTAAATAAAATTACTGTAAAGAATAGATATCCAATTCCTAGGGTAGATGATCTTATGGATAAACTACAATGTTCTACCATATTTAGTAAAATAGATCTTAAATCTGGTTATCATCAGGTGAGATTAGATAAATCTGACATATTCAAGACTGCATTTAGAACACAATTTGGTCATTATGAATTTCTAGTGATGCCTTTTGGATTGACTAACGTGCCTGCTACATTCAATAGAATGATGAATTGCATATTTTTGAAATACCAGCACTGTGTTATAGTATTCTTTGATGATATCTTGGTATTCAGTAAAAATAAGAAAGAGCATTATGAACATCTGTCTTTGGTTTTCAAGTTGTTGAAAGATAATCAATTGTATGCTAATCCGGAAAAGAGTGAGTTATTTCAAACAGAAATTGAATATCTAGATCATATTGTATCATCAGAAGGTATTAAGGTTGACCCTAAGAAGATAGAAGCAATATTGAACTGGCCTATACCCAAAAATGTGCATGAGTTACGTTCTTTTCTAGGTCTTGCTAGTTTTTACAAGAAGTTTGTGCGAAATTTTTCATTACTTACTTTGCCTTTGACTAAACTTTTAAAGAAATGTATTATTTATCATTGATCTGATAATCAACAGAAATCTTTTGATTTATTGAAACATACATTAATCCATGCTCATGTATTACAACTACCTGATTTCAATAGACCATTCTTTTTGGTAGTTACTGATGCTAGCGGATCTGGAATAGGAGCCGTACTTATGCAAGATAATCATCCCATAGCCTATTCTACCTGTAAACTGAAACAATCCGAACTTAAATATTCTACGTATGATAAAGAATTGTTAGTTGTTGTACAAGCTTTAAGACAATGGAAACATTAATTAATGGGTTCTGAGTTTATGATTAAGACTGACCAACAAAGTATTAGACATCTCCTTAGTCAACCCCAAATATCTGACCGACATATCAAATGGGCAGCTTTTATTCAGAGTTTTCATCCCCTTATCCAATATCAACTAGGAAAAGAAAACGTAGTAGCTGATGCTTTAAGTAGAAGACCTACCATTCATAATATCTCTGTCATATCATTTGATTCTCTAACCTCTATGAAAGATACTTATCATCAGGACATTACTTTTCATGCTGATTGGAATAAATTAGTTGGAAATAACTGGATTCCTATTGATTCACTATCTTACAATGATGGATTCATGTTTTATGAAAAGAGATTATGTGTTACAGTTCCATTTAGATCTTTTGTTTTGAATGAGATTCATTGTCCTCCATATCAAGGTCATAGAGGTATTATATCTACTTTGCGTACATTAACTGAAGATTTTTATTGGCCACATATGGACACTGATGTATCTAACTTTGTTTCTGAATGTTTGATTTGTCAAAGAGTTAAGAGACATCATGGTAATAAACAGTATGGTTTACTTATGCCTTTATCTATTCCATCAAGACCATGGGAACAGATTTCTATGGACTTTATTATTGGTTTACCTAATACTAAAGCTAACCATGATATGATTTGGACTATTGTAGACAGGTTTAGTAAACAAGCATATTTCATTCCATGTAAGAAAACTTTAACAACATCTCAAGGAGCGCAATTATTTTTGAAAACTGTTTTCACTGATCATGGATTACCAAAAGTTATTATTTCTGACCGTGATTCTAGATTTTGTAATAACTTTTGGATTACTTTGTTTGCTAACCTAGGAACAAAGATTGATTTCTCATCTGCATTTCATCCTGAAACTAATGGACAAACAAAAGCCACTAACAATACTATTTTAGATCTTTTACGTGCTTACACTATTTCTAAACCACAGGCATGGAACACACATTTTCATTTACTGCGGTTTGCGTATAACAATACACCACACAAGCTACAAAGAAAGCACCGTTTGAAGTCATTTATGGTTATAGATTTCTCCACCTGTTGCATCTTTATCAAATAGAATTCAGAGTGCTGATGATATTGCTAGCATGCACGCTACTATTTTTGATGAGGTTAAAGACATGATTGCCAAAGCCCAACAATCATATACAAAACAAGCCAATAAGAAAAGACAGGCCATGAATTTCAAAGTTGATGACTATGTTTGGTTGAGAATAGAAAAACGTAGATTACAAAGTGTAGATAAACACCCAGTTGTGAAATTAGCACCTAGATTCTACGGACCATTTAAGATCATTCACAAAATCAATGACAATGCATTCAAGTTAGAACTACTACCACACTGGAAAATTCACAACACCTTTCACATTAGTTTATTACGACCCTTTAGAGGCCAATTACCTATACACCCTGTTTATGAAAACCCACCTTTGCTAGATGAAGAGACTGAGATACTTGAACCTGAAGCTATCATAGATACTGACTTTATGACCACTAGAACTGGCCGTAGGTATTCTAGATATTTGGTCAAGTTTAAAAACCATCCTGTTGAAGAAGCCTAATGGATGCATGCTAGAGACTTAAATGCTTTCCCCACTCTGTTAGCTCCACGTTGAGCTAATAGCAATTGAGGACAATTGCTATCCCACCCCGAGGGTATAATGCCAAGAGGCATATTTCACGATGGATTCTGTGCCACGGTGGATTCGATGAGGTTTTATGGTGGATTCCGTAAACTTTGTTGACCGGGGCTCATACACAAAGTGGATTCTTTGTGTGAGAAGTTGATGGGGACACCTATCCTTTTCGGGCGTTTCATTAATTTAGTGTATACATGGGTGATTCCATAGCGGGTGATTCTGAAAAATACATATTAAATTAATAAACGTTTATGAGTTTAGAGTGCGCACTTGTGATAAATTAAGGTTAGGATTGATTTCTAACCAGTTGATTTATTTATGTAGCTGAAGACTGCTAGGTATTCACTTTTGTCGGTTTAATTGTATTATTTTACTAACGATTGTGAATGCTTCAGTTGATGTATAGAGATAGCAGTAATGACTGAGGAAAGCATTACCACTTGCCCTACTTTCTTCATGTACTTTTGGAGGGCACACTTGTCTACTAGCTGCTTCACATCCGGCTCCTCCAAGATGGCTTCATCCAAGTCCAATGTGTGGTTGAAGGTGAATTGTCTGAAGCCCCTTGTTTCCACACTTAGGCCATATCTCAATTTTTCTTCCTTCGTGAAGGCGAGTTTGCCACATGTATCATGCCCTACCATTATGGGTACTTGTCAGTTACCATAGTCCAACATTAGTATTCCTCAGATGGCTTTTCGGTAAGCAGGAAATTGATTTTGCTTCCATGAAGAGAATGAACAAGTTGAATTAAAGACATGGAATTTTTAGAGCAACAGCCTATTCATTCCGAAACGTTTTTTACACTTTCTTTCCAACCCTTTTTTACTCTTTCCTGCTTTTAACTTTGATTAAGTATTTTTGTTTCCTTCTTGCCTATGTTTTCTTAATCACCTAATAACCTTAGCTACTCCCCCTCAAGAAATGATGAGAATCCTTCCTAGGATTGGACATGGGAGAGGCAAGGGCATTTGAGTGTAGTATGGTGCTATCTACTTTAGCATAAGCCAATCGTAGAAATCAGGCTTGTATTCCAAGTGGGCACGACGATGAGATTACGAACACTAACACATACTTGGGTAATGTAAGTTAGGACATCGGTTAGAAAATCACCCGAGTTAATGCGACTAGCCACATGTAGCTCCTCTTCTATAAGGATGCGATCAATGTGGGCCAAGACTTGGTCGTCTAGGTGTTTATTTCGAGTGATGGCCAAGACCTTGAAAGAGGTTGGTGCTATGTAAGTTGGGTCATACTCTATTGTTTTAATTGCATGTCACTGCTCAACATTAGTCATTACTTGGCAACCCCGTTTCTCCCATTGAAAACATAGGTTACACCATTTTCGTAAGAATGATGAGTCAAAGTCAGCAAGGCGAGTGAGTTCCTCAAGCTCAACAGGTGGCGCAGGTCTTTGGGGCTTGTAGTATGATGTTATTAACCATCTGATGAGCAAGTGCTCTTTTGAGATTTCACTAGTATCGATCAACTCCTTTGTGACCTTGGAGAATTTTATAGTCATGAACTCGTATTCTTCCCGAGTGCAAGATAAAGAATGAACATCAGAGGAAAGGAGTTCATTAAGCAAGTCGAGGTCAAGTCTTTCATAGCTCCTAGTGAACATAGTGAAAGTGTTATCCAAGAGCTTGATGCAAGTCATCCAACATCACTCGTAGGAAGGCCTAAGACCTGCTGATGGTTGCGGTGGAAGTGGACTAGACATTGATGGTTCTAGTAGCAGCGGACTAGACAGTGGTGTTTCTAAGGGTAGCTCTGTAGTACGATCTGTGTGTCCAGTGCTGCTTGATGGTACTAAGGGTGGCTCCAGTGGCATAGATGGTGCATTGCCCTCCTCTTGTGTAGCCCCCATTGGGATACCAAACTCTCTGGACTTAGATGATTCCGAGGTATCAAGCTATTGTTTTGGTTGACATATTGGTTGGAGTTTAATGACCACAACCATCGTGGTTTCTGTGGGTCTTGCAACTTGGGTTTTGTGGGTTATCACTGCCTTAGATAGAGTGTGGCTGCCTAGGGGTGGGGTGGCAAGCGATAGCCATGGTTGGGCTATGCTTCTAGGATTTCCCTTCTTAGGCATCCATATCCAGGTGTTGTCTTTGTAGTATCCTTGGGCTCACAACAGATCTTTGGGAATCCATCGCAGCTTGATTGTGCACCTACGTCGATAGCATCGGGTCGGTCTCTTAGGTTTCAAATGATAGTTGTTAGCCTTGTGGAGCTGTGTTTGCTTGCTACAAGTAGGTCGCTTTTGGTGCCTTGGCACCCATTTAAGCGTAGGCTCTATGGCTTTGGGAATGTCCTTAGTTGGCAATGGTTTTGTAGTCTAGATGGATTGTGATGACTCATGGCCCCTCCCTTAGGCTTGGTCCTAGGTAGCTCTATCGGTGGCATAGCAAGCTTTGGTGGAGCCTTGTTGCCCTTTCTGAAAGTTGTCACAATTCAAACGTTGCCAATGGAAAGGTGAATATGCTGCAGATTGTAGTCCACGTTGTAGTGTCCTTGCTTCTTGAAAGTGCATCCTAACAATGATTCTTGACTTGCATCCTTCGTATTTGGCAATATATAAAAGATGACTGGTAGGCTCTCAGATTCGATAGAGATTGCAATCTTGCACTTCCCTTGGAGTGCATATGACTTGCCCTTGAATGGGCTAAGATTAGCGTTGGTGGGTTGCAACTATGGTTGACCAATGAGGTTCAAATGAGCGTTAGTCAAGACATTGAAGTCAACTCCCTAGTCAATAAAGGCATCAAATGTGTGTGTGCACTGGGTGGTGGCCATGATGCGCGGGTATGCTAGTGCTACTACCTCCTCATCCTCGTTCTCTAATTCGATGATGGTGGCTACACAGAATTGATAGGGGCTTCTAGCATAGGGGATAAAGAAGCATATGCCCTCACCTTCAAGGGTTTCAAGTTCTACGTTGCCCATATTACTAATGGTGCACACTCGGAAAGGTCCTAATCCTCAAAATTTTATTTTCTGCTTGCGGCCCTTTAACGAGTAGAGCAAAACAAGGTCTCCCTGCTCATATTTGTGTTATGTGACATGCTTGTCAAACCACATCTTCCGTCATGCTTTCTCACAAATTAGGGCATGGGTGGCTAGGAGCCATGTCTCAGAATTGCCAATTCCATGAGATAGTCGGTCCAAGCTTCCTTCCCTTCCCATCTCTCCTGTATTGCTATCCTCAAGTTAGGAACGAAGAATTATAATGGAAAGATGACCTCAGTCCCATAGGTCAACCTAAAGGGCATCTGCCCCATAGCTGTTTTATAGGCTGTCTGATAGGCCCATAATGCTGCCATAAGTTTGTTGTCCCAGTCACTTTGTGAGGTGAAAACTACCTTCATAAGGACATTGACTAAGATCTTGTTCGTGGATTTTGCTTGGCCATTAACTTGAGGGTAGTAGGGTGAGGATTTCCTATGGATGATTAAGAAGGTTGAGAGCAGGTGGGCAATCACCTCATTGATGAAGTGAGTGCCTTGGTTGCTTACTAATTTGATAGGGAAACCAAATCATGAGATAACATGGTCCCACGATAACTTCACTATGGTCATAGCATCGTTCTTCCTGGTGGCTCATGCCTTGGCCCATTTTGTAAGATAGTCAGTTGCTACAATGATGTATCTGGCCTGTGAGTTTTGTGTTGTGGGACTGATGGGTCCAATGAAGTCGATTATCCATTTCTCAAAGGGTTGTCATGCAATGACAGGGGCCAACTCCATCTTATCCTTTTGTGCAGGAACTTTATTCCTTTGGCACTCATCGCAATGCTTTACAAACTTAGCAACATCAAATAGGATGGGCCACCACAACTGAGATTGCAGTACCTTGAGGGTTGTTGTATCCCCACCACTGAAGTGCCCTCCAAAAATCCCACTATGCGCTTCGCTCAACACATCGTGTATCTCGTGCTCGCACATGCATCATCATAGCAACCTATCTTGCCCTAACCTATAAAATTGACCAACTATCAAATGGTAAGGTTGCATTCTCAGAATAAGTCTCCTAATCCTGGCCTTCTCGATAGGTCTCTCGGGTAGAATGTGCTCTAGTACTTGGACTATATCATTTGCCTAGTACAACGTTAGATCAACTTTAAACAAAACTTTCTCACTAGACAAGCCAAAGAGGTGGGCGTCTAACAAATCGTTAGTGATGCCTTGTCCAACGGCTTCTCTTGTGGGTATTCGGGACATGTGATCAATCATGCAGTGCTGCTTCCCCTTGCCTACCACCACAGAGAAGTCAAATTCTAGAAGAAGAAGCAACCATCTCGCAATGTGTCTAGTAGTGCATGGTTTATTCACAAGATACATCAATGCTTGATGGTCTACAAAAAAGGTGAAAGGCATGGCCAGGAGGTAGTGTCAAAATTTCTTTGCAACGAATACCATGGCTAACCCCTCCCTTTCTATGGTGGAGTAATTCATCTCCATGTTAGTGAGCTACCTACTAGCAAAACTCATGGGGTAATCCAAGTTATGTTCACCAAGCTGGCACAAGATAGCTCCAATAGGAAATTTAGACGCGTCTATATGCACACGGAACGTGATGCTCCAGTCTGGGGCTCGTGAGATTGGTGAAGTGGTAAGAGCCTTTTTCAATTCCTCATATGCCCACTGGCACTCGTCGGTCCACTCAAATACAATCAACAACTTGTATAATGGTCTCACAATCAATGTGTAATTTAGCATGAAGCGCCGATAGTACCTTGTGTGGCCTAAGAAACATTGAACTCCCTTATAATCCTTGGGTAGTGGCAAATCAACAATGACCCTAACTTTCGAAAAGTTAGTAGCTATATTGTTATTGGATACCATGTCCCTAGAATGCATCTATGCTTGATCCAGAACTGGCACTTCAAGGGGTTCAATGACAGTTGTAAAGCCGGCATCGTTCAAAGACTGTGTGCAGCTTTTCAAGTGTTCTGCCCAGCTAGAGTGCATGCATAGGTCGTATGCGAACACCTCTAGCTCTCATCTAAGCATATCATTGAAGATGGTGCACATTAGATGCTGAAAGGTTGCATGTGCATTCATCAACCCAAAGGGCATTACGATATAAGCGAAGACACCCCACTCAGTGGCAAACACGGTCTTGTGCCTATCATCCAGATGTACTTGCACATATCGTGAGAAGTCATCCAAATTGCTATAGGCCTCTTTACCTACTACCCTTTCAAGCATGTGCTTCGTGTATGGTAAAGGGCAATTATCCCTTTTTGTCGTAGCATTAACCTTCTTATAGTTCATGCACACTCGGATCTTTCCATTCTTTTCCATGACTATCACGATTGGTGATACCTAGTCCATGTGCTCTATTTTGTAGATGAATCCTACCCTCATTAGCTTATTGATTTCCTCCTTCATGGCTTGGACATGTTTTGGGTTCATAGGGTACGATCGTTGTTTTATAGGCACCGCATCAAAGGTCATTGGTATGTTATGCATCACCACTCTAGGGTCCACTCCTTTAAGCTCATCTAAGGACCAAGCAAACACATCCATGTACTCTTGCAAGAGCGCAATGAGACTGGCCTCTTCCCCCTCGGTCAGGTTGTCAGCTATAAGGACAGGTCGAGGCTTCTCACCTTCCCCTGCCATGCTGACTTCCTTGACCTTGGCGGGTCCCTCGATCGGCTCACTTGCCTGTCCTTGTCTTTTTTCCCCCATCAGGATCACTACGCTATCACCTTTCTTAAACTTTGTAAAGTGTTTCAGTAGGTCCTGTGATTTCTTTTATTGTTCTACCTCTGACTTCTTCATCTATCCTCTCCTTTCTTCCCTCAAACGTCTATGCCTCAAATGGGACTGGTAGGTCCCCCTTGGTGCGTTTAGTCCTAGGAGGTCAGGGTATCTCTAGATCAGTCTCCGTACTGACCTCCAATTCAAAATTAAACTCACAATCCTCACTAGAGGAGGGAGTCTCCCCTGGTGGTCATATCTCGGGTGGGTGCAACCATAAGGGCACTGTCGATGGTTGGGCTAACCCTGTGTATTCATAATCTATTGCTCCCATGTGCTCCAACCAAGAGCAACGATTGCACTCCATCCGCATGACTCCTCCCTCAATCTTGTAAGCACTCCCTTTCTGAGGCTTTGAGTCCACTCTTATCTGCTCTACCACCCTTCCTTCAGTGTCATACTCTAGGGTGTCCACTTCTTCCTTGCTTTCCTCACTACTGGAGTGGCAATACTTGTACTCATCATCGCAATCATCCCCTCTTGACTGGTTGTCATCCCTTAGACTCTTGTCTCTAGCTTGTCCTTCGTCGGTGACTAAGGCCCAATTATACATTAAGTTAAAGTCATGCACCTTAGTCGCTTTCCACTTAGGTTTGTCTAGGAGGTCCCTGAGGGGCTTGATATTAACTGTGGGATTTCCAATCAAATTGCTTGTCAGATACTCGAGGATCTCATGAAGTTCTAGCCTATTACTAGGAACATGGAAAGAGATAGGTCTAGGTCGGCTACTTGAGCTCCTGGCCATCATGCATAGTGGTATTGTGGGCTCCTACTTTGACACACTTGCACTTTTTCCAGGTTATTTGTACGTCTCCTCTTTGTTTGAGAATGGAAAATTGATGGTCGCTAGGACATGCATCCAATCTCACTTATCCTCAAGGAAAGGGATGTACTTGGTTAATGGCCCATATGATTTCTTTACTAGCACATCACCCTTGAGCATGGAAGAGATGACATCTAGGTTGACAGGGGTCATCTTCCAAGTGTCCATCTCAACCCTCACTGCTTCCGTTCGGTTTCCTAAGAAGATTAGATCGTTGCCCCAACCTTCAACAACTCAAGCATTCCTCATCCAGGGTCGGCCTAGTAGAATGTCGTAGTCCACTCCCTTCATGACGATGAAGTTCACAGAGAACTAGAGACCCGCGATCTTCATTGGCCAATTCTTCAAGACTCTAAATGGCCTTACTTTTATTCCATTAGCTAGAGTGAACCTAGCGGTTTTGATAGGTGGGTTTCCCCAAGCTTGGAGCACAACATGGCTCAACACACTCACTCCTGCCCCAATATCTACAATTCCCTTCTATGTTACATCTCCTAGGGCTAGGATAGGCAAGACTACATGCATCTCAATGCCTTCCCAGAAGGCATTGATGTATAGTGACTTTTGCATTGAGTGGTTGATTTTGGCTCTAAGTCAAGTCAGGGCTAGGATGTTAGAAGTCGCTTCTAGGCCACAAAGTAGCGGTTTTCTCTGTTTTTGGCTTTTGCCAGCCATATTGGGCACCTAAGGATGTTCGGGAATGTGCCCCAATTAGTCCTGACCTGGGGACGTGGTCCTATTTCTAGTTTTTTGTCTTCTACCCAACTCGTTTGATTCCCAGAATCAAACTGTCCACAATTCTGGGAGTCGGATGGTTCGAGTCTAGCGCGTCCAATTGGATGGTCTGATCAGACCAAGCTGGTCTTTGACTTGAGTTTTTTTTGGGTCTGATTGAAGTTTTGTTCGACTATGGTGTAGGTCCAGACTACTACCGATCGGACTGGGTGGTTCGATCAAGGTGGTTGTCTGATTGGACGCGGGGTCTGGGTTTGGACCACTGGGTTTGACTGATGGGTGGTCCTACTGGACTAATCGGATGGTCCAACTTTGATAGTCTAACTGTCTAGCTATCCGACTCTGAGAGTCACCCCTATGGGTTGGTCTGATCGTGTCGGCATAAAAATAGTTCGTAGCGCGATCAATCGTTCTAGCTCTTGTAGCTCATGGCACAGCCTAAGACTTTCCAAATCAAGCAAATACATAGCAAGAAAGGTTTGTATCTACTTGGTGTGGCTGGAAAACTCTGAATTAATGGGCATGATCTCTTCTTTGACATGCAAAACTCTCTCTCTTGCAAGCTCTCTCTTTCACTCTCAGTGTGCAAAAATGAGCTCTTTTTCCCTATCCTTTGGGTCTTAGGATCATGCCTTACTCAATCCTTACCTTCCAACTCACCCTCCTTAGTCATTAGGCCTGAAAGCCCATCTTTTTCGAGATCTTTTCCTAGTTGTGCCCTATTTACAGCAGCAAAACCCTAATGTTTTCTCACAATCTTTTGGTCCTATCCTACCTTAGTGCAAACAAAAATCACAAGACAATGCTTGGGCTAGAATCAACCTACTCATCTATACGTCAGGAACCCAAAATACTTACTTGTTTCGAAGATTAAAATGCCTAAATCTCCTATCTACCTCAAGCACCGATTCGAGGATGAAACCCTACTTCCATGCTCGATTTAAAGCGTGCGACACTCAAGGCTCAAATTCGTTTGTCCTGATAACGGAACCAAAATGAAGGGAGCTCTCGCTCTCAACCCTCGAGACCTACGGACCGCTTATTGATCAAGCGTTTCAAGCAGAGCAGCCATGGCTACCTCTCACATAGCCGATGAGATATCCCTATCTATGGGGTGGTTTAGTGGGCTTACCTCGATGCTCAATCGAGTACCCTCCTCTTTATTGCACATCGGTAGCTCCACGATCCTTGATGCAAGCTCGAGAAACCTCAATCCCTCTCCATCAAGCTCCATCCTCCATAGCTGTGGGGGACAAGAGAAGAGAAGAGAAGAGAAGAAGATGAAGAGAGTAGATGGGGAGCTTCTTCTCCTCGATCCCTCACTCTCACACACTCACTCCCTCACTCACTCACACTCCCTCACTCAAGCAACACAAGAAGGCAAGAAGAAGAGAATAAGAAGAAGAAGCTTTTTGCCACACACCAAGAATGAGAGTTTTCATTAACTTTATGGCTTATATACATGCCCTCTTTTCCTTGGGCGGTCATCCCCTTTTTACATGGCCGACCATTAGGCCCTTTTCCCCTTTGCCCTAACTTCCTACCTTAGTCCTACCACCCGTCCATGGTTACAAATTGCACAAGAGGGAGTTTGGTGCTTTTTACAAAGATTTTGGCTACGCCTTTGTATTTAGAGGTGCACCTTCTTGCTTTTGATTGTTTTGCAGCTTCCATGGTTGCGCCTTGGACTGGTGATTGTTCCCATGCTTTTAGATTTTTTTGGGTCCGTTCTCTTGTGAGGCGCCTTTTTCTTTTTTCCGCCTTGCACTTTTCCTCTTGATGCCTCTTTTTTTTATTTCTTTACTTTGTAGTAAACAAGTTGGCACGGTTGTAGCACCAATCAATTAGTATAATTAGTTATGCATTGTTTGACTTAATAGGCCATTTTCCTTTATATTGTATCTTATCTATACTTTGTGTACATTGTATTGCATGTGGAAGAAGAAGAGGAAACCAATTAAAAAAATGTTTTGTCTTCCATCTCTCTTCTTGCGTTCTTGAGTGAGCTTTCTCGTAGGTGTATGGTATGCATTTGACACAACATCTCAAGCAACTCCCCCCATCATGCGATTATTGACATGGTATCAAAGTGGCACCACTAAGAGAGGCTAGTTTTGAATGCCAAAGTAAAGGAGAAGAAGTAAGGATTCAGCGAGCAAGCAAAGGGCAAGAACATCTCCCATTCTTCCAGTCTCTCTCTCGGATAGTGCCTATGGAGGTACCGAAAACAGGGCAGAGCAAAAATCTCTGATTGATGTGAGATTTGGTGTGCGAGCAAAGCACTGTATATTTTGAAAATAATCCCTTTAATGCTTTCCCAGTGCTTTTTTGGGCATCAGAGGTCATCGAACCCAGTTTTAGACACAAAGTGTGTGGACAACAAGTTCAGGACATATTGCAATTTTGGCTATGTTGATCGAAAGTGGGAGTACATATTACAGATTTCAAATCTATAAGTTTTGAGGTGTTGGTCAGGATGTAAACATAAGTTTTATCTGCAAACAAGTTGCATAGTATATATACTATTAAGCAATCAGTGAAAAAGGTTGCTTGGTATTTTACTATACACTTATTGTGAAATGTTGCAAAAGACTTGGTTATTGTTTTGTATCAATTTTGTGATAATGGCAAAGGATAGTGGAAACCCCATCATTAAAAACCTAAACAAGAATAACTACCATCATGGAAGTTCTGTATTGCGAACTTCCTTATTGAAAAAGACCTTTATGAGTTCATTTGAGGTGAAGAAAAGGAGCCAGAGGTGACTAACCCTGCGAGATTGCATATGAATTAAAGGCCTGAAAAGAATGGAATACAAAGGACAAAAAGGTGATGTATTGCCTATCTGCAGTCATTGATAATACTGTGTTGGGGTATATCCGAAATGTGAAAACTTCACATGCAACTTAGATAATATTTGAGAATATGTTTTTGGTAAATAGAAAGGCACGGAAGATTCAACTCAAGCAAGAGTTGAACACTTTGAAGAAAAGGAAAATGTCTGTCAATGAGTATGTTTTAAAGGTGAAAAGCATTGCGGATGCTTTGACAATAATTGATACAATGCATGATGCTGATGATTTGGTTTCATCTACTTTGGGTAGTCTTAATAATAATAAGGCTTAGGAATCATTTGTCACTTCTGTGTATGTACAAAAGCCATTTCCAGATTTTGATAAGTTGGACTCTCTCATGATTAAGAGATCAATATGCATGGTGACTCATATGAAAGAAATGGTAAAAAATTCCAAGAATTTTACTCAAGTTCAGGAAGGGGATGTGGTAGATTCTCTTCGAGAGGCTGTGGTATGGGACGTGCTAGTAATAACCAACAAAACATGTTAAATCAACAATTCGGTAAAATGCAGGTTTCAGGAGGTCATGGAAATGTTAGAGGTAGAGGGAGCTCTAGAGGAAGAGGTGGATGGTAGAACAGAGGTTAACACTATATTAGGGAATTAGGGAATTTCCATGTACTTTGGGAATCCGCAATACCTTTATTATTTGACCACATGGTCAAATCTTGTTGTTTTACTTAAAGGTGGAGTCTACCCTAATAAATGCTATATAAGCTACCTTTTCAAATTCCACTTTCAAATATGGATCAAGATTTAGCCATGTAGTCAAATATTTATCATTTATTTGAAATTGAGACTTAAATTTTTTTTCAAACTCTCTAATATGTTGTTGGTTTTAGAAATTCTACTATTGTTTGCTACTATTGTGACAAAACATGTCATATTGTAGTCTATTATTATGCTATGAAGGATAATATGCAAAGTGGTAAATTGCAACAAGGAAACTATATAACATATTCACGAAAAATAAAGAAAAATGAGTGTATGTGTGTTATGTAGCATCATATGATGAATGTTGTTACAGGAAAGGGAAGACATGATGATGTATGGTGTGTTGATTCAGGTGCATCTAATCAAATGACCAACCAAACTGAATGGTTTGGAGAGATATAAGATGTACAAAATCTAGGTTATTTCAGATGGGTGATGATTCGTGCTACCCAATTTTACACATTGGAAGGGTTCCCTTGTCCTTGCATGATGGCCAAACAAAGAGTCTATCAAATGTATTACATATGTCGTCAATCACAAAGAATTTAGTGTCTGTTGGCTAAATGGTAGAGCAAGAGTTGCAAGTTTGATTTGATACAAAAGGTTGTTTTGTAGAAAACTTTAATAATAAGTGTAGGTTGGTCGCAAAAAGAAGTAGAGTTGATTGCATGTTCACTTTAGATGTTGGAATTCCTATTGAATGTTACTATACGTATGCTAAAGAAAAAGGAGTGGTCGCAAATATTAAAATATGGTATAAATGTATTGGACATGCAAATGTGCAAAGGTTGATATTAATGAGGTCCAAAGGATTAATTATAGGGTTGCGTGCTTTTAGAGTTGTAGAATTTCACAAACTATATGAAGCATGTCAGTTTGGTAAGCAAGCAAAATAACCTTTTTCGCATGATAGAGATGTGAGCAAGAATATACTTAATGTTGTGCATACAAATGTTTGGGGTCTTGCACAAAATATATCTCTTGGTGGTACCAAATACTTTGTCATGTAGCTCACCGTTATGCTTATATGGTAAAGGTGGTTGAGGATGTTGAGCCCACTTGCTTTGATGATGTTGTTGGTCATGCTCATTGGGATGAACCAATGGATGTGAGGAGCTGGCTGCATTAGAAGCTAATAAGACTTGGGATCTGGTACCATTACCTAAGGGCAAGAAAGCTATTGGTGGCTGTAAGTGGTTTTACAAAATCAAGAATATTGCAAATTGTTTTGTTAGCAGGTATAAGGCTAGATTAGTTGCAAAAGGCTATGCTCAAACATATGGCATAAATTATGAAGAGACATTCAGTCTAGTTGCTAGGATTGCAATTAGTAGATGTATAATTGCTTTGGCAATAGCCAAAGGTTGGAATATGTAGCAAATGGATGTCAAGAATTCCTTCTTGCATGGTGAATTGCAAGAAAAGGTGTATATGGAGCAGCCAATAGGTTATGAGGATTTAGAGCATCCCACATATATGTGTAGGTTAAAGAAAGTGATCTATGGACTAAAGCAAGCACCTAAAGCATGGTCTTATAAGATTGGAGAATATCTTCTCAACATTGGCTTTTATATTTTTTATGATGATCACTCACTTTATGTGAGAAAGGGAGATGTAGGTTTGGTTATCATAGTCATCTGTATGGATAACTTGATTATTACAAGTGACATTGATAGTGGGATCACTGAAGTTAAGGAAATTTTGAAGAAGAAGTTTGAGATGAAGGATTTGGGTGAGGTGAGGTATTTTCTTGGTATTGTAGAGAAGCTTCAAAAGTTTTGAAGCTTACTTGGAGTTGCATAGATACAATTGAGCTTGAGAGGGAGTGTTGAGTTGGCAAGCTCAACACATGCGGACATTGATGATGGATCACTTGGCTAGATAGGTCTGCACGTCTACACTTAGCGCGTCGGTGGTCATTGTGATCCTCACATGTCCCAGTGACTTATCACTTATTATATTTGGTTTGTTGCACCTACTTACAATTGACATAGTTATAGCACGAGTTGATTAGTATAGTCAGTTATGCATTGTTTGACTTAGTATGCCACTTTCCTTTATGTTGTATCTTATCTATACTTTGTGTAAATTGTATCATGCATAGAAGAAGAAGAAGAAGAAACTAGCAAGAAAATGTTTTGGCCTCCATAGCTCTTCTTATATTCTTGAGTGAGCTTCATCTTGGGTGTGTGATGTGTGTTTGGCGTAGCAGCTCAAGAAAATCACCCCACCACACGATTCTTGCTATGTACTTGATAGCCTTTATTTTGCTCAGTACCTTTTGTTTTTGGCTTGATTTAGCAGTGGTTTTGGGATTGATTTGTAGGATATTATAGTAGCTTGTTTTGCTCTCCTATGCTCTTGCTTGGTCTCATTATGGCTAATGGTTCTCGTTACAATGCTATCTTCAATATTGTGAAACTAGATGGGACCAATTATAGCCATTAGAAGACCTAGATATTGCATGTTTTAGTTAAAAAATTGTAGGTTGGACTATTCAAAAATGGGGGTGCCAAACCCGAAAACATTATGATTGAGGATTGGGATGAATTGGATGAGCTGTGCAAGTCCATAATTATTTTATCAATCTCTAAGCATGTTTACTACAATGTTGTAACTGAAAATCAGACTATATATGACCTTTGGTCACATATTAAGAATCTTTATGACAAGCAAAGTCCTGCATCGTCTCAAATGTATTGGTTGAAACAGTTGAGGGACCTTCGCATGTTGGAAGGGACTTCTATGCCTGCACACTTAAATGAGTTTCACTCCATCATCAGTCATTTTGGTTTGTAGGAGATTTAGTTCAAGGATACTTTGCATCCTTTATTTCTACTTGGTACTCTACCTAAGTCATGGGACACTTTTCATACGGCTCTTTGAACACCTTCTATACAATTCAAATAAAAACACAATGCTACATTACTTTATACCTTGAGTTTTTAACTATGGTCCAAGTCGAATATGCAAGCATCATATCAATATTGTAAATGTTGTTGGGAGTTGATATAGATAAACTACATGCCCACACAATGTAACAAAGAGCCATAGAAACCAAAGTTCATAATATACTAGAGTGACCTATTGAACTTGTGACCTATCATGGACCTATCCAGTCACAGAGAGAGAGAGAGAGAGAGAGAGAGAGAGAGAGAGAGAGAGAGAGAGAGAGAGAGAGAGAGAGAGAGAGAGAGAGAGAGAGAGAGAGAGAGAGAGGCTTGGGTATCAATGATAGCATACATGGGCAGAGAGAGAGGGGAGGCGGTATCAAAAGGTTAATTCATGGCTATCATTTACTTCATGCCCCCAACCCAAATCATAATTATTCAAACTCTTTACACCCTATCCCCAACCCAAGTCATAATTACTAAAAAACAAGGGTTAACTCAATGGGTGTTCGAAGGTAAGTTCATACTAGGTGTAAAAGATGAAGAAAAAGCCAACCGATACATGGCCACCTAGTCGATGTGGCAAGAGCGAATTGACTTTTAGTGTGGTGAGGGCCTAAAATGATAGGTTAACCAATCTTAAACGTTAAGCTTTGACAAATTTATGGATTTTGGAAAAAGAGCATGCAAAGCAAGTACTTGTGTTCTTATCTAAAGAGAGCATGCAAATAAAGAAAAACCAAACATTGGGTTTTGCTTCTAGAGTTCATCGTCCAACTACTACACCTACATTTACTACCCTAACAAGCCAACCTACAAATCACAACCCTCACAACTTATTCAAAGTACTGTTAGACTCAACCAAATGTGTGTTTTTGCTACCTCTAGGTTGCCTACATTGTTGTCCTCTTTTTCAAACATCATTAAACATATTCAGACTGTTGCTATTGCATTTGGGATTTGTTTAAAGTCACTCTAGCAACAATCTAAAAGTGGCGTCCATTAGCAAATGCAAGGGCTAGAGCAATAGGCAATAGCTAGAGTAGTTTCAATAACAATTGGGTAGCCTACAATAATAGCCAATGCCTCTCAAGGTGGGCAGTAGGCTACTGGATGTGTACAAATGCTGGGTGGTCTATCTGATGAAGAAAGGCAATAGAAAGGGTCTAGAAACATGACCTTGACTAGGGGTAGCAAACTGTAGACAGCTAGGCAAAGGGTTTTTGATTATGAGCATGCAAAGGAAGCTCCCAAAATCATATCATCTACTCGGAGGACTGTATGGACAACATAGTCAATGCTCCAAGAAGCACCATGAATTCTGATATCCACCAGTATAGGGCTATAAACAACAATCGGCATGGAGAGGGCTGATGATATTTGGTTGGAATGATGGAGTAAGGGGTGGAAGGCACTAGCAAGTGAGCCTATAGAAGAGATTGGATAACACACTTGGACCTACATATAGCATATTAGTCCTAGTTTATGGCCCATGTCAAAATCAAATCTAAGGGCTGTAACATTATATTTAAGAGCTCACATGTTCTTATCAAAATCTAAGAGCTCACATGTAGAAATAAAAAAGATATTAAGTACGATAATTTCTTAGGCAAGGTTTCTCGAATATGACAAACATTATATTTTGGTGTTAGCAATTTGGTCACAAATGAGATCTATTATGATAATGGAGGCAAGCATGATTGGAACTACATAGTAGATCAAACCATAATATAGGGTTATCAATTAATTTACGAGTCACAATGAAATACATAAGAAAGTTGAGAATAGATGAGAGATTCGATGGGGATGCACAACAGAAGGCGGTTGTGAGACATGATATGGAGGCTCAAGCTTTCTTCATTCTTCTCATACTCTCTTCTCTACAGTCTACTTTTCCAAGTCTCTCACAAAAAGATAGACCCTTTGACCTTTAGGGAACTTAGATAGCCTCTCAAACACTTACTTAATACAAACATAGGATAAGGGCTTAGACTATGCCTTATTTCTCAACACTCCCCCTCAAGCTCAGAATGAGCTTGCAAAGGTAATACTCCATGCACTCTTAAAATACTCAAACTTAGCTTTACCTTAATGCTTTGGTAAAGATATCACCAACTTGGTCATTTGTTTTGACATGGACCAAGTCAACCTCTCCATCAATGACCTTCTCTCTAATGAAGTGATAGTGCACTTCTATGTGTTTTGTTCTGGCATGGTAGAATGGGTTCTTTGCTAACATAATGCTACTAATGTTGTCACAATATATGATAACTCCACCATCATTTTCAATCCCCATGTCACATAAAACCAATCTCAGCCATGTCTGCTCACATGCTGCCAATGCAATACCTCGGTACTCAACTTCTGTACTTGATAAAGCACCTGTAGGTTGCTTTTTGCTGCTCCAACTTTCCATGGTTGATCCAAATGAAAATGCATAACCATTGGTGGATCTCCTATCCATAAGATTACTTTCCCAGTTCTGCATCAGTATACCCATATAAGGTAGGCTTTATTCCCTTCTCATAGAATAAGCCAAATCCAACTATCTTCTTCACATACCTTAGAACTCTCCCCACTGCATCCAAATGTGATTTACATGGTCTTTGCGTAAATTGGCTAATCAATCCAACATCATAACTCAAATCTGGCCTTGTAATGGTTAAGTAGATAAGACTACCAACCATCTTTCTAAACATAGTCACATATTCCACATATTGCCCATCATCAATCATTTTGATGTTCTGATCCAAGGGAGAATCCACTGGCTTACATCTTGTCACATATTCCACATATTGCCCATCATCAATCATTTTGATGTTTTGATCCAAGGGAGAATCCACTAGCTTACATCTTGTCATGCCATACTTCTTCAACATCTCCAAGGAATACTATCTTTGTACCGACCAAATACCATGAGGTGCATCAATGACCTCAATGCCTAAAAAATATCCCAACAAATCAAGTTCCTTTATGTCAAATTCTTTATGAAGACCATGTTTAACTTCAGCAAGCTCCCTCTCAAGTGTACATGTAATAATGAGGTCATCAACATAGATGAGAACCACAACCATGCCATCCTCTACATGTCTCACATAGAGTGAGTAATTAGCCATACTCTGCTAACATCCCATGCTGAACAAGAATATGCTAATCCTCTCACACCAAGCTCTTGGCGCTTGCTTGAGTCCATACAATGCCTTGTTCAACTTGCATACATAATGCATGTATTTAGGATTCACATACCCTTCAGGATGATCCACGTACACTTGCTCTTCTAAAATCCCATTCAAGAATGCATTTTTCACGTCCATTTGATACAATTTCCAGCCATATATAGAAGCCAATATTACCTAGCAAGTCTAGTGTCAAGATTGATGATGCAAATACTTTGTCACATTCATTGATGATTACTCACATAAGGTTTGGGCCTCCCCATTAAGCAAAAATTGGATGTTTTGTTTATCTTTTAGCGTGGCTTGCTCTTGTTGAGAACCAGTCTTATTATAGGCTGAAATGCCTAAGATCTGATAATGGGGGTGAGTATTTCTTGAAAGCTTTTGAATAGTTTTGTGATGAGTGGGGTATTACGTGTTAGTTGATTGCCCCTTACACACCCTCCCCAGAATGGTATTGCCAGATGCATGAATAAGACAATTCAGGAGAGAGTCTGCACTATGCTTAGCTAGGCAAGCTTACCACAACACTTTTGGGCTAAGGTAGCTAATACTACCATATACTTGATTAACATGTCCCCTTACACTCCTATTGATTGCCACGTTGCAGAGGAGGTATGGACTAGAAAAACTCTATCATAGGCTCATTTTTGCATCTTTGGTTGTGAGACATTCTGCCATGTTTCCAAAGACAAGCACAATAAGCTGGATCCTAAGTTCATGAAATGCATCTTTCTTGGTTATGGGGATGTAAATGAGATGGGCTATCACCTATGTGATCTATAGGCTCGCAAGATTATTCACAGCCATGATGCTATTTTCCATGAGAAAAAGATGCATAAGTAACCTAAGCAGGTGGTTGAGGTACATAGGGTAAATTTTTAGGAGCCTCTTGCTCTCATGTAGCCACCTAGACAACCTATAGCAGTTGATACTCCAGTGGCCTAAGACGACCCACTGATTGTGTAGGATTAGCCTGCTTTGAGACACTCTACTAGAGCTAGACATCAGCTTGAGTGCTTTATGCCCTTCATGGATTATGTTATGGTGATAGATGCAGGTGAGCCTCTCTCTTATAATGAGGCCATGCATAGAGATAATACTCACTCATGGGACATGGCTATGCAGTTAGAGTTTGACTCCTTACAAACTAAAGATACGTGGGATTTGATTCCTTTGCCTATTAGTGGCAAGAATGTACTATCATCCAAGTGGGTATACAAGCTAAAAAGTATCCCTGGACGTCCCAAGCCCACTTATAAGGTCAGATTGGTAGCTAAGGGTTTCAAGCACGAATACAGTGTTGACTTCAAAAGTCTTTTCTCCTATCGTCAAAATGATGACCCTATGATTGGTACTAGCATTGGTTGCTCAGCTAGATCTGGACATTTATGAGATAGATGTAAAGATGGCTTTTTTGCATGGGGGCTCCTATGATAAAATCTATATGCAATAGCCTAAGGGCTTTGAAGACGGGATCATACTTTTTCCATATATAAACTTCTCTTTCTATGTATCTTGATTAGATCAACAAGGGGTTTGCTTTGCTTTTGAAGAGGTGAAGGCAGCGCACAGATCACATTTGAGATTTGGGAATCTTGGTTACCATCACACACATGCCCTTAAATTTTCAAGGCTATTAATTGTGTGTACTCTATTAAAAATGTAGGGAAACTTGATAGCATTCATGTGCAATCTTGGCTATCTTATTGGGTCACCTTCAAGGTAGTGAGGTATTGGGATTTGAAGTCAAGCAAGTAAAGTGATTTGTTGATTTTATGAAAGGAGTGGTAGTCTAAGAAGGTACAAAGTTTGGCATGGCATTATGTGGCATCCCTTAAAATCAAGGGGTGGGAGATAGTTTTCCCTTTATGCTTGAGTCATTGAAGTAACTTGAAAGGAGTCTATGTTAGTAACAAACTTTTGTCACACAACTAATTGAAATAAAATAAGGGAAAGGTTTAAAAGTAGATGAATTTTTTCTTCAAACTTTATCTTAAGAAGCTACCTGCTTTGTAAATTAAATAATTTCAAAATTTCCCTTGACATGAAGGGCATGAAGAAAAAATCTAACTAGTAGTTTTAAGGATTTTGATTGGTGAAAACACTAAAATGCATACATTTCCTTATTGTTTACGGTATATTTTGGATGTTAAATGATATATTTGTCAATTGTGTTGTTTAGGCTATTTTGGAAAGTAAATAAGAATATGGACGCCTAATCTTACTTGCGTGAGTTCGTATCTTCAAGTAAACAAGGTGGGTGGATGGTTGTGCATCATCCTCTTAACTTGCAATTTAGACCTTCATAAAGGCATGGGTTGCAATCTACTTGCAAGGTTATGGCTCTTTTTGAATCTTGCAAACCTTTCACCAATTAAATGCACTTCACATGTTGGCATCAAAGAAAAAAACCATTGTGTGCCCTTGTAGAAGTGATTGTGGTCCACTAAAAATTTAGGACACTTGGGCAATTCCCCCAAGTCTTGTTGGTGTGATGAAGAATTGTTGGGTCTTGGAATATATTTCATTCATTTTCTAGTCCTTTTTTGTTTCTGTCTCTCCATTTGTTTTATAATTGGTCCATTGCAAGTAACAATTTGCAAAAGTGCACATGGCAACCTTCCATTGCAAGTAACAAGTAACAAATTGCAAGTGCACATGGCAACCCCAAGTTGGTACTTCTAGTGGATTGATGTAGATATTCCTTGTATTACCATACAATATTACCACTTCCACTTGTATGTGACGGGACTGTAATGAGTTTTTCTTTGCTTTTGTTCCTTTTGGGGCATTCAATAGAGAGAGACCAATTAAGTCTCTTTCGACAACGCAAACAAATGTCCCATGAGTGGGGGATATCCAATTTTAGCTTGTGGTTGTCAATACAATGGAAGGTTAATATGTCTCATCAATTTTTGGCTGAATAAGTTGAATCACATGATATGAATTTGGCATCATGAAAAAGAGGGAATGTTAGAGTGTGAAGGAAGTTAGAAAAAGTGAAAGGTGTTAGGGTATATTTCTCGACTAAATGTGCTGCACATCATCTTGATGAGATGCAAGCAAGCTTTGTTAACATTTTTATTAGGGCTGGATAGTTTTGTGCTCGTCGAACGGGCTAGAAGAGCTTAAACAATTGGTTACTAAACTACTAAAGGAAGAAGTTGTATCCCTCTTGGAGACTTTCAATCTCTTTATTGCTTAGCCTTCGCAAGCTTATGCAATAAAGAGATTGAAAGGGATGGGGTTGAGAGAGAGAGACTCATCAATAAGCTTGAATTGTGCTCTCGCACATGCACGCACGCACGCGCGTGCGCACACACACACACTCTCTCTCGCATATGCACACACGCACGCACCCACACACTCGCTCTGGCACACGCACACGCGCACACACACACTCTCTGTGTGACTCATCCATTATCCATCCGTCTATTCATTGTAATTGTAAACATTGTCAATTGACCTTACATCCTACCAACCCCAAGCTCCCCACGCGGCCCCTGAATTTGTATAATTGAATGCCCGGCCTCCCCTCTTTTTCGCTAGTCTTCTTATTTCCAATTGTGTTGGGAAACAAATATGATCTCCATCCATCAATGCACAGACGAGAAACCGCCGATCGATCTCTCTCTCTCTCTCTCTCTCTCTCGCTCTCGTGAGTTCTCTTCGGGTCTTCGGTCCTCTAATGCCGGAATCAGATTCCTAACTCAATCATAGGCGCATTCTAATCCACTAACTCCTTGCTTGCCTGTCCCATGGGGGCCATGGGTCATCATCCCTGCTTAGAAATATTTCTCCAACCATGATTTCTCTGTTATAGTGACATCATCTATTAGCAGGGTTTAATCCCGGTAATCTTCTGCTAACGAGACCCTTAGGTGTATATAGTCGCCCTCTTTAGATGCCAGCTTACACTTGCATGCGTTTGCAGTCTGCTAAATTTTGCATTCTTCTGATCGATAGAAATGCATGTCTCTCATGATCACTGAACAGTCCCCTCTCTGCTTGGTCTCTTCTACCCTTCTCTTAGGAACATTGCTTCCTTTTTTAGTATTGCAGCTCATTGAGCAGAATTGGATACGTTCCTGTTATTTAAGAAGCCCCGGATCAATCTTCTTCCTGATCATGCACACTCCATTTCAAGAGCATCCACCATTTTGAAGATGGTCTTTGTGTGCAAGGAACTGCATCTGTGTTCACAGTGCTATATATGCTCAAGGTAGCAGGAGAGAACTATATTGGAATTTGAGAGGCAATTTTGCAGTAGTTTAAGAGGCAAAGCCCAGCTGTACAGCAATTTTGGATCACTGGGTAGACTGGTCCATTGCAGGAGAAGCCAGCTTTTGATGCTATTCCAGCTAGCTTAAGATCCTTGAAGCTTGCTATCAGACTGTCCCTACAAGTTTACCAAACCTGATCAGTCAGTGAAGAATTTGTTCAGACGTTAATTCCTATTCTCTGTTTCACAATGATGGCTGGGATCTTCTCACACTGGACTTCTTTCCTTTTCATCATTGCCCTCCCAGCTGCAGTGGTAGTGTTGGCTCTCATATTCACACTGAGGCGCCCCTTCATGGCCTCCTTGAACAAGAAGCATGTGTTCATAACCGGGGGATCAAGCGGCATAGGGCTTGCCATAGCCAAGACGGCTCTGCAAGACGGGGCAAACGTGACACTGGTCTCAAGAAGCATGAGCAATTTGAGATCAGCTGCAGAAGGTCTGACAAGGGAAGTGCAATGCAGCCCTGACAGGATAAGGTGTGAGGTAAATATGGTTCTCCTCTTCTAATAATCGTATGGTTTCAGAGGCAGGCTCTTTGATTAAACTCGGTCTTTTGGGGGATGTTGCCAATTGTCGATCGTTGATTCACCTTGAAAGGGCTTGTGGAACCTTCTGCTGCAAGTTGGGTAAAAGGTGGCAGTGTTGATTAATATACAGGATACCAATGCCATGATCTGTGCTGCATGCCAACGTTTGATGCAGCTGCTGGGCTTCTAAAATTAGTGTCTGGCTATGTATTCAAGTCTCCACTCTTCGAGTGAGACGCCCATCAAGGCCTTAAGCAACCACAACTTAATTTGTTATCAGTCGGTTATTGCATGCGTTTGCTATGTATGCTATCATTGTGTACAGAAAATCAAACTATCTGTAAGTTGTGAATACTAAGCTATGCCAAAGAAAGGTTAATTTTGCACTGGTGATTGATCAGTACTTGCTAAGAATGCTTTGGACTCTGGCACCTTCTTCCAGCTACAGCCTCCTATGATTTGGCATTATAGACGTCTAGATTGGAATGTCTGCACAGCGTTTTGTATCTGTGTATCTCTGGTTAATTGTCGTGGCACCATTGCTGTCTTCTAGTACTGTGCTTCACATTGGTTCTCTCTTTGGACTGATCAACAGGCAGCAGATGTGGGCGATTATGAGGCGATCTCGGCTGCACTGACGGCAGCATGGGAGTGGAAGCCCATAGATGTGCTGGTGTGCAATGCAGGGCTGACCAGGGGTGGGTATTTGGGGGAGGGTTCAGTGCAAGACTTGGAGATAACAGTGCGGACCAACTTCATGGGCACTGTGAATCCCCTGCATGCAGCCCTGCCACAGCTCAAAGAGCGAAGCCGGAGCCACCCCATCTCTCTTGTCATCACTGCCTCCCTGGCTTCTCTGGTAAGTTAATCACACTGCTCATATAACTATTTTTACTGCCACTGTTCCGATACTGATGACTAAATAATGTTAGGTTAAGGTTCCTTTATCCTATGTAAGCTGGTTGTGAACTGTGAAATTTTTTCCCATCAATAATGGCGGCAAAGACTAGGTCTTTGCATGTGATTGCAGCTGCTAGACAAATAAGGCAATGTTGCCCTAATAGCTTGACAATCTTCTATCGTTCACCAGGTTACAATACATGCGTACCCGCCATTATAAATTTTGTTACAATACAGTGACGAGATTCAGGCATTTGTTGTTTTCCGATTGTACTGTAGGCGTGACATTGAATGGCCAATGGCGTAAAGGTATTAGTACCCCAGAGAAAGGTGTGGGGGGTTATGATATGAAGCGTACAGATATGTCACGAGATCTGTAGAAAGGCTGGGCAGAGCGTCTTCTTGCTGTGCTCCACTTCAGACCTCCTCCATCGCTCCGTGATACAGTAGTTTTGTCCCACTTCCCAGATGCGTAATAGACTATGCAGAGGGTCGGCATGTGGCTTGCTCCATGCCCAGATCTGTCACCTATCTGCACATATCATGTGAAGTGGTGCATATATATATATATATATGGGACACTAGTACCAGTGTTCACTAAAAATCTGAGGTAAATATCCCAAAAGGAAGAAAGAGAGGTAAGAAAAGAAGTAGCTTATATAAAGTTCTTTACAAAAGAAGGCTTAAAACCTTGAGCTCTACAGAGATTTACATCTATCACCCAAAGGTGAGCCGGTAGGCATTGGCATTTCGGAGATGCCCGATTGTGGGTTTTGAACCTTTGGCCTTGCAAAACCTGTGCACATTATCTGATACCAACCCATTGGCTGCCCTGTTAGTAGGTCAGAGCGTGAGTCCCATCACCCCATCTTGACTTGCTTTCACGTGATCTGGCTTTTAGGAAACGGGAAACCACTGAAACCAGCCCTTTGGCCTAAAAGATCTGTTGAAAGTAAATGTTGAAAGGAGAGATTCAAATTCGTTGGACAAGTGAAAGCTTGTACTAAAAGGCGTCCTCGGTTATGAGGTTGTTCACCGATAAATGACCAGTAGTATAATAATGGGTCCAGAAATGTGTAGTGGGTTATTCAAGACAAGGTGTGACATGCATGATTCTTACTACTACTACTACTACTACTACTAGCCTTAGCCTTTAATGCATGATTCGTACTCCTCCTCCAGGCTTTGATGCGATGTTTTACTTGGTCATTTGTCTCTCTCTCTCTCTCCCTTTGTTTGAACCTTTGATCATTTGCTGCTGTTGTGTTTTGTTTGTTTGTATGATGGGCAGTTCTTTATGTACGGGCATTGCGTGTATTCTGCAACAAAATATGCTGTGAGAGGACTCGCAGAGGGTCTCAGATTCGAGCTCCTACCATACAAGAATATCAGGCTCAGCTTGATTTGCCCGGGCTTTATCAGCACCCCTTTCTTAGATGAAGGTTCTCTCTCTCTCTCTCTCTCTCTCTCTCTCTCTCGTATGAAAACTTGCACATAATAGACAAAAAGCACCAATGTCTGGATGCGTACTACTCTAGTCCTCATTAGCACAGCAAATTCTGAGTCCACACTGTCGCAAGTATACGGTTGATTATTTTACTGCCATAGCCTTTCACCTAACAAGCAAATGGGGTTGTTTGCAGCTGACAAAGACAAGGAAATCAAAGGTCTGCTCAAGTGGGTCAATTTCTACAGCAGGAAGTATGCTGGGTCGCCTAACAGTGTGGCCAGGAAGACCATAGGGGCCATCAAATCAGGCTCATCTTCCATTGTGACAACCAACCTGTTGGGGCTGATACTGGCCTGCACGGGCAGGGGCCTGGTCCCTGCAGACAATGTGGCCCTCTACCTCCTTGAGCTCATCATGTTCTTGCCTATCAGGCTGGTGTCCAGCATCGTCATCTTAATCTTCCGCATCATCGTCCGGCGGAAAGCTGCGATTTCTGAGTCTGATTACTTGCAGGAGACATGAGATCCAATTGTTAGTTACACAGCTTGGCTGCAGCTCCAGTGAATTAAAGCAATATATGCATCAATTGCACAGGTTCTGGGCTTTGCATTGCCTGATAAATGCTGTGGAAGCTTGGGATGCGTCAATCGCTCTTCTGCTGTTCTTTCGGCTTCTCCTTCCTCGCCACCTGCATTCCCAGTGGGTCAGATTAGATGGTGTTATCTGTTGTAGAGTAAAGTCACAACTCTTGAGTGTTTGGGTCAGGTTTTGATTCCTATGTCAGTAAATGAAGTCTCTCGACTGCAAATTGCTTCATTATTTGTTACCACTTGATGGTACTCACATGGATATAGTGCCTTCAATTTTATGCATAAATAATCAAAATTTCCAGAGTATGGAAATCAATGCTCCACATAATGAAAGGCCATAGGGATCAAGATATGTAAACCAGTTCGCCTCCAAAATGCAGTCATGAAAACATACTTTAGTCCATAAAATCTTGCACTGGAATGATAAATGTAAGAAGAAGCTTCTCTAAACTTATCTTCATAGAGACGATCTTTTAATGTGCAAATGATTTGGTTATGCTACTAATTGTAGTGCGAAGTATTTGCATCTCCCAAAAAGGAATTACGCTGGAGACTAGTCCCCCATCTCATCAAATCAAGATTTAATCAAGCTCTATTTACTAGCCACCTTGTGAGATGTTGAGACCTTCGTTTTGATGCTTAAAATCTGTATGAAACATTGGTTTTATAACTAAAATGCTCAAAAAGTTTTGCTAGCATCTTTAAGGGTGTTGCTTTTTATTAGCATTGATATACATGATATGGCATTATATTGTAATGGCCAAGTTGTCATGTGATATGGCATTATATTGGAATGGCCAAGTTGTCATGTGAAGGTTTGATCTTTTTTTTTTTTTTCGACAAGGGCATCATTACTACCTTACCATTGTTGTCTACCCTCAACTCTACTTTAATTTTGCATTGCATGTTGATTAGTTGTATTCTCTCTTCTTAACCCCTACCATTGTAACCAACTCATCCCTTTCATCATCTCCTCAATGTAATGTCTCCTCCCCTCCCTCGTAACCTCGCACTAACCCCTCTATAGGAAACCCCCATCCCCCATAAACCCCCACCTCCATAGGCATTGCCTTGCCACCTCCCCCTCCACTTAAAAAGCTTCCCCCCCTCCCTCGTCGAGGGATGTTGAGCACCCCCTTGGTTCCGTAGAAGCTTCACCCCCCTCTCCGTCGGTAGCAGCAGCACCCCTTGTGGGCCTAGAGAAGCGCCTCCTCCTTTGAAGATAGGCAGTAGCTCCCCCTCTCCGTTGGACTGAGAATCCCCCACCCCCTTCCCCGGGGCATGATGTCAGCAAGCCCCCCCCCCCCCCCAATTCTGTGCCCCTCCCCTGTGAATAGTGTGAAGAGAGGGAGAGGAAGAGGGAGAGAGAGAAGAAGAGGGAGAAGAGAAGGAGAAGAAGGAAAAGAGGTGGGAGAGAAGAAGTGAAGGAAGGAGAGGGAGAGAAGAAGAGGAGAGAGAAAAGGGAAGGGGAGAGAAGGGGAAAGAAGAAGAAGAAGAGAAGAAGTAGAAGAAGAAGAGAGGGAGAGAAGAAGAGAAGGAGAGGAAGAAGAGAGAGCAAGTAGAGGAAGAGAAGAAGAGAAAAAAAGAACAGAAGTAGTGAGAGAGAAGGAGAAGAAGAGAGAAAGAAGTAGAAGAGAAAGAGGAGAGAGAAAAGAGGAAAGGAAGGAGAGAGAAGAGAAAGAAAGAGAGGGAGTGAGAGTTGGTGTGTAGCCTCGAGGAATCGCGTTGGTGAAGCTAGCCTTTTGGCGAAGGACCCCCATCTAATGACCCTTCCTACTTGAGCCTATCGTCTTGAAATCCATCGAGGTCCGGACTGTCCAATCTTCGTGGGGCGAATGGCTCCCAAGAAGAATGTTGCGAGAAGCGTAGGTGCTAAAGCTACCGTTGGTATTGGTAATGTGGGAGAGGCAAGCGGAGCGACCAATGTGACGAATGACCCTACGATCACAAATCAAACCCAGGTTCTTTAAGCTTTATAATTAATTACGTTTTATTGCTCGTGAAAGAAATGAAGGGTTTAGCTACTTGCATGGACCACGGACGAGTCTTAGGAGCTAGGTTGCATGCGCGAAGTGATAGAGTATGGAGTTCGCATAAGTTTATATGTATAAAATGATAGCTTTTACACACATAAAATGATAAGGTTTTCGCATTATTTCACATAAAATAATAGCTTTTAACCCACTTCAGTGGATGAATAGTCATTTAGAATTCATTTTTTCGCAATCATGATTAAAAGAAACACATGAAATGTTAGTTTCCGTTTGTAAGATACATTTGCACCATAGGAAAGAAACCTAGACTTTCATATACTCCTTTATCAAAATAACGCAATAGTATCCTAAAATTGCCAACCAATTTTTCATGCGCAAGGATGATAGAGTACATTAAAGTAACAGTTAGATCATGCACATGTCGATATATGTTAACTTGTACACTCAATGGGATTGCACGATAAACATTGATAGAACAGTAGTTCTAAGAGAAATTCCGTTTAGAGATCCTTGTCTGAACTCTAGCCGATAGATAAAGATTGGATAACCTATGGCTAATTAGGTTGGAATCTCCTTAATGTACTCTTGGTGATGTGCCAGCAATATGGGTTAGCACTTGGTGAACTATGATATTAGATAGCCACTCTAGGAATTGGGTTGATCTTCTACCCTAAATAGGTAGCCAAGATTAATGAAGGTCAACATGAAATTACTTAAATCATTTAAAGGATCTAGAAGGAATCTGTTAAATTGTCCTTGCGTGAAGCCCTAGCCCAAGGGGGAGAGTAGACTTTATGATAGTTGATTTATGCTAAGCAAGTTGCTGGAATTGTTGAAATGGTTTTAACGCAGGACGATCTTGTTAAAGACAGATTGTTGATCCAAGTTATGCTTGGTTGTTTGAAAATGTTGTAAAAGTGTTTTGATTCATCCAAGTTAAATTCTGTTTGTGCATGCAATGGGATTGCGATGCCTTGAAGGAAGAGGTTGTGCATTCAACTGTTTGTTGATGTGGTTTTGGATGCTAATCCAAGTTGTTTGTGATTGATGATTTCATGGTCGGGTCTGTGATGGATTGATTGCCATGGGAACAAAAGGGATGTTTTTCCTAGTAAATGTTACTAAGCTGGTTGCTTCAGCTGTGGTTGATTTGCTAAAGGGTTAATTAAGGAAGGATGGCGCTAGCTACCCCCCACGAACCGCCAAACCCTAACCAAGGGGATTATGAATCCGCACTGGGAATGTGGACCGAACCCGTCACGAGAGGTCTCTCCGTGGAAATTACATGGCGTAGGAGGAGGCTTGAGTGCCAGTGGGGGCTCTGGCTATAAATCCCAATGCCTCTGGGCTCTACACAAGTGTTCTACGTGACTCGAGATGGGATCTCGAGGCCTTAATACTAGTTACAAGGCGGAATCTTGGTAGGATAAACCTTCGGGTTTTGTTGCTGGGAGATGGAAGGATTTTTTTGCGGAGGCAAAAAGGAACACTTAATTCTCTTGTATGGGTGGGAGACAAACATTAATTTGAAGATAAGTTAAGGAAGTGTTTGATCTTGTTTGATCTTGTCTTCGTGTCTGTGTCCTAAATTACGTAAAGGAACTTGTGACTTACGGGTTAATTAAGGAAGCTGCTTTTATGTGTCAAACATAACGTGGTAGGTAATTAGATAACTAAAACAACCCCTGAGGGAAAGCGTGGTGGATATGACCAATGGGTCTATCCTACGGAAGGGTGGTCTCAGTTAGCCGAGAGCTTTTCTCAAAGGAAATGTTAACGATAAATGTTAGGAAAAAGTCCGGTCTATGACCTTAGACAATGTTGGCTAGGAACCCAGACTTCAGGTCGATCCTAGTGGGAACGATCGGATAAGTTCCGTTCCAGGGTAGACTCGAGAGCCCCTAGTTGGCAAACCCTGTGTTATTCCTTGGGAGTGCCGGGCGGCGTCTTCTAGATGTATCTCTCGATGGACTGCTAAGACGTGTCCCACGATTTGAGGAGCGGGCACGTTACAGTTGGTATCAGAGCCAAAACTTCTTAATGATACATGATTGATTAATGTTCGGTTCATGGACATATCCTAAACAAAAATAACCTAAGTGGTATGGTTTGATTGTCAGGCACCTTCTGCACCCACGAATGCTGACATGCAAGAGAAGAAGTTCCTTCTCAAGCAAATTAAGCCACCCGAGTTTGATGGCAAGGGAAGGACTATTCAAGCTGACGCCAAGATCTGGATTGAGTCCATGGAGAATTATTTTGAGGCAGCAGGAACTGCACCTGCTAACCAAGCCATGCTCGCTAAACTTAAGCTTACAGGCAAAGCGAGACTTTGGTGGAAACAGTGGTGTAGAGACCAAGCGATCTTGGAGGGGACAATCACTTGGAATAAGCTTAAGGAATTGTGTGAGGGAGGCATCTGCCACCTGCCTACCGCACACAAAAGATGAATGAATTCCATGACTTGAAGCAGCCAGGATTATCCCTTGAAGCATGTTATTCAAAGTTTATTTCACTCCTAAAGTATGCACCCCCAATGGATATGACACAACAGGTGTCAAAATTCTGTGTTAGGTTAAATCCATCCATAAACACTCGATTGGAATCAATGCGCCCAATAGACTTGCAAGACGCATTATTCCGAGCGAATCCAATCGTCCAAGAACTTAAATCAGGCAACTATGATAAAGATGACTCCTGAGATTAAGATAAGAGGTGCGACAAGTACGGAGAGATAGGACACATCCATAAGAGATGCCCCAACCACCGATGTTTCCACTGCAATGAACTAGGACACATCCAAACGGATTGTCCTGAGTTGGACCCTGAGAATCAGGAACGTGCGGTCAAACGAAGGCGTCTAAACTCTACTTTTGGCTCATATTATGAACCATATGATGATGAAGGCCTGGAGCCTGTTGTAATTAGATATCCTAGGAAGATCTTCTTGAGGTAATAAGTCTTGTACTTGGAATAAATCCTATTGAATCCTATGAGTTGTGACAAGTTGTTATTTTAAGTTGAGAATTTGAGTAATCAAAGTAGCGTAGTGGAAGCGTAATGGGCCCTAACCCACAGGCTATAAGCCCCAATTGTGCTTGTCTTCCCCAGTTTCTCTCGAGATGAGAACATCTCGATTTCTCTAAGGGGGAGAGGATGTAATGTCTCCTCCCCTCCCCTGTAGCCCCGTACTAACTCCTCCATAGGAACCCCCACCTCCCCTTTAATTTTTTTTAATTTTTTAAAATCTCTCCCTCTCTCTGCCCTTGCCATGTGCATGGCGGAGAGAGAGAGAGAGAGAGAGAGAGAGGGAGTGAAGTTAATGATAGGGGGGGGGGCATGCAGCCACCCCAAGTGGCAGTGGCATCGCCTTGCCACCTCCCCCTCCACTTATAAAGCTTCCCCCCCTCTCTCGTCGAGAGACACTGAGCACCCCCTGGTTGCGCAGAAGCTTTGCCCTCCTCTTCGTCGGCAGCAGCAGCACCAGCAGCGCCCCTCATGGGCCTGGAGAAGCATCTCCCCCTCCTCCCTCGATGACAGGCAGTGGCCCCCCCTCTCCGTCGGGCTGAGAATCCCCCACCCCCTCCCCTAGGGCATGACGTCAGCACCCCCTCCCCATTTGTTCGAGAGTTGCGCCCCTCCCTCGTAGCAGTGTGAAGAGAGAGAGAGGAAGAGGGGGAGAGAGAAGGAGAAGAGGGAGAAGAGGAGGGGGAAGAGAAGTAGAAGAAGAAGGAGAAGAGGAGGGAGGAGAGGAGAGAAGAAGTGAAGAAAGGAGAGGGAGAGAAGAAGAGAAGGAGAGAGAAGAGAAAGAGGAGAGGGAGAGAAGAAGGAAAGGAGAGAGAGAAGGGGGAAGGAGAAAAAGAAGAGAAGAAGTAGAAGAAGAAGAGGAGAGGGAGAGAAGGAGAGGAAGAAGAGAGAGGGAGTAGAGGAAGAGAAGAAGAGAAAAGAAGAAGAAGAGAAGTAGTGAGAGAGAAGGAGAAGAAGAAGAGAAGGAGAAGAAGAGAGAAAGAAGTAGAAGAGGAAGAGGAGAGAGAGAGAAAAGAAGGAGAAGAGAAAGAGAGAGAAAGAAAGAAAGGGAGTGAGAGTTGGTGTGTAGCCTCGAGGAGTCGTGTTCGTGAAGCTAGCCTTTTGGCGAAGGATCCCCATCTAACAACCCTTCCTACCCAAGCCTTCGTCCTGAAATCCGTCAAGGTTCGGACTGTCCAATCTCAGCGGGGCAAATGGCTCCCAAGAAGAAAGTCGCGGGAAGCGTAGATGCCAAAGCTACCGTTGGTACCAGTAATGCGGGAGATGCAAGCGAAGCGACCAATGTGATGAATGCCCCTACGATCACAAATCAAACCCATGTTCTTTAAGCTTTGTAATTAATTACGTTTTATTGCTCGTGAAAGAAATGAAGGGGTTAGCTACTTGCATGGAACACAGACGAGTCTTAGGAGCTAGGTTGCATACGCGAAATGATAGAGTATGGAATTTGCATAAGTTTATATGCATGAAATGATAGCTTTTACACACATAAAATGATAAGGTTTTCGCATAATGTCACATAAAATAATAGCTTTTAACCCAGTTCAATGCATGAATAGTCATTTAGAATTCATGTTTTGCAATCATGATTAAAAAAAACACATGAAATGTTAGTTTCCGTTCGTAAGATACATTTGTACCATAGGAAAGAAACCTAGACTTTCATATACTCTCTTATCAAAATAATGCAATAGCATCCTAAGATTGCAAACCAGTTTTTCATGCACAAGGATGATAGAGTACATTAAAGTAACAGTTAGATCACGCACATGTCGATATATGTTAACTTGTACACTCAATGGGATTGCACGATAAACATTGATAGAACAGTAGCTCTAAGAGAAATTCCGTTTAGAGATCCTTGTTTGAACTCTAGCCGATAGATGAAGATTGGATAACCTATGGCTAATTAGGTTGGAATCTTGTTAATGTACTCTTGGTGATGTGCCAGCAATATGGGTTAGCACTTGGTGACCTGTGATATTAGATAGCTACTCTAGGAATTGGGTTGATCTTCTACCCTAAATAGGTAGCCAAGATTAATGAAGGTCAAGATGAAATCACTTAGATCATTTAAAGGATCTAGAAGGGATATGATAAATTGTCATTGCGAAGTCGTAGTCCAAGGGGGAGAGCAAACTTTATGATAGTTGATTTATGCTAAGCATGTTGCTGGAACTGTTGAAATGGTTTTAACGAAGGCCGATCTTGTTAAATACGGATTGTTGACCCAAGTTATGCTTGGTTTTTTGAAAAGGTTGTAAAAGTGTTTTGATACATCCAAGTTAAATTCTGGTTGTGCATGCAATGGGATCGTGATGCCTTGAAGGAAGAGGTTGTGCATTCAACTGTTTGTTGATGTGGTTTTGGATGCTAATCCAAGTTGTTTGTGATTGATGATTTCAATGGCTGGGTCTGTGGATGACTGATTGCCATGGGAACAAAAGGGATGTTTTCCCTAGTAAATGTTACTAAGCTGGTTGCTTCAACTGTGGTTGATTTCCTAAAGGGTTAATTAAGGAAGGATGGCGCTAGCTACCCTCTGCGAACCACCAAACCTTAACCAAGGGGATTATGAATCCGCACTGGGAATGTGGATCGAACCCGCCGCGAGAGGTCTCTTCATGGAAATTTCTTGGCGTAGGAGGAGGCTTGGGTGCTAGTGGGGGCTCTGGCCGTAAATACCAATGCCTCCGAGGCCTCTACAAGTGTTCTATGTGATTCGAGATGGGATCTTGAGGCCTTGATACTAATTACAAGGCGGAATCTTGGTAGGATAAACCTTCGGGTTTTGTTGCCGGGAGACGGAATGATTTTTCTGCGGAGGCAGAAAGGATCACTTAATACTCCTGTATGGGCGGGAGACAAACATTAATCTGAAGATAAGTTAAGGAAGTGTTTGATCTTGTTTTATCTTGTCTTCGTGTCTGTGCCCTAAATTACATAAAGGAACCTATGACTAACGGGTTAATTAAGGAAGCTGCTTTTATGTATCAAACATAACGTGGTAGGTAATTAGATAACTAAAACAACCCCTGAGGGGAAGCGTGGTGGATGTGACCAATGGATCTATCCTACGCAAGGTGGTCTCGGTTAGCCGAGAGCTTTCCTCAAAGGAAATGTTAATGAGAAATGTTAGGAAAAAGTCAATCTATGACCTTAGACAATGTTGGCTAGGAACCCGGACTTCAGGTCGATCTTAGTGGGAACGGTCAGATAAGTTCCATTACGGACTCGAGAGCCCCTAGTTGGCAAACCCCGTGTCATTCCTTGGGAGTGCCGGGCGGCGTCTTCTAGATATATCTCTCGATGGACTGCTAAAACGTATCCTGTGATTTGACGAGCGGACACGTTACAGTTGGTATCAGAGCCAAAACTTCTTAATGATACATGATTGATTAGTGTTCGGTTCATGGATATATCCTAAACAAAAATAACCTAAGTGGTATGGCTTGATTGTCACGCACCTTCTGCACCCACGAATGCTGACATGTAAGAAAAGAAGTTTCTTCTCAAGCAAATTAAGCCACCCAAGAATGATAGCTAGGGAAGGACTGTTCAAGCTGATGTCGAGATCTGGATTGAGTCCATGGAGGACTATTTTGAGGCAGTAGGAACTGCACATGCTTACCAAGCATGCTCGCCAAACTTAAGCTTACAAGCGAAGCGAGACTTTGGTGGAAATGGTGGTGTAGAGACCAAGCGATCTCGGAGGGGACAGTCACTTGGAATAAGCTTAAGGAAGTTGTGCGAGGGAGGCATCTGCCACCTACCTACCGCACACAAAAGATGAATGAATTCCATGACTTGAAGCAGCCAGGATTATCCCTTGAAGCATGTTATTCAAAGTTCATTTCACTCCTAAAGTATGCACGCCTAATGGATATGACACAACAGGTGTCAAAATTCTGTGTTGGGTTAAATCCATCCATAAACACTCGATTGGAATCAATGTGCCCAATAGACTTGCAAGACGCATTATTCCGAGCGAATCCAATCGTCCAAGGACTTAAATCAAGCAACTATGATAAAGATGACTCCTGAGATTAAGATAAGAGGTGCCACAAGTGCGGAGAGATAGGGCACATCCATAAGAGATGCCCCAACTGCCGATGTTTCCATTGTAATGAACTAGGACACATCCAAACAGATTGTCCTGAGTTGGACCCTGAGAATTAGGAACGTGCAGTCAAACGAAGCCGTCTAAACTCTACTTTTGGCTCATATTATGAACCATATGATGATGAAGGCCTGGAGCTTGTTGTAATCTTTGAGGATGATTAGATATCCTAGGAAGATCTTCTTGAGGTAATAAGTCTTATACTTGGAATAAATCCTATTGAATCCTATGAGTTGTGACAAGTTGTTATTTTAAGTTGAGGATTTGAGTAATCAAAGTAGCGTAGCGGAAGTGTGATGGGCCCTAACCCACAGGCTATAAGCCCCAATTGTGCTTGTCTTCCCCAGTTTCTCTGGAGATGAGGACATCTCGATTCCTCTAAGGGGGAGAGGATGTAATGTCTCCTTCCCTCCCCCGTAACCCCGTACTAACCCCTCCATAGGAACCCCCATCTCCCCTTTAATTTTTTAAAAATGTTTAAATCTCTCCCTCTCTCTCCCCTTGCCGTGTGCATGATAGGGAGAGAGAGAGAGAGAGAGAGAGAGAGAGAGAGAGAGAGAGGAAGTGAAGTTAATGATAAGGGGAGGGGGCATGCAGCCCCCCCAGGTGGCGGGTGGCACTGCCTTGCCACCTCCCCCTCCACTTATAAAGCTTCCCTCCCCTCCCTCGTCGAGCGATGCTGAGCACCCCCTGGTTCTGCAGAAGCTTCGCCCTCGTCTCCATCGGCAATAGTAGCAGTAGTGCCCCTCGTGGGCCTGGAGAAGCGTCTCTCCCTCCTCCCTCGATGACACACAGTGGCCCCCCCTCTCCGTCGGACTGAGAATCCCCCATCCCCTCCCCTGGGGCATGACGTCACCCCCCCCCCCCCCCCCCAATTCGTTTGAGAGTTTCGCCCCTCCCCCGTGAACTGTTTGAAGAGAGGGAGAGGAAGAGGGAGAGAGAGAAGGAGAAGAGGGGGAAGAGGAGAGGGAAGAGAAGGAGAAGAAGAAGGAGAAGAGGAGGGAGGAGGGAGGAGAGAAGGAGAGAAGAAATGAAGGAAGGAGAGGGAGAGAAGAAGAGAAGGAGAGAGAGAAGAGAAAGAAGAGAGGGAGAGAAGAAGGGAAGGAGAGAGAGAAGGGGGAAGGAGAAGAAGAGGAAAAGAAGACGAAGAGAAGAAGTAGAAGAAGAAGAGAAGAAGGAGAGAAGAAGAGAAGGAGAGGAAGAAGAGAGAGGGAGTAGAGGAAGAGAAGAAGAGAAAAGAAGAAGAAGAGAAGCAGTGAGAGAGAAGGAGAAGAAGAGAGAAAGAAGGTGAAGAGGAAGAGGAGAGAGAGAGAGAAAAGGAGAAGAGAGAGAGAGAGAGAGAGAGAGAGAGAGAGAGAGAGAGAGAGAGAGTTGGTGTGTAGCCTCGAGGAGTCGCGTTCGTGAAGCCAGCCTTTTGGCGAAGGACTCCTATCTAATGACTCTTCCTACCCAAGCCTATCGTCCTGAAATCCGTCAAGGTCCGCACTATCCAATCTCCGCGGGGTAAATGGTTCCCAAGAAGAAAGTCGTGGGAAGCGTAGATGCTAAAGCTATCGTTGGTACCAGTAATGCGGGAGGGGCAAGCAGAGCGACCAATGTGACGAATGCGCCTACGATCACAAATCAAACCTTGGTTCTTTAAGCTTTGTTATTAATTACGTTTTATTGCTCGTTAAAAAAATGAAGGGGTTAGCTACGTGCATGGAATACAGACGAGTCTTAGGCTCTAGGTCGCATGCGTGAAATGATAGAGTATGGAGTTCGTATAAGTTTATATGCATGAAATGATAGCTTTTACACACATAAAATGCTAAGGTTTTTACATTATTTCACATAAAATAATAGCTTTTAACCCAGTTCAGTGCATGAATAGTTATTTAGAATTCATGTTTTGCAATCATGATTAAAAGAAACACATGAAATGTTAGTTTCCGTTCGTAAGATACATTTGCACCATAAGAAATAAACCTAGACTTTCATATACTCCCTTATCAAAATAATGCAATAGCATCCTAAGATTGCAAACCAGTTTTTCATGCGCAAGGATGATAGAGTACATTAAAGTAACAGTTAGATCATGCACATGTCGATATATGTTAACTTGTACACTCAATGGGATTGCACGATAAACATTGATAGAACAGTAGCTCTAAGAGAAATTCCGTTTAGAGATCCTTGTCTGAACTCTAGTTGATAGATGAAGATTGGATAACCTATGGCTAATTAGGTTGGAATCTTGTTAATGTACTCTTGGTGATGTGCCAGCAATATGGGTTAGCACTTGGTGACCTGTGATATTAGATAGCTACTCTAGGAATTGGGTTGATCTTCTACCCTAAATACGTAGCCAGGATTAATGAAGGTCAAGATGAAATCACTTAGATCATTTAAAGGATCTAGAAGGGATATGATAAATTGTCATTGCGAAGCCCTAGTCCAAGGGGGAGAGCAAACTTTATGATAGTTGATTTATGCTAAGCATGTTGCTGGAACTGTTGAAATGGTTTTAACGAAGGCCGATCTTGTTAAATACGGATTGTTGACCCACGTTATGCTTGGTTTTTTGAAAAGGTTGTAAAAGTGTTTTGATACATCCAAGTTAAATTTTGGTTGTGCATGCAATGGGATTGTGATGCCTTGAAGGAAGAGGTTGTGGATTTAACTGTTTGTTGATGTGGTTTTGGATGCTAATCCAAGTTGTTTGTGATTGATGATTTCATGGTCGGGTCTGTGATGGATTGATTGCCATGGGAACAAAAGGGATGTTTTCCCTAGTAAATGTTACTAAGCTGGTTGCTTTAGCTATGGTTGATTCCCTAAAGGGTTAATTAAGGAAGGATAGCGCTAGCTACCCCCCGCGAACTGCCAAACCCTAACTAAGGGGGTTATGAATTTACGCCGAGAATGTGGACCGAACCCGCCGCGAGAGGTCTCTTTGTGGAAATTACTTGGCGTAGGAGGAGGCTTGGGTGCCAGTGGGGGCTCTGGCCCGTAAATCCCAATGCCTCCGAGCCCTGCACAAGTGTTCTACGTGACTCGAGATGGGATCTCGGCCTTGATACTAGTTACAAGGCAGAATCTTGGTAGGATAAGCCTTCGGGTTTTGTTGCTGAGAGACGGAAGAAACACTTAATTCTCCTGTATGGGCGAGAGACAAACATTAATATGAAGATAAGTTAAGGAAGTGTTTGATCTTGTTTTATCTTGTCTTTGTGTCTATGCCCTAAATTACGTAAAGAAACCTGTGACTAACGGGTTAATTAAGGAAGCTGCTTTTATGTGTCAAACATAACGTGATAGGTAATTAGATAACTAAAACAACCCTCGAGGGAAAGCATTGTGGATGTGACCAATGGGTCTATCCTACGGAAGGGTGGTCTTGGTTAACTGAGAGCTTTCCTCAAAGGAAATGTTAACGAGAAATGTTAGGAAAAATTTGGTCTATGACCTTAGACAATGTTGGCTAGGAACCGGACTTTAGGTCGATCCTAGTGGGAACGGCTGGATAAATTCCGTTGCGGGGTAGACTTGAGAGCCCCTAGTTGGCAAACCCCGTGTCATTTCTTGGGAGTGTCGAGCGGCGCCTTCTAGATATATCTCTCGATAGATTACTAAGATGTGTGTCGTGATTTGAGGAGCGAGCACATTACACTCAATCTCTTATTACCTTATCCTTGTTGACATCTATCTTATCATGATTTCCTTGCAACCCCAAACTCTCTAGCATGCAACTTACACTATTGTTTCACTAGTAAATCTAGTAATAGTCCATTATCACAACAACATCTCAGAGATAGCCTCTATTAGTGTAATTCCACACTTAAGCATCTAATCAAGATCTATATAACTTGGCATTGGGAGTACAATATCTCTTGCCACTTTTGCGGATTATGGGAGCTACTGAGATAATTGAAGATCTAGTGTGAGAAGTGAACAAATAAACGAAATCATTAAAGCAAGACATGGTAAATAGCACCGAAAAGGAGCATTTTGGGTTCAGAACATGCAATCAAGATGGTATCAATCCCCCCTAACGTTACACAAGCTTTCCAAGTGCATAAGAATCTTATATGTTAGAGTATAAAATAGAATTGGATGTGTGCAATAGGAAAACACATTGGTGCCTTGAAATATTGAAGTGAGGAATTGAAAAGGGTTGAATTTACATAGAGGTGGTCTCTAAATAGAAAGGCATCATCAATTGGGTCTAAATGATTAATTACAATAAATAAAAGTAAGCAATATGCTTTCTTTAAAGGCTCATGATAAGGAATTGAGCTTATTGGAACTAAGACTAGAGTTTATGTGGAAGCTCTTTTCTCAATTGCCAAGACCCACAAATTACTTATTGCTTCAAGTATTTCAAGCCAAGTGCAATGGCTTTCTCTCACATAGTTGTGCGCACTCTCACACCTACAAGTGTAGTAAGCTTACCATTATACTTGATCGAGTTGCCTTATCCCTTGAGCACTCCGGTAGCTCCACAATCCAAGGTGTAAGCCCAAGCAAGCTTGATTCTCAAGCTTCAAGCTCCATTGTTGCGTTTGAGATAAAAGAAGATAAGAGAAGAGAAGGAGAGAAGATTGAGAGCTTCTTCACGACGGTCTCTCACCCTCACACACTCACTCCCTCACTCTTGCTCTCTCAAGCACAATAACAAAAAGAAGAGAGCTAGTTTTAGCCAAATAGGAATCAACTTTTTCATTCCATTTTTGTCTTTTATACAAGCCCTAATCCCATTTAGGCATCCATCTCCTTTTTTACATGATTGGTCATTTTAACCTAGGTCCTTTTTTTCTATTTCCTTCCTATTTACATTATGACTTCAACCATGCTCATTTACATCTACAAATTGCACAAGAGGGAGCTTAGCGCTCTCTTATAAGAATTTAGGGCGTGTCTTTGCATTTAAAATTCATATTTTCTCTTTTGCACTTGCCTTAGAACTTTTAAGGTTGTCCTTGCGCTTTTGGCATTTTTTCCTTCTATTTTTTCTCTATTAGGCCATCTTTTTTTACTTTGCCTTCCATCTTTTTAATTTTATTTACACTGGGGTTAACATTATCCCCCTCCTAGTCGGGTGCTGCTTCCATGTTACTTATTGGCACTGGTTAGTGAGGGCTTAGATAGTCAAATGGTTGCCATGTGGGTCGATGATGGAGCTTCATGGAGATCGCGTTGAGATTGGACATAGAGAAGAAGCATTACAAAATGGATGTGAGGTTGTAGAGGCCGAGAGTAGATTGAGTGGGTGATGAAGCTCTCCGAAGTCGATGGTCGATCATGGCTTGTCGATTGTACCTGAAAAGGGAAAGGGAGTGCACTACCTGGAGGTGTGCCTACCTCACTATGTAGTGCGAGGTATCCATGCTAGTAAAGTTGGGAGTTGGGTTAAACCTTAGGGAAGCCTATGGTATTGTCCCAAACTTGAGAACCCAGTTTGTGTACAAGGGAGATGCTGTGGGTGCGACTTAGGACGACACGCCTAGGTATATCCTGCCTTTGATGTGTTCCAAGTGTGAAGTGGGGGGACAATGAGGGCTAGGGGGTTAGGTGTACGGAGCTAGACGACCGAGGCTACTGGATGCACCTAACTTGAGAACCCTTAGGTGTGGTATTTGTGGCACTCTAATATTACATAGAAAGTTCTTTCTTCATTCCTTTTTGCTTTGTGTGGGTCTTTTCTTTCTTTTCTCGTTTCTTTGTCTTTTCCTTTTTTTTTGGAGATACATTGGGAGGAAGCACACTAGACATCATCTTGGTACTCTTTAGTAGTCACATTTCGAGGGGGCCTAAGAGATTTGCTAAATGCATGGCTTTTCATGTAGCCCTTTTGACTAATTCTTACATTGAGAGGGATAGTAGATAGGAAACGGTGATTACACTTTGAGAACCTGATGTCACTCATGTCTTCCAAAAGTATCATGCAAAAAGCTAGCAAGAAAGCAGCCCTTAACATCAGGTGGGTCATTGCATAGTTGTCTATCCCTGCATTGATATCAAAATAGAGGGGTGGCATACGATCTTCTTGGGCTACATGTTTTTGTTTTAGTAGGATTCGCAAGAGGCAGAGGTAATTACAAGAGGTAAGGAAAGTGGGGTTCGGGCATGTCATGAACTCGTCCAAGAAGTGAGTGATGGAGGGCCGAAGGTCTTATGCCCTAAAGGTAAGCTATTCTTCAAGAGTGGTGGCATTGACATTGTAGATCAAAGGGAAGTCATACTTGCCATGCTTTTCTCGGTCAAAATCCACACTGTGGTGCCTTAGGTAAGCCATGTAGTTGGGGTCATTCCTTTCATATAGTAGCATGTTGCAAAAAGCCATCCATGCCTCAAACTTATTATCCCAAATCTTTCAGTGCCATTTAGGTTGGGATTCATAGCCTTTGACTTTTCTTAGCTCTTCCATGACCTTATACTCTCAGTACTTTGTAGTCTCTCTTCTCCATAATGTGGGATTTTTAACCCTCTCGTCTAGCTACAGCTTCCCTAGCCTCTTCTTTCGCAACTTGGATGACTCTTTCAACTACTTGTGGGGGTAGCACTCGATTCATGGTAGAAGGGTAGAAGAATTCGAATTCAAATGGCCTACACCCATTCTTCCACTACTCCCAATGGTTCAATTCCATTGCCCAGTTGATAAGCAATTGTTCCTCAATTTGCAACATCTAGAGGTCGGCGGGCACTTCTTGTGGCCTGTCATTAAACTTCCTCCTCGTGAATTCAGTAAACTCCTTGATTTCCTTTTGACCTTGATCATTATTTTTGTAGTGGTAGGATCTTCTTCTTCTTGGTCTTCTGCTTCTGTTGATGGAGGTGGGGGCGGCCTCTGTTCATCGAGTTGTGCCTTGATGGTCGCCTCTTGGGCTTGTTGACCATCCCTAAAGCTCTTTCCACTATTTCAGGGCTCAACTTCACTTCTACTTTGTGAGTCCTTGGCTCACTGTGCACCAACTACCTTTCAATGCCTTAGGTGGTGTGCCATCTTCAAAGACATGCTTAGGCGAGAATTGAAGGTGTTTGTTGAGGATATATCACTCCAATTGAAGGGGAAACCTAGATAAACTTCATGTAGTCTTTGAGTGGTGTAGGTTGTATAATCTCTCCTTAAACCCCTTGAAGTGCCAGTTCTGGGTAAAACACCTAGTAGGCAGTGCAAGAGAGATGGGATGAAAAGGAAGCATGGATGGAATACCTGCTAGAGCTAGAATGCCTTTTTGAGACCCCTGACTCCTAGCTATCCATGTGCTAATCTACGAAAAGGAAAGATGCAAGAGAGTTGGTTTGAAAAACATGTCAAACAACATGACTTTGAGCAAGGTGACCTACTGCTATTGTCCTCTGTGAAGGGCCATAGGTAGAAGATGAAGTTTAGAGGATTGGGGCCTTTCAAAGTCCACAACATTAGTCAAACTAGCAATGTAGAGCTCGAGGTCCTACAGGGAGAGGGCATAGGCTTCTTCAATGGCAGTTGCCTCAAGAAGTAATGCCCTCCAACGCATCCACTACACGAGTCTCTAATGCTAGAACCCCCTATGAATGTAAGAGTAGCCACCATCATCGAGATAGAGGATGAGGATAAGAAACTAGTAGAAACTGCCTACGTGCGCATATCAATGATTTCCTAGAAGACACACGCCTTTGACACACTTATGGATGAGGGAGCTAACTTTAATATCCTTACACACGATCATTGGACCCTCATTGGTCAGCCCCAACTACAACCTATGAATGCTAAACTCAACTTGTTTGGGGAAAAGTTCTACTCATTGCTGGGAAAGTGCAGAATAGTGGTCTTTATTGAGACTCAAAGCCTACCTATTATCTTCTATGTATTGCCTAACACTAAGGCCACCGGTAAGAATTTGCTACTAGGACGTGCATTGAAACAAGCACACTACAATGTCGACTATGACTCACCGTGCATTCACCTCGCCATCATTGGCAATGTTCAGATAGTGATGGCTTTCATCAAAGGCACCGCAACTCCATCGAAGCTTGTAGGGCCACCGGTAGAGGAACCTAGTGCAAGGTCTAAGGAGGGGGGGTCATGACTTGTCCCACCTTGCCAAGACAAACCGCCCGCAACCCAAAGGACACATCCAAGACCACTGAGCAACAACTCAAATGGATGCCCAAACAACAACCGCAACTGCCTAGAAGCCGAACTGCATGAACCCATAACCATAGAACCTCATGCCCTTGGCCTAGTGGACAAAGATGGCGATACTGAAACATACAAACGATCAAGCCATGATGGGGTGCCCAAAGACCTATTACACGCTCAAGACTACTATGAAGGCAACAACTGGATTTGGTTACCCAAGACTATAAGCGGCACACATGTCCCTCAATCTAGGCCCTCCATCTCCACAAAATGAACCAATTGACTCAAAAAGCACCAAATCTATAGAACCTCAATGAGTCTATTGACCAAAACCACAACTAGCTGCCCCTAGACCAACTCAACCTAACACTCCTAGTGTTCCAACTGCTCCACAAGTAGAAAGCAACACATCACCTGAGCCCCAAGACCAACCCATTATCACACAAGTGGTTGCTAAACACCCCATTGACCAATCCACAAAAGCAAGCATCAATTTCTAAGTCATCTAGTCCCAAACCCCAACCTCCCATAGGCCTCAAACCCTTCTATGAGCATAGATCTATCCTTCCCTTGGCCTAGGACAATCTAGCCACGTATACGGGGGATGACTTAGTCACATGCATTAGACAATTGGATGCCATCTTCACATCGCTAGCTAAGAGCTATGAAGGATTGGACTTAGGCCTCCTAGACAAGCCGTTAGTAGTAGATGTACTCTCCTTTGGTATACACTTGGGAAGAATTCGAATTCATGTTTGTCAAGATTCCCATGGTAGTTGAGGAATTGATCGCCAATGAGATCTCTCATGAGCAAGCTCGCAAACAATGGGTGATCACATCCTATAGCATGGGCAAAGTCTCTGCAACAAGCCAGGAGCCAGAAGAGCTAAAAAATCTAGCAAGCTCTAACTCTTATTTTTTGCGTAAATGGTACATTCCTCATCTCCAATGGGAATATGAGGTTGCCAAATTATGACCAATGCCAAGCACAGATGGGCAATTAAAACCTTTGAGTAGTACAATCTAACATGTGTGGCTCCTACCTCGTTCAAGTGTTGGCCATTGGTCTCGCAATCGACCATTAGAGGAACATGTCATGACCCACCCCCATAACAGAGAACTACACATTGCTAGCAACAGGATGAACTCAGATGACTTCCTCTCTGATGTCTTGACCTATATTACACATGTAGGCATTAGATCTCATGACATGGACCGTCACGCCCACTTGGAGTATAACCCAAACTTCTACGATTGGTTGATGACGAAGTAAAGCATAGCGAGCATGTGCCTAATGCCCTTCACCCTTCATCCTCCAATCCTAAGAATGATTTTCATCACTCCCGGGGGTAAGGAGGTAAGGTGAAAAAGAAGACACAACTTGAACCTTAAACCGATTTTGAAAAGCGAAAAGGACAGATGAAAGTCAATTTGTACTTAAGAAAATTTTTCATGAAATTCATGGTTGGACTATGTGGACTGCTTGAAGTAAAATTTTTTAATATGTACTTGAGTACTTCATCTTTCCACAGTATATATTCATAATCCCCTTTCCATAGTATATATTCATGATCCCCTTATCTTTTTGCAAAAGTCCCTTTAGGTGAACTTATAGTGAGTTGTTGCATCATGATAGGAACTCGAGATGGCAGGGGCACGACAAAGGTAGCAAGCTTCCATTCACAAAAAAAGAGCAAACCAAATACGGCCTAATGACCAAAAAAGTCCTTTAATAAGCTTTTCAGAAGCATCTAGATGTTAGAATACATGATGGCAATGAAATAGCAAGTGGTAAAACAAATTGTTAACTAGTGTAATCTTGGTAAGTATATGGCGAAGGTTGGCCAAGCCGTTGACTATAGTAAGTGCGCAGAGTTCCTATAAAATTTTGATGCTAATAGGAACCATGGCAACGTCTAGGTGTAGGTACACCCCAACGATAGGCATAAGATAGCGTTTGCAAAATGAAATGGGGCGTGTTTGCCTACATAGTCCCCTAGTGGTTACAACTATGAGGCCGATTGTGTTTTAAAGAATGGTGTGGTATTTGGTTGAACTAATCCATATTGCTCATAGTTTATCACTCCTAGGTAGATCGCATTCCATTCTGAGGAAGACTCCTCTTTCAATCCTAAAGAAATTGGACTTCAGTGACTTGGAGTCTACTCATATCTGTTCTGTCACTCAGCCGTCCATGTCATACTCTATTGTCTCGGCCTCTTCCTCACTTTCCTTATTTTGGAGAGTAGAAGTCTTCATACTCATCATCCAAATCGTTACCTTCTGACCACTCATTGTCTCCTAGGTTTTTGTTCTTAGGCCTCTTCTCATCCATGATCAGTGCCCAATTGTACGTTAGGTTCAAGTTGTGCACTTTGGTCCACTGCCATTTCAGCTTGTGATGACACCCAAAGAAGCATAAAAACAAGGCACAAAAATGTCCATGCACATATCACAATTTCATCTTTTGTAAAGGGGATAACATTTACATTGTTTCAAAATCACTAAAATACACACTTACATGAGGGGGGCCACATCCACATCCACATCCATCATAAATAAATGATATACACAAAAGTGTTATGTGCATGCATTTGTGAAGGGTACACTACAAGATATAGACCTTATACCGACGTTTAAAGCGACGAAAATACAAACAACAAAATTTGCCCCCGTCGTCGCAAAAAGCATCGTTATTGACGACGCCATAGAAACGTCGCAATATGCGTCGCTATATGCATCACATATAGCGACGCATATAGCGACGCTACCAGTAAATTTGCGACGCTCATAGCGAGGCCAATAGTGACACGAGCAGTAAATTTGCGACGCAAATAGCGACGGTAACAGGGAAAAAAAAAATTTGTGGCAGGGCAGCAAGCTGCCCTGCCACATATAGCACTGTGTGCTGTATGAGAGCCATACAAAATAGTTTCTGCACTACTGCATACAAAGCGCTTGCAAACAAAAAGAATGTATACTGAAATCATAAAACTGATACACGAAATAAATACATGATCGCATAAAATGCGATTGGTACAATCATGAAAGGATATCACTAATACCTAGAAAATGTCTACATAGATCAGGCGACTAAAAACTAAAGGTGTGTGAGCTCCAAGGATCCAAGGGCGAGCTACAAATCCTCATCCCCCGAAAGCTCGTCCCGCCGCAAAGGAGCATCGAACGGATTCTGCAAAAAAAGAAACAACATATCAATCCACCATACAATAATGCATTCAAATATCTCATGGTAACTACAGATAAGAAAGATGAGTGACTTACAGGGCCGCCGCGTCTATATAATCGGTCAATCAATGCATTGAGACCGTGCCTCTCTACATATCGAGTCTCAAGGCCTTGCGAATCGTGATTTGTAATGGAGTGCTGCAAAGAAAACAAAATGCTAACTGTTAGAAACATAATTGTTAGTACAAAGAATATTTTAAAAAAACAAATAAGCAAAACAAAAGAGAAACTTACAAACTCCTCCAAATATGTCATGTGGCCGCCACTCCCAAGATGATGCACCACTCCGGCCTCGAGTCGTGCCCTCGTCGCCTCCCGCTGCTGACTCCAACGTCCTGGCGAATCTGTAGCCTCCTCCCTCAGTCGGCGCCGCCAGTTGTCTGTATCTAACCACTCGGGCTTTGCAGCCCCACTCTTGATTTCCTTGCGTGCATCGGATCGTCTATGTGACATGTATGCATGCATGCAATCCATCATCCAGCCTGTAGAGAATCTATCTACTGCGGCTGGCACCGAAAACTCCTCATGCAAGGATGCTACTATGTAGTCCTTGCTCCCCTCCGGTATGTTCTTCCAATGATCCAAGACATTGTGCCGAAAAACTTGTTGGCACAACTCCCTCATGTGAGCCATCACCCTCCTCCCCTCATCATTCATGATAACCACTCCTGACCTACTATCAACTAGGTATCCATAACCCCTAGGAGTCTGCCTAAGATGGGTCCTCTCCCATCTCCGTCCACGCTCCTGGGCATATCCAGGAGACCCCTGTACATCCGGTGTACCGACGGGGGTACCCTCTCTCGGAGTGCCACTCAAAGGGGTGCCAGCAAAGGGGGTGCCACCAAAAGGGGTGCCACCTACTGACGACTGCGCAAAAGCCGGAGTAATTGGAGTAGACGTCCCCACAGGTGTGACAAATCCTGGAGGTGACGCAGCTCCAACTGAACGACGAGACGGAGACACCACGTCCGTGTCTCCACAGCAGCACCCCCTGATCCTGATGCAGTCCCTCCCTCTGGCCCAAGTCGTGAGCGTCGAGATCGTCTGCTCGTAGCTGAAGCATCTAATCGCGTTGAAGCAGATCTAGCAGAGCACCCTGACGAAGAACAAGACAGCTCCTGGTCTGCCATCTCTCTGAATCTCGCGAGCTGATCTGGAGACATGCGTGCCATCATGTCTTAAAACTCCTCATCGCTCATCCCTTGACTCATCCTGAAAATATCACCTGCACAGATAAAAAATGGTGTTAGAATAATCAATTTAAACTATACAAAGCACAGTAATATAAATCATTTTTAAAAAATCCCTCTTAAAATGCATATTTTATGTACCTTTATGGAAGATCTAAACAACGAATTGAGTAATACAATTCTCCAAGAATGAAATATTCTATGGTCCCATGTTAATCTCTTGACACAACTCTGCATACACTGGAAGGTCGATAGACATATCACCACAAAAGAACGAGTCTGCCTCGTTCTCAAAAAATTCTTGGACTTCTGTATTTCCATCATTGTTAGCCGATGCAGGCTCCAAACTTGCGGTGGCCTCCACCCCTTGTAATATCGACCCCTCTATTTGCATATTTTCTTCATCTATGCCTGGAACATCGCTTTGATCATATACTCTTGCACTTCGAGGTATTGAAGGTATAACTTACCACCATCGAGGTTGTCGAGGGTTTGGATAGAAGATTACCTGTTCACAAACACGTACAAAGCGAGTTCAAACCATTGACATAAACCATGTCGTATTACAATTAGCAAGCAAATGACTCTTTGCACCTGTTTACAATGGGCCGGCAACACAAAGGTGTCGCGGAAATCCGTCCATTTTTTTTCGGAATCTATTTCGAGAAATCCAGATGGACCTCGTCAAACTATTGCTCCAGCTCCTCCAAGTACTACTTTGAACCACTGCACATCGAATAGTATCATGGAGAAGCTACGATAATCCACCGTAATAATACTTTGCAAGTTTCCAAAATACTCCATTTCATCCACAACCGTGTTCAGATCCGTTGCTCGTCGCTGGTTCTCTTGCTCAAACCTTGCCATGACACCACAGTCCATTGTGGAGCTCATTTTGTCAATACGCTCCACGCGAAAATGCCGTCCGCGCGACCACGCTGCACTATATATTTTGTACTGCACATTTGAAACACTCAAATTAGATGTAGCAAGCAAATTTAGATACGACACATTCTAAACCCCTCATCACCTTTGGACTACATCCCCTCGAGAACTCCCAGTTCTCCATTGAGACCTCTGTCCTTTCGCTGGATGCTGCAGTCAAGGCTCCATGCAACCATCGTGTTGACATAAACCGCGGCATCTCCTCCATACCTTTGGGATATCGAATCGGTCGGTGACGCGTACTGCGTCGGAATTTAGCTCGCGCTTCCTCTCGATCTTGCCTTGCAATCTGATACTTGGCGAGCCACGTCTCCATGGAGGCATGGTGCAACATACAAAAGCGATTCACCTTCTCTTCCATTGAGGCATCCATTCTTTTTTCTACCCCATTTTCAACCACCACATCTCCAGTCAGTCTATCATCATCCTTCAGCGTCCATAGCATTTCATTGTCTGGTTCCACCGTTGGTAGCCATTGTGAGATATGCACTAACGCCTCTGACACTAACCAACCTTCCGCCATGCTACCTTCTGGACGAGCTCGTTGTCGCACAAAGCCTTTCAGGGTTTTCATGAAGTGCTCCAGGAAGAACATCCATCGCGTATGGACAGGTTCAGCAATCTCCACTTCGTCCACAAGATGCATAAGAAGGTGAACTTGTATTGTGAGCATGCTAGTGGGCAGGTATTTCTCAAAGAGACAGACCGTCTCAACTGCTCCCCGCCTTGCGGATTCAATAGAGGACGTCTTAATCTCTTTTTGTGAGATCCATTGCACCAAAGTTGACAACTTGTAAATAGCCCCGCGAATTTCTAGAGTAAGGCATCCTGCGATCGCGATCGGTAGGACAAACTGCCACAAATGAGAAAGCATTATGAATAATGGCCACTTTTTAAATTGCAAAATGTCCATGCTAATTACAATCCATTCTGTTCACAAACCTGACATATCTTATGCCAATCATGGGATTTTAGCCCAGACAATTGGTCATCTTTAGAAAATGCGGACCTGAGAGAACGCATCATACCCGTCGGAGTGCGGATAGACTTGATTACTTGCTTCACAATGCACTCTTCTTTGGTAGACAAAACCCAGGGAGCGCGAGAAAGCTGCACTCCCCCTTTAGCACTCGACTGCGGCCAAAGCGCCTCCATCTTACCTACCTCCTTTAAATCCATTCGGGACCCTATAGTGTCTCTCTTTCCTGTGATGTGGTCCCATAGCAAGCTGCCCACATTCTTGAAAATATGCATGGGATTCAACAAGTGGTTGACCTGTAAGTGGGTCCAATATGGAAACTCGTAGAAAACTGAGAACCATCGCATTCCATTTGGATGTGATTCCGAGTTTACCATTTTCAGCTCATACCAGCTTGCAGCGTTCATACGTGCTGGAGGTCATCCAAGAAAACCTTCCATGAGTCTATGATCCTTCGGCAAGAAAGCGGCGTGTCCTTGATATACCATCTTCTTCATGGTTCGCGACCTTCGGGACTCTAACTGTGGCCCACACAATGGACATGCATGATAACCTGAGGTAACCAGACCTGTAAGGCGAGCCACGACCTAGTGAATACTTAATTGAATGAAATAAAATATAGATATTACCAGCGAGAATGGAGGTCTGCTCACCTGAGCACTCTCCCAATCCCAGAAAGTCATGCATCGTCCACATGAGAATGGCTCGAATGTTGGCTGACCGTCGACCATCGCGCCTGCTCATATCTTGCACAGTGACCCCCTTCTCCCACAAAATCTTAAGCTCATTGACTAATGGACGAAGATACACGTCCATATTTTTTACTTTGTAGCGGCCCGGGACGAGCAAGCTAAGGATGAGATGTCCTTTCTTCGTAGAAAGCCATGGAGGGATGTTGTAGTTGACAAGCACTATAGGCCACACACTGTAAGAAGTCGAGCGCAGACCGAATGGGTTTATACCATCCATAGCGAGACCGAGCCGAAGATTTCTTGGCTCTCGCGCAAAGCCTGGGAAGGTAGAGTCAATGTGGCTCCATGCACGTGAATCCGCTGATATTCATTGAACTCCATCCGTGGACCTATTCTGCAATGCCATGTTGTCAAGCTTGCCATGCCAGACGTGCGAAACATGTGGTTTATGCAGGGGATGAGTGAAAAGTGTCTGAGAACTTTTTGAGGGATGGTTTGCCCTTGCAAGTCCTGTCGATACCTGTGAGCACCACGCTTTGGACATGTCTCCATAGTCTCGTATTCATCTCGAAACAGTATGCAATCGTTGATACATGCATGGATGTTATTGTAGTCCATGCCAAGCTTTCGTAAAACATGTCGTGCATCATCACGAGACTCAGGCATGGTATTTGCAGGTGGTAATATATGATATTTCAATAACCTGAAAAAAATCATAAAACACCTTAAAAAAGCACAAATGTTTGCAATAATACTGAAAAAAAAAAATTCAATGAAGCCTATGTGCAAGGTACCTAAATAACTTAGTCACACTCGTATCACTCCAACCGTATTTTGCTTGCACACTTAAGAGTGCAAGCAATGTCTTCAACCGAGATACTCGGCACCCATCATATAATGGTATGGATGCTTTCTCTCTAAGCGGGTCAGATGTCTCAACATCCATGGGAATCAATGCATCGATCATTGCCTCCATCTCAGGCTCCAAGATTGTAGGTAGGTCGGGAAGGTTGTCTGTCTCCTCTGGCATTGATGGTATAGATGGGCCTTGCGAGTGGTGGATTGGCTTCTGTAATCCATCCATCACACGTCCACAAACTCTTCTAATTGGCCACAAAGGGTGCACTCCCCCTTGGGTCGAGACATCACCCCCCTGGATAGAAAATTTGCCAACAAGACCCAATCTTATTGTGTATGGTTTTCAATTAGCTTGCGAGTACAATGCTTGATTAATATTAACTTCAAATTACCATTTGCTAAAAATCCGCAATCGCCTGATCAATGATCTTAGATTGAAACTTGCCAAATCGTTGTACGTGTTTTATAGACAATCGGCGTTTTCGTTTAATTGCCAACTTGCATTGAGAGCAAGGATATGGGACACACTGATTAAGATATGTCTCACGGTCTTGAACAATAAGACCTTCGTTTTCCATCTTATCTACATTACAGCAAACGAGGCTTAAATGGATAGCTTTATGGAGATGTACGTCAAGTTGCAAGTTGACCATAAATCTTCCATTGTACGTCAAGTTACATAGTAGTTGAGAGATTTATGGAGATGTACGTCAAGTTGACCATAGCTTTATGGAGATGTATGTCAAGTTACATAGTAGTTGAGAGATTTTCCGATGTTATATCTTGGCCTTGTATCATGCTCAAGGATTTGTTTGTTCCGGTAAATAATTATTCGTTATTGTAAAAAATTGCACTACAGGGCTTTGAGTATAAGTAATCCATTTTGAGCATCATTGAGGATCTCTTAGTCTAATAATAAATCAGTCTCAACAAAAAGCATCTTAGAAATGTGGTTTTTTTATCCTAGGATCGCGTATTAAAATTAATGCCATCTATGAAATTTATCAACTATAGTAATAAAATTTATTTCAATTAATTCTACTCATAGTCATAAGACCTGAGAGAAAATATCCTATACTCAATTTAAGGGATTCTTCTTCTATAACAATACTTTTGGGTTCATTTTGATGAAGTACCGTAATGACCGTTAGCTAGGGTATCATTTTCTTTTAGTCCTTCCGTTGACTAGTTGGCATGATTTCTAATTTGTTATGCCTATAAAGTTAATATAAAAACAATGAATTATGCATATCACAATTAGATCCCCTACTTGGACATGATGAAGGACATGACCAATTTTAAGCCATCTTAAAGAGTCACCAATGTACGTGGCCCATGGCAAAGCACATTGCATACCATTATCGATAAGTCTATTATCTTAAATTTCCTTCCCCTCCCTCTCCCTCTTTTTCTCTCCCTCTCTCTCCCTCTCCCTCTCTTTCTCTCTTTCTCTCTTTCTCTCTCATTTCCTCTCCTAAACAAGCAAAAAAGAAAGTGATTCCCTCTCCCTCTCTTTCTCTTTCTCTCCCTCTCTCATTTCCTTCCCCTCCCTCTCCCTCTCCCTCTCTTTCTCTCCCTCTCTATCTCTCTTTCTCTCTCATTTCCTAAACAAGCATAAAAATAAAGTGATTTAAACATTAAACAAGCAAAAGGGAGAGGGAGAGAGAGACAATGCACTCTCCCTCTCTTTCTCTTTCTCTCCCTCTCTCATTTTCTTCCCCTCCCTCTCCCTCTCCCTCTCCCTCTATTTCTCTCTCTCTCTTTCTCTCTCATTTCCTCTCCTAAACAAGCAAAAAATAAAGTGATTTAAACATTAAACAAGCAAAAGGGAGAGGGAGAGAGAGAATGCACTCTTCCTCCCTCTCCCTCTCTTTCTCTTTCTCTCCCTCTCTCATTTCCTCCCCCTCCCCCTCCCTCTCCCTCTCCCTCTCTTTCTCTTTCTCTCTCTTCCTCTCCCTCTCCCTCTCCCTCTCCCTCTCCCTCTCCCTCTCTTACTCTCTCGTTTCCTCTCCTAAACAAGCAAAAAAGAAAGTGATTTAAACATTAAACAAGCAAAAGGGAGAGGGAGAGAGAGAATGCACTCTTCCTCCCTCTCCCTCTCTTTCTCTTTCTCTCCCTCTCTCTCCCTCTCCCTCTCTTTCTCTTTCATTTCCTCTCCTAAACAAGCAAAAGAGAGTGATTTAAACCTTGAACAAGCAAAAGAAAGAGAGAGGGAGACTCACCGATGAGATATGGCGAGCGTGGGGCGGCTTCTCTTTACGATGAAGGCTCCTCCTCTTCTTCGCGAACAACGGCGGCGGTGGCAAGTCTTCTTCCTCTCCTTCTCTCACGACGGTCGCTCTCTCCTTCGCTCTTGCTCTCAAAACTCACAATGGAGCAAACACGAAATGAAAACCGCGCTCGATTTCGATCACGTTTTTTCCCTGCGGTTCGTCGCTATTTGCGTCGCAAATAGCAATGCCAATAGTGACGCTGCTATTCGCCGTCGCTAATCGGTGTCGCTACTAGCTCAAATCCTTGTAGCGGTAGGAATACTCAAAATTAAAGGCCAAAGGTCTTATAATATCAAATGTATCAAAGTTTCAAAGAAATAATAAAAATACGAAGGGGTGTGCTTTTTGGGGAAGAGGTGGGGTGGAGTGCACGAGTGGTTATGTGCCTCTTTCCCTTCCCTCTCTTGTCCGATGGCACATTCTCTTTTTGGTGGTGCAAAAAGTTGTTCTCTCTCCTCTGTCTTTTGTGTAGAAATACCTCTTTTCCCTTTTGTTCTTGTATAATGGTTGAAGCTATGGATGAAGATGATGAAGATAATGAATTTGTTTATTATTAAGTGGAAAATTTATGGTTTCTTTTCAGTTTTGAGATTAATGGCTCAGCCATGTGCGTAGATTTTGCACGCTTCTACCTTGGTTTCATGTTCATTTTCTGCTGTGGGAGGGTTGCTGTCATTTTGGTGCGCAGCCGGGGAAAATTGCCATCAACAAGCACCAGAAGAGGCTAAAAATGAAGGAATTGGCATTGCCAAGAAGGGAAGAATTCAATGGATGTTTGTAAAGTTCCTTCTTCCACTGAAGAGTTGGAATTTCTCATAATTAAAGTCACTTTCCACAAGAAGTTCATCCCACAATGGCAGAAACACATCACCATCATGATGCATGCTCTATGTGGTGGACAGTTTCCTCTTCCTGTTGAAGCAACAGAAACTTGCATCTTGGTGGCAAACTATTTGGGCATAAACTAAAGAGCAGAAACAGAGAGAATGACCATCCATGGAAGATGTGGCATTCATTGAGAAGTTTCCAGATATCATTAAGTGGGAGATTGTGAAGAAGCTTCAGGAGTATTGGTCTGTAGAGGTTCACAAAGACAAGAAGAAAAAGAGTTGGAATTTGTTCGTGGATGCTCAACAGCAAGATACGTGGGATGCTTGGTGCACTGATAATCTTCTGTTTGTTCAATTAGCAACCCACTGGAAGTTGGTAGACAGAGTGTTCTTCACAACATACACTGTTGAAACCATCAAAAGCTGGCATTACTATGATGATGGCACCACCACAATGCTTAGACGTATGCATTTTGACACCTCCAGAACCGAATACCTTCCTCTGTGCAGTGGCATGAAAGCAGAATTCAGAGACGTTGAAAAGGAAGAAGTAGAAGAAATGTTGGCAAGACAGTCCTCCAGAGACTGAATCCTTCTGTTATCTCTCTGTGGAGCACTAACAACATAGTGGAGCCAACCCCCTGATGAATGACGCAATAAAGAGGCAAGCATTAGAACGAGTCCAGAGGTACGTGAGAAGAGAGAAAGTAAAAATCAAAGCTGAGAACGAGCTCACAGCAGAAGCCGCCTTTGACGCCCTTGAGGAACTCTTTACAGAAGTCCCAATGGCACATCAAGCCCTTCCTCCTCCTTCTGTTGGAGGTCCACTTCCAAGCCAAATCCGTCCTGGAAATATTAATGATAGGCCAGCAAATGTAGTCCCGTTGCCAGTTTTTAAGGGAGAGTACAATGAAGACCCCGATCTTCATGTAGCAGAGTTTATGGTAGCATGTGTGGCTAACAATGCAAGAACCCCTGAGCATTGGTTAGCAATATTTTCTGCCACTTTCAAGGGCGCGGCATTTCAGTGGTATGAGAGACAAGCAGTAGGAACTTTTGGCACATGGGATGACCTGAAGTTGGCCTTCCTCACTAAATTCAGGTGTGAAGGTTTTGAAGGGCGGATGCGAGAGGAATTTATGAACCTAAGTCAGTCCTCTGGAGAAAGAGTAGAAGCTTATGTCTCACGAATGGAATCCATCCTGAAGAGATGGACTAACCATAATCTAGATGATGGTATTCAGAAGGGGGTGTTTCTCAGAGGATTACAACCAGAAGTTCGTAAGTTTGTGGAGCTGTAAAGACCAGCCACACTGCAAGCTGCAACAGAAGGTGCAAGACTGTACGATGAAGTGGAAGCTAGATTGGCGATGAATCCAGGAAGAGGAGTCCTACCTCCTCTGATGCCAGGAATGATGTACCCACCAAATGCAGTTCCAGGGACAGTCCCCTACCCTTACCCACAGATGCCCTCAGTATCACAGTATAGTGCACCGAATCCACAGTGGCCATAATCAATGCCTCACATGATGGTTCAACCACAACAACAATGGTCCCAACCAATTTCCTCAATGCTAAATCAGCAGCAACAGTGGAACCCTACCAACTGGAGTCAACAGCCAACAGTTCAAACAGGAGCTCTGAATCAGAATCAACACAGAGATCCCTCTACACCAGCCCAACCTGTTTATGCAGTGATTACCGAGACTCCTCAAAACCCTACTACCAGTACCTCATGAGAAGAAAGCTTGAAGAATTACTTATCCAACTTGATTGCAAATATAAAAAAGGAGTTGATGGATGTGATTAACAGAGCAGCTACAGACGCTGAAAGTGAATACTGCTAGTATATCCAATGTGGCAGGAGCAGGAAGAGATGTGATGCGGTCAAATACTTGGTGTGGTAAGTGTCATCAAGCAGGTCATTTAGCCACTGAATGTACACGAAAACCAACCATTCCTGGAGCTTTCTGTTCCTACTATTTGCGAAAGAACCATACAGAGGATATTTGCTCTCTGAAGGAGATACATGATAGGAGAAGAAAGGAAGAAGACGCAAGATTCAACTTGCTGGAATCCAAAATGACAACACAGGATATTGGACCCAAGCCTAGAGAGTTTGGTCCTAATTTCGGTCCAAGGAGGTTTCCTTCTCAAAGTTACAGAGGAAGACAGTTTGGCGGTGGTCAGAGATCAGAAGTGGAGTGCTACAGATGTGGAGAAAAAGGACACATTTCACCAAATTGTCCAAATCCCAGAAGGTCAGTGGATTATAAGCCCTTATGCAGTCGATGCAAAGGAGAAGGCCACATTGCAAAAGACTGTCCAAGCCTAGCCCCAGTGAAAAACAGTGCTTTTGATAGTCCGGCCAAGGCCCAAGAGCCTACCTCCAATTTAGTGGAATTGGAAGTTGCTGCCATCACGTGTGCAAAGAAGAAGGAACCGCCTATCCAGAAAGAAAAAAATCCTCCTGCCAGAACAGTGAAGTTCAATCTTGCACCAGAAGAACAGAACATAACAGAGCCTGACAGTGCCGTACAGAGCACTACAGTGCCACAGAGAGTCACAGAGACAGTTACAGAGACAGGACCAGAGGTCCAGGAGATAGAAGAGGAGGAAGTGCCACAAGTGGCAGAAGAAGTTCCCATGATGCCTCTGTTGGAAGAAAGAAGGAAAATGAAAATGGGTGTTGCCCCATTCCCTAACCGGTTAGAGAAGCCAGTGGATCCTATTAAGGAATACGATGTGGTCAGAGATCTAGATACCTTTAAACCAAACCTCACATTCCGACAATTATTGATGTTGTCTCCCAGTTGCCGAAAAAAGTTCAAAAGTATACTGACAAGAAGACGTGGCTTAAGGATTTCTCCCTCAATAGCAACAAAGTCCAACAAAGCTCCAGAACCTGTAAAGGAAGTGGATGTAGCTAACGCCTTCCTAGATCCAGGTACTCCAGAGACTGGCGTGTGGATTGAAGGCTGCTTCATTGCAAATGCACTGATTGATAGAGGTTCATCAGTGAACATTATGACGGATGTAACAATGAAGGATCTAGGCCTGCAAGGTGTGCAACCCACCCAATGGCTCATCAGACTGGTGGATCAGAGCAGAATCAAGCCTTTGGGCATTCTCCCATATGTGAAGACTACAGTGGCTGGAAAAGATTATTGGCTAACCTATCTGGTGGTGAAGCCAAACTCTTATGGTACATCCTACCCTCTGTTACTGGGCAGACCATGGCTTTTTGAAGCCAGAGCAAGGACGGATTGGTTCAAAGAAACCTTGACCTTGGATAGAGGACCTAACAAAGTGGTGCTGAAGCTATATGGTTCTCAAAAAGGACATGAATCCACCTCCTTGGAATTATCTTCTGACTCCCCTAATGAGGCTACAGATGGAACATCGGCAGACAAAGATGCTATCAAATAGATCCTTCCCAAGAAAACAGTGGCACGTTCCTTAACAGTGGATACTGTAAGCCAACTTCCAAAATATGCAAAGTCCCTGCCAATGGGTGAATACTTCCTGCCTGAACCAGGAACGATTTTCAAAATCACTTCTGACAGTGAGATAGAAACATGGATGTACTGCTCTCCCTGTTACATGGCCATAGCAGAGCCAGAGACAGAGGCAGAGGATGAAACAAAGAACCTGTTCTTCTCTTACAGAGCTTCTACAGAGCCAGAGCCAGAGACAGAGACAGAGACAAAGCCAGAGCCAGAGACAGAGCCAGAGACAGAGATAGAGACAGAGACAGAGCTAGAGCCAGAGATAGAGACAGAGACAGAGCCAGAGATAGAAGAGGAGGGAGAGGATATGGAAGAAGAAGGTTATGAAAGCGAGATGGAAGAGTCTATCCCACCTGAAGAGGATACAAATGAAGAAGAAGTTCCAGAAGCATCACAAGCAGATGAGCTCATGCTGTGGGACAGAATGGCGATGGTATCATTTGGTTTGGTAAATGGATCTTCTCATATGCAAAATCTTTACAAGAAATGGGTTAAGAAGAAAAAGCCATCTTTCAGCAGTTGCTCTTGCAATCCTCAACCACCTTTGCTAAGAAAAGATGATGATGATGCACTGTGCCAACAAGCACCAGTCCCACAAACCCAACAAAAATCAGAGGGTCCCTGTTATGTGACATTCCTAGACGTGTCATCAGAAGATGAGTCTTCAAGCCAAGAGGTAACTAATCGTGAAACCAAACCCGAAACGGCTCTAATCCCGTTTCTCAAGGAGCAACCTAAGTCTCCGCCAAAAGAGGAAGTTGGTTTTAGTGGGACATCAGAAGAGGACACCACTCCCTTGAAGGAGTTGGATCTGTATCCAGAAGCAGTTTGCGGGACCTTCATCCGTGAAGTAGAAGGTGAAAGGCAGTTAACCTTTGTGGATGCAAATGGCACTGAACGCCACTTGAAGGTGGGTAGCAGCCTCCCAGAAGAGGAGTTATCAATCTTGTACAACTTGTTGAAAGAAAATTTGGACGTGTTTGCGTGGTCCTACAAAGACCTAAAGGGGATTGATCCCACAATATGTCAGCATCATATTGACTTGGAGCTTGATGCCAAGCCAGTACAGCAACGACAGAGGCGAATGAACCCGAATTATTCCACATTGGTAAAAGCAGAGCTGCTGAAGCTTTTGGAAGCTGAGTTCATCTATATGTGGCAAATAGTGAATGGGTTTCACCCATCGTGGTTGTACCCAAGAAGAATGGCAAGCTTCGAATATGTGTTGACTTCCGAAAGCTCAATTCCAAGACGAAGAAGGATCACTTTCCTATCCCTTTCACAGACCAATTGTTGGACACAGTGGCAGGACATGAGCTTTATTCCCTTCTGGATGGATTTAGCGGATATAACCAAGTCCAAATAGCAGAAGAAGACCAATCCAAAACAACTTTCACCACAGAATGGGAGACCTACACTTACCGAGTGATGCCGTTTGGACTCTGCAATGCCCCTGCTACTTTCTAGCGACTCGTGATGGCCGCATTCCAAAATCATCTGCACGACTTTATTGAGGTATATTTAGATGACTTTTGTGTCTATAGTTTGATCCGTGAACACTGGGGACATTTGGAACAATGCTTTGACCGATGCCGGGAGTATGGGATTTCCCTCAACCCCGACAAATGCATATTTGGGGTCTTTTCTGGAGTTCTGTTGGGCCACATTGTCTCTGCACAAGGGATATCAACAGATCTTGCAAAAATCGAAAAGATTGCAGCTCTGACAGCACCCACCAACCTCAAACAGTTGAGGGGATTCCTAGGCCATGTGGGTTACTATAGAAGGTTCATAGCTCATTTTGCAACAAAGGCAATCTTCTTGCACAAGCTTCTGAGGAAAGATGCAGAGTTTGTTTGGACGGAAGAATGTGACAAAGCCTTCAACACTCTAAAGCAGTGTTTGATTGAGGCATCCATTCTGCAACCTTCTGATTGGATGAAGGAGTTTCATGTACACAATGATGTATCTATTGAGGGCTTAGGTGCTGTCCTATGCCAAAAGGGCTCCTCGAAGCTGGATCAACCCATCTATTATGCAAGCCGAAAAGTCACTGATAGCGAACGGAACTATACAGTGACAGAGTTGGAGTGCTTGGCATTGCTATTTGCCCTAGAAAAGTTTCGCCGCTACCTCTTATCTACCCACTTTAAATTTTATGTGGATCACGAGGCCCTGTCCTTCTTGATGAACAAAGCGGATGTGAAAGGACGAATGATGAGATGGCTCCTTCTATTCCAGGAGTTCGACTTTGAGGTAATTACCAAATCTGGTCGTTCCCATGTTCTGGCTGATCATCTGTCGCGTATCCCACAGGCAGTAGACGAATAGCAGGATGATCCAGACCTCCCTGATGCTTCCCTATTCCTGGTAGAAACCGTAACCCCCTGGTATACAGACATTGCCAATCTGCTGGCGACCCAACAGTACCCTCCTGGTATTTCTAGTCGGGAAAGGAAGAAGCTTATGTTAGAATCAGCCCCCTATACCCTGTTAGCCGGTGCACTGTACAAGAAAGGCAAAGATGAAGTGCTCAGAAGATGCGTTGCAGGAGATGAGATTGGGATTGTTCTGAAGGCTTGCCATGACAAGCCATATGGAGGCCACTTTGCAGGAGAAGCTACAGCTAGGAAGGCTTTGCTAGGCAGGATACTGGTGGCCGACCATCCACAAGAATGCCTATGATTACTGTAAAAGATGTGATGCTTGTCAGCGAATGGGGAAACCTACCAAGACAAGTGCCATGCCACTGCAACCTATCCTTCCCGTGAAGCCATTTGAGAAGTGGGGCATCGACTTCATAGGCCCAATCGATCCTCCTACCAGAAGGAAACAGAATCGATACATCCTCGTATGTACGGATTATGTTACAAAATGGTGTGAAGCTAAAGCCCTAAAGTGGGACGATGGTAATAGCGTGGCCCTGTTCATGTATGAGAATATCATCACCCGTTTTGGCAGTCCCTTAGAGCTGGTAAGTGACAGAGGCACTCATTTCCTTAACAAAGTCATGGAAGAGTTGATAGAGTTGTATAAGATCTGCCACCGCAAGTCCACTCCTTATTACCCCAGAGCCAACGACCAAGTCGAAGTCACCAATTGCATCCTCTGCTCGATTCTGACAAGAACAATTGCCACACATCGTTGTGATTGGGATGATCGACTTACAGAGGCCCTCTGGGCGTACAGAACCTCCCATAAAGTAGCAACAGGACATACACCTTTCCAGCTGGTGTATGGTACAGAAGCTGTTTTCCCTGTCGAACTGGAATTACCCTCTTTGAGAGTGGCTATCAAAGAGCGTTTGGGGGACGATGATTCACTACAACGCTGTCTCCTGCACTTGGAATGTTTGGACGAAACTCGCAGGATGGCTCTATAGTGCATGGAAGCCACGTAAGCTCGACGCAAGGCTTACCATGACAGCTTCATCAAGCACAAGGAGTTCAAAGAGGGTGATTTGGTCCTAGCCTATGATTCACGATTTGGCAAGTTTCCTGGCAAGCTTCAACAACGGTGGATGGGCCCATATACGGTACTTGCCGTCAACCCTAATGGCTCTGTCCAAGTGCAGACCGTTGATGCCTCTGATGATCCCTTTCTGATCAATGGATATCGCCTGAAGAAGTACTTCCCTCCTTGGGGATCTTGACAATCATGGTCACCTGATCGTTTCCCTCATTGGCGTGGCACTGTAACTCTTATGATGCTACTTCTGATAGCCGTTCTTCAGCCACTCTTGATGAAATGGACGCAACCCTTCGTCCCCTCAACCCTACCTTCTAGCCTTGATCTCTTATCCTCTATTTTCCACCAGCGACAGTGGCGAGATTGGTTCTGACAAATGGTATTTCTACCATTCCCTTGCTTAATTCGAAGAGAAAAAAAGAAAAAAAAGAAAGAAAAAAAATATACATATCGGTCATGGGAGAAAAGGACTTAGGTCCTTGTCATGCCGACCTATTCTTCGAGAAAAGGTGGAAACACCCTCGAGAATAGGGAAAAACAAGAAAAACAAAAAGAAAAGAAGAAAAAAAAAACAATTAAAAAAAAAGAAAAAAGAAAAGACAAATCTGTTATGGGAGAAAAGGAAAAAATTCCTTGTCATAGCAGGCTTCGTTCCAAGAAAAGGTGGCACACACCCTTGGGCGAAAAGTTGGTTGTGGAAAAGGTGGCAACACCCAGCAGTCCAGAAAGTGGATTCATTAATTGATATTTCCAGGATCGAATTCTGAAGTTACCTCCCTTGGTACGCTGTGTCCTGGGTCTCTCTGCAGAGCGTCTAACTGTCCTCTAGCAGACGACATGTCCTATCCAACTCAACGTTCGATTTGATGGCTACCTCCCTGGGTACTCCTCTTCAACAACTAACGACGTGATCTTCATCGACAAACAATCGAGTGATGTGAGATTTCATCCTAACCGGATGGGGACGTGAGTATGGTTGCCCTCTGTAACTATCAACAACGAGTGAGACAGAGGGTGGGGTGAGTGACCAGTCTTTTCCCTTCAAATCAAATGAGAGGTGAGCAGTGTGAATGAAGTGTTGCACGCACGGGATGGGCCTCTCAATGCATACAGCACAATTCGTTTCTGTGCACTACACCATAAGGCTCCCTGGCCTTCCTTCTCGCACCGTATGCTGGCACAGGGTGGGATGCACAGTTACGCCATCAAATGCGCACAAGGCATACAACCCTTGCACAAGTGACTGTGAGGATTACATTAATGGGTTTCAGGACATGGTTGCCCTCCTGTATCTATCAACAGAGCGTGAGACAGAGGGTGGGCTGAGTGTGACTGGAGTTTCTTCAATCAATTACCGAGAGGTGAGATTGAGGGACGTTATGACACTTGGAGTCAGGTATGTTTCCGTTTCCCTATGCACCCATGGGATGGGTCTCTACCGTCATCATAGGACACATCACCCTGTTCTGTACACTGCACTGTAAGGCTCCCTTGCCTTCCTCCTTGCACTTATGCCAAACGGGTTCGACGCACTAATGCACCATCAACTGTGCCCCCTGGCATACTCCCTCTGCGCCACTCCCTTGTCGATTCCTAAACCGGGTACGAGATATGGGTTTCAATCCTTATACCTCGAGTGATATTACTTATGGGGCGAGTGACAGTTCTTTCATTCCATTTGCGTGATTGTGAGTTGAGTGCTATATTTCTCGCCATCGACAAATTTCCTGCGATTCCTTCAATCAGCTACCTTCCTGGGTGCTGCTGCGTGGCCCCTGCCATGAAGGACGTGTGCTGTAAAGATGCCTTGGTACCTCCAGCAGCCGACAACGACACAGGAAGTGCCATTGACAATCAACTTTGATTTCCGACGACAGGGGCCCATGTTTTTCTAACCCTACCACTTTTGTGTCTCAGTGAAGTTAAGATTTTAAGTGTGGGGATGTTAGTGGATGGTTTGTTATATGGTTCTAGGTCCCTGTTGCTCGGTTAACCCTATCCGTTAAGGTCTTAAGTGTGGGGACGCATCCCTGCGCGTCTACATTGCATACCCTTCTGCATATGCCTCAACCTGCTAATGCATCTATGCCATGACTTACTGTTACCCTAATGGGGTCCCTTCCCACCTACCCGTTCATTTTCCACCCACCCTTGGGGCTGTTCCCTTGCAGTTTTTCTTCATTCCCTGATTTTGCGGTCCTACCAAGTAAACATACCCTACGTTCACCGAATCCAAATCCAACCTTATAACCCTATTCGTCCCTCTGAACTGACCATTTTTCCTTTTTACCTACCCCTGTTCCGATGCACGGTTTTTGAGTTATTAATTTTTGAAGCATTTTACGTAAATTAGTCGGTTTTCCATGTGAATGCACTTTTCTTGCTTCGGAACCGTGATCTGATGTCATAGCCCTGACAACCACTTTTCCCCTGACATTTTTCCTTTTTACTTCGAGTCATTCCGATGCACGGTTTGTCCAATATTAATTTTTCGGTTTTTTGAGACTTTTTCGTGCGTGTTTTTGACATTTTTCCATGTGAACCTACCCTGTTTGCATCGGAATTCCAATTTGATTTGATAACCGTGTCCTCCGCGCCTTTCCCCACCTTTTTCCTTTTTCCTCCGCCCTCTTTCGCCTTCTGGATTTTTAATTATTAATTTTTAAATGTGTTTTCGAGTATATTTTTTGTGTTTTTTGCATGTAAACCCCTCCTACTTCCACCGGAACTGCGTTTGCATGACAACCCTGTGCCACCCCTTCCTGCGGACATTTTTCTTTCTTACTGCATGTTATTCCGGTGAACGGTTCGTCCAATATTAATTTTCGATCCCATTTTTGGATTTGTTTTTTGGGGTTTTCCTATGTGAATGCGTCTTATCTTAGTCGAAACTATGTTTTGATGTGATAGGATTGTCGGGTACGTCTTTCTGCACATTTTTCCTTTTTCCTGCACCTCGTTCCGATGCACGGATCTTTCAATATTAATTTTTAATTGCGTTTTTTGATTCATTTTTTGTGTTTTTGCACGTGAACGCCATGTCTCTCCCCCGGAACCCCCGTTGCACATTTTTCCTGTCTTCTCCCCTGCCGTCCTGCCCACTTTTTGCTTTTATGTCATTTTGTTTTGACGTCCGGATTGGGAGTTATTAATTTTTCTTTATTTTTATGTGTTTTCGCGAGCCCCATCCCGCGCGTGAACACGCTTGTTTTCGATTTTACGCGTCTTAACGTGCCCCGATCGCGTCCGCGTACCTCGTCCCCACATCCGGGCGCCCTTTCAATCCCGTCACGGTAAATTTTTTTACCCCCCGCCCCGCGCATGCGCACGGAACGGGGGTACACTTCCTTTTTGGGTTCTCACCCTAACCCCTACCCTTAACCCTAACCCTTACCCCTAACCCCTACCCATACCCCTAACCCCTACCCATACCCCTAACCGTTAACCCTAACCCCTACCCCTAACCCTTACCCCTAACCCCTACCCATACCCCGCCCACTACCCCTCACCCTTTTCCCTATCCCCCCTCCCCTCTCACGGCCCCTTCCCCTCCAATCGCCTCCCTCCCGTTTTCCCTCTCCCCCATCTTCTTCTCCCTCCATGTCGTGCCCCTCCCCTCCCTCTCCTCCATCTTCTTGTGCCTCCCTCCTCTCCCACCTACCCTCCTCCTCCTCTTTCTCCCCTCCTCCCCTGCCCCTCGCCTGTCCTCAAGGCGCCCCTGCCCTTTCCTCTCCTGCCCTCGGCAGCCCGAACTGATTCGCCACGTCCTGTGTCCACGGCAGGAAGTTGTCCGACACTATGCATGACAGCGACGGGCCCGGCCCCGCTATCAATTTGTCCGTCAGTAGCCTGATGAGGCTCTCGCGTGTCACCTCGAGGGCTGCCGCCCCAATCTGCTCGTCCGTCGGCAGGCCATCGTCCAGGATCTCCACGCGCAGCGACGGGTGGAGGCGGTCTTGGTGGCGCTTGTCGGAGAGGGCGAGGGCGTGTGCGGGGTAGGCGAAGCTCACCAGCAAGCCGCCCTGCTGCTCATCCTCTTGTGCCGCCAGCTTCTGAGCGAACTGCAGGAGGCCGTTCACGTGTCCCTGCCCTTTCCTCTCCTGCCTCCCGCTGGCCATCGCCAGAGCCATGGATGCCCGCCCGCCTCACCCTCGTCGCCGTCGCCCCTACCCCGCCTGGTGTGCCGTGGCCCGCGCCCTGCCCACGTTGCCGCCGACGGCCGCTGATGCCCTCCTGTGGCCCTGCCTGGACGCCCGCCTTCGTGGGCCGCGCCGCCTGCCGTCCGTGACCATGACTGCGTTCCAACTGCCCTCCTCCACGTACGCAGCCCATTCCCCCCCATTACACACTTACCCTCCACTAGGCCCCATTACCCCCCACTAACCCCCCTTTCCCACCTTCCCACCATCTAACCCCCACTAATACACCCCCCTACAGAAGCCCCCAATCCCACCACTCAGACACACACCCCTACCCTCCTCGACGCACACTTACCTTCACACTAAACCCCACCCTACCCCGCTGTAAACCCCTATTCCCCCCCCCACAGGCACACCCACCAAACCCCTCCATAACCCCTGTTCACCTGCCGAACCCCACACCCGCCGCTAACCCACCACACCTAACCCAAGCTCCTGTTCCTCTACAGAATAGCAGCGGCCCCACCACCGAAACCCTTCCATCAGTCATGTTCCCACCCGCAGCACCCCCGCAGGTCCTTTTCTCGTCATTTGACAAGCGCGAGTGGGTGTGGGTGATTGTTCGTGATTGATCGTGCGCGGGTGCGGGAGCTAGTTAGCCGGTTGCTGACACGCAGCTGCCACGCAGCCTATTTCTGGGTATTTTCCCAGATTTTTCATTCAACAACCCACAAACCCTTTTAAAAACACAAAAAAAACTTTAAAAAACAAAAAACAAAACAAAAAACATTGAAAAATTAAACAAAATCATTTAAAATTTCTAAAAAAATACAAAAAAATCTAAAAAAATTCTTATTATTTCTGCAACCCATGGCCGTATTTTTCTCAACCTGTAAATTTCAGCAAAAACATTTTCGACCATTTTAAAATTCCCCAATCTTTTAAAAATACCAAAAAAAGAAAAAAATTCATTAAAAATGTTAAAAAATTCCAAATTAATTTCTGAAAAATTCCTAACACTTCCATTAATATTTTTCCTTCTTTGTGGCATATTTTTCTAAGCTGTCACAATCTTTCATTTCACACCTAAATTCCTTAAAAATACCCAAAAAAATAATCATTAAAAAAAACATTTTTCATCCAAACACAAACTAACCATCTAGAAAAAAATCCAGATCTTTCTGGATTGAGGAGAGCACATTCTTTGCATTTCCATACACCCACTACTAGGCATTCTCCTTGATTGTCTGTGTTTGTGGTGTGTGTGTAACCATCTGAATTGCGCCTTCTCACGCTCCTCCCCCTATCCAGTATGTCCCACTCATTAGTAAGGATTGCTCTTCCCTACTCACTTTTGAGCCTCTCACGAAGGCGGGACTTGTTGCTTTTGTGGCTACCTCCTTTCCATTGCTTCCAGAGGATCCATCGATGTGTGATGAGTTTCTGGCGTTCTACAGCAAGAAGTCGGGACTGGTCCAGGGTATTTCTATGACTTTGACACCTCGAGGCCTCGGGAAGGCTCAGTCTCTTCCCTTCAAAGGTGAACCCTTTGTTACCACTCGTCAGCTTTTCTCTAATGAAGAGATTTTGAAGCTGTTACAAAAGCAGACCAGGGAATTGCTGGATGTTAAGAAGGTGATAAACTCTTCAGGAGTTTCCTTTTCCATGATCACTGATCCTGTGTGGAAGATGGTCTGTCAATTTCTCCAGGACAGGTTTATGCATGTAAAAATGCCATCCCAATACTTGTCCAAAGAGCGTGGAGCACTTACCTCCTCACTAAAATGGATCAACATTTCGTCAAAGTCACCAGGGGCAATGTTACCAATGTCACCTATGGATCATACTTGTTTGCCTTCTTGACCTATTCAGGTTTACAGAAGAGTGTACCTCCACCTCCTCCATCAGATCCAGTACCTCCTCCTCCACCTTCAGATGAGTCAGAACCCATTGATATAGAGGATGATGATTCTCCGCCTCCCCTGGTCATCCAGCGCAAACACTTGAAGCGGGTGGTGGATAAATCTCCTTCGGTTCTTCCTTCCATGCCCATTCCTGCTACCTCTGGCAGTGATCTCCCTGGATATCTCATATGTCATAACTTGTTCAGAGCACATCGCGAAGGATCGTTGGATATATCAGTTCCAACACTGCATAGTCTAGTCTCGGGAGATGCAATTCCTTTCCTCTGTAAAGACATTCAGAGTTCCATTGAATTGTCAGTGATAGCCTGTGTTCAACAGCTATACGCTTCCTTTTATGAAGAACTCATGCAGTCTAAGGATCAATTGCATAAGGCAACATCCGAGTTAGCCTCTGCTAAGGATACCCTAGCAGATTTGTTTAAGCAAATGGAGCAACAAACCCACCTGGTTGCAACCCAAAGAGATGAGATATCTTCTTTGAAGATTCAATTAACAGAGGCTCAATCAGAGGTTACTAGCCTTTCAAAGGAGAAGGAGAGGATGTCCAGAGAAGCCAGGCGTTCCAAACTCTTTTAGATGACAAACTTTCAGCCTTACAGACTGCTAATGACACAGTGGAATCACAAGCTTCCCAAATCAAGCAGTTGCAAGATCAATTGGCAAAGTCACGGTCTTGTTCCTCCAAGCCCTAATGTTTCCTTGATCCCTTCTCTTTCACAGCAGGACTTGGCTGCTCTTCAGAGATAGGCTACCTTGTGTCCTCTATTCCAAGATAAAGTGGAAAGATTGCAATCCAGGATGGATTTGCTATGGTCTACATTTGAGCAGTTTCAGGAATATGTTCCACCAGACCATTCTTTCTTTGTCCACTACCAATTACAGAAGTTGGCCTTCTACATGAAGCTTTCCACGATGGATTTACCTCTTCCAGAGGATGGATGGAGTGGGGCTTGTTCTGCTGAGTTGCTGATAGAGGTGGTAAGGATGGTGTTTGAAGATTCTGTCACGCCAGATACCATGTTGATGTCATACATGTCAACCATTTGGAGTTGTGCATAGATGACATGTTTCAGAGTTACTCCTCCAAAGTGGCTGATTGTCCTGATAATTCTTGGCATACCATGATTGATTCTGTGGTCCTGAATCAAAGACAGAACACAGCCCCTACCTATGCCCAGAGTACTAATCAACTGAGGGTGGATCTCTTAGCTTATCTTTCAAAACATAATCCGTTTGATTCTACCTTTTTTTATGCCTATCATAGAAGATCTCTCTTAGGACCTTCTATTCCTACCCTCCTGTATTACCAACAAATGGCTCGTCGATATGATCTATATCTTTCCCTTTGTCAATCCAATTCCACAACCATTTTACCCCTTCTTTTTCAACCTTCATCTTTCCCTCAAATTTCCATTTTTACATATTGTTCCTTTATTGAGGATAGAGTATTTTCCCCTTCTCCACCATGTCCTTCTCCATCCATTCATGTACCTTCCACCTTTCCTATTTATTAGTTAACACCCTTCCTTAGTGATTCCCTACAAATTTCAGCCACTCCTTCTTTAAATCATTCTTCCTTTTATGATTTTTCCTATCCCTCACTTCATCCACTTTTCCTTATTCCACTTCCCTCTCCTAACACTTCTATATCTCAACCACCTCAGTTGGTTAGTGACTATGACGGGTTTGATCATCAGATTTCCAGAAGAAGGGGATGGAGCTTGAATGATTCCCTTGTAGGACCTTAGATCAACTGGCCAGTAATCCCAGGAGAATGGACAGCTGCCAGTCAAGCTTATCAGAACTATATTCATTTTGCTCAACAGTATTCACAGTCTGCAGATCCTTCAGTGCGATTAACTGCTCATTTTGCTTGGTACCTGGCGTATATGCATAGGCACTCTCATAATGATTCCAAGCCTATTCCAAAGTTGTGCATGAATGTCAATGTGAGCATTGATTCCTGGTAGCTGGATATATTGTATTTTCATGCCCTTTGTTTGCCTAACAGATACCTAGTCATGTTGGAAAGGATGTGCTGTCTTCAATTTTTTCAGAATCCTCCCAAAACATTTGTAGATGAATCCTTGTCTATGGATCCTTTCCGAAATCATCAATCTTTCAAGAGGGATCATCTTCATTGATACCTTTTCCAATGTATGGTGGATAATTTTTAATGAAAATCTCTTTTTGGAGGAGTCATTCAGATGGTTGTGTTGTGTGTAGTGTTTGTATTGTGAGTTACTTTATGTAAAAAGAACGTCGTGATTGCCTATTAGATTGGATTTCGTGCGAGCTACATTTTTGGATAATTGTGGTGATGGGGTCGTGGTTGGAGAGTTGAAGCTGATGAAGAAGAAAATGAAGAAACCTCTTATATCCTTTACAAGTTTGTTGTGATTTTCAGTTTGATAAGAAGTGTTAATGTATAAAGCGTTTTCCTTTCGTTGTATTTTTATATCAAATACAGGTTATAAGTTGGGGTCGTGGTTGGATGGATTGTTTTTGAATATGTATTGAAGATCAAAGTTGAGATTTTGAATGAACTTGTATTCCCTTTTTCCTGGTTTGCGAGGACGCTTCTTTATTAAGTGTGGGAATATGTTGAGTGTTGAAATGACTTGTTTTTTGGTTGATTTTTGTTGTTTTTGAGAGCTGAATGGTTGATTTTATGAGATGATTGATTGGTTTGGAAGTGGTTTGAGAGTGTTTTGGATGATATTGATTGTGTTTTGGGAAGTTCATGATGTTTATTAATAGAGATGTGATGTTCTGATAGGTTCTCATTGGTTCTGTATACCTTCTGTATAGCTTTTGTTTTGTTCTGTTTTGTTCTGATTATCTTCTGTAAGGAGGGATGGATTGATGATTGATGAAGATTGAGATCTTGTGAAAGCTTATTGAATAATTTTTGAGAGTTTGGAATGGTTTGAGTATGAGTTATGTGGTTTTGATGACCTTCTGTAACCTTCTGTAGGTCTTCTGTAGAGCTTCTGTCTCTGTTCTGTTCTGTATTGTAGCTGTTCTGGTACTGTTCTGTATGCTTCTGTATGTGTTCTGTTGGATGAGAGTGTAGCTTGGGAAAGTTTTCTAGCCTTGGGAAAAGGTGAATACAAGTGCAAAAGAGCTGAAAGAAGTGAAAGAAGTAGCTGCTGAAGACTGAAGTGAAGACTAGAGTGAAGTGACAGTAGTGAGCTATGAAAAGACACTGTAGTGGCTCTGGTGACTCTTCAGATCAGACATATCTCTTGGGAGGACCTAAGAATGATTATTGAGGGTGATTTTGAGAGATTGTAGTGAGGATATGATGTATTATTGATGGAAAGAGAGAGAGAGAGAGTCAGAGATAGCCAATTCTATTGAAACAGAGTGCTTGTATATGAGAGATTGAGAGAGAAGACTATGAAGATATTGAAGATGAATACTATGTGATGTATTTCCATTCAAAGATGGTGTATTCATTTTCTTTCTTTGTTCTATTGATGGATTTTGTGAAGATATTGAAGAATATGGTTGATTCTATCAAATCCGTGGGAGATCTACATGATGCTGCATGAAGATTTGTTGTGCCTAGTGTTCTTTTCTTCATTGTGATCATATAAAACCTAATAAACAAGCTTGTTGATGTTACCAGATAGATTTTCTTGCAAGAGAATTTCCTTTTCCTTGGTGTTCCTCATATCACAATTTCATCTTTTGTAAAGGGGATAACATTTACATTGTTTCAAAATCACTAAAATACACACTTACATGAGGGGGCCACATCCACATCCACATCCATCATAAATAAATGATATACACAAAAGTGTTACGTGCATGCATTTGTGAAGGGTAGGAATACTCAGAATTAAAGTCCAAAGGTCTTATAATATCAAATGTATCAAAGTTTCAAAGAAATAATAAAAATACGAAGGGGTGTGCTTTTTAGGGAAGAGATGGGGTGGAGTGCACGAGTGGTTATGTGCCTCTTTCCCTTCCCTCTCTTGTCCGATGGCACATTCTCTTTTTGGTGGTGCAAAAAGTTGCTCTCTCCTCTCTCCTCTATCTTTTGTGCAGAAATACCTCTTTTCCCTTTTGTTCTTGTATAATGGTTGAAGCTATGGATGAAGATGATGAATTTGTTTATTATTAAGTGGAAAATTTATGGTTTCTTTTCAGTTTTGAGATTAATGGCTCAGCCATGTGCATAGATTTTGCATGCTTCTACCTTGGTTTCATGTTCATTTTCTATTGTGGGAGGGTTGCTGTCAGCTTGTCCATGAGATCCTTTGAGGGGTTTGAGATTGGTAGCTAGGTTATCTGCTAGCTCTCTTGTCAAGTATTCAAGGATCCCATGGAGCTCAAGTTTGTTAGATAGAAAGTGGAAAGGAACAAGTGTTGGTAGTTTGCTAGAGCTCCTGGCCATCATGCAAAGTGGTACTGATGGCGGGGTCTTACCCTTTGGCAGTTGAGATGTTGTGGCTTTACGGGACTCATTGGTTGTCCTTGCACCCTGCTTACAATCATCTTCGCTATTTGAGAATGGCAAGTCGATGGTGGCTACCACATGTATTTAATCCCACTCATTCTGAGGGCAAGGGATATACTTTGTTAGTGGCTCATAAGAACTCCTAACCTATGAGTCTCCTTTCAAGATATAGTGGAGATAGCATCTAGGTCGATTGGTGTGGTTTTCCAAGTATCCATCTTGACTCTCATAGACTTTGATCTATTGCCCAAGAATATGAGACCGTTGCCCCAATCTTCTATCACTAGTGTGTTTCGCATCTAGGGTCGGCCTAGCAGGATGTCGTAGTCCACTCCCTTCATGACTATGAAGTTTACTGAGAACTCGACTCCCGCTATCTTCAAGGGCCAATCTTTTAGTACCCCAAATGGCTTAACTTTCATTCTGTTGGCTAGCGTGTGACATTAAGCCTTGGGGTCTCCACACATGTAGGCTACCCCAAGTCTGAGGACTGCATGGCTAAGTACATTGACTCCTGCTCATGTGTCTATAATCCCCTTTCTTGTGTGGTATCCCCTAATGCTATGATAGGTAGGACTACATGCACTTTTGTGCCTTCCCAAAAAGCATTCACATATAAGGACTTAGGTACTGAGTTTAGGATCAAGCTAAGTATCTACATGGCTACGTCATGGTTGGGTAGGTTGATCATTCCAAGCTCATTTGATCTTTCACCCAGTGCTTCAACACTTTCCATAAGGTTGGATTCTACTTTAGTAGTTCTCCCAGAGGTAGAGTCATTGGGGCCGATATCAACGTTGTGAGCAAGTTGCCAACCGCCTACTTTTCATTAGGCTCTACGCTCTTTTGCTAATGAACTTGGCTAGTCTTTCTACATGTGGTATCTAGGCTCTATCTATGTGGTGCTATGTGGGGTGCAAATACATCTCTTGATTTTAATTGAGTAGGCGAGATTGGTGTGCTCACACTAGAGAGCTCATCGAACTTGTCTTCACTCAATAATGGGTTCCACATCCTTTAGGTGTGCTTGGGATTCTCTCACCCACTCCTTGACCTTATCAACCACTTCTAAATTGTGCCTTAGATCAGGATATTCTCCAACCTTGGCACTTCCCTTTTCTATTGTCTTAGGAGACGATGTCTCCGCTTCAAGTCCGGGACTTTCTTCCCCTTTGGTAACGTGGCGACACTATCTATCTTAATTAAGGAGGGTAATCTTCATCTCTCAACCCTTTTTCTCCTTCTTCTATGACTTTTCTTTCCTATTGAGATTTCTTTGAGGTTGCTAGGTTTGAGTAATGAAACATCGGTCTGCTTTGCATATGTTGGGGTCATGTCATTTAGTAGAATTGGCATGGCTTCGCCATCAAGTGTCACAACTCCGAATAGCCCCAATGGTACAGATGGAATGATAGGAAAACTAGTGGAAGGTTTTTGCCTAGGATACTATGTGTACAAGCATGTGATTCCACACTCAGGCCATCTCAGGCCGGCCTTGTCTCAATTGGCTTGCTCTCTTTTGGGGCATCGGGATGAGATGAATCCTAGGCGATCGCAAGTCCAGCATGCATGGGTTCGTGGTTCTGTCCTCCTAGACCTCTACCTCTTTCCTTGCCCAATGCCATCACCAGCATTGGTCTAAAATCCATCAAGGTGGAATTTCCTCTTCATCATATGAGATGTAAGGGTTCACATATCCTTCATCCTAGTTCGACTCCTCTATGTAATATATCGGAGCGTCACTCAGTAGATGGGTCACGATGGTCCAAGTGATCTAGGTATTCCTGTGGGGTTGATATCCATTCTAGGGACAACTGGCTTTGGATCATTAGGTGCTGGGAGAGCTGATGGAGCTCTCCTTCTGAAAGGTAGCGGTCTATTCTCTAGATAGTAAGGCTGTGAGTATGGCAATCGCTTTGGTAGTCGAGAATGCATTGCATCATGGCCAAACCCACCACAATTGGTACAAGGTTTGGATCTAGGATCCATGCACTTGATCGGAAGGTGGTTTTCTTTGCAATGCATGCATTACACGTGAGGTTGTGAGAGTCTTCTCATCATCTCTTGAAGCCTAGCCAACTAGCCTCACGTCCACCAACTCTTGTCTAGTCGATACATTTTCCCTTGTCTTGGGTGCTTTGGCTAGATCTTTCACTAATGGTTGTAGCTCTTTCTAAGGTTCTAGAAGTAGTGATGCCTCAATTTGTGGGTCTTGAGCTTCTCTCCTTGAGCAGGACATCCATTCATATTGCTTCTTCGAAGATCCTAGCTAGCACATTCCTTTGCAAGTTTGAGTTTCTCACCAAGGCCTTGTAAAGCTCCTCACTTTGGATTCCTCTTATGAACATGGTGGAGACCACTCATTCGCTAAGTCACTCTGTAGGGCTAGGATTCTCTTAAAGAGACTCCGCATATGGGTGACGTAGTCTTGCATATCCTCCTTGTCCTTTTGACTGACATTCATTAGCTTGTCAATGAGGTTGTCATAGTATCCCACCTTAGAGAATCTCTTGATAAAGAGACTCTTGAGGTTACTAAAGTTATTACATTCAACATTATCTAGACTAGTGTACCACACCCGTCCTTTCTTTCCTAGGCAAAGTCTAAAAGCTTGTGCGTTTTGAGTAAGGTCTATGAGATTCTTCACCTTGCATACTTGCTGAAACTACTCCACAAAGCTATATGGGTCATTGTCGGGTTGATACTTGTCGAGTTTCTTAGCAATCACATGTATCTTAGTCCAACTCTTAAGAATTTGGGGTGATTCCTAGTCTCGCTAGCAATAAAGTTGCTAGCATTGCTTCACTCTCTACTTTGCAACTGTGTTGTCTAAGAGTCACTTCGTGAGCATCTCACTCAAATAGCCTCTAGTGCTATCTCCTTCTTTGCATTTGGTTCTATCCTATTTCGATTGGCAAGCTCTAAGATGCATTGGACTTCATGCATTTCTATATCTTGCATTAACTTTTGAGCTCACTGCACTTGGTTGTAGGCAGCGATACCCCTTACAGTGATTTCCTTGCCAACTTCTGCTCTTTCTTGAGATTGGCTATTATATTCTTGGCTAGTCTATTGTGATGCTCCATTTTAGTTTGTAGGTCATATCAGGTTATCATTTGCAATGGATGTCGATTGGGATGTCGATTGGGAATTCTCCCAAGTCAAGCTCATCATTTTCAGGGTTGGTGTTGGTTCCTAACATGTTGTCGATTTCTTGAGCAACTAGGTTGTCGATCAGATTGATCAAGTTGGGTAGAGCTGCATCCCTAATCATGCAGCTCACTATTTCTCCCTAAGTGACTGAATGATCTAAGTCTCTTAGTACTCGATGATTGGTGTCCTTGGCTACTATTCAATGGTTGGGGGTCTCCTCCTACTAGTGGGTTTGTTCAGCTTATCTTATCTTGTGTGAATTCCTTGTTATTCAAAACAATTCTCAATGTTATGTGCACTCACATACTAGTGGGGTGCTCGTCAAAGTGCGCTGTGCAAAATCAAGCTTTCAACTTTTCTGGTGTTGCACATCAAATGTTTAATTGATATAATGTGCAAATTCAATGAAAACAATATAGTGTAGCACACATTTTTCCTAATCCTTTCGTGTGGGTGACAACCACTTTAGCTGGTTCATTTTGGTCTCTACAATGTTCTAGACGTGTGCTCTGAGGGATAGTAGGTTTGGTCAATTGGTCCGGGTCTCTACCAGGATATGCATCTGAGGGTCAGTGAGATTGTAGTCATTTTTTAGACTGTTAGGTCATGATTCGTGAGTCTGGTAGCCCTATGAGCCATTCTCCATGTTTAGAGGCCTACGAGGGTATCTTCTAGCACTTGGGCTTAGGGTGGCCTAGGGTGGGTCCAATTTGCGAGGATCTAGATTCTGCATAATTTGTCAGAGTGTTTGGACTCAGACTCTCTGAGTCTAGGCGGTTCGAGTGAATGGGCACTAATGAAGGCCGAATGTTTGTGTGCCCGAGTGGACTATTTTTAAAGTCTGAATTTTGGCTGTCCAAGGCCAATGTCAACTGTCCAAGGCCAAATGACCGTTCAAGACCAAGTGTCTTGAGTCTGAGCTTATGAACCAGACTGGTATGGTTTGTCTAATCATAATGAGGACTCAAATTGTCCAAGTGGTAGTAGCGAGACCCAATTTATTGTGACTTTGTCCGAGTGCGGTGCTAAAAGTTTCAGAATTGTCAAAATCGTGCCAAATCTCACACGCACCTTGATCAATCTCTCAACTTATCTTGGGAGCAACCATCCAACACGAGGGCACACTCAGAACTTACTTACAGGGCTCGAAGGAATGATGGTGAAGATTGCCAAGCACGAAATGGTTTCTAGCCCTACAGCTCTCTCTCTCTCTCTCTCTCTCTCCCTCTCTCTCCTCTCTCTCCTTGAACTTAGAAATGACAAATGAGCTCTCTCCTTGCCCTCTTGGCTTCTTAAACCCCTCTTTGCTTAATCTTTTATCTCCCCCTTCTCTCTCTTTGCCATCTTAATGACTTGAAGTTCTCTTTTCACTCCTTTTCCCCTATTTTGGACCTACTATTACAATTGAAACCCTATCATTAACCCCAATTTTAGACAGAGAAAAAAGAAGTCAAGAATGCAGATGCAACGGAAGAAATAGGATGGAGAACAACCAAAAGCACAAGGGCAGCGTTGAAAATCAAGTCAAAGGCAAAGACGCATTTTTAAATGCAAGGCACCCCTAAAACGTTTGTAAAAGAGTAAGAAAGCTCTCTCCTATGCAAATTGTAAAAGCTAGACATGCATAGATAAAGAGATAGGGAAAATAGAAGGGAATGGGAAAAGAAGACCTTGCCACAATGGCCGACCGTGTAAAAAAGGGGATGGATGCCCAAGGGATTTAGGACATGTATAAAAACCAAAAAGTGAATAGAGAAGCTCATTCTTTGGTGTGTGACAAAGTGGACTCATCTTCTTCTCTTCTCCTTCTTGCTTGCTTGTGTGTGCCAGAGAGAGGGAGTGTGAGAGTGTGAGGAAGTGAGGGAGTGAGCGTGTGAGGGTGAGGGATCTTGGAGGTGAAGCTCTCCATCATCTCCTCTCTTCTTCCCTTCTCTTGTCTTCTCTTGTCTTGCATGCAGTTATGGAGGATGGAGCTTGGAGGTGGAGGCTTGAGGATGCTTGAGCTTGCATCTCGAATCGTGGAGCTACTGGTGTGCTGAGGGAGGAGGCAACTCACTCGGGCATCAATGTAAGCTTGCTACACCCTGGTAGGATCAAAGGTGCATCAGCTAGGTGAGAGATAGCCACAGATGTTCACTTGAAATCGAGCGACGAAATAAGGGTTTAATCCCCAAACCGGAGCTTTAGATAGGTAGGAGGTTTTGGGTTTTTAATCTTTGCAACAAGTAAGTATTGTGGTTTTTTTATTATTAGGCAAGTAGGAGAAATCATTTCAATATTTTGGTTTTGATTTTTGTTGCATTTAGAGTAGGATAGGATCGAGAAATCAAAGTGGTAAGCTTTAGGATTGCTGCTGTGAAACAGGCCCAAACAAGGAAAAAAATGGAAAAAAGAGTGCTTAGAGGTGTTAGAGTCGCATTGATCGGGAAGATTAAGGTTGAGTCTAGCAAGAGTTTAAGACCCTGGGAAGAAGCAAAAGCAGACATAATTTTCACTTGTGGCATTAAGAGAGAGAGAAAGAGAGAGAGAGAGAGAGCTTGGATAGCCAAGGTTTCCTACGAATCAATCGACTCTCCCACCGACATTATTAGCACATTCCAGGTATATACAAACCTTGCCTTGTGTTCATAGTTGCATTATGGAAGTTCTCGACTACTAGCTTGCTCGTAATCATGTCATTGATTCGATTTTTTGCCATTTCGGCCCCTTGACCGGTGGAATCAGACCATTTTACTAGTGTCTGATTCCCAAAATTGGACGCTTAGATGCCCTCCACCCTTCCGATTCCGAGAATTCGACGGCCAACAATTAGACCACAGCCACGCCTCCGATCTTGAGGATTGGACACTTGGACCTTTGACTTAGTCGGATTTTGGAAATCGAATGCTTGGACCACCCTGTCTGGTTTTGGCAATTGAACGCACTCAAATCGGACCAACCCATCCTGTCCGATTTTGAAAATTGGACATCCCATAATCGGACACGAAAATCGAACCATTCAAACTCGAATGGCTAAAATCGGACACCTGCCAAATCAGATATCCAATTCTTGGAATTGGACATTGCAGAATCGGACACTGCGCAATCAAATCAAATTTTGACACATCAAAATTGACAAATTTAGTGTGTCCGGGACGATGGAGAGTACAACCCGCAACAGGAGAATTCACCAAAAGCCTTATTAGTAAATCTAACCCTAGAAATTGCACTCGAACGGCCAAGAACAGTGCCAACACTCATATAAGCATATTTGACATGCTTAGAGTCGTAGGCTAACCGACGAACCCCAATTTGGCCTTAAATGAGTTGAATGATAGAGCACATATCCTAATCACCCACCAAGAATGACAAGGAGTTGAGCCTAGAGCCCCATTAGGTCGAGTATGTAGACAAGAGTGCGAGAGCTACAATTGTCACCTTGTAATCACACCCACATTATTTTCCAGCACTTGAAGTGCACTTAAGAAAAGCTAAAAGCCTGATTTCGCACGGTACATGGAAGAGAGTACGCACATACATCGAGTGAGTGCAAGTTGAGGACTGTTTGCAAATAATAAGGAACTCACTCAAGCTTAACAATCAAAACAAAGCCACTAGTAGGAGAAGACCGTGAAATGTAGTCCGATGATCAAGAACCCCATGTATAGGACCAAGCTAGGACACGACACAGGAGTCAGGATGCAGCAAGGACTTCCACCATTGGAGGAGTGGATCTACCCGACTTAATCAATCTCATTGACAACTTGGTGGAGCACGAGACCAGGGATATAACAAATTCAAGCACTAATCGCAGATGTAGCGAAGAGCTTGATCTAGGTGATTTCTCAACGGAAATCCAATAGCTAGTCACCAAATATGATCTGCAGAGCCGAATGAACCACCACGATAGGCCATCTGAGGAAATCATAGCTGACCTCGAAGAGGAGAGGAAGCTAGTGCGAAAGGCCTTGTAGAGCATAACGACTGACAATCAGGAGCAACAAGCTAGGAGCTTACGTGAGAATATAGAAATGCGCAAGATTCAGTGAGTGCTAGCCCTAACAAGTAGAAATAGGACAGGACCTGACATAGAGAGAGGAGTGCTAGAAGGTGATCTCATAATGAGGGATTTTCTTACAAAGTGATTGCTAGATAACTTGTCACAATAAAGCAGAGCACCTCTACATTGGCAACCTTGTTGCTTTGTAGGATTAGGAGTTATTGAAGGCTCTAAGAGCCAATGGAGAATCCCTATCATGGCTAAGCAGTTAGATAAGTACTAGCCAAACGACGACCCATACACTTCATAGAGCAGTTCAAGCAAGTTTGCGAGGCCAACAACCTCACTAATCTTACTCAGTGCTAGCAAGATTTTGGTCTATGCTTGGGTGATAAGGATAGGACCTGGTACACGAGTCTAGACGCTATTGAGTGAACTAACTTCAACAACCTCAAGAGTCTCTTCATTACGAGATTCTCTGAGCTCGGGTACTCCAATAATATTTTAGTACAGCTAATGAATGTCAAGCAAAAAGACAAGGAGGACATTAGAGACTACATTACCCACATGCAGAGTCTCTTCAAGAGAATTACAACTGGTGAGCGACCCACTAAAATAGCGGTCTTCATAGTCTTTATCCAATGGGATATGAAGTGAGGAGCTTTAGCAGGCAATTGAAGCTTGCAACAAGATGTGCTAGTTAGGGTCTTTGACTAGGCGATTAGAGTGAACGACCAGCTCAAAGAGAGAAGCTCCAGGAGCTCGACCCGAGATGGGACTAATGCTAGAAACTATGAGAGAGCTTTAACGTCAAGTGAAAGATCAGGCCCAAGTACTTAGGATGAAGGAAAGAGCCAGGAGCTAGTGAAGACGAAGATGGAGCTAGCCAAATTACAAGAGATTACCAACATGCCCTCACATCCAATGTATGTATTGTGGTAGAAATCACCTGCCAGCCAAGTGTCAGGACCTGAGGTCCCACCGACTTTGTGCAAAAATTGTGGTAGGTTTGGCCATGATACCTTGCCTTGTAGGCTATTGAAGAGACTCCCATACTTGCACCATATGGATAGCCTTACCTAGCGAATAGACTGCAAAACTTCTTCAGGAGGGGAGCCCCATTGGCTCTCCCGGCACCCAACAATGCCAAACCATCCATTCCTAGGATGGAGATAAACCCCATAGGCATACCTAGACCACATTGACCCTGCATAACCCATCCACTAAGCGATGCTCGTGTCCACGATGTGGAGGAGCTGAACGAGGAAGAGCCTTACATGCACCCTTACATCTCGTATGGCGAAGAGGGCAATGCAATCCTTACAGATTACTGACTTGTACTGCTGATGGCATTAGGTAGAGGTAGAGGTAGAGGCTTTGGAGCGCAGACCCAAGAACCAAGACTTGTGGCCACCTAGGACACATCTCCTCACCACCCTCCCCTAAAGGGAGCAAGCAAATTGCAATAAGGCCAATCTTAGATGCATTGAGTGTGGAGGGCAGAACCAAGAACTAATCTCATGTTGGACTTGTGGCCACCTAGGACACATCTTCTCACCCTACCCTGAAAGGGAGCAAGCAAATTACAATAAGGCCGATCTTAGAATGCGTTGAGTGTGGAATCACTCATCTCTTTGTAGATTTCCCTAGGCAAAAACCATCCCCTAGCTCGGTAATTGTACCATCTGTTTCATTGGGGTTGTTCAATGTCAAGACACTTGATGGGGAGGCCACGCCCATCCCATTGCATGGCATGACCTACACATAGACAAAGCAAGCCGACATATCATTGTTAGGGCCTAGCAACTTATATGTAGCCTAAATCGAAAAGAAAAGTTGTAGGCGAAGGAGAAAGAAAGCTAATGAAAAGGTCACACTAAAAACCAAGAGTGCCACAATGCTACCTGCCGAAAAAAAAGTGACAGATGGAGAGGCAGAAATGTCAGCTCCAAAAAGGACTGAGAAGGGGAGTGCCCCAACTCGAAGCGCCAACTCGAGGTCATAACAAAGGTGAAGGAGTGGGTAAAAGAAGCCCAGGATCACCTAAAGGATACTGAGCCCATATTGGAAGATGAGATTGATGATCTCTTAAGTGTAAGCTCACTAGACTTGCCTCCACAACCAAAGTCGAGGGACGCAGATGTATCACAAGAAGTACCGCTTAAATAGAGCCTATATGCTACGGGCCATCAAACTAGTTAGGGCCATTGGCCAAGAAATGTAAAGTTAGAGAGGTGAGCAGCTAACAACCTCCTCACCACACTAGTGACTACCCCGATGACCTTAAGCCTAGGAGATCTACTTAGGTAGTATCCGATGCTATGGCAAGAGCTAAAGTAGTGGGTTGAGGGGTCGATGGAGCAGACTGCCATTGACTTGCATGAGCACAACGCAAAAACACAAATATCAAGTTTGACACTGTACTCAGTGCTACAATCCTTGCATGTCAATGCTTTTTGGGAAGGCACCAAAATGCATGTAGTCTTACCAATCCTAGCTCTATGCGATATCACAAGAAAGGGAATTGTAGACACAGGAGCAGGAGTTAGTGTGCTGAGCCACGCAGTACTTTAAGCTTGGGATAACCCGCCTGTTGAGAATGCTAGGTTCAATGTCACCCCAGCAAATGGAATGAAAGTGTGGACATTTGGAGTACCAAAGAATTGGCCATTGAAGATCGCATGAATCCAATTCTTGGTTGACGTTATAGTCATGAAGGGAGTAGACTATGACATCCTATTAGATCAGACCTAGATGTGCAATAATGCATGGGTCATAGAAGACTGGGGTAACGGTCTAATCTTCTTAGGCAATTGAATAGAGGTAGTAAGAGTAGAGATGGATACATGAAGTCCACACCAGTCAACGTGGATGCCATCTCCACCATGCTAAAAGGTGTCACACAGATTAGGAAATCTTACAGGCCACTATCCAAACATATCCTCTGTCCCAAAGATGAGTGAGATTTGATACATGTGCTCACCACGATAGATCCGCCATTCTCAGATAGTGAGGAGTACAAACAAGATGCTAAGGTAGATGTCGATAAGCCCAGAGATGCACCCTTAGTGCCAGTTTGCATGATGGCCAAAAGCTTAAACAAAAGATCCACCAACCTTGTCAAATTCCACATCCCAAGTAACAAGTGAGAAATCCTAGAGATCCTAAAATTTCTCAAAAACAAGCTAGTTGACAATCTAGCTGCTAACCTCAAACCTCTCCAAGATCTCTTAGATGAACATAAGTGGCGATGGACCAAAGTGCATGACTTAAACTTAATGTACAATTGGGCCTTAGTCACCGATGAGAAGGAAAAGCCCTACCAAGACCTAGGAGATGATGAGCAATCGGAGGAGGTGTCAAGACTGTGGGAGAGAAGGAAGGAGTCTCACTTGAAGCTTTCTTGCTTTCACAATGGGGGAATACACACAGAGATGGAGGCTGAAAATAGTTTTCCTCTTCTTAGTTGTGTAAGCCAAAAAGAACTCTCATATATAGAAATAGAAGAACCCTATATATGGGTCTCAAACCAAACTCAACTAACTAAGGTGGCATACTAACTGAGCCACAAACTAGAGTAGATAAGGATAGCAGTCATCTAGCTATTATTCATGGGCGGTGTACCAACCGCATCTGCAACTGACAAGTCGGTGACATAAATACACAACGATCACCCTGGCGTATCACAAGTGGAGCTCGATATCTCAACACTCCCCCTCGAGCTCAATCCCAATTCCTGCACACCAAGCAGGTCTCTGAACTTGCGCAGCTTCTCAGCGCCCAATGCCTTCATGAATATGTCAACTACCTGATCCTCTGTGCTGACATAAACTAGATCAATAAGACCTAGTAAAACCCTCTCCCACACATAGTGATAATGCACCTCAATGTGCTTTGTTCTAGCATGATAGACTGGGCTATTTGTCAAGTGTATACTACTCATGTTGTCACAATAAATGACAACTGGCCCATCTGTAGGCTGATGCATATCATAAAGTAGCTTATGCAACCAAGCTACCTCACATGCAGCCATTGCTGCACCCCTGTACTCAGCCTCTGTGCTGGACAAGGCAACTGTAGGCTGTTTCTTGCTGCTCCAAGTGACTGCAGCATTCCCAAAAGAGAACACATATCCACTGGTAGATCGTCTATCAGAAATGCTACCAGCCCAATCAGCATCAGTGTATCCATGCAGCTGTATCTAAACCCCAGTCTCATAAAATAGTCCATATTACAATGTGGACTTCACATACCTGAGTATGCGTCTAGCCGCATCCAAATGCGGTTTCCTTGGAGCGTGCATAAACTGACTTACCAATCCAACAGTGTAGCCCAAATCTGGCCTGGTAATAGTCATATAAATCAAGCTTCCTACTATGCGTCTGTACATAGTAGGGTCTTCCAGAAGCTCACCTGCATCTGTGCTCAGCTTCACATTCTGCTCCAAAGGAACTGAAATAGGCTTATAGCCTGTCATCCCATATTTGGACAGCATGTCCAATCCATACTGCCTCTGCAAGAGCTGTATCCCACTTGGTGATCTAATCACCTCAATGCCCAAGAAATAATGCAGCTCTCCCAAATCCTTCATCTCAAAATTCTGCTTCAATAGCATTTTCACATGAAGGATATCTTCATCACTGTCACCTGTCATAATCAAATCATCAACATAAATGACAAGTAGCATAATACATTTCTCTGTTTTTCTCACATAAAGTGAGAAATCTGCCTTGGAAATCTGAAAGCCAATAGTGACAAGATACTGTCCTATCTTGTCAGACCATGCTCTAGGTGCTTGCTTCAAGCCATACAAGGCTTTCTTCAACCTGCAAACAAACTCAGGATGAACAGCATGCGCATAACCTGGTGGCTGCTCCATATAGACCTCTTCTTGCAAATCACCATGCAAGAAGGCATTCTTTACATCCATCTGATGTAAAGACCATCCCTTTGATGCAGCCATAGCAATGACTGCTCTTACGGTTGCCATCCTTGCAACCGGACTGAATGTTTCTTCATAGTCAATGCCATATGTTTGTGCATACCCCTTGACTACTAATCTTGCCTTGTATCTGTTCACAGAACCATCTGCATTGTGCTTCACCTTATAAACCCACTTACAGCCAATTGCATTCTTACCTTTAGGCAAAGGTACCAATTCCCATGTAGCATTTGCTTCCAAGGCATCAATTTCTTCATCCATGGCTTTCTTCCATTTTTCTTTTCCCATGGCTTGCTCAAAAGAAGTGGGTTCTGGTTCCTGTATCACTTTGACCATATATGCATAGTGAATGGCTATAAATCCATCATATTTCAGCCTATCCATAGGATACCTAGCTCTCGTAGACCTACGCAAAATAGGTTCACTCCCAGGTGCTCTCAAAACATCCCTGGTCTTCCTTACTCCAGGTGTAACAATAGAAGGAATACCCAACTCATCATCAATGCTCTGTTCTGAGCCACTGGATTCACCATCCACATAAGAGTGACCTGCATTCACATCAAACATGGGCTGATCAACCTTCTCTTTTCCTTTTCGTGATACCTGCATACCACTATCTGCATTGCTTTGAGAAGATTCTCCTGATCTCAATCTGCCTGTCCATGGCGAAGAATGTGAACCACTGCTAGAGGACGCTCCAGGTCCACTAATATTTTGTGACTGCTGCTGTGAATTCTGTGTAGCATTACCATTTTGTGCATCTACATCATCAATCACATTTATTGGTTTATACCAGCTACTCATCTCATCAAAAACAACATCTCTGCTCACTCTAAACTTATGAGTAGAAGGGTTATAGCATCTATACCCTTTTTGATGCAGAGAGTAACCAATAAAGATGCACTTCTCAGATTTTGGATCCAACTTGGATCTCAACTCATCTGGCACATGTACATAGGCAATGCAACCAAAAAATTTCAGATGAGAAATATCTGGTTTTCTACCAGTATACCTCTCCTCTAGAGTCATCCCATGTATTGCTGCAGTGGGAGTCCTGTTCATTATGTAGACTGCTGTAGCAACTGCTTCAGCCCAATAAAAATCTGGCAGGTCTTTTTCATTGAGCATGGCACGAGATACCTCTCCAATATGCCTGTTTTTCCTTTCTGCAATTCCATTTTGTTGTGGAGTATGACTGCATGAATATTGCTGCTTTATGCCATGCTCCTGCAGGAACCTTGCAAACTCATTTGAGAGGTACTCTCCCCCTCCATCTGACCTTAGGCATTTTATTTGCAGACCTATTTCTTTTTCAGCCATAGCTTTAAGAGTTTTGAAATGCCCAAAAACTTCACTTTTCTTTTTCATAAAATACACCCAAACTTTTCTGCTATAGTCATCAATAAAAGTGACAAAATAATGACAGCCTCCAAGAGATGCACCTTTAGTAGTCCACACATCAGAGTGGATTAATTCCAATGGCTTCTTACTCTCTTGAACATGTCTAGGAAATGGTTTCCTTGCCTGTTTTCCAAATTGGCAGGCTTCACATACCTTATGCATTTCTGCAACCTTGAATTTAGGCAATCCTGCAACAATATTTTGGGCCTGCATTGATTTAAGTCGCTGTACATTAACATGACCAATGCGTTTATGCCAGATATCAATATCTACAACTACACTGGTCCCATGTGCAAACATTGCTGCACTCAATTCAGACATGTCTGCATCCAATGTAAACATTCTGCCCTTCTTCTTTCCTTTTGCTATCAAGAGACCTTTATTTTTCATATCCTCAACAAAGCATCCATGAGGATTAAATCTGATCTGCAAGCCCTATTCAACCATTTGACCAACAGAAACTAGATTCTTGGTGATATTCGGGACATGAAATACATCGGACAGGTATTTCTTTTTCCCATCCTGCATAGACAAAGGAATTTTTCCAATCTGCACAATAGGATGTGCAATATCATCACCAGTCTCCACAAATCCTGGTTTTTCCATTTTCCTTGTATCCTCTGACCTGTCATGTGGTTTGATGCACCTGAGTTAACATACCATACATCGTTGCTTTCTTCTGCACTTGTCACAGAATTGTTCATGTGCTGCACCATAAACAAATGCTCATTTCTGTCATCACCCTGTCTACTAGAAGATGCATAATTCCCTTGTTACAATTTCCCATTCATGATATCATTTTGCTTTTTATAGCAGTCTTTAGCCATATGACCCATTTTACCACAGTAGTAGCATTCAACATTGTTGTTTGCATTTTGGCCTCTTTGCTATCCACCACGACCTCTTTGGCTCCCCCTGCCTCTAGAGTTACCACGTCCTCCTCCATAGGACTGGTTTTCTTGAGTTTGCTGCATATTCTGATTTCTGCCATGGCCTCCAAATCGGCCTCCTCTACCTCTGCCTCTACCTCTTCCAGCATTTGAGTAGAAGACAGTTTCTTTTGAAGTTCCTCCTGAAGAAGATGCACCACCATTTCTCTGCTCCTCAGAAATTAGAAGAGCAATCAACTCCTCAAAATCAGGAAATCTTTCACGAATTGAAATGGATTTCCAAAACTGTGTATAATCCTTTCCTAGACCATTCAAGGTCACATAAACTAAATCATCATCTTCCACTGGCGACCCAATGGAAGCAAGTGCATCTGAAATCTTCTTCACCTTCATGTGGTAGTCATTGATGCTCATACTTTCTCTTTGCACATTGTGCAACTCTTGCTTGAGCTGCATTTTCCTGGCTTGCGTATTTGTGCTATACATTTTTGATAAAGTATCCCATGCCTCCTTTGGCGTACTTGCATCCTGAATATGCACAATCATAGAGTCTGAAATACTGATAGACATCCAGTACATAACTTTCCTGGCTCTCTCATGCCATGCTTTGAATGCCTGTATTTATTGTTGATTGGGAACATCAGGAAGAACTGGATCTTCTTCATTTCCTGCAACAAATTCCCAATATCCTTTTCCCATAAGGAAATTCGTCATTCTAAACTTCCATGCCTGGAAGTTGTTCTTCTCAAGCTTTTCAGTGACAATCTGTGAAAAAGAGAATCAGACGCCATTACAGAATACTGCAAAAAATTCTGTTACTGCAAAAAAACACAGCTTCACCCTCATAAGGGCAAATCTGCAAAACTGGCGAAAGTGGTATTTGACCACACAGTCACTTCCTAGTGACGATTTTCCATAAACAGAACCAAGGATGATTCTGTAACTTCCAATGTCTCTGCACACGAGCATACGATGCAATATCTGTGGTAACTTTTCATCGACCTATAGAACGGTGATCGCACAGCATAAAACAGGGCTTTTTCCTAAGTGCATGCAGAAAACTTCCGCCTCCAAAACAGGCCCCGAAATGGCCTCAAATAAAAAAAACAAGGTCGGCAAAGGCTAAAGCCCTTTCCTGCAGCATATACTACCCTCTTGCTTCACCGCGAAGGGCGTCTCAACCTGAGACAATGCACTCTTGCAATTTCCAACTGTGCTGCCTGTAGAGATCTGCTCCCAAAACAGAAAATGAAAGCAACACTACTCCTCTTACCAGAACACCGTGAGCTTGGCTTGTTTTCTTGAGCTCCTTACCACGAACAAGGCTCTGATACCATGTCAAGATTGTGGGAGAGAAGGAAGGAGTCTCACTTGAAGCTTTCTTGCTTGCACAATGGGGAAATACACACAGAGATGGAGGCTGAAAACAGTTTTCCTCTTCTTAGTTGTGTAAGCCAAAAAGAACTCTCGTATATAGAAATAGAAGAACCCTATATATGGGTCTCAAACCAAACTCAACTAACTAAGGTGGCATACTAACTGAGCCACGAACTAGAGTAGATAAGGATAGCTGTCATCTAGCTATTATTCATGGGCGGTGTACCAACCGCATCTGCAACAACTGACAAGTCGGTGACATAAATACACAACGGTCACCCTTGGCGTATCACAAGTGGAGCTCGATATCTCAACAGGAGGATGGTTCTAGCGATGAATACAAGGACTGTTGTTCCTTCAGTGATGGAAGCAAAGGAGAGATGGATGCGGTAGAATGTGACAATAAGGAAAGGGTGATAGAGCAATGACTCCAAACCGCATAGAAAGAGTGCCTTTAGAATCAAGAGAGGAGTCATGCACATGGATTGCGATTGAACCTGGCTCGAGCACATAGGGGCAATAGATTATGAACAAGCAGGCCTTGTCTAGCAAAGTGCTTTGCCAGTGCTTAGGACAGAGTCGCTGTTTGAACTACAACCATGTTGAGATTTAGCAATCACACTCACTAAACAGCCACTTTGTATGGACCTTCAGGGCCAAGGACATGCATGCTAACTTATCCCATATGCACGATGGTGCCTACTGCAGTTTCCTACTTTCCTATAAAGCATTGTACTTGCTTCCTTTCTTAATGCAATGATAGTACTCTTTTCTTTTCAGTGAAGTGTCAATGTCATTGTCCACATACACAAGATTGTGTTTATGAGTCCAAGTCTAAATCTTGGAACCTAATTCACTTGTGTAACAAACAGTGTCTTTGTCTTCTCCATCATGAGTCCACACTTCTCATTTCATCCTCCATAGCTTCTGGTTTTGCCATGCTCTAGATCCCGCATTTGTCACATGGTATCAGAGCCCAGTTGGGCATGGCATTGCTTAATTCACTTGTGTAACAAACAGTGTCTTTGTCTTCTCCATCATGAGTCTACACTTCTCATTTCATCCTCCATAGCTTCCGGTTTTGCCATGCTCTAGATCCCGCATTTGTCACAAACCACCAGGGGAGACTCCCTCTTCTAGCAAAGACGAAGAGTTTGATTCTAAGTCAGAGTTGAGTTCAGATAGTGATCCTGAGGTGCCACAACCACCCAAGACCAGATGCACCAAAGGGGACTTGCCAATCCACCTAAGGCACCGAAGGTTGAAGGAATAATGGCACAAGCAGCCTAGGGATATGCAGGTTGAAGAACAAAGGAAACCACAAGACCTACCAAAGTGATTTACTAAGTTTAAGAAAGGCGGTAGGGTAGCGATCTTGCTAAGAGCCAAATGACAAGGGCAAACAAGTGAACCAATAGAAGGACTGATCAAAGTCAAGGAGGTTAATCTAGCTAAGGAAGGGGAGACACCCCAACCTATATTTATTGCTATCGATGACTTGACCAAGGAAGAGGAAGCAAGTCTCATTACTCTCTTGCGAGAGTATATGAACGTCTTTTCTTGGTCCCTCGATAAGATGAAAGGGGTAGATCCAAGTGTCGTAACTCATAATATCCTCATGACCCCCGATGCAACGTTGGTCAAGCATCAACCGTACCCTATGAATCCCAAGCATGATCATGATGTCAAGGAAGAAATTGACAAGTTGTTAAGGGCAAGATTCATTTACTAGATTGAGCACACGAACTAGGTCTCACCCATAGTGATCATACTAAAGAAGAATGGAAAGATCAGAGTGTGCATCAACTACAAGAAGGTAAATGCTTCTACCAAAAGAGGGAAAATTATCCATTGCCATACATTGAGCACGTGCTGGAGAGAGTAGTGGGCAAGGAGGCCTATAGTTTTCTGGATGACTTCTCAGGATACAATCAGGTGCAAGTGCACTGCGACGATAGGCATTCGCCACTGAGTGGGGTGTCTTTGCCTGCATAGACATACCCTTTGGGTTGACTAACACACCTGCTACTTTTCAAAGGCTCATGTGTGTAATATTCAAGGACATCCTTAGAAAGGAGTTAGAGGTCTTCGTTGATGACTTGTGTGTTCATTCCACCTAGAATGAACACTTAGACAAACTTTGAGTAGTCTTTGAATGATGCAGACTATATCGTCTCTTGTTGAATCCCTTAAAGTGCTAGTTCTGGGTAAAGCACGGATGAATCCTAGGGCACATGGCATCCAAGAATGGCATTGCCAGTGACTTCTCAAAAGTCAAGGTTGTTGTCGATCTTTCATCCTCAAATGATTACAAGGGAGTTCAGTGTTTCCTAGGCCATACAAGGTACTATCGACAGTTTATACTAAACTATGCATTGATTGCTAGACCCCTGTACAAGCTGCTGATAATATTCGAATGGACCAAGGAATGCTAGCACGCATACAAGGAATTGAAGAAGGCTTTAACCATCGCACCAATCTTAAAATCCCCAGACTGGAACATAACCTTTCATGTCCATATTGATGCTTTGAAATTCGCAGTAGGAGTTGTGTTGTGCCAGCCTGGTGACCACAATCTAGACTATCCAGTGAGCTTTCCTAGCAAATAACTCACAGATACAAAAATGATATACTCCACAATTGGACAATAGGGGTTAGCCATCGTGTTTGCTATAAAGAAATTTTGGCATTATCTTCTGGCTATGTCCTTCATTTTCTTTGTTGACCATCAAGCCTTGCTGTATCTAGTAAAACAAACCTTGCGCTATAGGACACATAGCTCGATGGTTACTTCTGCTTCTTGAATTTGACTTCTTCATCGTCGTACGCAAGGGAAAGCAACACTATATAGCTGATCATATGTCTCGCATGCCCACGGGAGAAGCTGTTGGATAGGGTATTGGAGATGAATTGCCAAACACACATCTATTCACCCTATCTAGTGAAAGAGATCTGTTTAGAGCCAACTTGACACCATACTAGGCAGACAACATAGATTGTAGGATTAGTATTACATTTTCTTTGCAATAGGAGTTGTAATTATTCTTGAATTCTATGGACTTGTTCAAGGGGTGGACCCTTCATGGTATTTTGGAAGACACTAAGTTTTGATACAAGGTTATTTGGGAATGTTTTATGATTAAATTATTTTGGACATTGAATGTTCTTATTCACCATAAGGGGAGTGAAATTCTTGTAATTCCTCAACAAGTTTTGTAGGACCTAGTAGTTTCTCAAAAGGAATTGTGGAAAACTCAATCTAAAAGTTTATTATGGTAATTTGGTAGTTCAAATGCTTGAGCATGGACTACCTAATTGACCCATATAAAAGGCATGACTAAGGTGAATCATTCTCAAAATCCAACCCTATCAATTAATAGCAGGTCAAATCTATCGGCTTCGGCATGACGAATTGCTACGGAGATGCGTGTGTGAGCACAATGTACTAGTTGAGGCGCACGTCATAATTGCAGAAGGACATTTTAGCAGAGATACGACAACCCACAAGGTGCTACAATCTCAACTGTGATGGCCCACGCTTTTTTGAGATGCAGCATGATTCATGAAACACTATGACGAGTGCCAATGGACCGAGGTACCAATTGGTAAGGACAAAATGGAGGTCAGTCCCATCATTGCAAGACAACCATTTGAGAAATAGGGGATTGACTACATTGGGCCTATTAGTCCCACGGCTCAATATTCGCAAGCCAAGTACATCATTGTTGCCACCAATTATCTCACAAAGTGGGCCGACACTCGAGCCACCACGAAGAATGATGCATGAACCACTGCTAAGTTCTTATGGGAGCAAGAAATCTCATGATTTGGTTGCCCCATCAAACTTGTCTCAATGATTAAGGTACACACTTCATCAAAGGTGATTGCTCATCTCCTATCCACCTTCCTGATCATCCATCAGAAATCCTCACACCCTACTACCCTCAAGCAAATGACTAGGAGGAATCAACAAATAAGATTCTGGTAAACGTCCTGACCAAGGTACTCTTTGCTTTGAGCAATGACTAGGATAACAAGATAATGGCAACCTTATGGGTCTATTTGGATAGCCTACAAAATGGCTGTGGGACAGGCTCCCTAGGTTGACCTATGGAATTGAGGCAATTCTACATGTAGAATTCTTCATTCCTAGATTGAGAATTGCTATTCAAGAGAGATGGGAGGGAAAGGAAGCATGGATAGAATGTCTGGTTGAGCCAAAAAGCTTATTGGAAACTCGACTTCTAGCCACCCATGCACTAATCTGTGAAAAGATACGACGCAAGAGATGGTTTGACAAGCACGTCAAGTAGTGAGATTTCAAACATGGTGACTTAGTACTGTTGTACTTGGTCAAGGGCCGTAAGCAAAAAATGAAGTTTAGGGGGTTAGGACCTTTTAGAGTTTACACCATAAGCCCAACCGGTAATGTAGAACTCAAAACCTTGGAGGGTGAGGGCGTATGCTTCTTTAGGCAGTCGTGTAAAGAAGTACTACCCTCCCACACATCCACTACATGAACCTCTGATGCTAGAAGCCCTTGTCAATGTTTGAGTAGCCACCATTATAGAGATTGAAGATGAGAATGAGGAATCCGTAGCTCCGACTTACTTGCAAATGACCATTATAGCCTAGCAGACACACACCATTGATACATTCATCAATGAGGGTGTTGACTTCAATATCTTGACTCATGATCATTGGATGCAAATCGACAAACCACAATTACAGCTCACTAATGCTAAACTCAGCTTATTTGGGGGCCGATCATATGCACTTCTGGGAAAGTGTAAAGTTGCAGTCTCTATCGAGTTTGAAAGCTTACCCATAATCTTTTATGTGTTGCTAAACACGAAAGATGCAAGCATGGAATCGCTATTAGGATGAACCTTTAAGAAGCAGGTCCATTGTAATGTCGACTACCAGTCATAACATATTCACCTGGCCATCGGCAACATACAAATCATCACAGCTTTTAGCAAGGGCTACACAACTCAATCACAGTCCGCAAAGCCACCGATAGAGAAACCCACCATCAAGCCTAAGGGGGGGGGGGGGGGGATCACGATTCATCACCACCCGCCAAACCTCAAAACTAGAAAAAAGTCAACCACAAAGCTAAACCCTTAAACACTAGTTCAAATGGGTACCAAAACATCCAAGACCGCCGCCTAGGAGCACAAAACCATGAGTTTGCAAGGCTAGGAACCTTCACTCAAAACCTAGGAGGCCTAGAAGAAACTACAAGCATTGCAATGAACGGTCAAGCCACAATGGGTCCCCAAGACCTTATTGCAAGCGCAAGGCTATTACGAGGGTAATACCTAAATTTGGGTACCTAAAGCCAAGATGGCCAAGGACACTACTCAAATGTCACCCTCAAGATTGACCACACGAAGCATCACAATGAATCAAGCATCAACGCCACAAAAGCCTTTGGTTGTGGGGCCCATTTCCTTCCAAATCCTAAACCCATCGAGACTCAAAAAGTCTATCGACCCAAACCGCAACTTTGCTACTCCTAAACCACCTCAACCTTGCCTTGCTAGTACCTCAACTGCCACCCAAGCATCTAGTAGCATGCCACCCACTACACTGGCTACACTTAGTGCACCAATGTCACAACCCCAGCCAAAATCGCAACCAGAGCTGCACGTGGCAGTTGATGAATTGTCAAGCCCAACCAAACGTCTACCACCTATCAGACTTAGACCCTCTTACCAGTGGAGATCCACTCTAAACTTTGAGAATACAAGCGACAACTTGGTTGCTTGCCTCTCAGATGCTTGGGTGCCATGTTTACCATGCTTGCTAAAAGCTATGATCAGCTAGACTTAGGTCTTTTGGACAAGCCTTTAACAAACAATGGAAGTGCAAATGCTACCTTGCTCATGGGAGAAATCTGAATACGTATTTTTCAAAGCTTTCTAGGTAGCCAAGGAACTCATTTTCCACCTAGCTTTCCATTGAACAAGCATGCAAACAACGCCTTATCACATCTTATGACGAGAATAAGTCCTTGCCACGGACTAGGAAATTGAGAAGTTGAGCCATCTCGTTGACTATGACTCCTGTTTCTTATACAAATGGTATGCTCTTCGACTTCAATGGGAACTAGAAGGATGCCAAGTCATGACAAACATTGAACATAGATGCACGATCAAAACCTCGAATATGACTTGACATTATGTAGCTCGAACTTCCTATAAGGTGTTTACCACCATTCATAATCGACCCCTTGAGGACCACATCAAAGGGAATCCCTATTTAGATCAAATCCTCACAGAACATGAGCTCCATATTGCTAGCAGAGTCAACTTTGGTGATTTTCTGCTCAACGTCCTCACTTACATCACACAAGTAGGTAGCATCAGACCCTGTGACATGGACCACTATGCTCAAATGGAATAAGGATTCTTCTTATTTTCGCAGGGGGAGTGGGTAAGGTGGAAATAAGAATAAAACTCAACAGAAAAGGAAAACAAACCAAAACCAATTCATGGTTAAGAAAAAGGGTCAAAAATTTTGGAATGCATGGATTGCTTGAGGGAGAAGTTTAATTCTATAATTAAGCATTTCAATTCCGCAAGCATGTGATATTTTTCCTCTGCAAATAAATATTTTGAAAAGCACTAATGCTGAACATGGCTTCATGACATGCACCCAGCATGGTGCAAGCCAACAAGTTGCTGTTTTTAGAAGAAGAATAGGAAAAATATGGCCTTTCCTTGAAACAAGGGTCTTTAACGAGTTCAAATTCAGGCATGTCTTGAACTTGGAGGATGTGGCCATGGAGGAACAAGTAGTGAAGCAGATTGTCGAATAATGTTGTCTACAAAAGTACATGGAGGCAGTTGGCCAAGCCTTCAACTACGAGATGTCAAGATTGTGGGAGAGAAGGAAGGAGTCTCACTTGTAGCTTTCTTGCTTGCACAATGGGGGAATACACACAAAGGTGGAGGCTAAAAACAGTTTTCCTCTTCTTAGTTTTTGTGTAAGCCAAAAGAACTCTAGTACAAGGAAATAGAAGAACCCTATATATGGGTCTCAAACCAAACTCAACTAACTAAGGTGGCATACTAACTGAGCCACGAACTAGAGTAGATAAGGATAGCTGTCATCTAGCTATTATTCATGGGCGGTGTACCAACCGCATCTGCAAACTGACACGTCGGTGACATAAGTGCACAACGGTCACCCTGGCATATCACGAGTGGAGCTCGATATCTCAACACGAGAAGTGTGCGGAATTCCTTTGGACTTTCAATAGGAACCACAGCATCGTGACAGTGCAATAAACAGAAGAAACTCGCCAAGTCTAGATTGAGTTGACTCCAGAGTTGGTGGAGAAAGCATTGAGCCTAGCCAATAAGGTGGAAAGGTGACCGAAGAGAGATGTGTATGCCATGTTAGGAATGGACAAGGTGATGGTCCACACAAATGATGGCATCAACTTGGTAGACATCCTCGACCTCTAAATCCAGCTCCATGCCAAAATGATGCACACGCTATTCTCTAGCCAAAGGTACAACTCAATAATGAGCCGAATCAATGTGCTTATGTTGGAGAGCATTGTGGCAAGATCTCTTGACGAAGTGAACCTAAATGGATTTGTGTGGAAGATCATTGAGTCTTCAGCAAAAGCACTGGCAACAAGAGGAAGACCTGCAGGAGGAGAGTCCCCTGCTACAAAGGCAAAAAGAAAAGCGTCATCCTCAAAGGCCTCTACCATCAAATTCGGTGGGATTTTGGCCCCTCAACGTAGTCATTATCTCATCATATCCAACAATATCATTGTTGTTATCCTCATCCTCAAATCTCACAACCTCTCAAAAAGGTATACATACATAGGAGAAAAGTGTGGAGTATAAGGAAGCCAACCTAATTCTATATAAAGCCTCAAGCTCTAAGGCATACATACATACATATAACAAGGATATATATATATATATATATATTAGTAGTATAAGAAAGGGAGAGAGTTAGAAGAGAAGGAGGAATAGAGAGTGGGTGGGATAGAGAGATAGAATAATAGAGGGATAAATAAGGATTGGAAGAAGAGAGTACCTCGAAAGACCACCAATTTCAAAGGATTGACTTACTTGCAACCAATCCTTGTGCAAGTGAAATCAAATTTTCCCTCTTGGATCTCCAACATCAATACATTCCTCTTTGTTTATTTGTCTTTTCTAAAATCCACTCAGGATACACTAAGTCTTACCCTCCAATATACGCAAGTTTCCTAATACTAATTCCCTATCATTTCAACAACCCTCTCCACCAAGGATTATCCTCTTCTCCCAACTAAGATATTCCCCTACTTTGCTAGAATCTATGTAACCCATTTAACCTTGCCAAGCTTTACTTCAAAGGCATACGAGTTAGGAGGCACTATAAGGGTCCAAGAAGGAATAGAGAAAAGAATTTGTTAAAAGAATTTTGCTTCCTATGATGGTCCCAAAGTGGCAGAGAGCTAGAGTGGGACAAGGGGTTGCATGTATGAGAATGAATTCTCATTCACACCAACTTATGTTTAGGAACCTTTGGATAGATTTAAAGGAATTTTGGTTAAGTAAATTGATTGATTGATTAGTTTATACCTAGTTGGTTATTATTACTACTTGCAACAATGAACAGTAAAGAGTAGTTTTTGTCCATGTAATCAATACCCTTGAATATACTTAAATTATTGTGCATTTAAGAGGAAATTACAACTTAAAACATCCATTAATGCCTAGGTTATGCAAAAAACCTACTCATCTATGAGATTCTAAAATGAATGTATTGCCTCATAATGTGTGCATAAACTAAGCATCCAACACTATATTGATGGAGGAACACATCAAAACTATCTCTAGCATCATGAAGACTCAACTTCAAACATGTCTTCATAGGAGTAGTAATAGGCTTATAGACCAAAGCTTTGTAATAATATCTCAACATACTTTGTTTGACAAAAGGCAATACCTCCATCACGCTACTTTAATTGAATGCCCAAATAATGATACAATCGTCCCAATTCTGACATGTCAAAGTTGAATTCGACTCTCTCTTAAAATCAGCAATATATTTTTCATTGGAACTACTCAACAACATGTCATCGACATAAATCACAATGATCAGAGGTGCATCACCCTCATGTCTAACATATAAGGTGTATTCAATTGGACTATTGCTTGCTTTAGCCCATACAATGCCTTTTTCAATTTGCACACTTTGTTTTCTTGCCCCTTCTACACAAAAATATGAGGCTTAAAAATATACACTTTCTCATGTAATTTACCATTCAAAATGTAGTTTTGAGATCCAACTAATATACATTCTAACCACTATTAGCTGCTAATGAACAAATACTACAAATAGTTGTCATATGGCAAGTGGGACCAAAGGTCTCATCAAAATAAAAAATTTTCTATTGGGCATAACCCTTTGCCACAAGTCTAGCTTTGTACCAATCAATGCTACCATCATGTTTGTGCTTTAACTTGTAAAATCCACTTGTCTTCTTGCTAGGGGGAAAATCACATAAGAACTGAGTACCATTTTTAACAATAGCATCATACTTAAATTGCATAGTAGCAATTCAACTTTTTGAATTTTTTTCCTATTCAAAAGACTTAATCTCATCCTCATCACACAAACTAGAAACAACCAATGCATAACAATATGATACATAAGAGACACTATCATAGCCTAAATAAGTATGACTAGCCAATAGTGTATCCAACTTATTGTTATGCAATGTTTACACTAGCCACTTTGGTATAGTCTTGCACCACTCAATCTATACTCTCTCATCAAGAAGTGCATAATTTACATCCACATAAAAAATAGACCGATCCACATAGGCTAAAAAACTATCTCATTTAGTACTGCATGTGATTGCACACCACTAAAAAAAGGCAACAAAGTGTCATAGATATCCTATGAGCATATATTTATCTCTTTTATACATGATGAAAGTAAAGATTGAATAGCATCTTCCATAAAGATAATATCATGCTTGACTAAGATATGCTTACTTTGTGGATGGTATAACTTATAAACTTTTCTTTTCATTATTGTATCCAACAAAAATACATTTTATAGATTTGTCATCCAACTCTTTATGTTGTTGCACTAGAATCAAAGCATAAGGCAACCAACCAAAAATATGCAAGTGAGGGAGAGATGGCGTTTTGCCATACCAAGACTCATATGGAGTAATAGACTGCAAAGCCTTAGTGAGACACAGTACATAGGCTACATATAAAACAGCCTCAAGCAAGAAACTATGTGGCAAAAATTGACTCTTAATCATACATCATGCCATCTCCATGAGTGATCTATTTTTCCTCTCAGCTACACATTTTTATGTGGTGTATATTGCATTGTACATTAGTGTTTCATCCCACATTCAACTAAATATGTATTAAAATCCTTAGACATACGTACTCTCTCCCTCGATCTAAGTAGAGAGTGTCCACTTTACTGTTGAGATATCGAGCTCCACTCGTGATACGCCAGGGTGACCGTTGTGTATTTATGTCACCGACTTGTCAGTTGCAGACGCGGTTGGTACACCGCCCATGAATAATAGCTACATGATAGCTATCCTTATCTACTCTAGTTCGTGGCTCAGTTAGTATGCCACCTTAGTTAGTTGAGTTTGGTTTGAGACCCATATATAGGGTTCTTCTATTTCTTTGTACTTGAGTTTTTTTGGCTTACACAACTAAGAAGAGGAAAACTGTTTTCAGCCTCCACCCTTGTGTGTCTTCCCCCATTGTACAAGCAAGAAAGCTTCAAGCGAGACTCCTTCCTTCTCTCCCACAATCTTGACATGGTATCAGAGCCTTGTTCGTGGTAAGGAGCTCAAGAAAGCAAGCCAAGCTCGCAGTGTTCTGGTAAGAGGAGCAGTGTTGCTTTCATTTTCTGTTTTGGGAGCAGATCTCTGCAGGTAGCACAGCCGGAAAGTGCAGGAGTGCATTGTCTCAGGTTGAGACGCCCTTCGCGGTGAAGCAAGAGGGCAGTATATGTTGCGGGTAAGGGCTTTAGCCCTTGGCGACCCTGTTTTTTTTATTTGAGGCCATTTCGGGGCCTGTTTTGGAGGCGGAAGTTTTTTGCACGCACTCAGGAAAAGGCCCAGTTTTATGCAGGGCAGTCACTGTTCTACAGGTCGATGAAAAGTTACTGTAAAAATTGCATTGTATGCTTGTGCGCAGAGACATTGGGAGTTACAGAATCATCCCTGTTGCCTGTTGATGCAAAATCGTCACTAGGAAGTGACTGTGTGGTCAAATACCACTTTCGCCAGTTTTGCAGATTTTCCCGTGTGAGGGTGAAGCTGTGGTTTTTGTAGTGACAGAATTTTTTCCAGTCTTCTGTAATGGCATCTGATTCTCTTTCACAAATTGTCACTGAAAAGCTTGACAAGAGCAACTTCCAAGCATGGAAGTTTAGAATGACAAATTTCCTTATGGGAAAAGGATATTGGGAATTTGTTGCAGGAAATGAAGAAGAACCAATTCTTCCTGATGTTCCCAATCAACAGCAAATGCAGGCATTCAAAACATGGCATGAGAGAGCCAGGAAAGTTATGTATTGGCTGTCTATCAGTATTTCAGACTCTATGATTGTGCATATTCAGGATGCAAGTACGCCAAAGGAGGCATGGGATACTTTGTCAAAAATGTATAGCACAAATACGCAAGCCAGTAAAATGCAGCTCAAGCAAGAGTTGCATAATGTGCAAAGAGAAAGTATGAGCATCAACGACTACCACATGAAGGTGAAGAAGATTGCAGATGCACTTGCTTCCATTGGGTCGCCAGTGGAAGATGATGATTTAGTTTCTGTGACCTTGAATGGTCTATATGGAGCAGCCACCAGGTTATGTGCATGCTGTTCATCCTGAGTTTGTTTGCAGGTTGAAGAAAGCCTTGTATGGCTTGAAGCAAGCACCTAGAGCATGGTCTGACAAGATAGGACAGTATCTTGTCACTATTGGCTTTCAGATTTCCAAGGCAGATTTCTCACTTTATGTGAGAAAAACAGAGAAAGGTATTATGCTACTTGTCATTTATGTTGATGATTTGATTATGACAGGTGACAGTGATGAACATATTCTTCATGTGAAAATGCTATTGAAGCAGAAGTTTGAGATGAAGGATTTGGGAGAGCTGCGTTATTTCTTGGGCATTGAGGTGATTAGATCACCAAGTGGGATACAGCTCTTGCAGAGGCAGTATGGATTGGACATGCTGTCCAAATATGGGATGACAGGCTGTAAGCCTATTTCAGTTCCTTTGGAGCAAAATGTGAAGCTGAGCACAGATGCAGGTGAGCTTCTAGAAGACCCTACTATGTACAGACGCATAGTAGGAAGTTTGATTTATATGACTATTACCAGGCCAGATTTGAGCTATGATGTTGGATTGGTAAGTCATTTTATGCAGGCTCCAAGGAAACCACATTTGGATGCGGCTAGACGCATACTCAGGTATGTGAAGTCCACATTGCAGTATGAACTATTTTATGAGACTGGGGTTCAGACACAGTTGCATGGATACACTGATGCTGATTGGGCTGGTAGTATTTCTGATAGACGATCTACCAGTGGATATGTGTTCTCTTTTGGGAGTGCTGCAGTCACTTGGAGCAGCAAGAAACAGCCTACAGTTGCCTTGTCGAGCACAGAGGTTGAGTACAGGGGTGCAGCAATGGCTGCATGTGAGGTAGCTTGGCTGCATAAGCTACTTTATGATATGCATCAGTCTACAGATGGGCCAGTTGTCATTTATTGTGACAACATGAGTAGTATACACTTGGAAAATAACCCAGTCTATCATGCTAGAACAAAGCACATTGAGGTGCATTATCACTATGTGCGAGAGAGGGTTTTACTAGGTCTTATTGATCTAGTTTATGTCAGCACAGAGGATCAGGTAGCTGACATATTCACGAAGGCATTGGGCGCAGAGAAGCTGCGCAAGTTCAGAGACCTGCTTGGTGTGCAGGAATTGGGATTGAGCTCGAGGGGGAGTGTTGAGATATCGAGCTCCACTCGTGATACGCCAGGGTGACCGTTGTGTATTTCTGTCACCGACTTGTCAGTTGCAGACGCGGTTGGTACACCGCCCATGGATAATAGCTACATGATAGCTATCCTTATCTACTCTAGTTCGTGGCTCAGTTAGTATGCCACCTTAGTTAGTTGAGTTTGGTTTGAGACCCATATATAGGGTTCTTCTATTTCTTTGTACTTGAGTTTTTTTGGCTTACACAACTAAGAAGAGGAAAAGTGTTTTCAGCCTCCACCCTTGTGTGTCTTCCCCCATTGTGCAAGCAAGAAAGCTTTTAGCCTTGCTAACAAACTTTTTAAAGCACCAAAATACTATAGACTTAGCTTTCAAACTATACACCCATGCATGCTTGTAATAGTCATCAATGAATGATACAAAGTACAAGTAGTTGCCAAAATATAATGTTTGCATTGGACCATAAACATCACTATGTACAAGCTGTAGTTTGTGAACAACTCTCACTAAACCATCTTTTGAACATAAACAATGTTTCATTTTTCCCAATATGTACCCCTTCACAAATGTGTTTTCTAGGTGCCTCAAGAAGAGTAGACAATGAAGACACCATATCATATTTTTGCAAGTGCTAGAAACTAGCAAAATTCAAATGATCAAAATAAACATGCCAAAGTTCTACATTTGAAATAGCTTGCAAATCTATGATTATGAATGTCACATCTTTCGCACATTTATCATTATGATTGATCTTATAAATCCCATGACATAGTGAACCAAATGCAATAATTTTATCACCACAAGAGAGATCATGAATTGTACATCTATCATTCTTAACCCCAACACGAAAAAAGCAAAAGGAAATAAAGAAGATGTGCTGCAAAAGGGGAAAGGTGCATTTTAAAATACAAAGGTGCACCCTGAAACCTTGTAAGAGAGTGCCAGGAAGTGGAAAATTTGGAAAGCTAAAATAAAAGACAAAGACAAAGACAAAGGCCAAGGCAAGAGAAATGGAAGGCAAAGGTGCACCAGGAAAAGCGCAAGACAAAACTTATGTAAAAGAGCGCAAGCGCACCGTGGTTTAATTCAAGGAGTGCCGGGCTCTCACCCGTGCAATTTGTAAATATAGATGGGCGGTGGAAAGGAAGCTAGGAAGATAGAAGGACAATGGGAAAAAGGGCCTAGGCTATGGCCGGCCATGTAAAAAAGGGGAAAAGGGGATGACCGCCCAAAAGGGATTTAGGGTTTTGTATATAAAGTTGAAAAGTGAATGAGAAGCTCATTCTTGTGTGTGGCCAAAAGTAGTTATCTTCTTCTTCTTCTTCTTCTTCTTCTTCTTCTTCTTCTTGCTTGCTTGAGCTTGTGCTTGAGAGAGGGAGTGTGAGAGTGTGAGGGAATGAGTGTGTGAGGGTGAGGGACCGTGGGGTGGAGAAGCTCTCCATCTTCTCCTCTCTTATTCTCTTCTCTTCTCTTGCTCGCAGTGATGGATCTTGGAGCATGGAGCTTGAGGATGGAGCTTGCTTGAAGCTTGCACTTGGGATCGTGGAGCTACCGGAGTGCGCGGGAGAGGAGGTAACTCGAACAGCATGGAGGTAAGCTCACTACACCCGTAGATATGGATGGCGCATCGGCTATGTGAGAGGTAGCCATTAGTGCTCGGCTTGGAACGCTTGAAACAATAAGCAGTCCGTGGGTCTTGGCGGTTGAGCGAAAGCTCCCACAATCATTAATAAACTTCACAATCAAGACAATCTTGGCAAGTGTAGAAGAAACTGATAGGTGATTCCTTTTTATCTTTGGTATATACAAAGTATTCATAAGTATGAAATTACTACCCATTACAATAGTCAATAAGAATCTTCCAATTCCTTTAATATGATAAGAGGAGCTATTTGCACGTGTCACATTACTGCCCTTAGAGACAAGCTCAAGAGAAGTGAACAAATTGCATAAAGAAGTAATATGCTTTGCCACACCACTGGCAAAGTACCATACATCTGAATCCACAATAGACATATAAGAATCATGTAAAGAAGGCTCATAACTACATTGTACACTAAATGCTTGCTCTGTATCCTGCACAATATTTGTAAATTCTGACTCAAAAGGAGAGGCATCTGCAATAGGCATACTAGTCTCTTGTACAACCAATTTAGGATAGTCCTAAATGACATGATCTCTTGCCTCACAATACCTAGAAAAAATTTGACTCTCTTTTTTCTTGTCATTCTTATAAGCCTTCTTTGTCTAAAGAACATTTGCATATTTTTGCTGACACGCAAAAAAGGAGGCTTTTCCTCTACTATTCTAACTAGCCACAAATACTTGACCTGCAACATGCATAATGGACCTATTTTGTCTAGATTTTTCTTCTTATATCAAAATAGAAACCAATTCATCAAATGACAAAGACTTTAGATATCCTTTCATCAACAAACAATGAGTATATGTAAAACTCTGATAAGAATTAGAGACACCATTGAGAGAACATTTTGCACAAGTGAACTATCTAGCAAAATCTCATCTGCAATAATCAACTGCTCCTTAAGATCTCTCACCTTTGTCAAAAGATTGTCCATAGAGTCACTTTATTCTATATGTTCACTCTCTACTTTATTATGTAAGTAAGCACTATTGCCTCATTGAAGGGAGTGAGCTATTAACCCCGGTGCAAAGAAAGTGAAAAGAAAGCAAAAGAAAATCAATAGATGCAGGACAAAGTGGAAAAATGCAACCCAATAGAAAAACAGGAGAAAAAGGGTCAAAACCACAAGGAGCAAATTTAATAACTAGGGCAAGTGCAAAAGAGGAAAGACGCATCTTAAATATAAAAGCCCAGCTAGATCCTTGTAAAAGAGTGTTAGGCTCCCTCCTATGCAATTTGTAAATGTAGACGGGCATGGGTGAAGGAACAATGTAAATAGGGAAAGAGGATCTATGCTAATGCTGGCCATGTAAAAAAGGGATGGATGCCCAAAGGGGATTAGGGCTTGTATAAAAGCCAAAAAGTGAATGAAGAAGCTCATTCTTGTGTGTGGCCGAAACTAGCTCTTCTCTTCTTCTCCTTATTCTTGATTTCTTGAGATTGTGCTTGAGAGAGGGAGTGTGAGGAAGTGAGAGAGTGAGTGTGTGAGAGTGAGGTAATGTGGTAGAGAAGCTCTCTATCTTCTCCTCTCTTCTTCCTCTCTTCTCTTCTCTTCTCTTTTCTCGTGTGCACAACAATGGAGCTTGGAGCTTGGATCTTGAGGATCAAACTTGCTTAAGCTTGCACCATGGATCATGGAGCTACCGGAGAGCTTGTGGGAGGAGGCACCTCAATCAAGCATCGAGATAAGCTCACTACACTTGTAAGTGTGAGAGTGCATGGCTATGTGAGAGGTGGCCATTGCACTTGACTTGAAACGCTTAAAACAATAAGTGGTCCATGGGTCTTGGCGGTTGAGCGAGAGTTTCCACATTTTGGTTCCGTTGCTGGGACCAATGGATTCAAGCTTTGAGTGCTTGCATGCTCTGAATCGAGCATTGAAGTAGGGTTTGCCCTAAACTAGTGCTTTTGAGATAGATGGGAAGTGATGGAGTTGAAGAGGTATTTGATCTCTTTTGCAAGTAATTTTTTCTGGTTTTTTTGAGTTTAGGTAAGTAGGTTGGATTAGTGTAAGTGATTGCTTGTGATTTGGATGCATGTAGGTGAGGGAGAAATAAGGAAAACAAAGAAACACACAATGGTGCTTTTTTCTATAGTAGCAGGCCCAAAACAGGGAAAAAACTGGGAAAACAGAGCTTTATGGCATTAAGACAGCAAAGAGAGAGAGAAGGGGAAAGTAACATGGCAACAAAGAAGGGGTTTAAGACACCAAGAAGAGGGGGAGAGTGCTAATTTCTGTGCATTTAGTCAAGAGAGATCTTGAGTAGAGATCTTGAGAGAGAGGGAGAGAGAGAGAGAGGGAGAGAGAGAGAGAGAGAGAGAGAGAGCTACAGGGCAGGAGCACAGATTTGTTCATCGATTCGTGCATTCTCGCACCCCCAATCCCCATAGGTATGCTCTAAGTGCTAAGTGATGCTTGTTGATCCTAGTCAGGACCCTGATTTTGCAATGTTAGAATAGGTGCAAGGAGTACTTATGGGATTTTTCATCATTTTGCAACCTAGCCACCACAATCAAATGTCATCTATGGCCCCAGATGGTCTCGACCAACTCGGACAGCTCGAGTCACAAGTCCTCTCAAACAACTACAAAATCATTCAAGTGCGAGAATCGAACTCAGACCTTGGGTACAATTCAGCCTTGGACAAGCCTTGGACAGCTAAATTTGGGCACCCCAAAATAGTCCACTTGAACGCCCACATTTTCGATCTCGAACGATCGAGTGCCCATTCATTCGAACTGCTCGAACTTGAACGGTTTGATTTAGGCACATGGACACTATCGCTCAAACACTCACTCCTACAAACTATACAAAATCACAAAATCCAAATTCTGGCAAATTGGACTCACCCCATGGCAAGCAAAGGCTAAGCCCAACTAGATCACACCCTTGTTGCTCAGACATTCTCACTCCTACAAACTATACAAAATCCAAATTTTGGCAAATTGGACTTGTTGAGATAGCAAGCTCAACACGTGCGGACATTGATGATGGACCACCTGGCTAGATGGGTCCACACGTCTACACTTAGCACATTGGTGGTCATTATGATACTCACATGGCCACTGACTTATCACTTATTATATATAGTTGATTAGTGTAGTCGGTTATGCATTGTTTGACTTAGTAGGCCACTTTCCTTTATGTTGTATCTTATCTATACTTTGTGTACATTGTATAGTGTGTGAAAGAAGAAGAAAAAACCAGCAAGAAAACGTTTTGGCCTCCATCTCTCTTCTTGTGTTCTTGAATGAGCTTCCTCTTGTGTATACAGTGTGTGTTTGGAGCAGCAGCTCAAGAAAGTCCCCCCACCACGCGATTTTTGACATGGTATCAAAGCCACACCACTGAGAGAGGCTGATTTTCGAAGGCTGAAGTGAAGAAGAAGAAGCAAGGTTCGAGCAAGCAAGCCACGGGTAAGAAGCTCTCCCATTCTTCCACTCTCTCTCTTGGATAGTGCCTGTGGAGGCACCGGAAGCAGGGTCGAGCAAAAATCTCAAATTGCTGTGAGATTTGGTGTGATTTTGGGCATCTGAGGCCGTTTTAGGCCCTGTTTTAGAGCCACAAGGTTGCGGGCAATAGTTTCAAGGTACACTGTGATTTCGGTTGTTTTGACCAGAAGTGGTGCACAGGTTACAGATTTTGAATATGTAATTTTTAAGGTGTTTCCGGGAAGCAAACATAAGGTTTGTCTGCAAATAGGTTGCAGATTACATGTACTATTGGGCAATCAGTGAAAAAGGTTGCTTGGTGTAGTGTTGTGCACGTGTTGTGAAAGATTGCAGAAGACTAGCTTGCTGTGTTGTATCCTTGTTTGTGATAATGGCAGAGAACAGTGGAAATCCCATTATTGAGAAGCTCGACAAGAATAAATACCCTTCATGGAAGTTCTGTGTGACGAACTTCCTCATTGGAAAGAGCCTTTATGAATTTGTTTCAGGTGAAGAAAAGGAGCCAAAGCTGGGTATCCCTCCGACTGCATATGAGTTAAAAGCATGGAAAGGAATGCAAAAGACAAAAAGGTGATGTACTAGCTATCTAGAGTCAATGATAATGCTATGTTGGGACATATCAAGAATGCAGAAACTTCACATGCAGCTTGGACAATTTTTGAGAGCATGTTTCTAGTAAATACAAAGGCACGAAAGATTCAACTCAAGCAAGAGTGAATGCCTTGAAGAAAGGAAAAATGTCTGTTAATGAGTATGTCTTGAAGGTGAGGAGCATTGCAGATGTTTTAGCAGCGATTGATGCGATACCGGATGATGATGATTTGGTTTCATCCACTCTGAGTGGCCTTAACAATGAGAAGGCATGGAAATCATTTGTTACTTCAATATATGTAAGAAAGCCATTTTCAAATTTTGATGAGTTGATCTCTCTCATGAATACTGAAGAGATCAATGTGCAGGGTGACTCATCTAAAAAAAATGGTGAACAGGTTCAAGCATTTTACTCAAGTTCAGGAAGAGGACATGGTAGATCCTCTTCGAGAGGCCGTGGTATGGGACATGCTGGCGATAACTAGCAAAACAGGTTTAATCAACAGTTTGGTGAAATACAAGTTTTTGGAGGCAGAGGAAACTTGAGAGGTAGGGGGAGCTCTAGAGGAAGAGGTGGATGGCAGAATAGAGGCCCTGGAAATTCTACTATTGTTTGCCATTATTATGGCAAAACATGCCATATTGCAGTCCATTGCTATGCAAAGAAGGATGATATTCGCAGTGGTAAATTGTAGCAAGGAAACTATGCATCGTCTTCACGACAGAATGAAGACAAAAATGAGCATCTGTTTGTTATGTAGCATATGATAAATGCAGTTACAGGAAAGAGGACACATGATGATGTATGGTATGTGGATTTAGGTGCATCTAATCATAAGACCAGTCATGTTGAATGGTTTGGAGAGATGCAGGACTTACAAAACCCAGGTTATGTACAAATGGGTGATGATTCATACCACCCAATTTCACACATTGGAAAGGTTCCCTTGTCCTTGTATGATGACCAGACAAAGAGTCTGACATATGTATTACATGTGCCATCAATTACAAAGAATCTAGTATCTGTTGGCCAAATGGTAGAGCAGGGATTGCAGGTCCGATTCAATGCAAAAGGTTGTTTTGTAGAAGACTTTAATGATAAGTGCAGGTTGGTCACGAAAGGAAGTAGGGTTGGCCGAATGTTCACCTTAGATGCTGGAATTCCTGCAATGGATGCTGCTATGTATGCTAAAGGAAAAGGAGTAGTTGCAGATATTGAAATATGGCACAAACGTATTAGACATGCAAATGTGCAAAGGCTGAAATTAATGCAGTCTAGAGGATTGGTTATAGGGTTGCCTTCTTTTACAGTTGCAAAATTGCATAAAGTGTGTGAAGCATGTCAGTTTGGTAAGCATGCAAGACAACCCTTCTCACATGACAGAGAAGTGAGTAGAAAAATACTTGATGTAGTGCATACTGATGTTTGGGGACCTACACAGAATGTATCTCTTGGTGGCAGCAAATACTTTGTCACATTTATTGATGACTATTCAAGGAAGTTATGGGTATACTTCATGAAGGAAAAAAGTGATGTGTTTGAGCACTTCAAATCTTTTAAGGCATCAGTTGAAACAAAAACAGGCTTAAAAGTAAAGTGCTTGAGATCAAATGGAGGGGGAGAGTATCTCTCTAATGAGTTCAGTGGCTTCTTGAGGACTCATGGGATAAAGAGGAAATTTACTTGCAAGTATACCCCATAGCAAAATGGTGTTGTAGAAAGAAAAAACAGGCATATTGCAGAAGTTACACGGGCATTAATGGCAGAAAAGAATATGCCCAAACATTTTTGGTCTGAGGCTGTCCATACTGTTGTTTACATTATGAACAGAACTCCCATCGCTGCAGTTTATGGGATGACTCCTGAAGAATGCTTTACCGGTAAGAAGCTGATGTATCGCACGTGAAGGTATTTGGCTGTGTTGCATACGTTCATGTGCCAGATGAGCTACGAAAGAAGCTTGATCCAAAGTCAAAAAAATGTGTTTTTATTGGATACTCTTTAGAGCAGAAAGGGTATCGTTGTTATAACCCTGTCATAGGTGAGTTCAGAGTGAGTAGGGATGCTATCTTTGATGAGATGGGAAGTTGGTTTGCACCTGCTAGTGATGTTTTGGATTATGATAATGATCAAGATAGCTATGTGCAGAAAGATAAACAAGAATCACGGAGTCTTAATGGACTAGAAACATCATCTGATACTATACCTATAGTGAGTCCTTGGTCTAGGAGACTAAGGAGTAGCCCCACATCTTTAGGTGGATCTATAAGTGCTGCAGGGAAGGACAAAGGAAAGAAGAAAGTGTTGGATGGTAATGATGCATCTACCAGTCATTTGGGATTTGATAGAGATTCTAGTGGTTCAGAGAGTTTGGATTATGAACTTGGTATTCCTTCAGTCAAGACACTAGGTGTACAGAGAGCTCATAGTAATGTAAAGGCTCCATTGAGTGATCCGGTGATACGCAGATCTAGCAGGGTCAAATATCCTGTTAAAAGATTTGGTTTTGAAGGTTATGCAGCTCACCATTATGCTTATATGGTGAAACCAGTTGAGGATGTTGAGCCCACTTATTTTGAGGATGTTGTTGGTCATGCTCATTGGGATGCAGCAATGGATGAGGAGATGGCTGCATTAGAAGCCCATATGACTTGGGATTTGGTACCCTTACCTAAGGGTAAGAAAGCTATTGGCTGTAAGTGGGTTTACAAAGTCAAGCATAATGCAGATAGTTCAGTTAGCAGGTATAAGGCTAGGCTGGTTGCAAAAGGCTATGCTCAAACATATGGCATAGATTATGAAGAGACATTCAGTCCAGTTGCTAGGATGGCAACTGTTAGATGTGTGATTGCCTTGGCAGTAGCCAAAGGTTGGAGTTTGTAGAAAATGGATGTTAAGAATGCCTTCTTGCATAGTGAATTGCAAAAAGAAGTGTATATGGAGCAGCCAGCAGGTTATGAGGACTTAGAGCATCCCACATATGTATGCAGGTTGTTAAAGAAGGCACTCTATGGGTTGAAGTAAGCACCTAGAGCATTGTCTGACAAAATTTGAGAGTATCATGTCAATATTGGATTTTATATTTCTGATGCTGATCACTCACTTTATGTGAGAAAGGGAGATGCAAGATTGGTCATCATAGTCACCTATGAGGATTGCTTGATTATTACAGGTGACAGTGACAATGGGATTGCTGAAGTTAAGGATTTCTTGAAGAAGAAGTTTGAGATGAAAGATTTGGGTGAGCTGAGATACTATATTGAGGTGATCATATGTGAAGATGGTATATGGCTATCCCAAAGGCAATATGGCTTGGATATGTTATCCAAGTATGGTATGACAGCATGTAAGCCTCTTTCAGTATCATTGGAGAAAAATGTGAAACTGAGTACTGATGTTGGAGATGAGATAGAAGACCCCACTATGTTCAGGAGGATAGTAGGGAGTTTGATTTACATGACTATCACAAGGCCAGACTTGAGCTATGTTGTTGGCCTTGTCAGTCAGTTTATGCAGATGCCTAGAAAGCCTCATTTGAATACTGTTAGACGTATATTGAGGTATGTGAAGTTCTCTTTACATTATGGACTTTTTTATGAGTCATGTAAGGACGTACAGGTCTTTGGATACACAGATGCAGATTGGGCTAGTAGCATGTCAAACAGAAGGTCTATAAGTGGATTCATGTTTTCCCTTGGTAGTGCAACAGTTACATGGAGCAACAAAAAGCAACCTATAGTTGCTTTATCGAGTACAGAGGCTGAGCATAGAGGTGTTGCTATGGTAGCATGTGAGGTGGTATGGCTGCAAAAGTTATTAGGTGATTTTGATGTGCAAGGAGATGGTCCAATTGTCATTCATTGTGACAACATGAGCAGCATACAGGTAGCTAGGAATCCAGTGTTCCATGCTAGAACAAAACACATTGAGGTGCACTACCACTTTGTGAGAGAGGAAGTACTTGCAGGAGAGATTGACTTGGTATATGTCAGCACACAGGATCAGATAGCTGACATTTTCACAAAGGCATTGGGTGCAGAGAAGCTTTGAAAGTTCCGAAGCTTACTTGGAGTTGCAGAGATAGAGTTGAGCTTGAGGGGGAGTGTTGAGATGGCAAGCTCAACACGTGCGGACATTGATGATGGACCACCTGGCTAGATGGGTCCGCACATCTAGACTTAGCACATTGGTGGTCATTATGATACTCACATGGCCACTGACTTATCACTTATTATATTTAGTTTGTTACACCTACCTACAGCTGGCAAAGACATAGCGCTAGTCGATTAGTGTAGTCGGTTATGCACTGTTTGACTTAGTAGGCCACTTTCCTTTATGTTGTATCGTATCTATACTTTGTGTACATTGTATAATGTGTGAAAGAAGAAGAAAAAACCAACAAGAAAACGTTTTGGCCTCCATCTCTCTTCTCGTGTTCTTGAGTGAGCTTCCTCTTGTGTATACAGTGTGTGTTTGGTGCAGCAGCTCAAGCAAGTCTCCCCACCACGCAATTCTTGATAGGACTCACTCCTATAGGCCTCCAAATGCATGGAATGGCTCATAGGTCCACTAAACTCATGAATCATGACCTAACGGTCCAAAAATCGACTACAACCACTGATCCTTAGCCGCATGTGTCCTGATAGAGACTTAACAGCATGTCCCGACAGAGACCCAGAGTAATTGACCGAATCTGCTACCCCTCATGCCACACATCTAGGATGTTGTAGAGAGACTAGAATGAACTAGCTAGAGTGGCCATCACCTACACAAAAGGACCCAAAAAAATGCACATGTTGAGCTTGCTATCTCAACACTTCCCATCCCAACACTCCCCCTCAAGCTCAACTCTATCTCTGCAACTCCAAGTAAGCTTCGGAACTTTTGAAGCTTCTCTGCACCCAACGCCTTTGTGAAAATGTCAGCTATCTAATCTTGTGTGCTGACATATACCAAGTCAATCTCTCCTTCAAGTACCTTCTCTCTCACAAAGTGGTATTGCACCTCAATGTGTTTTGTCCTAGCATGGAACACTGGATTCCTAGCTAGTTATATGTTGCTCATGTTGTCACAATGAATGATAACTAGACCATCTCCCTACACATCCAAATCACCTAATAACATTTGTAACCATACCACCTCACATGCTACCATTGCAGCACATCTATGCTCAGCCTCCGTACTCCGATAAAGCAATTGTAGGTTACTTTTTGCTGCTCCATGTAATTGTTGCACTACCAAGGGAAAACATGAATCCACTAGTAGATCTTCTGTAATTGTTGCACTACCAAGGGAAAACATGAATCCACTAGTAGATCTTCTGTCTAACATGCTATCAGTCCAATCTGCATTTGTGTATGTAAAGACCTATACATCCTTACTTGTCTCATAAAAAAGTCCATAATGTAAAGCGGACTTCACATATCTCAATATACGTCTAATTGTATCCAAATGAGGCTTTTTAGGCATCTGCATAATTTCACTGACAAGGCCAACAGCATAGCTCAAGTCTTTGGCCTTGTGATAGTCATGTAAATCAAACTCCCTACTATCCTCTTGAACATAGTAGGGTACTCTATCTCATCCCCAACATCGGCACTCAACTTCATATTTTGCTCCAATGGTACTGAAAGAGGCTTTCATGTTGTCATACCATACTTGGATAACATATCTAAGTCATACTGCCTTTGGGATAGCCATATATCATCATCACATCTTATCACCTCAATACCAAGAAAGTATCTCAGCTCACCCAAATCTTTCATCTCAAACTTCTTCTTCAAGAAGTCCTTAACTTCAACAATCCCATTGTCACTGTCACCTGTAATAATCAAGTCATCCTCATAGATGACTATGATGACCAACCTTGCATCTCTCTTTCTCACATAAAGTGAGTGATCAACATTAGAAATACAAAATCCAATATTGACAAGATACTCTCCAATTTTGTCAGACCATGCTCTAGGTGCTTGCTTCATCCTATAGAGCATCTTCTTTAACCTGCACACATATGTGGGATGCTCTAAGTCCTCATAACCTGTTGGCTGCTCCATATACACTTCTTCTTGCAATTCACCATGCAAGAAGGCATTCTTAACATCCATTTGCTACAAACTCCAACCTTTGGCTACTGCCAAGGCAATCACACACCTAACAGTTGCCATCCTAGCAACTGAACTGAATGTCTCTTCATAATCTATGCCATATGTTTGAGCATAGCCTTTTGCAATCAGCCTAGCCTTATACATGCTAACGAAACCATCTGCATTATGCTTGACTCTGTAAACCCACTTACAGCCAATAGCTTTCTTACTAAATCCCCCAAGTCTTATTGGCTTCTAATGCAGCCATCTCCTCATCCATTGCTGCATCCCAATGAGCATGACCAGTAACATCCTCAAAATAAGTGGGCTCAACATCCTCAACTAGTTTCACCATATAAGCATAATGGTGAGCTACATAACCTTCAATTTTTTTAACAGGGTATCTGACCCTACTAGACCTGCATACCACTAGAACACTCAATGGAGCTTTAAAATTACTATGAACTCTCTGTACACCTTGTCTCTTGACTGATGGAATACCAAGCTTGTCATCCAACTCTCTGAACCACTAGAATCTCCATCAAATCCCAAATGACTAGTAGATGCATCATTACCATCCAGCACTTTCTTCTTTCCTTTGTCTTTGCCTGCAACACTTATATATCCACGTGAAGATGTGGGGCTACTCCTTAGTCTCCCCACACCAAGGGCTCACTATAGGTGTAGTACTAGATGATGTTTTTGGTCCACTAAGACTCTATGATTCTTGCTTTTCTTTCTACACATAGCTATCATGATCATTATCATCATCTAATACATCACCAACATGTGCATACCAAAACTGCTCATCTCATCAAAAATAATATCCATGCTCACTCTGAACTCACTTGTGATAGGATTATAACAATGATACCCTTTTTTCTCTAAAGAGTATCCAATAAAAGTACATTTGTAAGCCTTTGGATCAAGCTTCTTCCCTAGCTCATCTGGCGCATTAACATATACAGCACAGCCAAATACCTTTGAGTGTAATACATCGGGCTTCTTGCCAGTAAAGCATTCTTCGGGAGTCATCCCATGAACTGCAGCTATGGGAGTTCTGTTCATAATATAGACAGCAGTATGGATAGCTTCAGACCAAAAATGTTTTGTCATATTCTTTTCAGTCATTAATACCCATGCAACTTTTGCAATATGCCTATTTTTTCTTTTTGCAATCCCATTTTGTTGTGGGGTATACCTACAAGTAAATTTTCTTTTTATTCCATGAGTCCTCAAGAAGCCACTAAACTCATTAGAGAGGTACTCTCCCCCTCCATCTGATCTCAAGCACTTCACTTTCAAGCATATTTCTATTTCAACAACTGCCTTAAAAGATTTGAAGTGCTCAAAGACATCACTCTTTTCCTTCATGAAATATACCTATAGCTTCCTTGAATAGTCATCAATAAATATGACAAAGTATTTGCTGCCACCAAGAGATACATTTTGTGTAGGTCTCCCAAACATCTGTCTGCACTACATCAACTATATTTCTACTCACTTCTCTATCATGCGAGAAGGGTTGTCTTCCTTGCTTACCAAACTGGTATGCTTCATAGACTTTATGAAATTCTGTAACTCTAAAGGAAGGCAACTCTATAACCAATCCTCTAGACTGCATTAATTTCAGCCTTCATACATTTGCATGTCCAATACATTTATGCCATATTTCAATGTCTACAACCACTCCTTTTCCTTTAGCATATGTAGTAGCATCCATTGCAAGAATCCCAACATCTAAAGTGAACATGCCGCCAACTCTACTTCCTTTTGCGACCAACCTACACTTATCATTAAAGTCTTCTACGAAACAACCTTTTGCATTGAATCGGACATGCAACCCTTACTCTACCTTGGTAATAGATAGTGGATTCTTTGTGATTGAAGGCACATGTAATACATTTGTCAAACTCTTTGTCTGGCCATCATGCAAGAACAAGGAAACCTTTCCAATGTGTGCAATTGGGTGGCATGAATCATCACCCATCTACGCATAACGTGGATTTTGTAAGTCCTGCATCTCTCAAACCATTCAACATGACTGGTCATATGATTAAATGCACCTGAATTGGCATACAATATATCATCATGTGCCCCCTTTCCTATAATTGCATTCATCATATCCTGCATAGCAAATAAACACTCATTTTTGTCTTCATCCTGTCGTGAAGACGATGCATACTTTTCTTGCTGCAATTTACTACTGCAAATATCATCCTTCTTAACATAACATGGGCTGCAATATGACCTATTTTTCCACAATAATGGCAAACAACAGTAGAATTTCCAAAACCTATGTTCTGCCATCCACCTCTTCCTCTAGAGCTCCCCCTGTCTCCAAAGTTTCCTCGGCCTCTTGAAACCTACATTTCACCAAATTGCTGATTGAACCTGTGTTACTGTTATCGCCAACACGTCCTATACCACAGTCTCTCAAAGAGGATCTACCACATTCCCTTCCTAAACTTGAGTAAAATGTTTGGACATGTTCACCATTTCTTTTAGATGAGTCACCCTACATATTGATCTCTTTGGTAATCATGAGAGAGACCAACTCATCAAAATCTAAAAATGGCTTTCGTATGTATATTGAAGTAACAAATGATTTCCATGCCTTCTCATTATTAAGACCACTCAAAGTGGATGAAACCAAATCATCATCATCATGCATTGCATCAATCGCTGCTAAAGCATCTGCAATGCTCCTCACCTTCAAAACATACTCATTAACAGACATTTTCTCTTTCTTCACGGTATTCAACTCTTGCTTGAGTTGAATCTTTCATGCCTTTGTATTTACTGAAACATGTTCTCAAAAATTATCCAAGCTGCATGTGAAGTTTCTGCATTCCTAATATGTCCCAACATAGTATTACCAATGACCACAGATAGACAATACATTACCTTTTTGTCTTCTGTATTCGATTCTTTCCATGTCTTTAATTCATCTGCAGTCTTAGGGATTCCCAGCTCTTGCTCCTTTTCTTCACCTAAAACAAACTCATAAAGGCAATGTACCTTGAACTCATGTCCGCAACCTTGCAGCTCTAAAACGGGGCTGAAACGGCCTCAGATGCCCAAAAAAACTGCGGGCAGGTCCTAAAGGGCTATTCTACAAAATATGCAATGCCCTGCTCGCACACCAAATCTCAAAGCAATTTGAGATTTTCACTCTACCCTGCTTTCGGTGCCTCCACATGCACTATCCAAGAGAAAGAGTGGAAGAATGGGAGAGCTTCTTACCTATTGCTTGCTTGCTTGAACCTTGCTTCTTTTCCTTCACTTCAGCTTTCAAAATTAGCCTCTCTCAGTGTGACACGGCTCTGATATCATGTCAAGAATCACGTGGTAGGGGGGCTTGCTTGGGTTGTTGTGCCAAACACACACTGTATACACAAGAGGAGGCTCACTCAAGAACGCAAGAAGAGAGGTGGAGGCCAAAACGTTTTCTTGCTGATTTCTTCTTCTTCTTTACACACTATACAATGTACATAAATTATAGATAAGATACAACATAAAGGAAGGTGGCCTACTAAGTCAAACAGTGCATAATAGACTACACTAATCCACCAGCACTATATCTTTGCCAGCTATAGGTAGATGTAACAAACTAAATATAATAAGTGATAAGTCAGTGGCCATGTGAGTATCATAATGACTACCAATGTGCTAAGTGTAGGCATGCGGACCCATCTAGCTAGGTGGTCCATCATCAATGTCCGCATGTGTTGAACTTGCCATCTCAACAAGGAGCAACGTCGACAGGCACAAGTAGGGACGTAGCTCTACCCGGCCTAATTAATCGGATCAATGCCCTAGTCGCTCTGAAAGAAATAGTCAATATGTCAGGAACCAAGACAACCCGCAAGCTTGACTTTGAGAGAATTCCTGATCGACATCCAGCAAATGATAATCCGATATGACCTGCAAACTAAAATGGAGCATCACAGTAGACCAACTGAAGACATCATAGCTGATCTTGAGGAAGAGTGAAAGTTAGCAAGGAAAGTGCTCCAAAGCATAGTTGCCTATAATCAAGAGCAATGAGCTCAAAAGATGAGCATAAAAATGCATGAGCTCTAATGCATCTTAGCACTCGCCAATTGAAATAGGATAGGACCAAATGCATAGAGGGAGAGAGCACGAGATCCTTGAATACTTAACAAGAGGGCTAGCATGTAATCCAACTATACCAATCTTGAACCCCTCAATGATCTCATGGATGAGTCAAAGTGGTAGTGGACCAAAGTGCACAACTTGAACCTAATGTAAGAGGAGTCTTCAGAATGGAATGCAACCGTACTTGGTTGGACAACTTAGGGGTGATAAACTATGAGCAAGTTGGATTAGTTCAACCAAGTACTGCACCACTCCTTAGAACAGAATCGACCTCAGAGCCACAACCACCAAGGGAAACTCCTTCTTCTAGCAAAGGTTGTGAGTTTAACTCCGAGTCGAAAAAGAGCTTTGAAAGCGACCCAAAAATGCCCTAACCATCTAATACCAAATGCACCAAAGGGACCTACCACTCCACCTAAGGTGTAAGAGGTAGAAGGAGGACAAGAGGAAGCAACCAAGGGGATCAAGAGAGTTGAAGAACAACAAAAGCCCCAAGACCTACCTAAGTGCTTCATGAAATTCAAAAAGGGCGACAGGATAGTGATCTTGTTAAGAGCTAAGAGGCAAGGACAAGAAAATGAACCAATAGAAGGGCCTGCTAAGGTTAAGGAAGCCAACTTGGCAGGGGAAGGGGAAAAGCCTCGACCCATGTTCATAGCTGACAATGCGAATGAGCAAGAGGAGGCTGATCTCGTCACTCTCCTGTGAGAGTACATAGATGTATTCGCTTGGTCTTAGATTCAAAGGAGTTGATCCACACCAAGGGTTGTCACCCATAACATCCCAATGACTCCTAATACAACACCAATTAAACAACGGCCATACCCGATGAATCAAAAGCACGCACATGTCGTTAAGGAGGAGATAGATAAGTTGAAGGTGTGATTCATCCACGAAATTGAGCACATGGATTGGATGTCACCCATAGTGATTGTCCAAAACAAAAAAACAAAAAAAATTGAGTGTACATAAACTATAAAAAAGTCAATGCTATGACAAAGAGAGATAACTATCCACTACCCTACACTGAGCACATGCTTGAGAGAGAGTAGCTAAAAGAGAGGCCTACAATTTTCTAGATGGCTTCTCAAGTTACAAGGAGGTGCACATACACCCCGATGAGATCGGCATAAGACAACATTTGCAACAGAATGGGGTGTGTTTGCCTACATAGTCATGCCATTTGGGCTTATGAATGCACCAGCTACCTTTTAGTGCCTCATGTGTATTATCTTCAAAGACATGCTTAGGCAACAATTGGAGGTATTTGTTGATGATCTATGCGTTCATTCCAATTGGAGGGAACACCTAGGCAGTCTTTGAGCAGTGTAGGCTATATAATCTTTCCTTGAACTCCTTGAAGTGCTAGTTCTGGGTAAAACACGAATGTATCCTAGGGCACATGGTGTCTAAGAATGGCATCACCACTAACTTCTCCAAAGTCATAATCATTATCAATTTACCACCACCCACGAACTATAAGGGAGTTCAGTGCTTCCTCAAACACACAAGGTACTATCAACGTTTTGTTTTGAACTGTGCATTTGATTGCTAGGCCCCTTTACAAATCGCTAATCATATTTAAGTGGGTTGAGGACTGCCAATGCCCCTACAAGGAACTAAAAAAGGCTCTTATGACTGCATTGATTCTACAAGCCCTAGATTGGAATATAACATTCCACGTGCACATTGATGCCTCGAAGTTTGCCATGGGAGCTATTTTGTGACAACTTGGTGAATATAATCTTGATTATCCTGTGAGCTTTATTAGCAGACGACTCATGAATACGAAAATAAATTACTCCACAATAGAGAGGGAAGGCCTAGACATGGTATTTGTTGAAGCTTCATTGTTATCTTTTGGCTACACCCTTTGCCTTCTTTGTTGACCATCAAGCCACCTTGTTTTATCTAGTGTGAGCAAACCTTGTGCTATAGGATGCATAGCTAGATGGTTACTTCTACTTCTACAATTTGACTTCTCTGTGGTGGTATGCAAGGGTAAACATCATTACATGGTGCAGACCATATGACCCGCATACCCACAGGAGAAGCTGTTGTGGATAGGGCATCATAGACGACTTGCCTCATGCACACCTACTTAGCATGTCCAGCGAGAGAGACCTATTCATGATAGATCTAATGTTGTATTGGGGTGGCAAAGACACTATAGCACGCAAGTGCTGCAATCCCAACTATGGTGGCCCACCCTATTCCGTGATGCTGCTAAGTTTGTGAAGCATTGCAATGAATGTCAAAGGACCAAAGTACCCATTCGTAAGGACAAGATGGAGTTGACCCCTATAATCACATGATAGCCCTTTGAAAAGTGGGGGATTGACTTTATTGGGCCAATCAACCCTGCAGTGCAATACTCACAAGCGAAGTGCATCATTGTAGCGATGGATTATCTCATGAAATGGACCAAATCTTGGGCCACCAGGAAGAATGACACTAGGACCACGGCTAAGTTCCTTTGGGAGAATATGATCTCATGATTTGGTTGCCCAATCATGCTAGTTAGTGATCAAGGATGCATTTCATTAATGAAGTGATTGCCTATTTATTGTCTACATTCTTAATCATCCATAGAAAATCATCACCATACTACCCTCAAGCTAATGGTTAGACATAATCCACAAACAAGACCCTACTTATTGACTAAGGTAGTCTTTGCCTCACATAGCAACTGGGATAAAAAGCTCATGGTAGTGATGTGGGCCTACATGACAACCTACAAGACGACTGTAGGGCAAACACCATTCAAGCTAACCTATCGAACCGAAGTGATCCTACCAATGGATTTTTTTGCCCCAAACTTAAGAGTGGCAGTGCAAGAGAGAGATGGGATGGAAAGGAGGCTTGGAATGCCTGGTAGAGCTAGAACACCTTTCTAAGACCCAACTCCTAGCTACCCATGCGCTAACTTGCGAAAAGGCACAATGCAAGAGCTAGTTTGACAAACATATCAAACAATGTGACTTTGAGCAAGGTGACCTAATGCTATTGTACTTTGTAAAGGGCCATAAGTAGAAGATAAAGTTTAGAGGGTTGGGACCTTTCAAGGTCCGCAACATTAGTCAAACTAGTAATGTAGAGCTCGAGACCCTAGAGGATGAGGGCATATGCGTCTTCAATGGTAGTTCCCTCAAGAAGTACTACCCTCCAATGCATCTACTACACGAGCCTCCAATGCTAGAATCCCCTGTGAATGTAAAAGTCACCACTATCACCAAGATAAAGGATGAGGATGAGGAAGCAATAAAACCTGCCTACCTATGCATATTAGTGATTGCCCAAAAGACCTATGCCTTTGACGCACTTATTTGACGAGGGAGCTGACTTTAATATTCTTACACATGATCATTGGACCCTCATTGGTCAGCCTCCCAACTGCAACCTAATAACACTAAACTCAATCCATTTGGGAGACAATCCTACTCATTGCTGCTGGGAAAGTGCAAAATAGTGATCTCTATTGAGACTGAAAGCCTACCTATGATATTCTATGTGATGCCTAATGCTTAGCTATCCGTAAGGAATCATTGCTAGGATGCTCATTCAAAAAACAAGCACACTGCAATGTCAACTATGACTCGCAATGCATTCACCTTGCCATTCGCAATGTTCAAATAGTGATGGCTTTTGGCAAGGGTAGCATGGCTCCATCAAATCTTGCAATAGTGCCACCGATACCCAAGTGCAAGGTCTAAGGAGTGGTTCGTGACTTGTCCCACCCTACCAAAAAAAAGTGGTCGCAACCCAAAGAAGCCACACCCAAAACCACTAAGCAGTCGCTCAAATGGGTGCCCAAACACCTGTCCCAACCCCCTAGTAGCCAAACCGCACAAACCCATACCCACAAAATGTCACACCCTAGGTCTAGGACCCTAGGTCTAGGAGACAAAGTTGGTGCTACAAAAGCAGACGAACGATCAAGGCACACTGGGTGGCCAAAGACCTATCGCACGCTCAAGGCTACTACGAAGGAAACAACTAGATTTGGTTGCCCAAGACTATGAGTGGCATGAGTGCCCCTCAATCCAAGCCCTCCAGCTCATCTCAACAAAACGGTAAGACAGCAAGGGATGAGAAACCAATTGACCCAAAGAGCACCAAACCCATAAAACCTCAACAAGTCTATTGACCGAAATCGCCACCAGCCGCCCCTAGACCCACTCAACCTGACACTCCTAGTGTCTCAATTGCTCTATAAGTAGATAGCAATGCATCACCTAAGACCCTAGACCAACCCATTGCACAAGTGGCCACAAAACACCCTACTGACCAATCCATGAAGTAGGCATTAGTTCCTAAGTTATCCAATCCAGCCAAATTCCAACCTTCCTCAAGATTAAGACCCTCCTATGAGCATAGATCTATCCTTGCCTTGGCCTCAGACCTAGCCACAAATATGGGGGATAACGTAGTCACCTACATTAGGTGATTGGATGCTACCTTTAACACACTAGCTAGGAGCTACAAATGGCTAGACTTAGGGCTCTTAGATGAGCTATTAGCAATAGATGTGTCCCCCTTGCCATGCACTTGGGAAGAATCCAAATTCATGTTTGTCAAGATTCCCATGATAAACGAGGAATTGATTACCAAATCAAGATCTCTTAAGAGCAAGCTTGCAAACAATGGTTGATCACATCTTATAGCAGGAGCAAAGTCTCTACAACAAGCTAAGAGCTAGAAGAGTTGACAAAGCTAGCTGGCTCTAACTCTTCTTTTATGTGTAAATAGTATGTTATTTGTTTTCAATGGGAACAAATGGGTTGTCAAAGTATGACCAACTCTGAGCAGAGACGGGCAATCAAAACTTTTGAGTACGATCCAACATGTGTGGCTCCTATCTTATTCAGAGTATTGTCCATTAGTGAGACACGGAGGAGAGACTTGCAAAGTAAAAGTGGAGTTGAGCACTGAAATGGTGGAAAGAGCTCTAGGGTTGGTCAACACGCCTGAGAGGTAGCCCAAAAGAGATTTTCATAGTATGCTAGGGATGGAGAAGGCCCAGGAATACATGAATGATGGAGTTAGCTTAGCCAACATCCCCAACCGTGACATCAGGCTACATGCAAAGACAGTCAATGCTCTATTCTCCAGTCAAAGATACACTACCTTGATGTGAGCAGGATTGGAGTACCAATGCCTGAGAGCCTTGTGGTCAAGTATCTACCTGAAATTAATTAGAATGGCTACGTATAAGACCATGGAATCCTCAACAAAAGCACTAGCCACAGGAGCCAAAGCAGTAGGTGGGGAGTCTCTAGCTTCCATAGTAGAGAGACAACAAGGAAAAAGCCAGTAGCAACTAAGGCCTCCAACATAGGTTTTGGAGGTGTGCTCACCACCATCATATCCAAGAGGTCATTGGGGACTTGGAAAGACAAGAAGTGGTGGAAGAAACCCACAAGCACTCACCAACCCACAGATCGCCTATGTAGTCACCCAAAAAGAGGGAAACTCTACTCCAAGTCCAACAGCAACAAGAGGCTTCAAGTGAGAGAACCATCAATGAGGAAGGGAAGGAGGGCTTAATCCCATGGAGGCAAGGCAAAAAAAGAAAATCCAACTTAAACATCCTAGGGAAGAAGAAGAAAATCATGGTAGAAGGAAACAAGGAAGTAGAAGCTGCACAGAAGGAGTCGAGAGAATTAGAAAATGAACGAAGAAAGAAGCAGGAAGAGGAAGAGAAGCGATTAAGAAAGGTGGAAGAGCAGTCAAGAAGGGCAGAAGAGGAATGAAAAAGGAAGCAAAGAGGAAAGGTTGAAAAGAGAAGAAGATGAGCAAATGGCTCTAGCCTTGCCAGTAGAGCAAGCCTCGTGCCCTAAAGAGCTCACAAGAAGAAGCCCAAGTGATAAACCAGGCTCTAGCACTGCAACAAAAGAAAGAGCTCAAGAGCCCATTGTGCCAGGAAAAAGAAAGGCGCCCATAAACCCACCAACAACTAGCCCTAAATTGCCATGCTAGCCACCCCTTAGGAGACCTCGAAAGGGGGAGTGGACCAAAGCAATGAGGTGGCATGGGTATAGTACCTGCTGAACTTGGTGAAGCATGCTGGTGTGGCAGAGCCCCAATAATAGGAATAAAGAGAACTTCTGTTGTGGATGTAGAATTTAGAAAGGACCCAAAGAAGTCCAAGGTCAAAGCATCCACAATGTCCGTGCCATTGGCCATATCAACAGTGACCAACTATGACAAGTATGTGCAGGAGCTCCTAGGACAACTTGAAAAGATAAAGGAAGATAGGAAGGCCACTATGGTAGAGTTAGAGATTGAGAAGGATGCATTTGCTGCCTGCCAACTAGAGAAGACAAAGCAGATAACCATCTATCAGAGGCAGGTGAATGACCTAAACAAGGAACTAGAGGCAAGGAAGAAATTGGAGGCGGAGAAGAAAGAAGAGCACGCGTAAAATAGCTACAAGTGGAAAATGTAGAGGGAGAAATGGGGCTAGAAATGGACTTCTCAAGCCTCATACATGGGCAAAAGGATATGGAGAAGAAATTTGAACAACTAAAGAACCTCAAAGAGGAGCTCACCAAGGAGCTGCAAAGGGTGAAGATGCAAGCCCATGTAGAGTTCCATAAGGAGAGAAGGCAAAAGGGAATGACTACTGAAGGAACTACAAGAGGTTAGGGCCTAGAATGACAAGCAGTCAACTAAAAAGCTACTAGAGGCGAAGAGCCAACTCCTTGGGACCCTCCAAGAGTAGGAACGAATGAAAGAAGACTTGAATCATCACAAACAAGACAAGAAGAAGATTCTAGCAATCTAGAAAGAACAACAGGAGGTGGTGACAACACTATCACAAAAGCTAAGGCAGTAGAGTCAAGGAAATATGGAGGAGAAGGCCAACAAGGCTTGGAAAGAGAGAAACCTTGGAAGATTCAAGGACCTGGTTGAACACCTTGCCCTAGCAAAAAACAGGAGAATCATGGTGGAGGCAAGGGCCGAAGCAGTGAAGGCAAGGCTAGAAGTCTAAAAACATGCCTTCCTAAACACAATACTTCATGTAACTTAGGTCAGAGATGATGACTCTGTGGAAGGGCTAAAGAGGAAGCTAGAGGTCTCAAGGAGAGCCATAAAATATGGGCTCCAAGAGCACACCCCTAGAACCAGCACTAGCCCAATCTTGACGCAATGGAGGCAGCTTTTGATGTGAGTGGGGCTCTTGATGGAGAACTTAGAGAAGTTCAGAATTGGAGAGCAAGAGCATCAAGAGCAACCAACCTCAACAGCCCAAGCAAAGCCCCCAGGGGACAAAGGGCCTAATTTTGAGCAATGTGATGACACAGAGGCACAGCCTGGTGAACAAAGCCCTCCCCCACCCCCATAAACAAAAGTAGAAGGCCAAGAAGAAGAAGATCCTACTATCATAGAAAGAATGATTGAGGCCAAAAGAACACATATGTAGCAGGTTGAATTCACGAGGAGAAAGTTTAATGCCAGACCACAGGAAATGCCCAATATCTAGATGCTACAAACTGATGAACAACTACCCATCAATTGGGCACTGGAATTGAACCATTGGGATTAGTGGGAGAACGGGTGTAGACCATTTGAATTTGAATTCTTCTACCCTTCTACCTTGAATCAAGTACTGGCCCCACAAGTGGTTAAAGGAGCCATCCAAATCGCGAAGTGGCTAGGGAATTGATGGCTGACAAGAGGGTTAAAAATCCCACATTATGGAAAAGAGAGTCTGCAAAGTACTTGGAGGATAAGGTCATGGAAAAGCCAAGAAATGTCAAAGGCTATGAATCCCAACCTAAATGGTGCCAAAAGATTTAGGACACCAATTTTGAGGCATGGATGGCTTTTTGCAATACACTACCATATGAAAGGGATGACCCCACCTACATCGCTTACCTAAGGTGCCACGGTGTGGATTTTCATCAAGGGAAGTATGGCAGGCACAACTTCCCTTTGATCTACAACATCAATGTCGCCACTCCTAAAGAATGCCTAGCCTTTGGGGCACAAGACCTCCAACCCTCTATCACTCACTTTTTGGATGAGTTTAGTGTATGCCCCGACCCCCTTTCCTTACCACTTGTAATGACCTCCGTCTCTTGTGACTCCTACTAAAACAAAAATTGGTCATCCAAGAAAAGCACCTGCCACCCCTCTATTTTGATATCAATGTAGGGGTAGATGGTTGTACAATGACTCACCTAACGTTAAGGGCCGCTCCCTTGCCATCTTTTTGGATGAGCCTTTTGGAAGATATGAGTGATAGCAAGTTCTCAAAATGTAATCATCCTTTCCTCTCTACTACCCCTCTCAATGTAAAAATTAACTAAAAGGGCTATATGCAAAGCCATGCATTCCTTAGCAAATTCCTTAGGCTCCCTCAAAATGTAACTACTCAAGAGCATCATGATGAGGTCTAGTGTACTCTTGCCCACTGTACCTCAAAAAAAAGAGAAAAGAAAATTTAAAAATAAAAATAAAAAGAAAAAATGAGAAAATGAAGAAAAGATCCATATGAAGCAAAAGGAAGAAATAAAGAGATTTCTCGTGTAACATCAGAGTGCCGCAAACATTGCACCTAAGGGTTCTCAAGTTAGATGCGTCCGATGACCTCGATTGGCTGTCTCCATGCCTAACCCCCTAGCTCTCCCTGTCTCCCCACTTTACACTTAGGACACATCAAGGATGGGACATACCTAGGGATTTTGCACTTGCCTAGACCTATCTCCCTAAGTCACACCCACAACACTTTTCTTATACACAAACTGGGTCCTCAAGTGCGGGACAACACCATAGGCTTCCCTAATAAGGTTCAACCCAATTCCCAGTTTCACTAGCACAAACACCCTGCACTACATAGTGAGGTAGACACACCCCTAGGTCATGCACTTCCTTTTCTTTTTCAAGTACTCTACTAGAACAACTACAATCAACAACTGATATCAAAGGACCCACTCAATCTATCATTGGCCTCTGCAACCTCTCATTTATTTTGTTATGCTTCTTCACTGCAACCAATCTCCCCAAATCTGCATCATTGACCCACAAGGCAAACATTCAACCACCCGAGTCCTCACCCACAAGTGCCATGGGACTGGCACTTTGCTAGGAGAGGTTAATGTTAACCCCAATGCAAAGAAAGTGAAAAGAAAACAAACGAAAATAAAAACATGCAAGGCAAAGTGAAAAAGGTTGGCCCAATGAAAAAACAAGAGAAAAAGGGGCAAAAGCACAAGGATCAAATTTAAAGCCCAGAGCAAGTGCAAAAGGAGAAAGGCATACTTAAATATAAAAGCGCACCCTAAATCCTTGTAGAAGAGCACCAGGCTCCCTTCTGTGCAATTTGTAAATGTAGACGGGCATGGGTGAAGGAACAATGTAAATAGGAAGGGAATAGGAAAAGAGAACCTAGACTAAAATGACCAAACATGTAAAAAAGGGATGGGTGTCCAAAGGGAGTTAGGGCTTGTATAAAAGGTAAAAAGTGAATGAAGAATCTCATTCTTGTGTGTGGCCAAAACTAGCTCTTCTATTCTTCTCCTCGTTCTTGCTTGCTTGAGCGTGTGTTTTTGAGAGAGGGAGTATGAGGAAGTGAGAGGGATTGAGTGTGTGAGGGTGAGGGCCCATGGTGGAGAAGCTCTCGATCTTCTCCTCTCTTCTTCCTCTCTTCTCTTGTCTCGCATGCGGCAATGGAGCTTGGAGCTTGAGGATTGAGCTTGCACTTTGGATTGTGGAGCTACTGGAGAGCCTGTGGGAGAAGGTAACTTGATCAAGCCCGAAGGTCACTACACTTGTAGGTGTGAAAGTGCACATAGCTATGTAAGAGGTAGCCATTGAACTTGGCTTGAAACACTTGAAACAATAAGCGTTCCATGGGTCTTGGTGGTTGTGTGAGAGTTCTCACATGAGGCCTGAAGTGGAGGCACAAAGCATAAGAAAGAGCCATGGTGAAAGGAGCAAGATCAAGAGAGAGAGAGAGAGAGAGAGACACACACACACACACACATACACACACACACACACACACACACACAAGTTGTGGGAACTCCAATAGTCACAATCTGTGATCGACCTTCCCTTTATTCAAATGTCACTGAACGAATAAAGAATAAAGTGATAGTGATGGCTGTTTGCCACTTGCAAAATACAGGTGTGAGAATAACTAATATATGATACTAGTAGTACTATTAGTATAACAAATATACAAGCAGCTAGAGACAAATGCCTTTACCCCTAACAACCTCCCACTTAAAGGAAAACGTGGCCCTAATGAGGAGAGAACAAGAAAAAGGTAACAAAGTTCAAATATACATAAGTATAATAGAATGAGGAAATATATCGTCTCATCCAACGCCCATCAATTTCCTAAGAAAGGCAAAATGCTCCGTTGAGATACCTTTAGTGAGCAGATCTAGAGAATTTTAATCTATTGAGATCTTGATAAGCTCAATGGACTTATCCTCAATTAATTTTCGAATAAAGTGGTAATGCATCTCAATGTGCTTCATCTTTTCATGAAAGATTGGATTATTGGCTACTTAAATAGCACTCATAGAATCCGAATGCAATCTAGGAACCATATCAGTAATACCAAGGTCTACCACCAAATAGCCTAACCAAGAAGCCTCCTTCTAATGGGTTTTGGACTAAAGTTGTAAAGACAGTAGTACATTTGATCAATATGTCTCCTAATAGGCCATTGTATTCCAAAATTCCAAAGTAATTATAGTCTAGAAAGAGGCCTAGTTATGATCACATATGTGTCTTTGTCAAGGTAGTCTTCTAGGAGGATGGATAGCCACCACATCAGAAGTATGTATGGCATGTTCCACATGATGCAAGGCTTGGACAACCAACTAATGTTGAAATGGGAGGGCCACAAGTAGGTGGATAACCTCATGTTTTATTGGATGGACAATTGGGATAGCCACATGCTCTTGTTAAGCTAGTTTTATGACTACCTATGAGGGTTTTAGACCATTAGATAGATACAATCTATTTCTAGACTAATGGTTATGGATTGTAATGAACTTATTATCTAATTCCATGACTAGGAATGCAATGCTATGAGTAGAGATAGTAATTGTAAGTGGAAGAGGGCTATGCAATCAAAGATGGATTCTTTGGTGAAAAATGCTACTTATTAGGAGTTAGCTCCTTTATCTAAGGGCAAATATGCACTACCATGCAAGTGGATCTACAAGTTGAAGGTATCTCCATCTAATCCATTTCTTGAGTACAAGGCAAAACTGTGGATAAGGGATTATTGATGAAATCTTCTCACCAATAATCAAGATGACCATCCTTCATATAGTACGTGCATTGATTGCTAAAGAGGATATGGAATTGGTTCAAATGGATGTAAGGTCAACTTTCTTGCATGGAGACTTGCATGAGGACATTTATATAAACCAAAATAAAGGGTTTGTTGTGGAAGGCAAGGAACAATCAGTGTATAAGCTACATAAGAGCATACATAGTTTGAAATAGGCTCTTAAGAAACATCATAATAAGTTTGATACCTTTATGCAATCTCAAGGGTACACTAGAAGTGAGAATGACTACTACCGACACACTAGAAAGGCTCAAGATGGCATCCTCATTGTTTTGATACTCTATATAGATGACATGATAATTACTTGAAAATTGATCGTGGATGTGGATGCATTAAAGAAAAGGTTGCTTGAGACCTTTGACAAAGGACTAGGAAAATATTGGTCACATTCTTGGCATGTGCATTATCTAGGATAGAGACAAAAAGCTACTCTATTTGCCTCAAAATTAATAATTGGGAAGGTATTGGAGTGTTTCAATATGGAGAGGGAAAAGTCTATCAGTATTTTGCTATCTACATATTTGAAACTTAACTAAGAGGGCACCCCCAAGTTAAATGAGTAGAAGGATGAAATAGCCAAGGTTCCCTATGCATCCACAATTGGTAGCTTGATGTACACCATGTTGCTATACATATGTCGACATTGTGTATGCAATGGAAGTAGTTAGTAGATATATAGAAAAATTTGGCAAGACACATAGGGAGATAGTGAAGAGTATCATGAGATATTGGAACAACGCTAGAGGTATATGCATATGCTTCAGAGGAAAGAATGCATCTATTATTGGATATATAGATGTTAATTTTGCAAGGAATATAGACTCTTGGATATCTACTATATGTTTTTTCTTTACTTGCATTCTCTCCTCAATTGTTGGCATATATGGCTTTATCTACCTAAATTGGGAGATGACACTACATTGGATATTATTAGCATAGGTGATGTGAGATTCTAGTTTGGTACTAGTGCTCCATTTGTGCTTCATGATGTACATCATGTCTTGGCTTTGACTAAAAGCCTTATCTCTATTGGACAATTGGATGATGATAGGTACCACATATCTTTTAGTGATTCTGCATGGAAGATTACTCGTGCTAGTCTTACTTTTGCTAGAGGTGTCAAGGTTGGCGGCCTATAATCCTTGCTTATATCTGTAAAATATTACACGGCACAGCGAACAGAATCTGAGAAAGAGATAGAGAGTACAAAACAGATAAGAGGAGAATCAGTAAATTCTTTAACTCCAAACAACTGATACAAAGATGGCTCTGTCCACCCATGCGCTTCCACTGTGTGAAGCTTAGATAGCGATCTAGACAGAAGATAGGTGAAGAGCTTAAGGCTAGCTGGAACAACAACTCTGACTGGGTGAAAGATGAGTGTTTGATGGCTGCGAAGGGGTTTAGCTTTTATAGCCCACGAAGGTCGTTAGGTCGGCCTGCTGATCGACCTACCATATGAGCCTCCACTAGTCGGCCAGGGAATATTCCAAGGAATATTCCCTTTACCATCGGGCCGGGGGCGCACCCCCCAACCAGGGGCCGCTTCCGCGGCCCCCGGACCCCACAATAGGGGCCCCTTTTAACTCCCTTACCACGCAACTCAATGCAATGTGCCTCGAGTTGCTACCAGCTTAACCACTCCGTCTAACCCAAAGATTAGACCCACAACAGTCACCTTTTTGCCATCCGGTCACATAGACCTCATCTGATATACAAGTCAGGACTCAACCAATGTCCGGGCTCACATTTGGCTTCTCCTCATAATGGGGGCCTTACAACTTTGAGCACCATGGATCATTGGTAGCACCTAATGAGGGTGGGGCATTGATCATATCTAACACCCCCCTCAATGTCCACCCATAAGTGAACTATCTCCTCGGCCCAATGCCGAGTCTCTGAAGATGAACTTGAAGCAGATCCTTCGTAAGTGCTTTGGTGAAGATATCTGCTCCATTCTCCTCTGTTGGACAGTAGACCAATTCCACTATCCCATCCTCCATCAAATCACGCACATAGTGATACTAGATCTCTATATGTTTGGTGCGTGCATGAAACACTGGATTTTTGGCAATGGCGATGCAACTCTGATTGTCACATCTCAGCACAGTTGTTTCTTCATCCTACACTCCCATATGCCATAGAATCCTTCTCAACCATACGGCCTCACATGCAGCAAAACAAGCTGCCTTGTACTCTGCTTCGGTAGAAGACAATGCCACTGTTGGTTGCTTCTTACTAATCCAAGAGAAAATTCCTGAACCCAAAGAGAAACAATAACCAGAAACTGACTTCCTGGAATCAATGTCTCCTGCCCAATCTGAGTCACAATTCCCCACAAGAGAAGTTCCGAAACTGTATGTGATACCATAGTCAAGAGTTTTCTTCAAGTATCTGAGCACCCGCATCCCAGCCTTCCAATGACTCTCATGAGGTTTGTTTGAGAACCTGCTCAAAACACCAACAGCAAAACTGATATCTGGTCTGGTGTTACACAAGTAGATCAGACTGCCGACCAACCTCCTATACCTCCCAATGTCTGCTAATGCTGATGTATCCTCGACGGATAACTTTGCATTCACCTCCATAGGTGTAGCTATCTCCTTGCACTCGGTCATGCCAAATGCCTTCAAGATCTCCCATGCATACTTCTTCTGAGAGATGAAGATCTTTCCTGGCTCTTGCCAGACTTCAATCCCCAAACAATAGTGTAGCAAGCCCAAGTCTGTCATTTCAAACTCAGAACTCAAAGCCTTTCGAGTTTGGTTGATCATATCTTCATAGTCACCTGTAATAAGAAGGTCGTCCACATATAGGACAATCACTACAGACTTTTTACCATCCCTGTAAACATACAAGTTAGCATTTGAGGCACATCTTTTGAAGTTTAGGTTTAAAAAGAACCTATCTATCCGCTGGTACCATGCTCTGGGGGCTTGTTTCAGCCCATACAATGCCTTCTTCAGTTTACACACTTTGTTCTCAGAATGGGGGGCCTCAAACCCTGGTGGCTGAGCCACATACACCTCCTCCTTGAGGTCACCATTTAAGAACGCTGACTTAACATCCATTTGGTACACTGGCCACTTCTTGTGGGCAGCCACTGCAAGTACCGTGCGAATAGTGGTCATTCTGGCAGTTGGGGCAAATGACTCTTGAAAATCAAACCCTTCAACTTGTGAAAATCCTTGGGCAACCAGTCTAGCTTTGTACTTTTCTAAGGTACCATCAGCCTTGTACTTTACCTTCCAGATCCACTTGGTGCCAATAACCTTCCGCTTTGCTGGTCGATCCACTAGCTCCCAAGTGTCATTCTTCATTATGCTGTCATACTCTGCTTGCATAGCATCCTTCCATGATGGATCTGCAAGTGCTTCTTCTAAGTCAGTTGGCTCCTTTACTTCTCTCATAATCTCAACCATCAAGGCCATATTGACTATGTGAGCAGAAGACCTCCTTTGCTCCTCTATTCTCTGAGACCTCCTTGGTCCGTCTGCCTTCTCCTCAACAGATGCAGGCATAGGATTATTGTGGTCATAGAGCTGCTTCACCCAGCGCGGCAATGGCTTTTTCGGTGGGGTGATGTCAGGTTGGTGAACTTTTTCCTCATCATCTGAAGATGATGCTTCCTCCTCCTTAAGGATAGGGATAGCTCTCGGGACAGGTTCATAGTGGACTACTTCTTCGCTTGATGATAAAGTGGAAGAACTTGCCTTCTCCTCCTCCACTGTATGCGGCTCCTCCTTGAACACCACATCACGACTCGCGATGATCTTCTTTGCCTCTTGGTCATATAACTTGTAAGCCTTCTGCTCATCACTATAACCCAAGAAGATACATTTTCTGCTTTTTGGTTGTAACTTGTTTATCTTCTCATCTGAAACATGTGCATAACATTCACATCCAAAAATTCTGAAATGTGAAACAGATGGTTTCTTACCAGTGTAAGCCTCATGAGGTGTTTTTCCCTTGAGAGCCTTTGTGTAGCTCCGATTTAGAATGTAGACTGCAGTATTAACAGCTTCAGCCCAAAAATGGTTAGGCAATCCCTTGCCCTTTAGCATGCATCTTGCCATCTCCACAATGGTACGATTCCTGCATTCCACAACACCATTCTGCTGAGGTGTGTGAGGCGTCGTCAATTGACGCTTGATCCCTTTGCTCTTGCAAAAGCCTTCAAACTCCTTTGAGTTGAACTCACCACCACCATCTGTTCTAAATTTCTTCACACTTTTCCCTGTTTCATTCTCAACAAGTATTAGCCATTCTTTAAACTTACCAAAAGCTTGAGCCTTATCACGAAGGAAGTACACCCACATCTTCCTACTGTAGTCGTCGACAATCAACATAAAATAGGAAGATCCCCCCAAGGCCTGTGTAGGCATCTTACCACACAAGTCAGCATGCACCAACTCTAGAGAAGCCTGTGCTCTATTCTTGCTTTCTTGTGGAAATGCCTTTCTTTGTTGCTTGCCCATCATACAAGCTTCACATGGTTCCTTCAATTCAGTTATTGTAGGTAGGTGAGCAACCATACCTTGCTTTTGCATCTCCTTCAATACTGCAAATCCGATGTGTCCAAACCTTTCATGCCAAAGCTTACTTGTGCCCACTCCAGCGGTGGCTGTAAGAGCACTTAGCTCATACAAGTTGTTCCTTCTTTCTCCTTTGCCAACAATTGTGCCAGCACTATCAATAATTTCTGCACCTGTCTTCTTGAACCTCACTGTGCCCGCAGCAGGGCATTTAGCATCATTTCCAACCGTCACAGTGATGGATTCTTGTAGAGGCTGCATAGAACTGTATAGACCTTTCTTGTTGGTCATGTGATGGGAGGCCCCACTATCCAACACCCAAGAGTCAGTGGTAGATTCTTCTTGCGCCGAGGAGCACACTTCCTCAATGGTCGCCATGAATAATTCAAACTCTGCTTCAGCCGTATTGGCTGTCTCTTTCCCTTTACTTTTAAGGGTACCATTCTTTTCATCTGCCTTCTTGACACGACAATCTGCAATTGCATGTCCTTTCTTCTTACAGTAGAAGCACTCTCCTTGAAACTTCTTCTTGCTGCCCTTCTTCTTTTTGTCACCATCATTTTTGGTGGAGGAAACACCTTTGCCTTTTGCATTGGCAGAGAATGCAGCATCTCCATTGTTGCTTCCTTCTCGGGCTTTCAGCCTCAACTCCTCCTCCATTAATAATGCACAAAACTCCTCAAAAGTCAAAGCTTGAGGTCTCACCTGAGTATTAAGGGCAGTTACTAGTCCATCAAACTTTTGTGGACAAATCCGAAGACACCTCCGAGCTAGCTCTTCACTAGTCTTTTGTATCCCAGCGCCAGCCATCTGGTCGCGCAGATTCTTAATCCGAGTGATGAATGCTTCAACCGTCTCTCCTTCAGCAAACTTCTCCGCTGCTAGTTGATTCTCCAAGTTTTGAATCCTTGTTTGGTTTCGTGTTTCATACTGACTCCTTAGTACATTCCAAGCATCTGACGCTTTGGTTGTATACTGAATCAGAGTCAAAACACTGTCAGAACAGCTTGTAACTAAGGCACACAATGCATCTGCATTCCTTCGTTTCCAAGCTCGTAGAAGATCTGCATTCGGAGGAATCATCACACTAGGATTTGATGGGTCGGGGGTAGGCTGTGGTTCTGCGTCAGTCCCCAGCACAGTCTCCAGAAGCTCATAAGAATCAAGGATAGTTGTAATTTTGAACTTCCACAAGGTGTAGTTTGTACCATCTAACTTGCCTTCGCTGAAGGTTGGTGGACGAATCCTCAGTGTTTGAATAGCCGGTATAGCAGCACCACCTCCTACACCGCTTCCTGATGCGCCAGAACTGCTTCCCGGAGTCGACATCGTTTCTCTTTGCTGTTGAAGCCTTTGCCTCTTGCACGCTCTCCGATCTCTAGAGCCCCCTGGGCTCTGATACCATGTAAAATATTACATGGCGCAGCGAACAGAATCTGAGAAAGAGATAGAGAGTACACAACAGATAAGAGGAGAATCAGTAAATTCTTTAACTCCAAACAACTGATACAAAGATGGCTCTGTCCACCCGTGCGCTTCCACTGTGTGAAGCTTAGATGGCGATCTAGACAGAAGATAGGTGAAGAGCTTAAGGCTAGCTGGAACAACAACTCTGACTGGGTGAAAGATGAGTGTTTGATGGCTGTGAAGGGGTTTAGCTTTTATAGCCCGCGAAGGTCGTTAGGTCGGCCTGCTGACCGACCTACCATATGAGCCTCCACTAGTCGGCCAGGGAATATTCCAAGGAATATTCCCTTTACCATCGGAACTCAATGCAATGTGCCTCGAGTTGCTACCAGCTTAACCACTCCGTCTAACCCAAAGATTAGACCCACAACAGTCACCTTTTTGCCATCCGGTCACATAGACCTCATCTGATATACAAGTCAGGACTCAACCAATGTCTGGGCTCACATTTGGCTTCTCCTCATAATGGGGGCCTTACAACTTTGAGCACCATGGATCATTGGTAGCACCTAATGAGGGTGGGGCATTGATCATATCTAACAATATCTAGTTCCATTGATCATGTTTTGGCCATGATTGATCTTGTTCGTGCATCTCTTTGATATTGCTATCTTGGGCATATGTCTCATAAATGAATGAAAGTACTCACTCACGTGTTGTATTTGCTACATCTTGGCATGGAGACTATGTATATTGCAACCACAGAGGCTTGTAAGAAAGCCATATGGCTTACTCATACTACAGGAGAGGTGCCTACATTGCACAGTGATAGTCAAAAAAGCCATTCAATTTGAACAAAACCCTATCTTTCATGCCTAAAAAAAGCATATTGAGGTGAAGTATCACTTGATCCATATAGATGATAATCCTACAAATCTTCTCATCAAGAGTTTACCTTCTAAGCACTTTGCAATGTTGATGGGCATTGGATAAACACTTTCTTCTTATACTCCTATAAAGGTACACTTGCCTTTAAACTGGAGATTATCAAGGTAAAGTCTAATGGCCAATAGCTAAGCAAGCACCCCTTCTATAAGTATACTATATAGTCATATATAAGTGAAGATAAGAAACAATAAGGGCTTTTTTCATTGTACCCATTAAACTCTCTTGTGTGCTACTTCTCTCTCTCAATCATCTCAAACTCCATAGCTTCTATCTTGCACCCCACCATTGCTTCCCTCTCACTCCCTTTCTCCATAGCTCCTCCATAGCAAGTAGGGTCCAAAGCCTTTCTTGGTTAGGATCACCATTCCATATTTTCCTCTCCTAATGGGGGCAAGGAACCAAGCGTAGTTAGGGGACTCATGTTTTTTTTCTATATTCTTCAATTGTCTTCACTTCTTGTAGTCCCAATAGGGAAGGTTTCCTTTGTTCGAGTACCTTCTTGCATGATATCTTTCTATGCACATGCCTCTAACATTCTAAGAGATTATGGACATCTTCTTAGAGGAATTATCCATGAACATTATCAAAATCTAAGGAATTTTCATTTTCTACTCGTGCAAATATTTTTCTATCCAACAAAAGGAAGACTATCCAACTTCTTAAGAGAGGGATCACCTTTGCCAATTGCTTTCCTACATTTGTTGTTTTCCTCAATGTTCTCCTTGTGATTTTTTGGATTAACATTACCCTTCTCCTTTTGTGTCTCTTTGATATAGGAGGGTTTTAGTCGGCCATCTTGGCATCCTTTAGAAGCTTGAGGAGCGTCATTAGAGGTATTCTTGGTGGGATTATCCAATTGTGCTTATGCTTGTTTGCTAAGAGTTTCTAGATTGTGTCTCTTTGATTTCATGGTGACAAATGTCATGGCCCTTCTTCTCTTCATCCTTACCCTTCCTCAAGAAATTTCTAAGAAAGTAACCAATTTTCTTGCAAAAGAAAGCATCTTGGAAGGGTGAAATCTTGGCTTCCAACACAAGCTCAATGCCATGTAGATCAAAGATCTCAATGTCATCTCGTACTTCCCTTCTTCTATCCTATAGTATGCACACTTTTTTCTCTAGTTTGAGCAGCCCATATACAAGCCCTAGAATATAAAGAACTTTGCCTAATGATTCTGTAAGGGCTTCCATCTCCCCATCCAACCACTCACATAACCCAAAAAATGTAATTGTCAATTATGGGACAACGTATCTTCTAGGAAGAAGTTCAACAACCATGTCAAGGAGTAAACAAAGTTAACTTTGTATCAAATTGCTTAAGCAAGTATCCAATTACACTCTTGCTAAATGCCAACGACCACCAAGTAAAACCCCTTCCACAAGAATTTATATTGCATGGGAGAAGCTTTGACATGAAAATTTTGCAAAACCCATCTAGGAAACTTGTCCTCTTGGGGAACCTTGGCCCATGAAGTAAAAGAACAAACCACACATAGAAAAGTCTACAACCCTTCATTTGATCCTTTAGAGGGACAAAGCCATTGGAGTCCTATGGATTTTGGCATTGGCTTCCTTGGATGAGATCTTTCTACTAAAGTCCTTGAGGTTGCTCCAAACAATATTTTCCAAATCTATGATATGAACCTCACCAAGCTTGGTAGCAATCCAAAAGTCAAGCTCCATTGCATAGCCATTCTTTTGTGCCTAGTTGGCTCCAATCACCTTCCACTCCTACCTCATTTGAGCTTTGCTTGGCTCCCCTAGGGGTCTAAATGGATAACTTCCACCTGTGATAGGTGGGGTGATGGGGAAATAAAGGGAGAGTTAATTTTCTTTAAGGCATTATACATCCACATGTTTTGTATTTTCTCAACATCTTCCTTCTATTTTGAATTTTGCTACGTATTGATAACTTGTTGGGTGGGGATAATAAGATGTCATTTGCATTACTATTGAAATTAAAATGTGCTCATAAAAAGGACTTATATTTAATAATTTGGGTCAAATTGATAATATGTGATGAGATAGGGGAAGTGAAGGTAACACTTGTATTATGTTTGTCTTTTTGAAAAGTGTGCTCATAAGCATCATGTTGTAGGAAGATATTGATAAAACCCATGATGCAAGTTATCAAAGCCTCAAAATTAATATTGGGCTTCATAATGTTTGAGTAGTAACATGTAATTTGCATTGGAATAAACATTTTGCCAGCCTTTGATGGAATTCAAAAATCCCATAGAAATAACCCACCATGACTTCTCTCATGTTTGTACATTGCACGCACAATAGATTCTAACTTTAAAACTTTGAACTTGTGACATTATGGTTCTACATTGTACCTTTAGGGATGGATAATGTAGTATAGAAATTATGTCACTAGACTTCCAAACAAAGGTATGAAAGTGCTTTGGACATGTACATGTTGAGTGAATTATTAGTCATTTATTAGGTTATTTTATGATGTTTCACTTGACATGTTGTACCCATACCAATGAATATCCAAAGGACAAGTTAATTGGGAGCCTCACTTTTAAAAGATAAGCATGTTGCATGCCAACACTACATTGATGTTTATTTGCAAGGAGGTGAATAGTCTAGCATTAACATTAATAGAGAGTAATGTACAACCTACCCAAGTGAATTGGTGTTAAAGAAAGGATATTGATAAAACAAAACACTTTATCATAGTAAAACTTGGCACGATAATTAGTGCATAGTGTGTATTTGTGTTAAAAAATGAAATAATTACCCATTGCTAGTTCTTTACAAATGTTGCCATGTGAAATAAACACTAAAGCAACACTAAAATTATTAAATTTGTTTTGTTTAAGAGTTTTGATACAAATGTTTAAATGGGAACTTTGTCCAAGCTTTTTACTTTTTGTGCCCCATAATTCAATCCTTGTGTTGTTTTGTAGTGATTCCCTTTGATAAGTACATCATTTTTAATCATTATCAAAGATAACTTTTTGATGCCACCATAAGTAAGCGTTCAATATCTTACTACTATATTATTTTAGCTATAGGTTCGGAAAGCCCCGAACCTACCCCTTTTTCCAAACCTCCCTTTTTCAATCAAAACCCCCTCCCCTCCTCTCTTTCTCACTTGCAATATCTCATTTTCTCTTCCACTTCCCTTTTTTCATTACCCCCTCTTCCCCTCCCAACCCACACCTCCCTTTTTTAAATTAAAACCCATTCCCCTCTCTCTCACTTATAATCTCTCTCTTTCTTTTCCCCATCCCCTTTTTAATTAAATTCTTTGCCCTCTCCCTTCTCTCTCTCATGTGTAGGGCCTAGTGTGTGTGTGTGTGTGTGTGTGTGTGTGTGTGTGTGTGTGTGTGTGTGTGTGTGTGTGTGTGTGTGTGTGTGTGTGTTAGATTAAACTTTTTAATGAAAACATTTTGTTTAATTAAAATAAGGAAAAAGAGAGAGAGCAAAAAAAAGAAGAGGAGAGGGGGGAGGGAGAGGGGGAATAGAGAGAAAGAGAATTATAGAGAGAGGAAATATAAAATTTAAGAGAGAGAGAGAGAGAAAGGAAAATAAAAAAGGAAAAGAGAGGAGAGAGGGGGAGAGAGATAGAGAGAAGAAAATGAGAGAGAGAGAGAGAGAATAAGAAGAAGAGAAAGAATTTGAACACAATGAGAGAATTATAAAGAGAGGAAAGATAAAATTTAAAAGAAAGAAAGAGAATTATATAGAGATAATTATAGAGAAAGAATTTGAACATAGAGAGAGAATTATAGAGAAAGGAAATATAAAATTTGAAAGAAAGAGAAAAGAAAAAGTAAAGTAAAAAAGAGAAACTTTCTTTTTAATTAAAATAAGGAGAGAGAGAGAGAGAGAGAGAGAGAGAGAGAAATATACAAAGAGCAAAAAAGAAAGAAGAGGAGAGGGAGGGAGAGAGAGGGGGAATAGAGAGAAAGAGAATTATAGTGAGAGGAAATATAAAATTTAAGAGAGAGAGAGAGAGAGAAAGAAAAAAGGAAAAGAGAGGAGAAAGGGGGGACAAGGACAAAGAGAAGAAAATGAGAGAGAAAATAAGAAGAAGAGAGAGAATTTGAACACAAAGAGAATTATAGAGAGGAAATATAAAATTTAAAAGAAAGAGAAAAGAAAAAAATTAACGAGAAAATTAAAAAAAGGAAAAAAGAGAGAGAAGGAAAGGAGAGGGGAGGGGAGAGAGAGAGAGAGAGAAGAAGAAGAAAAATAAGAAGAAGAAAGACGAAAAGACGAAGAGAGATGGGAAAAAAGAGAAAATAAAAAATTATTTTTAAAATTTAAATATTTTTTGAGAGAGAGAAAGGGAGAGAGAAGGAGAGAGGGGGAAGAGAGAGAGAGAGAGAATATAAAATTTAAAAGAGAGAAGGAGAGAAGAAAAATATAAAATTAAAAGAGAGAGAGGGAGAGAAAAAAAAAGGAAAATTAGGAGAAAGGGGAGAAGAAGAAAAGGGGGCGGAGAGAGAGAGAGAGAGAGAGAGAGAGAATATAAACATAAAGAGAGAATTATATATAGGGAAAAGATAAAATTTACATACTTTAAGAGAGACTGAGGGGGGGAAGAAAGTGAAAGAAAAGAAGAAGAAGAAGAGAGAGAACATGTAGAGAGAATTATAGAGAGAAAAAAGATAAAATTTAAAAAGAGAGAGAATAAAAAATGGAGGAGAAAGAGAGAAGGAAAAGAGAGGGGGGAGAGAGAGAGAGAGAGAGAGAAAAGAAAAAATTTAAAAAGAGAATGAAGAGAGAGAGAGAAGAAGAAGAAAAAAAGGAAAAAAGAAGAGAGGGAGAGAGAAGGAAAAGAGAGGAGAGAGAGGGGAGAATTAAAGGAGAGTGAGAGAGAGAGAGAGAGAGAGAGAGAGAGAGAGAGAGAACCAAGAGAAAAGAAAAAATAAACTAAAATAGAAGGCAAAGAAAGAGAGAGAGAGAGAAAATAGACATAGGGAATTTAGGGGAGAGAGAGGGAGAGAGGAAAAAGAGGAGAGAGAAATATGAGAAATGGATTGTTGAGTGAAGTTGTCATGCAATAGCACGGCAACTTCGCTTGTCGCTTCGAGGCAACGAAGCGGCTTAGCGTTCTGTGCGCGAGGGAATGCTAGTTTTTATTATACAAATTGGAAAAAAACCTATATAACATCATGCTAGTTTGAATGCTCTATCACATGGTACTTGTTTGGATGGTATGTCATCTTATTCAGTTCCCAAGGTCAACAACTAGTTTGGATTATCTATCATGGTAATTTTAAAAAACATTACGATTCATAGCCTTGGAAAAACACAACTACATGGCCACATTAGAAACAAGACAACTCAAAGAAATACAAAGGATACACCAACTTGGGAGAACTTAAATAATGTCTGCTTTGTGTTATTTATGAGTATCATGCTTCAATTTGAAGTGTTGAAATGGTTATTTCAATCTTATTGTCCTTTTTCTAAGTTTGGTTGCTATAAATTTATTATGGATTGTACATTTTTACCCTTCCTTTAACCTCACAAAGTTGTAAAAGCATATTAAGACAAGTTTATTAATAGTAGAGCCTTTGTAACCTTGAGAGCAATAGTGTAGTTTGGACATCCAACAAGGTTGTGGAGTGATTACAAAGATTTGGGTCTAGTGCATATCTTTGCACATGAATTTCTTTGCTTATATCTTCTTAATACGGCTACACAAGGTCGGCATTGTTGGTGATGCTAACTTACCCAACCATATCAAAAAAGAAAAAAGATAGAGTCGTATCACCATTGCATTTAGCAATCACTTGCAATTGGTAGAAGCATCTTGATAGCAGATGAAGCAGGTGGATGCTCATTTAAAAGTGTTTTTCAATATCACAATTTTGAGTCCAATAATCAATGGCTCCTCCATCAATTTAAGATTTTGACATTTCTAATATTCTACATCAACAAAATTATGCATACTAGATATCAATAAGTAGCCAAGAGAGTCACATGATATGATTGGCAAATATACAATAATTGAAACCTCAAAAGAATTAGCTTGGCTAAATGGTCATGTTGTTCTACTCAAGGGAAGGCCAGAATGTTTGGGCATGCCTAACTTTTTTAAATTTCAAGTTTGTTTTTGTTTCTAATACTCTCTCTCTCTCTCTCTCTCTCTCTCTCTCTCTCTCTCTCTCTCTCTCTCTCTCTCTCTCTCTCTCTCTCTCTCTCTCTCTCTCTCTCTCTCTCTCTCTCTCTCTCTCTCTCTCTCTCTCTCTCTCTCTCTCTCTCTCTCTCTCTCTCTCTCTCTCTCTCTCTCTCTCTCTCTCTCTCTCTCTCTCTCTACCGTTAGTACTACAAATAGCATGAGAGCTACAAATGATGTTGATGTGAACATGAATTAGAGATATTATGTTGACGTTGATGTGAACATTAGTTAGAGATATTATGTTTCTTTTGCCATTCTTCACATATGGTTGTAATATCTTTCCACTACACTCTCCCAATACTTTTCCACATGTATAGCCAATGCTTTCATTTGGCCAAGTTATCAGTGCTTTCTCATTAGTATGCCATATATTTTTCAATTAACTCTTCAAAAAGCACACATATTGCTTCTAAATTTATATGTGTTCACAGTATTTTGGGAAGGCCGAGAAGCAAAGTCAAAGCGCAAGTTGGGGATTGTATTGGATCTATTTATTGATAGTAGTTATTATTTTCAGAGCGCTTCAATGCATTATTTTTGGGCACTTATATTGCTTTTGTACTTTATCGATATGTCTCATTATCATGGATACGTTCTTTTGTGAGAGTAGTCTCACTCCCGTGCACATTATATCATCTCTTGTAGTTGTATTTATTGTAACCATAATTGTTGTATGCGTTGTGCTTTATCATGATATATTATTTTGTGAGAGTCATGCTCACTCCCATGCATATATATAATCTCCTATGGTTGTGTATTTGTTGTAATTGTAATTGTAATTGTTATATACATTGCACACATGGAAATGTGATTGCAATAGCATGGCCTAGGTCTATTTAGGTTCAGGTATAAGCATACTTCATGGAAGGACCATCGTAGATTCCACAAAGAGGGTAGGATGCCCAAAAGAGGGCACAAACTCTAATTTACAATTGTAGAAACCCTAAAATACAAAAGGGGCACAAACCCTAAAATGCAAATGTTGTGCCACCCTAGAGAAGTGGCCTTACCCTAACCCTAATTTTGGTCTTTTTAAGGGTGGGAGGCCTCAATTGTGTTTACCCTTTTGGTACATCCATGCTACAGAAGCTTTGTAGATACAACTATTGAGCAACCATTCTCTTCTTCTATTCTATCATCCTATCTCCATTATTGAGAGTGCGGGAGAGTGAGTTCGTGAGATCTGTGCGGAGTGAGGGACCAAGGTATATGTTCTTATTTTTCTTCTTCTTCTTTCCATTCATGATAAGAGGTTTGAGTTTAGAGTTGTACATGAGATTGTGAGAGAATGAGGGGTCTAGCATGGTAAAATTCTTCTTCTTCTTCTTCTTCTTCTTCTTCTTCTTCTTCTTCTTCTTCTTCTTCTTCTTCTTCTTCTACTATTATTAGCTTTTCTATTCATTGGCATACTTGTTGGTGGTGGATGCAAAAGAGTGAGTTGGTGAGTTTACTACATCTTGAAGCTAGTCTTGTATTCTTGATTTCTTAGGTTGAAGAGAAGAATGCATGGTTACTTAGAGCAAAGTGTCAAGAAAAGAAGGTGAGAGATCGTTGCCAAAGTGAGTTGTAGCTTTTGAAAGAATAGGAATCCATTCAATGTCATGACTATCGTGCTTCAACCTAACAATATGGTGGGAAAATAAATTACTTTTTTTCCATTCCATTAGCTACTTAGAACATATAATCCACCTAACACTTTTCCACCAATAGTATGTATGATCTTTGTTGATATTTAAAACAAAGACAAAGTTTTGCTACCCTTAGTTTAAGCTCTAATATACGAGTGAAAGTATAAACATTGCCTACTTTTACCATCCCTACATAGCTAACTCAAGTCTCAATGTTTCTCAGTCATATCTTTAAAGTCCCCATAGATCATGAGTCTCTCTCTCTCTCTCTCTCTCTCTCTCTCTCTCTCTCTCTCTCTCTCTCTCTCTCTCTCTCTCTCTCTCTCTCTCTCTCTCTCTCTCTCTCTCTCTCTCTCTCTCTCTCTCTCTCTCTCTCTCTCTCTCTCTCTCTCTCTCTCTCTCTCTCTCTCTGTGTGTGTGTGTGTGTGTGTGTGTGTGAAGCAATAGTGGAATGAAAAGTCACTACAATGAGAGAGCAAAAGGTTGAGAGAGAAAGAAAGAAAGAAGAAGAAAAGTTACACTAATATCTACAAAAGGCCAAATCGGCCTATGAAACTAAAGTGTTACATTTGAAAAGTCAAGGAGATTTCCAAGTCTCAAGATAGTTGTCATCTAATGCTATGACTAACTTTATGGAAAATAAATGGTAAATAATAGAGAGAGAGATTGAAAGCATGTAAGTTTTTGGTGGGTACTTAACTACTCTTATTCTTAATTATTTCCACTTATATGTAACTGTACAATGTTTACTATACAAATGATACCCACTCAAACTTTGGCCATTGCTCTGTACTCCAACAAACTTCCACTTAAATACCAAGGTACCTTTAAGAGAGAATAGCTATCGAAGATACTATCTAATGCATGTTAACACTCTATTGTGCAAAGCATTCAAATTAATGAAAGGTGAGAAGGATCGAAACTTGCTTGGAAGAGCTAAGGTGGGAGAGCAAGAGTAAGAAAGAGAGAGACACAAAACGGGAACTCCAACAGTCATAATGTGTAACCATGCCTTCCTTTATTCAAACTGTCACTAAAAGAATAAACAATAAAGTGACGGTGATGGGCACCCGCCACCTGCAATGTGCAGTGACGGATACTGTCAGTATAGTAATACACAAGCAGCTAGGCGGAGGCACCTTTACCCCCAAAAACCTCTCACTTATCTAAAGGTGAATCTGTCCCAGTGAGGAGTGAAAAGAAAAAGAAAAAGACAGTACAATGTAGCATGTACAACAAGATAAGGAAAAACATCATCTCATCCAACACCCATCAATATCCTGAGGAAGGCAAAGCGCTCAATAGTGAGCCTTTTTGTGAGCAAATCTACAAGATTTTTGTCAGTGGAGATCTTGACAAGGTCGATAGGCTTGTCCTCCACGACCCCACGTATGAAGTGATACCTCACCTCAATGTGTTTCGTCTTCGCATGAAAGACCAGATGAATAGCATGGAACTGGCTCAAATGAGCAGACATCATTATATTCTCTTTCATGTGCAGGTCCATAAGTTGCTTCAGCCAATACATCTAACTTGCTGGACTTTTCTTGTCATAGAGGTTCTTGATCTTATCCCAAAGCTCCCAAGCACTCTGTGTTTTCTCAACCACATTGTAATGCACCTATTCAGTGAGAGACAAGATGAGGGTGGACTTGCATAACTCATCAAGCTCCATCCATTCATCATCAATCATAGTTTCAAGCTGCTCTCCATGCAACCTTAGTGGTTTTACTTGCGATTTTTGCACCAATGCCTGCCAAAATTGGCTCTTCCAATAGGCATAATTCATACCATCAAGCTTAATGATGTTGGAGATAGCACTGTTACTGGAAGAATATGCCATACTGCAATCAAAAACGGTGCGCAGACAATTCAAAACTACTTGTTGTTTTCTGCTGTAAATAGCCAAAATACCACCAAAACCAAGGCAAAATGACCATGAAAGAACTGATAGCTAAGGATGCTACCCACCAACTACCATCAAAAGTACATAAAATCAAGATGATTCAATGTGAAAAATACATCACGGTCCATGCATAACTGCTTGTTGTAATAAATTATAGTCAAGTACAATGAGAGCAAACTATAGGCAAAATGAATGCACCAAGTCAACCATTGAGTATCAAAGCATAACCAGCATCAAGCATGCATAAATTAGCATGTGAGAGTCATACGGACATCAAGCAAACACCCAAGCATGTCAAATGAATCCGTCAGTAAGCCGGTACACCCCCTGTGCAATAGGAAAAAGTGTTCACAACACTAGCAAGACCTGACACAAATAGGTGTATGCTCAGGGAGTGCAAAGCCCAAATCAGCCCAAGTACATCTATGAGGATCACGGCATATCAACCATGCAACATCCAAGTGAAGATCCCAGTGTCAAGTGTTCAAATGCTCAAGTAGCATAACCCACCTGTTTTATGTTTGTCAAGCGTATCAAGATGCTCCCACTGACACAAAAGCCATAAATTTCAACCAAGAAAGCTCGAACAAAGCATGTAAGAGTGCACTAGTGACAAGTGTCCAAAATCAAGCATCAATGAGACATCCCGAGCATATAGGCCAACGTAGCATCCATACATAGCATCCATAGACATCAAGTACATCCAAACTGTAACTCTGGCAAACCAAGAAAAAGCCAAAGTAAGCTCCGGGCAATCAAATGTCAAGCCCAAGTAAGCTTCAATAGCAATTAGCTCCAAGACAATGTAACTAGCATGTATAGAGATGGCATAAGCCAAGCATGTCAAGACCGGTCAGACATGAACAAAGCACATGCTATAAGTACATCAAAGATGGAGATCCAAATGCTATGCGAAGTGAGCGTCACTACATCAATGTATACATCCAAGACATAGCCCGAATCCAATAGGCATATCCAAACATAAGCAAATGGGCTTCAGCCCTGAATATTCCAGCAGCAAATAAATGTCCAAAACTGAGCAAACAGTGGCTCAATCCAAGCTCAAAACCAAAGGCAAACCATAGGCATACTTTCCCATTTGTATAGGCACCAACCGGGCATAATCGGGCATCAAACGACCATGTAGCATGAGCATAAAATGTAATGATAGGGGGCTGCCCTATTTTGGGCTGCATGTGGACTATGTAAAATAGTCAATGGCTAAGAAAATTCAGCCCCAAAATCATCTCACATCATAGGTATACATTTCCCTAACATTTGGGAAGCATTCGGGACCAAACCGAGCAACCAATGTTAATGCCAAAGTGGTCCAGACATAAAATGCTAATGTAGCACTATTATGGGCTGCCTGTAAACTGTGTATAATAGTCCCAAACCTAAAGTAAATCACATCAATGCTCAATGCCAAGGCTCAGATCAAATGCCAAGCATAAACCAAGTGTATAGTGCCCAAATGAGGCTGCCAATGATGAGCTGTCCAAGGGCTGCCATGAACTGGCGCAAATTCACGTTGATTTTCCTAGGTTACTGCTCATGTTTTTGGGCTAGCTCAAGGTGGTAGGAAGCTCAAGGGGGTGCCAAAGAAGGCACACAACAAGCCTCAAGTAGCCACAAGAGGTCTATGATGAGATATGAAGGTGCTACCCCCTTTTTGTAGATATATGAACTCGATGAAACCCTAAAACAAATGAAGAAATACATCTGATGCAATGCCCTGAGGGGCCCAAAGGGGCCAAGTATGTGCTCGGGACGTCGGGGAGTGACGAAATCTTGAGAGAGTCGGCTATGGCTGCCGAGAAGGAGACCCAATGAATATAGGGATTCAATAGGAACTTGAAGTCGCCATGAACCAAGCTTGAGTAGTCATGAATCCATGCTTTGATACTAATTGAAAGGTGAGACGAATAAAAGCTTGCTTGGAAGAGCTATGGCGAGAGAGCAAGAGCATGAAAGAGAGAGGCACAAAATGGAAACTCCAACAGTTACAATGTGTGACTGAGCCTTCCTTTATTCAAACGGTTACTAAAAGAATAAAGAATAAAGTGATGGTGATGGATGCCTGCCACCTACACTATGCAGTGGCGGGTACTATCAGTGTAGTAATACACATGCGGCTAGGCAGAGGTGCCTTTACCCCCAACACTCAACTCTTCTTTTAATCATGTACTATGTTATCATCTTGCCAAGTTACTTTGTATCTTCCTATATTAGAATTTAGGAAGTACTCCCCTATCACCTCTACTGAAAGGATAGCTTTTCATCTACTTATGTATCACACTAGACTCACCTAATGATACAATTCTATATGGTTACAAGCCTATTGAGATGATTTATCTTTCTAAACTATATGGTTTTCAACAAGTTAGTCTTATATCTTTTTTTTAAAAGAACTTTATATTAGCACTTAGTAATCAATTGTTTATGTGGTTTGCAATATTCTCTTTTTTTGTCTTTACAATTATTAATGTTTAAAGGACGTTTCATGATTATACTTAGGACATAAATTGGAGTTTGTCTTCTAAATTTGATGGATCTAAATCTATATTGTAGCAAGAAATGATAGAGACAATCTATTCTCATTTATTTTACCAAGATGCTTTTGAAAAAGATCATATTTTCTTTATCACATACATGAATTTTTTCAACAAGTCTTTGTGTACAATTTATTCAATACAATCAATTGCGGTTTATAAGAGCAATGCCTAGATTTCATTATTAGAGGCATGGATTTGTGTAGTTGCATTGTTGCTTATCGATGAGGATCCCACCATATTAATCCTCTTGTGAGGTGGAATCACACAAAGAGAGTGAAGATTTAGATTTTAAGAGAAACGGATTACGATTTGGCATTTTCCTAGCACATCTCTCATCTTGGTTACCTCGCCTTCACTTATCAATCTTGAGCCCTTCATCTTTACTCATTTTACCTTCACTTGCTTTGTTCCTCTCTCTCTCTCTCTCTCTCTCTCTCTCTCTCTCTCTCTCTCTCTCTCTCTCTCTCTCTCTCTCTCTCTCTCTCTCTCTCTCTCTCTCTCTCTCTCTCTCTCTCTCTCTCTCTCTCTCTCTCTCTCTCTCTCTCTCTCTCTCTCTCTCTCTCTCTCTCTCTCTCTCTCTCTCTCTCTCTCTCTCTCTCTCTCTCTCTCTCTCTCATTTTTTCTTGCCTCTCTTACTTTCACCAGCTCATCTCAAACATGGCTTCGCTCTTCACTTCCATGCTCTTTTATTCTCCCCTTGGCCTCTATTTATAAAAATGCGGGGAGGGGAAGGAATGCCTCCCTCCATCATGGAATTTGAGTTATCAAGTAATGGTATAAGAAATAGGGATGAGCCAAAATGCAAAGGAGCCTTGAGCGTTGAATTAGTGGCCAGAGATCCATAAAAGAGGCATTTTTGGCGAAAAATGGATCAATCACGTATCAAGGAGCTAGAGTTTCTTTGGATACATTTTGATGCCAAGAATCCAATGCAAGTGTCTATTCATCAATCGGAGTCCATTTGACCCTCCATTTAATGGTGGCAATGTTTGGTGTTATGAAGCAGCTACCTGATTTGGAAGTCAAAAAGCAAGTGAGAGAGGCCAGTGTAAAAGATTTTGATGCCAAAAAGTTGCTCATCTAGTTGAATCACAAATTTGAGGCCATTTTCCCCTTCCTTCCTTTGAACCAAAACCACTTGTGGGATAGTGTGAACGTGCAGGAGTGGAGTGATTTTTTAGTAAGTTATGAGTTAAGCATGATTAAAAGAAGCTTAGAAGTATGAAACTCAATGAGGGGGAAGGGGGCGCCATTTTCTTGGCACCTCTCTCCAATTCATTAAAAATTTGGGATTTATAACTCTCTGCATATCAGGATTTATGCTCCTGGCCATGGAATCCCTGAATTCTTCACTCCCCATCATAAAAAACAGCAAGCAATTTGATGCATTGAATGAAAATATAGAAATTCAGTCTTTCTCTCTCCTCTTTCTCTCTCACCATAAACGTGGTTCATATAGGCTAAGAGGATGAGGGGAAATGAGTACTAGTTCTTCGTAATAAGGAGATGCAAGGAATGGATCAACAAAATGCAATAAAAAGAGTATCATTGGCTTCTCTTTTTAAAATAGAATGGATGTGTATGTGGTTTATAGCACAAGCATTTTTTATTGAATTTTATTATGAGTCTTTCCTTCTTATTATGAAAAATGATTGAAAATGAATGAATATGCTTAAATATGTCTAAAATTATAGAATAATTAGTAATTTTCAACACTTCACGTAATGAAAAACAAAACCATAAAACCCGCAATGAGCGATTTAGTAGAAAAATGATAGTTTCATGGGTTTTTATGGTTCAAATGGTGTTCGTATGGAGTTATATTGGATATAATGGTGAATTACAATCTACATAACTTTCATGAATATGAAAATTAAAAGAAACATTGATTAATATTAAAATAAATAATAAAAATCACTTAAAAAATTAATAGAAATTTTTACTTTTCATGCATAAAAATTTACAATAAATCAAGTACATGTGTGTGGATATATAGTGAAGGTAGCACATGAAGATTTGTCTTAATTTACCTCCATCTTTATGTGAAAGTGTGTGTTTACCACTTCTCTACATGAAAAAAATGGCATGAGAAACCCTCTTAAATTGGTGCACGATTGTAAAACCTAAGCTGTAGGGGAAAAGGGAAAGGGCAAATTCATGCTAATTGTATGGGGTTTTTGCTCACATTTTTGTGCTAGTCAGGATGGTAGGAAGATCAAGGGGGTGCCAAAGAAGACACACAACAAGCCTAAGGTGCCCCACAAAGGCCTATGTCAAGATATGGAGCTAGCAAGATACAATGGTGATGCCCCCTTCTTCTTCTCAGACCTATAGACCTATAACCAGCATGAAACCCTGAAGAAGATGAATAAATACCTTTGTTGGAATGCCTTGAGGGTGCCCAAAGGGGCCAAGTAGGTTCTCAAGAAGCCGAGGAGTGATGGGAGCTCGAGAGAGTCCGCTATAACTGTCAAGAAGGAGACCCAATGAGTGTAGGTAATCAATAGGAAGCTAAAGACGCCATGAACCAAGTCGGAATGCTCAAGCAACCATGCTCTGATACCAATTAAAAGGTGAGAAGGATCAAAGCTTGCTTGGAAGAGCTATGGCGGGAGAGCAAGAGTAAGAAAGAGAGAGACACAAAATGGGAACTCCAACAATCACAATGTGTGACTGGACCTTTCTTTATTCAAACTGTCACTAAAAGAATAAAGAATAAAGTGACGGTGATGGGTACTCGCCACCTATAGTGTATAGTGGTGTGTACTGTTAGTGTAGTAATACACAGGCGGCTAGGTGGAGGCGCCTTTACTCCCAACAATTAAAAACTTCAAAGATATGTAGGGTTGTCATCCATATGAATCTTGACAAGCTCGTTTCCCTTTCAAGAATCTCCCTGATGAATTAGTGCTTCACCTTTATGTGCTTTATCTTTGCCTAAAAGACAAGGTTCTATGCCAAACTAGATGGTTCTCTGACTATCACAATACACGATGGGTACCTCTCCTACAGCTTCCTTTTAAAGCATATGCACATAGTAGTAGTGTCATTCAAGTATCTCATGATACTCTTCCCTACTTTCAATGCTTCTTACTAGGATTTTCATAAATCTTCTAACCACTTTGATGGCATAGACATGTCTGGGCTTGTAGAAACCATAGCATACATAAAGTTACCAATTTTGGATGCATAAGGGACCTTGGCCATTTTAGCCTTCTACTAATCTGACTTAGAGTTTTCTTCTTGGCTAACTTTCAAATATGGGAAAAATGGAACACTCTTACATTTCTTCTTCTCCATATTGAAACACTCAAGTACCTTCCCAATGTACTTCTTTTGAGATAGATAGAGAATCTTCTTGTTTCTATCCCTCATCATAATCCTCATGTTAAGAATGTTACTGCATTCCCCAAGTCCATGTCAAAGGTTTCATGCAATCTTTTCTTCAAATCATCCACATCCATGAGTGACTTCCTAGCAATAGGCATATCATCTACATAAAGAATTTGGATTGTAAGGCTACCTTTTGTATGTATGAGCAGTAATTGGTCTCACTCCTAATATATCATTAAGATATCATGAAGATATAAAACTTATGATACCATTCCATGGGAGCTAACTTCAATCCCCATATAAGTTCTTATGGAGCTTACATACCAACTTTTCCTTGTCTTAGCTATCGCATATAAATATCCTCATACAAATCACCATATAGGAAATTTGTCTTAACATCCATCTACACAATTTTGATATCTTCCTTAGCAAACAATGCACACACTGTACTTTTGCTTTTTATCATAAGAGTAATGGCCAAATTGAAGCAACTAATAGCACTGTTCCTAATCTTCTTAGGTCTTACACTATTGGTCACCCTCCTAGTTGGGATTAACGAAGTCATCAATAAGATTAGACTATCACAATTACAATATACTACACAAGCTAACAAGCAATGTAAAGCTTTGGCATTGAAAATGACTTGATATGGCTTTTAATTGAGAAAATATGATTAAAATTAATTGAATGAGATCCCAAAATTAAACATGCTTTGCTCCATGATATTATGGTTCTTTTTGAATGGTTCATAAAACTGAGGGTAATACTTTTTGTTTAAGAACTCCACCTCAATGGGGGTAAATCCATAACTCTTTTCATACTAGTTTATTAAAACCCTTTAAGGGAAATCCACTTGTTACTCCTCTAGTTGATGATTTGCCACTACTTAAGGAAGATGTTGAAGTTTTAGCCCTTAAGGTTATCCTCAAACATGATAAAACTACTACTCGTATTTGTCATGAATATCAATAGTATTTAGTGGAGTATAAAAACCATTCACTTAAGGAATCCCAACTAATTTAGAAAACATCTATTTTCTAACTTACGATGATCTAATTTTTGCCTACCATTCATAAACACGTTAAGATTTTAATCAAACTCTGATCTACCACATTTATTCAATGGCTATTCATTTGAAGTGACCATAATTTTTATATCTCATATGGAATTTTAATTTTCTAATGATTCACTATATAATGTGACTTATTGCATGTGAGAACATGTAGCACCATTCACATTATGCAAGGTGTATTTCAAGAGGATTAATGTGTTTAGTGTTGGTGATACACATTTAGATCGAGGATTTGAAGAAAGGCATGAAACGCTAGATGATGCACTAATAATTAATCTTATTATTTCACACACTAGAAGTGCTAGATATTTTATTATATGCTTCTAAGCATTAGGTATTTTATTGTATGCTTATAGGGTTGGTTGTTTGTGAAGAGCTCCCTTCTCCTAATATCTAGTAATTATCCAAAAAGGTATACAATATCTTGAATAGATCATGGATGCAATATGTTATTTTAGGCACTAGAGTAATGAAAAGCTATAAATATATGCATTGGGGAGAGCCCTCTCAATGCATGAAGAGATGATTGCACCCAATTTGTGTTGTGCTCTTCTTATGCTTTGTCTCTCTATTATTATTCTGTTCTATTCAAAGTTCATTTAGTCTATGAATTTGTGGACTAAGGTGGATTCTTGATAGCAAAATCACTCTTCTTGTCCCCATACCATTTAGCATCGTTGATTATACTTTTGTAGTAAGTTAATCGAGCTTTTATTGTATCAGATCATTTTATATACTAAAGAGCTTACCCACCTAGTTTGAATTACAACTCAAACTTGATCCAATATGATTGTGGATAATTAAGTGGCTCACAACAACATTCAATGGCTTCTTTGAGTCCATTCCCTACAATAGAGAGAATAATTTTTTAATTCATCTAGCAAGGCTTTTGATTTGTGATGCCAGGAGGCATATTCCACGGTGGATTCGATGAGGTTTTGCAGTGGATTTCATAAAACTTTATTACCGGGGCTCATACACAAGGTGGATTCTTTGTGCGAAAATTTGATGGGGACGTCTATCCTTTTCGGGCATTTTGTTAATTTAATGTGTAAGTGGGTGATTCCATAGCGGGTGATTCCGTAAAATACATATTTAAATTAATAAACGTTTATGAGTTTAGAGTGCGCACTCGTAATAAATTAAGGTTAGGATTGAGTTCTAACCAATTTATTTTTGTAGCTGAAGACTACTAGGTATTCACTTTTGTCGGTTTAATTGTATTACTTTTCTAACAATTGTGAATGCTTCAGTTGATGTGTAGAGCAAGCAGCGGTGGTATTGGGAAGCATTGGAGGATAGCGTGTATTCAAATTATCATCAATTTTTTATGGGCGCGTATCTTAGGCATGGCGCCTATATTTTAATGCGTTTATTTATTAAACCACTTGATATTTATTTATTATTTTTGTATGCGCATGGGCGCACAATTTAAATATTTGTATTGGACATTGTATTTGGGTACCGCCTGACTCCTTGGGCGCCCAATAGCTTTAATTCTTTAGTGGCACAAAAGCAAACACAAAAGCTAAAGCGTGCTAATTGTAAATTGGGCTATTTTTTGGAGCTTGAAGATGAATAATATATAAAATACATGCTTTGTGGAGCACTCACACAAGGCATGGGGGGAGATTGCACCCAATTAGTCTCTTGCTTCATATCATGCAAGCTCTCTTCCTTGTTTTTTGTGCAAAAGTAGAGTTCTTTTATTCTTGGGGACCTTCTGACGCTCATTACGCACGTATACGGCATCTGATCTGTGCATTAGTGGTATCAAAGCGAAGCTAAGATCGAGAGCTTCCAATCGCTTACCATCTCGCGCGAAGGTGGAGCTCCTGGAACGATTGAGCTCTACAGTCAGTCTCGTGGCAAACGGTCGATACCAGCATGTTCCTGGCAGTCAAGAACCCCCTACTGTACACTTCAATCGCGAGGGACCGGCCTCTGCACAGGCGGAGGACCACACGGGAAGATCCTTCATGAAGTCGTTGGTTTCTTCTCAACACATAAGAAATTTTCACCATAGCTTTTAAAGCTTTAAAGATAAGCTTATAAGGCTTCAAGAGAAGCTTATTAAAAAGCTTCAAAATTCATTTTAACCCGTCGTCGGTAGTAGCATGTACTCCCAGTCACTAAGGTCTTAAATATCATAGACTTCAATCTTCAATAATTACTATAGAGGCAGTTTATATTCAGCAACACACGAATCTGTTTACTACCCTCTGGAAGCCCCTGTTCACACATATGAACTGACAGAAGCAGATTACAATGAACAATTGGCAACACGCAGTCTATACACAAAATTATTTTCTTGGAAGACGATTGTGACATCAAATTTCGCAATCGTAAAGGAGAAATACTACAAAAGCCAAACTAAAAAATATATATAAGCCTTGTAAACCCGCCTTTGAGCTACGCTCATCCCGCTAACAAGGTTTCGAGTGTGTGAGGTCTTTTGGAATTTTGCAGAATGACTGATCAAACCATGGAAGATTTTATGGCTGAAGGTGATCTACCCGAACCAACAATGGAGCAAAAATTGGATTTGATTATGATGCAGCTTTAAGAAGAACGAAGAGCACGACAAACTTTGCAAGCTCAATTGGCCAGTCTGCAACGATCTACCACCTATCAAGATGGATCGCAATCTGAAGATCTTATACGACGTACCATTGATGCAACACTTGAAATCCAATCTATTCGGAAAGAAACAAAGATAAGTAAAAGAAACTTCAAATTTCGTACTTTCAATGGATCACGTAATGGAAAGATTGTCCTTACTTTTATTAGTCAATTTGATGATTATTTCCATGAAGAATCATATGTTGAGAAAGACAAAATTAAATGTGTCACTAACCATTTAGTTGACCGAGCATCCTTATGGTGAACTGTGGTCCGCAAAAGCATTGATTGTCCCACTACCTGGGAGACTTTCCAAAAGAAATTTTTGCAGAAATTTCTTCCACCTCAATTCCACGAAAAAGCAATCAAACAATGGGATCTTCTACAACAAAGGGATCACGAACCTATTTCACAATATACTGAGCGCTTCTGGAATACTCTATTGCAACTACGAATGCTCAAAGATGTACCTGAAGCAACTCATGAATGTAAGTTTATGTCTGACCTACTTGGACATTTTTATGTGGAGGTCAATATGTTCAAGCCAACAACCCTTGAAGATGCAATTTCCTTGGCCCATGACATTGAAGACAAAATTTGCAGACGAGATAAGCGACCACAACAATTTCCAACTAACGGTAATTTTGGTTCCAAACAATTCAATTCAAATTTTTGAAGATCCAATCAAAGTCGTTTTCTTCCATCTTCATTCCGTAAATCTTGGACACGACCACCTACCTTGCCATCAAACACAAATCCAAACCCTAAGCCATCTCTTCAGTCAAATCCCAACATTCCTAAACTTCTTGCCATTACCAATAATGTTTCCAAAGCAAAACCCATAGTTTGTTACAAATGTCATCAACCTGGACATCTAGCAGCCAATTGTCAATCCAAAAAGCCATATGTTCATATCAATTATCTGGGAGCAATAGAAGATGAAGAATGTGAAGAGATGCCAAATTTTACGGAAGATGATGACGACATTGGTACTACTTCTGATACTTTGCCAAGTATGCCAACTTCCCATTCCTTATTAACAATGAAATGTTTTGTGCATGGTAAATAAAATATTATTTTACATGATGATGGAAGCACACATGACCTTATTTCTGCAAAATTGGTCAAAGAATTGAATTTACATACTGTTTCTACACATTATCGCATCAAGGCTACATTCCTAGGTATGAGATATAATGGAACACAAGAGGTGCATAATTTAGAAATTAAAATTGGTGATTATACTGAACGAAGAAATTTCTTAGTTGTACCTTTGCAGTCTAGTGACATTATCTTAGGAATGCCTTGGCGTCATCAATACAATCCTGATATAGATTATTCTACGCATTCAATAAAAATTTATTTTCAGGAAAAATAAATCACACTGCATGGAATGCACACTTCCAATAATTTTCCATTGCTTACTCATACTCAGGCTAAACATGCATGGCATAAAAGTAGCAAATCCTATTTAATATGGGTGAATGAAATACAAGCTAAAGAAAACTAGATGCATCCTAGGCGTGCACAATTTCTTTCCCAATTCCAAGATTGTTTTGTTGCTGATTTACCACCTGGATTACCACCTGTACGTCCTGAAGATCATAATATAGATTTAATTCCTGGAACACAACCACCATGTAAAGCACCATATAGACATAACCAAATTGAACAGAAAGAAATTCAAAACCAAATAGACGATTTGCTTAACAGATGATTAATTAGACCTAGTAGTTCTCCATTTGGTGCACTTGTCTTATTAGTAAAGAAGAAAAATAATACCTATCACATGTGCATTGATTATCGTGCCCTAAATAAAATTACTGTTAAGAATAGATACCCGATTCCTAGGGTAGATGATCTTATGGACAAGCTACAAGGATCTACCATATTCAGCAAGATAGATCTTAAATCTGGATATTATTAAGTAAGATTGGACAAATCTGATATATTCAAAACTGCATTTAGAACACAATTTGGACACTATGAATTCCTAGTTATGCCTTTCGGTTTAACTATAATGAACCAGCCACATTCAATCGTATGATGAATTGCATATTTTTGAAACATCAGCATTGTGTCATTGTTTTCTTTGATGACATATTAGTTTTCAGTAAAAATGAGAATGAGCACTATGAACATTTGTCTTTAGTTTTTAAGTTATTAAAAGACAATCAATTATATGCTAATCCAGAAAAGAGTGAATTTTTCCAAACAAAAATTGAATATTTAGGACATATTATTTCATCAGAAGGTATTAAAGTCGACCCTAAAAAAATAGAAGCAATTTTAAATTGGCCAATACCCAAAAATGTGCATGAATTATGTTCTTTCCTAGGTCTTGCTAGCTCTTACAGAAAATTTGTCAAGAATTTCTCATTACTTGCGTTACCTTTGGCAAAACTCTTAAAGAAGGGTATCGTGTATAATTGGTCTGACAATCAACAAAAGTCCTTTGATTTGCTGAAACATGCTTTAACTCATGCTCTTGTATTACAATTACCTGACTTCAATAGACCATTTTTCTTAGTAGTTACTGACGCTAGTGGATCTGGAATAGGAGCAGTCCTTATGCAAGATTCTCATCCCATAGCTTACTCTAGCTGCAAACTCAAACCAACTGAACTTAAATATTCTACCTATGATAATGAATTGCTAGCCGTAGTACAAGCCTTACGTCAATGGAAACATTATTTAATGGGATCTGAATTCATGATCAAAATTGACCAACAAAGCATTAGACATCTCCTTAGTCAACCACAAATATCTGACAGGCATATTAAATGGGCTGCTTTTATTCAAAGTTTTCATCCCATTATACAATATCAACCTGGAAAAGAGAATCTTGTTGCTGATGCTTTGAGTAGAAGACCGACAATTCAAAATATTTCTGTGATATCATTTGATTCCCTTATCCCTATGAAAGATACTTATCACCAAGATCCTACTTTTCAAGCTAATTGGAATAAACTAGTTGCAAATAATTGGATTCCTATTAATTCATTGTCTTACACTAATGGATTTATGTTTTATGAAAAAAGATTATGTGTGACTGTTCCATTTCAATCATTTGTTTTGCATGAAATTCATTGTCTAACATATCAAGGTCATAGAGGAATTATATCTACTTTACGTACATTGATTGAAGATTTTTATTGGCCACACATGGACACTGATGTATCTAATTTTGTATCTGAATGCCTAATTTGTCAACGAGTAAAAAGACACCATGGTAAACAGTATGGTTTACTAATGCCATTATCCATTCCATCACGACCATGGAAACAGATTTCAATGGATTTTATCACTGGTCTACCTAACACTAAAACTAATCATGATATGATTTGGACTATTGTAGATAGGTTTAGCAAACAAGCATATTTTATTCCTTGCAAGAAAACCTTAACTGCATCTCAAGCTGCTCAATTGTTTTTTAAAACAGTTTTCACTAACTATGGTTTACCAAAAGTCATTATTTCTAATCGTGATTCTAGATTCTGCAATAATTTTTGGATTACTTTGTTTGCTAACTTAGGAACAAAGATTGGTTTTTCATCTGCATTTCATCCTGAAATAAATGGTCAAACAAAAGCTACTGACAGTACCATTTTAGATCTTTTGCATGCCTACACAATTTCAAAACCATACACATGGGATACATATCTACATTTACTTCAGTTTGCATATAATAATACACCACATACAACTACAAAGAAAGCACCATTTGAAATTATTTATGGATATCGATTGCCTACACCTGTTACATCATTATCAAACAAAATTCAGACTGTTGATGATATTGCTAACATGCATGCTACTATTTTTTATGAAGTTAAAGATATGATTGCCAAAGCCCAGCAATCATACACAAAACAAGCAAACAAGAAAAGAAAAGCTATGAGTTTTAAAGTTGATGATTATGTTTGGTTCCGAATTGAAAAACGAAGATTACAAAGTGCAGATAAACACCCCGTTGTCAAATTAGCACCTAGATTTTATGGACCATTCAAGATCATACATAAAATCAACGACAATGCATTTAAACTAGAATTACCACAACATTGGAAAATCCACAACACCTTCCATATCAATTTATTATGACCTTTTAGAGGACAACTACCTGTACACCCTGTCTATGAAAACCCTCCTTTGTTAGACGATGAAACTGAAATTCTTGAGCCTGAAACTATTATAGATACTGATTTTATGACTACTAGAACTGGCCGTAGATATTCTAGATATTTGGTTAAGTTTAAAAATCATCCTGTTGAAGAGGCCCAATGGATGCACGCTAGAGACCTAAGTGCTTTTCCCACACTGTTAGCTCCACATTGAGCTAATAGCAATTGAGGACAATTGCTATCCCACCCCAGGGGTATGATGCCATGAGGCATATTCCACGGTGGATTCCGTAAAATTTTATCACCGGGGCTCATACACAAGGTGGATTCTTTGTGCGAAAAGTCGATGGGGACGCCTATCCTTTTCGGGCGTTTTGTTAATTTAATGTGTAAGTGGGTGATTCCATAGCTGGTGATTCCGCAAAATACATATTTAAATTAATAAATGTTTATGAGTTTAGAGTACGCACTCATAATAAATTAAGGTTAGGATTGAGTTCTAACCAATTTATTTTTGTAGCTGAAGACTGCTAGGTATTCACTTTTGTCGGTTTAATTGTATTATTTTTCCAATAATTGTGAATGCTTCAGTTGATGTGTAGAGCAAGCAACAGTGGCATTGGGAAGCATTGGAGGATAGCGTGTATTCAAATTATCATCAATTTTTTATGGGCGCGTATCTTAGGCATGGCGCTTATATTTTGACGTGCTTATTTATTAAAGTGCTTGATATTTATTTATTACTTTTGTATACGCATGGGCACACGATTTAAATATTTGTATTGGACATTGTCTTTGGGTACCGCCTGACTCCTTCGGCACCCAATAGCTTTAATTCTTTAGTGGCACAAAAGCAAACACAAAAGCTAAAGCGTGCTAATTGTAAATTGGGCTATTTTTTTTAGCTTGAAGATGAATAATATATAAAATACATGTGTGGAGCGCTCACACAAGGCATGGGGGGAGATTGCACCCAATTAGTCTCTTGCTTCATGTCGTGCAAGTTTTCTTCCTTGTTTTTTGTGCAAAAGTAGAGTTCTTTTGTTCTTGGGGACCTTCTGACACTCACTACGCACGCATACGGCGTCCGATCTGTGCACCAATTTGAGACTACCCTCCTCCTTTCTAATGGTTATCTTATCCCAATTAGGGGAACCCAATTTTGGGAGTTCTCCCCAAATAAGCTCTAAAAATAAAATTTATCATCTTCTAGCTCAATCAAGAAAAAGGTAATATAGTGCCTACAAACAAGGTGCAACATGAGAGTACTCTTCACCACAAGAATCTTCATAGCCAACACCCAAGCATATCCTTCCCAACACTACATCTTTCTCTTCATTCTATCAAGGATCAAATTTCATTTTTGAAAAAAAGTTATCCCCATGCCAATGAGAAAGCTTAGATATCTCAATGGAGAGCCTGGTTGCACTATGTTAAAACCCAAATTAGCCAACCATTTAAGCATAGGATCCTAAGATAAAAATAAGATCTCCATCATTCTCTGAACTAGAAGCCATAGAGAAGTCATCAAAACTTCAAGAGGCTTTATCATAGACTCCTTTTCAACTTCAATCACATTAGCATTATCATCTACAAACATTTATAGTAGTGTTTTTCACTTTGTATCCTACTCTAGCAAGCATTATCTTACCAACAAGGATTAGTCAAAATTCTTGATGCAAGTGTCTCTTCCCCTTGTTTTAATCCTACTCCTAACATTTCCACAACCTTATTTTGGGGTGAGCTAGAGATTATCTTTGCATCTTATTATAGGCATCTTAATCTAAGAATAGCCATTCCTTTGCCTCACGAGTCTAAATCCTTTTCATCATTGTACCTAATTTAGCATGTTTCTTATTTTTCAACCCTACCCTAACTCATGAGTGAAATGCCAATTTAAAAGACAATGGTGTAAGTTTGAAATGTTGTGCAACACTTGGAATTAAGGTAGATGATCGTACTTGAGTGTTGACATTGGCACTCTTAGGTACCATGTATTCATTGGGAGTGAAAGGGTAGATAAACAATATAAGGATGAGAAGATTATAGCCCACACACTTGAACAAATGTTTGGACATGCTTTCTTCCCATTGCATGTGGATAGTCATAATAGGAATTAGTTATAAATCTCCTATCATTGGCAATTCTGCCAAAACAAATCCTTCCCCAACTTGATCAAGAACTTCCTCCTACTCCACCTTAGGATATCCACGTAGGTTTATCCAATGCTAGTTTGACTTGCTAACCCAAATGAGTCACCATATTGACAATGGGTTTTGAGAACTCTTCTATTTCCACCATATTAACCAAAGGCATTGGCACCCTATCCTTTCCTTGTTGTTTTTTAGCATCAGAAGCATGGGCCTCCCAACACTCCCCCCACTAGTACTCTTCTTGCATACAAAAAAAGCACTCCTTTCTTGAGAGTCAAGGGGCACCACCTTTTCTCTCGAGTATTCTTCATGCATACAAAAAGAACACACACACACACACACACACTCTCTCTCTCTCTCTCTCTCTCTCTCTCTCTCTCTCTCTCTCTCTCTCTCTCTCTCTCTCTCTCTCTCTCTCTCTCTCTAAACCTAATGGCCTCTCTCCCAGGGGTGTTGAAGAAGGGGAGGGTCACCCTTGATATATAATGGGAGTATTATATTATTTAATTCTACATACACACGTGTGCATACACACACGCACGCACGCACGCACCCACACACACATAATGAATTATTATGGGGAGCAAGACTTATATCTACATGTGCAAAATAGGGGATCTTTAAGGAGAAGAGAGGAGGGTGAGGACATTGGCCATGGAGGAGCAACATGGTGGGGGGTCATCATGGATGATAGGGGAGGGTGTGATTTGGGGTGGGGGTGGGTTGGGAGTGGGGGGTATTACTAAGGCGGCCCATTTTGAGCACCCACCCCATCATTAACTTCACTTCCCCTTACTAACCTTAGTTTCTTTTTCTAAAATTAATCATTAATTCACTAACAAATTTTGAATCAATGCTAACGTATTAATTAACTAATCTTGGTAAATGTACTAACTTGATTAAAAACTAACTTAACTAATCCAAGTAATTATAATTACTAATTGAACTCAATTACTAAGCAAGTAATTTTTTTATTTCCGTTATTTCTCTTTGCATGTGAGGCATTCATAAGAGCTAGACAAATGTTGCATTAGGCAGGTGTTTACTCTTTTTTTTTTGGAGGGGGGGTGAGGATTTATAATTTGTTAGATCTTAACCAACCAAAGTAGTCCCCATACTCATAATAACAATTAGAATCTTAGTTTATCAAGATATTTACTCGTGTGCAAGGATGATCTTCAAATAACTTTGACTCAATTGAATAGAAAAACTCACATTGCGGTGATTAATTCTATCTAAAAGATATATGATATGTGTAAAATAGGTAGATGCAAGGGCAAACATTCTTTCGCAAGCATGTTTGTCATTGATTGCTTCGAGACTTGAATTTTATAGATTCACTTATGTAATGATAGATTGATTAGATAGGGATAGTAAGATATCATTTACACTACTCTTCATTAAAATGTGCTTATTAAAATAGCTTAAAGTTTGATTTTTGGGTCAAGTTCATAATGTTATGATGAGATAGAGGAAGCAAAATTTAACCATTAGCATTTACCCATTAGCATTATGTTTCTAGGATTTTGAAAAATCTGCTCATAAGAATCATGTTGTAGGGAGAACTTGGTAAAATACATGATGCTAGTTGTCAAAACCTCAAAACTAACATTGGGCTTCACAATGTTTGGGGCAATAACAAATATATATTATTGAAGCTAACATTTTGGTAGCCTTTGATTGAGTTTACTTGTCAAGGAAACTCGATGGAGGTAAGCCACCATGTAACATCCCAAGAAGAAGTTAATTGGGAATCTTTCTTTCATAGAGGCATGATTGATAATGTTTTGTGAAGATAATTTAAAGAGAGTAAGCATGTTGAAAAAGCACTCTTGGAGTGAATTTCTATGCCAACAATCAGATAAGATTTAATTGTGTTTTTATTGTTTTTACAGTTTTGATACAACCTTAAGATAGGATTTTTGTCTAAGCTACTTATTTTCTACGCCACAATTCAACCCCTTGTATCATTTTGCCTTGACTTCCTTTGATATATATAGCATAGCAAATCATTATGAAGGATAACTTGATACCACCATAAGTAAGGACTTATCTAACATGATTATCATACAAATTGGATAGAAACATAGATTACTACTTTGGATGCTATATCATATTTTTCAATCTCAAAAGATGGAGATATAAATTATATTTAGTTTTGATGACTTATCATAACAACTTATATATAGCCTTGAAGCAACACAATTGTAGGTCCATATTAGCAACAACACAACTTAACAAAGCACCAAAAACCAAATGGCCTAGAGGCTTTCTACACCCAACTCGGGAAGTGCTTAAATGGTGTTTGCACTCTCTATATGGAATATTGTACTCCATCTTGACGTGTAGCATGGTTATTTCAATATTTTAGGCTTATCGTCCTTTTTCTTAGTTTGACACTATATTTTTATTACTTGTTGTACATTGTTCTCCTACCTTTAGCCCCATAAAGTGGTAAAAGCATATTAAGACAACTTTATTGATAGTGGAGACTTTGTGTCCCAAAGATTAACCATGTGGCTTGGACATCCAACAAGGTTGTGCAATGATTACAAAAATTTAGTTCTAGTCCTTATAGGTACACATATATTCCTTTATTACATATCTTCTTGATATGCCTATACAATATGGGCATTGTTGGTGATGCTAACTTGCCAAACCATATCAAAAAAGAAAAAGAATAGAGTCATATCAACCATCGTACTCAACATTCACTTTAGATGCATCTTTATAGTGAGTGAGAGAGATAGGTACTCACTTAGAGGGCATTTTTTTATATAAATAACAATGACAATCATCATATTGATGGCAATGATTGCATAAGAATAAGAAAATACTTAAAATAAGAACAACAATAAGTGGATGTGACATGAAAGATCACATCTATATTTACCTCTATGTGTGTTATAGGGATTTCTCAAGATAAACCTAGGAGGTCGAAATTGCAAATTTTCATGAAAGTATGCCCTTTGCATGGTGAGATTCGAAAGGAATCTCATTAAATAAGAGAGGTCTATTCCTTTTGTGAAACTTTTGCTAAATATAGTGCACCCTCATTACCTTCAAAGGACGTCATAGACTTTTTTGGCTTCTCCCACACACACATCACCAATTGCATTATTCCTCCTACTTACCATTAATAGCATGGGGAGGTGCTTCCAAACTTTGTGGCGTGTGTTTGAAACTTTCATGTGTTAAAATGCATGGATCTAGAGCATGGCTATGGCAGATGGAAGAGAAAGAGAAGAATCATGATAACATTAACTTCTTAGAGATAATGACAGTCACACAAGTGAACTAGATTCCAAGATGGAAGCTTGGACTCATAAACACGATCTTGTGTGTGTAGACAATGACACTCATTGAAAGGATAAATAGTACAATGACATTGCATTCAAATGATAGGCAAGTACATTGCTTTATAGTCTTTTGGGTAGGTAGCACTTTTCACCACTGTGCTTATGGGATTCAGTCCCTTCTCCTAGATTGCTTACATTTCCCTTGGCGCAACTGTTCCATACAAAGAGGCTACACTGGGTGTGATTGCCTAATTTCTCAACACCCCTCCTCAATCACAACCAGAAAGGCACAAAGTGTGTAGAGGCTTTAGTGAGCAACCACCTGCAAAGTGTGAGCACACCACAAACATGGTAATCATCCAGAGCCTGTTCAAACAAACCTAAGTGTCGGTATCAAAAACATGGGACATCTAGAGGCTATAACAAGGATTTCACAAAGTGCACAAAGATTGTAGTGCTAGGTTACATGAGGAATTTACAAGCTTATGAAATGAGCATTAGAGCAAGGTTATAAAAGGCTTTTAAAAAAGTCTAACAAAGTAGTGTAAATAGAAGGACTAGCGAGGCTTGTTCTTTTGCTCCTGATAGTCTTCTTCTTCTTCCACTTCTCCATGTCCATGGCCTTCTTCTTCTTTCACAGCTATAAGATAGGCCTTTTGATGCCTCTTGCTAGCATGATAGAACTTTTCAGTATGTCCGGTCTTTTTGCAAAAGTCACAAACTAGCTGGTCCTTTTTACCTTTGTACTTGTTACTAACATACAATACTTTCTCATCCTTAGAGATGCTTATCTCTTTCACAGATGATTTTTTATGCCGAGAAGGGCTTAAAAATAGCCAAATATTATGAATATCAAGAAAAAAAAAGACTTCGTCGAAGGTGGCAGTGGCAATCAAGACGATTTTAAGCGGCAAGTCCCTAAAGCGCTAATGCTAATTTTCATGGAAAATCAAACGGTGGTGGATGGCCGAGTTGGAGTTATCCTAGATGCAAAATGACGTTAGGAATCCAACGCAAGTGTCAGATCTCAATTCCGAGGTCATTTGATCCCCCATTTAATCCTTGCAAGGTTCGGGGTTGTGAAGCAGCTACTACTGGATCTAGAAGCCAAGAAGAGTGTGACGAGGCCCAGCTTTGTAGATTTCGACGCCACGGAGCCACCCGTCCAGACGGATCTCGAATCCAATATTGATTGCCCCCTCAAATCTGAAAAATCCAATTGGTGGAAGTGTGAATGCAAGAGGCATGAACTAGAGAAGTTGATTAAGAGTTTAAAAGCTCTTAACAAAGAGCTTATGAACCAAAGCTTACGAAATGACCCCCTCATCATGATTTCCTCATCGAGTGAGGCAGGAGGAATACTCCTGGGCCTAGAATGCTTCTGCCCTTCGCCCTCCATCACCACAAACAGATCGAGGAATGATGCACTGAGTCAAGAGATCAAAAACCAGTCTTTCTCTCTCCTCCCTCTCTCTCCTGCATAGAGGGAATTCATGTGCAAGAAATCAAGAAAAATAGGGGCTAAAGGATGCTTGTCCGATTGGCTGTGATCGAATTGCTTCAAGATGAAGAGGAGGCTGAAGAAAGAGGTTCAGCACTAAAGAATGGTTGCTAGTCGTTCCGTGGGCTGCTCAGAATAATTATTAAAAAACCCGCAACACGCAAGACACGCGGTATGCTTCAATTTTACAAAGAAATTTGATTGTTTTTGTTGTTTCATGGTCCAAATGTTATTCATATGCGATGACATTTTGTTTGAACCTTGTTTGCATCATGGTTGAGGGCTGGAATTACAGAAATATAGAACCCGTAATGATTTAGAGCCATTATTAATGCTTTGAAACCCGTAAAATGTTATTTTCAATGGAAATTAGTGGTTTTTTTCGATTTTGAGTTGGAGAAAAGCGATGGAAATGGGACAAAATCAGAGAAAATGTTAAGTTTCAGTCAAAATGATAAGGAAAAATAAATAAATCAGAAAATACGTAATTTTCATGAATAATAAATAGAGTAAAGAGTAAAAAATAGAGAAAATTAAAATTTTCGCGCTCAAAAAATATGGAAAAATAAGATTTATGTGCGTGAATGTTTGGCAAGGTTAAAGCATGAGGTTAAGCCTAAGTTTGGCCTTGTCCTTTGTGTTATAGTACATGTTTATTGTTTTTTACATGCAAAAATGATACAAAACAACCATTTACACCTATGCACCACAGCAACACCTAAATGATGAGGGAAGGATGAAGTTTGTGTGACGATCTAATTACTGAAAAGATACAAATTTTGATTTTCCTCTTTGTGCATAGCATTTAGTGATTATTCTATAATTAAATATAAGCGACTAGTAGCACGGAAATTCCAATGTTAGTCCCTAAAGCAACCAGCATGTAACGCTTAGTTAAAATTCATGAAAGAGTTGTTTTTCGCACCTCACATGGCTTTTTTTTTTTAAATCATAAAATGGTTGTGCACAATTGCCATACACCTTGCATCAAGTATATCACATGGTATCTCCTAAAATGCATTGCAATTGTTTGATAAACGTTGACCAACGCTGAGAGGACAGGACACCCAAGCTGTAGGTTTAGATGGGTGCTTCCATTGGGAAAAGTTTTGTGAGGTAAATCAAAATCTCCTGGAATGCTGAACTATGAAAGAGTGGAGTTTGTGCGAATGTTATATGCGTTAGCGACGCATCTTGGGGCCAATCCCCGAGGTGTAGGAGAGTCGCAATGGAGCCGCGGCAATCAGTCGAGAGGTGCTTCCCTATGTGTGTATTATGAGACATTATGCCTATATGTTATGGGATCTCCCTCTGAGGAGAAGGAAAGGTGAATGTTGGACTACATATTGGATACAAACACAAAATCGTCATAAGCATTTAGTGCAAAGTGCATTTTAGATGCTCCTGGCCCACAAGGCCATGTGGTGGGGTTATATGTCGTATGCATAAGGTCCGGCTAGTGCCATAGCCAGTGTTGGCCCATTTTAGGTCCCATCAGTGGTGCGTCTGCCGAGAGCTGCCTATAAGTGGTGGTTTTCGAATCTTGGTCTTGTAAGGGACCTGTTAGCTTTATTATATAGTTGATAGCCACCTTGAAGCAATGGATGCTAAAATAGGTGGATTGAAGTTTCAGCCATGAGCATGATGATGAAACCAAGGAATCCCCGTAACCCTAAAGATACCTTGTCCCTTCTAAATGGTTTAGTGGAATCTTTGTCTAGAAATGTGATTGATTACTTTACCCTTTGCCCTGAAAGTGACACCATGCTGGAGTTTGGGTCACTATGGGAAAATACCCATGGAGTAATCATGAGAGATAGTCCATGGGAGCTAGAGGAAAGATTAGGGGGTAAAAGTGATGTTAGGATGGCACAATCGTTTGTGATCCTAAAAAGCGATAAGTTTTTGAAGGAAAAGATCGTGATGCCATTAGTCAAAGTAATATATGCCTATGAACAGGAGATACCTCCAATGCTAGGGCCTGATGCAGTTGGGTTCCAAAGCACAATTTTGCAAATCCATAAAGCATTGGACGATATCTACATACGTGGAAAACCCTTATCAGGAAGGAAGGTTCTATTAGGACCTACCTCCGATTCTAGGGAAACAATAGCAAATGAGGATAGAATTACTAAAACACCAACATCAAGTGATGGAGTAGACTCCTTAGTGTGTAGCATAGGACTCCCTAGACCACTCTGTGAGTTGGCAGAAAGGGATAGCAAGGATGATATTAACCTTCCTACACCGATAAAGGTGGAAATGGAAGAGATTGGAGACCCCAAGACACTAGAGTTAGGGTATGAATATGAGGATTTTAATGGCCTAGTGCTGATCCCGAAGGAAATGACTAAATGCCCTCCTCCTTATAGGGATCTCCCAATGTTTCATGGGCTGGTTAATGAGGATCCGACGGTGCATGTACGAGAATATGGCCTAGCTTGCCTTGCAAGTGGGTTCAATGATATTCATCGGATGCTCGTATTCTCAAGTACCCTAAAGGGAGAGGCTAGAAAATGGTACTGGAGCCTCCCAAGGGGATCTATTAAATCCTTTGAGGAGTTGAGTGATTGATTTTTAGATGAATATGAAAAGAAGGTGCCTATGACCCAAGTTTTAGGGCAGCTGATGCAGATTAGGCAAGAGTCCTATCCTTCTGCTAAAGAATATGCTAGAGCCTTTGATGATATTCTGAGGCTTTGGCCAAGAAGAGCTACTGCATTGCCATGTGATGTGCTAGGTGAGCTCTTTTTGAGTGGCTTAGAGATTAACATGCAAATCCAAGTGGGACTGCGGAATCCTAAGTCGTTAGGGAAGCAAAGATGCATGCCATTGATTATGAGGGACATATTCAAAGATGTTGGGAATACTCCAAAAGTTTTCCTTGCTCAGTACAAGTGCATCCTAGCTTCCAACCATTTCTACAAGGAGACAGCTCACTTGTTGATACCAAGGCAGCCTATGAGAGAAACCTTGGTAGCCAAAATCTCCAAGCAAAAAATGGCAATAGTAGGGATAATATACCCTCTGGGGATAAAAATATTCCAAGCCCAGTAAGTCCCATCAAGTCTTGCAACACTTCCATGAGAGGTAGTTGTGACGGTGGAATTGATAGAACCATTAGGTTTATAAGCTTAGGTGAGCGTTCTATGAGTGGTTCTAGTTGTGCTCCTAGTAAGGCTCTTGAGAGACCTTTTCAATTTATAGATGAATCGTGCTTTCGAGTAGATGCTATTCCTTTTAGTAAAAGCATGGTTCCTATGGCTAAGCAGTTGCAGAGTGGACAAAGGAAAGTAAAGACATCTCATGTAGAGAAGATGCGGCATGCCAAAGGTCCACCTGTACTAAATAGAAGCCATAAGGCTGTGAGGCCGTCTGGTAATGGTGATAAATCCACTATGAGTCCATTGGACCAATGTGGGCAGATGAGGCTAGTCCTCCTATTTTATGCTATCCTGATTAGTGTGATAGGATGTGTTGTATATGTGAAGGAGATCATATATGGCATGGATTAGAATGAACTATCCATTTTAGGCCAAGAGAGCCAGTTGCTTTAAGTAATTAATGTCTGATTTCTTTAGGCCAAGAGGGCCCTATCTCTATTTGGTGCAAGTGCGTTTAATGCTTTGTTGTTTTAGTGATTGCACCATACAGGTTGACGAAGTTGCTGGAGGGAGCCTTTGTTGCGAAGAAGCTTCTTGTGGTCATTCCAGGTGGTTTCGTCCCCTTTTCTAGTTTTTCCCTTAAGCAATTAATGATATATGTGTGTGAGAGGGTTACTTTCTTTGGTTTATTGGGGACTAACAATCAAGGCATGAAGTCCCAAGTTTAGGTTAGGTATGTATGGGGGAGGTCTGAGTAGTCATTGCCTCCTGCAAGGCATTGTCAGGCATTGAAAGACCTATTTTAGATGGGAGTTCTAGTGACCCTGTTCTGCTGACCTGCTAGGCGGCCGTTCTAGGAGTTCCTGTTAGTTGTGAGGCAGTTAGAGAAGCCTTCTAAAATAATGATGAAAAGAGACAAAACCCTAAAGATTTGAAAGACAATATATAAATATACGGAGGTGTTTAAAAAGGGGTTTGACCCCTATAAAAATAGAAAAGGAAAGAAAGAAAAATCCTTGAGCTGTTGTTTATCACCTTGCGAAGGCCTGGTAGGTGCCTAGGGATGAGATAAGACCCAAGGCCGATGCCTTGTCTTCCTTGGGGTGACTTCTTGCCCTGAATAAAGAAAAGAAAAGAAGGTTGGAGTGAAAATAAAAGTGAGCGTTAGAAAAGGATTAAGTGTCTCCTTGCGAAGGCTCGGTAGGTTCTTGGGTTCCGAGACAGGACCTGAGGCCGATGCCCTGTTCTCCTTGGGTCACTACGCACATCTCCCTCCTTTTTACACGCCCGAGTATGGAAAACGAGAGGTTAAAAGAGTAATGTGCTAAAAGACAATATTTCTTGATCAAGCTATAGGAGTTCTCGCCTAGTAGGAGCTCCTAGTGGGGTTGTCCTTAGTTAGGTAGGTAGTTCAAACCACCATTTAGGGTGACCTCTTTGATAGTTCTTTTTAGCTTTGCTGTGTTGGAGCAGTTGGTTAGCAACTGGCTTCGGGCCTTCTATCAAATTATGCTGGGACTACTCCTCATGGATTTCATGCCTTGGTTTTGTCAGGGGGTAGCGTATGACTGTGATGTGTTGTGTTGTGTATTTTTTGTATCAGCTTGATGCTCTTTTTTGTTGTTTATGTGCAGATCTATTTGTGGGATTCGACGGGCCAAGTCGCCCTATCCCGTGGTCACAAATGACAAATGATTTTTTATGCCGAGAAGTGCTTAAAAATAGCCAAAAATTACGAATATCAGGGAAAAAATAGACTTCGTCGAAGGCAGCAGTGGCAATCAGGACGATTTTAAGCGGCAAGTCCCTAAAGCACTAATGCTAATTTTCATGGGAAATCAAACGGTGGCGGATGGCCGAGCTAGAGTTTTCTTAGATGCAAAATGATGTCAGGAATCCAATGCAAGTGTCAGATCTCAATTCCAAGGTCGTTTGATCCCCCCGTTTAATCCTCGCAAGGTTCAGGGTTGTGAAGTAGCTACTGGATCTCGAAGCCGAGAAGAGTGTGACAGTGCCCAGCTTTGTAGATTTCGACGCCACGGAGCCACCCATCCAGACAGATCTCAAATCCAATGTCGTTTGCCCCCTCAAATCTGAAAAATCCACTTGCCAAAAGTGTGAATGCAAGAGGCATGAACTAGATAAGTTGATTAAGATTTTAAAAGCTCTTAACAAAGAGCTTATGAGCCAAAAGCTCACGAAATGAAACGATGTGGGGGGGGGAGGGGGGTGGGGCGGGGTGTCAGTTTTTTGGTGCCCCATTTCCCCCCCTCCCCCCCCTTCATCATGATTTCCTGATCGGGTGAGGCAGGAGGAATGCTCATGGGCCTGGAATGCTTCTATCCTTCGCCCTCCATCGCCACAAACAAATCGAGGAATTATGCACTAAGTCAAGAGATCAAAAACCAGTCTTTCTCTCTCCTCCCTCTCACTCTCTCTCCTGCATAGAGGGAATTCATGTGCAAGAAATCAAGAAAAATAGGGGCTAAAGGATGCTTGTCCAGCTGTGATCGGATTGCTTCAAGATGAAAAGGAGGCTGAAGAAAGAGGTTCAGCACTAAAGAATGGTTGTTGGTTGTTCTGTGGGCTGCTTAGAATAATTATTAAAAAACCCGCAACACGCAAGACACGCGGTATGCTTCAATTTTACAAAGAAATTTGATTGTTTTTGTTGTTTCATGGTCCAAATGTTGTTCATATGCGATGAAATTTTGTTTGAACCTTGTTTGCATCATGGTTGAGGGTTGGAATTACAGAAATACAAAACTTGTAATGATTTAGAGCCGTTCTTAATGCTTTAAAACCCGTAAAATTTCATTTTCAATGGAAATTAGTGGTTTTTTTCGATTGAGTTGGAGAAATGGGATGAAAATGGGACAAAATCAGAGAAATTGTTAAGTTTTAGTCAAAATGATAAGCCAATACAAATAAATCAGAAAATACCTATTTTCCATGAATAATAAATAGATAAAAAAGTAAAAAAAGAAAAAATTGGGATTTTTACGCTCAAAAAATATGGAAAAATAGGATTTATGTGCATGAATGTTTGGCAAGGTTAAAGCATGATGTTAAGCCTAATTTTGGCCTTGTCCTTTGTGTTATCGTACGTGTTTATTATTTTTTACATACAAAAATGATACAAAACAACCATTTACACCTATGCACCACAGCAACACCTAAACGGTGAGGGAATGATAAAGTTTGTGTGACGATCTAATTGCTGAAAATTTGCATAGAGCATCTAAACTAAGGCATACTCATATCGCACTTGGTTCAAAGAGAATGGGAAACGAGAGGGATGCATCGCTTGACCTCTCTACTTGTAGGGTAAAGTCCCATTCTGGTCCCCGAAAACAATATGAGCTAGGGTTCTACCCTACATTATCTGAGGTCAATACGTCATCGCAACCTAAATTTTGAGAAGCCTCCCAGTTCTCTCGAACCACCTTGCTGTAGGACGAACCCATCTCAAGGGTTCCACCGACCCGCTTCCCTTGATAGCTTTAGTTTTCTACTTACCTAAGGGCACATGAGTAGTAACACATACAAGTAGCTTCCTTAATTAACTTGTTAGACACGTGTTCATTTACATACTTTTATGCACTCACACGAAAACAATTGAGGCAAATTCTTTGAAAATAAACTTTATATCAAAATTTCAAACAAAGATACAAATTCCATCCATAGGACGATTCCCACGATTCGTAAGGATGCATCTTATTTTCCTCCAAGTTTCTGCCCTTGCACTAGTAACAGGGCCTCGACAATCCATCTCGAGTCAGGTGGATCATTTGAGTAGGACCCGGAGGTAGAGAATTTACAACTAGAGCCCCCCTAGCACTCAAGCGTCCTCCTATGTTCAAACTAATCCATGGAGAGACCTCTCGTGGCAGGCTCCGTCCATATTTCCATCACGGTTATTTAGAACCCCCTTGGATAGGGCTGGCAGTCAACTGGGGGTGGTTTGGGGGACCCTCCATGACTTTAACCTGATTTATTATACCAGTTTCTTATGAGAGCTTGGGTCAAACAATCCTTCCACAGACAGTGCTCCTAAAATTACAAGCACAAACCTATAATGTGGGCAAGTGCTCAGAACACCTGCTAAGGTGGAGTTCCTTTTTGAACGCTTAGCATTTAACCTTTGGATTTTTCTTGCCTCAGTGTCAACTGCAATGGCCCTCTGTGGGGATAGGGAATACCCTTGTTCCGTCCCTCATTCTTATGTGATAAGAACAAGAATTTACGCAATTGGTTTTACATCCAATCAGCACACCCCTTTGTTTCCGGTTGGTAAATTTTCCCTAGGTTCTATAGCTCATGGGTTGGGTTTTTGGCATGATTTTAGAGAATCCAATCTAGGATCCCCAAGGTCTGTTTGAGGGTGGCTCCACCCTCTTGAGATTCTATTACAAATTTTTTATTCCGCTCCAACTTTTGTTAAGAGTTTCTCTCCTCTAGGATTCCATGATGGAAATATTTTGCTCAATCCTCTTGCGAGGGTAAGGATAACCTAATTCATCTTAGTTAGCTCTTATCCAATTGCAAGTTTTAGGTACAATATTGGATTAGTGGAGAGGGTCCTTCCCTTGACATTAGATGCATCAATTTAAGTGGTATCATGCCCAGAAAGATTATCTAGAGGGATTCTTGAATCTAGTAGTGGCTGATGAGATAGGGTTTGATCCTCTCGCTAATGTTGTTCGACTAAAACTATCTTGGCTTTGTATCATTTTTCAATCTGCCTTGTGGTTGAGTTCTTGGTTATTACTGTTGAAAGAATGACCTAGCAAATTTTCCTTCTATAAGCCAACTTTAGTACAAAGTACAATGAAGACCATGTCCTATGTGTAGTACAATCAAACTTATATCTACCACATTGAGAAAAGTCATGATGCAAGTTTTTAACACCCCTGAGAGCAAATGCTTTCCATGCAATGCGTGTTTCTTCATGCTTATGCAAGCTATTTCTTCTAAGCATGCATTGAGATACCATCCCTTACAATATTTCAATTTTTGAATTCTAAAGATGCTTCTTACAACCAAAGAGGTATTGGTGCATACACCTAGGAGTACAACTTTATGAGTCAAAGACAAAGATTTTTAACACATATATCTATTCTTCGTGGCGGCTTACTGCAAGCGTTGCTAGCTATGTGATTTTATGAGTGAGAATGAGCTATGAATTACAAGTAGCTCTCTATCGAATTAACTCTAATTTCATGTACTAATTTGTTCAATTTTATGCGATAAAACATGATCATTTCAATAGACCATTTCAATGCAAGGAAGTACGATCTTTTGTAAGTCGAAATTATTTCCTTTATCTACTATTTTCTACGTAGGAAAAATTATCGATAGCACTTGATTATTCAAGGATTTATTGTCTACACCCAAATTATCGTACCACCTTGACCCGTAACTAGGTTTGTGGGTTTTCCATCAGCATGAGGCAATTTTCACTTGAGGGCCATCCGAAGACTCGAAGGCTCCGACGAAGGTAGCTTGAATCCGCTCCTCGCGTTTCCGTCCCTGGTGGATGGCTTGCTCCTTACAAGAGAAAATATTGCATGGAACCCCTCTTAAGGAGGGAGATTGGAAACCTCTCTCTCTCTCTCTCTCTCTCTCTCTCTCTCTCTCTCTATATATATATATATATATATATATATATATATATATATATATATATATATATATATGTCGGCACAATTTTTGGCAGGGGAAAGAGGTGGTATCCATCGTTTTTTTCCAGCGGGAATGATGGAGGCCCTCTCCTCCACCTAGGCAGCTAGATTCGCCCACCACCATGAAGTCTACATTGGGGGGAGAAAGAGATAGTGGGGGGAGAGAGGTGGCACAGGTGTGTCCCTCCTCCCCATCAACATCATCTTCGTCTTCAATTTTGTCATCTACTACTTCCCTCCCTCTCGCCAGCTAGCGGCGTCAACGGGGGGAATTTAAAAATTCAATTAATTTTAATGATTTAGGGGGGGTCCTATGGGTCACGAAAATAGGGGGTTATTACATCCTCCCTCCCCCCTTAAGGGATCGAGATGTCCTTATCTCGAAAGGAATTGGGGGTATTGTTGGTTGAGATTACTCTCATCAATCCATGTGGCATATTCTTATGGATAGCCCTTCCACTCGACGGCGTACTCTCTGAGAGTTCTACTCCTCGATCACTTCTCCCGAATGTCTAGGATTCTATCTGGCCAGAGCTCAAGGATTCCTTGGCTTGGCATTACAACTTGTTGATCATTGAGTACATGGCTAGGATTGGATGCATATTTTTTTACTAGGCATACATGAAATACATTGTGAACCTTTACGTTCTTGAGAAGTTGGAGTTTGTAGGCATTGGGCCTTAGGCACTTGAGGATCCTGTAGGGCCCACAATACCTTGGACTTAGCTTTTTAAACTCTCCCAATGATAAGGAGCTCTTCTTGGGTCATACACGAATAAAAACCATATCTCCTTCTTTGAAGAGTCGCTCTTGTCTATTTAGATCTACATAGGCTTTCTACCTATCCTTGGCGGCTCTAATGTCTTGTCTGATGGCCTTGACCTGCTCATCCATTTCCTCTAGTATTTTCTTGGAAGCCCCTACCCTTAAGGTAGGATCTGAAAAATTCAATGGAGTACGACAATCATGCCCATACAATGCTTGAAAATGTGTCATTTGAATGCTTTGCTGGTAGAAAGCATTATAAGTGAACTCTACCAATACTAGATATTGGATCCATTTCTTGGGTTCACAATGGCAATATGCTCTAAGAATATCTTCAATGACTTGGTTGACTCTCTCTATTTGGCCACCATCATTTTGAGGGTGATAGGTTGTACTAAAATAGAGTTGAGTCCCAACGGCTTGAAATATCCCTCTCCAGACATGAGATGTGAAGAGGGAGTCATGGTCACTAACGATCCTTCTGGGCAACCCATGGAGTCTGAATATCTCCTTGATAAATAATTTGCCAATATCTAAACCTTTATAGTTTGTCTTCACTAGAATGAGAAATGCAACCTTGGTGAGCATATCTACTATAACCATAATTGAATTGTATCCTCCTTGAACTGAAGGTAACCCAACAACAAAGTCCATGCTGATAAATTTCCACTTCATTTTGGGAATATCAAGAGATTGCAACTTCCCAGGCATCTTGACATGCTCTGCCTTAATGCATTGGCAAGACAAACATTCCATGACATATTTCAGTACATCTCCCTTAAGCCTTTCCCAATGGTAGCTCTTTCTAACTGTGTTGAGGGTCTTGACATATCCAGGATGGCTTGAAAGGGGGAGTTCGTGTGCTTCCCAGGGTATTCTCTGTTTAGTTTCTTACTTGAGGGAATGCATAAAATTGTCCTAAAATACACAAGTCCTCCATTAACAAAGAATTGTTAATACTTAATCTTAAGTCTGGGGTTTTGGTCCTTTTCAAAAATCTTCTTTATCATCTTCAAATATTATGGGTCATGGCTAGCTTCCTCCTTAGCTAATTCAAGGATAGGGTTACTAGGCATTGACACCATAGTCGATAATGATTTCTCCATTGAAGGTTCCTCCATAATAAGAGAGTTGAGGAACGCCTTGTGACTTAGGGCATCAGCAACCACATTCTCTTTACCAGGCCTATACCTGCTAATCTCAAAGTCATATTCTTGCAAAACCTCAATCCAATGGCATTGCCTCATATTGAGGTCGGCCCCTGGGTGAAGATCCATTTGAAGCTCTTGTGGTCCGTGACCAAAGAGAACTTATTTCCAAGCAAATAGTGTCTCCAAAGTTTGAGAGCATGAATAACTGCTAATAACTCCAGGTCATGAGTAGCATGATTCCTCTCATGGGTTTTTAGCTTCCTTGAAGAATATGCTATAGGATAACCTTCTTCCATTAGTACACAGCCTAGTGCAAGTGAGCTAGCGTCTGTGACAACTTCTTATTCCTTGCTCAAGTCAAGGAGTTTCAGAATTGGTGTTGTCACTAAGCTATGCTTGAGTTGATCAAAACTCGATTGTTCGGTGGATGTCCACACTATAGCAACTTGCTTTTTTAATAGATTTGTGAGGGGTACTGCAATTAAGGCATAGTCCTTAATGAAGATCCTACACCAACCTATTGAAATAAGAAAATTGCACACTTCTTTGACAGTGGTTGGTGGAGGCCACTCTTGGACATCCTTAACCTTTGTAGGCTTCATAGAGATTCATTCTTCTGACACAATAAATCCAAGATATTCGATCTATCTCTTGAGGAAGGTGCACTTTTTCTTCTACCATAGAGCTTGTCTATCCTCATGGTCTCAAGGACAATGCGAAGTTGGGTTTCATGATCCTCCTCTTCCTTGGAATAAACCAAGGTGTCATCAAACAAGACAAGTACAAAATCATAAAAATATGGTCTAAAAATATCTTGCATTAGCCTATTAAATGTGGCAGGGGCATTAGTCAATCCAAAGGACATTACTGAAAATTCAAAATGACCATATCTGCTATTGAATGCAGTCTTAGGAATATCCTCATCCTTGACGCGGATTTGGTAATATCCTAACCTCAAATAAATTTTGGAGAAAATTTTTACTCCCTGCAATCGATCAAGTAACTCGTCTATCCTTGGGATAGGATATTTATTTTTTATGGTTACTTGGTTCATGCCTCTGTAATTGATACAAAGGTGAAGTGTACCATCCTTCTTCTTCTGGAACAGGACTAGAGCCACCCAAGGAGAACTGCTAGGGTGTGTGTATCCTTGGTCCAATAGCTATTTGAATTGTTCTTTTAACTCAATAGCTTCAGGAATGAACATCTTGTAGGGCTTTTTGCAACTAGTGCAGCACCTAGTATTAGCTTAATCTCATGGTCCACTTCTCTAGGTGATGGTAATTCTGTTAATTCCTTTGGGAATACATCCCTGTACTCTTTTAACCATGATGGTTCTTCATTGGAGTCCTCTACCTATTCTAGCTTGTTTAGCTTGATCAGATAGACGAGTAATTCTTTTCTTATTCCTTGAGCTATTCGCGTTGCCTTGGCTAGCTAGATCTTTGGTTTACCAAATTCTCCTTGAGTTGACACTGACTCACCTCTAGGATTCCGAAAGGAGACTTAGCCCTTTCCACAATGGATGTGAGCATCATTGGGGACTAGCAAATCCATCCTGAGTAGGTTCTCATGGACTCCTAGATTCATTACCCTGAACCTAACAGATGTGGACTCTTTTTCCAGTAGAAATTCCACCTTAGCAGTTTGTCTAGTGCAAGTAATTTCTCACCCATTTGCCAATTCGACAAGCAAAGAAGGTGCAGCTACAGTGGATATCCCTAACCTTCTTGCACAAGCTTGTGAAATGAAAGAATGAGTACCGCCATAGTCAATCAAGGTTTTGAATTTCTTACCTTGGTAATCCGATGGAGTTTGGATCACCGAAATTTGGCAATTCGGGCCCTTTTTATGAAGAGCGACATGAACTGATGCCCTCTCAATCTCACCTTCCATGGACGGGTCTTCTTCTTATTTTATTTCCTTAATGGTAATATTAGAAGTTTTCGCCCTTCCCATTGCTGCACGACAATGGCCATGGGTAGCCTTGGCTTGGCCACTGAATTTTCGTTGACGATTATCTTCGCCAAGTTTGGGACATTCTCTTTTGAAGTGCCCAGGTTCCTTGTAGTAAAAACATCACAGACTTTGGTCATTTCTTTGAGTGGGGACAAAGTCACTAACTACATTTGCCCTCGACTTCTTTCATTGGCTTTGACTCTATCCTTGTGCCCTTTCAAATTGAGCCTTCAATATCCCTAGATTCTGGTCTTTGTGAGACCAGGGTCTATTATTCTTGGACTTTGGCTGTTGACTTCTTGGGCAATAGGTCTTGCTCTTATCAATGCATATTGTAAATCCGAAGGACGCATTGATTCCAATCAAGTGTTCATTGGTGGATTCAGCCCATCACAGAACTTAGAGACTTATTGGGAAATACTCATTGTCGGGGCGTATTTTAATAAAGAGACAAATTTTGAGTAGTACACCTCCACAGACATGCCCAACTATTTCAACATAAAGAACTCATTCATCTTCAAAGTTCTATATGCAGGTGGCATGTACATTCCTTGTACTGCTTCTTTTAGCTTATCCCAAGTGTGCTTTCCATGACTACTTAATCTTTACACCACTGTTCCACTAGAGCCTAGCTTCGCTGGTGAGTTTGAGCTTGGCAATCATAGCCTAGTTTGTAGGTGTTGTTCCTGCTACACAAAAATAGTTCTCCATGGATTCAATCCATACTTCGACATCAGCTTCAACAGTCTTCCCTTTCCCATCAAATTCTAGCAGTTTGATTTGTTTGCGAAGAAACTTCTTCTCTTGTGCCTCTGCCATGGGCTTAGTGCGAAAACAAGATTTTAATTCTGTGTTTGGGTTTGTATCTGATTATTCAATTTAAACTTTCACGTCAGGATTACATTTACACATCTCTTGACACTTATCTCAATGTGCAGATTATTTTTCATCAATATTGTGCAAGTCAGATAATCATGAAATTCTCATTTATCCATAGAGAAGCGTAAGCCTCAAGTACAATTATTCAGGAATAGATAGAGATAGGCTGAAATGATTTTTCTTTCAAGAGGTACATTAGTGCCAAGTTGATAATTCTTTATTGGATTCAACCACAAGGACAAAATAGTAATATGGGTTTGGGGAATGGATTCTCAGGAAGCGGTAAGCCATGGGAAGTTAAGGAAATCCCCGTTTTTGATAGCCATGACATTCATTTCATCCCATTACTTTAATTCTATCTACTGGCAAGACTTTGACCACCTCGTCATAGATGTAGCGAGTCTGTTCTACTTGTTGGTGTCCGATGTATAGGATCGAGTTCACATGTGCCTCATGGAAGATGAATATTTTGATAATCTTCAAGTCCTCCAACCATTTTAGCCTCTCTAGATTGTTTTGAAGACAGGAAAGTCAGTTGGCATCTATGTAGCAGTATCCTACACTCCAAGTCCAACGCCTTTCTACATATAGCGATGAAGGATTGTAGAGCCAATCAAGGATCCTCATCATGTCGGTTCTTATGTGATAACTTGAAGAGTTCATAGCAGTCCTGAACATGATATGGAATATGAGGAACTTGCTCCATGCCTTGTAGGTTTAGAAGTAGCAAAAATCCCAAAAGTGAGTAAAAGAAAAAATGTTTTCTAGTGAAACATCACTTTACTCTTCCTGATTATTCTTATCTTGATTCTTTTATTCATTAGTTCACTCTGATACCAACTATAGCAAGCCCGATTCTTAACACATTTTAGCAGTCTTGATCTAAAAGATGCTGCCTAGCACTCCCACACAATGTCACAAGCTTTGTCAAATAGAGAATCCTGAGTCTACTTTACAACGAAGCGTATCGGCCAACCCTATTAGGATCGACTTAAATCTTTCTAGGTTTCTAGTGGTCAAGTCATGCTACAGCCTTCTAGCATCGGTCTTCAGACGGATCTACTTTGTGCAGAGCATCTAAATCGAGGCGGACTCATATCGCACTTGGTTCAAACAGAATGGGAAACGATAGGGATGCATCACTCGGCCTCTCTACCCATAGGGTAAAGTTCCATTTTGATCCCCTAAAATGATATGAGCCAGGGTTCTATCCTACATTATCTAAGGTCAATATGTCATCGCGACTTGAATGCTGAGAAGCCTCCCACTTCTCTCGGACCACCCTATCATAGGATGAAACTGTCGGGGGTTCCGCCACCCTTAATAGCTTTAGTTTTCTACTTACCTAAGGACACATTAGTAGTAATACATACAATCAACTTCCTTAATTAACCCGTTAGCCACATGTTCCTTTGCATACTTTTATGCACTGACATAAAAATAGTTCAGGCAAATTCCTTAAAAATAAACTTTATATCAAAATTTCAAACTAAGACACAAATCCTGTCCATAGGACGATTCCCACGATCCAGAAGGATGTGTCTTATTTTCCTCCAAGTTTCCGCCCTTGCACTCGTAACACAGCCTCGACAATCCATCTCGAGTCACGTGGATCATTTGAGTAGGACTTGGAGACAAAGAATTTAGAGCCAAAGCGCCCTAGCATCCAAGAATCCTCCTACGTTCAAACTAATCCACGAAGAGACCTCTTGTGGCAAGTTCAGTCCATATTTCTGTCACAGTTTTTAGAACCCCCTTGGATAGGGTTGGCGGCCAACTCGGGGTGGTTTGGCGCCCCTTCCATGAATTTAACCTGGTTTATTATACCATTTTCTTATGAGAGTTGGGTCAAACAATCCTTCCACAGACAGTGCTCCTAAAATTACAAGCACAAATAGTAATGTGGGCGAGTGCTCAGAATACTTGCTAAGGTGGAGTTCCTTTTTGAATGCTTAGCATTCAACCTTCGGATTTTTCTTGCCTTGGTGTCAATTGCAATTGGTGCACAGATCGGATGATGTAAGTGCGCGTAGTGAGCGTCAGAAGGTCCCCAAGAACAAAAGAACTCTACTTTTTGCATACAAATCAATGTAGAAAGCTTGCACGACATGAACAAGAGACCAATTGGGTGCAATCTCTCCCCATGCCTTGTGTGAGCGCTCCACAAAGCATGTATTTTATGTATTAATCATCTTCAAGCTCAAATAATAGCCCAAATTACAAAATAGCACGCTTTAGCTTTTGAGTTTGCTTTTGTACCAAATAGAAATAAAGCTAATGGGTGCCCAAGAAGTCAGGCGTACCCAATACAATGTCCAAATACAAATATCTAAATCGTGCGCCCATGCGCATACAAAAATAATAAATAAATATCAAACGCCTTGATAAATAGGTGCAACAAAATATAGGCGCCATGCCTAAGGTATGCGCCCATCAAATATTGACAATAATTTTGAATACACGCTATCCTCCAATGCTTTCCATTGCCACCGCTGCTATCTCTACACATCAACTGAAGCATTCACAATCGTTAGTAAAATAATACAATTAAACCGAGAAAAGTGAATACCTAGCAGTCTTCCGCTACATAAATAAATTAATTGGTTAGAAATCAATCCTAGCCTTAATTTATCACGAGTGCACACTCTAAACTCATAAACATTTATTAATTTAAATATGTATTTTGCAGAATCACCCGCTATGGAATCACCCATGTACACACTAAATTAACAAAACGCCCAAAAAGGATAGGCGTCCCCACCGACTTCTCGCACAAAGAATCCACTGTGTGTATGAGCCCCGGTAAGAAAAGTTTACAGAATCCACCATAAAACCTCACGGAATCCACCATGGCACAAAATCCACCGTGAAATATGCCTCCTGGCAACATACCCCTGCGTGGGATAGCAATTGTCCTCAATTGCTATTAGCTCAATGTGGAGCTAACAGAGTGGAGAAAGAATTTAAGTCTTTAGCGTGCATCCATTGGGCCTCGTCAACAGGATGGTTTTTAAACTTGACCAAATATCTAGAATATCTACGGCTAGTTCTAGTGGTCATAAAGTCAGTATTTATAATAGCTTCAGGCTCAAGGATTTCGGTCTCTTCATCTAACAAAGGTGGGTTTTCATAGACACAGTGTACAGGTAATTGGCCTCTAAAAGGTCGTAATAAACTAATATGAAAGGTGTTGTGGATTTTCCAATGTTGTGGTAGTTTTAGTTTAAATGCATTGTCATTGATTTTGTGTATGATCTTGAATGGTCCATAAAATCTAGGTGCTAATTTCACTACTGGGTGTTTATCTACACTTTGTAATCTACGTTTTTCTATGCGTAACCAAACATAATCATCAACTTTAAAATTCATGGCCTGTCTTTTCTTATTTGCTTGTTTTGTATATGATTGCTAGGCTTTGGCAATCATATCTTTAACTTCATCAAAAATAGTAGTGTGCATGTTAGCAATATCATCAGCAGTCTGAATTTTATTTGATAATGATGCAACAGGTGTAGGCAATCTATATCCATAAATAACTTCAAATGGTGATTTCTTTGTAGCTGTGTGTGGTGTATTATTGCATGCAAACTGAAGTAGATGTAGATGTGTATCCCATGTGTGTGGTTTTGAAATAGTGTATGCACATAAATGATCTTAAATAGTACTGTTAGTAGCTTCTGTTTGACCATTAGTTTCAAGATGAAATGCAAATGAAAAATCAATCTTTGTTCCTAAGTTAGCAAACAAAGTAATCCAAAAATTATTACAAAATCTAGAATCACGATCAGAAATAATAACTTTTGGTAAACCATGATTAGTAAACACAGTTTTCAAAAACAATTGAGCTGCTTGAGATGCAGTTAAAGTTTTCTTGCATGGAATGAAATATGCTTGTTTGCTAAACCTGTCTACAATAGTCCAAATCATATCATGATTAGCTTTAGTGTTAGGTAAACCAGTAATAAAATCCATAGAAATCTGTTCCCATGGTCGTGATGGAATAGATAATGGCATTAGTAAACCATATTGTTTGCCATGGTGTCTTTTAACTCGTTGACAAACTAAACATTCAGAAACAAAGTTAGATACATCAGTGTCCATATGTGGGCAATAAAAATCTTCAGTCAATGTACGCAAAGTAGATATAATACCTCTATGACCTTGATATGGAGGACATTGAATCTCATTCAAAACAAAAGATCTAAATGGAACTGTCACACATAATCTCTTTTCATAAAACATGAATCCATTATTGTAAGACAGTGAATCAATACGAATCCAATTATTTGCAATTAGTTTATTCAAATCTGATTGAAAAGTAAGATCCTGATGATAAGTATCTTTCATAGGGATAAGGGAATCAAATGATATCACAGAAATATTATGAATTATCGGTCTTCTACTTAAAGCGTCGGCTACAACATTCTCTTTTCCTAGTTGATATTGTATAAGGGGATGAAAACTTTGAATGAAAGCTGCCCATTTAATATGTCGGTCAAATATTTGGGGTTGACTAAGGAGATGTCTAATGCTTTGTTGGTCAGTTTTAATCATAAATTTAGATCCCATTAAGTAATGTTTCCATTGATGTAAGGCTTGTACTACAGCTAGCAATTCTTTATCATATGTAGAATATTTAAGTTCAGATGGTTTCAGTTTACAACTAGAATAGGCTATGGGATGGTTATCTTGCATAAGGACGGCTCCTATTCCAAATCCACTAGCATTAGTAACTACTAAAAAGAATGGTCTATTGAAATCAGGTAGTTGTAATACAAGAGCATGGGTTAATGCATGTTTCAATAAATCAAAAGATTTTTGTTGATTATCAGACTAGTTATAAATAATACCCTTCTTTAAAAGTTTAGTCAAAGGTAAAGCAAGTAATGAGAAATTTCGCACAAACTTTCTGTAAAAGCTAACAAGACGTAGAAAAGAACGTAACTCATGCACATTTTTTGGTATGGGCCAGTTTAAAATTGCTTCTATCTTTTTAGGGTCAACCTTAATACCTTCTGATGAAACAATATGACCTAGATATTCAATTTTTGTTTGAAAGAATTCACTCTTTTCTGGATTAGCATACAATTGATTGTCTTTTAACAACTTGAAAACTAAAGACAGATGTTCATAATGCTCATTCTCATTTTTACTGAATATCAATATATCATCAAAGAATACTATAACACAATGCTGATATTTCAAAAATATGCGATTCATCATGCGACTAAATGTAGCTGGTGCATTAGTTAGACTGAAAAGCATCACTAGAAATTCATAGTATCCAAATTGTGTTCTAAATGCAATTTTGAATATATCAGATTTATCCAATCTTACTTGATGATAACCAGATTTATCCAATCTTACTTGATGATAACCAGATTTAAGATCTATCTTACTGAATATGGCAGAACCTTGTAGTTTATCCATAAGATCATCTACCCTAGGAATCGAATATCTATTCTTAACAATAATTTTATTTAGGGCACGATAATCAATGCACATGAGATAAGTATTATTCTTCCTCTTTACTAATAAAACAGGTGCGCCAAATGGAGAATTACTAGGTCTAATTAATCCTCTGTTTAGCAATTCTTCTATTTGATTTTGAATTTCTTTTTGTTCAATTTGGTTATGCCTATATGGTGCTTTACATGGTGGTTGGGTACCATGAATTAAATCTATTCTGTGATCTTCAGGTCGTGAAGGTGGTAGTCCAGGTGGTAAATCATCAGCAAAACAATCTTTAAAGTGAGCAAGAAATTGTGTATGCCTAGGATGCATTTGTTTTTCTTTAGCTTGAAGTTCATTCACCCATATTAAATAAGATTTGCTACTTTTACATAATGCACGTTTAGCTTGAGTATGGATAAGCAGTGGAAAATTGTTAGAAGCATACATACCATGCAATGTGATTTGTTTTCCTTGAAAATAAATTTTAATTGAATGTGTGGAATAATCTATGTCAGGATTATACTGATGACACCAAGGCATACCTAAGATAATATCACTAGACTGCAAAGGTACAACTAGGAAATTTCTTCGTTCAGTATATTCTCCAATTTTAATTTCTAAGTTATGCACCTCTTGTGTTCCATTATATCTTGTGCTTAGGAATGCTACTTTAATGCGATAATGTGTAGAAACAGTTTGTAAATTCAATTCTTTCACTAACTTTGCAGAAATAAAATCATGTGTGCTACCATCATCATGTAAAATAATCTTTTCTTTACCATGCACTAAACATTTCATTGTTAACAAAGAATGTGGAGTTGGCATACCTGGCAAAGTATCTGAAGTAGTGGCAATGTCGTCATTATCTTCCGTAAAGTCGGGCATTTCCTCACGTTCTTCATCTTCCATTGCGCCAAGATAATTGATATGGATAGGTGGCTTTTTCGATTGACAATTGGCTGCTAGATGTCCAAGTTGATGGCATTTGTAACAAACTATTGGTTTGGCTTTAGATACATTGTTGGTAATTGCAGGAAGTCTAGGAATATTGGGATTTGCATGTGAAGATGGCTTAGGGTTTGGATTGGTATTTGATGGCAAAGCAGGTGGTCGTGTCCAAGACTTACGAAATGAAGATGGAAGAAAATGACTTTGATTGAATTTTCGAAAATTTGAATTAAATTGCTTGGAACCATGGTTACCATTAGCTTGGAAGTTGTGGTCGCTTGTCTCTTCCGCGAATCTTGTCTTCAGTGTCATGAGTCAAGGAAATTGCATCTTCAAGGGTTGTTGGCTTGAACATATTGACTTCAGCATAGTAATGTCCAAGTAAGCCAGACATAAACTTGCGTTTGTGAGTCGCTTCAGGTACATCTTCGAGCATGCGTAGTTGCAGTACGGCATTCCAAAAACGTTCAGTGTATTGGGAAATAGGTCCGCGATCTCTTTGCTGTAGAAGATCCCATTGCTTTATGGCTTTTTCATGAAATTGAGGAGGAATGAAATTCTATAAAAACTTCTTTTGGAAACCCTCCCAGGTAGTGGGACAATGAATGCTCTTGCGAACCACAGTCCACCATAGAGATGCTCGATCAACTAAATGATTAGTGACACATTTAATTTTGTCTTTCTCAGCATATGTCTCTTCATGAAAGTAATCATCAAACTGACTAATAAATGCAAGTACAGTCTTTCCATCTCGAGATCCATTGAAAATACAAAATTTGAAGTTTCTTTTACTTATCTTTGTTTCTTTGCGGATGGATTGAGCTTCGAGCGTCGCATCGATGGTACATTGTATAAGATCTTCGGGTTGCAATCCATCTTTGTCGGTGGTAGATCGTTGCAAATTGGCCAATTGAACTTGCAAAGCTTGTCGGGCTCTTTGTTCTTCATCAAGCTACATCATAATCAAATCCAATTTTTATTCCATTGATTCGAGTAAATCACCTTCAGCCATAAGATTGTCCATATTTTGTTCTGTCATCCTGTAAAATCCAAAAGACCTCACACTCTCGAAATCTGATTAGCAGGATGAGCGTAGCTCAAAGTCAAGTATACAAGGCTTATATATTTTTGTTTGGCTTTTATAGTCTTTGTCTTTTGCGATTGTGGTTTTCGTTGTCTTCGTAGAAATTGCGTATGAACTGCGTATGACCTGCGTTTGCTAAAACTGATTCAGCAAGTCTACAAATAGGAACAGGGTCTTCCAGAGAGCAATTCTGTGATTCAGTGCTTCTACGTGTCAACAATCTTTATGGAAATAGTTAAAGTAAATTTGTTTTGACTTCTGTGACTTGCAGAACTTGCAGAAGTAAGTTAACTTGGTGACTTAGAGGACTTCGAAATTTTAAAGATTATGTGATTAAGCTTATGAAATATGATTGCTGTCGATTCGATTTTAGGGGGGGCCCGTTTTTTGAGCCGATTCTGACTGAGGTGCCGCGATACCAGATCGTCAAATTTCACGAGTTGAAGCTTTTTAAAGCTTCTTATTAAGCTCACTATTAAGCTTTTTAATGATTGACATTAAGCTTTTAAGCTTTTAGGCTATGGAGTCTTATCTCTGTTTGAAGACGACTTGATGTAGGAGATGTACAAGTGGTCCTCCGCCTCCTCAGGCGAGTCCTTCGCGATCAGAGGATGCAGATAGGGGTTCTTGACCTCCAAGAAGTCACCGGTATCGACCGTTCGCGACAAAATTGACTGTAGAGCTCAATCCTTCCAAGATCTCCGCCTTCACGCAAGATGGTAAGCAATTGGAAGCTCTCGATCTCAGCTTTGCTCTGATACCACTGGTGCACAGATCAAATGCCGTAAGCGCGAGTAGTGAGCGTCAAAAGGTCCCCAAGAACAAAAGAACTCTACTTTTTGCACACAAATCAATGTAGAAAGCTTGCACGATATGAACAAGAGATCAATTGGGTGCAATCTCCCCCGATGCCTTGTGTGAGCGCTCCACGAAGCATGTATTTTATGTATTAATCATCTTCAAGCTCAAATAATAGCCCAAATTACAAAATAGCACGCTTTATCTTTTGAGTTTGCTTTTGTGCCAAATAGAAATAAAGCTAATGGGCGCCCAAGAAGTCAAGCGTACCCAATACAATATCCAAATATAAATATCTAAATCGTGGGCCCATGCGCATACAAAAATAATAAATAAATATCAAACGCCTTGATAAATAGGCACGACAAAATATAGGTGCCATGCCTAAGGTATGCGCCCATCAAACTATTGACGATAATTTTGAATACACGCTATCCTCCAATGCTTTCCACTGCCACCGCTACTATCTCTACACATCAATTGAAGCATTCACAATCATTAGTAAAATAATACCATTAAACCGACAAAAGTGAATACCTAGCAGTCTTTAGCTACATAAATAAATTAGTTGGTTAGAAATCAATCATAACCTTAATTTATCACGAGTGTGCACTCTAAACTCATAAACGTTTATTAATTTAAATATGTATTTTGCGAAATCACCCGCTATGGAATCACCCATGTACACACTACATTAACAAAACGCCCGAAAAGAATAGGCATCCCCATCGACTTCTCACACAAAGAATCCACTCTGTGTATGAGCCCCGGTAATTAAAGTTTACGAAATCCACCATAAAACCTCACGGAATCCATCGTGGAACAGAATCTACCATGAAATATGCCTCCTGGCAACAGCAATGGCCCTCTATGGGGGTAGGGAATACCCTTGTTTCGTCCCTCGTTCTTATGCGATAAGAATGAGAATTTGTGCAATTGGCCTTACATCCAATCAGCACACCCCATTGTTTTCAATTGGTAAATTTTCTCTAGGTCCTATAGCTCATGGGTTGGGCTTTTGGCATGATTTTAGATAATACAATCTAGGATCCCCAAGGTCCGTTTGAGGGTGGCTCCACCCTCTTTAGATTCTATTACGAATTTTTGATTCCACTCCAACTTCCATTAAGAGATTCTCTCCTCTAGGGTTCCACGATGGAAATTTTTCGCTCAATCCTCTTGCGAGGGTAAGGATACCCTAGTTCATTTTAGTTAACTCTTATCCAATTGCAAGTTTTAGGTACGATATTGGACTAGTGAAGTGGGTCATTTCCTTGATGTTAGATGCATCAATTTAAGTGGTATCATGCCCAAAAAGTTTACTTAGACGGATTCTTGAATCTAGTAAGGTCTGATGACTGGGTTTGATCCTCTCGCTAATGCTGTTCGACTAAAACTATCTCAGCTTTGCATCGTTTTTCAATCTACCTTGTGGTTGAGTTCTTGGCTATTACTGTGGTTATTACTGTGGAAAGAATGGCATGGCAAATTTTCCTTCTACAAGCCAACTTTAGTACAAATTACGATGAAGACCATGTACTATGTGCAGTACAATCAAAGTTATATCTACGATATCGAGAAAAACAGGATGCAAGTTTTTAACACCCCTGAGAGCAAATGCTTTCCATGTAATGTGTGTTTCTTCATGCAAGCTATTTCTTCTAAGCATGCCTTGAGATACCATCTCTTACAATAATTCAATTTTTGAATTCTAAAGATGCATTTTACAAACAAAGAGGCATTGGCATGTACACTTAGGAGTACAACTTTATGAGTCAAAGACGAAGATTTTTAACACATATATCTATTCTTCGTGGTGGATTAATGCAAGTGTTGCTAGCTGTGTGATTTTATGAGTCAAATGTCTCGTAAATTACAGGTAGCTCTCTGCTGAATTATCTCTCATTTCATGTACTAATTTGTTTGATTTTATGGAATAAAACATGATCATTTCAATAGACCATTTCAATGCAAGGAAGTACGATCTTTCATAAGTCGAAACTAATTCCTTTATCTACTATTTTCTACGTAGGGAAAATTATTGATAGCACCTGATTATTCATGTTGTTTGTCGTACCGCCTTGACCCATAACTCCGTTGAGGTTTGTGGGTTTTCCATCGGCATCAGGGAATTTTCTCTTGGGGGGCCATACATTATCATCAATACCATATTCAAGTCTAAATCCATTCATGGTACCCCCAATATATCCACCCCCATCAACAGCTACTACACCTATAGGATGGAGTTTAGATGAGTTTAAGGTGGTTGAGTTAATAGCTAAATCCTTGGCAGATATGATGAAAGAGATTTTAGCGGAAAAAAATCCCAATGTGAAGGGAGTTTATGTTATAAGTCAGCCCACTAGTGCTAGTTTTTGTCTTGAAACTTGGGAGGATTTGTATTTTCGATATATATCCACCAAAATTGTGTTCGACTCCTCTCATGTCTTCTTTTCACACACCAGCCACTCTTTCACTATTCTCTTCTTTGTGCTCACTTTCTTATCACTATGAGATTCATTTGTGGTTGATCTGCTAAAATGTTTAGCAATATAGATGCGAGCCTATGCAAGTACAGACTTACCATCCAATTAGATCCAATTTATACATCTTAAAGAAGTATACATCATTGAGTACTAACAAATGAGATGGAGGCTAACATATTGCAAAGACAAGGAAAGAAAGCTTATAGATTTGTGGATGGATGGAAATATTTATCCCAAGGATCCTTCCACATGTAAACCTCCTAATTTTTCTAATATTCATGACTACATAAGATATATTGGGAAAGGTTATAATGGGATGCTTGGCTATTGTACAAGGTTATCCTCTTCATCTTGCACATACATGGTACCCAAATGTTCCTCACAGCACTGGGAGCTTATTCTTTTGCATGTTTGCCTATCGTTACATGATGATTTATTGTAGTTTTATGGATAGCCATGCCCAAAATTAGATTTGAGCAATTCTTTTAAGAGTAGATGCTTATATTCAACACTTTATGGCTCTCTACTTGTGGATAGCAATGTATTGGATTAGTCTTCCTTTTGCTACACTCTTTTTGGCTTGGTTTTTGGGGCAGATTTACTGGTATTACAGCCAGCCCTACTCTCTTTATTTGGTAGACATAATGGTAGGTGTTTAACAAGCTTCCAATGATAGTGCTATCTTCAATATAGAGAAATTGGATGGCAATAACTTTCACTATTGGAAGACTCAAACTTGGCAAGTATTGATGTAGAAGAAGCAAGTCAAGCCATTGAATTAGAGGACATAAAGACAAAACTTTATGATGTAGAGAAATGGGAGGAGCTTGATGAGCTATGTAAGTCTACCATTATTTTGTCATTGTCAAAGAAAGTAGACTTCAATGTCATTGAGCCTAAGGATAGTGATTATGCATTACGGAAATAGATTTGTGATCTCTATATGATAAGCAGAGTCCTGCAGCTTAGTTGTATCAGCTTAAGACACTCATGGATCTTTTCATGAAGGAAGCGACATGTATGTCTTCTCATCAAAATGAGTTTCATTCTACATTGAAAAGCGAAGTGCTTTTTGTGGGGAGAGAGAGAGAGAGAGAGAGAGAGAGAGAGAGAGAGAGAGAGAGAGTGTGTGTGTGTGTGTGTGTGTGTGTGTGTGTTCATTGTGGAATATGAGATAGGGGAAAGAGAGAGTAGCTCCTCGTCACCGCTTTGCCTTGTTGAATCGTGGCATCATCACTGTCATCTGCATCAACACGACAGGGAGCTTATCGTCCATACAATCGCGAACAGGGGCTAACTGTTTTTTCTTGAAAGATTAGCGATAATCGGATCAGGGTTTGGCTAACTCCGAGCGAAAGCCTATAATGACGAGGGCAGCGGCATCTGGCCATGGAGAAAGAAAATACTGATTAGAGTGATAGCATTCGTACTGGCACATGCTCCAGCCTATAATGCTAGCACGGCCACCCTTGCATGCAATAGGTAGCACTGATCAGCTACAACAAGCAGCCACGCAGCCACCCTACTGAGCTATGCATGGCTCTACCTCGAGCTTTGGATTCACTACCTACTTGGCTGCTCAGAACTAGCCCTCATCATTCAACTGATCGGAGCCATCAGACTAGACACGGAGCTCCCCGGCACGTTGCTTATAATAGCACTCGAGGCCATTCCTAGTGCAGCACTTGAAGGCACTCTTCACTCGATCACACACCCACTCCGCCATGTGCTTCAACAATATCTCTCGATTGCGTCCTCCACGGCCACCCAGTCTTGCCCGTAAACTTGGCTACTTCATTCAATTCTACCACTACGCTCAAAATAGGCTAGGCCCCTTAGGCACACATGCACGCGGGTTCTGTGAACTTTCCCAACAGTCGGACGTACATTGGAGACCAACCACCCTCATACACATTATGGGGATTGGCATACTTGCACTCATTCACGAGACTTAGTAACCTACACATACACACTCTTGCAATTCAAGCATCTCGGTCATGTAAGCACTATAGGAACATAGTGCATTAGGGCGCTATTAGTTAGGCACATTCACTCCTAAGGCACCACCCCTTGACTGCACTCTCACTAATGCACAAAACAATAAGGCACCCTTACACTAGTGCACTCAATGGTTCACACCTCATGCAAACAAGGGATAGTGCACTTAGGCACAAAGGTAGCGCTCACATACATAAGATAGATGCACAAGGATACAAGAAGGCCATTAGTACACAGTCTTGCACATGAGGAGATAAGCCACTCATGCACATTAGCGAGCAATTGCAAGTAACCACTTGTGCACATCAACTAGATGCACTAGCCTACGCACCGTTCACTTATAGGATAGAGCCTAATACCCACTAGGTATTTTACCTTAGGACTTCATGTACTCACAATAACCTTAGCTTATTTAAGCCACTTAGGTAGGTACTTGGCTACATTATAAATAGACTTCCACAATATTTTAGGCACACATTGTACTTACAACCCACTCAAAAGGAGGGGTAGGCATATTGGATGTGCACACAGGATGCACACTTAAGGCACGTAAGGCATAAACTTTTCAAAGGTGCACACACTCTTTAGTGATAATCTGGGATATCCAAGAGATCCATATCCTTAGGTAAACCCAAACTCTTAAGTCTCCACACACTCATTAGCCTTAGAAACTTCAAAAATGTCAAGCCCATACATTACTAGGACTATCTCTCCTAAGGTTTACAACCACATGCAGTATTGCCTTGCGTTAGGTTACAATTTAGCTCCACGACCACACTCTGTTGCATACATTATATCCCTTGTCCCAAGTACTTGACCTTAAACAAGCCTTATCAACTCTAGTCTAATCTTCTTAGCCCCAACTTGGATCAAACATCTTGCACCCCCACATAGGATACTCCACTCTTAGCACTCTACCTTAGGCAAGCTTAGGCCACACCTCAGAAATCCATAGGATCCCCATCGCTTGGACACTTAGGACCTTAGGCCACTTAGGACACACTCTAAGCTTAGCTTGGGAGCTTAAGTCTTGCACAATGTCACAAAAGCAAACACCTTCATACACAAGCAACTAGGGCTAAACCTCTTTGTTCTTGCTTGTGACCCTTAGGAGTTTCCAAGTTGCACCATCATTCTTAGCAATTCATCATCTTAAGGTTTACACTAGGATTAGTTTGAACTCAAATTTCCAACTTAGGAAGTCAAAGACATTTCCTTAGGCATGTATCTTCCCTTTCAAGTTCTATGGTGCCTTAAAACCTTGAAGACCCAACATACGAACACCATTGGGCCCTCTTAAAACCATGTCAACCTTAGGAGGTGCACATCTAATCTAGGTTAACACCACCCACAATGCATTAGGCACATCCTACATCAAGTCGATGCGCACTTACTTCCATCTCAGTAGGGGCACTTGTTGTCTTAAGCCTTCTTTAGGAAACATAGAACTCTAGTTCATTGTCATGGCATCATCACACTTAAATCAACTCACTAAGGCACGTTACACCTTAGGGCAATTATAGTCCACTCCATTAGGGCACTTTAGGAACCTCCATACCCAATATCTGCCCTCCCCTAGGGCTAAGGACTGAGCCAAAACACTCACTCACTTGTCATAATTAAGGTTAATACACACATCCACACCTTGGGGTCCATTGTCATCTACGGTTGCAAAAATAATAGCATCAACATGCATAAGCACCTAGAATTAGAGCATCTACCTTCGGATAGAAGAAAACATAGATTAGGATTGCACATTGAAGCCATTTATATGAGAGAAGTCGAGACCAAGAAAAAAGGGGCACTCTGAGTGAAACCCTAGGAAAAGGTCAACTTGCATTCATTAAGGGCTTTTTTAAACATCATATATTGCTTTGAAATGAGATTAAACCTTGGCTATACACAAACTCATCTTTTGAGCACATCTTTGTCTAGGAAAAAGAAAACTTGATTGAGCACGAGCATCACCATCACACAAGTAGTGTTGCTAAGGAATAATTGGTCCATTATAAACAATTAAGTAGAAATCTACATCTCATTAAGGGCCAATAACAAGAAGGAATGATAAATTGCATAAGAACCCAACATAATAAACAAGAAACAAGTGACAAAGCCTTTGATAAACTTGGATCTATCATGACCCATTTAGTTGATCAAGAACCTAGAGAACCACACAATTACATACATTTGTGGAGTGGTCGAAAGATCTTGATTCCTACAAGAAGAAGAAATCCTAGCTATTGTCACCCACATAACTACGAATGCTCGACATCGAGAAAACTTCCAATTTTGGACTTTATTGATAGGGTCATTGAACTAGTAAATTTAGAAGCCATCGGTGTCCCACACATCACCATGGCTAGATTGGGATATTTGGGGGAAATCTCATATGGCCTTCTAGCATCCCTAGATACCTTTTTATAATACTATAGAGTCCAGTGTTTCAATTATGACACCTTAGGAGCCTTCTAGATATCAAGGATACATGGCAACAACGATTGATCAACATGCAAAATGAAATAGATAACATTGGGAGAATGTTAGTAACTATAGGAGCTACAATGTCATCTCAAGACTCCATATTGGACCTAGTGCATCGATCACTCTTCGAGATTTTAGACATGCTCAAAGTTGGAACACAAATAGCCCAAACCTTGGCGACAAGAATGGGAAACACACAAGAAACTAGAGATCAAGAAAATATCCCACTTTTTGCCAAACAAATAGATAAATATAGAGTTGGGGATGATCCTTACAATTTTATAGAATAGTTCAAACAAGTCAGTGATGCCAACAATCTCATGAATGATGCAAAGCAAGCACAAGCATTTGGAGTATGCTTACATGAAAAGGTTGGAACCTACTTCATGGGCCTAGATGCCACTGAAAAATGTTTTCTTTTGTACTCAAGGATCTCTTCATAAAGCAATTTGCAAAAGCTAGGTATAGGGATGATATTATTGTTAAGTTCATGAACATACAACAATAGAAAGAGGAAAGAATGAGAGACTATTGTCTCCAAAGTTAGTAGTCTATTTAAGAGGATTTTGATGACAAAGAAACTAACTTCCAAGCTAGGCACCAAAACTTTCATTAAGGGAATCTGAGATGAAGGCAAACAAGTGCACAAACTATCAAAGCATGCTGTTGTAATTACTACAAATAGCCCTATAACCACTACCAGATCAAGCTAAAACTAAGGGGTGATGATTAAGTACATGAACTGTCCACAAACTCAATGTAAAGACCCATAAAATGAAGGCGATTGCTCACATAAACAATGCAGTAAACTACAATTACAACATGTTGAAGATGAAGCACATTATTAAGAAATCAATGTGAAAGAGAGGCAATCATTGATATAAGTCAAACTGCAATTGCCATGGAATAGCTCCAACTAGTAGTGAGTTAATATGTGTCTGGCATCAAGAACTATCAAAGGATCAATGTGTTAGACTAAGATACATCCCATAGGCATAATCATCATGCATAGAGTGGGTTTCATGAGTAACAAAAGAGACCAACTAAAGGCACAATGGATTGAGCAATGTAGCAGAAGCTCAATACATAACCAACCAAGATGCATACATCACTAACAACATCATGATAGAGATAGGTGTTGGCCCAAAATTAATGTCGGATTAGCCCACTAAGCATCAACTATGTATATAAAGCATGACAAGAGCATGTGCATGTCACCAAGTCCCATGGTCTCATTGTAAGACCCTCAAGCTCAATTGCATAACAAAATGCTCAATGTAACATCCAAGTGTGAAGTAGCGGCTCCCATTAGAATAAAAGTCAAATGCCAAATGAGAAAAAGAAGCTCAAAACATCATGTGGAAGGCATCCATAAATCCAAGATCCAAGTAGCATATATCCGAGAGCATCTAACCCAAGTAACTTGCAAAGCACTTACTAGAGCATCAAATAACCATACATAACAATGAATGATGACCAATGTCAAGATTCAAAGCTCTAATCTCAGCTCAAAAGCAATCTGAAAGCATAACCAAGTATGTAACATGAACCATAAGCATCAATACATCACCTAAAATAATCGATAAGCACCCAGGAGTAATAGGTATATGCTTTCACTAATAAAATAGTATTTAGCCTTACTTATTACAACAATTTAAAAAAAAACTATAAAATTGAGCAAAAGAGTGCTCACAAGTGACCTGTAAATAATGAATGAAGTGTTGTCCTGAATTGTATGATTGTAAACTATCACAAATTGTGAATCAATGGTTGATTCTAGGATCTTCTAATGATGTGTAAGATGACAAGACTAATGTCTGTGGGAAGATTCCAAAGGTTGCCAAGTGCCAGGGAGGAGTGCTAGGAGTTGGGGGATGGGGCAAACTGATCAAGAATGAGGGGTAGCAAACACGCACAATTCACCCTGAATTGCTAGCCACTCCTACTACCTCTGCTAATGGTACAAAGTGCTACTAAGCACTTACTGAAGCTCGAGTAATGGTCTTGAAGCTCGGAACAAGCCTCAAGTGGAGGGAGCAATCGGGAAAGAAGCAGGAGCAAGATTCATATCTCTCGAGAAGGGGGATGAACTACCATGGAACCTTCAAGTTGAAGTTTTTCTTGGGTTGAAGTAAAGTGAAGGGGAAGAGATCCTCAATGCCGATGTAATGGCATTAATACTAGTTGAAGGGAGGTGAGCCCTGAAGTAGAAGCACGGAGCAAAAGCAAGAGCTATGGTGGAAGGATCAAGAGTAAGAGAGAGAGAGAAACACAAGATGTGGGAACTCCAGCAATCACAATGTGCGACCAGCCTTCCCTTTATTCAAATGTCATTGAAAGAGTAAAGAATGAAGTGAGAGTGATGGGCACCTGCCACTTGTAGTGTACAGTTGTGCAAGTACGTAGGTACTATCACTGTAACTAATACATAGGTGGCTAGGCAAAGGTGCCTTTACCCCCAACAACTACAACATTCTTCATGTAGGGGGAGCAAGAAGGAGTTACAACCATCGTATTGGTAAAATAATATGTTTAAATTTAAATCAATTGTATATACTCTCAAATTTTATTGAGTGAATTTAGGACAAAAACATCTAACAAGAGCTCAAGCTACATAAGATATCAATGAATAGTAAATCAAACAATTCCTTAAAAGAGCTCAAAAGTGTAAGGATATCATTGACTTAAAGGCATATGAGAAACCAACAATATGGAGGCCCTAATGTATTCATTCCAACTGTGCCTTGAAATCCACCTTGAAAAGTTGTCAACTTCCTTAAAAGGATGTGTGAATTGCTCCTCCAAAAACTCGAATCCTCATTAATGCTAATAGTTCTTTAATGACAACACTTACTATACACATGAGGCTCATGCTTCAATCATTTTACTCCATGTGCACCATAATGTGCTAACAATATGAAGAGCTAGAATCTATTATAATCCATCCACTCATCTTTTGTATTTTTTAAGTTGAAAGCCAATTTGTATGGTTTTTGTACATTTATTTAGAAAATTGGAAAAAAAAAGAAAAATAAAGTAAATATGCATCCATGGGCATTGCACTATACTAGGGGCCCTCAAGTTAGATATGTTGAGTGGCCTTGGTTAGTTGGCCCCTTGGTTGATTTGGCTTTGTCTCTAACCCCCTAGCCCTTTTTCCAATTCCCCCACACTTGGTTAGGGCCCATCAAGAGTGATACATACCTAGAGAGCTCGATTCACCTATAGTTAGACTTCTCCTCAAGTCAATCGAAATTTTCACTCTCTACTTCTTATTCACTTATATGCCATCTCAATAACAATGAAAGCAAGGCGAAAAGGCACTTGGAAAGGAGATCAATTTCAACTACCATACGTAGCTGAGGCCCACAAACACATGGTCCTTCAAAATCACTTTGCTTAGATGCACTCTTTATCTAAACTACTAATGATGCCTCCCCATAATCTTGTTAACCTCAAATAGCAAAGAAGGATGCAAAGTCGCGGAAGTATAATGTGTCGGAATTTTTTGGTAAGGATCATGTTTTTGACTCGTATTAGATTATTTAAGGCACTAATATCGCCAAGGTACAATGGTGATGTATTCCAATTATCTTGAGGTTGCACTATTATTTTGTAATATTAATCGAGAGCCAAGATCACTCTCATGCAAATTGTAAAATATCTTGAAGCGAGATAGGAGGACCCGCAATTAGATGATATTGTGGGTAGTCACTTTTGTATGATAGTTCAATTAACATAATATGTATGTATAAATCAAAGGAGGACTAGTCAAAGGCCAAAAAGATGGGTAGGATGCCTTATTTTAAAGGGAACCCTAAAGTCAAAACCCTATGTATTAAAACTAAAAAGTAAATAGAGGAGCTCATTCATATGTGTGCAAACTTGAGTCTCCTAGTTTCTTACTTCTATTTTGCTTACTTGTGAGATAGCAAAGGAGAGGACAAGAGCAAGATCCAGAGGAAGTGAAGGACTCGAGAGGTGAAGCTCATTTTGCTCTCCTTTCTTCTTATCCATCCCTTCTTGGTGAGAGGTGAAGTAGTGGGGAGTCCCCTTTTTCTCCATATTCTCCTCTCTACATTGCATGTGAAGTTGGCAGCACGTATGTGGATAGCCTAAGGAGATACATGTAGATCATGGAGCGTATGACAAGCCTTGGAGATAGAGTACAACAAAGAGATAAGTTATTTTTCACTATGATGTGATATCAATTTACATTTATTGGTTTCTTGGATAGGAAAGGTAGGTGTGTGATCAATTTTGAGTAGAGCGTGAGTACAGATTATGTGAGAGGTAACCACCAATGAAGATGGTTCAAGGCTCTTGAAATAATAAGATTTTGTCCTTGCTCTCACATCTTGCCCACATAAAGCATAACAATCACATAGGATGGATAGGTTCATGAAGCAACCACTCAAGCATCCAAGCCTTTGCCATTATTTTCATATGACATGTTTAGAAATATTAGAGGTTGTTAGTCCTTCAATTGAGTTCTTCCAATGGACTTCCAGATCACCTTAATGAATTAATGGTTAACAAAACAAATAATCACAAAAGAGAACCAAATTAAAATTTTTGTCAATTTTTGGTCCTATTACCCCTATGTGTCCATGTGAACGTTTGGTTTTTGCCTCAAGTTGAACCAAGAAGATCAAAGAAAAAACATTTTCCCAAATAAATGTATATTGATGTAAAAAATCTTTAAATGTGATTGAAATCTAACTTGAAGACTCCTGTTTGCTAGGTAACTCTACCCATAACATAAATATGAACCCCTACAACAAAGTATTGCATAAACTTGTTCTTGAGCTTTGTCAAGCAGAATGTGGTGGGAGCTCATAATATTTTCTTGTTAAAGTCGATGCCTTCTCTCTTATTCGCACCATAGTTGGTGTAGGTTCTCACACAAATTGCTTCTCGATTTCCTTCGTATTCACTTGCTCTCTTGGAGCGATCACAACATAATCCATCTTCATTTGCATCTCCATCCCTGTCATTTCTCTAAAACTTCTTCTCACCCTAACTCACACCATTGCTAGTTGCAAAAGGTGTAGTGTCACTCTTTGTGTTTCACTTGAACACATTGTTTTTTTTACAATAAGGGTGTGGAGGATGGTACTACTACAATAATCGTTATCTAAAGCCTTTATTGTCACCAACTTAACCTTTATGTAATTACTCACTCACCTCTTTGGTTTGGCCCTTTTCCACATCTATCGAGCAACTATTCATGCATTTGTCACCTTCCCATTCAACGTAAACACTTCTAATGAATGTGCCACTTCCAAACTATAGACAGTGGTAGAAGGTGTCCCATAATAACATTTTTCATGTGTACATGACAATATTCTCATTTGATATGTCTCTTTGACAATATAGTCAAGAGTTGTAATCACATGTATATGAGAATCGATTCCATATACATGTGCATCTATGTTTCATCCCATTCTAACTAATTACACATGCATGCATGGGGATGCAAGCATATGTATTCCTATCCACCCCCCAAACACACACAATTTCTCATCAATGCTACCACTTGCAACTTTTTCCATTACATTAATCACTTTTATGCTACCCTCGTATTGCCTTATGTCATGTGATCCAAATCAAAAGCATGCAAGATCAAACCATATGAAAAACCTTTTTAACAATTGCCTACATGCTATTGTTGCTTAGTTCCCATGGCATGATATGTACATGTCTCTCCTTACAGGCTATCAATATTACCTACATGTGTGTGTGTGTGCGCACGCTCGTGCCTTCATCCACCACCTCATCTTGCTTTTCCTCCACCTCACCTATATACCTTGCATCCAATCTCACATTATTATCTTAAAACTAGAATGCTGGTGTGCTTCAAATAACATCAAAGTTAATATGCAAATATGAAGGATCCCTTAAATAAAAGCATAAATCATGTATGAGTCAAAATAAGACACTATATTACCCAAGCAAGTGTGCTTAGTAAGAATTAGCTAAAATTCATAATCAAGAAACCAAGGTCTCAATTTATAAACAATCAAATATCATAGATCAACTATCTTTAACAACTACCTTTTGAAAATCACTAAAAAGATTAATGATGGATTGTTGCATAGAAAAAACTTTAAGCATCATATAATGTGTTCACACATGGCATTGCATACATTGTAGTTTACGTTGACAAACAATGTGCTTATATTCAAGCACATCTTAACACACCATGAGGCATGTTAACATATGTGCACACGTGTGTATGCACACACACACACACACACACACACACACACACACACACACACACACACACACACAATGTGCTTGTATTCAGGCACATCTTAATAAAAAGCATCCACAATAGCCATTAAGTAATGCATATGCATATGCACAAACATTATGATACACGTTAACACATGTGCACGTGTGTGTATGTGCATGCACACATACACACATACACGTGCACACACACACACACACTCCCTCTCTCTTTCTCTCTCTCTCTCTCTCTCTCTCTCTCTCTCTCTCTCTCTCTCTCTCGTATGTGAATGCACATGCACACATGCACACACACATACTCTCTTTGTCTCTCATATGCACATGCACACATACACACATACACGTGCACACACACACACACACTCCCTCTCTCTCTCTCTCTCTCTCTCTCTCTCTCTCTCTCTCGTATGTGAATGCACATGCACACATGCACACACACATACTCTCTTTGTCTCTCATATGCACATGCACACACACAAGCATGCATACACATGCACGCACACCCCCCGACCCCCTAAACACACACACATGTGTGCACACACAAAATAAACAAGGAGACAAAATCACATGAATAAAGGAGCCCCTAAATCAATATTAAAATACAAAGATATTGTTACAAATCTAGTGAAACAAATCAAAATTATTTGTTTTATACAAAAAAGAAAAAATATACATACATTCATACATACATACACACATACTTCTTTGTGTGTGTGTGTGTGTGTGTGTGTGTGTGTGTGTGTGTGTGTGCAACTCTCTCTCTCTCTCTAGCTGACCTCTTCAAGTAATGATAGCATAAAGACTTTTGAAAGCCCTTAGTTATGTTTGAGCCATACACCATCTCTACCATAACTCTGACTCTAACTTTGTGTGTGTGTGTGTGTGACATTGATATTAGACAATAGGGAGAAGAGTGAGAAAAAGAGGAGGCATAGAGGTTTCTTCATCACTTTTGCTTCTCTAACAAGTGATCATCACACCTTCTTCCCTTTTAAGGTTTAAAGATAATTGTCATGTTTGGGGTCCCATCTTTAATGCCACATTTTGTTCCCCTCTAGAGGCTTGGAAAATGTCTATTTAAAAATATAACATATCTTTTAAGTGAAAAGAAACTTGAAGAGGACAAATGATGGACACCTAAAGGGGGTTATTTATCCATTAGTCCTTCACTTTGTCGGTCTTGCCACAAAGTTAGGATATAGGGACTTCATTATTCTATCTTAGCCAAAGTTTGTTAAGCTTATAGTGATTAATGCTTATAAGGTGATGTCTGATTACTTGTGATGTAGATATAACATCTCGAAGATTTTGAGATCCTCATTTTGTGGGTTTCTTGTAAGTTTTAAATTATTATTATTTTGGGTATATTTCCCAACCAATAGTTGTAATCATTACTCACACATGTAGAGGTCTTGATGCTTGTTGAGGCCTTTTTGGTCTCATTTTCACCTCCTTTTTCATTCAAATGATATTTCCTAGGTTTATTACTTTTGCTTGACTTTTAGGTGTTACTCTTTTACTAGTGTAAGGATAGTATTTGTTGTACTTGTTCCATTTCCTCTTAGAACACTTTGTTTCACAAGTTTTGGGTTGGCTCTCATCTTTATGCACGCTTTACCTTCTCCTTTATGTATATTTGAAGTGCAAGGTGGCATATATAAGAACTTTCCAAGGGGATCATGAAAGCCTTAACTTGCATGTGGTGAAAACCATTCAACTCATCCTCAATAGAGAACCTCAATGCCCAACCCATCTTTATTATTGGTTGGAATCAACCCATGTCTAAACGTTAGAGCATGCACTTTATTGTATATCTCTTATGAGCTTCCTTGGTAAGAAAATATATAAGGCCTCCAAGTCATCCTAAACTTCGAGCAGAGTATTCATCTTACTACTATACTATTTTAGCTATAGGTTCGGAAAGCCTCCAGAGGGCTTCCCGAACCTACCCCCTTTTCCAAACCTCCCTTTTTCAACCAAAACCCCCTCCCCTCCTCTCTTTCTCACTTGCAATATCTCATTTTCTCTTCCCTTTCCCTTTTTTCATTAAAGCCTTCCTTCCCCCCTCCCCCCCACCTCCCTTTTTTTAATTAAAACCCCTTCCCCTCTCTCTCACTTATAATCTCTCTCTTTCTTTTCCCCATCCCTTTTTTAATTAAATTCTTCCCCCCTCCCCCCCTCTCTCTCTCATGTGTAGGGCCTAGGTTCTCTCTCTCTCTCTCTCTCTCTCTCTCTCTCTCTCTCCTTTCTTTAATTAAATCAAACTTCTTTTAAATCAAAAGTTTCTCTGTCTCTCATAGTTAGATTAAACTTTTTAATTTAAATTTTTATTTAATTAAAAAAGTTTAAAAGCTTTTTTAATTTAAATTTTTTCGAACATAGTTTTTCACACACTTTGAGAGAGAGAGAGAGAGAGAGAGAGAGAGAGAGAGAGAAGAAGAAGAAGAAGAAGAAGAAGACGGAGAGAGAACGGGGAGAAAGAGGAAAGAGAATAGTCTTTTTTTAATTAAACATTTTTCTTCTACCCCTTCCCCTCTCTCTCATGCGTAAGGCCCAGGTTCTCTCTCTCTCGCTCTCTCTCTCTCTCTCTCTCTTAGATAAAACTTTTTAATGTAAACATTTTCTTTAATTAAAATAAGGAGAGAGAGAGAGAGAGAGAGAGAGAGAGAGAGAGAGAGAGAGAGAGAGAGAGAGAAGAGGAGAGGGAGAGGGGGAATAGAGAGAAAAAGAATTATAGAGAGAGAAAATATAAAATTTAAGAGAGAGAGACGAAAATAAAAAAGGAAAAGAGAGGAGAGAGGGGGAGAGAGACAGAGAGAAGAAAATGAGAGAGAGAAAATAAGAAGAAGAGGAGAAAGAATTTGAACACAGTGAGAGAATTATAGAGAGAGGAAAGATAAAATTTAAAAGAAAGAAAGAGAATTATAGAGAGAGAAAATATAAAATTTGAGAGAGAGAGAGAGAATAAAAGAAAAAAGGAAAAGAGAGGAGAGAGGGGGAGAGGGACAGATAGAAGAAAATGAGAGAGAAAATAAGAAGCAGAATTATAGAGAAAGAAAAGGTAAAGTTTAAAAGAAAGAGAAAAAAGAATATTTCTTTTAAAATGAGATATATGTATATATATATACAAATAGCAAAAAAGAAAGGAGAGGGAGGGAAAAAGGGGGAACAGAGAGAAAGAGAATTAAAGAGAGAGAAAATATAAAACTTAAGAGAGAGAGAGAGAGAGAGAGAGAGAGGAAGAAAAAAGAAAAAGAGAAGAGAGAAGGGGGATAGAGACAAAGAGAAGAAAATGAGAGAGAGAAAATAAGAAGAAGAAGAGAGAGAATTTGAACACAAAGAGAATTATAGAGAGAGAAAATATAAAATTTAAAAGAAAGAGAAAAGAAAAAAATTTAAAGAGAAGAAACAAAGGAAAAAAGAGAAGAGAGAAGGAAAGGAGAGGAGAGGGGAGAGAGAGAGAGAAGAAGAATAAGAAGAAGAAAGAGGAAAAGAGGAAGAGAGATGGGAAAAAATAGAAAATATCAAATTCTTTTTAAAAGTTAAATATTTTTTGAGAGAGAGAGAAGGAGAGAGGGGGGAAAAGAGAGAGAGAGAAAATAAAATTTAAAAGAGAGAGGAGAGAAGAAAATATAAAAATTAAAAGGGAGAGGGAGAGAGAAAAAAAGGAAAATTAGGAGAAGGGGGAGAAGAAGAAAAGGGGGCGGAGAGAGAGAGAGAGAGAGAGAGAGAGAGAAAGAGAATATAAACATAAAGAGAGAATTATATATAGGGAAAAGATAAAATTTATATACTTTAAGAGAGACTGAGAGGGGAGGGAAAGAAAGTGAAAGAAGAAAAAGAAGAAGAGAAAGAGAACATGCAGAGACAATTATAGAGAGAGAAAATATAAAATTTAAAGAGAGAGAGAGAATGAAAGATAGAGGAGAGAGAGAGAAAGAGAGAGAGAGAGAGAGAAGAAAAGCACAAAGAGAAGAAAAGGAGAGAGAGAGAAACATAAGAAATTTAAAAAGAGAATGAAGAGAGAGAGAGAGAAGAAGAAGAAAAAAAGGAGAAAAGAGGAGAGGGAGAGAGAAGGAAAAGAGAGGAGAGGGGGGGAATAAAAGGAGAGAGAGAGAAGAAAAGCGAGGAGAGAAAAGAGAGAGAGAGAGAACCAGGAGAAAAGAAAAACAAACTAAAATAGAAGGCAGAGAGAGAGAGAGAGAGAGAGAGAGAGAGAGAGAATAGACATAGGGAATTTGGAGGAGAGAGAGAGAGAGAGGAAAAAGAGGAGAGAGAAAGATGAGAAATGGATTGTTGAGCGAAGTTGCTTCGCTTGCCACTTCGAGGCAACGAAGCCGTCGCGAAGCGGCCTAGCGTTTTGTGCGCACGAAGCACGCGTGGAACGCTAGTTTTTATTTATTTGACAATCTTGGGATCCTTTTGCATGACATGTAGAACAGCTTGAGATTTGAAAATGCACATTTTTCTCATCACAAAAGAATTCATATAGCTTCTTGTGCTATGCCATTTGTTCTCCTCCATGCATACGTTTGTTTTCTTCCATGCTATCATCAACAAACAAGGATGATTCATTCAAGCGTTTCATGTAATGTAAAAGGTCATTGAAGAAAGATCATCCATTGTTCCCTGACATACACTTGCCAACTACTCATTAATGCCCTCTTCCAAAAAAGGAATTTGCTAGAGTGTTTAAAAGCTTTTGAGGTTCCAAAATGCATGTTACTCACATCAAGCTAGAATTTATGTTGCTTCCTCTCAAATGCAGGTCTTTCCCCTCGAAGCTATTTTCCACAATTCAAAAGATGCCTAGAGATTGACTCATGCTCCCCAACATATGCTATACCTTGTCTAGGAAACATTACCAAACATATGCAATGCCGATCAACTACTACATAGTGTTTACTCACATGACTTTAGAAATACAGTGACAAATATTCCAAAAGGCAAAAGCAAACTTAAACCCCTATTGGCTTTAGAAAAATAACAACTTGGAGAAGTTAAGGGTATATATGTTATTTCCAAAAGGCAAAACCAAACTTAAACCCCTATTGACTTTAGAAAAAAAAAAAATCCACATTGACCCTTCAAAATCATATATGGTATCGACACCATGCACATAGCAAATGTGTGTAAAACAACTTGGAGAAGTTAAGGGAAATCCCTTGTGAATGCATAAAGCATTATGTAAAGGGTTTGTTTTTGTAGTATTAGATCTTACTCATTATATTCCTAGCTATTAAGTTATAAAATTTAGTCCTTAGACACTCACTAGATGTTTGATATAACCAAATATTAAGAATGTTTATAAAATTGGGTTCATTGGTAGGGTTTTCCATGTTTATGCGTATTTCTTAACCATTTGCCAATCAATCATCTCTCTTGTCAATTACTCCTCTTTTACATAGAGGCCTCATTATGCCACTTGTTTACATCCTTTTCAATAAAGGTTCTCATGGTCATTACGCCTTGCGAAATCGGTGTTGATTTTGCAAAACATCAACACAAAATTGAGATTTAGTGTTAATAAATTGCAAAACTAGGAAACACACCTCTAAAATTCTAAAGTAGAGGTTAAGTATTGGGAAAAACTTTCCAATTCTTAAGTCAAAGATTTTAACATTGGTTCTCGAAAATGTTTTCTCGTGAACTTTGAAATCAACTTGCAAATTGCTTAGGGTAGAGGTAATGGTTAGTATATTGAAGGATACTTGCATTGTGAGTGGGCATGATACCTCATAGAGCAATACTTAAGAAATTTGACACCCTTGGCGACCACAACACTTGAAAAAAAAGTGATATGTAACAAATGAGTACTAAACAACAATGTTTTGCCAAGTTTAGTTACAAAAGTGCATCATTTTTAGCCACTTGAAGCTATGACACAAATTCTTGTATATTAAATTAAAGGTTAATGTGAACAAAACCGTTGAGCCATGTAAATTATTGTATGTTTTGCCAACACGGTTGTAACCTAGTTGGGCCGCAAGTCTGGGTTGAGTTCCATGGGCATGCGAGTTCAAACCCTAGGTTGCATTTACTCGATAGTACACATATCTATTAATACATATCTTAGCTTTTTATATACTTTGGATTTGGTGAAACCTCTAAAATATGCATCCATGAGTGTCACTCTATTGGCCCCTCATTGTCACTCTTTTGTGAGCCTTTATAACCATGTCTATGGATAAATAAGATGCAATGGGAGCCCATTAGATGCCACTTTATTGGTCCCTTCATTCTAACTTAGATAACAAAGCTCTAGAAAATTTTGTCACCCTCGGTGATGGGTAGAATATGTCAACCATAGTTTTTGTTTCAAAAAGAGACATTTCATATTACTCAAAGTAAGCTACACCCTATTTTTGAGACCATACCTCCCTCCTTGCACGTCAATCAAGTGTTGATTGTCACTTATTCCTACTTGTACTTGAAAGATGTCTTGGATTGGTCGCATCTGATTAGTTGTTGCCTTAATTTTAAAAATTACTTTTGTAATGGTGGGAATCATATTTTTCCCTTGAAGGCAAGGACCCTTGGAGCTACTTAGCTAGGGATTGAATCCATGGTTCACTCAACACATGTAGTGCCCCAACCAATTGTTGCGGGCTGCAAGTTTGCTCATGCATTCCTACGCGGGTTGTGTTTACAAAAAACATAGGTTTAACGTAAGCTAAATTGAAAAGTTTTCGTGAAAAAAGGATGACAATTTAAAACTTGGAAATTTACAAAACATTTAGTTATAAAATGGTAAATGCATATAATGTTGATTCAATAATCCCTCCAAAATTTCTAAAAAAAGTTTACGTGGTTGCGACCAAAATCCGAAAACGACCAAAGGAAAGGAAAAAAAAGGAGGACAAATTACAATGATATATGCCATTGCCTCCATGGTATATGTGCGTGTGGGAAATGGGAAATTGGGACACTCCGTGTGTGAAACAGCCTAGGCCCTTGAGACAAGTTAATGGAAGTGCCAGGGGTGGATAATCCATGATGGCCATGGGCCAATGGAGAGGCCTCTAGGTAACATCTCTCTCTCTCTCTCTCTCTTTCTAGCCATATGCTTAGATTGCAGTGTGCACGAGGACGTTGACACAGGAAGAGAAGAGGAGAGCCCAAGCACTCGAGCCTCCACACACACACACCCACCCACCCACCACCACCACCACCATCATTATTGTCATCATCATCATCATCATTACAACATACATTTGATTCCACATACATCATGCGATACTTCGATTTCACAGTCCTCAAACAGGCCTGTCGGTAAGCTCCAGCTTATATAGGAAGCCACCCGATAACACAGATCCGTCGTCCTCCCCTGCTGCACTCAAGGTAACCCATTTAACCTCGCAATGGCACATCCCGACGTTTTGGGTTATGCGACCGTACGGCCTTCTCAGGAAGAATGTTCTATGCTGACGGAGGCTGGGGGGCTTTAGCCGCGTCCCCCTTCTTCCAGACCCAAAAACACTGTGTTTTGCCCCCCCTCTTGCAGCAAGTCGGTGCTTGGGGCACGAATGCTGAACTCGTGGTCTGTCGTTGATTATCTTCACAGACTGTGCCGCCCCGAGGAGCTTTGGGAAATGCTGCCATCATGGATTAAACGGATCTGCCCCTCTATGGCAATGGAGGTCGAGTCGCCGCGCTTATGCATTCTTCAGGTACCACACCAAGTCTCAAAGGGCTTTCTTACTTGGATTAACAGCCTCGCCCATTTCAGCTCATCACACTGGCAATAGCTGCTATTCCCCCATGTTGTGATAACACTAACAGACAATTGCGATCAGAGTAACAGACATAACTGCAACTTTTTTTGACATTTTGAGCACATTTTGCACGAGCACATCATTCCATGTTTCTCTACTGCTCCTGCTGCTACAGAAACATGTAAAGTGTAATCAATGTGCCATTTCCGTTGCCTGCATGTGAGTTAGGTCTTCATTGGTTGGTATAGTTTTGAAGCATCCTATCTCATTATCCAGAACAATGCTGTCCACTGCCCTTACTTCTAGGCAAGGGTAAAATGCTGCCATCGCACGACAAAGGTTGGGGTAAAAAAAGGTATTCTTGGAAGTCCTCCAAGCGCAGTTACAGAATATAGCCTACTATTTTGGATGTTGATTATGGGCGTGTCATTTTTGTGATAGAACATAAATAGTTTTGTATATGAAGCTTAAGTAAATGAAAGCATGCTTCTGTTGGTTAGTAAACAAGAGAAAAGGTTAATGACTTTATTGGTCCTTGTTTGACATCTATGGACAGCAGAAAACCTCAGTTATCTAGAGCTTAAGGAGTGCTGTATTGAAGGACTTACAGGTGTTACAGCCATGACAGCTCCAGGTTCTCGAGATTGCCCAGACGGAATGCTTGAAGCAGGATATCCATTGCTGGCTTCCAGGGGAGTTCCAAAGTGGACGGATTCAGGGTCATCAGCAAGGAGCAATGGGTATCCATTCAAGCGGTATCCTGTACTAGCTCGTCCAAATGGAACTGGGGGAGATTCATTAAACAGCCTAGACAAGGAAGAAAATATAATTGATGGCTCAAAGGGTAGCGGTCAACCTCCTGGGAAAGGAAGATCTGCATGGCGAGGCAGTAAATCTGATGGAGAAAATGGGACTGCAAAAAGCAAGTCCTGTCTTTATAGCATCCTCATTTCAGTGGTAGTATGTTGTTTCTTCGCAGAAGCTTTATTGCAAGGTTCAGTTATGATGCTGTGGAAACAAACGGATTTTTCATTGGGCATGGGCTACGTGAAACCATCTAGTTCTGATGGTTCGGATGGCCCTGAAGCATATTCCCTGGAATATAAATTAAGGTTTCTTCCTTCAAAGTTCAATCAACGTGTATTCAGACAGAAGAAAAGTGGCACAGCAGTTCGGATGATTAAACAAGATTATCTTCGAGCACCTCGTATTGCTCTGGTATTGCCTCCTTGTTAGACACAAAAAATTCCATATTTTTCTTGTCATAATGGAAACTAAAGCTTTTTAATTACTTTTATTTTCACGTTGCCATCATTTTAAGCATAACCATGTCATATATTATTGCTTTTAACTATTTCAGTCCCAACCAAAACAGACTATCTTTTTTGCTTAGTGCTTTACTTTTAGGTTTGAAAATGCTAGTTTTATGAACGAGCAACTGACCTATAATTTAAGAGGTTGCATACAAATATAAATGAAACAGTACATTCATGGATGGATTTCTATGTGCTTGATGGTGATAAGGCCTACATCATTGGCTTTTGTTATTAGCGGGGTGAGGATCAAAGGGCAGGAGTTATGTAGGTGCAAGTGAGATTACGTAATGCCATGCTTGGAACTTGTTTGCTTTGGTGTGTTTGTTTAGACTGTAAAACCTGCAAGGGAGTTGTACACTAGTTGTGTGTCTCTAGTTTGCTATTGATGCAAGCCATCTATGCCCCATTGTCATTATTTGAGTTCTGTTTTAACTCTATTTTATGTTATGAATGTGCAATCACTAAAGTTAAATTGATGAAACAGCAACTTGTGACTCCTCTTTTCACAAGCTGTAATCTAGGTCCGTGTTTGGGCAACTTGTGACTCCTCTTTTCACAAGCTGTAATCTAGGTCTGTGTTTGGGGCCATCTCCCATAGTTCAACTGCAATTAGGAACAATAGCTAACATAGTTCAATCTCATGTGGCTTAGATTATTTGCTGCTTAGCATCTCAGCGATTTGCATGGCCAAGGGCTTCTCCATTGTTCTCCATCCATTATGGACACAATTTCCCCCGAGAAAGGAGCCCCATGTGTCATGATTGGAGTGACTAGGGTGCGAAATGACCATAGCTTTGGTTTGGGATCTTGCAATTGAACTTGTGGAGACCATCTCTCTAGAGAAGCCAAGGTGTCAAAACTAGTCAAGCATTGGCCACTCGTCTCATGGAAAAGATCTTTGGGCCAAAGAAAGTGATCCTCAAAATGTTCACGATGATAATTGTCTCACACATTGCCTTGGTATTGTGTTGAGTTGGCTATCTAGTTATCGGAGATACAAACGATCATGACATTGCTCCTCCCAAGTTTGAGCATGAGGCTAATAGAGCATTAAGGTTTTGTTGGTAGTTTGAGGCTAGAGATGAGCATAATATTGTTTGCATAGAAATTTTGGGATCAAGTCTCTTGCTAAAGGTGCTCTTGGTGCTTCAGTCATGTTCACAAAGTCAAAAGTCTCATCAATGTTAAAGAGTATGAGTGAACTAATCGCGCACAATGTGCGAATCCCCAATATCATCCATTATGGCATTGTATCTTGGAGGCATCAAAGAACTTGGCAAGGAGGACCATGTTGAAAGCTATGTGGAAACTTACAAAGCATCTCGGTGGCATGCAAATTAAAAACCTACTCAAGAATGCATGGTCTTTGATCTATCCCCTTGTCTAGAACTCCCTTGTCATTCGAGTGAAAGTTGGCATTTTGGTGTGTTCAGGCCCTTGCCTTGCTCCAAAAAAAGAAAAAGACAAAAATAGGAGAGATGTAAGCTCCTTCAAAGGTTCTATCGGGGCAGTGTCTATCCTCTCATAGATGATTGATTCACATGTATTTATAAGTGTTTTAGTTCTTGTTTTATTCTTTTTGTGTTCAGCCCTCAAAATTTTTGCCTTGAAACAAGGCATTTTGATGTTAAACATTTTGTAGCTATGCCACAGAGCCATTATCAAACATTATTTGAAAGCTTTGAATCTTCTTTTCCAACAATTCACCACATTCAAGTGTCTCCTAGATGACATGGAGAAAGCAATTCTTCTTCAAATTGATTTGAAAGAAGTAAATATTAGAGAGATTGTTTTAGCCTTAACGCAAAATGGCAAATGTTTTGCCCTACCTCCACCCTCTCACTATCATTTCTCTTTGGCCCACATGATATGTGAGGAGCACCACCTAGAACTCACATGGGCAAAGCCATGTCGTAGGATAAGTTGGATTTTCTCCAATGAGACCAAACCACATTCAAGTTAGTATAGATCGTGGAGTCAAGAGTTGAGGTAGTAGCCATCTATCCGTTAGCTAAACATTATTGGCCATGCTGCCCAGGAACCTAGTGGCCCTCTTTGCATGGGTCACCACTATCGATGTGTTAATATGATATGTAAAGAAATGCCCATGTAAGAACATAAATGAAAGCATATGACAAAGCATAAAGTCAACAGAACACAATTAGGATTAGGGTAACGCATAGACAATGAACGCAGTGAAGATTTGATTGTATGAATGAATATAATACGATGCTCATGTAGCAAACAAATTGTGCAAGGAAATGAAAATTGTACCTTGAACTCAGTGTTTGGAGGACCAAGGTAGAGGTGATGAGCTAGAGAGTGTGTTGTACTCTTGAGGGATCTCAAAATGTAGCAAGATAGCCTCCAGATGTCGGGATAGCAGTAAACACAACAAATAGTGATGCTAGATCAGTGTCGGGCAGGCAGAAGAGTGAGAAATCTGCAAAACGCAGCCTTGGGAGAGTAATGACAGCTTGGATTGCAGCAGGGATGACCAAACACAACAGTAAATGCAAGGTAGTTGGTTGCGAGGCTGATGCGTAGCCACTTGAGGGGTAGAGGACATGAGGCGATAACTCCAGGGAGTGTAGACTACGAAGTTAAGGCTGAAACAAGCATTGGAGAGTGATAGATAGTGCTGGGCAGCTTTGGTTGAGATGTCCTTTATGAATGGGGTGTGGGCAACAAAGCTAGAGGGCTTGAAACTTGCAAAAACGAGATTAGGCTGAATGGAGGCAGCCTACCTATTTATAGAAAGTTTTGGGACCTTGAATCGCTCCCCGTTTTAACTCTCTTGAACCACCCTCTATTTTAGGGTTTTTCATCAATTAAGCATTTTTTGGGGTTATTAATTGAAGAGCATTCTTCTGTTGTGACACAAAAATCCTTTTCTCAGATTGAACTGTCTCCATTTTCAAAAAGCAAGACAACGATCCAAGGTCTGCCATCTCAAAAGTAGCACAAAGCTGAGTCTTAGTTTCTACTATGGGAGTAGAGTTTGGGCTAGTGATAAATAAATCATCAATGCATAGCAAGATATAGTTGATGCCCTCTAAAGTGATGTGGACATATAAGTTTGGGCCATAAGGGGTAGAATGAAATTTGTGAGTTCGAAGGAACTCGTCCATTCTTTGGAACCAAGACCACGGTGCTTGCTTTAGCCCATAAAGAGCTTTCCGCTAGCAAAGGACCTTATCTTTTCGGTTAGTAGGAGAAAATCTAGGTGGTTGCTCCATGTAGACTTCCTCCTCTAGATAACTGTTTAGAAAGGCACTTTTGATGTCCATTTGATGGATTGGCCAATCATAGTGAATGGTGAGTGCAACCAATGATGAAATGATGTCAAGTGTGTAGTAGGAGCAAAGGTCTTCTCATAGTCAATGCCTTGCTTCTGTTGAAACCCTCGCACTACAAGGCGAGCCTTGTACTTGTCTAAAGTCTCATAAGCTTTTAGCTTGGATCTAAAAATCCAATTTGTCTCTATGACTTTCTTTTGGCTTGGATGATCGACCAAGGTTCAAATCTCATTTCGGTCAATATTCTCTAGCTCATTCTCCATGGCCTTTGCCGATGGGGGTGTTGAAGAGCCTCTTGTTAACTACTTGGCTTAGAATGCGCTATGTAATTAGCTGTAGACAGCGATTGAAATGATGTCTAAGATGCAAGTTGGGCAAGTCTTCTAGGGCTGGTGGAAGGATCCTTGAATCTCCCATGGTTTGTTGCTACCATCAAGGTAATGGGCATTGTAGAGGGGGACGTGGAAGTAGAAGAATTTGCGGATAGGCAAGAGCGGGTAGTAGACTCTGCTTAGAAGGCACAACTTTCGAGGGAATAATGTGAGAAAATGACATCAGAGTCTGGTGCAAAGAATTGCACAAGGTTCCTCTCATCAAGTACTACATTTCTTCTTACAATCATCCTGTTTCTTTGATGATTAAACGAACGATAGACTTTTGCTTCGGAGTATTCTACAAAGATGAGGAGATCGGTTTGAGGATTGAGCTTTCTCCTCTTATCATTAGGGGTGCACATGTAGGCACAACTCCCAAAGACTTTAAAGTGGGAAACTATAGATCGAGAGACAACAATTGCCATATACGGAGTTCTCTGAGGGATAGTCAATCTAGTTAGGCATTGATGGAGGATGCATACCGAAGTGTTAACAGCCTTCTCCTCTTATCATTAGGGGTGTCCATGTAGGCACAACTCCCAAAGACTTTAAAGTGGGAAACTATAGATCGAGAGACAACAATTGCCTTATACGGAGTTCTCTGAGGGATAGTCAACCTAGTTAGGCATTGATGGAGGATGTATATTGGAGTGTTAACAGCCTTCTCTTATCATTAGGGGTGTCCATGTAGGCACAACTCCCAAAGACTTTAAAGTGGGAAACTATAGATCGAGAGACAACAATTGCCATATACGGAGTTCTCTGAGGGATAGTCGACCTAGTTAGGCATTGATGGAGGATGTATACCAAAGTGTTAACAGCCTTGACCCAAAAGCACTTAGGAAGCTTTGTTGTGAACAACATAGAGTTTGCCATGTTCATAATGGTCTGATTTCTATGCTCTATGATTCCATTCTGTGAAGGGGGGTTGGTAAAGGTAAGTTGGCGTGAATCCTAGTCAGTGATTTTATAGTTTTGGAGCTCATGATCCAAATTGATGTGATTGCTCCTATCTTGATGAGCTGCATAGCCGTCAGTCAATTGCGCCCAACACTCAGATGCTAAGTCCAAATGCTAAAGCTGCGAATGAAACTCATGTAATAAACCTTGCATCAACTGGACAATAGCAGAGGCATTTCTAGCCTTCCATGAGCGGGCATCCTCATATCGAATAAGTACGGGATCATGTTGGGGTTCTAACCCATGCACAACATTCCATAGGTTCTATGAGTCAAGGGTATGTCTCATTAGGTTTGACTTGTTAAAACGAGTCTTGTCATTAACGGCATTTTTGGCTAATGAGAAGGAAGAAGCATTAGGTGTTGGATAAGTGAAATAAGATGGATAAGAAGGGGGATAAGTAGAAGGTGGAGCAGGTGGGTAGGTAGAAATAGGTTGAAAAGGTCCAATGGGTGTCGATTGATGCGGAGGCACTGAAACATGAATGTTTCCATAGAGCGCCGTTAGAGGTGGAGGCAACGAGATATGCAAGCCTTATCCAACTGTCGATTAGGGCACGTCAAAATGACCAAAAGGCCCACTAGGTAATGCCATAGAGGCAAATTGTAGTACCAATTGATCCACACTCAGTAATGGTTGGGTGGCATTCCCAGTTTGTGAAAATCCTTGAAAGTGTGGATAGGACGATGAACCTCTGGCATGGAGACACCATCCCACCCGGTTGATGAAAAGACGAGATTCTAAAGGTTGTGCCTAAAGGCAAAGGACCTCCTTGTGTGATGCGTGAGGTCATGAAAGGTGCACTTAATGGAGGCTAAAAGGAAGGTGCGATGGAATTAGTGGATGGGATGGGTGGGAGATTAAATGGTTTTGTGATTGGTGTAGTTGTGGGAAATGAGTTAGGTTTCTTTTGTCCATTAAATGTAAATGATGAAAAAGACGATTCACCAAAATCAAATTGATTATGGGATGTAAAAGGTGAAGAAAAAGATGAAAAGGAACACTCATGAATCTTGCAGCTTTTACTTACCTTTACTCGAGTTTAAATGGAAAAATCTATCTTCTCAGGGCTTATGAATCAATACTTGGTGTGAAGAGTTCCTTCATCTTGAGCATACCAATGTCCTGCGAAAAAGAGGAAGTAAACTCAAAAGGTTGAGAAGTATTGTTTTGTGTACTTGACATAGGAGGGAATGAAGATGGAGATGTGTATGGAAGAGATGAAAGACATAGAGATGGCTAGGCTTGGGAACATCATAATGTGGTGAAGATGTGTTCATAGTCATCTTGCGCTCTTTGTTGTTTCTACTTCTTGGGAAGGGCTTTCAGATCAAAGGCCTAGGTATCTTTGGGGTAATCCTAGCTTTGATACCATGTAAAGAAATACCCTAATGTAGAAACATAAATGAAAGCGTATGACAAAGTAGAAACTTAACAAAACATAGTTAGGGTTAGGATAACTTAGAGACAATGAACATATTGAAGATCTGAGTGAATGAATGAAGATAATGCGATGCTCATGTAGCAAACGAACCGTGCAGGGAATGAAAACTATACCACTAACTCTTGTGTCTCAATACCCCAGGCAGGGATGATGAGCTAGAGAATGTGTCATACTCCTAATGGATCTCGAAACGCAGCAAGGCAGCCTCTAGATGTTAGACAATAGCAAACACACTAAACAGTGATGCCAGATCAATGTTAGACAAGCAAAAGAGTGAGAAATCTGCAAAATGCAGCCTTGGGAGAGTGATGACAGCTTGGGTGGCAGCAGGCATAACCAAATGTAGAAGTTTGTTGATGGTAGAGTGCATGGCCGCAACTAGAAGGGCCAAATGCAGCTGTGTGGGCAATCGCCGGGCTGAACACAGCAATAAATTCAAGAGATAGATGCAATACTGAATCGAGTGTAATGAGAGATCATAACCACTGACCAAGAGACCCTCCCTTTATTAAAAAGAGTGAACAATGGAAGCAAAGACACTATTGTAATAGATTGCAAGAACACAAAGAGAGAAAAGAACATTGCAAGAACACAAGGTCTCAAAGAGAATATGCTCGAAAAATGGAATCCATATACCAAAGCACAAGAACAATACAAAAGCTTAGGTACTGAGTCATAGGCATCGTGCATAGTCTCCCTCTCTCCACTTGGAAGCAATTGTGTTGAAGGATGAGTAAAGTGAGTGGTAGTGGAGGAGGGAGCTTGCATATAAATAGGCAATAAAGTGATGTTAGAAAATACTAGTCGATTGGCCATCCGTTAGAAGTGGTGCAGCGATGGAAGCATAGACAAGTGCCGAGATAAATTACTGAACACAAGACAGAAGAGAAAGAAGGAGAGAACATAGAAGAACACTGCAAAGGAAGAGAACTCAAAAGGATGCTTGGGAAATGAAATCCATATACCAAACACGAGATAATTGTGTACAACAGTGAGTTGCTGGCTGCGTGGACATTGGTATCGACTTCTCTCTCCAATGGGAAAACCACCTAAAGAATGATGATGACTATATATGTGATGGAGAAGGAGGAGGAGCCCAATAAATAGGCTCGAAATAAGCCATAACCAGCAGCTGGTTGGCCAACATTAAATATTGGCCAATTGGCATAAAATGCCTAAAATACTAAGAAATGTGCTCAGCTCAATTGGTATGCACAGATTCACATATGAGTTTGACAATCTTGCTAATACCTTGGCTCAGATGGGTGATGTGATACAATACAATAACATAGAACCATCAAAGTAGAACCATGGATATCCAAGTAGCAGGTGATCAAGCCACCACCAAGATGCCTTGGAGAGAACTTGAGGTTGACGTTGATTGTACTAGCTCTTAAAAATAGAGAAGAATCGTAGCATGTCTCTATATCCGCCATCAATGTCTTGTAGTAGCATGTAAGACCATCCTATCAAAAATGCCTGTGAACATATGTGACCATGGATTCCAAACCTTGGGCCAGACCACGAAAGTGTCCCCTCATGTGAGCTTAGATGCTGAAATTATGGGACCATGGATTCCCGGCCTTGGGCTAGATTGCAAAAGTGTCTCCTCATTTGAGCCTAGATTAGGAACTAAGCTCGCTTTTTGTTGAATACGAGTTTGGATGTATCCTAGCTCTAGGATTTGAATTTGCTAGACTTCGGTTGATGCATCAAGGACGTCCCTCTTTGGAACTTATGTACCTATATACTTGTATAGATGAGGCTTGGCTGCCCCATCTCCCCACCCTCTCACACTCCCTCTTTGTGAAGAGTCGTGAAGGACTACCGCATCACTTGGACTAGAAAGTAGTACATGAAAGGGATACCAAGCCCTTTCCCCCATTTGAAGAAGAGGATCCCTTTTGTGCCTTGGACTTCTCCATGGCCGGAGGATTGGAGTCAGAGTTTGAGGAAGAGGATGACTCATTGGAGGAGTTCGCATCCCGCTTCTTCATCTTCTCCTTTTTCTTTCGAGAGGTTGCTAACTCCTTACAATCTTTTCGCAAGTGGCCCTTCTTACCACAGTGATAACATTGGCCCTTCCACTTCTTCTTCCTGTCATTCCTCCTGAAGCTGTAAAGGCCTCATTGGAACCTCCATAATGAGATGGAAGCCTCCCCTATAAATGCAAAGATGCCTCATGCTCAAGCGGTGTCCTCAAAGCATTTGCCACTCCATCAAACTCTATGGAGAGCTTGTAGAGTACCGTGCCCACTAGATGTGCCTTTGAAAGGGTAGATTGCATGTTTTGAAGTTGATGTTGTACTTGTGAACACGGAGGAAAAAAAATTGAATGGTGTCTTTGGCTCAAACTTTATCTGCTGAAGCTGGCCAGAAAGGGTTACTACACGCATGGTGGAAGGTGCCTTGTACAACATTTGAAGCTTTGACCATACTTTTGGAGGTATCCTGCAGGAGGTGTCTGTTGGTAGAACTTCTTTAGAAATACATTGAAGTAGTGTAGAATACACACGCATTGTTCGAATCCCATGTAACCACAACTTTCTCATGGTTGTCCTCATCAAAATTGTTGGAAAGAGGAAAAGGATGCTGAGGCCGAGGAATAGCTCCACTAATAGCGTACCAAATTTGCTTTTGCACAAACTAGGCTTTCATAATAGCACTCCATGTTAGATAGTCAGGTCCATGTAACTTATCATGTGCAAAAGTGCATTGAGGAGCCATATGGAGAGGATAAGAAGAGAAGATAGAATGTAGAAAGTATATGAAGAGAGAAGACAGCCAATCAAATTGCATAGACTGTACAAAAAGAGTTCACATGCAGTATTCACAAACTGACCATGAAAAATCAACTGCAGAAAATTGAAAAGAGCTAGCAAACACTATTGGTAGATAGTGGATGCTGCAGCCCAGGCGCTAGGAGCAAGAGATACAGAAAATGCAGCAGCTGCTAACTAAAACGCAGAGTAAACAGCATTAAATGCAGGCGACCTGCTTTAAACGCAGTAAAGAGGTAAATGCAAGCAGCTGGCGCATAAATGCAGCCTCCATAAGGCGTGTAGACGGGGTGATAGCAGCAAGCAATAGTTGCTAGGTAAGCAAGGGTATAGATGGCCTGTAATCAGCAAAGAAACACGCAACAAGAGCCTTGATCTTGCACTTTGATACCATGTCAGAAGTGGTGCAGCAATGGAAGCATAGACAAGTGCTGAAATAAACTGTTGAACACTAGACAAAAGAGAAATAAAGAGAGAACACAGAAGAATGCGGCAAAGGAAGAGAACTCAAAAGGATGCTCAAGAAATAAAATCCATGTACTAAACTTAAGACAGTTGCATATAACATTGAGTCACTAGCTGCTTGGGCACTAGCACTGGCTCCTCTCTCCAACAGGAAGATGACTTGAAGAATGACGATGATTGTGTATGTGAAGGAGGAGGAGGAGCCCAATAAATAGGCCCAAAAAAAGCCATAACCAGCCCTAGTCGGTCAACATTGACGGCTGGTCCATTGGCATAAAGTGCCAATCCAATAAAATGCCTAAAATACTAACAAATGTGCCCCGCCCAATTGGTATGCACAAACTCACACATGAGCTAATACTCTTGCTAACACCATCAAGGCGTCGAAAAATATGAGTTAGCTAGCCACAAAAACATTTGGCATAAATCGTTGAAATGCATAGAAGTGCCTAGACTTATGCACCCATGAGATGTATTTTGCTAACTCTCTCTCTGAGATCGTGGGTGATTAGTACAATAAAATATACAATGATAAGGACTCATCATAGTACATATAAGAATGACAATTAGATAGAACCACTGATACCCAAGCAGTGGGCATTCAAGCTAACACCAAGGTGCCTCGAAAAGACATCGATGTTGTAACAACCTAGGGGACCATGGATTTTTTGCCTTTGGCTAGGCCACCAAAGTGTCCTCTCTATGAGAATGCTTAATTAAACAATACGAACAAGGAGAGAGAGGGGAAGATAAAGATTGTAATGAAAGAAGAGAATGAAGTGACCAATTTGCATTGGTAATTCCTTGATTACAAGTTTATTGCAGCACTAAGCATTTATTGCAAAACTGAAAAAATACAAATGTACCTACTAATCTTTGGACTATGGACACCTAGTTGGTCCCAAAATTGGTGGCCCTTTTGGTATTTCTTCATCTTTATTGAAGTAGTAGTTGATTTACAGTGGGATTCTCCCAATCCCCCTTCGCAATCCAAACTCCCCTTGCTATCCAAAGTGACTAGCAAGTTTTCCATCTGATTTGCCCCTTGATTGGGATAATCAATTGGCCTTCATCCACTTTGAGAAGAGTGAAAATGCCCCAAATTCGATGGTTGGTTGGTCGTCCACCAGATTTCAGTTGAAAATCACCTTCAATCATGAATAATTAATGTCTTTTCAATGTTTGGCACGCTTCTCGAGGCAATTGCTAAACCCTAATTTTTTCTATTAAATTAGGGTTTATAGCAAAGAAAATTGAAATTCCTTAGCCTCTAAGGGTCCAAATGTTGAGATCTTCAAAGCATGGTTGTGAAATGGTTGGGGAATGAGAGAAAATGTTGAGAGAGAGAAAATTTGGAGTTTTGTCGTGTATGCAGTTGTTGCCTTGTCCTAACAGCAATAAATGTTGTTGCCTACACCTTGAGACTCAAAATTTCTTTACGCTTTCAGCTTGGGGTTGTCGCCCAACTGCCTAGGATCTCGTGTAGTTTTTGGCTGCTCCAAATCTGCAAATGCTTGAAACTCAGCTCACGATGGTTGCTCTGGCTTCTCATGATGTGTTTTTAGCAAGAATGAACGATTCTCTCTCTCTGTTTGAGCTTTCATTTTTTCTCTCCTAGCCTTTTCCACGTTTTTCCCAGCCTTGCTTAAGAAAATTTAACAAGTAGCAGTCTTTCCAAATGTGTTTCCAACATTATCCACATTACTAGATTAATTTTCAGTCTAAAATTACTGAAAATTAATATTAAGTCTCTTAGTAGGATGACATCTTCCTCCCTTGGGAACTCTTAATATCCTTATCCAATGCTACATATGGTGATTGCCCCTTGGGTTAGGTGTAGCGAGATGTCATAGGGGGAAAAATTAACATATGGCAATGTACAGAGTACGCTTCTTACCTTTCTCTCATTGATATATATTTAGAAAAATAGTCTGATCAGCTAGTAATTAAATTGGCTAGGTCACTTCATCTCCCAAGTTTCCCTGTGTCATTTTTGACCATTAGATCAGTGTTAAGTACCATTAAACGCCATATTTGACACCATATACCTCTTAGTATTTGTGCGACATGACTAACTATAAAATTTACCTTTTGATATTCGCTGATTTCCTCTACTTCGAGGCTCATTAATTTACACTAACGTTAGTCGTACCTCACATGTGCAACATTTACTTAAACATGTGATTAAAATTTAATCCACATGTTAAGTGAGGCTTGCAAAAATACATGTATTTATGACATGGCTCCTCTCCATACACGATTCCATATGAGATGGACGAGAAGGAGTTGCAAATGAAGAAGGGGTGCAAAAAGGTAAAGGGAGGGGGGCTCAATTGATGACAAAGAACCTCTTGTAGAAGAATTAAAAATTACCATCAATAGGAGCGTTCGAGGCTGTAGCCTCGTCAAAGATTGCATCTGTACTCATTTGTATCTTTCTTTTCTTTGGCTTCCCGGTTGTTCTATTAACAATAAAGATAAGATCCTTTGACTTCACATTAAGATCACCCCTTTTCTTTTTGTCCACATGGATTGGCATTGTATCCAAAGATGTGAAAGAGAGACATAGAAGGATTCTCAACAAAAAAGCCTCATAAGGAGTTGTGTCTTTGAAAACTGATGTTTGAGGTGTGGATGTCACCTACTGTAGCAATTGCCTCATCCCAAAGAGAATGAGATAGACTACGATGCTCCGACATTGATCTATCCATCTTAGGCATGGTCCTTTGGCATGCTCCACCACACCATTCTCTCAAAGACTTTAGAGCAAAACTTGTTGGCATGGTTGGCTTGAACACTTGAAACCTTGAAAGTGGTTAGCTTTTTAACAAAAACCTTCCAGTTGTACAAGTTGGAACACACATCACTTTTGAATTCCAAGAAATAGGGCCACACATGCTTGCCAAAATAGTCATTAATAAACATTAGATACTTGGCTTTTCCAAGGGAAACCATAGACATAGGTCTGTACAAGTTGGTGTGAACCAACTCAAGCATAGTAGAATCTCTTCGCAAAGCAACTTGTTGATTAGGTTGCCTATGTTGCTTGTTCCGGATGCAATTGGGGCACAAAGTGGTGATGGGGAGAGTGTCAGAAGTGGAGCAGCGGTGGAAGCATAAACATGTGCTGAAATAAACTGCTGAAACACAAGACAAAAAGAGAAAAGAAAAGAACACAATACAGATGAGAACTCAGATGTATGCACGGGAAATGGAATCCATATATCCGAACACGAGACAGTCGCATACAACAGTGAGTCACTGGCTGCGTGGGCACTGGCACTGGCTCCTCTCTCCACAGAGTCTGCAGATGGTGAAATGAAGTGACTGACTGAGGAGGAGCCACTGAGTATAAATAGGCTGAAAAAGTGGGGAGCAATAATGCTGGTCGGATAGCATTAAAGCTGGCCGACTGGTACATAAAATGCTCCACTGGCATAAAATGCCACACCAAAAAAATACCTAAAATACCTAATAAAAAATGCCCAGCCCAGATCAAGCTCAGACTCACACATGAGCTGACAAATACTCTGCTAACACCCTCTCTCAGATCATGAGTGATCTGATACAATACAATAGTACAATGAAAAGGGATCAGAAACTATATAACATAGAACCACCAAGTAGAACCATGGATACCCAAGGAGTGGGTGATCAAGCCACCACCAAGGTGTCTCGGAGAGAACCTGATGTCGATGTCGATCGTACCAAACACCTGAAAATAGAGAAGATCATAGCATGTCTCTGTGTCCATCACCAATGTCTCGCAGTAGCATACAAGACCATCCTGTCAAAAATGCCTCTGAACATAGGTGACCATGGAGTCCCTGCCTTTGGCCAGACCGCCAAAGTGTCCCCTCATGTGAGCTCCAGACGAAAGCCTCCCGCTCTCTGTCAGATAACCAGCTCATCGTGAATCTGGATGTCAATCCCAGCTCCAGGATTTGATTCCGCCAGACTAAAATCGATGCGTCAGGGACATCCCTCTCTGGAACCTGTGCACCTGTATAAAAGTATAGATGAGGCGCGGCTGCCCCATCTGAACACCCGCTCACACTCTCTCTCTGGCACAAGAGAGTCGTGAGGGATGACCTCATCACCACCACTAGAAAGCAGCCGAGGAAGGGGCCACCAAGCCCTTCCCGCGATCCGAAGAAGAGGATCCCTTCCGCGCCTTGGACTTCACCTTGGTCGGAGGATCAGAGTCGGAGTCTGATGAAGGAGAGAACTCATCGGTAGAGTCAACATCCCGCTGCTTCTTTTGCTCCTTCTTCCTGGAAGCCGCTAACTTCTTGCAGTCCTTCCGCAAATGTCCCTTCTTGCTACAGTGGTAACACTGGGCCTTCGACTTCTTCTTCCTGTCACCCCTCTCTGAAGCTACATAAGCCTCACCTCCATAATGTGCCGGAAGCCGCCCCTGTAATCTCAAGGATGTCTCATGCTTATCATCAGTGGAAGTGCACGGAGGAGCCATATGGAGAGGATAAGAAGAGAAGTAGAGAAGAGATGGAATCTAGAGAGGAAACACAGCCAAAACACAAGCACAGACTACAGAAAATGAGAGTTCACATGCAATATAACCCAAAATCTGATCAATAGAAGACAAAATCTGCTGCAGAAAGTCAAAAAATCAGTCAAAAACTGCCAAAAACAGAGAAAACGGCCTGAAGTAACAGTCACCCAGCCACGAGAGATGCTGAATCAGCAAAACGCAGGCTGTAAACTGGAGAAAAACAGGTAGAAAACTGTCGCCAGCAGCTGCAGATGAAAAACGCAGGCAGTAGAGGGTGCGTAGGCAGCAGAGGGTGCGGAGGCAGCAGGCGATGGCAAGATTGCAAAAAAACGCAGGCTGAAAACAGCCCCAAAACAGGTCGCCTGGCTGCGACAGCAGTCGTCTGATCAGCAGGGGTACAAAACAGTCCTGAAATCAGCAAGAAAACACAGCAGAAACACAAATCCTGAAAATTGATACCATGTCAGAAGTGGAGCAGCGGTGGAAGCATAAACATGTGCTGAAATAAACTGCTGAAACACAAGACAAAAAGAGAAAAGAAAAGAACACAATACAGATGAGAACTCAGATGTATGCACGGGAAATGGAATCCATATATCCGAACACGAGACAGTCGCATACAACAGTGAGTCACTGGCTGCGTGGGCACTGGCACTGGCTCCTCTCTCCACAGAGTCTGCAGATGGTGAAATGAAGTGACTGACTGAGGAGGAGCCAATGAGTATAAATAGGCTGAAAAAGTGGGGAGCAATAATGCTGGTCGGACAGCATTAAAGCTGGCCGACTGGTACATAAAATGCTCCATTGGCATAAAATGCCACACCAAAAAAATTACCTAAAATACCTAATAAAAAATGCCCAGCCCAGATCAAGCTCAGACTCACACATGAGCTGACAAATACTCTGCTAACAGAGAGGGGGTAAATATGGAAGCCCCTCCACCAACTTCTTTTGAGAAGCTTGTTTGATAGAATTGAGGTTTAGGTGCTCGTATTGAGCAATGCCAAAGTAGCCCAAGCTTGTGGAAAGACCTTGTAGCAAGGGTAGTGAGGTTGTAGAGCTCACCTTGTTGTATACTTGTCCAAAGAATACCTATGGAAGCATCCTCAATGGTGACACTATCTTGGGTAAAGACCACGTGTGTACCTAGCTTGTCAAGCCATGGATAGAAAGAAGGTTAAAACCTAAATTTGGCACATAAAGAACATTGGCAATAGAATCTTGATGATTTGGAAAAAGTGGAATAGTGCCCACTCCATGAATTGGAACAAAATGATTGTCACCAGTGGTGATAGGACCCCTCTCTAGCACATGCCTTGAAGCCAATCCTATTGGTAGGTTATATGTGAAGAGGCTTCATTGTCCATGAGCCATGGCTTCTCTTCAATGGATGAAGCAAGTGTTGTATCTTCGACCTCAAATAGATGTATGAAGATAGACTCTATAGTAGCCATGGTAGCCTTAGAATCTTTGGAACCTTTCTTAGGCTACAAGTGGGGGTATTTCAGCCAACGCTTCTACTTTTGATGAGTGCCTTTTCCACAATGTGGGCTCCTTCCTTTCTTCCATCTTCTTGTTATTAGTGTCCTTGTTGCCCCCTCTAAAACCTATGGTAAAAGCCTTTGTTGAACTAGATCCACTCGTTCCTATCTCTTTAAGTCATTCATTGTGCTCCACGAAGAGCTAGTGTAGAGACAAGTAGAGCTAGCTCTTCTCAAAGAAGAGTGTCATGAACCTTGGAGGTAAGCAAGCTGGTGTATGAACATCATGCTTTGGAGATGGCAATTGGATAGGGTAAGGGGGCTAACTATAGAACACCTAAGTAAAAATGTGTATTTTTTAGGGGGGATTTTACATTTTGTAGTTTTTTCGAGATTTGAATATATGAGCATGTAGAGCGTATCAAAAGAAATTGAATGAGTCGAATATTGAGTTTTTCATTTTTAAAATATTATATGTAATTTAAAAAATACAAGTTTAGGAGGTAAGGGTAGTCTTGAGGGCTAGTAATGTAACACTTTTTGGCAAATCAATGAGTGACATGTAAGCAAGATTCTCAACATATTTCTCTTTTTTTCTAACATCACTAGTCCCAAAGTGTTTGCTTTTTGGCACCCGTTTCGAAATTGGCTTCCTTACGCTAAGGAAAATCATTGCCATGTCCTTCGATGAGATAGTGTGACCAAGGGATGCAAGTTCATCTTGCATGTCTTGTAGCTTATTGATGTGATCCTTCATAGGAGGAGTGCCATCAATAGAGAGCATCTTGAGTTTCTTCTCTAGGGTAATATGGTGGGCAAAGGTCTTTTGATGGCACAAGGAAGAGAGCTTCGTACATACCTCCATGGTTGTTCAAAGTCTGTGCACATGTAGAAGAACAGAGTATTGTAGATTGATGTAGAGAAAGGATCGAGCTCAAGAGTTGAGCTGATTCCTAAGGTAGCCAAGTCCATCGTAGAACCAATATTGGGATTCTCCACTATACTGTTAGCAGTCTAGTTAGCTCGTGTGAGTTTGATATGTGTTCTAGCGGATTGGACATTTTAGAGTATTTTAGATATTTTTTAATGGTCATATTGATGGTGATTTATGTATTTATTGTTGGCCAACCAGCGTTAAATGTCGGCGGATTTGATGCAGTTATTGTGAAACCAGCCTTTCTTCTCGGATAGGGTGGTAAATGGCCTATTTAAGTACTAATTAATGCAAGCATAAAATTTATATAAATTGAAAATGCACACTTTACCACTTTAATCTTGAATATTAGATATCTGGTGGACTCCAAAAATGGTGTCTCTTGCAGTATTTATTGATTTTATATTGCAAATGGAAGTAGTACAATCGAGATTCTCTAATCTCCTTCACTAATCCAAGTGTCTCTTCTTATCGAAATTGACCAACAAGCCTCCAAACTAATTTGCCCCTTGGTTTGCTTGGGGGTTGGCTTTCACCTTGCTCCTTGAAAGACAAATTCAGCCCTAAATTTGATATTGGCTAGTTGGTCTCTTTAATCTCCTTGAAATTCCTTAATTTTAGTTGTTAAAATTCAAGTCCTAGGCCCTCAATTTTGAGCATGCATCCTGAGGTGGTTGTCAAACCCTAAATTTTACCCTAATTTAGGATTTACAGTAGAGATTGATTGAAACCCCCAAGCAAGCCTCCAAACTAATTTGCCCCTTGGTTTGCTTGGGGGTTGGCCTTCACCTTGCTCCTTGAAAGGCAAATTCAGCCCCAAATTTGATATTGGCTAGCTGGTCTCTTGAATCTCCTTGAAAGTCCTTAATTTCAGTCGTTGAAATTCAAGCCCTAGGCCCTCAATTTTGAGCATGCATCCTGATGTGACTATCAAACACTAATTTTTGTCCTAAATTATGGTTTATAGTAGAGATTGATTGAAACCTCTTCCTCTGATGGTTCAAACTATTAGAAAATGCTGAGATGACTTGAGAGATGGCTAGGGGATGAGAGAGAATGCTATAGAGAGAGAAATTTCAGAGTTTCATCTCGAAAAATGTTGAAAAGCTACTGTTGTCCTCCTCAACAGGCATGGAAGTTGTCTCCTATAGCTTAGGGCCACCAGAAAGATTGTTGCCTCCTCTTGTATGCTATCATTTGCACCAAAAGGATCTTGGGGGGTTGTCACTTGCTCTTGGAGGGCTCTAAAGTTGTAGAACCGATCCTTGGTGGCTGCAAATCATGTCAATAGCCTCTTCTTGCTCTCTAACAGTCTCCTTCTCTCTCACAATGGCTAGAATAGACTTCCACCATTCCCTAACAACGTTTTTTCAACTTGCGTGGGCAAATTTTGCCAAGTGGCAGCCTTTCAATCCAATTTTTCCGCGTTATCCAACTTATTAAATGCATTTTCAGAATATTAATTTTGAAAACTAATTTAATAATTATTCTAGTGCTCAAAAAATTATTTTTACTAGCCAATAATTAAATTGACTCGGTCAATTTGTCTTCCAAGTATCCTTGAGTATTTATTAGTCCTTAGATTGTCACTAAAATAATGCTTAGTTTTTAATGTCACCATTGACATTAGTGGTAAGTAAATTGGTCTAGGCTAAAATTTGGCACTAGGTACCACCTAGTACCTATTAGGTATAACTTATTACAACTTTTGCCTTTGGCACCAACTGATATCTCGGGGTCCTAGGTCCCACATTGTGAAATAATTGACTTGTACCTTATATGTGCTAATGACATTAGTACATTTCATTAACTTTTAATTAAATGCTAAGCAAAGCAATAAAATTTCACATCCTCGTGACAATTGCATTATTCTTGGCCTATGTATTCAAGTTTCCTTCTCTACACTCGGTCATTCATCACTTGTAGATTCTAGTGCATGCTCTATTGGAGAGAGAGAGTTAGTGCCAGTGTCTACCATAGTTGCCAAGGGTTCTGAAACGGGAGGCATGAAATGAGACATTAGAAATAAGTTTCATTTAAGAGAAAAGAAAACTATCAGGAGACTTTATACATATAGAGTATGACTCAAATGATGTAATTTATCATAATTCATAATCATGCAATGCAAATGGAGATTTGACATAGCATCAACATATACATGCATCATGGTCTGGGTAGGGATTTTTTGGAAATTTAAAATAGGATTTTCATAGGTTTTTGAAATGTTTGGGTATGAAACGAGTTTCCTAACCTTATGAAACTAGCTATTTGGCAACTATGGTGTCCACTTAGCCAATGATTGACTGTTGTACACGACTGTCTTGTGTTTGGTAAATGGATTCCATTTCTCAAGGACATCTCTAAGTTATCATTTGCAATGTTCTTGTGTTTTCTCTTTCCTTTCTTTTCTGTCTTGTGTTCAGCAGTTTATTTCAGCGTTCTTTCATGCTTCCATTGTTGCATCCACTTCTAACATGGTATTAGATTTGAGGACCTACACTCTTGCTGCTGTTTTTTACTGCTTACAGGTCTCCTACTGCTGATTGTTGATCTTTTAGTGCCCTCTGTTAATTGGATGATCTATGTCTTCTTCAAATCGTCTTGTTCCTAGCCACAACAGTCCGCGTTTAGAGAGAGATTAACTTGTGGAGATACATTTGACAGCTCATGTACACATCTGTCTTCTCATTTTAACATTCATACACTGGATTTCTACGTTCTACCACCTCTTTTCTCTCTCCCTCTTCTCTCATGTTCATTTTCTTTTAGTTTGGTCATACGCTTATGCATTCAAAGCACTCTAACACCCCCACCACAAGGACTACCTGTATACCCACCCATTCTTCAATTGGGTACCCCCTACTTATGAGCTCCTCTCATGAAAGTGGCAACAACTTTTGAACATTGAAAATAATGAATAGTGAAAGAGAGGACACAAGAACTCAATGAATGAATGAATGGGCAATGGAATTCATAATTTGAGACGCGTGATGTACCATACAAACCACATTGGTGGCATGGTTGATGATTGGCAGTACCTTGAGTTTCACTCTCTCTAGGTGAATGTGATCCAATGCAAAAGAGTGGAGGAGTGGAGTAATGTATGTGCTATCGGATAAAATGCTAGACAAATAGACTAGCCCTAAATGAGCCACCCAACTAATAAAAACACCTAGATAACAATGCCTCCTAGCTCTACCTAGGGCTCTATATATGGTAACCTTGGATTGTCCTCCTTATTGGTTGGAGTTGGTCTTTTGCTAGTGGTGCTATGAGCTTGAAGAAGGGTGTTACCTTTTAAGTATTTGTTGTAACTTGTCTCGCATTGTGCATATCCACCGCTAGGGTTGCCCTTGCTTGGGCACAAAAAAGAAAACACACACACACACACACACAGTTATATTAAGGTCTTGTAGAGGCCAAAGTGACCTAAAGGATAGATCAAATACATCCGTGTTTGTACATTTACTTTGGGTGCCAAGAGGCATGATCAAAATGAAAATATAAAAGTAAACACCAAAATAATATCATCCTAGTCATGAAAATGTAAAAGTAAACTCAAACAAAATCAATCTTAGTACAATGAAAATACAAGATTTCAGGACTTCCACCTGGAAACCATAGATGCTCAAATCTTTTCCCCTTGGGGTGTTTAGATTGCCCATTTTCCTAGCTTCATGTACTTTGGCTAATTCATGCGTTGTGTTTTTGAGCTGTGTGGGTGTGAGCTCATCTGCTATCCATGTTTTGGTACATTGTAATGGGCTGGTCTGTTTCATCACATTAATCTTTTCTTGTGTGGTCGTGTAATCTTAAGTCCAACTGCTTTGGTGTGTTATCACGATCGCAGGATTTGAGAGAGAGAGAGAGAGAGAGAGAGAGAGAGAGAGAGAGAGAGAGAAAGAAGAAAGTTATATTAATGTCTACAAAAGGACAAGTTGGCCTATGAGACCAAAGGTTACATACAAAATGTCTGGATAGTTTTCCAAGTCCTAGTAAAGCTACTATGTGGTGTTATGGTGAACTAGATGAGTAGGTATAAAATGGTATACAGACTCGATACAATCTAGATGCACTTCAAGTGCAGTGTGGAATTGCTCATGGAGCGTGGTCATCTTAAGATGTCCCGCATGGGCTGTTAGCAGATTAGTCAGCTCATGGTTGAGTTTGGACTTGTGGTTTAGCAAGCTGGGCACATAGATTATTTAGGCATTTTATTTGTCATTATTTATTGAGGTTTGGGCATTATTTGCAGCATGTCGGCCAGCATTTAATGCTGGCCGACCTGTCATATTGTAGGCATTTATTTTGGCCTATATATTGTTTGGCTCCCTCCTCATTCATTCATTCATCACTGGACAATCCTTGGAGAGAGGGAGCAAGTGTCAGTGCCTCCACAGCCGATGACTCACATTGTATTTGTATTGTCTCATGTCTTGGTATATGGATTCCATTTCCCGAGTATACATTTGAGTTCTCATTTGTATTGTGTTATCTCTTTTTTTTCTTTTGTCTTGTGTTTAACACTTTATTTCAGCACATGTTTATTCTTCCATTGCTGCACCACTTGTGACATGGTATCGGTTTTTAGGATTTGTGTTTCTGCTGTGTTTTATTGCTGATTTCAGGACTGTTTTCCCCTTTGCTGATCAGGTGGCTGCTGCTCTAATCAGGCGACCTGTTTTGGTTGCGTCTTTTGCTGACATCAGCATCCGTATAGCCTGTGCATCTGTTATAGCCTGTGTTCTCATCATCAGGCTGCTGGCGACAATTTCCTACACTTGTTTATGCAGTGTGCAGCCTGCGTTTTGCTGTTTTCAGCACTCTTTTGGGCTGGGCGACTGGCAGAACAAGCCGTTTTTTGCTGTTTTTGGTAGTTTTGAATTGATTTTTTTGCCTTTGTGCAGCAGATTTTGGCTTCTTTTGATCAGATTTTGGGTTATATTGTATGTGAACTCTTGTTTTTTGCAGTCTGTGCTCGTGGTTTGGCTGTGTTCCCTCTCCAAATACCTTCTCTTCTCTACTTCTCTTCTAAATCCTCTACAGATGGCTGCTCCATGCACATCCACTAATGATACGCTATATGGAGGTTCAGGTGAGGCTCTTGTAGCTTTAGAAAGGGGTTTGGAGACGAAGAAGTCGAAGGCCCGGTGTTACCACTCTGGCAAGAAAGGTCATTTAAGGAAGGACTGCAACGAGTTAGCGGCTTCCAAGAAGAAAAAGGAGCAGATGACGAAGCCGGATGTGGACCCTCCGATGAGTCATCATTTGCCTCAGATTTGGATTCGGATCCTCTAGTCAAGGCGCAGACAGGATCCTCTTCTTCGGATCTTGGGAAGGGCTTAGTGGCGCCTCATCTATATTTCTATACAAATGCACAGGATCCAAAGAGGGACATCCCTAACACATCGATCGAAGTCTAGCAGGTACAAATCCGAGAGTTGGGATTGACATCCAGGTTCATGATGGGCTTGTTACTTGACAGAGAGCGGGTGGCTTTCATCTGGAGCTCGCATGAGAGGATACTTTGGCGATCTGGCCAAAGACGGGGAATCCATGTCTCCTAGTCTTTTCTCCTTTCCCATACGATTGCATCTTGGTAGGCGATGTTACGGTTTTAGGTTTGGCGCTCCTCAGATTCTCGCAAGGAGGAGAATTCTCTCCTAGGCGAAGTACTCGCCTCTTCCAGGTTGTTGGACTAGCCTGACAAAGCTCTGCAGAGAGACAAGTTTAACTGCATGGCTTTGTTGGGATTGCAGTCTGTCCAGGATGGTGTCATTCTTGGACAGGCCCGTCTTTATTCATTTAGGCATATTCGCCAGCACTTTCGGGTGTGCCTAGAGGGTATCATGTTATTTGGACGGACATACATGACGGAATTATGAGCTACTATCCTTTGCCTACATTACAGCCCTTGTCTCCGTGGCGTGATTGGATGTTTGTGATTCCTGATGATTTCAAGAAAAGGTTGACCAATCAGATATATCATCAGATGGTAGAGGCCAAGAGATGGGTCACAGATAAGGCAAATAAAGTATGGCACATTCGGGAAAGCAAAAAGAAGTGGCAGGACAGATTCATCCAGCTCTGGAAATGTAAGGTTCCGTATCAGGGAAAAGTGTTTATGTGGAGGCTGCTTATTGGGGCTCTTCCTATTGGGAATGTGCTGCGTGCTCGTAAGATCTTTGCTGGGCGTTGCATATTCTATACTACATTTGATGAGATAGTGCTTCATCTTTTTGTCTCCTGTCCTGTTGCAAGACAGATTTGGAAATTTTTTTTCCGTATCTGGTCCTCCTTGACTCGACACCGGATTTCAGCTCATTCGTGGATTTTGGGGAAGATGACCTCCATGACCTCTTTGAGTTCAGATTATTCCTGCCTTATCCATTTTCTCAGATGGACAGCCTTGTGGCATATTTGGTGTACTCGGAGTGCCTTCATTTTTGATTCAGTAGCTGGGATTCATGGTCATGTGGCCTGAATCTGGGGTTTAGTGTTGTGGCAAATCACCTCTATGGTGTCTGCTGACCTGGTTCTTCCTGATATTGCTACTCCCTGGCTGGACACTGTTCGCTCCACACCAGCGGTGCTTTCAGTGTGATGTTTCTGTGTTAGAGCCTATGTAGGCTTTCCTTCATGACTGTTATTTTCTGTTATTTCTAAGCCGACCTGATGGTCTGATGTAAAATATTTACTACTTAATTTAATTATTTTCACGAGAGAGAGAGAGAGAGCGAGAGAGCGAGAGAGAGATTTTCCAGCATTGAAAAATAAACAGGTGTGCATGAACCTAGCATATGGCTATGAATCTTTATATTTGGTCACCATAGCAAAAGGACTACAATCTGTTGGCTACAACATTCAGGTTGGTAATAGTGTTCTGCATATTGTTCTATATTTTGGTTCAATATACTGTACATTTCCTTGCAAATCTTGATTCAAATAAAGGCAGAGAATAGTCTGGTCAGTCTGCCTTGTGGTAGGTATTATGCTTGTCCTCACAGAATTCCTGTCTGCTTTGTGGTAGGTATTATACTTGTCCTCACACAGGTCCTGTCTTTTTGCATTATATTTCTGTATACGGATGGTAAACGCAGGTGGATACACTCTAGGGGTTGACTAGCGAGTTCAAGTTTAAGTGAACAGTTTTGATTCTTTTGTCATTTCCAAGATAAGATGCTAAATTGCATCTGGATCACATGCAGGGGGATTGATAGTTAATGATAGGTTTATATATCCTGCAGTTAACCCTCTTTTTGAAGCCTGTAATGCTGGCTCCCTTTTTGAAGCATGTCTGTTGGACTGCTGAAACCACAGCTTTTTGCTTTGGAGGAAGGACCGATGCAAACAGTTTGGCTGAATCAAGGAATAAGTGTCGACCTGCTGCATCAAAATTCGTCTAGACTTTATGTGGATTGGTCAAAGTAAGTCACCTGGTATTTTGCTCGCTAAGCTGTTTGCTCTCTGTATTGAAAGAATAGACTAGTCTGGTGGTTGAGCTGATCGAGAGAGGGATTAATGAATCTTTTTTATGCTTAATCAGTGATGCTGTAATTGCAGGTTTGAAGGAGTAATTATAAACTCTTTGAATGCAGAACCCGTGGTTTCTAGGTGAGACAATCAGTCACTCTAAAAATTTGTTTTCTTAACTTTGGATATGTTTGTTTCTATTTTGATGTTTGACAATTTATCTGGTCTTCTGTTACTGCTAACCTGCTGTTTTTGCACTAATGGTTCTATTTCTATGGTATGTCATTGTTTTGATGCCATGCACTTCTCCTTCTAAAGAAATATCTATGAATTCCATAAATGCAAGTATTAATTTTTGGTTTCTTTTAAAAAAAATGACAGCTTTATGCAGGAGCCTTTCAGGACATGTATTGTTGTTTGGATTATCTTTGAAGATACTTTGGGGAAACGGCTTGGCTTTTATGAGCAACGGAGATTTGGTCATTTGATGGCTGAGTGGAAGCAAGTTTTTCAACGTGCAGATGTTGTTGTGTTCCCTGACTATACTTTACCTGTGAGATGCTCATGCAATATTCTTAAAATATAGCACTTCATCCATAGAAAGTAATAGTTGTTACACTTGATCACTTTTATTATCTGTACCATGCTGGCAGATGATATACACTGCAATGGACACAGGGAATTTTTTTGTTATTCCTGGATCTCCATCAGACATATGGGATGCAAAATCTTACATGGCGTCACATATCAGAAAGGAAAAACGAGAAAGTCTTGGCCTTAGAAGTGAAGATATTGCACTAGTCATTGTTGGAAGTCCTTTTACATACAAAGGCGTTTGGAGAGAGCATGCAATGATTATGCAAGCAGTATTACCTATAGTAAATCAAATAAGTCAAGGAAACAAGGAGAATACAGTTAAGTTGAAATTGCTCTTTGTGGGTGGAAATCCTGTCAGCAATTATGGCCATGTGATCCAGGTAAGGTCACTAAATGCTTCTTTTAACAAACTAGGATTTATGCCTTGTTGTTGGTTAAAACCCCCATCTAGCGTATGAAACATCCGAGAGTATTGGGTCAAGCTAAGTTAAATCAAACCCAAGGTGTTGATGCTTGCTCATTTCTATCCTTAGGTTGGTTACTCGAGCAATAAAAATATTTTAGCCTTGGTTCTCTTTATTGTTCCTAGGTGTGCGTTTATAAGCTGGTAAAATAGTAGGGTCAGGCTTCTATTGCAACAAGGCTTGAGCCCCAGTATTACTCTATCTCCTTCAGGGTTTCTGTTGGATTATTTACTTCAAATGGCTTGAACAGCCCACAAGAAAGCATTATGAATCTGTAGATGTGTGATAGCTTCTAAACTTGAAAGCCAAGTTATCAATCGGTTTAGCCATGAGATGTTGGCTTCCCTTTTCTTTTCTCATTCTTCAATCGAGACTCATGGTACCACATTTGCATAAGCTTTTTGCATGTCACAGGCCTTATTGATTTGGTATATTTCCCAAGGACTTCGTAATTTCCTTAAAATTTTAAATCCTGATGTCGTGGCTCGATTCCTCTCAAAAACTTCTTAAATATCCTGATCAAGGTCAGGTCCTATAAGTCACAAGCTGTCTTTGTATCAAAATTCTTTTGAGTCTAAAACTGAAAATTTAAAGTTGATGTTTATCACTTATTGAACATTATTTGACTGTAGTGGCTAGGTTATTTGGAGATGCTTCATTGCCTTACTAAATGCTATAGAACTGTTCATAAATTAGGGCTAGCTAATCCTTTTGTTTATGAAGTCTTTTGGTGGATAATGACACACTCAACTTTGTTCTCCCTATACTTGTTGCTCTCAATCATCAAGGCAGAAGGATGAATAAAGTACGTAACTTCATGGATTAGCTGGAACTTACAAGTCTGACTAAGTCTTCTTCGAGTTGATGCTCAGGAAGAGTTGATACCACTTCTTGGCATTGCTCGATCTCTTGTTGCGGTCTTTTATGAATTGAGTTCAAAAGTTGAACTTTATGCTCTAAGATCTCCTTGCACTCCCTTTATTGTTGGAGATGTCACTAGGCTCATGACACTTGTCATTGTACCAACTACTTTATTGCATCATCCCTGCTTTCTTTGGCTTTAAAGAAGTGAGTAGTATGGGGAAGTTGGTGATGATAGAAGAGTAAAATTTATCAGTAAGTTGTGATGTAAGAGTTGCCTTTGATCCATATCATATAGCCCATGGTAGAGGGCAACCTCGTATATGTGTGACACTTGTGGGAAGTGAAAAGTAACATGATGGGTGGATATAGCTCTTGGGTAGGTGGGCAAGGGGGGCTATGATGCAAGAGTAGAGGTATGTGTAATTTGCTCAAGTGAGTTGGAGTATCAAGAAATCATGTATGAGCAGGGATGTCTCCTAGGATCCGAGAATGCATTCTATTGTGCTTCTTCCTGTATGTATAAAGCATGTACGTCCACTGGACACACACACACACACACACACACACACACACACACACACACACGGAGAGAGAGAGAGAGAGAGAGAGAGAGAGAGAGAGAGAGGTAAGTTCACACAGATGACCAAAACAATGTTCGAAACTTGAAAGATTTAAGAGTATCATGCTTGAACATTTATCATGGAAAATGAATTTGATGAAAACTGTGTGGACATCTGGTTGTGAAACTATGAAGCCTGTCCAACTACAAATGTTTAATGAACTCACCCCTCCTATATCATCATCATATGACCATCTTAAAGGAGGAAACTGGTACTTCTGGTTGTTCTGCATGCATAGTTACACGAAACACCGTTTTTGGTGTTTTAGAAACGCTACAATGTTTCTAGAAACGGAGACGCCCAAGAAACGGCGTTTCTGTAGACTGTGATTTGGGGCAAAACTTTGGCCCGAACGTGAGCGCCCCCAGACTCCCACATTCTAGTCGACTTTTCACCTGCCTACATTCCTCTATTTGTGACCTTCACGTGTTGCCCATTTGCGACCTTCGCGTGGGCAGATTCTCATTGGAGACAGCTCTTCTGTGTCTATTGCTGCGCAGGGTGAGATGCAGCTTATTCCAGATGGATGTGGTGGTCAAGTATCAAATTTCAATGTCAATGATCAATTATATGTTAATCATGTCTGTCAAGTATTTCTCGATCAAGTGACAAGTGTGGCTTATTGTCATCTATTATCTATATTATATATTAAATCGGGGTTACATATTTCCTTGTATCCCCGTTTCTTCCTGGAGACGAAACTCCTTTTCTACCGTATCCCCACCGTTTCTGTTTCGCCGTTTCCGAAACTCCAAGTAACTATGTCTGCATGGGATCTGCAGTACGGCACTCAACATAGTGAAGCTGTTGGAACGTGTATGGCCCTGGTGTCCTGTCATAGAAAGAATGAAGCAAGTCAGTATCATTAATTTGGCATGTCTACTGCAGGTCAAAATGACCTAGTCACCTATGAGACTGGGAAGTCCATGTCTGGAGTATCATGTAAAAGTGAAAAGAAACTGATTTATTCAAATGCATCCCATGCTTGGTCCCTAGCTAGCATATGAGAGAGAGAGAGAAGGGGGGGGGGAGGGAGGGAGGGAGTGAACTAAAACTGAAAAGAAACTAATTTATTCAAATGCATCCCATGCTTGGTCCCTAGCTAGCATATGAGAGAGAGAGAGAGAGAGAGAGGGAGCTAGTTATTAAGTTCGTGTTTTACAGGTCATGGCTCACCACATGAAGCTCAATGATGAATGCGTTTCTTATTTCAGCACTGACATGGACCTTACTGGGTTATTGTGGGCTTCAGATGTTGTTGTCTATAGCTCTTTGCGTGATGAACAAGCATTTCCAGGTGTCCTAATCCGTGCAATGGCACTTGGACGTTTCATAGTGGCTCCCAACATAACCATCATACAAAGAATGGTAAGTTTCATAGTGGCTCCCAATAGAAACGTTATCCAAGGCATGGTAAGGGAGTGATGCTTTTTGGTGTCACAGAATAGGCCTTATTGCATGCTCTCTATTGCATCGTTCAGCTTATTTTATGATATGGACATTGAGCATTTTTTCAGCATAAAGTTTTATTATCCACTTTCAAGATTGGTGTACATGCACATGAGGAGGGAGAGAGGGAGGGTGGGCAAGGGGTAGAGAGACAGGCTGCTTAAGTTTTTACTATTCTCTTTATTTTATTAGCTCATCGATGGTGTGGGTGGTTGGCTTTATCCTGCTGGAGATTTAAGACGACTCACTGAGCTGCTTACAGCTGCTGTCTCCCAGTATTCTACAAACCAGGATACAATTTCAGCAAGTTTATCACATGTTAGTCAAATCATTGTTTCACATGTGCTTGAAGGATATGCTAATATATTGGAGAACATTCTCCCATTTCCATCGGATGCAATGCTTCCAAAGTCAATATCAGAGATACCTAACATTCTCAGACAAGATTGGCAGTGGGATTTGTTGATAGAAATAGATAAATCAAATTCGAATAAAGAATTACTACCTTCAGAAGATGCCACAGGTATTGTTACCGAATTAGAAAGGCAGCTAAATAACACCAAAAACAGCGCTGTGCAATCACAGATAGATGCAAAGGAAGACTATGACATCCTCACATATGCTGATTGGGAGGATGAGGAAGCTACCCAAATGGCAGATGATGAAGAAAAAAGGGAAGAAGAACAGGTACATTTCTGCTTTCACAGTATTTCTGTCTGTTGTAATGCCTGATTAACCATTAGTTTTTAATAGAAAATGTTACTTGAATGAGTAAAGTTCGGTTGAAGGTTGGCAAAATGTTTTCTAACTGTTGTGGAATCAGATGATTTGAGAATTCACTAAAAGTAATTCTGAGGCCTCATTAAAGATGTGCAATGTCAGAAGGATGCTCTGTAGATCACACATATGCATTTATTTTTCCTGTGATGGTCACTTGTTTGTGTTGATGTTGAGATACTTTTTCTTCAATCTTGCAGATTGAAGAAAGGCATGAGTTATTGCGAGGAAGTTGGGAGGATGTATATAAGGTCGTGAAGAAAATGGAAAGGCTGAAGAATGAACTGCATGAAAGGGATGATGGAGAACTGGAACGGACTGGACAGCCTTTATGCATATACGAACCTTACTTTGGCTCTGGTGCTTGGCCATTCCTGCATCATAATGATCCACTTTACCGAGGCCTTAGTTTAGTAAGTCACGATATCAGCCAGAACTCTGTTTACGTCTGCCAACTTTTTATTTGGTTTCAATGCATTTGAATTTAGAAGATGTGTATGGCAGGCTTGCATAGAGATACGAGGTGATCAGAACCTCTTTCCTGTACTTTAGTGGATGATAAAAACAACTGATTGCACAAGCATGGTTAACCCCTATAACTGGGAGCTTTGACTTATGGTGAATGAAATATGTCCATAGTGAACCGGGCTTCTTTTGCCTGTTATCATGAGTTGAATGTGATTAACAACATGCAGTTTGGGGTGCATCTCCAAAGAACTAACACATATAGGAGTGACACAACTTGCGAGTGTCTACTCTCTTGGAGCTTCCTCAAATGGAACCATCAAAGTTTGGGTCATTTTCCAATGTGCTTAAAGTACTGACAATAATCCTTTTTTGCTAGTGTCACCTTACAGATCTAGGGTTTTACTAAAGGTTTCAATTTCTGTTGTGATTTGAATGTCTTTTAATAAACTTACCATGTGCCTTTTGCATTATAGTTTTTAAAGTATCTTGGTGGAAGATTGGCAAGAGACATTAGAATAGAATGTCTCTGTGTAGAGATGGATGCAACGAATTATTTTGGATAAATCTTTTTGTGTGGGTGTGCAAGTCGATGCGACCTTTAGTTCCAAATCTATCGACAGATTTACCATGTGCCTCATATATCCTTCGTTTGCAGTTATCTTATTGTTGTTCTCACTTAGTGTTGCAGGTTCTATTCCTTGTCCAGCATATATACACAGTCAGGTTCCTAGTTGCTTATAAACTTGTTTCCTAAAATAGGAAACCTGTTTCATGTTGCCTATCTATCTCCCCCCACACAAAAAAGAAGACGACAAAAAAGACAAAAATTTGAGTAGGTAACTAAAAGAATGGCTATTAAGTCTTACCTAGAAAGAAAGTAGCTTTGGTGATTCTGTTTGCATTGTGGACTTTGGTTTTAGAGTCTAATATTTGATGTCAAGGCTCTAGTACTTGCCGCTTATAGCTGGGGTGTGTGAAGTTGTCTTTTGAATATCCTGTCTTGACGTCATGAGTCAATAACATGTGTGTCCTTTCAAGTTTGACATTGTTTGGACCCTTGTATAGTGCAAATTTGTCATTACTTGTGTTGGTAATGCACGAACAGGGTTAATTCCTGCACATTTGATGTATCTAAATCAGAGATCCATTAATTTTTGCTATGGCTTTAGAAAAAACTTTCCAGACATTTCCTAAACATTTATTCTGTAGGAAACTTGTGACAAATTTGTTTGCTACCCAAATGTTGCCAAATCTCTTAGCTAGTATGGTCAGATGAGCAAATGAAGTTATCATTTGGCTAAGAGACAAAAATAGAGCTGAGCTCTTGTAGGGATTGTTCTTCATGTTTGCTTCATAGTGTGAACCTTCTTTTGTAGGCTTAAGTTTTGGACGGTTTATCTTTCTGCAGGTGTTGATAAAGATTTATTACAGATGTTTAAATATGTTTTAAATCTCTTTTCGTAGTAAAGTTTGTAGCATTCAAGCACCAGCCTGCTTTGCAGAAGGTAACGTTTATGTGTTGGCTGTTCGGCTTCCTTTTAGAGGTTTCCACCAAGGACTTTGCTTGGACAAGTGCATCCTATAGGTCACTTGGCTACACAGGCAATAATTGTGTGCTCAAGGGATATGCTTGAGACCTTGATAGAACCTTGCCACTTGGCCAGTGATTTCCATGATAGGTGTATAATTCTTAAGCAATTTAAACTCAAGTCGAGACCCATTATTTAAAGGATTTAGAAACTTCAAGTAGAACGGAAATAACACTCAGATTGTGTCAGTGGATTGCTAGGCTGAATTATTTAAGCCTTGGGATGCATTCCAAAGACATCAATGGTAGTGATAGGGTAGCATTACTCCCCAAGTTTCAAAAATGGTATGTTAGGGTGAATGTTTGAAAGTTGAGGTTCTTCCCTAATCTTGGGTAGTTCTGGAGATTTACTTTTACATACCCTAGAATTGGACAAAATTTGGTGCAAATTTACCAGAGTCCAATTATGCAGTCGTCTTTTCAAGATTGTTCCGACTCCTAAATGTGGTCTCGAGTTTGGGGGTTATTGACTGGTAATGAAAAGGCTTTTCTTTTCCTTCTGAATTGAGTGTGTCTAACTGCTTTGCAGGAGAACTTTACTTTTTGTGGGCCAGCATAAGGGTGCCATTAGACATTTGTTAGTGTTAGGAGGCGATGCAGACCAGGTTAATGCTATTTGGTCTCTACACTGTAATCTCCTTTCAAAATTGCATTCTGGAGTCCTAACTTGTACTATGAGCAAAGGAGGGCGTTTGGTGTAAATTAAGCCATGACAAGGTAGGTGTAGGGAGGAAGAGAATTGCTGTGCTTGGAGCTGGAGTACACAGAAACAGTAATCCAGATCATGATGCTGTAACAATAGTAAATTGCACTCATGGTGATATCATTTAAACTGGAAGTGAATGGTGAAATGAATCACTTTTGCTGAATAAACATGTTCCTGTGTTCCAACTCTTGTTACTAGTCCAAGCTAAGTGAAATTAATGAACGGTATTCTTCCAGTTATCGAAGCAACGGAGAGCTGGATTTGATGACATAGATGCTGCATCACGGCTTCCACTGCTGAACAACTCATATTATAGAGATGTGCTATGTGAACATGGAGCCTTTTTTTCCATTGCCAACCGCATAGATCGGATTCATAAAAATGCTTGGATTGGTTTTCAGCCATGGAGAGCAGCGGGTAGAAAGGTATCATTTGCTGATATTCTGTTGCGGCGTCCTTTTGTTATATTGTGCGCAAATACCCATCTCATATGTATGTTGTGGGTTGCAAGCAATGCAGGCTGCCTTATCTCTAGAAGCTGAGAATAATCTAAAAGATGCAATAAGGATTGCCAAACATGGAGATGCAGTTTATTTCTGGTCTAATTTTCCTGACGACAGTCCACACTATCAAAACCAAGACTTCTGGTCATTCTGTGATATGGTCAACAACAATAACTGCAGGCATGTGACTGACTTGATATGTGGGTGGTTGTTGTTTGCTATGCTTGTCCATCTTCAAGTTAAACCACTATTGATTTTCAAAACAGGTCTGTGTTTCTGAATGCATTTAAACAAATGTATGGTTTGCCAACAAACTGGACAACATTGCCACCGATGGCAGTTGATGGGGGCAAGTGGTCGGTTTTGCATTGTTGGGCAATGCCAACAACTTCCTTTGTAGAGTTTGTAATGTTTGCCAGGTATTCAACCCTTCATTGCTAGATTCTATTGTTCATGCATGATGGTAGTTGCAACATTTTAGCAGATTTCTCTTGGTTGGATTTGTGGGCAGTGCATTTGATTGCAATATGTCGGAGCAGCTTGCATACTAGTCTTGACTTCCACATCATAGGTTGAATATAATTGGTAAGGTTTTACCTGGCAGGTTGTTTGTTGATACCTTGGATTCTCAAAATTATGCTGAGCATCACGACCGTGGAAATTGCTGCTTGGGTATCTCTGAGCTGGAGGTACTAATTGTCAAGCTGTGTTTGTTTGCTTCTGTTCTGCTGTATGCTGAAAGATGAAGTTCCTCTAATTGCTAGTAAAAGCACGGAATTGACTGATGAGTCAAGTTTGCTATTGGGCAGGTTAAACACTGCTACTGCAGGCTACTGGAGCTTCTTGTGAATGTCTGGGCTTATCATAGTGCACGTGTAATGGTTTACATGGATCCCCTTTCTGGCGTCATGCAAGAGCAACATACCTTAGATGCTAGGCAAGGTCAGATGTGGGTGAAGTTTTTTGATCACAGCACTCTGAAAGGTATGGATGAAGATCTTGCAGAGGAGGTTGACGATGAGCATCTGCATTCTACAAGAAGGCTCTGGCCACAAACTGGTGAAGTGTTTTGGCAAGGAGTTTATGAGAGAGAGCGTCGTCAGCATTTCTTTCAGAGAATGGAAAAGAAGAGGAAAAACAAAGAGAGATTAGAGCGCATACGGAGTCGATATAGGCAAAAGCCACTTGCAGGTGGGTGAAATGCAGCTTCTAGTAAATTATGTCAGGGATGGTGAAACAGATCATACCCTTTTTGTTCTAGAGGACACATACTCCAGATTGGGCTGGTTGCTTATAGTTGTCACAAACAGGTGGCTACTGTCAAGAGTGTTCCTCAAATTTGTAGAATTTATCCTTCCCGAGCTGAGAGTTACAGGAACATGAAGCATTTCTTCCAATTTTACCTGTCTCACTCTAGAGGAGATGCCCTGGAGATCAGGCTGCTTGCTTATAATTCTCGCCAAATCGGCCCAAATCTGTTTCTGGCAAAAGTGCCAGTCTGAAACCCTGCCAATTTTGGGTTTTGATCTGTCAGGATGATCCTTTCCAGAAGCTTGTAAATAGAGAGTGGACTATGGCCTTGAGGCAAATTAGGACACATTATAGGGGCAAACAAAGGTGCAGAATGCTGTTCTTCAACCTGAGCTGTTCAGATTCACTTGATTGTTAGCCACTTGTCAGGCATGTAATGGATATACCTTGAGCAAATGTTGTACCTGAAAGATGACTGCAGCAAAAAAGGATGCTGAAAATTCTTATCGATTCGTTGCCTTGGATTCCAGGATACCACCATGTGATACTAAGCCCTGAATATGGCTAACATACCAAGTGATGTATAATTCAATATGTCTTTAAGAAGCTTACTTTATGACACTTTCACCAGTGAATTGAAACTACTTCACTCAATATGATGGGAGGGAAATGGGGTATTAAAGATCTGATGCAGAGCTTGGTCATCGCCGATGTAAGGTCCGCATACCTCTCTACTTGATGTACTGGTATTAACCTCTTTGGCAGATTTCATTTCTAGCCCTAGATGCAAGGATTCTATGACATTGTGTTGTCAGAAACCTACATATCGACGAACTGAGGGCCAAAAGAGCAGCTCAAAGTAGCTAGTATGCATATAGGAAAGTCCTTTGAAAGAACATTGTGAGCAGTTTTTTATGTGAGCATAGCTGAATGATAAGATTTATACACGAGGACAACTTCATGGAGACTTGGGGGACACAGGAATTTATGGTGATATGCATGTTATGAGAATTTCATTAAGAGAATTAAGAAGTAAAAGAAGGAAGTATAGCATGATCCTCAAATATTTATAGACCAGTCAATGATTTTACCAAGGAAAGATATGTATACTAACTTTCAAATTCACATTGTAGGCTAACTAAAATACATACATCCTACGTACTCTTGGCTTGCTACATAATGTTTTATCTAACATATACCCAAAGAAACGAGCTCAAATGTCATTTTTTCTTTGTATTGAGTGGTTAAATGACATAGACCTTGGATTAGAAAGTTATGTCATTCTAGATGTGTAGTGCTAGGTACTTTCGCTAGTGGGGAAGTGCTTGGGGAAGCACTAATATGCATGAGCTATATCAGGTCATGCACATTCTATCCATCTGGGAAATGATCGACATTTTTTTTGTATGGAGAAGGAAGAAAATGTGCAAATATATTCATATGTATACATTTTTTACATGATATCTTTGTAAATGATTACGAGTTATGGGCTTAAAGAGAATACATGTGGCTCACAAGTACATTGAAAAAATAATTTTTATGTTTCGTATTTTTTGAATAATATATGAAGTATAAAGAAATAACAATATAAGCTTGGGGGTTTTGTCTTAGTAATTGCACGCATTGTTAGATCTTGTACCCAAAATTTGTAGTTTTTAGGACATGGATCTAGGGGTCAAGGAGGAAGGGTTGATATATGGCAAAACACCTTTACAATGCTACAAGGGGAGTGCCCAAAAGGTAACATATTAATTAGGGTGGTGAGACCTTGTTCAACTTGATCAATCAACTTTGAGTTTAGAAATAACTACCACCTACATTTTAGATCTTATATTACATAAGAGTGAACCTTTAAATCATGTCAAAGGTCCAGAAAATCGTTGATATATTCCCCTTTGTGGTAGTAAGACGAGTCTACATGAAGATATGTAATGTGGTCGAGCTTTATCTACCCACATTTGAATCTCCTTCTCTTCAAAAATTTGGCAAATCCATGTGCTCAGAAGAGATGTAAGGGTTCTCTTAGTCATGACAATGAAGAGCATGCATGGATTTCTTGGTGGTGAACTTGACCATCACAATCTTCCATAGAATTAAGTTATGTTTATTGAATGCTGGTTAATTTGACTAGTCATGCTAGTTTTGTTTATGGAGCCAACACTTGCAAACATGCCACAATGAGACCATTTATCTCTCACTTTCTTCAACCAAGGTGTACACATTCGAATACCTTGAATTTCGTCGAAAGGTTGAGTTCTTAATGACCAATAAAATTCCATACATGAATGGTGCACCTTCCTAAATGCAATGGGCCAATCCTATTTCTTCCTTGAAAATCTAATCTAATTCAACAAATTAGACTTTCTCACTAGAAAGGCAAAACCTAACCTCGACTTTTTTGGAGCAATCTCGATTAGAGTTGAGATATTAGACCAAACACTGTATGTTAGACTAGCCCTAATATCTTTATCATGCAACTTGAAGGGCAATTTAAGGCTTCTTAGTAATAGTCGAAACATAATTTGCATACAAGAGTGTAACTAGATGGACAAAAAAAGAGAGGAGTCATCCATAGGGGAACCAACATGCTTGAATTCTTGGATAATACCCTTTAGGAGTTGATTACACCACATTCACAACTTCAAAGGGGGGATTGCCAACTTATCCAACCAATATTCATGATCCTAAATTTTTGTGTGAATTGTAGTGTTAAGCTATCCAACTTTTTAGCAACATTGCCATTTGCATTGAGAATCCACTAGTGTTAGAGGGCACTAAAGATCAATGAGTAGAAGAGTGATTGAAACAATGAGATTGAAATGAAGGAAGCTTGCATTACTCAAACGAGATTTAGATAGTTGGAGTAGAACTTGGAATAACCTTGACGCAAAGGAGAGTCGCCTACTCTTTGATACAGAAATGATCAAACTCACACTAGCTCACTCTTAGCTTGCTAAATTCACTTTGCAAGTTTATACATTACTTGCATACATGGGTTTATATAGAAGTTGCTTGTAGGTAGATTGCCTAAAAATTCCTACAAGAATGGAGTTAATTACAAATATATGTTTAGAAATGAGATTTAATAGGAATGCTAGGCACCCTTAAAGTTTAACCCATGTCCAAATTTAGCAACTTCAAGAGTTATTAGCCATTCAAAAGTGGCTAATGTTGTTGTTTACTGCTATCATGTAATCTAGGAGTGAATGTAGGATTTCCTATACTTGTCATTGATTGAATTCGTTTGACATTTTCACATGGCTACGTACATAAAATGTTGAAAACATAGTTCTAAAGTACTCTAAATCGAACATTCTAAGATTTGAATTAGGAACTTATGAAGGTTCAAGTGTGTTAAAGATGACTTCAACTTGTTGATGAGTAAAGCAACGTAGTGAGTTGGCTTCTCCATCCAAGACTTTGTCCCTTGTGAAATGATAATGAACTTTTATTTGTTTGGTCATAGCATGTAGAATCACAAAATAGTGCAGTAGCTTCTTCAATGTTGATGTTTGTATCTTTAAGTATCCTCCCTAGCCATATAATTTTGCATGTAACATTAGTTGCATCTTTATATTTGGCTTTAGTGGAAGATAATGCAATGATGGGTTTCTTTTTACTAAGCCAAGTGATGATTCCACTTTCGATTGAGAAACAATAGTTTGATGTGGACTTTAATCTTTGATATTTCCAGCTCAATCAACATCACTACATGCAAATAATCTCAATGAAGAGACAACTTTGTTTTGTAGCTTTTTGTAAGAGCAAGCTTGGTTAAAAGAGTTGCATCAAGGTCAATTGCAAACTACATATTGATGTCTACTTTCACTGAGGTGTATTATTAAGCAAAGCCGCATATAACGATGCTCGAAAAACAACCCAGGTGTAGTGTCATCCCACACTTTAAAATTTAAAAGCTACCTTTAAAACTAAAATTAAAAGGCGTGAAGGCATGGATAATTTGAAGGACCACGCTTTAAATTTCAAAGGCTACCTTTAAAACTAAAAATAAGAGGTGTGAAAACATGGGGAATTTGAAGGATGTAACATTAAAACCTTCAAATGGAGACATTTTACCTCTTAAAATTTTACATTGAAAAGGTGGGGACCTTAAAAAGGGTTGGAGATACAAAGAGATACAAGGAAGTTTGTGACACCGCCCAAAGGCCCTCATGTGAGGTTGGGATCCACACGTGGCGGTCCCGTCCAACAGTACAAGGCTGGGTTGATGACGTGTTGCGTGCAAAAGCTGTTCGCACGAAGGTTGGATTCACACACATCCCTCCAGGTCCAGCCCATGTATGACGATGGAGCTTTATATTTATTTACACCGTGTCCTTGGAGCTTATCTTTACATTTGGACGAGTCTGAAGCGGCCCTTAGCCCCCTACCAATAATTATGACTCTCTCTCTCTCCATCCGCCCTTCCCTTGTTGCCCATCATTTGCTTTGTTGCCTATCCATTCAAAGTGATTTTTAAAGCATTCCTCATTAGGCTTTTAGAATGGTCCCCTTGTAAGTTGGCCTACCTATTCACATTGGCTTGTTCACATGCAAGTTGGCCAATTTAAAATGCAAACCTTCAAAATCTCGAAGTGTAGTATGGTTCTTTAGTGGACTATGGTGCTTGATTGGAGACATGGAATGATGATGAGCTCGAGGTTGATACTGCTACAATGAATGTTGTACTTTAGGCTTGACAAGAAGGTAATTGGCCAAAAAGACTCCACTTTTTGTTGTGTCTCCAAATGATTGGCCAAAAAGGCTCCATCTTTTATCTATGTATCTTTTCCTTGAAAAAGTATCCTTGCCATATTAATCTAAACTGTGATGGTGTGTGCTAGACACACTTGGTGATGATGATTACCTTGCCTAAGACTCCCCCCTTAACTTAGTTTCAATACCTTGATGTGCAGGAGTAACAATACCTTAACAAAGTTTTAAATACTTTAACACATAGGCACAATCCAAGCTCCTCATGTATCAATGCTTTACCAACAATTACCACAACCTTCACACCCCAACACTGTTACCTTGATGACAAGAGCTGGAATCTACTTTAAGCACACTTGACTAGAAAGCAAATATGAAATTAAGAGGTGGGAGTCAATTTCTTGCTTGGTGCACACAAGCAACCTCAAGGCTTTATTTTGTTGATTGCTTCGAAATGAAGTTTGAATAATTCTCAACTATCAAGTAAATCAACACCTAAGCAAGGTGCATCTTTTGCCTTGACTTTTAATAAATCTAGTATGAACTTTTGAAGGGCTTTCAATGCTTTGATAATGAACTAATGAAGTGGACCCTTTGAAATTCATCAATCAACATAACCCGCCCATGAGCCCTCTAATAGTTTGGAAGTCTAGTTGTAAAACTATAGTAAGTGATGATGCACATCTTATGTTGCATTTAAAGTTGTCGCTTAGGATATTAATGACCTAACACTTTTGTAGGATTCCTTGGATATAGAAGCAACTTCTCAATCCCTTTGGGAACAAGCAAAAATCTAAATGCACTAGATCTTGAAAGGAAAAATCTATATCTCCAAACTTTTATGCATCAACCAAAATCCTCTAGTGCTATGAAAAACAAAAAAAGGAGAAAATCATTTGTAATATTTGTGTGTAAGAGATCTTTTTTACTTAATGGATACTAAAAAAATGGTAGTGTTCTCCTAATAATTTAATGTAGAGGGCACTGCATTCTTGATATTTATTTCAATTATAAGACCACTTACTATAATCAATTTATAGTACTAAACCTTATTTTAAATATTATGGTGATGTTGGTTCAGTCTTAGAGCATGTTTACAAGCTTTATTTCTGAAGAAGACACATATACAAATAACTAATGTATTGGCAACATAGACATTAAAGATCTAGGTAAGTTTGATGTTATCTATCTTGATTTCTACTACAATATAGAAAAGTAAACTAGAGTATAGTACAATACTATTGCTTTATGGGAGGAAGAGTAGTGTTCCCCATAATTATGAATTCTTAGAGAGTATTATGCCAACTCTCTACCATGTGTTCTTTGTTTGTTAAGTGAGTGTGCCTAGTTTCATCATTGTATATACACCTTTATTATAATTTTGACATGTTCTTTTATTTATCTCTCTTTGCTTTTTTCTTGTGAAAAGTGCTATGGAAATTGATTGTACCTTTTATTGATATAATCAACCATGAGGTTTGGACTCATTACACAATTTAAAACACTTGCAAATAGAGTAATATTGTGATTGCTGTAAAAGATTTTCAACTTACTCATAACACAATTTAAGACACTTGCAAATCAAGTAATATTGTGATAGTTGTAATTGACAACATTTTTGATGAATGGTTGATTTTTTGTTTAAAATTGCATTGTAAAGAAAGTATATATTATATTATGTATATGTGAAGATGATAAGTTTCAACCTATTCATATGTGTTAGCATTACACTATCTCTCTTCTAACAAATATTCGTACTAGAATGAACTCAAGTGATTGATATGAAAGGCTTGACATTAAACAATCAATTTTGCTAGGATTAGTTAAAAAAACTCAACTTGTTTAATCTCCTTCCTCTCATTATAGCCCTCTCGACATTGCATTAATGGAAAAAGCGTGAGTGGTGCTATTAAGGCACGGTGTGGTCGTGGTAACTCGTTTGGCATGCATGTAGGCCAAGCATGGTGGAGAAGGTGACTCCTTGGGGGAGCCCTTGAAAATCCCAAGGTCTATCATTGATGGAGGTGGATTAGTATGCCTTCCATGTCAAGGATAAGTGACTAGACTTGCAGGTGATCACAAAGGCCTTTACTAAAATGATATGTTCAAAGCTAGCAATACAAGGAAACAAGTGCTCTTATCGAATGCAAAGAAGGTTCACATGTGGAAATAGAGCTATCTATGGAGAACATGTGCTAGGGTATTAGGATTTCCACTACTTTTGGTCTATATTTATACTTCATGGGAAGGATTCCCAAAAATGACGAGTTCTTTAAATGGTTCAATAGCACCTACTAAGCTCACTCCAACCTCCTCTACTTTAAGTTCATTTTGATAAAGGGTTCTATTAGGTGCTTGTTGGATCTTCGATAGAAATGAATTGGATACTTGCATGCTCTATCGGTTTTAGTGGCAATCTCATGCAAAGCCTTCCTTGGTTTGCTACACTCCTATGAAGATTTTTCTCTCTAAATGTCATGTGTGGGTCTTGTTTCCTAATCTTCATGCAATGATTTTTGAGAATGAAATTAGAGCTATTGCCTCTGCCTTGGGTAAAGTTGTCTATGTTCCTCCTCTCTCTATGGACCCCAAAGGTGAGAGGCTTACATGCATCCTTTGGGATTGGAGGGTTGAACAACATCTTGATGTCTTAGAGATTGTCACTAAATTGATTGCTTATAGCGCATTCTTTTGTTTAATAAATTTATGTCAATAAATTAATGACTCACTTTTCTTTAAGTGTTGATGATGATCTAGCATGGCCACAAGACCATTTAGAGACCAATATTCCTAGTGCATCACTTAATGGGGTGATTAGAGCACTGTGACAGGGATATTTGGTACATGTAGTACAAGGTATGAAGGGGTAAAGAAGTGTCTACCAAGTGTAAGAGTGTACACAAGAACAAGGAGTTACACATAAATAAAGATGGATTACGTTCTAAGAAGAGGAAGTGCATTAGCATTGTGTATATGTATTTATGTGTGCATCAGGGGACACCTGGGAACATTTACTTGTGTGTAATGAGCATTGCATTCATTTGGGGTCATCCTCTCCCTTACAAGTTAAGGTTTAAGGTCTTTTCTTTCATTAAGAAAGATGAGAGAGGTAATTTTCTCACTAAGAAAGACGAGACATATGATCCTCTGGAAGTGAGAAGAGAAGTGATTTTCTCTTTTTAAGGTCTAAAAAATGACACAAGATTTTGTGTGGAAGTCAAATCTTAAGGTTGAGGCCCAAGGCAATTTAATGAACTCTCTTGAAGGTGGTTGTATGGACCACAAGTTAAAAATACAGTTTAAGAAGCTGCTAAAAAAAAAGGCACGGTGAATCCATTTTTAAAAGGAGGCTCTTGCATGTTGTGGAATAGCTGCATCTTGCATGAAGATCAACTCAAGTCTCTCTCCAAGAAGAGAAGCTCTTGAGAGCCTATAAAAGAGGAACACAATATTAGTGAGTTTGGGAATTTCCCAATTCCCATTTTTTGAATGCTAAAAAGATGGCACCCGGATAACATGTCCATTAGTTTCTCAAAACCATATGATGCGACCTATCATTGGAAAGCACTTGAAAAATGGAGTCTATTGAGCTATAGAGCGCTCAATTTGGAGTTATAGTGTTCAAGTTATGACAAATCCAAAGATTTGACCACGTGTCTCAAACTTATGGAAAATTCCCATATTCCCCAATATGGTGTTGAGGAGGCTCTCCTTGGGTGTGAGAGAGGTGAAGGAAGCATCACTTTGCATGCATCCAAGAGGAGAAGAGAAGGTGTAAGTGTTGCGGAAGCTCTGCTGAAATCAAGTGCTGCAGAAGCTCCGCTGAAATCAAGTTCTAAGAGGAGAATAGAAAGTGCAAGTGATGTGGAAGCTCTGCTGAAATCAAGTTCCAAGAGGAGGAGAGAAGGTGCAAGTGCTGCAGAAGCTCTACTGAAATCAAGCGCCAAGAGGAGAGCCCTACACATGTTGTGTAGGAGAGAAGGAGACTCAAGAAGGATCAAAATGTGCCAACTTCCAAGTTGTGCAAGTGTTAGCCGGTTCTATACCATGCAAAGAACCGTGATTTTGTTTCCAAGATCTACAAGTAAGAACTGGTTTATGTGTAACAGAGGAGCTTACTCCTTGTCAATAATATAACTCCACAAGGGGAGGGACTGGCCCATCTTCTAGTCCCTAGTGTGTTGTCAAAATCTCTCTCTCTCTCTCTCTCTCTCTCTCTACATCTTTATTTTCTTTCATTTGTTCTCTCTCTGTGCTAGCATAATATTCACCATATATATTTTAAGTATATAAGAAAGTCGAGCGTGCTTCTTGGATATTATAACAGTGGCATCAGAGCATGTCTCTTTGCTTTTCAGAGAGTAAAGGCGATCCTTGCAAGAATAAGATAATGATGGCAACTAATGAAGCATCTACAAGTGAGAAATTACAGGCTCAAAACCGTAGCTTGTTGGAAATTCCCGAAGTACATCAATTGATTGATAGCTTAAGGGCAAGGGAAGAAGCCACTTAAGAAGGACCGAATCCTCCAAAAGATGGTGATACTAGAGGAAACACCATTGCACCAATTGATGGTGAAGGTGCAAAGCATCCAATTGTTGCTGAGAAGCTTCCTAGAAGGAAGGACTCTCGGGTCAAGAAGAGTAAAAAGACCTCACCTCGAGTGAGGCGGATAAGGAAGGATTCATCTCCCTCAGCAACCAGCTACTCCCCTGATTACTCAAGTTCCTCCTCCTCATCATCAACTTCTAGTTTCTACTCTCTTGGTTTGAAGTCTCATGCAATCCGCAAACGGACGAAGAGGGACCATAAGAGGAGCAAACTTAAGAAGATTAAGATTTTCAAGTCTGGCGATAAGGACATAAAGTTTGACCCTTACTCTAGTAAAAGAGATCCTGCTAAGGCATTAGCCTTTGTCAGGCAATTTGAAGTTTCTTTTTCTGATGGCAATTTCTCAAAAAACTCCAAGCTCAGGCATGTAGGCATGCACTTGAAAGACATCGCTAGCAATTGGTGGTTGACTCTCATTTTGGAGGGAAAGAAACCCACAACTTGGGAAAAGTCCAAGCAGAAGTTTTATGCTCAGTTCTTTTCTCCTGATTTTGAGAATGATTTCAAGGAGTGGGATTTTGGCTAGGCCAAAAAGATCATGAGAAGGTCACTAGTTATGTAGACAAGTTTTGGTCTACTCTTCTCAAGGTTACTCCTTTCATGGAGATTAGCGATGAAGAGAAGAAAATGAAGTTTGAAGATGGCCTACTTCCTCATTTACATAGAACCATGAAGGTGTATCCACATGAAACCTTATCTCGCATGATGGAGTCTGCCGTGATAGTTGAAAGTTTGCATACACCTGGTACATCTCGAAAGTTAGAGACGAGTTCTTATAGAGCTAGACAAGAGCAGCTCTATGATAAACCAAGAGACATGACTAATCAAAGAAGACCTACCTTTACGCCATGACCAATATTCAAAGCTAGAGGGTAACAAGAAGAAACACAAGTATCTCTCACCCTCTGAGATACAAAAGTACAAAGAGGAAGGAAGGTGCTTTCTTTGTGGTGAGTTGGGGCATATGAAGCCTGATTGTCCTCACAAAAGAAAGGAAGAAAATGTGGTTAAAGATCCTCCTCCACAATCCTCAAATTCTATTCCGGATGTGCAAGCTAACACTCATTCAAATGAGAAGAAAAGACAACTCTTAAAGGGTTGGGGGACACTCAACAATCAATGAGTTTTGATACTCTTTGACCCACGGTCCACATATAATTTTGTGTCAGCAGATACTACTGAAAGACTACAAATTCCACCAGATCGATTGGGAACACCATCAGGTTTGGCATTTGAAGGACTTACAACTAATTCTACTCCTATCTAGGGGAAGTTGAATCTTAGGATTGGGGATTACCGTGACCAAGAATCTTTTCTACTTGCACCCATTGGTAACTGTGATGTTATCTTAGGCATGCCTTGGCATTACAGGATTAGACCTCTTCCCGATTTTGTTAAGAAGACCCTTGCATTTCAATTCAAGGGTCAGAGCATAGTATGCATTGCTGACGTTGGAGATTGGCATGTGCCAATGGTTAGTCATGTTAGCATTTCTAAAGAAATGAAGAAAGCTATTCTGTGTACATGATTTTTGTGAGAGCGTCAAAAGAAGCTAATGATTCAAGGGCACTTGATGCCTCTAATGAACACACAATACCAACTAATGCTTCTAAGTCTCAGACTTTAAAAGAACCCCTTCCTTTAAATGATCAAGCCAGATATGATTTTGTTAAACAATATGAAAATTGTTTGTGATTCACTCCCCAGGAGAGTTACCTTCTAAGCGCTCGGAAGATCACACAATTGATCTTATCCCAGGCAGTTTCATCTAACCAACCGCCTTATCGAGTAAGTGCAAGTCAGCAAGAGGAGATCCTGGAACAAGTAAATGAAATGTTGGAAAAATGGTTAGTTCAACCTAGCTCTTCTCTATACTGCTCTCCAATCTTACTTGTTCAAAAGAAAGATGGTTCTTTGCATATGTGCATAGACTACAGATCTTTGAACAAGATCACAATCAAGAATCATTTTCTTATTCCAAGGATAGATGATATCTTGGATAAGTTGCAAGGGGCTAGTATCTTTAGTCGCATTGATCTCAAGAGCGGCTATCACTAGATATGAATAGCACATGAAGATGATCATAAGACAGCTTTCAATACAACATTTGGACTATACAAGTTTTTAGTCATGCCATTTGGTTTGACTAATGCACTCGCCACATTCAATCGAATGATGGAGAGAATTTTCACACCTCACTCAAAGTTCATAGGTGTCTTCTTTGATGATATTCTAATATTTTCACGGATTGAGGAAGAGCATAGAAAACATCTATCTATTGTTTTTCAAGAGCTTTACAAGTATAGACTACATGTCAATGCTAAGAAGAGTGAATTCTTCCTTTCGAAAATTCATTACTTCGGCCATATTGTTTCTCACAATTTGGTGAGAATGGATCTTGAGAAGATTCCACCTATTGTTGATTGGCATACACCTACTTTTGTACATGAAGTTAGAAGTTTCTTGGGCCTATGTTCATACTACAAGAGGTTCATATGGGGTTTTTCATATGTTGCATCTCCTCTACATGACCTTATAAGAAGCAATGCCTTTTCACTGGGGATCAAGGCAACTACAAGCCTTTGAAAGAATTAAGTTTCTTGTGACTCAAGAACTGGTTTTCATAGTTCTAGATCTTCAAAAACCTTTTGAAGTCCACTGCGATGCTTCCGGGGATTGCATCGGAGCTGTGCCTAGCTAGGAGCATCATGCAATATCATTTGAGAACTGACACCTCAAGGATCATCAGCTACATGCTCCAATATATGAGAAAGAGCTTATGGCAGTGGTACATGCTCTTCAAGTATGGAAACACTATTTACTTGGTGCAGATTTTGTTATTAAAATAGATCACCAAAGTCTAAGATACTTCCTCACTCAGAAGAAGCTCTCATAGAAACAGATGCGCTGGGCAAATTTCTTATTTATGTTTCATTTTCAAATCCTTCATACATCTGGAACTAAGAATGTGGTAGCAGGTGCTCTATCACATCGACCTCGAGTGAATGCAATCACAACTATTTACCATAACGAGTTCATGGATTTATCCAAAATGAATGCAATTGATTTCGACTTCTCAACCATATGGGATTAGCTTAAGTTAGGTCAGTCGATTACACCTTACTCAAATCGAGATGGTTATTTGCATCATCATCAAGCAATTTGTGTAGCATTACCATTGCGACACAAGGTAATGGATGAAGCACATGTGTCCTCATATGCTGGACATAGGGGGTATTCTACCCACTACTCAAGCACTGGAAATATATTTCTTTTGGCCCACTCTTAAAGCTGACATTGAAAGATATGTTCATGAGTGCAAGTTATGCCAAAAATTAAAGTATGACAAGCATAAACCACCTGGTCTACTGAAGCAATTACTGATTCCCAATGAGCCTTGGGAAAGTATAGCCATGGAATTTATCATGGAGCTTCCTCACACACAAGCAGGTAATGATGCAATCTGGACTATCATTGATAGATTCAGTAGCAAGCTCACTTTATACTTGTGCGAAAGACAATCAAAGCCGATCATATGGCTAAGGTATTCATTGCTCATATTTTCAAGCATCATGGCATGCCTAAGTCCATTATAAGTGATCGAGATCCCCGCATGACCAGCCTCTTTTGGCAAGCTCTCTTCGAGAACCTCGAGACAAAGTTAAAGTTTTCATTCTCTTATCATCCTCAAATGGGTGGGCAGAGTGAAAGTGCTAATTCTACTGTTCTGGACCTTTTGAAATCCTATGTCTCTGATAATCAAAGAGAATGGAAAAAGTATTTTCCTTTAGTAGAGTTTGCATACAATAATACAATGCACTCTAGTATTGGTAAGGTACCCTTTGAGATAATCTATGGTAAGTCTCATTTACCACCCATTCTTCTTACGAAGGATAAGATCTTTGCAACATATGAGTTTGTTAGAGACATTGATACAACTTTCACTCAAGTAAATCTGCTATCCAAAGGACACAAGAGAAGCATAAACGCAAAGTTGATAAGCATCATCGTAAGTTAGATCTCAAGTTGGGACAGTATGTTCTTCTTAAGTTTGAGAAGGCTCGCTTGAAGAAGCAGAAATGTCAAAAGAGTAAAGTGGTTAAGCTTTCTAATCACTATTATGGCCCTTTCAAGATCACAGATAAGAGAAACGATGTGACTTTTTGTTTGGATCTACTAAGTCATTGGAATATTCATAATGCTTTCCATACAAGTTTTCTATGTCTCTATATTAGAGAACCTCCAATGGAACCAATCAAGGAAGATTTACTTGACATAGAAGAAATAGAAGAGTTCCTTGTGCCTGAAGAATTTTACACCATCAAGACAATACTCTAAGGTTAGGTAAGGTATTACGGAAGTATTTGGTTAAGTTTAAGAATTATACCCCATTGGATGCTCAGTTTATGACTGAGAGAGAACTACAAGACGTTCCAGATCTTCTTAAGGACTATGTATCCCCTCTACAATTGAGGTCAACTATTTAGAAGCCAGAGAGATTTTAATAAATTGATTGCTTATTATGCATTCTCTATTTAATAAATTTATGCCAATAAATTAATGACCCACTTTTCTTTAAGTGTTGATGATGATCTAGCATAGCCATGAGACCATTTAGAGACTAGTATTCTTAGTGCATCGCTTAATGGGCTGATCAAAGCATTGTGACGGGGATATCTGGTACATGGAGTACAAGTTATGAAGGGAAAAAGAAGTTTCTGCCAAGTGTAAGAGTATACACAAGAACCAACGAGTTACACAAAAATGAAGATGGATTAAGTTCTAAGAAGAGGAAGTACATTAGCATTGTGTATATGTATTTATGTGTGCATCCGGGGACACTTGGGAACGTTTACTTGTGTGTAATGAGCATTGCATTCATTTGGGATCATCCTCTCCCTTACAAGTCAAGGTTTAAGGTCTTTTCTTTCATTAAGAAAGACGAGAGAGGTAATTCTCTCACTAAGAAAGACGAGAGACATGATCCTTTGTAAGTGAGGAGAGAAGTGATTTTCTCTTTCTAAGGTCTAACAAAAATGACACAAGCTTTTGTGTGGAAGTCAAATCTTAAGGTTGAGGCCCAAGGCAATTTAATGAACTCTCCTTAAGGTGGTTGCATGGACCACAAGTTAAGAGTACAATTTAAGAAGCTGTTTTTTAAAATAAAAAGACATGGTGAATCCATTTTTAAAATATTTCGCGATAGAAAGACGATCTCTAAAAATGGCCCACTCAGGTTATTGGAAACATGAGATCTACAACTTTCATGTTGGACGTTTTTTCATCCGAGCAACACACATAGAAATATCTCAAAATTGGTGTTGTAGAGTAGGTCCTAGAATAGCCACATCTTGCATGAAGATCAACTCAAGTATCTCTCCAAGAAGAGAAGGTCTTAAGAGCCTATAAAAGAGGAGGCTCTCCTTGGGTGTGAGAGAGGTGAAGGAAGCATCACTTTGCATGCATCCAAGAGGAGAAGAGAAGGTGCAAGTGCTGCAGAAGCTCTGCTGAAATCAAGTGATGCGGAAGCTCCGCTGAAATCAAGTAAGGAGAAGAGAAGGTGCAAGTGCTGCAGAATCTCTGCTGAAATCAAGCACCAAGAGGAGAGCCCTACACATATTGTGTAGGAGAGAAGGAGACTCAAGAAGGATCAAAAGGTACCAACTTCCAAGTTATGCAAGTGTTACCTGGTTGTATACCGTGCAAGGAACCGTGATCTTATTTCCAAGATCTACAAGTAAGAATTGGTTTATGTGTAAAGAGAAGCTTACTCCTTGTCAATAATATAACTTCACAAGGGGGCAGACTGGCCCATCTTCTAGTCCCTAGTGTGTTGTCAATTTCTCTATCTATCTATCTCTCTCTCTCTACATATTTCTTTTCTCTCATTTGTTCTCTCTCTGTGCTAGCATAATATTCACCATATATATTTTAATTATATAAGAAAGTTGAGTGTGTTTCTCGGATATTATAACAGAGATACATGACATGAGATGCTTAGACTTTGTGTGTGAGGTTCACTTTGCTAGTTTCCTTGATGTATGTTATGCTTGTTGGTCACTTTGCCATATCTTTCCCATAGAAGATTGGCAAAGGAGGATGTTAGGAAAAATAGCTAGGTGCACAAGAGAAGCAAGAGTAAGGCCCCTTTGATTAGGTATGCAACATGAAGGTTGACATTGATGTAGACAACTCTACTAAAATGACAATAGTTGGTGCAATCACTAATAAGGTTAAAGGGAGACCCTTGAAATCTATTGCTAACAATGGGAATAAGGAATCCCCTCATGATAGCAAGATTCTTCAAGCCTTGGACCCTAACAAGGAAATAGAAACAAGAATCAAGAAGGTATCTGGCTAAGAGAATCAATCTAGCAACAAATTCATTGAAGTTAAACAAAGAGCAATAACCTTAAGGTTTTCATCGAGAACTTGCTAGAGATTCACAATTGTTTACCAACCTATATGCTTCTCTTCTTGATGTTGATTCTTCGCAATAAAATAATCATGGACAGGGTGTGTTGCAAACTCTCCATTCTCATATGGAATGCCCATGGCCTCTACTTCGAGAGTCATAGATCTTTAGCAAGATATAATGTGTAAGTGCAAGCCTAATATTGTTGGGATTTAGGAGATTAAGCTTGGTTTGCATAGTGCTTTATCGATCAATATCCATGGTTATTTGTGCTTTCCCAATGTTTGTGAGAGGGGGAGAGGAGGGATCCTCATTTTTGTCAAACAAAAGTTCCATGTTGATATATTACATATTTGGACAAAAGAATGAACAAAAAAATGGGCACTTAAATATATTATAGTTTAAGAGGTGGATATTTTGGATTGTTCAATAGGAAGGCATATTAACATCCATGAAGGGTGAATCTTCGCTCTCCAAATCCTAGGTTTTTGATTAAGAAAAGGGGCAGTGGGGGATTAAAAGAAGGGGAATGAATAGTGCACAAAGTTTGAGTATCTCTATCATCGTACTTCCCTGCCTCTCCCCTATTTTGTGTGGTTTTCAACTTTATTTTTCTTCTCCTTTACAAAATCATTTTGATTTGAAAATTGAGTAGTAGACTTCTTTCCCTGTTTGCTCCATTCTAGCGAATTTTCATTACCATTGAAGCTTTGCCATTGAAGTTTTGTGGTGAGAGTAGTCACGGTTTTGATCACTCGTTTATCTTTGTAAATTTTTCTCCATGCAACTGTAGTCTTTGGGCAAAATATAGGTGCCTCTCTCTCTCTCTCTCTCTCTCTCTCTCTCTCTCCATTTTCTCTTTTTTGCTATTTTTTAAGTAGGGTTTGATGTCAATTCTAACTTTTGCTATTGTTTTTTTGCAGAGATAATTTTAGGCAAGAGGCATAGGTGCTTATGTGTGTGTGTGTGTGTGTGTGTGTGTGTGTGATTTCTTTTTTACTTGATGTTGGTTCTAACTCTTACTATTGTCTTCTTGTAGATATCATTTTAGGAAAGAGACATAGGTGCTTCTCTCTCTCTCTCCTCACATAGTTTCTTTTTCTTGCTAAATTTTTAGTAGAGCGTGATGTTAGTTCTAATTTTTTATGTTATCTTTTTGCAGAGATCATTTTGGATAAGGTCACATAGGTTTTTACCTGTGCATGTGTATGTGTGTGCTTTTTATCAATCATTGTTTTTTAGTAGAGCTACGTATTAGTTCTTACTCTTGGTATTGTCTTCTTGTAGATATCAATTTGGGAAAGATTGCATAGGTAGTCATCTCTCTCTCTCTCTCTCTCTCCATCTTTGTGCATATATGTGTGTGTTTTTTCTTTTCTACTACTTTTACAGTAGGGTTTGATGGTGGTTCTAACTTTAGAATCGATTGTTATTCTAGTAATCAATATAGGACAACACAATAATTCTATCTTCTAGTCTTTGTAAATCAACTCACATGTAACTTTGTCCTCTTTTGTGTTGCCAAATTCATGTGGTTGGCTAGTTATTTTTGGTTAAGAAGGATTGATGTACTTTTATATCTATCATTTTCAATAGGTTTTGATGATCATAAGTTTTTATGCACATGTTCAAGGAATGAGAGGATTGATGTACTTTTATATCTATCATTTTTAGTAGGTTTTGATGATCATAAGTTTTTATGCACATGTCAAGGAATGAGAGGGTTTGAAGTATCAAGAGTACATACATAGACATAGTAAAAAGTATGTTGGGAACTTGTTTTGTTTAACGATAATTCTGAGCAAAGCTTGGACATCAAAAGACAATTATAATCTTCACATAGTATAGTGTCAAGTTTGAATAGGGGACATATCTTTTAGATAAAATTCTACCCTCTAAATAGAACACATTCTCATTGGTTGCTTATCTAACTTTCCTTTCCTAGTACAAATCCTTTATCCCATGACAAACCTAAATCTTAGTATTTAAGCATCATAAATGGAGGATGCTCAAAGGTGAATGGTTGTGCCTTGACCAATATACACATGATAGTACAACTATGGATGCTATTATCATTTGTAAAGGTCACGAGTCTCAAGTATTGTAGATGGAGAGGATGATTGGCCCTTGGATATGATGCATTAGGAAATCACAATTTTAATCGAGAATCCACATGCTAACTTCTATTTCAAATTAGATGTTATGAATATCCAAATTTGAGTTGAGAGTACAATTATCAATGGTAAGTGTGTGGCTCCATACATCTTAGAAATTATGGATATTCCTTAAATATCTCAACTCCATAAGTTGTAATACCAACCTTTGTTATTTTTAGAATTTTGACTAATAGAATATAAGTATGTTATAATATATTATGTTTACAATCTTCTAATTTTAAAAAATTTCAACTTACCACACACACACACACACACACACACACACACACACACACACACACACACACACACACACACACACACACACACACACACACACACACACACACACACACACACACACACACACACACACACACACACACACACACACACACACACACACACACACACACACACACACACACACACACACACCCCCCATAAATATCCATAAATTATGGATATTCCTTAAATATCTCAACTCCATAAGTTGTAATACCAACCTTTGTTATTTTTAGAATTTTGACTAATAGAATATAAGTATGTTATAATATATTATGTTTACAATCTTCTAATTTTAAAAAATTTCAACTTATCACACACACACACACACACACACACACACACACACACACACACACACACACACACACACACACACACACACACACACACACACACACACACACACACACACACACACACACACACACACACACACACACACACACACTCACTTAATTTACTTGAAATTATTTAAATGTGTATACATACATTTTAATTTTTGAGAAAAGATGCATACATTTGAATGCCTACCAAGGGGAGGTGATACCTCTACTAATTCTAAAATTTTTGAACATGTATACATGCATTTTAAAATCAAGGTAAAACACATACACCCAAAGATGGTGGGAGGTGCCTCCCCTCTAAAGAGAAAATTTTGAACATTCATACATGTTCTTTTTTGAAATATGACATATACACACACATGCCCATAAGTCAAGGGGGAGGCGGGAGAGAGAGAGAGGACTCCCTCCAAATATTAGTTGATATAGTGGACGAGTTCCAAAGTTGGCATATTCATATATGCATTTCAAATTTATAAAGACTTTTAGTTAAGAATATAATTGATTATTATGTATGAATAGCTTATAATTTTAAAGATACACCTATTTTAGTTCTAATTTCATTGTTTCATTTCATAGATGCTCCCTTCATCTCTTCACATGTACCAGATTTCTCCTACTTGCTGCAATGGACACTTGCATACACTTCGAAAAGTGGATCTATGATATGTGCTTTACCAACTAGGGGGATAATATTTTGAGGTGTTCTCAAAGATCTTTAACCCATAATATGTACTCTCACCACTCGATCCCCACCTTGAGGTCTTTGTTGAGAAGTTTGTGGACGCTTCGCCACTCACACACACTCCATTGAGGGATCCAACATGTCTTGGGTACCTTTGGAGCAATTGATGGATTTTCAAGATGAGAAGAAATATGGAAAAGTAGTGAGCAAGTGCTTCACCTATGTGATTCCTTGGCATCGAGCATGCTATGTTTCCACATGAGAAACACACAAGGTACAACATCTTTGGAGCTTGTAGAGTGCAAATGCGAATTAGCTTTCTACCTCCTTGGATTGGATAACCCAATGAGAGTGATGAAGATACACCTCTTGTAACATACTCGCCGCTTACAATGGAAGGTAATGTTACATGTGGTATTAGACTGAGTTAAAATTTTTATTCGAATTGTGAAGTGTTGAAAATTACACAAGAAAATAGATCGGAGGTGGAAGTCGATTATGGTATGCTTGGAAATTTTCTCAAGGAAACTAATGAATGTCAATAATTTCAAAAGATATTTCTAATCGCAATGTTGCACTTTCCAAAGATCTTGTGTTGCGTGGAAAGACTTCACTAGTCCACCTCTTTATATTTCATAGAAGCCACAAAAATCCTATGATGCACAATTAGGGAAAGACAATGTCCTTGAACAAATGAATTTATTAATGTGTCACCTGAATTGCTTGGTCAGATTGTGGGGTTGTAGCTTGCTAACATCATGTTAATAACTATGAGATTGAGGATCTTCCCAACTTGCCTAGTGAATATCTATCACTTGATACCTTCAAAGAGCCTCCTACTTACAATTCCATGCTCGTGCACTTGATCCATCGCTAGTAAAATATATCTACTCGGAACATTCTTTTTTTGATAGAATTTCTAATGAAGAAAAATCAAGATCTTGTACAAAAATTCCTTATGTAAATCTTTTTGAGGCTTACATGAAAAACCTTATATAAATGTTGTACGGCTTATGGGACAATAATAATATGAATATACACTCTCTTTTTTGGTAAATATCTTGCCAATCTTAGCAATATGATGACAATGCTGGATCTAAAGTGTCTCAAAAAAATAAAATTTATCAAAAAAATTATTAGTAGTTGTGTTAAATCCTAGGATAATGTGGCAATGCTTGCACAATCCATGTGTTACATCACCACACATAAAGTATGCCACTTCACCCTAGTTCACACAAGTGCCCACATCCTTCAAAAACACTTACCTTGTACCACCTTAATTAAGCATCTTAGTGTACAAATTCCTACATAAGTCCTCCTAGTATCCTCATTTGTGTCACCTGGCTGCACTTTAGTCCCCACCCATTGCAACCTAGTGCACTAGCACATTGCATATGTGCACATACCTTGTGCACTAGTGCACCACATACCTTGTGCACTAGCACACCATCTTTGATCTTTTTCCCACATAAATAGTGCACACCCAGTGTGCACTTGTTCACCCTAACTCACTCATGTAGGCACATATCCTTGCACATGTAGTTGACACCCATTGTGCAATAAACCTCACATGCCTACTAGCGCACATAGGCACAATACGGCAACCACAAGGAACCTCCTTTTGCAAAACCCTTGATTCTTATCTTATCGAAAGAGGGGAGCTCATAAGGGTATCAAGGGTAGATGACATATCTTGGCAAGGCATTGAATGACCATACTAGTGCACACAAAGCCCCACCACCCTTGCACAACATCCTTGGAATGTAGCAAACACTTTCACTAATCTGCTATGCATAGCTTACATCCACAATAGCTAGAGAAAGTACACTGCATTCCACATACATGTAATAGGGCATAGTTAGTGTGCATCACTTAATACTCACACACACACTATGGTCTTTCTAAGTTAAATGAGAATATGATTTTTCTTCCAAGTTGTCAACCTTGCAATTCAATTGAAATGTCAAGAAGGATTGCCAACTATAGGAAACTAAGAATTGTAAAAGATCTACGCATATTCAGGTACCCTCGATTGGTGTATCTTCAAATGTTATTGATGTGGAGTTGACTAAAGAGAAGGAGAGAAAGTTTCTTCTCAAATAGGTCAAGTCCCCCAAATTAAATAGAGAAGAACGAAGGTAGAAATCAACGCCAAAACATGGATTGAGCAGATAAAGATCACTTCTTTGTTGCAAGAACTAGTACGACAAATCAAGCAATGATTGCATGCCTGAGGGGACTGACAGGAGCAACACGATTGTGATGAAAGTAGTGGTGCCATTGACAAAGCTATTTTTGAATCCATAGTGACTTGGAGTCAAAGGAAGGCTACAGTTCAAGGTTGATACATATCACTTGCCTATCAAACCCTAAAGATGAATAATTTCCTCAGCCTAAAAAAACAAGGGTTAACCTTAGAAGGTTACTATTCTCATTTTGTGAGATTGTAGATACACGTTCCTCACATGTCTATGAGCCAACAAGTGGCATGCTTTTGTCAAGGGTATGATGACCAACTTGAGGTGATGAGGCTGACCAATTTGGAATATGCTTTGATGAGAGCACAACCATTAGTGGCAACCCTTCCCAAATAAAACAATAGGTACAACCATAATAACAATAGGACTCCTTATCCCAAAAGGGCTCATGTGAGCTATCAACAAGGCAATAATAACCAAGGCTATGAAAATCTTGCACAGCAATACGAATAGGGACAATGATTCGCATTGTTTTAAATGCGATTAGCCAACCATTTTTGAGCTCAATATCCCAAAATAGGTGAGTGAATTCCAACAACAACACTCGTGATACTCCAAGAGGTGAAAACTTCAATAAATGAGGACATGGGCATGGGGTAACGTGTGGAGTTGGGTGAGAAGTAGGATGTGAAGTTGGAGCTTGTAACATCAACCTCACCCCCCTTGCTCCCACATTTCTAAAAAAATATATATTATAATATTAAAGAGCTTGCCCCTAATCATTAAGGGAACAAATGTGGACAATATATATCCATTTCCTCTCAAGAATCTATTGACATCTCTCCCTCTCATTTGTATTAAAGAGAAGAAAAATGAGAATTTCTCTTGAGATGGAGAAGAAAAAATGAACTCAAAGTCTTCTAAAACTTGACAAGGAGGCTTGTTGGGACCAAAAATGGGCCCAACACTAGCTCTCGAGGGATTTAATCAGGCCTCCTATCCTCACCCAAATCATCCTCACGGCCTCACGACCAGGAGCGTTTGGAGGCTATACATTGATCTAGCTAAATCATGCATTTGTAACGATTTTTAGTCCAACGATTTTGCCCCTTCCCAACTCCAACACAGGGAGCCTATACCCTCAGGATTGGTCCTAGAATGTGCCATCTCAAACATAAAACACAATTGTAAAATTGTCTGCTCTTTTTTTACATTGCACGTTCTAGGAGATATTTTTGTTTCCTCACTTAATCAGTCCCCAAAGAAAATCATACTATCCTACACCTCAGGGATTCTCACATATTGTTGGTCAATAGTTTTAGCAACCAATTGCAATGCATCCAGGAGACTTCATGTTTCTTAATACCATGTATACGAATGCAAATGCAAGATGTAATACCATCTAGTGCTCAAACATATTAACCACAAATTAGCCAACGTGTCGGGTGAAAAACATTCTTTCAATGATTTCTATTCTAATAAAGTATTGTGTTGCTTAGAAAAAACACCACACTAATCCATGCTATTGTCCCTTTAAACTTAAATAAAGTGAGTCCTATATATCATGATATGCATAGAAATCAAAATTTAATTGATCGAGCTTCGCATCCCTCTCGTTTCCCATTCTCCTTGAACCAAGTGCAGTATAAATCCGCTTCGACCCTGATGTTTCTGCATATAGTGGTTCGGCTGACGCTAGCTACTTCTAGGAACTTGACTATTAGGAAAACCCTGATACATGTCGGTCCTAAGTGGGAACGGCCAGTTGCTTCCGCTTCGTGGTAGACTCGGGAAGACCTTGATCGCAAACCCCATGACATTCCTTGTGAGTGTGCAGAGCGGCGTTTAGACCAATTTGAAGAGGATAAGATGGATGGAAAACCTTAAAGTCGTGAAGGTTTATTTATTCTATGAAGCCAGAGTGAATTCAACTTTATTCACTAGAGATCTGGAGGTTAAAGTAAATCGATATGTTTATGAGGAAGCAACAAAGGTCTTCCCAGTGGATTGAGTTATGGTTGTGGGTTGCTCTAAACACCGCAACTACATCAAAGATGGACTTTCTGATCTTCCTTTAAAGTACCGATTTTTAGATATCCATTCTTCAAAGCCTGATTATTACCCATTCTCATGAGACTGATGTAGTACCACCATGTGTGGGAAAATCTCTCTAGATGGAGAGAGACAAAGATTTTTTTTTCATTAATGTGTGGGAAAATATTGAAGTATGACTCCAATTTGAGGTCCATTCCTACAAGCCCAATTGGGATGGTAATGACCCATTGTACTTGGTAAGAATGATATTGTCATGGAGCTCATTGAGGCCTTGTTGTCCCTATATCCCATGCTACCCATACATACCATACTATCTACACATGCCATGTTGTGCATTGAACCCATGCTTCCCATTGTTGCTGCCATTTTTGCCATTAATAATATACTGTCCATTATATGGCTAAGCCGGATAAGTACCATTGGGGGTCTTAGGAAGAGTGAGGGAGCTTTTGCCAATGTGTGGAGCAAGGGTCTCATGGGGGGGATTGGCTATATGGATGATGGGAAAGCTCAAAAAAGGTTTGTCTTAAGTATGGGAGTGCTCACCAATCTCAAATGTGAAAGGAGGGGGAATACCCTTAGCTCTCCAAGAATGTTCATTAAAGCTCCTAGGCAGCTAGAAACTCATTGCCACCGAGATTTCCCACGAACAAGCATGCAAGCAATGCCTCATTATGTCTTATAAAAAAAGAAAGAAGAGGAGAGAAATAGAAAAGCTGATGAAGAAGACAAAGAGCTGAGGAGGACATAGCTTTAGCAACATGCATGTCCATAGAGCATTGCTCAAGGAAAGAAAAGCTAGGTACCATGAGCTCATCTAGAGACGAAGGCCCAAGTTCTAGCACCCAAGTGCTAGAAGCTTCAGCACCACCAGTTACAGAGGGCAAGGGTAAAGGTCTATTGTGGACCCACTTAGACTATCCCAACAACCATAACCACCCAAGGCTCTACACCTAAAGTCGATGCCAGTAACACCATGGCCTGGGTGTAGTTTTTGGTCAATAAAGAAATGGCTTATGAGGGAGGTGAAGGAGTTCCCATGATAGGGACGAAGAGACTGGCACTAGCAAATGCCAAGTCGAGGAAGGATCCTAAAAGAGAGAAAATTGAAACATCCACAACTACTACCCCCGCTGCACTTCGTCCTCCAAGAACTATGACAACTATGTTAAGGAACTTCTATCATAGCTTGAGAGAGCAAAATAAGAAAAGAAAATAGCTATTGCTGAGTTAGAGGTTGAAAAGGAGACTATGGGAGCCTTTCAACTAAAAAAAAAGTGCCAAGTGGCCATGTGCCAAAGAGAAATACATGAGCTAAAGGAGGAGCTCAAGGCCAAAGAAGGAGAAGAAGAAAGGTGGCAAGCAAAGCTCGCTGAAGAAACACAAGCTCTCATGAGCATGCAATGACTGAATGAAGAGCTAGTAGTGCTATACGAAGAGCTGCAAGGGGAGATGAAAAATGTCTAGGATACCACAAATGTTAGAAGTAGCAAGAGAAGAGAGGGCCCAAAGGTATCAAGAAGACATAGAAAATTTGAAGAAGAAGGCAGCCTTAGAGCTAGATAAGCAGAAGAGATTAGAAAGGGAAATTGAAGAGAAAAAGCAAAGGCTAATGATCCTAGCTCAAAGGTAGGGAGAAAGCTTCGAGGAAATGAAAAAGAAGGCAGAAGAATGGACAACAAGAAGAAAAAGAAGAGTAAAAGACTTAGCACGCCATCTAGCTCATGTAGAAGGGGACAAGGTTCTCACAAAGAGTAGGGTAGAGGCTGCACAATTAACCTTAAAAACCCAACAACGTGCCTTCCTCAACACTATCATGGATATCACCCAAACAAAAGAAGGGGAGGCAACTGATTCATTGAAAAGAAAGCTGGGGATTGCCCATAGGGCCATTAGATAGGGGCTACATATGCCACCACAAGTAGCAAGAGTTAGCTTAAGTCTACAGGGTCAGAGGAACTATTTGCTGAGGGCAGGCTTGACAATGCAAGAAGTGGATGCCCTAGGATTCACTGAAGGAGCACCATAGGAACATAGGGACGAGGAAGAGGCAGAACACTTTGAGATGGACAACAAGAGGAGAAGCTAGTCCCACAACCTCCTTCCCCACCACCTAAAGTGTAGCAAAGCAGCTCGACACCTCTTCTGAAAGGAAAGCCAAGCTCAAAAAGAAGAGAAAGCATATGCTAGAGTAAGCAAGAAGAAGGCTGAATGCTCAACCGACAGGGTGCCAGCAGTGCCCATCCTGTTGAGGGAAGACTGATTCCTGGTAAATTATAATACTGAACTCATATTTTTGGAGCAGAGAGAGAATAACTGTGAACCATTCAACTTTGATTTTCGATTCCCCACCTCATTAAACAGAGTATTATCAACCAAGGTGGTGGAAGAGGTGATTAATGTTGGAAGGAGGTTGGGAGATAGGTGGACCTTTAAAAGAGAGAAGAATCCTACCCAATGGGGAATAGATGCTCAAGAATACAAGGAGAACAAAGTCTATGAAGTGCCCAAAATAGTGAAGGGATATGAGTGCCAAGTGAAGGGGAGGAGGTGCATATGGGAAGGCAACACGGATGCATGGATGTTGTTTTGTTACACCCTACCCTTCAAAAGAAATAACCCTACTTTCATGGAATATCCAAGAAGGGTAGGAGTGGATTACAATTGAGACATCCACAGTCGATGACTTTTGAAGGATATACAATGTCAACACCACCAAGCCTGAGGAACCCCTCACTTTCACGTTGCAAGACCTATACGAATCAATAGCCCACTTTCTTAATGAATTCACTTCATGCTGAGACCCAGCCTTCCTAACTATGTGTAATTATCTTAGATTTCTAAGAGTACTATTAAAGCAAGATCCTGCATCGCAAGAGTGCCACCTACCGCCAATCTTTTTTAATCCAAATGGCATAGACAATTGCACTATGACTAGGTTAATGATGCGAGCTACCCTCCTTCCCTCTTTTTGCTTAGCTCTCTTAGAAGATATATATGATAGCCGCTTCACTTGCTGTAATCATCCATTTCTTTCCAGTACTCCTCTCCGAGCATAAATGAACCTCAAAGGATACGTGCAAGACTAGAAATTCCTTAACAAATCTCTTAAGCCCCCAACTCCTCCCTCTCATGACTCTGATGTTGACGAAGATTAGATTTTTGTCTATTCAAAAAAAAAAGTGAAAGAAAAGACAGAGAAAAGAGAAAAGAAAAGAAAAGAAAAAGATATCACATGAATAAAATCCCAGGAGAAAGCAAACGAATCATCTCACTCCATGTGGGCCACAGTCACTGCACCTAGGGGTCCTCAAGTTAGGTGCATTTGGTGGCTTCAGTTGGCCAACTCTATCCCTAATCCTCTAGTCCATTTTGATTCCTCACATCATGCTTAGGGCACATCAAGGGCAAGACATACCTAGGGAGGTCACCCTCGCCTATGGTTAGACATGTCTCCCTAAGTCACACTCACTGCACCACCCTTATGCACGAACTAGGTCCTCAAGTGTAGGATAACACCCAAGCTTGCATGTGTGATCGGATTTGGCTCCCAGTTCCACTAGCATGAGTACAATTCACCACATGGTAAGGTAGACACAACCCCCAAATAGTGCACATTCTTTTCGTTTCAGGAAAATACAAATGTTGCAAACCACCAACTTCTGAGGCCCCATCATCCACTCAATCCACTCATGGCCTCCACCACCTTAATCATGTGATGAGCTTCTCCCCACGACCAATCTCCATGAGGCCCCATGATCATCAACTCACACGACCACCCTTTAGATCACCGAACCCTCATCAACACAGACCCGCAAGTGCCATGGGATTGGCACTCATCTAGGAGGGGGGTAATGTTAACCCCGATGCAAGATGGGAAAAAGAAAATTTAAAAATAGGAAATAATGCAAAAAAAGATAGCCAAGCAAAAGGAATAAGAAAATAAAGGCCAAAAAGTGCAAGGGCAATCTCAAAGTCCAAGTCGAAGACAAAGGCGCATCTTAAAATGCAAAGGCGCCACTAAAATTTTGTAAAAGAGCACCGGGCTCCCTCCTCTGGAAATTGTAAAATCTAGACGAGCATCGGTGAAGGGATAAGGCAATTAGAAGGGAATAGGTAATGAGGACCTTGGCAAGATGCCCAGTCATGTAAAAAGGGGATGGGTGCCCAAGGAATTGAGGGCTTGCATATAAACTCAAAAAGTGAATGAGAAACTCATTCTTTGGTGTGTGACTAAAGTGGTCTCTTCTTCTTCTCTTCTTCTCTTCTTCTCTCCTTCTTGTTTTCTTATGTGCTTGTAAGAGGGAGTGTGAGAGTGTGAGGGAGTGAGTGTGTGAGAGCGAGGGATCTTGGAGAAGAAGCTCTCCATCATCTCCTCTCTTCCTCTTCTCTTGTCTTCTCTTCTCTTGTCTCGCACATGGCGAGGGAGTGTGTGAGGGCAAGGGATCTTGGAGAAGAAGCTCTCCATCATCTCCATCGTCTTCTCTCTTCCTCTTCTCTTCTCTTCTCTTCTCTTGTCTCACACACGACTATGGAGGATGGAGCTTGGAGATGGAGGCTTGAGGTTGCTTGAGCTCACATCTCGAATTGTGGAGCTACCGATTTGCTTGAGGGAGGAGGCTACTCATTTGGGCATCAAGGTAAGCTCACTACATCCCCGTGGGATCGAAGGCACGTCAGCTAGGTGAGAGAGAGCCATTTGTGATCGCTTAAAATGCTTGAAGCAATAAGTGGTCCATGGGTCTTGGCAGATGAGCTTGAGCTCCCACTACACTCATTCTAACTGAAGTAGCTATATTCATCATCAACCTTGGATAGTGCTCCCTTACCTTGGGTATAGCTCTCTGTCAAACTCTTCTATGGTGATATTCTTGTTGTGCAACTTCTAGCTTCTAGCCCTCTTACCCCAACTTCAACGTAATATTTATAAACCCTTCTCCCTCACCTTCTCCTAACCAAGCCCACCACCATCCACTCTATTTTAAGAGCCAATTAAGATCATTATGATGTTACGGCCTCCAAGATAAGAAGTGCAACCTTAGTAAAGCTAGTCCTAGCCACAATGGAAACAGAGTAAGTGGCTAAAAATGACAAAAGCATAGCCCCTCTTCCATCTCTACTATCAAGATACTAGATGACATTAGATAAGCCACCACTGTTGATTTACTGATGTACCACAAGAGTAACATCACCCAATACGATACTTGCTCATTGTGTAACCATAACGATTGGGTGACACTAGACATTATTTTCTTTTGCCAATAAATTACAAAAAAGAAAGTTCATTTTTACTTTTTCCAAGCCGTAAAGGCTAGTGTGCCAAAGAATGTGTTGCCATGCTTATCATTTTAGTGTCCCAAAAGAGAACCCCTTGGACATAATCAATTATGACTAGAAAGGCTAGTTGTGCAAAGAAAGCATTGCCATGCTTATTACTTCAATATCCTGAAACGAGCTCCCTCCTTGACATCATAGATTATGTAAGCTACACTATTAAAAGTGACCCCCTTCTCCCCCTTTGACTAGTATATAAAGGGAAGAAGAGTATCACACACAGACACTGCAAGTAGGAGAGGATGTCATCTTGATTTTGATTGAAGGAGCTATGTTTGTCATCAACCTTGAATAGAAAATCCCTACCTTGGGTTCTAGCTCTCTGATGAATTCTTCTATGGTGATAATCTTACTATTTAATATACTGCACCTCATCTTCAAATCCTACGTTCAACCTAATCCTTATCAACTCTTCTTCATCACCTTCTACTAACTAAGTCCATTACCATCCACTCTACTTTGAGAACCAATCAAGATCATTATGCTATGATGACCTTGAAGAGAAGAATTGTAGTCGTAGCCAAGAAATCCCCAAGTACAATGGAAGTAAAGCAAGTAGTTGTGAAGACAAGTGTAGCCCCTCTTCCACTTAACTATTGACTTGTTAGGCGACTTTAGATAAGCCACCACTACTGACTTGGTCATGAGCAACAAGAGGGATGCCTATGATGGGATACCCGCTTGCTGTTATGATTGGGTGATGCTAGACCTCTTTCCTTTCTGTTTCAAGCAAACTAAAAACTTCTTTCTTTCATTTTTGCTTCTCCAAGTCATAAAGGGTGGTTGTGCCAAAGAAAGTATCTCCATACTTGTTACTTCATCATTTCAAATAGACCCCTTAGTATCATCAATGATGTAAGCTTCTTGGCTTATGCTTTGGTTCCAATGTAATAAGGCATGTATGGCTGACTTGCATATTTTTGGTTTCTTGACTTATGCTTGTAGTGATCAATGCATAGTGAAGGTACAATATTCAACAATGGAAATGGTGGAGAGAAAGAGTGAGCAGAAATAGAGAGAGATGCACAATGTGTGGGTACAATGAGTTGTACATCTTTTATGTTTTTCTAATAGTTATACGTGAAGTACAAGTGTTAAGGGTGTGTTCACACTTGAGCACATATAAAAGGCACAATGTCCCTTTATTCCCAACAACCTCCCACCTAAAGGCAGCATGCCTTAAGGTTCTGAGAATCAACTAAGTATGTACAAAGCCTAAGTATATATACTATCCAACTCCCATCATCTGTCTCAACAATGAGCAAACCGCTATACCAAAAGACCCTTTGTGAGAAGATATCTAGGATTATCATTTGCATGTACCTTCACAAGCTCAATACTTTTGCTGTCAAGTACATCCCTGATAAAGTGATACTTCACTTGGGTGTGCTTCCTCTTTGCATAAAAGACAGGATTCCATGCTAGCATGATGGCACTTTGGCTATCGCAATGGAGGATAGATGTGTCTTGCTAATACCAAGCTCTCCCACCAAATGTGAAAGTCATAAAGCCTCCTTGCATACCTTAGTGGCAACCACGTACTCCGCCTTTATAGTCAACAATGCAATACACTTCTATAGCTTGGAGATTCAGAAAACTAATCCCCCTTGTGAAGGTGAATACATACCCTGAAGTAGACTTCCTGAAATCAACATGACTAGCATAGTATGCATCCATAAAGCCAACGACACATGCCTTCTACTTTCCAAAGCAAATACACAAATCCTTTATGCCCTTCAAATATCTCATGATACCTTTCACTACTTCCCAATGCTTTCTACCCAGATGTGCCATGTACCTATTAACCACTCCCCTTGCAAATGATATATCAGGATGTGTAGCAACATAGCATACATCCAGCTACCCATAACTGAAGCATACTGAATCTTGGCCATTTCAACCTTTTCATCATCACATGTAGGACTATCCTCTACACTAAGTTTCACATATGGAGGCAATGGTACACCAATTACTTCCCCCTCCCCCCCCTTCCATATGGAAACACTACAAAATCTTGGATGCGTACTCCTACTGTGATAGATAAAGAAGACCTTTTGATTTGTCCCTGAGTATACACATGCCAAGAATGTGATTTGCCTCACCAAGATCAATCATATCAAAACTACTATGTAGGTTCTACTTCAAGGTGTCGAATGCATGAGCATCCTTACCACCAATCAGTATGTCATCCACATATAAAATCAATATAATAAGGCTACCATTTGCTACCCTTTTTGTATATAAGCCGTGATCCATTTGACTTGTTTTAAACCCTTGAGATTGCCTGAATGTATCAAACTTATGATACCATTCAGGTGGTGCATGTTTCAACCCATACAAGCTTTTGTTGAATTTATATACCATATTTTCCTACCCCTTAGCCGCAAAACCTTTTGATTGTTGCACATATATGTCCTCATGCAGATCACCATGTAAGAAAGATATCTTTACATCCATCCTCACATGCAACCAACCTAATTTAGTTTGCAAATTAGTCATCTTGACTACAAGAGAAAAGATCTCATCAAAGTCAACCCCATGTTCTTGAATGTAGCCTTTTGCAACAAGTTGTGCTTTATACTTTGGCAAGGAACCAGAAGTGACATCCATCTTGTAAACCCATTTGCATTGTAGGACTTTCTTCTCCTTGTGCAAATGCACCGGATCTCAAGTACCATTTTTCTTTGGAGATTCCATCTCAAATAGTAGAGCTTTATGCCATTTCTTATTGTCTTCTCTGTCCATTGCTTCATTGAAGCATGGCAGTTCACCACAATCTATCAACATGACATAATCTACAATATAATTTGCACCAGGAATAAACCTATCTGGCTATTTGGTATTTTTAATCGACCTATGGATCCAATGATCAGTGTTTGTTAGCTATTCAGCCTACAAGTTTGGATTAATAGCTTACTATTCAAATGGTTTAGCTTACTCTCCTACCTATTCTGGCTATTCTAATGGTACATTTTCTTGCTGAACTATGGTATATCATGGGCAAATTCTTAATGACTAATTTCAACATCATTCCCTACATAGGGTCACTTACAGCATGTATTTGCTACTGTACATCGGTCACTCTTTGCTATCCTATAGATATTTCTTCTCAGAACACAATCCTACTAACATTCTCTATTATTTTGGGCTCTTTTTGCATGCGATCTTCCCAAAAGATAATATCATTTTTGGGTACAATTTTCATTTTCTTTGGATCCCATAATTTATACCCAATTTTTCCCTCATCACCATATCCTAGGAAAATGCATTTACAAGACTTTGGCTCCAATTTGAAGTATTGTTCTTTGTGTATGTGCAAAAATACCTCATAGCCAAACACTCTCAACTGTGTATATGAAGGTGGCTTGCCCGACCACACTTCTTGAGGGACTCTCCACCAAAGACCAGTTCAATGAGGCCGATTTATCAAATGTACGGCTATCATATGAGCATCTACCGAAAATCCATGAGGTAATGTAATATGAGATAGCATGGTATAGACCTTCTCTTGAAAAGTCCTATTTATACGCTTTGTGATACCATTTTGGAGTAGATTATAAGGGGTAGTGAGCTCTCCTTTTATATCCCTTTGCTATCATTAAAACCAGAAAGGCTATTAACACATATTCTCCACCATTGTCAAAGTTAAGACACTTTAATATCTTGTTGGTTATATTTCCAAGAAGTGCTAGGAATTTTTTAAACTTGTCCAAGGCCTCATCTTTACAATGAATCAAATAAACACACACTTTTTGTGTGGTATCATCAACAAAAGTGATAAAATGTTTCTTTTCCCCTAAAGACAACCTAGCATCTCACATACATCTCAATATACCAACTCTAAGGGTGAAGATTTTAATGAAAGAGACTTTTTATGTGATGTTTGAGCATATGTGCCAAAAATACATTGATCACAATGGTCAAAATGAGCATACCTCAAATAGAGCAAATAACACAAACGAGAAAACACTTTCATTCCAGTTTGACTCATGTGGCCCAACCGACTATGCCACAAAGATACACTTGGTTGCTCCATTATGGTGACAACATAATTACACACACTAGATACATGTAATAGATATAAAGTATTACTTTTAGAGCCACTGGCAACAATCCTAGAGCCCTTATATATCTTCCATTTGCTATCCCCAAAAGTGGTGTGATATCCTTTATCATCTAGCTGCCATGTGCTTATCAAGCTCTTCTTGAGCTGAGATGCATGCCTCAATATGCAAAATGAATACTAAACCATGTTGAAATGCCAACTGCACAGTACCAATCCCTGCAATGTGACATGCATAGTTGTCGTTGAAGCGGACAACACCATGTTTACCACCACTATAGTCAAAAAGCCAATCATGGTGTGGTGTTACATGGAATGAAGCACTTGAATTAAGGACCTAGATATGCATGTCATCATCAGAATATGCAATCAATGATTGTGCACTAAAAGAAGAAGCAAAGAGTACATCACTGCCACATCACTCTCATGATACTGACTAGATTGACATCATCTATCTTCACACTACTCTTCTTTGCATGTTGGTTGTCCTTTCATCTTTATTATCACCAAACTTTTGCCTTTGCTCTTTTCTTTCTTCCACTTAAAACAATCCCACTTAAAGTGGCCTTTCTTGCCACAACGATGGCATTCTACATTTTTTCCATGAGACTTACTACGTGCTTTGTTGTTAGAGTTGCCTTTCTGTTGGCATCTACCTTTAGTATGGAGTGCATTGGAAGACTTGTTTGTTGAAACATTTTTCCTATTACGCTCATCCATGAGTAAAGAGCTCTCCACATCTAGATATAACAACATAGCATTGAAATTACTCAATGTTGTACTAAAAGTGTTCCAACCTTTAGGCAAAGTGCATAGCAAAAGTGTTGCCTTGGACTCCTCATCAATGTGGAACTCCAAAGTAATCAGCTGGATGGAAATAGAGTTAAACTCATTTAAATGTACAGACATGATTGTACCTTCCTTCATATACATATTGAGATATATGCATGTGAATCCAATGTACTCAAGGGTGGATAAGGATAGATGAGTGTGAATGGACAGGAGGGCAAGGGAAAACCCTAACCCTAGCTATCCACAAGCTATTTAAACAACCTAGAGGTCACTCTCAAAAGTAGCGTACTAGTTTTACTTGTGGTGAACTCTCATTAAGCAAGATCTTCTTCTTGTACTTAGAGCTCTCTCTCCCTCTTGTGCATATCTTCTCATGTTGTTACTCTAATATTTCAACATAATATTAAAGCTGTCTCTGATTCATTGGGCCTCCCACAAGCATGTCTTAGCTTAAGTGCATAAGAGACTTCCATTTCTTCAACATATCCTTCTTTCCACCATAACAGTTTAGATCTACCTCCATTTGAGGAGCTAGTGTGCGTAAAGGAGGCCATATATACTCTTGATTCTTTTTGGAAACTTCTTCTTTAGCTCGTGGTGCAGCATCTTGGTACCTCAAACCTCGTCATTGTGGGTGCAATAGCACAACATCGCATTTTTCCCCAAATTCGACACAATCCAAATAGTGACATACCCCAAGGAGCAACAGAGCAGATAGCACTGAACACAATCCCTTGAGCTTTCATAGGGCATTTGTAACCCCCCAAGTGGGCTATCTATAACCGAAAGTGTTTAGAGAAATTCATTCTCTATTGCTCATACCAGGTAAAACCCTAACTGTGGTTTTCTATGGCAACCATAACCAAAGCTTCAAAGCTTGGTTTTTTGAGTTTTCTACTCACTAAAGTCATCAACAATTAGTTAAATCCATGATTAAGATTCTGTGGAGTTTATTGCAAATTTGAAAGCTCTAAACTCATAGAATCTTCAACCAAAGGTGAATTGTCAAGCCGGGTACAATTAGGTTAATGTTAAGTGCTTCACCTATGCTTGGCAATGAGTGTTTCTTAACATTAGTAATAATTTTTTCTATCACTTCTTGTTGATTATTTTCAAAAATTTGAAAAGTTTTAGATCTTAACCATGATTCAATAAGTGTCTAAGTATCATCATTCCATTAACCATTGTAAGGTTATGTGTTGGTTATAAACACACAAGCCATTGCCATCATCTCTTATCTCATCATTTAGAATGTCACATTTCAACCTACTACTTATTAATGTTAAGTATCATTTCATTTACTTCCACACTTATTAGCCATCGTGTAAAGAATTAAACAGTATCATTGCCTAGTGCAATTGGTAAGACCTTCCTATCATGATCATGGCCTATGTCAATGTTAGACCTTAAATTCGTAAGTTCAATGGAAGAGACATTCATCCATGGCAAGTATTAGTGAAGTACAAAATGATGGAGCAAGACTATTGGCTCTTCATTAAAGGAACCAAACTTATTGACCCATCCAACTCGATTGATGTAGAAGATGATGAAAGAGCCCAAGCCATAATCATGCTTCATCTAGATAAATCTTTGATTCATCACATTGATCAACTCTCCACTGCCGAGGAGAAATGGAATAAGCTTGGAAAGCTTTATGAAGCAAGAGAAGAACTCTAAAATTTTCTTGGGTAAGTTTATCTTTTACATAAAAGGACTCATGGCACAACTATTCTCAATTCAAGCTCCAATTTGTGGTGAAGATGCTATTGAAATTCTGTTGAAAGCTATAAAGAATGTATTCCCAAACCCTTGTAACTACTCTTACAAATATCTCTAATCCGACCTTGAAAAGCACCATCCAATCTTGTTTGGATGAGGAGAGAAGAAATTAGAAAGACAACACTAGTCAAGCATCTACTTTAACAATCCACGAGCAACTCTTGGTTCATATCGTTTCCACTAAATGCTCCCTTTGTAATAAAAAAGAATATATCGTAAGCAACTGTTTGAAAAAATATCCTGACAAGATGAAGTACAATAAATGTAAAAAAACAAAGCATATCACCAATAAATACCCTATCACCCCTGAAGTACCAAAAGACTTGGGGCCAACTTTTGCCTCTATAACACCAAATGATCGACTGTTCTAAATCTATAAATCCTCTATTTATAAAAACTCTTGTAGCCTAATTTATAAAGGCATCCCATTTGTATTTAAACGAACACTTTTTCTCTTATTAATTCTTGTCTTATCAACTCTATACACGAATACCTCTTATCTTATTAGTTCTATCAAGTATGCAAGTCAAAAGGTTCATAAATACTCAACTTGTGTAAAGATGACATGTATCATTTTAGTTGAGCTTTTCTATTGAGTCGTCCACAACAATCCAATAGTGCATTATTGGAAGGAAATCCTTCTTATCAATAAACTTGCTTCTTAAACACCTTGAATTTATTATTATTGCTTTCTTACAAGATTTATGCAAGCCCTTGTGATTGCATCACCTTGTTAATTCTAGTTCCTATATTGGATGCATAGACAATGTTCAAAATGAGTAATGCCACACAACGCCAGTATATGAACACTTCAAAATTACACGGCGAATTTGTGTCCTACTGAGAAGCAATCGTAGAGTGATCAATGGCTGCATAAAAGCATAATTGCAGCCTATCCGTAAACATATGCACGCATATACAAGGACAGCGAACCTGGGGGGTTGGCTCATGTCTAAGCCGCTGATCAAATGTCTTTAAACTATTACGAATGGATCTGGGACAATTTAGAGGTCTTTCCTGTCTTGCTGACCACCATCCATGCATAATAGACTTGCACGAGTGTTATGGCACTTCAGTATGTATAAAGAACTGCATAATTCTCTACTGCATTCAATAAATTACACAAAATTAAAATGACATAAGATCATCCAACAACAAATTCGGAGCCAACAAACCAGCGATAGGCATTGGATTCAAGAAAAACACATGTTTATATCTCCGCTGATAACAGAATTCCTCTCTTTCTGTGACAGATCCTCAATACTGATTGTGCTATCAAAGGCAGGTGAATGATGCACTTCACTGAAGTTTGGTACTCGAAAAGAGTGACCCATGGACCAGCAAGCATCCTCGAATTTCCTTATCAAAATCTTTAATCAAATGGCTACATCTGACATCCATAAATCAGTAGAAGGCTGGTCTATTACTTTTACTAATAACCTCTCGTAACAAATATTGTGACATATATATAACGATTTACTATAATCTGCTTCATATTGAATTAGAAATTAGGAACATTGTGCTAGTTAGTAGTACAGATCGAATTCAGTATGAGCTTTCAAGGGGTAACAGAATAGATTTTAACCTCTAAACTTCTTTCTCTCTCTCTCTCTCAAGCAGAGATCTCAGTCATCTTTTGTCGATGAACAAATTTTTCCCTTCTTCTCAGGATGTGCAATGTCATAGGGAAGGTGGGTTGTGCACGCACACACTTGCCAGCCATTGTCTGAGAACAGCCCATTCTTTTGCACCTGCGCAAGCATAAATCATAAAACATGACTTTGGTCCGAACTAAGACTAGCCTACGTATGGTGCGAGCATCAGAATGATAAAACTTACCTTTAAAAGAGGATTTTGGATCATAATAATTCACAAGACATCACTTGTGCAACTGAAAGGTGTAGTCACAGTGAGTAAAACTGTGAATACAAATAGTCACGCATCCGATAGTAATCTTCGGATAAAGGCCCTTCAAAAACCACTTGTGGACCTCCACTCTGCAAGCAAACTAGATATGTTGGAGCATGCTAACAAAGGTGCTTCCATGTTATTATGTTCCCAAAAACAAACAAAATTACCTTCTGCATACTATCACCCCCAGTTTTCCGCACTGCAAAGTTCCCCTCACATCGAAGTGCCCCGCCTGCAAATTCAGCCTGAGGAAGAAACCATACAGGCTCAGAAAAAGGCATGCCCATAAAAAGCTACAACAAAAGCATGAAGAGAGGCAGGCTCAAAGAAAGGGATTATATTCTTCTGGCATGACAACATGCAAAGAGCACATGCTTATACCTGTACACCTTTGAGAGCTAGAAGTTGCTTGAAGTCAGCCAGCTTTAAATCGCCTACAAACACAGCTTTATGTGGTGGAGGGGTGCCTGAGTGAGGTAGCAAAGGAAGTACATCATCTTCTGGAGTCCCAACCTCTCCATCCACCCATGTAAGCTCATAATCACCTAGCTGTACACACCATTAAGCATGAGTAGAAAGCAAGATTGGTTGCATGTGCTAGTTTATCTAAGAGGTCCCTTTTCCATGTTCATCACAGTGCATTATACCTTAAAAGCTCCCAGTTCAAGTTGTAGGAAATAAATATACCTTTCTGAAAAGAACATTACTCATCAGTCGTTCTGTGAGCCTGACCTGTTGGAGATGAGGCAATGTATGGGTAAATCAAACATGTTAAAAGAGCCACCATACATTGAGAACTACCAAATTAATTGGTCCCACAGCTCACCAAATTCATACCTTGTACGCAGACAAATCCGATGTCACGTCCACAGTTTCATTTATCCTGGGAGCATAGACATGGGGGCAAACATGCTTGAGGCTATGCTGTTTCAAATGCTCAGTGGCTTCAGCAGAGCCGTGCACCAAAACCTGAAATTTAACCAACATACAAAGGATTAACACCTCCCTGAAGTAGCAATGACAAAGAGTATCATCAATCAAAAGCAAAAAAAAATGTTCTACTAGACAGCATCTCAGCAGGCTCCCCACTCCCGACTATTTGTAGGCACAGTAGACCCAGGGACACTGTCACAGATGGAAGTTGATTCCTAGTATTATAGCCTGGTGTATCTAGACTGCAAGGTGCAGGCACACCATAGACCTTCACGACGTATCCAAAGCAGAGACTCTTTCGAGGATTTGGATTGAGATCATCCACTCTCCACAGGAGATGGGAGAGGATGCAGGATAGCTCTGAGAGGATGAGGAAGAGGAGGCTTCCTGAGGACTTGGGACGTGGGTCATATGGCCCCTCCGTTCGTCTGGCACTATAGCCCATCAGATTGGTCGTTCACATAACCATTGTATTTGTGATGTACTTGGACACTCTTGACAGAGCCTCTTGACAGAGTTTCTTGTACTTCGCATTTTTACCTCAGGAGGATTTCTGCAAGCTGTTATCAATAGAAAATTTATTTCCTCAGGGACAAAAAATGAAAGGTGCTCTACTGTTGTAACCCCTCGATGTGTATGCACTTGGTTATAAGTAGACTCAACATCAACATGCCCTCATCAGTTAATTGTTCTTCGCTTAGGTTTTAGAAATCTCATTTGAAAAGAGACACCATTGTCGTGAGACTCAATCCAAACAGCTATAATAGAGACACCAGTAGTGAGACTCTAGTCCAAACAGCTAGTTCTAAGTCCTGGATCAAAGTTCCTAGTAATGCAGTCTATAGATAGTGTGCCCCCACCCCTCCATCTATTATTACTGTCTCTGCCTTCACTTTTCATACACTTCCCAGGGAAAGATTCTAAAAACACATTGGATCTTAATGATAAGGACCACGAGCTTCCCAAGAGATGGATTCTCCTCCTTCCTGGCACTGTCCTACAGCCAAAGCCTTGAAAGAACTAGATCTGCTGGAGGCAGAGTCAAGTAACAACTTGCCACCAGGGGCAGTAACAAACGCCAAAGGAATGCGGTAACCTTCCAAGAGGCCTAGGTTATGAGAGGCTGACTGCTGCCAGTAGTCTGTGGAAGACTTTCAAAAGAGGAAGAGAATGCTGTGTCCAGACTCCAAGCTTGAGCATGCTTCATGAAAGACTGACGACAGGGCTTTATAATTTATGTTGTAATTCAGGCAATACTTTTCATTAACTAATAGATGCCAATAAAGTTATACTGGAAGACCTTGGACGTTGGCAAAGGAACCTCATTTCAACTTCACAAACAATAAAGGTAAGAACTTTTCATATACAGACAAAATCTATAATGGAGTTACATTCTAAACAATGCTCTGCTTAATCAGCTGTCTAAATAGAGGTCTGAGGTGCTTTTTAAGTCTTCTTGGAAAAAAGGAGAAGAAAGGATAGTTGTAAGTGCCTAAATAAAGACTTACACTTGACTGCATAGATGGTTCAGGTACTAAAAGCTAAATATGCCTCTTCTACAAACCAGATTGTTCCAGATAATCATCCAGATCTTTAACATGGATAGCAAGTATTCACAGACTGATTCAGTTGCTAGCAGATATGTAGGCTTGGTGCCCAAGGATATACATAATAGCCAAGTAAAAATCCAAAAATTTCAGCTGAGTCACTTTCTAAAAGGAAGTGCTTCACATTATAGGACAAGCAATTCCATTGGACTCCTAAATGCTTGATGAAACTACCCATTAACTTTATTTTACTGCACCTGAAATCTTGCTTGGCATTGAAGACAGAACATGAGAGCTTGATATTCCTTTGTTTTGAAGGTGTGAGACAAGTTGCACTAAACTGGGATCGATTAAAGAAAACTGTGCCATAGCTTCGTGTCTAATGATTTGCTTATGGTACTTAGCCCAAGTTTTTGAGAATAAACATCAATGAAATTTATACTGGTGGGTAAATCTGAAATAGATGCGGCAGAAGTTTGAACTTACGAGCTTTAGAGGCACCACATGAGCTAAGATTGTCTTAATGGAACGCCCATCTGATCGCCCTTCAAAATCCATATATTGCAAAGAGCATCGAACTTGAACCTGGATGTTGGATTGTAAACTTGCTGGTTGAGAGACTGGCAATCAGAAAAACTGAAATGGCTTATAAAACCACACTTGAAGCCACACATTTGAGCAGCACCAAAGTTATTCTATCTCATTCTTTTGCTTTCACCTCTTACCAAGTGCATGCTACATTTCAATAGCTTCACATCTTTATTAGTTACTACACTAGTCATTCCAATCCCTGCTCTCTTTAGCGTTAATGCTAATAGCAAGCTGAATGATAACTAGGACATAGACTATGCACAAATCTAAAACATATTGGAACCAGATTTTGGACTATGTAAAGGCTTGGGCTTTTCCTTTGAAACCTACAGCCAAGCTGATGCCTTATTGTTCCCTGTATGTGATCATTCTGAATATGTTTCCTGTCAATTTTACGGTGGCACTCCCCTTCTAACTATGCTAAGTATTTATGACTGGCTTTTATTTTCACACCTGGTGATGCCGGCAACACACATTCAAAACATGCCAGTTCAGAAGAATGTACCCAAATCCACGCACAACCAATACATTTGCATTATGCATTTAATGCATTAACTTATGTTTTTAGTGCAGAGAGATGGGGATCTATATCACACTAGTTAGAATGCATTTTACAGTTGGTTTAAGTTCATATAATTGTTGCTTCTTTCTTTCTTATTTGGTCTTATTAGACTATGTATGAGCACTAATTTTTGGCTCATAGGTCTTTCAACCTATTGAAGGACTGTTGTCAAGTGTCACATCTGGCTGTCTAAACAGGAAGCTGTAGGGATATCTCAGCAATCACTCATCCAGTCTACCCGGGAGTTTCTCAAACAGGACGTTTCAGAAACAGCTTCATATGAGAAAGGAAATGAAGCGAAACAACTATGCAAATACATGACATTTCATTACTTCAGAAATCGCCAAATCCTATATAACAAAAACATATTCTCCTTTCAGTTTTTAGAAGTATGTGTTGCTTTTTTGTACAAGCCGAAACAATCTTCCTAGTATAAGTAGACATGATTTGTACACTGCAGAATGGAAAGGCACAAGATCATGATGGCCTTGTTAGGAAACATTTTATACATGCATGTGAACTTCTTGCTCCCTTGTTCATGCAAATTTTCAATGAAGCCATGTGTGAGGACTTTCTGGCAAGTTGGACAAAGCATACCATTACTAGCGAATTACAAGAGAATCATAATTGGTCACTAATTGGCCAAAATATATAGCTGCATTTTAGAGCATGAGCTTAGCACACGGGCAAAGAGAGATGGGCATAGAGCACGGGAGCACGCAAGCTTCAGCCACCGAGGGTTCACAACACTTCATCATATATTGACCCTCAGAGCTATTATACAGGAATGTAGGGCACATGGGAAGAAGATTTATTGCTGCTTTGTGGATTTTCGCAAAGCATTCAACACTGTGCCCCAAGCCAAGCTCATGCAGCGACTACAAGATAGTGGCACTCCAGAATATCTACATTGGGGGATTTATCATTTATGCCTTGTATAAGTCGTTGACAGGGAGGGTCTAGACTTTGGGGCACATGGCAAGAGGAGTTATTGCTGCTTTGTGGATTTTCACAAAGCATTCAACACTATGCCTTAAGACAAGCTCATACAACAACTATAGGATAGTGACACTCCAGAATTTTGGATATGATGGACAGTACTATTGGGGTGAAGCATGGATGCCCACTTTCACCTACTCTCTTTGGAGTTTATGTTGATGAGCTCTAAGGCTATGTGGAGACCAAGTGTAAGCTTAGCTAGCAAATTAATACCCATCTTGTTGTATACGGATGATGTGGCACTAATCGAGGATTCAAGTTTGCAAAGACACATGCATGCACTACAAACATTTTGCATAGATAGAGGATTGACCTTGAACCTTCGAAGACCAAGGTGATGATGTTTAGTACCACACAAGCTTGGGTGACCCCAGTGGGACATCAGATTACTCTCGGTAGGGATGTCGTTGAGTATGCTATATCCTATGTATATCTGGGAGTCACATATACAGGACCTACATTTTGACTGCAAGATGCAACAACTACTAGGTTGGATAGAGGTTATGCAACACTTGAAACACTTGAGGGAAAATGTACACATGCTCAATTATAGGAACCCCAAACTAAATTAGGGCTATTTGATACATTCGTTACCCCAGCCTCCCCAGCCTCCAATATCAGGACTAGGTCTTTGGAAAAAGACTTGGAAGAGTATTGAGAGGCCACTAGTGATGATGATTACTCGCATGTTATGAAGCAAACCATGGGTACTTCAAGAGATTATTAGGGCAGAGATTGGAGCAGCACCTGTGATCACAGAGGCATTATTTCAGGCTGTAACTAGCTTACAGAGAATATGGGAATTCCCTAGATATAGATATTCACAACTGGCATTGACTTCCTTCGAGAAGCTGGCGGAGAATGGGGATACACATCGCTGGCATGCAGAGATGCAGTCATGATTCAAGACACATATATTAGAGATGGATGCACTCCCACCACTCCAGTACAGTTTGGATTGCCCATACTTGGATCTCACACATACAGAGCAAAATCAAGTGATTAGGGTAGATACTGTGAAGATTGATAGAGATTGTACATGGGTGCATCCTCTAAAGCCTCTTGGTACAAAGATGGCATAATATCAGTGTCATTTCTTACATATGTCAGCAGAGGGATTCATTGTCACACCAATATACTTGGATGTCCACCTCTCCCATGGGATATGTAGTACTATTGGCCAGATATGGACATCATCACAATAGCTTAGGATTGAGAAGGACGGTATACACACGTCTGAGGATGCATGTACTTGCCAGCTATGCCACCAGAAGGTTGAGTTTGAGGAGCATTTTATCTGTAGATGTACTGCATATTATCAGATCTATGGGAGATTTCATTGCCTTTTTCAAGAGGGCTTTGGGCCTTTTCACAAGGTGATGAAGTACGAGGATCAGATATGCCTAGCACTGTTCTTATTGGAGATCCAAGCATGTAGAGAGAAGCTTCTAAGAAGCAACACAAAAATAGAGGCAGAGTCAACAAGCCAATGGGTTCTTACAGAGTTTTTCAATACTTGCTCCAGAGCTAGCTCGCTACATGCTACTATTACAGATGCTACCCCCTACAACAATGACACCACACCATTCAAGAGTTATAGGGGTCACAGTAGACCAAGCAGCCACACTCGGTAGAGCACAACACCCACCACCCCATCGCTATGCCCGACATCCTAAACTCTTGCAAATTTGAGCCGTCATCATTCGCCATTAGAGATGAGTACCTCTCCTTAGTGGAGTCGATATCTTGGACCACCCCATGATAGATATTCTTGCCTCAAGGAGGGTACATTGCTTCTAGAGAGTCATATTGATTAGGGTGGGATCCTACAAGTTAGTTGAAGGATCATTGAGAGATCATTTTGTACATGATGGCAGTGTATACTTGCAGTAGTCATAGTTAGTGATTTTCCTTTTCATTTTCAGTGTTGTTCTCCAGTCGAGATGTAATCGCCCAATGTACTCATTTCTTTGTCTCATAGGTCATTATGGTTCTCTCTCTCTCTCTCTCTCTCTCTCTCTCTCTCTCTCTCTCTCTCTCTCACCAAGAGTATATGTACAAAAATGGGAGTGCAAGATGTTGATCTAAGAAATGCATTCCATGCTGATTAACCTCTTAAGTAGCCCCGAAACATGCTTATTTAATGAAAAATGCAAAATCTGTGCGCTTCTCTGTTTAAGAGAGTTTTTGTGAAACCCTAATTTGGGAGGGTCCATCCACATCTATAAATAGCTAGGCTGCCCCCATTTAGTCTTCATTCCTTCTATGCAAGTTTTTTGCATTCACGTGAAGATCTTCGTCATCAGCCTTCTTCCATGTGGCTGTCTAGCCTTTGTGATTGCTGCCACCAATTCGTCTGTTGCTCCATCCCCTACCAACTGCCCCTCCAGCAGTCGTCTGCTACCTTGCGCTTCTTCCATTGCTGCGTTTAGCCCAAGACAGCCATTGCCTGCCCCGCTTGACACCTCTTCTCCTATGTTTGGCCCCAGACAACCATCGCCAGCCCTAGTCAACACCTCTTGCATTGTGTTTGGCAATTTTAGCTATTGTCGGCATCCTCATGCATCTCCATTGCTATCACCGGCCATCCTACTACTTCTGGTGATCTACAATTTGGTCTTATACATCATCTGACACACTCCAACTAGTGGTTACAACACTTGGAATCCATCTACGGTGACCGTCACACTCTAACACTTAACACTCTGCCCTTGAGCATTTTGTACACTCTTACATTCATTAACTTCATAGTTCTCCTTCTCTCTCTATTTATATTTTTGTTTTTGCATTTTTGAGTTTTTCATTTTGTGTTGTGTTTAGGCTTTTAATTTTGCACGTCACTATTTGTGTCTTTGTGTTTCTATTGTGGTCGTACACTCTATGTTTCCTTAGTGAAGCCCCCAATAGTTTCTTCACATGGTATCAAAGTTGGTGCTCTTGTAAAGAGTATCATGCAGATATTCTGGAGTGCTAAGTTTTGTGCAGGGTACACAAAAAACTTGAAACTGAATCACAATGTCTTTGTCACCTTCTTCTCGGGACCCCATAATGTCTTATCAAACTTCTCCATCATTGGAGGCCTTGACAAGCATTATGGACTCGACGAGGAAGATGACAGCCCCTTCGCCTTCACCTTCTTTATTTTCTCCTAATCATGATTTCAATCTCATGACAGAGGAGTTAAAGGTTTTCTCCTATTCCAGATTTCACACCCCTCCTACCAATGTTGCTACATCATCCGAACCAGTTGGTGAGGTTGGCCACCTCTCTAAACATGGAGGACATATGACATTTGGGACGACTAGCGACCCATCTTCTTCATTTCAGCCAATCCAATCAAAACCCTCTCTTGTTTCTTCTTTTGTTGTGCGAGATCCGGATGATTTTCTGTATGTAAATGTCAATAGAGGGGGGTCTCGAATCAAGCATCCTTCATCAAGTATATCTATATCTTTTAATTCATTTGAGCATGTAAGCCACTCTTCTCAAATCCCTCCCATCCCATCCCCCTCTTCTAGCCGACACCTCAATTTCCTCTCTTCACTCCAAAACTTTGGATTATACTCCCCATCCACCCTCCTTTCCACAGTAGAAGTTGGAACCTCCGTTCCCACTCCTAGCACATTCTCATTCTTCATTCCATATTCACACTTCCCTACCACTTCACATAACAATGCATCACTGTAGGGTATGGCACCCTTTAACACTATACCATCCACTTACCCTCAAGCCACTTTACACCACGAGGCTTCATTACAGGGAATCCCACCCTTTAACACAGTTTCCTCCACCTTCTCATTAGTGAGAATATCATTTTCTGTTGGGAATAAAGGGCCATCGTGCCTTTTATATGTGCACAGGTGTGAACACACCCTTAGCACATTTGTACTTAATAAAAATATATATTTAAAACCTAAAGAGCTACACTAGTCTTTGTACCAAACATCAGAGGTGTCGTATTCACTCTCCTTTCTAATACTCTCTACTCAGTCAGGCTCCATCACACTGGTATCAAAGCTCTTGGTTACAACGCTTGCGCTTCCCAAGAGTGTTAGTTCATAGGACTGACAGCAGTCTACAAACATCACTCAACATGCGAGGCAGACCAGGACGACAGAGTGCAACAGACACAGAGTTGAGAAGCAAGGTGACTAGGCACAAGTCGTGTGCATTCGACCACCACAGGACGCATGCATTAGTTGCACCAACAGGCGACCAGATGGAGTTGAGGAGTAAAAGCGAGCAGGTTGACTAGAATACTAGCGGATGCCAACGAACGTGCGACAAGACTAGAAGACTAGAGGACGCTCACGAACGTGTGACAAGACTAGAAGACCGACAAGCGCCAACGAGCGTACAACCAAACCAACAACTTGACAGACACGCGCAAGTTGTGCAACTGATGGGCCGTCAGATAAGTGCAACCTGTGTGACACAACGAAGGATAGGCGTGAGATAGGACGTGACTAGCACGTCAACGGACCTCGTCACATCACTTTTCTTTAAGGTCACAACTTCGTTTTCTCTCAAAAATTCTCCTTGAATTTCCCCTTGGCCTGATAGGCCTTCGTGGGGTAAGCACAGTTGAGAATTTTGGAAAGATTTGTGCCAAAAATTTGGGGATTTTTCTAGACATGATGAGAGCAAGACACAACAGTGATACTTGTCTCAGAAATTGCAGAAATTTGTGACATTTTGCCTCTGACATTTGGGGCTTTTTATGTACATGCAAGAATTGGGTTGAAATTTACCTGATTTCTCAACATTGATGCACATTGGACCCTGTAAAGTTTGGGGCTTTTGCTGTTTGGGCGAAATTTGTGCACCATTTGGACATTTTATCTACATGCGGGTTTAATTCCATGCAATTTGGACATCTAGCACTCGGAAAAATTTGGGGGTTTTGTTGAAATTGCTTTATTTTGGCAAAATTGGCCTATTCTATGCATGTCAAAGACAATGCAAATGTATCGTTGATGCTTTGAGCAACAAAATTTTGGAGCTTTTGACCGTCCGTGTCAAATTTTGTGCCCGTGGATGCATGTACAACAGAAATTGCAGCTAAAATTTGGGACTTCTCATGTGATATGATCTATTCGTCTTTGGAACAGCTGTAATCAGTTGTGGAGCGCTGTAGAACAAGGTTTAGTGCTTCTGAAAATTTATTTGCAGATCTGAAATTTCTGCTTTTTCGTCATTATTTATTGCTGGTTGGTACTTCTTTGTACCTTGGCCACTCATGTGACAGTTAGCGCCTGCTTTTGCTGAATCTTTGGTCACATTTGGCCTGAAAATCATGGCTGGCAGCAGTGACAGCAGTCATCTCATGCACATTAAGAAGCTTGAAGGAGCACATAACTTTGCAGTCTAGCAAAAACAATGCTATAATATCCTATTGCAGAAGAAGCACACAAGGCCGATTAAGACCAAATGGACAAAGCACGCAGATATGGAACAGGAAGACTGGGATGAGTTAAATGAGCTTGCACGCTCAACCATCGAGCTATCGATTTCTGATGCCTTGCTTTTTAACATTGAAGGTTTGGATTCTGCCTATGCTATTTAAACTCGACTAGAAGAATTGTATGCCCAGAAGAGTGCCACAAGCAAAGTTTATTGGCTGAAAAAGCTTATGGATTTGCGTATGAAAGAGGGTACAGCAATGTCTACTCACTTGAGTGAGTTAACTCCATTTTCAGCCAGCTAGTTGCCTTGAAGTTCATGGTTGATGAAGAATTTAAGGCTACGTTCTTGCTTTGCACTCTGCCAGAGAGTTGGGATACATTCAGGATTGCTATGAGGAATTCTAATGCGATCCTTCTGTATGCTGATGTAGAGAGTTCTCTACTCATGGAAGAAATGAATCCGCAGAACAATGCATCCAGTAAGTCTTCCAGTGTTTTGCATACTCAGGGCACATCAGAGCAGAAAGGCAAATCTGATAGCAAGGGACGCAATAAATCATGTGGTAAGGATGTTGAATGCTATCATTGTGGTAAGAAGGGTTACTTTAAACGTGACTGCTACAAATGGAAGAAAGAGAAAGAAAAAGGGTAAGAAGACAAATGATATAGCAAGAAAGAGAAGAAAGAAAATCAGCCTAAGAAGAGCAATGTCAAAATCGAAGAAGTGAATGTAGTCACTCATGACAGTGATAGTGAGAATGATGTACTCTTTGTCTCTTCACACTTTAGTCACATGCTTTACTTGCAAATGCGGATTATGACATGCACACAACGATTCTAGATTTAGGTGCTTCCTTTCATGTCAACCCTCATCGTGAGTGGTTTTTTGACTATACAATGGGTCAACATGGTGTTGTCCATCTTGGGGACAACTATGCATGTGACATTGCAAGTATTGGCAGTGTGCAGTTGCAGTTGCAGTTGCAGTTTCAGTTTTAGCATGATTTTGTCTTCACACTTCAGCATGTACGGCATATACCTTAGCTCAAGAAGAGCTCGATTAGTACAGGGCATCTAGATGACAATAGATTTCAGACCACCTTTGGTGATGGGAAATGGAAGATCTGTACGGGATCTAGAGTGATTGCCAGAGGTTGTAAAAGTGATACCTTGTATCCTCTCCGTGTATCTAGAGTGCGTGACCATGTTGTTGCCGTGACCGAGTAGCCAAGTGTTTCTTTGTGGCATGGCCAGTTGGGACACATGAATCAAACTGGAATGAAAGTTCTTTCTCCTTTGGGTTACTTGCCTTGTCTTCGTTATGTTGATTTTGAGCATGTGATCTTTGTGTTTATGGTAAACATGCAAAGGCATCTCATAAGAAGTCTCTTTCCCTGAAATCTTCTTCTCTAGAGTTAGTACATTCCGATGTATGTAAGATACCAAGGTTATCTTTAGGGGAAAAGAAATACTTTGTTACCTTTGTCGATGATGCTACACGGAAGGTATGGGTTTACCCTATTCATAGCAAGGACGAAGTGCTTGTCAAGTTTTAAAAATTCTTGGCATTGGTTGAAAATCAAACTGATAAGACACTTAAGTGTCTGCGCTTTGACAATGGTGGGGAATATGTGTCGAAGGCCTTTCAGGCATTTTGTGACAGCAAAGGGATAAAGAGGGAGTTCACTGCCCCTCATAATCCACTCCAAAATGAAGTTGCAGAGCGTATGAATTGGACCATACAGGATAAGGTCCGTACGATGATGTCTCATGCTACTTTACCTCGTGGTTTTTGGACAGAGGCTGTTATGACGGGCGTACACTTGTTTGATCGGTCACCAAACAGGTCTTTTGGGGGGGGGGAGGGGGGGGTTTCCCCAAGAAGCGTGGTCGGGCAAGCCACCTTCATATGCACACTTAAAAGTATTTGGCTGCGAGGCCTTTGTGCACAATCGTAAAGAAGAACGCGAGCCAAGGTCTTGTAAACGTATTTTCCTAGGATATGGTGATGAAGATGAAATGGCATATAGATTATGCGATCCCGAAAAAAGAAAAGTAGCATGCAGCAATGATGTTATCTTCCACGAAGATCGCATGCACAAACAGCCCAAAAGAACAGAGGAAGTCCGTAGGGTTGTATTTTGCGAAGAAATACCTTTTGGACAGCAAAATGGGCCTGCTGTACAGCAGCAAATACCTGCTGTAACTGAACCTGCAAATGCAGAAAATAATGCTGGAAATGATCAACCGGCCATTGCCCACAAGGATGAGCCACTAAATGTGCAAGAACAGCCAGGACAGCAAGTTGTTAATGCTGATTTGTAGGCTGAAATGCCAGGACAGCAAGCTGAAAATGGAAATTTGCAAGCTCAACAGCCAGCAAACAATCATCATTGGGTTGAGAGATCGTCTAGGGCTACTACACAACCTGATAGATTTGTTCCTGGTGCAAACAATGTGGTTGATTATGTCATGTTGACAGAGTGTGGTGAACCGTCTTGCTTCAAGGAAGCAATGGACAGACAGGACAGCAAGAAATGGTATAAAGCCATGTTGTCAGACATGGACTCTCTTGAGAAAAATGACACTTGGGACTTGGTGCAATTGCTTAAAGAGCAGAAAACCCTTCCATGCAAATGGGTTTACAAGATGGTCACTTCTGGTTCCTCGCCAAAGTACAAAGGAAGATTGGTTGGGAAGGGGACCGGGGTACAAGCAGGAACATGGAGTTGACTTTCATGAGATCTTTCTCCTATAGTCAAGCTGGCTACATTAAGAACCATTTTTACATTAAGCTGGCTACATTAAGCTGGATATAAAACTGCATTCTTACATGGTGATCTGCATGAAGACATATATATGTAGCACTCTGAAGGGTTTGTGGCAAAAGGGAAACAGAAGATGATATGTAAACTCAAAAGGAGTTTGTATGGGCTGAAACAAGCACCAAGAGAATGATATCATAAGTTTGATACATTTGTGCAGTCTCAAGGTTTTCATAGCAGTCAAGTGGATCACTGCTTGTACACCAAAAAGATAACAGATGGCAACCTGATTATCTTGGTTATGTATGTTGATGACATGCTTATTGCTGACAAGGATACTCATGCCTTGGACTCACTGAAGCGAAGTCTTCATGGCAGCTTTGACATGAAAGATCTTGGTGATGCAAATCACATTCTTGGCATGCGAATACTCATAGATAGGCCAAAAGGATTACTCTATCTATCTCAGCAAGAGTATATCTCCAAGGTTTTGCAACGCTTTAATATGGAGAGGGGGGAACAATTGGGGTTCCATTGCCTCCATATGTGAAACTCAGTGTAGAGGACAACCCTACATCTGATGATGAGAAGGTTGAAATGGCCAAGATACCATATGCTTCAGCTATTGATAGTTTGAAGCTACACGTCCTGACATTGCCTTTGCAGTGGGAGTGGTTAGCATATACATGGCAAACCTTGGTAAAAAGTATTGGGAAGCAGAGAAAGGTATTATGAGATACCTCAAAGGCACAAAGGATTACGCTGGTCATGCGGACTGCAGAAAGTCTACTTCTAGGTATGTGTTTACCTTCACAGGAGGAGCAATCTCTGGATCTCCAAGCTACAAAAGTGTGTTGCATTGTCTACTACTACAGAGGCAGAGTATGTGGCTGCTACTAAGGCATGCAAGGAGGCTTTATGGCTTTCACGTCTGGTGGGAGAGCTTGGCATTACGGAGTTACTTGTTCTCCATTGTGATAGTCAAAGTGTTATCATGCTAGCACGGAATCCCATCTTTCATGCAAAGAAGCATATACAGGTGAAGTATCACTTCATTAGAGATGTACTTGACAGCAAGAGCATTGAGCTTATCAAAGTGCATACAGATGATAATCCTACAAATCTTCTCACGAAGGGTCTTCCGACAAAGTGGTTTGCTTATTGCCAACAAATGATGGATGTTGGATAGGTATATGTATTTCAGCTTTGTACATACCTAGACAAAGCTGATTCTTTTCTCCTCTTAAGGCACATTGCCTTATGTAGAAGGTTGTTGGAAATGAAGGGCCATCGTGCCTTTTATATGTGCACGGGTCTGAACACACCCTTAGCACATTTGTATTTTCATATATATCTATCTAAAACCTAAAGAGGTATACTAGTCTTTGTACCGAACATCAGAGGTGTCGTGCTCACTCTCCTTTCTAATGCTCTCTACTCTGTGTGTGTGTGTTATCCGTCGTGTTCACTCTCAAGTTAGTTAGGCTCCGTTTTTCACTGGGATGTTTATGATGGGCATTCACCTCACTACCCCTAGTCAACAATCTACTTTGACCTCTCAAACACATGGATTTCCATCCTTTGCTTATGGTGTGTCATCTCATATTCTTTGGGTTTCCATCCTTTGCTTATGGTGTGTCATTTTTCACTGGGACGTTTGTGATGGGCATTCACCTCACTACCCCTAGTCAACAACCTACTTTGACCTCTCAAACACATGGATTTCCATCCTTTGCTTATGGTGTGTCATCTCATATTCTTTGGGTCACTCCTATGCAAGGATTCCCATCCTCTGCTCCACGTGTCTCTATCCCTCTACCATGGGCTCCTCATGTGGTTACCATGCCCATACCCAATCAACCTATGTCCACATTTGGATCCACTGTACAGACTTCTCACATGCATGGTGGACACTCTAGGATTAATTCCCAAGTGTACTTCCCTCCACCACCCTGTCCACACTACCCTCATTACACACCTTATCCATCTTCTAGCACTACCTACAAGTGATTGAATCTCAAGGACTTTGGGACCTTGTTGTTGGTATAGAGCCAATGCCAAACCCTCGACTAGCTCACCCTGATCACATCCGTCAATGGAGAGCTCGCAATCCCATGGCCAATGTTGAGTTAATGGACGAGTTGCTTCCTAAGTTCCACACTCAATTACAGCATTTTTCCCTCGCATCTAAGCATTGAAGTCATCTCATTGACTGCTATGCAACACGAGATTGAACTCAACATATCAATCTCAATTTTAAGCATCAGTAGTTTTCCATTGAGAAAGGAGATGATCTGAAAGTCAAGTTGACCGAATATTGGGGGTTGCTCGCAAAGTTTACCAAGCCATGTGAATGAGCAGTGTCATGACTCGTACCAAGGCGTAGGGTCTTGCTCCTAAGAAACCTTAGCAAACCACCATGATTGCCTCCACTCCTACTCGACAATCCATTGGGGCTACACCTCCCACTATATTGGGAATAAAGGGCCATCGTGCCTCTTATACGTGCTCAGGTATGAACACACCCTTAGCACTTGTACTTTAGTGCTTTACATATAATGATCACAAAAACCTAAAAAGAGGTATAACTCTTTGTACCCACACATCATGCATCTCACTCTCTATTGCAACTCACTCTTTCTCTCTTTCTTTTGTCATTGCCATTGTTGAATATCAAACCTACACTACAAGTAGGGCACCACAAACTAATATCATAGCTAAGTTGCTCGCCTCCAGAGTTTTGTGCAAGCTGCAAGACACGCAAGCTACATGCCACATCACCAAGCAAGCACCAAGCATGCAAGCAAGTGGCGGCAAGCAGGCAGGCAAGTGGTGCCAATCAAACGACGTTGCAAGGTAGTTCAGCAACAATTCCTAGGAGCAAATCACGCACAGCATCCCCATCGATAGTCAACATTTTTTTGGGCAAAATTTTCATTTTTTTTCCCTTCAAAGGTTTATCCTTGGTACCAAGACTCTTGGATTGCTTTATGCCAAGGGGGGACTACTTCAATTACACGCTTACAGTGATTCAGATTGAGCTGGTGATTTGGATTCACGTCACTCTACAAGTGAAAATTGTTTCTTTCTTGGCTCATCTTGCATTTCTTGGCTTAGCAAGAAACAATCCACTATTGCCACATCGTCTTGTGAAGCTAAATACAAGGCACCTTTCACTACTATAGTTGAATGTGTATAGCTGAGATGTTTGTTGGCTGATCTTGATGTATCTATCATAGAGCCTACTCCTTTGTTTACTGACAATTAGAGTGCCATTATAGTGGCATGGAACCCAATGTTTCATACATGCATGAAACACAGAGATACATTATCACTTTGTCAGAGAGAGGCTTCATGCAAGGGATATCATCCTTGTCTATTGTCCTACCAACAACAATGTGCCAGACATCTTCACGAAAGCTCTTCCTTGTGACAAATTTGAAGCACTTCACAATGCTTTAAATTTCATCTCATTTGGTGGATGATCCTTGTATGTTGATCACTTTTCACTCCAAGGGGTTTGTTGCGTTTGGCTCATGCCTACGCTCACAAAGTAGTGTCGATGATCCACATTAGGACACTAGGGCACTTTTTACTCTTCGTAAGAGAGGTCTTTTCCCCCAATCACATTATTCTCTATTTGTGTGTTTATGTTACATAGTTTAGTCACTTACCCTACTTTACACACTTCCATAGCTACAACAAGCACAAACATTCTATACATGCCAAGCAAACCAACAAACAAAGCATGAGAGGCAATCATTGGGCATCACTAAGTGCACGTGAGCCTTCATCTTCTTCATCTTATCTCTGGACCTTCATAGCCACAACTTGACCCCCTGACCCTGGAGGAGCTGGTGTGTGCAAAGAAGGCAATATTAGCTCTTGATTTCTTTTGGAGACTTCATCTCCAACTCAAGGCGCTCCAGCACGGCGCATCAAACGCAAAGATTGGACGACGTGGAGGGCACCATTGCATTTTCTCCCAAAACTGGCGCAAAATTGCAAGCGACACATCTCGAGCTGCTGTGCGTGTTGACAAAGGAGCAATGTTGGTGGCTATCATAGGGCTTTCATAGCCCCCTAGTGGGCCATCTCCCTCTAAGAGGGTTTGACTTCATTCCACTCCTACTGCCTGCTATGACCGAAACCCTAACTTTGGGTTTCCTGACAGCCATAGCCAACAAGCTTCCTATTCTCACTTTTTTCAATCTAAGCATTATCAATAGTGATTCCAATCACTAAAAAACCTTTGTCAGGATCACTTACTGCCCTATGGAGCTCAATGCGGAGGTTTTTCTCATCTCATGGGCACTACTAAGCTCATGAAGTTCGACCTTTATTATGAGTAAAAGAACGGAAGTCGGTACAAGTGCTTCTTAGCACTACTAATGCATTTAGCTGGTGTTTCTTACTATTTGCTGCTGGTAAATCAGAGAAATGAGTATTATTGTACTCTCCTCTTATTCATCCCATAGCATAGAGTTGACTAATCAGTCTTGTTCCACCAAGAACTCCTCTAATAAGCCACGTCATCAAGAGGAGCCAGAAGTGCAATCTAAGTTCACTTCACTAAAGCCAAAGAAAGCAATCAAACATAAAGAAATAGTTGGTCAAAGGCAAGGACCACCTAAGTCCTATTTCGAAATACTCCATATGTATGATTTTCAACCATTCTCATCTTTGCAGTTTTAATCATAAAATCTACATTCTTTTTGTTCTTGAACTAGTGGCCCTTTATAAAGGATTAGACACTAGTACTTGCACTAAGCAAGTAGTAAGACCTTCCTATGGCCTCAACCTATGCCGACCTTCATCCTCAAATTCGTAAATTTGATGGCAAAGACTTTCACCCCTGGCAAGTACTCATTAAGTACAAAATGATGGAGAGAGGTTATTGGCCCCTCATTCAAGGGACTAGAGCTGTTAATTTTACAAATCCCTCTGATGTGCAAGATGATCAACGTGCTCAAGCAATAATCATGCTACACTTAGATGAATCCTTGATTCATTATGTTGATCAGCTCTCCATTGCCAAGGAGAAGTGAGATGAGCTTGAGAAGCTCTATGGTGCTACAAGTAAAAACACTAAGATTTTCCTTAAGATTGAATTCTTCAGCTTGGAATATAAAGGAGGAGAAAATTTGGGAAATTTTATTTCTCATATGAAGGGCCTCATGGCACAACTTTCTTCAATGCAAGCACCAATCCATGATGAGGATGCTATTGCCATTCTTTTAAAAGCTGTCAAAAAGGTCTTTCCGACACTTGTAACAACTCTTACTAATATTCCCAATCCTACCTTGGCAAGTACCATTCAATCTTGCTTGGATGAATAAAAAAGGAATCACTAGTCAAGCATCTACTTCAACATCCCGTGACCAAGTCTTGGTGCATACACTTCTCAATAAGTGTACTTTTTGTAAAAAGAAAAGGCATATTGTAAACAACTATTGGAAAAAATACCCAGAAAATAAGAAATGTAATAAATGTAAGAAAATACATATTACCAATAAATGTCCTAACCATCCTAAAGTACCTAAGGAATTGGAGGCCAATTTTGCCTCCCAATCCACCGATGATCGACTCTTGTGAGTCCTATATCCTTTCTGCCTATAACAATCCTTGTAGCCTGATCTATAAAGGCATCCTATTTTGAGTTAAGGGGGGGGCATTCTTTTATGCTTTGTATTTCAATGCCACCTGGCATTGAGAGGGGTGTTGAGAGTATAGGCATATGAACTCTCCTTATGCAGGAGCGGATAAAGGCAAGCAAGTGTGAATGGTTCTGAGGGGAAGGAAAAACCTAACCCTAGCTAGTTGGGGCTATATAATCAATCCATGGGTCTACATCGATTGATGCGTGAGAGTGACCCAAGTTGTACATTCATAAGCAACTTAATAAGCAAGACTTGTTCTTGTACTTTTGAGCTCTTCTCTCCCTCTTGTGCACACTTCAATGTTGGCTTGCACTCTGATTTTCCACAAATCTTAGACTGTTGGAGAAATCTTTCTTGCCACTTCTTTTTGTTTGTCCCAAATATGCCATATTTTATTAGTCTTTCCACTACTAACTCGTCTCTTTATCTCGACCATTTGATGATAGATCTAATTAGTTGACCTCTTCTCAAAATCATCAAGTAGTACAAACATCCAATCCTACCAAGGAGACAAGGGCTGTAAAGTAGCAAATGGAGAGTACCTTAGAAACTGCTCTTGTAAGGACAACCAAATGTCATGATAGCCACGAGGCACCCAAAAGTATTGATGAATGTGCCGGAAAGAATAAAGACAGGGCTGCCTAGGAATGACACCATCATGGATTGTTTGCAACCCCAAGCAAGCCATTCATTTAAACTTATCTCATTGCAAGTCTTTATCAGGCCAATCCAACAACCTAGAGATGGCCAACACTTCTCCTTGCAGCGAATTTTTCTCCTTACGAAGATCAAGAGGGCGCCAAACTGCGAAATACAAAATCTCTTGCCAAGATGCAATCAAATGAGAAAGGAAAAAAGGACTAGGAGACCTTAATAGGCCTCGTGGAGTTCAACACATGCCACCAAGAAACTTGAATAACCGTACGACCATGTGAGATACCAATCTTTTCAATGAAAATTTTTACAATATCTATCCAAGGATGACTTTGCACACATAAAGCCTGCAAAAGTGCCAATCCCAAGGTAACCACATGGAAATTAGCATCCAATAAAATTGCTTCCCCCATCCTTTTAGGAGTAGTCACATGCTACCAAGAAATCCACACCTGGCCCAAACGAATCCCTTTCTTTTTCCACAACATGAAGCGGATAGGCTGAACTAGTTCCGAAAGAGACTTCTTAGGTCAAGGAAGTAAGGGAAGAAAAAATGAGACCATATGCATTGAGCAACTTTAAGTCTCACATGAAGAGGCCAAGCTTGAGATTTCTAGTACATAAACCGATCATGTATGCGCGATGACATCCAATCAAGCAAGGCGCGAGCATAGGATAACCCATGTATTGGGTAATATCTCCTTTGGAAATCATAGCTCCTTGCCAACCCAAAGCTTGCAAATCACTCTCCGTACAAGAAATCAATGTAGATTTCTGAGCATTAATATGAAGCCCTGAAGCTAAAGCAAAGAGATTCCACGTAACCATTGCTCGATTCACATTAGTCCAATCAACCTTGAGAAACATAAGGGAATCATCAGCCAAAGATTAACCCAAAAGTTGGGCACCACTGGAAAAAGACAAACCAATAATCTCGCCTCGATCAGCCAACTTATCCAACAAAGAGAGCATTGGATGAGTGACTAGGGCAAACAGCAAAGGACTCAAAGGGCAGCCTTGCCGAAGAGAATGAGACAAGGCAATTTCACCAATGATCCCTCCATTAAGTACAATATGTGCCACAGCATCCTAATTAATGATATCAACAAGAGAAGTCATGTGAGGACCAAAGCCCATGGTAGACATCAATTGCTACAAGAAAGACCAATTGACATGATCGAATGCCTTTTCAACATCAAGTTGAAGCATAACAACCTATTGGTTGGATGAACCAAGTGTGGAAATACTTTTTGCAATCTATTGGCAATGATTTTAGCAAAGATTTTATAAAAAGAACCCATAACATAAATGGGTCTCCATTGTTTCAAGGAAATCAGAGAAGGAACCTTGGGCAACAACTGAATCACTGCAATCTTCCAATTTGAAGGCTTCAAACCAGAATTCCAAACTTACTGACACAAGCAAGTTAATGGGTCCTTAAGTTGCTCAATATGAGCTGAAAACAACTAATTAGAAAGCCCATACTAGCTAGAGCTTTTCCTATGTGGTCAATGGGACAGCACATCCTCCACTTCAGTCTCTAAGATATCAACCTCCATCAAATCAACCCATTCAGGCTTAACCTAATTACTAACCAAGTAACAAATGTATCAATGAGCATAGAGAACAGCATCAAAAAAGAATCTCCTATGGAACCAACAAAGATTCATAATAGTCGATGCACAGTTGAATGATGGAGACGGGTTCAGTAACCATTTAACCTTGCTCATTCAACAAACGCTCAAAATTTTCCCGAGCGTATTTCTAGCATAAACGAGTAAAGAAGTGACAAGATTGACAATTATTGTCATGCAAAGCTTCTGCTCAGGCCAGTTCCATACGCCCAAATAGAACCCTCAAGCTAAAAGAAGCAATCAATTGCTAGAAACACTCCAAAAACTGATTTTGCAGCAAAAAAGATTGATTGAAACGAAGAGCCAATCGAACAAGCATAGCCTCAAAGGCATTAACCGGCCTATGAGTCAATTCCAAAACCAAGGGATAGTGATCTAACAAGTCATGATGTCGCTCTATCCACATATCAATCACTGCTAAAAGAAAATAATTGCTCTGACAAATCTATATCCTATCAAGTTTGGCCCAAGTGTCTGGATACTGAAGAGAGTAATAAGTATATCGAGACTGTGAAGGATGCATCCAAGACCATATGTCTTGTTTCAAAGACACCGCTGCCAGTGCATCCCAAGTCTAACACTTCGGACCATCCATGACCGAGTGAGGTGAAGTCGCCTCATCCGTAGATACACATGCATAAAAATCACCCATAACAAAACCTTGACGAGCCATGGAAAGGCAGTGCAAGTCATCCCAAAGTTGGTGATATTCCCAAGCAGTAGAAGGAGCATACACCCCCAGAGAATGCCTTTAACATTCCATAAAGCAAATCTTATGATAAACAAAAAGAGAGAGAACTACTGAATCACCGCTTTCCCTTTAACATCCATAGCTTTGACAGCTTAAAATCTCTCCATCTCACTAAGGATCACATCTACAAGATCTACCCTTTGCAAACTAGCAATCGAAGTACAAGAAGGAAACCGATGTTGCTAAGAACGGAAAACATCCCAAGGGGGCAAAAGCCTCCCACGAGCATCAAAGCACAAAGCACAATCAAAAGCACTCTTATCAACCACACCAACTGCAGGTACACGCAAAGATTGAGGTTTCATGTCAAAACCCCTACCTCTACGTTGAAAAGTCTGACTAACAAGATAAGGAGATGGGTGAGCAAGAGTCGAACAAGATTCCTGTCGAGCATTGCGTCTAACCATAATGACCTAGGAATCATCCTAAGGAGGTAGATCCCGACCAACTGAATGCGACTCACGCTCAATACCAACCTGGGAAACATTCTTATTTCCATTATCATGTCCATGCAAGCCAAGAGGCACAAGAGGAGCAACATCTTGTTGCTGAGTCAAAGGCTGGGATCACGCTCTTGCATATCCATGTTAGTGTCCAAGAATGCTGCAAAACCTCAAGGCTACCATCACATTCAAAAATAAAATAGCCCAGTTGGCCACATTGAAAGCAATGTCCAGCAAATGTCCCCTATTTGATCTCAAAAACCAACGTTTGCAACCCAAGGACCTCAAAACGAATTTTAGTAGGTCGACATTTCCCAGTGTCCCAAAGCATACAAGCCATATTCCTATTATGGCAGGCCAAACGGGGCTCCACCAACACCTTACCAAGTGATCTTAAAACCAAAGGAAGAAGTTTCCAAAGATGTGCAGGAAAATTAACTATCTCCACCCACATTGGGTGTGCCTACCTAAGAACATCCTGAAACTCAGCCATAGGCCTCCATGGGACCATATGGACCAGCTGACCATTCAAAAACAAAGGAATACGTTGCATAATGCAAGCACGCACATCCAAAGTACGAAAAAGGACCTCAAAAACCCAATTTGTTCTGTCATAAATCTCTTCCACGAGAGGAGCTTTCACTTGCCCAAGAAAATCAGCATGATGCACATCACTCACAAGCATGGACTGCAGCCAAGTGCAAATCCGAGCAATCAAAGGAGTCATGCCCGTAAAATAAAGGATGCTTCCCTCTCATGAAAGGCAGCAATCTGCTGTAAAACTAGGTCAGTTCCCACCATAGCAACCACAGGATCCCTTTCCAGTAAATAGTTCACTTTACCCTCATTAGCATGAACATAATCAAACATAAGATTGTTGGTAGTGGCAAGCATGAATTGGAAAGACTCATCAGCCTATGAGTGAGAAACACGAACACCTTGCTGAGGCAAATCCAAAGCACACAAAACCAATTCATCAAGCATCATCTTATGGCATTTTCCCATCTCAACCCCTTCCATCAACTGACTAGAATCCTCAACCAAAGAGTCACCATCCGACTCAACCAATTCTTTCTCATCCCCATGCCCAATATGTTGGTCAAGAAAACCATGTTAATACCACTTGATGCCTACATATTAGCCCTCTCTCTCTCTCTCTCTCTCTCTCTCTCTCTCTCTCTCTCATAAGAGTATATTAATGTATGGAAATATTTACATCAGGCCTTCAAGCCAACCAAACAAGAAGGAAACAATTGTAATGAAGCCATCAGATTATCAAAACAACCTTCTACATGAGTACCATGAAGAGATCACACAGAAAGGACAGCAGGAGTAGAGCGAACAATAGCCAGCCAAAGAGTAGCAATGTCAAGAAGAACCAGGTCAACTGATACCATAGAAGAGATCTGCCATAGCACTAAACCATGAACACAAGCCACATGACCATGGATGTCCGATATCGAATAAAAAATAATGTAATATTTCCGCAACGAAATATTAACGACTCTAGACCTCGCACAAAAGCGGTCCAAAGTAATCTCCCGCAACAAAAAAACCTTGGGCTAAGTGCTCTTTCTTCGTGCACTAACAAACTCCAGCCCGCGTTGTGCATAAGAGATTGTGGCTAAAAACCGTAGCCCATGCGGGAACACCCCTTCAAGGGACAAAAAAAGATAATGAATTAATTGCAAATTTTTTTACATTAAACTCCCTCCCCTTCAGCCGTTGCATGGCGAGGAGAGGGAGTATGTGTGGAGCTTGAGTGGTGGAGGGGCATGGGGAGGAGGCATGCAATCTGCCACTTGTGTGGCTACCCCCCCCACCCTCCCATATAAACCCCCCCTTCCAAGCTTGGGAGGGGATCGTGCTGCTGCCCACCGTCCTGAGAAGCTGCCTGCTGCCTTTTGCCTGCCGCCGCCAGGCTGCCGCTGCCGTCGTCATCATCATCATCATCATCATCATCATCATCGTCATCTTCATCGTCGTCATCCTCATCATCTTCTCCATCCCACGTCATCCCCCTGTTTCTTCCAGAAGATTGGAAGCTTCTATTGAAGCTTCCCTAGGCCTAGTTCACCCGTGCCTCCCCGGTTTTTTTAAAACCGTGTCTTGCAAGGCCTATGTCCTGCGCGGAAGAGGAGATCTCGGACAGAGTGACTTTGAAATGCGTAAGTGAACCAAAGGAGAGTTACTGAGACCAAATTTACTGCATCAATGACTCCTAAGCAAAAGGCGAGAGGAGCACACGCGGGAGCTTCCACCCAAAGGACGAGAGTGGACAACGCCCCGATATTGAATGCCTAGGTTCCAAATAATATTTCTGCATGAAAAGGATGCATAAAGCATGTTTTAATGCACGTAGGGAAACTTAAATGCATCGTAAAATTTACGTACTCGTTTACAAAGTTTAGTTGCATGACGAGTACTTGCATTTTCTTGCACTTCCATAGTCAAGGGTAGTCGCATTTTTAAACGTGGGAAGCATAACTTAAAAGATGATATCGTGCTCAGACCGCGTCCTTGTCACATCGCAAAGGATAGAGCACATAACGCATAATGCACTTACGTAATAAATTCCTGGCTGTGACTCATGTATAAGACAATCATAGAACGGCCATTAAATGATGTCCGAATAGTTGCAATGCATGAAAAGGATTTATGTACTTTGCAAATTGCATGCGATGATAGTTACATTCTAGGTTGGGTTAAGTGCTAAAGAAAGGATTAAATCAATGATGGATTCATTGCATCTGATCATGAAAGAATGATACATCCATGAATGGAGTTCTTTTATCAAAGTTTGAATTTGGGAAAGGATGCATCTTCATATTAAAGCTTGAATTCAATGCATAAACGTAGGGTTTATAAGAATAGCTCTGAATGTCAATCAACGTCGCATAAGGCAAGGAAAAGAAAGATCACTATAGATCCTATAGTTGCATAAAGGAAAAAGGTCTATGGTCTTGAATTTGCATATTCGCATGGAATGATACATCTCATACATCTTGCAGTTACTTACATCCTTTAGGGAAAGTATTTGCATCTCTACGGGAAAGATCAACCTTTAATCATAAGACAATTAAAACAATTAGGTAGATTGCATGTAAATTGTGTGATTCACATGATTCACAAAGGCATGAATAGTTAGCATACGACAAACGCCTCAATATGCTGGGTTAGGTTAAGTTATGTTAAAATTCTGCCTAGTATCGCACTTAGGATGCTGATTTAATATTTAGGTCCTACCCACATTCTCAAAAATGTTAGGATTATCTAATCACCCGCGCAAGAACAATCTAGGGTTCTCACCCTAAGGATCACTTGACCAAATGCTAGACTCCCGTAAGGAATTTAGGGACCCTAGCACCAAAGCGCTTATCGGCCTAGTAGGGTTGGGTTTTTGGATTGAGTCAATAGGACTCCCAAGTCCTACATCTTGATCAAATGTATTCTTGATCAAGGAATACCGTGTGATGAGGAAAATAATCCCACAAGTTAGGTGTTAACACCTATCTCGTGCAACAAGCTGTAACGTCATATGCTTTTGTGTCTAAATCACAAAATAGTATTGCTACTCCTTAGACCAAGTCTGGCGAGTTCTAATTACAAGTCTAATTTTCTAAAAGTTGAGTAGTCATCCTGCTACAACACTCTTCTTTGGGACTGATTTGCCAAGCCAGGATAGTAATGAATTGCCAAGAAAGCAATTGACCAACCAAGTTAGGGCGACGAGGTTACCTAGGATTTATTGTCTATAATTTAAGAGAACCTAAGGTAGAGACAATTTGGGTCAACAGGGTATAAACCCTAACCTAAGGAAAAAAGGGTAAACAAGCAACTCAGCTTACGAAACCCTTGGGATCTTGCCAAGTCGCGATTGATCCAGGGTCAAATGCTGGAAGCATTCAGGGAGAAGGATTCACACCTTAGCAGTTGGCCATACAAACGACCACTGGAATGCTCATGATTGTACACTTAGGTGCACTGTTTGTACTTCTTTGCTCAAGGAACTAATTCAAGAAAAATAACTAATGCTTCAGGTTGAAAGCCTGGAGGGAGAAGCAGTATCAGTTACCTCCGACTGTCTGCCTGACCCTATCCAAGGGGGTTGTTAGCCGCCCCGAGTATGTGGACCGAACCCGCCGCGAGAGGTCTCTCCGTGGGTGCTACTTGGAGCAGGAGGACGCTTGGGTGCCAAGGGAGGCTCTGGCTGTAAATCCCTTGCCTCCAGATCCTGCACAAGAAGCCGACGTGACTCGAGATGGGATCTCAAGGCCCGCATACTAGTCAACGGACGGAACTTAGAATAGCGATCCCTGAGGATTGTTGGAATAGCCTTCGACCAGGTTATTTGATGTATTCCAAAGACTGATAAATAAAAATCAAATGTTAAAAAAGGAACTTACTTGACAATGTTTTTCTGTGTCAGTGCTTAAGTTACGTAAAGGAACCGGTGATTAATTGGTTAATTAAGGAAGTTGTTTTTGCTTGTCAAACTAAATGTGGTAGGTAATTAGATAACTAAAGCAATCCGAGGAAACTGCGGTGGACGTGACTCTGGGTCTGTCCTACGGAAGGGTGGTTCCGGTTGGCCGAAAACTTTTCTCAAAGGATTTGACAGCAAGGTAACAATGACCTAGAATCATTAGAGCTAGAGTCCTGATTTATGTTGTTTTAGGGAAACGGAATGGGACTATGCCTTACGAGCAGAGAGATCGAGCTTCGCATCCTTCTCGTTTCCCATTCTCCTTGAACCAAGTGCAATATAAATCCGCTTCGACCCTCATGTTTCTACGCAAAGTAGTTCGTCTGGGGCTCGACACTACCTATCTCCTAGAAACTTGACCATTAGAAAAACCCTGAATCAGATCGGTCCTAAGTGGGAATGGCCGGAATGCTTCCGCTTCGTGGCAGACTCGGGAAGAACTAGATCGCAAACCCCGTGACATTCCTTGTGAGTGCCGAGCGGCGCTTTCTAAACTCTCTTCCCGATGGGCTGCCAAGACGTGTCCTACAAGTGGACAGGGGGATACGTTAGAGTTGGTATTAGGGCGAACCAACGGGATCTAATATTTATAAGGAAACTTAATGAGGGAAAGTAGAGCAATATTGCTGTTAAGAGCATTTCCTTACTTACTTATGGATGCTGGCCTGCAGAGTCGCGAAGCATGGAACAAATTCTTGGTATTCCAGGTTATGTTTATGACTACAATGCGTGCTTTGGATTATCGGCGGAGGCTAGGCATGATGAATATTCTAGACCGTATCTACAATCCTTTATCCTAGTACGTGGGACGGAGATGGACGGGTGAATCATGAATATATTACATAGCGGCCCAGCGACTTGCGTACCTTCAGACCAACTTGAAGAGAATCAAGTGGATGGAGGATTTAAAGATCATAAAGCTGTTCATCTTTGTCGAGGTTCACGCAAACGTAACCCTACATGTCGGCGGTCGGAAGGTCAAGCAGAACAAGTATGTGTATGAGGAAGTGACTCGAATAATCCTTGCCGACAGAATCAAGGTGCTGGGACATTATGAGAAGAACGGGTATCAAAGGAAGGGATACCCCAAGCTTCCAATGACCTATCGATTCTTCAAAATTCATGACCCCACTCCATCTTATTACTCACTTCCCGTAGCTTAATGTAACACAATCCTATTTTCCCCAAACTGATGTATCAGCTTGTTCTACCTCCCCAAAATAAATGTACTAAAAAAGGGCTATGCCCACATGAATGAAAAAGATATTTTATCACTGTCTGTCATGGCTATAACTGTTGGTAAAGGAGTTAAGTGATTAGGTCACTTGGCTAAAAGCTAAACTAGGCATATTAATGTAATGTGAGAAACGTTTAGTAAGTTTTAACATAAAGAATCTTTTTGCCCAGGCGCAACCTCAAGTGCAGATTCCTAGTCCGACCCCTACACTAAGTACGGCTGTAATTCAAGAGAAGAAGTTCCTTCTCAAACAAATCAAGCCACCTGAATTTGATGGTGAGGGAAGGACTGTCCAAACTCACGCCGAGGTCTCGATCGAATCCATGGAAGATTATTTCGAGGCAGCAGGTACTGCACCCGCTAACCAAGCTATACTCGCCAAACTGAAGCTTACCGGCGAAGCAAGACTTTGGTGGAAACAATGGTGCAGAGACCAAGGGATCTCGGAAGGGTCAGTTATCTAGGAGAAGCTTAAAAGAGTTGTGTAAGGGCGATATCTACCACATGTCTACCATACACAGAAGATGAACGAATTCTATGAATTGAAGCAGCTTGGACTATCCCTGGATGCATATTATTTAAAGTTCGTCTCTCTCTTAAAATATGTACCACAAATGGATATGACGCAATAGGTGTCAAAGTTTTGTGCTGGGTTAAATCCACCCATTAACACCCGCTTGGGATCAATGCGCCCAATGGACCTACAAGACGCGCTCATTCGATCTGCGCCAATAATACAGGAGGTGCAGACCAAGCCAAGGAATAACAGGACTTGGTCTTACAAGGATCAGCACAAGGGAATGCTTAGACCTCAGACCAAGAGAGCGCAGGGCCAAAATCAGGGACAAAGGAAGAAAGCTAGGGCCAACACTGTCAACAACTTCGTTCCTACACAAGGTAATGGCCGCAATCTCCATTGCTTCCATTGCAATGAGCTTGGTCATTTTAAAAGGCAGTGTCCCAAGCTTAGCAGAGAACAACGACAAGGGCCATTCCAAGGAGCTGTCTATGGCCAAGGAGCCACTGTTAGGACTAGAGGGAGAATCTCCAGTGTTGCCAACAAGGAGTTGGGTGATGAAGGAGATCCATCCATGGAAATTGACATTGAGAGAGCAACGGTTCATGCCGCTCTTCACAAGAAAGGCCCGAATCGCGAATTCTCGGTGATTCAAACTCCATCGGATTACCAAGGTAAAAGCTTCAAAACCTTGATTAATTGTGACAGTACATATTCCTTCATTTCACCCGTCTGTGCAAAAAGATTAGGAATAGCCATAAAAGATGCACCTACCTTACTTGTGAAATTAGCAAATGGTCGTGAAGTCTCCTGTACCACGCAAACTGCTAAGGTGGAATTCCTACTGGGTGAAAAGTCGACTTCGGTCAGATTCAAGGTAATGAACCTAGGTGTTCATGAATATTTGCTCGGTATGGATTGGCTAATACCCAATGATGCCCACATTCACTGTGGAAAGAGCCAACTCTCCTTTCGAAATTCTGAAGGGGAACTAGTTACAACTCAAGGAGAGGTTGGTATGCCACAAATTCAGCTGGCAAAAGCAACACGGATAATAAGAGTTAGAAAGGGGCTACCTGTCTATTTGATTAAACTAAATAAGCTAGATCAGAATCAAGAATCTACGGAAGAACCTTCATGGTTAAAGGAATACGCAGACGTATTTCATGCAGAGCTGACTGAACTTCCTCCTCAAAGGGAAGTCGATCACGAAATCAAGCTAGCGCCAAGAGCTGCACCATATAGGATGTCCATCTCGAAAGCGATTGAGCTGAAGGGACAACTCAAGCAACTGTTAGACCAAGGCTACATCCGTCCTAGCAGTTCGCCGTGGGAGCTCCAGTGCTGTTCCAAAAGAAGAAAGATGGAACGCTTCAGCTATGCATTGACTACAGAGGGTTGAATCAATCGACCATTAAAACAAATATCCTGTTCCAAGAATAGACTAACTTCTTGACCGTCTTCAAGGTGCGAAGATCTTCTCTAAGATAGATCTCAGGTCTGGATATTATCAGATAAGGATCAAGGAAGCAGATATCCCAAAGACAGCATTCAGCACAAGATATGGACACTTTGAATTCCTAGTCATATCATTCGGGCTGACAAATACTCCTGCTACCTTCAACAGGTTAATGCAGGATATCTTTAGGCCCTATCTTGATGACTTCGTACTCGTCTTCTTTGACAATATCTTAGTTTACTAAGCAAGAAAAAGATCATGAACCCTAGCTTCGCGTTATTCTTGAAACAATGAGAGTACACAAGCTTTATGCCAAGAAGAAGAAGTGTGCATTTTTCAAGCGGCAGATTGAATATCTGGGATTCATTGTGTCAGCGGAAGGAATTTCAGTAGATCCGGCCAAGGTCAGAGACGTTCTAGAATGGCCAACACCAACTTCTGTCAAAGAAATACGTAGTTTTCTTGGATTGACAGGATGGTACAGGGGCTTTATCAAAAACTATGCTTTGATTGCAACGCCTCTGACTAATCTACTAAAGAAGCAAGTATCAATTGTATGGTCACCTGTGAACAGTCCAGCATTGACAAACTAAAGCAAAGCTTGGTATCAACACACATCCTGAAACTTTCAAATCTTAGTAAGAAGTTTGAAGTGATAACTGATGCTAGTACACTTGCCCTAGGATGTATGCTCATGCAAGAAGGTCATCCCGTAGCATACTCTTCAAGGAAACTGAAGAGCCATGAAAGAAACTATGCTACCCACGATCTGGAGCTGTTGGCTGTCATCCATGCTCTCAAACTTTGGAGATACTACTTGCTGGGTAACAAGTTCATCTTAGTGACGAACCACAAAAGTCTTGAATGGATTTTCACCCAGAATGAGCTTAATATGAGACAACAGCGATGGATTGAAGTACTCGAAGAATATGACTTTGAAATCAAATACCGGCCCAGATGAGAATGTAGTTGTTGATGCACTCAGTGACAAGGCATTTCTAAATTCTCTGATTTTGCAAGATCCATCAACAGCAAGATCTCTAGCCACAAATGTATCCATGCCAAACAATCCAATTCTTGAGCTAGCTAGACAAGAGGCATGCCATGACCCAACCTATCAGAAATTGCTAAGGGAGATTCCCATCAAAGATCAAGACCCGAAGCTCAAACAAAGTATCAAGAATTCTCTATCAATAGTGGACTTGTCTACTATAGGACAAGATTATGTATCCCGGAAAGCCAATCACTCAAGTAGAAGATATTTTGGGAAGCCCATGACTCCCCTTTCTTAGGACATCCTGGCTATGTCAAGACCCTTAATGCGGTCAGGAAGAGCTATTATTGGGATAGGCTCAAAGGTGACATTCTCAAGTATGTCACGGAATGTTTATCTTGTCAACGCATTAAGGCCGAATATGTCAAAATGCCAGGGAAATTGCAACCACTTGACATTCCCCAAATGAAATGGAAATTCATTAGTATGGACTTTGTTGTTGGCCTGCCCCAAGTTCAAGGGGGATACAACTCCATTATGGTCGTGGTAGATATGCTCACTAAGGTTGCACATCTTATCCATGTTAAGACAAACTATAAAGCCTCAGACGGTCAGCTGATATCATAGAATAAATTTACCATAACACCAAACCTCGAATACGAGCCACATGACCATGGATGCCCGAGACCGAATAAAAAATAAAGATATTCCAAGTATGCCAGATATGCCACAAGGCAGTACATCTTAGGAGCTGGAACAGGGAGGAATAACCAAGATGTAACAAAGGCATGGAGGGAAGCTTTTCCATAATCCAAGAACGGGCTGTCATGCGTAGTAGAGTAGCCGAGAGCCACACACAAGAAATAAAATACCAAATCTGTCGCGCAACTAGACAAGAGGCAAAAAGATGAAGTGATGTTTCATCACATGTAGTGCAAAATATACAACATCTAGCAGAAATCTTCTAAGCACGCAGCACCTCTCCAATTGGAAGACCACCAATCAGCAATCTCCACAAAAAGACTTTCCCCTGATAGGGAACCTTGGACTTCCATACCTGAAGGAATCTTTCCTGCCACTTCTTTTAGTCATCCCTAATATGCCATAATTTATTCACCTTTGTAGTGACCCATCTCTTGGCCTCCACCATCTGATGGTAAATCTGGTTAGTAGACCTCTTCTCAAAATCATTCGATATCACAAACTTCCAGTCACGCCATGGATACGAAGGGTGCAGCAATGGTAACAGAGAGAACCTCTAAAGTTTGACCTATATGGATGACCAGATATCACCATATACTCGGGGTACCCAAAAGTGTTGACGAATACGCTCAAAAGAGTAAAGCCGATACTGCCCAGGAATAACACCGTCCAAAACAATCTCTACAACCCCAAATGAGCCATCCGATTAAACTTGAGTCTATGGAAATCTTTATCCGGCCAATCTAACAATCTGGAGGAGGCCAAGACTTCTCCTTGCAACCAATTCGCGTCCTTACGAATCTCAGGAGGCCGACAAACTGAAAAATGTAAGATCTCTTGCCAGGATGCAATCAAATGAGAAAGGAGAAAAGACTGGGTGATCTTAAGAGGCCTCGAGGAACTAAGCACATGCCACCAAGAGGCATGAATGACCGTGTTACCATGGGAGATGAAAGTCTTTTCAATGAAAAATTTTGCAATGTCTGACCAAGGATGACTCTGTACACATAACGCCTACAAAAGGGCCAACCTCAAGACTTTCACATGCAAATTCACATCTGGCAAAGCTGCTCCCCCCATTCGTTTAGGCATAGTCACATGCTGCCACGAAATCCAGACCTGACCGAAACGGTTCCCCTTCTTTTTCCACAACATGAACCTGATAGGTTGAACTAGTTCCAAAAGGGACTTCTTAGTCCAGGGAAGCATAGGCAAAAAGAATGATATCATACTGATCATAATACTTTGAGCAACTTTCAGTCTGACATGTAAAGGCCAACCTTGAGATTTCCAATACATGAACCTATCATGAATCCGGAGCCCATCCAATCCAATAAGGCTAGGGGTGCTACCTCCACACCAATAGGGTATCCCAAGTGTCTAGTGATATTTCCCTTTGAGATCACAATTCCATGCCAGCCCAAGGTCTGCAAATCAATCTCCGTACAGGATAGAAGGGTAGATTTCTGAGTATTAATATGAAGACCACATGCCAAACCAAAAAGATTCCATGCCACCATTGCTCGATTAACATTAGTGCAATCAACCTTAAGGAACATGAAAGAATCGTCTGCCAAAGATTGAACCACAAGTTGAGTGCTCTCTTTTTTTTTCTCGCAAAGGGTAATTGTATTAATTACGAAGAAAAAGTACAATTGTACTTGATTACAAGATACATGATGGCACTAAGCCATTATGTGAAACAGTTCTAGTTCTACGAGTTACAAGGTCATGGCAAAGAAATAGAGGAAATTGCCATATGCCAGGGATGCAAGTCCTCCGGGGAAAGTAAGTCAGAATGCTGAAGAAGATCTATCTGCCAATACAAGAGCCCCTTAAGCCGAACAATATGCTGCTGAACATTAGAGGCGGAATCAAAAAGAAAAGCATTCTGAATGGTCCAGTTGTGCCAGCAGCCCCAATAGCGAAGAAAGTGAAACACTAGTTTCATGTGTGGCTGGTGGGTGTTGGGTATTTGGGCTGCACAAAGACCCAATCAAAGGGCCTTAACGAGAAACCAACCACTGCTCTCCAAACAACTGACAAGAACGACCATATTAAGTTGAGTGCTCTCTCTCTCTCTCTCTCTCTCTCTCTCTCTCTCTCTCTCTCTCTCTCTCTCTACAGATTGATAGACTATCCCCCTTTGACTATAGCCTAGATTGCCCTACACTTGACCTAAGCGGATTAGAGCTAAACCATGTGATCAGAGTAGACATACTGAAGTTAGATACGGAGAAGACCTGGATCCGACCCCCCTCCCCCCATGGCACGAGGATGGCACACTAGCAGACCCACTTCCTTCAGGTATCTGAGGATGGTTTCATCACCCGACCCAATTACATGGATACACAGCTGCTTCATGGACTACGCATAGTTATTGGTCAGATCTGCACCTCATCCCACCACCTGAGGATTGAGACAGGCTAATGGGAGGGTATACAGACAGAAGAACGCATATGCCCACTATGTGGCAGAGAGCCAGAGACAGAGGAACACTACATCTGCCGATGCACTGTATATTATGACATACGAGGTAGATACCACTGTCTGTTTCGAGAGGGTTTTGGACCCCTGAGACGGATCATGCAGTTTGAGGATCAGAGATGCTTGGGATTCTTCCTCTTGGAGCTCCAGAGGCGCAGAGCAACAATTCTACGGAGTAGGAGGCCCCCACAGCTCGGCTCACATAGACAGAGAGCAGTCACTGACTTTTTCACTGATACACGACAGAGTATGACAGATACCACTACTACTGCCACACAGCCTACAGGAATACATCATCATTGGACCACATCTACTTTAGGTGTCCCTTTGGATAGTGCAGTGGCACTTAGCCGGTCTAGGCGCCCACGTCCACCCAGACGAGGGCCTAAACATCCACACCACAGACAAATTAAAGCCATCATTGGGCGCCACAGGAGACAGATGCCGAGACGCCTCAACCATGCAGAAATACACCTCCTTAGAGAACAGACATATCATTGATGGAGAGTTTTCCTTTCTCTACTCTCACTTTCAGATCATTGACATGTTTCCCTTTTATAGGACACTATTTCATTTTTTTCAGTCTTATAGGCATGTGTTTTTCATCTTTTTCTCGTTCCAGATGAGAAACACACCATCATTGTATGTATTGCTTTGGTCTCATAGGCCACATTGGCCTTTTAGAGACGTTAATATACTCTGTGTGTGTGTGTGTGTGGCAGATATAGATCCATCCCACCACAGGAGCGCATATGCCAGATATGCCAATTAGAGCCAAAGACATAGGAGTATTATATCTGCCGTTGCCTAGCGTATTATGAGGTCCATGGTCATTTCCGCTATCTCTTTAGAGACAGATTTGGACCACTATCCAAAGTTGTGGATTTTACCGATCAGCGATGCCTTGGCCTCTTTCTTCTTGAGATACGATGGCTTCGTGACATGCGCCTCAAGAGTACAGCTGCTCCAAGACACCAAGCCCCTTCACAGAGGCAGCTCACAGACTTCTTTGCAAAGGAGACTCAGAAGACTTCAATACAGTTACAGCCACAATCCACACGAGAGTCTCTCTCACCGCCAGTCCACACACAAACAAGGAGTACTGATTGATCGAGCTTCTGCTGTCTCTTTAGAGACGGATTTGGACCACTATCCAGAGTCGTGGATTTTACAGATCAGCGATGCGACGGATTTGGACCACTATCCAGAGTTGTGGATTTTACAGATCAGCGATGCCTTGGCCTCTTTCTTCTTGAGGTACGATGGCTTTGTGACATGCGCCTCTGGAGTACAACTGCTCCAAGACACCGAGGCCCTTCACAGAGGCAGCTCACAGACTTCTTTGCAAAGGAGACTCAGAAGACTTCAATACAATTACACCCACAGTCCACACGAGAGCCTCTCTCACCACAACAACACACAAACAAGGAGTACTGATTGATCGAGCTGTTCAGCTTAGCCAATCCAGACGTCCTAGGCCTCGACACAGACACCGACGACACCTTCATAGGCGGATACAGGAGATTATTGCTCGGGCTAGAGCTAAGCCCTCCATACCCACATGAGATTGTACCATTTGGAGCTCATTGTTACTAGATAGAGCTCTACGTTTTACACATAGCCATAGTTAGTTTCCATTCTTATTTTGCTTTGTGCTATATATTTTTCCCAGACAGTTTGTACCATCATACACATGATTGTAACTCATGGTCTCATAGGTCATTTTGGCCTTTTGTAGACGTTACTATATCATTTCATTTTGTCTGCTGTGTACTGACTCCTGCCTGCTGTGTACTGACTGTCTGCACAGGTTAAAGAACCCTGCCCTTATCTGCATACTGACTGACTGCTATAGAACAGCTCACCTGGCTGTAAGTGTGAACCTGGGCCTGATTCACTGCTCCTGTGTCACTCCACAACAGTCCTGCCATGTGATGTCTGTGAGCAGCGCGAACAATGCAGCGCAACAGGCAGTACAACAGCAGACATGTTCCTCTCTCTCTCTCTCTCTCTCTCTCTCTCTCTCTCTCTCTCTCTCTCGTGAAGATAATTCAATTAAGTTGTAAATATTTACATCAGACCATCAGGTCAGCATAGAAATAACAGACATAAAGGAAAGTCTACTAAGACTTTAACACAGAAAAGTCACACAGAAAGAACAGCTGGTGTGGAGCTCTCTCTCTCTCTCTCTCTCTCTCTCTCTCTCTCTCTCTCTCTCTCTCTCTCTCTCTCTCATAGCCTTTGTGTTTGGTACACTTGCACCTGTGGTCAACATTATTAGTCGGATCTCTTGAGCTCTCTCGATTGTGACCCCTCTTTGTGTAGGTGTTGTGTGTGTGGTCACAATCTGGAAGAAGTCAATGGGCTATAACTGTCTCCCCCCTCCGCTTCACACTTCTACATGGAGCAGAGGTTAAGGGGGCTCATCTCTACCACACAAAAAGAGAGCCACCACCAGAGCATGATGGAACTGAGAGAAGATTCCATGATGCTTGACAGCCAATGGACAGACTTTTGATAATGATAACAGCACATACGTACTATGATAACAGCACATAATTACTATGGCTGGCAGCAAGTCATCCACATACGTACTATGATAATGGACAGACTTTTGATAATGATAACATTACATACGTACTATGACTGGCAGCAAGTCATCCACACCACATGCTATCGTATTAGCTGAGTTAGGGGCTGCACCAGGTGGTTACAGAGGACATTTTTAAGGCAGTAACTTTTATTCACAGATCATGGGAGCTTCTGCAGCATAGATACTCATATCTAGCACTCAAGTCTTCTAGACAACAAGCATCAGAAGGAGACAAATACTGTTGATATGCTCAGATGTACACAGGAGTGAGCCTGCATGGTATAAGTATTGACAGGTTTGCCCTTTCAATTACAATCATCGGAAGGAGACAAATACTGCAGATATGCTCAGATGTACACAGGACTGAGCCTACATGGTGTAAGTATTGACAGATTTCTCCTTTTGATTACAATCTAGACTGTCCAAACCTTAAAGTCAGTAGGCCCAACATGAATCAAGTGACCAGAATGGATACTGTGAAGTTGGATGTTCAGAGGACATGGGCAAGCCCTGCATAGCAGCTAGGCACAAAGATGGCACAGTATTAGACACTTTCTAAATCTCTTACAAGATGGATTTCTCACATGCCCAGCATACTTGGATGTACACCTCCCTCATCAACAATTTTTTCATTTTCAAACACCTCCCTCAGAAAAACTATCACAATTTGGTGACAAAGTCCTCAACTTGAGAGAGAACTTTTAGCATGCTTTAGCATATTTCTCTACGAATTCCTATAGATATGGGTACTTCTCTTCAATAAAAATGCAACTTTACGCACAAAAACCCAAAAAGTTTGCCAAAATTTTGCACAATACGCTACCATTATGATTCTGGGGGCAACCAATGACCCTTTTCATAGCCAAATTTTCTTAGTGACCCTTAGTTTTAGCCACAAATGAGAAAACTCGCCAAAAAGAAAAATATCATTCATCAAATAAACTCGCAAGCATTCCCATCTCTTCACCACACTAATGCATACATCAACCCAGAAGCTTAACTACAGGTCAAGATTGAGAACAATGTGGGAGAACAGCCTTCCAAAGCTCCACCTTATCACTACATACATACCTTTCATATAGAGGATATGCATTTTCATGAGGTAAGGCTGCCCGGTTTTTAACTTGCTGTGTACTAGAAAAACCAAATTCAGCTACTTTTTCTCACACAGACCAACCTGTACAATAGGAATATTGCTAAGTGCAGATGCAGAAATCTAAAGGAATATAAGAATGGAGGAAAATGTAGACACATCAACAACTATTGAACAGGGTCTTCCTGAGATTCCTGAGGACACAGGAGAAGTAAATATGAATAACTGATAGAATAGTGCAATCTGTGAAGCACTTTCAGATTACTACATAAAGAGAAAGCATGTGAACCTTTTGCTAGGACTTGAAATTAGAAGAGAGTGCAATTCCCAAAACACCATGTGAAAGGGCCAGCATGGCAATTTTTTGCTAGCCTGCAAATAAAGCTCATTCAAGGCCATTCAACAGCTTAATACCAAGACTTACTAGAATATCATCAGAAATGACTTTTGCAGGTTTATTTAATAGCATGTCCACAACTTCAGAATCCGTCTTTGTTTGTCCATCTTTGTCTCCAGCAACCTGTATCCCAAATTGCATCACAAAACAACAAAAGAGTCCAATCACTAGAAAAATAAACAAGTGCTTCAGGGTAGACGTAGAAAGCATACCCTCTAGTAAACACTAACACTCCATGAATTCTTTGGATATTATGAAAAGTAGCAGTGACCATTAAACTAGCTATGCTATTAGCTTATTTCATAAATTGGATCCATTGAGAAGCACACAACATAGAGACATAACACTTCCTACAATGCTCCTATTGTCATACCTCAAACAAAATTGAAAGCACAATCAAAGTTTCAGAGAGAGCTGAAGCTCATAAGAGTCAATATTCCAAGTGTTCAATCACTAAGGTTCAAAAAGACTATGGAAGCTATAGGTCATGTCCTAAACTATCTCGATTGACTCGTGTCATAAACTGTAGTTCCAAAACCTACAGAAGAAGCAAAGCATTTGTGAATGCTCTTTTCAGCTATTGGATGTCACAGATTCCATGTAAACTTTGCCAAGTGCAAACGGCTCCCTTTAAGAGGAGCTGATTGGTGATGCTATCATGGGTGTCACAAATTTTTACCTCTGAACTTGGAATGTTGGAAAGTTTCCTTGGGTCATCATTATACCCCTTTATGGACTCTGATTTGTGACAAGCTTTGCCATAGTTACTTGGAACGGGGAATAGTAACCGGAACGGGACCCCCTGGAATGGGGGGAACACCCAAGGTCAGGGAATGGGAACGGGGGGAAGGGCACATGTCTTAAGTGCCCTAAATATGCCTTGCATGACCCAAATTGCCCCAATAGCCCCCAATGCTACAAAGCGCCCAAATTGCCTTAAATGCCCCAAATTGCTCTCAATGCCACAAATTCCCAAATTCCCCGAGTGTCCCTCTAATTACCCCAACACCCCTCAATGCTCCAAATTGAGCCAAATGCCCCAAAATTGACTCAATCAATCACAATAGGTTCAAAACTTCCTAAGTTGCCCCAAATGCCGCAATTTCTCTTGAAATTAGACAATACAAATGGGTGATTACCTTGGAATTGAGGACAGGGGTGAAATTCGATTGTGATTTGCAAGAGTTGATAATGCATCATCTTGAACTTTGCATGGACTCATGATTGGCTTATGGCTTGTCTTGACACTTTGCAAAGATTGAAGCATTCAGTACAATGATAAAATTATTCAATCCATAAAATGAATGTTAAGGCGTATTTATTGCTACAACTTCTTCTCTGTGTTTCAGAGCATGCAAATGCACTTTGGACCATACAAATTGTTGGTGGAATGGTGTCATCTCCTATTAGAAATATGCAATAGCAAATTAACTCTTAAAAAGCATCCTTTTCTCCGGAGATGTATGATTGGAGCTATTCCTTTGAGCTCACTGCTTGCAGCTCGTAAGATTGCTCCAAGTACCTAACACAGATTTTGAGTTTCACAAGAGTCATCTCCACATATATTTCCTAGTGTTGTCCTTTTGAAGACATTACTCAGGAGTGTCTAATTCTCTTTAACTTTGTGTTCCATGTTTCAAATTAGGTAAGATCTTTGGCTTTTCGGTTTTGAAGCTTGTATACATTTGAGCATGTCGTTGTGGACCCCTGCCCATACTTTAAAATATCTTTGCACCAATCCCTTCCAAAGTTTGTTTCAGTCTAGATTCTTCTTCCAGAGTTCTACTTAAGGGTGGTTTTACAAAGTCTACCGCTCTTCATCAATCTGTTAGACAAGGTTGCCCTCTCAGCCTTTTGTTGTTCACTTTGGCCACTCATCCCATTTTGATGATGTTGTCATGCTTGGCCACTCATCCCATTCTGACAATACGTGGCTGCAAATGGTGATGTGGTTGGCCTCTCCCTTCCTTCAAAAGAACAGTTAGTTGGTCAAGCTTTAGCTGATTACACCTTCATGTTTTTGAAGGCTAACAAGGATAATATTCGTAAAGCACTAGAAACATGGGACTTGTTTGCACATGCTTCAAGGCTCTACATTAATACCTCCAAGTAATCTTTTGTAAGTCGTACAATATCACATCTTTAGGCCTTGGGTTGGCAAGGAGAGGTGGTGACTAAGAGAAAAATTTTCAAGCATTTGGGCTGTTTGTTGGGGGTAAACATTTTGACCAAACTAGATTCCTACACATGTTACAAACAAGTTTGTGTTACAAACATGTGTAAATATTTTGACCAAGAAGTTGCTTGACTGGATTCCTACACATGTCACAGACAACTTTGTGTACCAAAAACCATAGGCATAGCCTTTTCATGTGAACTTGAAAGTGGATCAAACCATCTTGGTGCCAATGATTTCATATCACTTGTCATTACTTCATCGGTCAAAGTCTAGTGTCCCAAAGATCACTCAATCCTTTCGATTCATGCTTTGAAGAAAGATTCTACACGATTCAACATTTCTAGGATCTTCTGGAATCATGATTGTACTTCGAAAAGAATGAGTGGAGGAGCTCTTTTAGATGTGGAGACTCACATGATTGCCCTTCAGTGGTCTTTGTTTTAGGCTTTATGTGCTGAGCAGCAGCCTTGGGTTTCCATAGCCAAGTTCGTCCTTGAAGAACAAGGCCCCCTGTCGATCATGAAGAAGCTAATTCTTTGCAAGCTGAATTGCCAGTTGATTCGAGGCTTGTCTCATGGGAGGGTAGACAATGACACATATCGATGTTGAGCACAATGGCACAGTTGTGGGGCTGATTAGGTTCTTGGCTGCCCTTCTACCAATGTGACTCATTGTTCTATTTTTTAGGACCGTTCAACAATTCTTTCATGTTCCCAAGGGCTATCATCACTTCTATGAAACTATTTGAGCCTCTCTGCATGTCTTGCAGCCTTTTTCACCTTCAAATCCATACACCCCTTGGGAAGATTGTATGCTCAATGGTCAATTACGCTCGGTTGGAAAGATTATGCATCAATAAATCAAATATATCAATTGCTACTAAGAGACAAGGATTGCCTAACTCTAAAGGGAAATCATGCTTGGGGTCTCCATAAGGGAAGGCTTTGGTAGAAATTTGTCATGATGATGGGCTGGCTCAATAAAACTCTACTTAAATACAAAGTCAGTATCTCAAGAATGCCGGTTGGAGATCCTCCCCTTGCTTCACCTCTCAAAATGCCATATTTCAAATGGTTGTTGCTTTTTTTGTACGACAAGTGCGGAAACCCCTCATCATCTATTTCTTTCTTATCTAGTGGCGAGAAAAATTTGGTCTCTTTTGTCTGCTGTTTGGTTTTTAAGTGGTTGGGGCCTGGGCCATCCATACTTCCTAAGCGCTAGGTCTTTGGAAACAACATTGCCAAACTCTATGCAACCATGTATGAAGGTTGTTTTCCACTTTCTATGCTATTGGGGTTGTTGGCACACATGGACTACCCAAAATGCCTTCATTTCTTACTCTATTGTTGCTAAAATACATAGATATGTTGCCCCTCAAAGAGATCACCTTCACTGGCAACTTAGTATCATTCAAATAGCACATGTTGTCCCTAGACACGAGTTGCTTCATTGGCACCCAACCGTTTCTTCAGTCTCCTTATTAGTCACATAGACTATTTGTAATGGATTCTTTGGCCTCCTTGGCAATCATATAGACTATTTGTAATTGTTATTGTACATCTCAACTAATACAATTACATTTTGGGTTTTTTCTTTTGGGGGGGGAAGGTGGGGTGTGGGGGAGGAGGAGAGAGATAAGATCTATTAACATCTCTAAAAGGCCAAAATGGCCAATGAGACCATAACCAATACAACTAGTTTCATCATCTCTCATCAAAGAAGAAGAGAGAAAATTTATGTGTAGGTCTAGATGGTAGATTGGAATGAGAAGTATGGAAATTTAAAAAAGCTGGAAAAACTAAATTTAAAAAGATTAAAAAGAGTGTAGACTATCTCCCCCCTCAATCTATGGAATCCACCAAGACTCTGCAAGCTACCATTGACTAAGTCAGCACGCCAATCTGCATCTATAACAGGCAATCGTGATGCAAATGTGATGCATATGGGGATGCCTATGTTGCGGAGTAGGTACTCTAGGTCATCGTGCTCTACGTAATGCTATAGCTCTGTCAACTGTGATGCCGCTTGATGATGTCCCTCAATGACGCCTATCAGTAGGAGATGTAGTGTCTCAGGTGGCAGTAGCTGCGGGTTCAGCTACATTGAAAAAGTCTGTAACTACTCTCTAGAGGGGCGGATGAGGCTAGGTCCGCCTCCTATCCCGTAACAATATTGATCTGTGCCACTTGAGCTCCATTAAGAAAAGACCCAAACATCTTTGGTCCTCATAGTCCATCACCCGTCTTAATGGTCCAAAGCCCTCCTTAAAGAGGCAATGATAGCGGCCTCAGATATCATAGTATACAGTATATCTACAAATGTAGTGCTCCTCCGTTTCTAGCTCCCATCCACAAAGCTGGTAGATCCTCTCATTGGCTACAACATGGCTCCATCGACATGTCTCGATCATCAGTTGATGTGATGATGTGCGGATCTAACCAATAGCAACTCGGAGTCTGTGAGAAAGTTGAGCATCCATGTATCTTGGCCTCATTGTGAAACCATCATGAGAAAGTTGCAAGAAGTGACATTGATATTGTGCCATTTTGGTGCTTAATGGGAAAGGGAGGCTTGGACCAAGTCCTTTCTGTCTCCACTTTAGCGATGTCTGCTCTGATCACACTATTCGGCTCTACACGACTGAGACTCAAACTAGGGCAATCAAGGCTGTAATCGAAGGGTGGCAGTCTATCTATACTCATGCCATGTAAGTTCAGCCATGTGCTCATATGTGCATACCAACACTGTCTATCTCCCTCTACTACAAGTTGTCTTGATGACTCCAGAGCTAGTCTAGGATATCAGTCTTTAGAGAGCTGCGATTTCCTCTGGACAAAAGTAATTGCTTGGAATAATGCCCAAACTACCATGGGTGCAGCGCCCAATTCTACTCAAATGATCTCTTGTGGTACTGAGGCTTTTGCCCTTATCATACATGCTATCATCATGACCAGCGGTCTTTCCATACGTTCCTCGCCATCATAATGCCGTGCTTCCGACCGATCGCAGTCCATAAGTGGCATCCGTCTAGTATGATAAAGGCTTGGGCCCCAAATGGCTGCCTCATAGAGTAGTGTGGGCATAACTAAAGTGTCAAAAAGCCACAATTTGGTACGAGGCTCTTGAAATTGTATGTGTGCACATTGCTGCTCTAGAGTACCCAAAGCTGCATATGCCCGTGCAAGCCTAGCCTCTAAAGCCTCCTTCCATGAAAACTGTGGCCCTTTGAAAGTGACCCCGAGGTACACATATTGTCTAACCATTTCCACAAGCTGACCGTCACACATAAAGTGATGCTCTGAGCATGTCACCGAAGCTACCGAGGTGTTAAAGACCATAATTTTAGTCTTTCTAAGATTAACCTTGAGACCTTTATCTTCACAAAACACATGCAATGCATCCAAACGTCATTGTAGTCCCTCATGTGAATTTGAGATAAGCACCAAATTGTCTACATAATACAAAATTGGTATCAATACCCCAACCAAAGCTAGCTCCCATACCACCCCATCTCTGTATGTAATCAAAAATCAAAAATCTCATCAATGTATAGTCCAAACAGCAAGGAGAGAGGGAACAGCCTTGCTTTACACCAACCATGCTAGACACTGAGTCTATTGTGCCTCCAGGCATTCGTACTCTCCCTGTCACAGTTTCATACAATGCATAAATACACCACTGCATATCCTCTGGGACCCCAATGGCTCACAACCTTTGCATGAGTCTTGCACATGGTACAGTATCAAAAGCCTTGCGGAAATCCACAAAACAACAATAGAATTTTTGCCTCCGTGATCATCCCTCCTCAATCAAGGCCCTTAGTGTGGATATATGGTCTAGCGTATTGTATCCATGGCGGAAGTCAGCTTGTGCTATAGATTATATTTTCTTTGTTTCAGTCCACCAACTCAACTCCTGCTCCACAATATAGCCATATATCTTTGCTAGCATATGGCCAATCATAATAGTAGGTAGTTGTTAGTGACCAATGGATCTCCACTCTTAAAAATCGGCACTATTGTGTGGTCACACCAACTTACTGGAAACCCCTCACATACGGCTCTATTGAAGAGATTAGCCAAGATAGGGGCCATTGCATAACATGCATGTGCAAAATGCTCTGCCACAAGGCCATCTTGATCATGTGCTCTCCCATTCTTCAACCTCCAAGAGGCATATCTCACCATCTTTCTGGAAAAGAAACCGCACTGTGTTGGCCTAGAGTTTGATGGACAGGGTATCTACTCTTGTGATGAAACATCATACAATGCCCTAGCATGTTCATGCCATACCATAGGTGAGGTCAACTGAATTGGGGATTGTCTCCCATGAAATTTCCTCCATGCCTTCTTGTTGTCTCTGCTCAAAAAAGAGCTGATACATCTCTGACTCTAGTTTGGCTAAATAATCTCTCTTCTTTTTCCGCACGACATCGAAATACATTCCGTACCTACTTGTGTGTGCATGTCCCTAGTGCAATATGACTGTATAGGTGGATCCTAGTTTGTCTGCATTCATCATCATGCCAAGCATTTTGAGGGGCAGTCATAGAGACAGGGAACGCCCGTTCCGGTACATAGGAACGGATTCACGCGTTCCGAGAGGTCTGACCCAAGAAAACATTGGTGAAACGTTCCAGCCTGTTCCCTATCCCCTTCCCTCCTATTCCGAGCTGTTCCCTGGCCGTTCCCTATTTGGAGACTGTTCCAACAGTGGACCTTTTATTTTAAAATCGTGATTTGTTTCAACGGGCATGACTCCCTAGCCCGTTGCCCGTCGGATGTTGCCCGCTAACTCTCCCGCCAGTCTCGCCTCTCGCTCTCCTACCTCGCTCACTTGCATGCCTCTCCTGTCTCGCTGCTCCCGCCTACCCCGCATGCTCTCACCTACGTTGACTGCCTACTCCTGCCTACTCCTGAGACCCGCCTGCCTAGCCCGCCTCTCTTGCATGGACTGACTCCCCCCCGCGATCAGGTGAGGATCATTATCTCCCCCAAATTTGGGGCATTCTGGATCAAACTTCAGTTGTTGGTAGTTGTCCCAAAATTTGGGCCTTTCTCAAGGATTGGAATTTGGGACCTAAATTTGGTTGCAATGTCCCCAAATTTGGGGCACTGGGATCCATCATCCCTGGATCTAAAAGAGCCCCCAAATTTGGGGCATTTTAAATCAATCATTGCCCCAATTGGGAGCTGAAAATGCGCCAAATTTTGGGGCATTTTAAACAAGGGAATGCAGGCGAGAACTCCCCAAATTTGTGGCATTTTGAATCAGTCACTGCCCCAAATTTGGCAGCTGAAAATATGCCAAATTTTGGGGCATTTTCAGCCAGGGAATGCAGGCTGGAATGCCCCAAATTTGTGGCATTTTCAATAAAAGGAATGCAGGCTGAAGTAGCACCAAAGTTCTAGCATTTTTAGCAAAGATCAAGCCCAATTTTTTAGTGAATTTCTGCCATATGACATTTAACACACGCATGTTGAAATTTTGGCTACAAATTTCTGCAATTTCATTGAACTTTACTGATTATTTGTCACGTTTACATATGGCAGCATTGACATCTATGGGATCTTCATCATCCTCAGCAGGTACATCGTCAACAACTGGACAAAGTCGAAGCACTACTTGGTCATGGTGGGATGAGGTAGATGCAATTGAGAGGTGGAGGGGCTCGCCCTTGGAAATGCAAACTTTGCTCTTATGCTTGCACTAGTGGGGCTGATAAAGTAAGAGCCCATCTTCTACACAAGGGGAAAGAGATGTGTTTTGCACCAATGTATCAATTGAGAAAAGGCAGGGGTTACTTGACCGCATAGCAACTTCTATGGGGAATTCACATGCCAGGAGAACTAGTGCAAGGACATAGCTCCTCCTCTTCATCAGCAGCCTCCACACCGAACAGATGCCTGTTCAGTCAGTCACAGGTTTCCCCATGAGCTTACACCTTGCATCCTGGAATGTGAATAGCCTCCACTACAGTGGGACATATAGTTCCAGGAAATTGATTGTTCGGCAAGAGTTGCAGCCTGCCCTTGCCAGACAAATCGACATCTTACTTCTATAGCAGCACAAGCTCACCCCCACCCAGGCCCAACTGGTAGGGAAGGTACTCCCAAGCAGCTCGCACACTTACTCGGAACACACCATAGGTGCCCACGGCACGAGTGGAGGCGTATGCACCTCTATTGGTCCGCGTCTTACCGCTTGTGTACGAGACCACGGGACGATAGTGGCAGGGAGGGTGCTATGGATCAGATTGGATATTGGGGACTCGTGCCTTGGAGTCCTTAATATCTATGCCCCTACGGAGGTTAGGGCACGCAGCAGGTTTTGGGTGGAGATCGCGGAAGGATTTCCAGAGGTGGACTCGTGGATTGTTGGAGGAGACTTCAACAACCTGGAGGCTTTGGAGGACCAGCAAGGCAAAGAGAGAAACTACCACAAGGAGGAGCAGGAGGCATGGGAGGTCTTTCTACTAGCAGTAGGAGCACGCGATGCCTAGAGAGACCCTGCCTTCCACAGGAGGGAGAGGTCACTGGACTTCTCTTGGGGATACAGGCGGCTAGGTGGAGTCCTGCTGGAGTGGTTGGACAAGTTTTATATGGGAGAGTGGGGAGGCTCTCGAGGAGGCCAGATTGGACAATTGGCGGGCACCACGTTGTCCGATCATTGCCCGGTTCTCTTGACACTAGATCCCCCAACATCTGCCCTAGATACACGATCTTGTCGGATCCTTGACTCGATCTATAGGAGGGAGGAGGTGACGAGACAGATAGAGTAGATTTGGACCTGAGAGTGGGACAGGAGGGACCGGATCGTAGAGGAGTTTGCAGAGGTCCTAGCTGAGTCGAGTAGAATCTGCCAAGAGGCAGCCATGCAGGCTAGGCAACAGAGCTAGAAGGAGGAGAGAGCACTCCACCGGGAGCTTGCAACCACGCAAAGATTATTATAGGAGGCACCAGGGGATCCCACTCTCCACGCACAAGAGGTGCGTGCCCGAGCAGCCATTGCTGGCCTAGAGGACAGGCGCTCAGAGTTCTCTTTCCACACCTCAGTAGCTTTCTGGGCGCGGAAGGGGAACACGATGTGCAGGGAGTTTTTCCAGGTGCACCAGCCTCACACCTCAGGAGAGCAGATACGCAACCTCCGAGATCAGTATGCGAGGACCCGTTCTAGCCCAGACGAGGTGATGGAGATTGCCACCGACTATTACAGTCGCCTCTTCCAGCAAGAGACAGCCTTAGCTAGAGGACAGCGATGTAGACAGTATGTCCGGGATAAGATCCCGTCCCTCGTCACAGAGGAGATGGGAGGCTCCCTCCTAGCCCCCTTCACAGAGAAGGAACTAGAGGAGGCTTTCTATACACAGGACACACAGAAATGCCCGGGAGAGGATGACCTCTCTAAGCCTTTCTTCACTACCTTCTAGGAAGTGGTAAAGGACCCTCTACTGATAGCCTTTCAGGAGATTTTCACTTCAGGACAGATGCCAGGGAGTCTTTCGGTAGGCCTTATCAGTCTTCTCCCCAAAGGGGGAGACCGATTGGAGCTTTCCCAGTGGAGACCGATCACCTTATTGTCAATGGCCTATAAGGCGCTGGCAAAGATGATTGGTAGGCAACTACGCCCCTTGCTTCCAGACATCATCCATGACACACAGACAGGCTTTGTCCAGGATAGGAGCATCCTAGACAATGTATTCACCTTCTTTGAGGCGATAGAGTGGGCCCAGCATAGTAGGCAAAGATTGGCCGTACTACTCTTGGATTTTGAGAAAGCCTATAACAGGGTGGACTGGGATTTCCTAGAGGGCACCATGGTGAGGTTGGGTTTCCCCTGCACTTTATAGATTGGCCACTAGTAAGGTTCTCATAAGAGGGAGGCAAGGGGAGGAGTTTCGGCTGAAGAGATCGGTTCGACAGGGCTGCCCCCTGGCCCCGTACCTGTTCCTTCTCTTTGCAGAGGCGATGTCTCACTTCCTCAAGTCACGTGTGAGCGGATTACGTGGCCTCCGACTTCCAATAAGAGAGGAGACTAAGTTGTTAGACTCAGAGTATGCAGATGATACAACGCTCTACATAGAGGATGATGAGTTAATGCTGGAGAGAGTGAGGTTGGCTCTTGAGGTGTTCTGTTCTGTTGCGGGAGCAAAAATCAATTGGCGAAAGTCGGTTGGTTTCCTCATAGACCCAGACTCTAGCACGAAGTGGGGCGTCCACCTGGGATTTAGATGGGTGAGCAGAGGACAGACCGTCCTGTACCTAGGGTTCCAGGTGGAACTTGACATCACTCCCGCCCAGCAGTTTTTTCCAGATCTCGATTCTATTCGGAGGAAGCTGACCTACTGGAGCACGGCTCGCCTCTCACTAGCCGGTCGAGTCCTGGTGGTTAACCAGGCCCTCCTAGCGACAACCTGGTACATCGCCTCATGTTGGTGCTTCTCCTCCTGCGTAATGCAGTTTCGCCGCCTAGTGCGGAATTTCCTTTGGTCCGGGTCAGACGGCTCCAGGGATTCCAAGGCCAAGGTGGCATGGGTGACCATCATACGACATCGATCAGAGGGAGGGCTTGAGATCATAGACAAGGAGTATCAAACTATGGCCCTCCTGGGCAAGCTAGTTGTCCACAGCCTCACACCGAGAGGGAAAACCTAGAAGGTCCTATTGCAGGAGGGTCTTCATCATGACTGTAGACCGAGGCTTGGCGGTGAGAGGAGGCCGTCCTTGAGATGGATCTTCACGTCAACCAAGATCACCCTTCCTACGCAGCTTGCTCTGCGTGTGGCAGGGCCTTCGTAAGGCCCTAATCCAGAGCCCCGTAGGCTACCAGGAGGAGATAGACCGTCAGCCGGTGATTTGGAACCCCCAGGTCAGGGACCGGGAAGGGGCACACTTTGGCGAGCGCCCCCACATCTAGTGGGCTGGTTGGGAGGCTGGCCCGGCTCGTACCATCAGGACATGACGAGAGGTGTACAGGATAGCAGACGAGGAGGTGCTGTAGTAAGTATCAGACTGCAAGCGAGGAGTGGAGCTAAGAAGAAGGGAGATAGATGCAACAATACCTCAGGAGTGGCTTGCTCCCCCATACGAGAGCCGATAGAGCCCGAGGAGGTATGGGCCGCTAGGTTTTCACCAGCAGGCATCCCCCTCTAGGTGGCAGAAAGAGTAGGTGGCGCTCCACCTGGGACCTTTTTCACAATGTGGGGGGGGGAGAGGTGTCTGGCTCTTGATAGAGGGCAGTAGGACGAGGGGATGTCTCGCTCTTGACATGGCGGCTGGACCCTTCTCAGGGAGTGGCGCCTCTGGATCTGGGAAGGAAGGCCACTTGATGAGTTGGAGTGGGATCCGAGAGAGTGGCTTTGGCCGGCCACTATGGTCGCCAAGAAGCCACCGAGGTTCTTGGAGTACACCGCCAGGATTGGTAGACACATACTGATGCAGGAAAATATGGATTGGGCGCCGTCACGTAGCAGATACTGGGCGGAGTATAGCATCACGGAGCAGTTCCAACGGACCTTCTGGCGCCGCCTATGGGACAGCTGGAGGCCGAGGAGGGTATCATATTTTTTATGGCTGGTGATACATGGAGGCTTGGCGGTGGGAAGCTGGCTTGCCCAAATGCAGGAGGGAGTTTGTAAGCGTTGCACACAGCAGTCTATGGAAACCCCAAAGCACTGCCTTTGATCGTGTGAGGCGGCACAGCTCATGTGGAGAGGAGTATGCCGCATCCTTCCCCGCATAGCACCCAGCCTTGGATGTATCTCTTGGGAAGCTTTCTGCTGGCAGGCGGTCAGCCAGGGCCGTCACCTTCTATATGAGGCCGGGATGCAGGATATGATATTCATTATCGAGGAAGGGTCGTGCGCAATGGTGGGTTTAGAGACTCTACCCATCCACCGAGTACTGGAGCCCACAGCACACCACTCTGAGGTATGGGAAATCATAGGGAGTCTTGCTGGTTGGAATATCTGAAAGGCGCAGTGTCAGGTGGCTTTCGGCGGAGAGAGACTTTCAATACAGGCGACCTTAGCAGAGCTCTAGACCTCCATCATCCACTCCCTTCGAGGCCGATGGGATCAAGTGCAAGGTGAGTCCAGGGCTCGTCAAGAGCTCCGATATCATTTCATGCGCACTAGGGGCGGCAAGGACCTGTTATTCGTGATGCAGGCAGGCAGCCCTAGATAGCGATACACCCCCCCTCCATGGCTTCTTGCCCCCATCCCCCCCAAACCCCCTTGAGAGGCTTGTATATATGATGTATCTGTGACTTTCATCAGCTCCGGCTTGGTCTGTTGAGCATGAGTACTCCGTTGTAATCAGTTTTTTTGAGTAATATAATCAGCCACATTTTATAGGAAAAAAAAAGGAGAGGCTATGCTTAGTCATTCTTGAAACATTCCCCTAGGATCCAACATGCAAACAAGACATGACACAAGCCATATCCACAAATAAAAAGGACTAGATGTCAAACTCACCTCCCAACCATAGAGCCAAATGGGCTCACCCTTGAGCCTTGGAGCTAGTAGTCCTCCAGGTCACGACCACATCCCAAGGGTTAGTGTCCCATACCACCAGCTCACACCATCCCAGTACACATGCATTGGCCATTCGGTCAAGAAGTGGTGATTGCATAATAATGTGCTTAATAAGGCCTTGAGTCCTATAAATAGGACTCAATTTTCCTAATCTTGAAGTGCCCTTGGTTAGCATCCCATACCACCAACTCACACCATCCCAATATACAAATGCATCGGCCATCCGGCCAACAGTCCAAGAGTGGTGATTGCATAATAATGTGCTCAATAGGGCCTTGAATCCTATAAATAGGACTCAATTTTCCTAATTTCAAAGTGCCCTTAGTGCATTCACACTAAATCACTTCATGACCACTATGACCAATGCTACTGGTGTCCAGCTGAATGTCTAGACTCCAAGAACATAATAGTTTCCCCCTTATGAATCATTGTTGTCCTCAGCAATATCCTCACAAATAAAGTGAGAAAAACAACTCTTTAACGAGCATACCGACTCCCAAGTAGCCTCCACCTCTGAGCGGTTTTTCCACTTAAACAAATACTCAGAATAAACAGTCAAACAGTATCATTTAGTCCTAAGGTCAAAAATCAATTCAATTTCGAGTGGAATATAACAAGTAGTATCATCAAGCCGCAACACTTCCTCGATCAAAACAATCAATTCACTTTGTCTCAATCATTCTTTCAAACAACTTACATGAAACATAGGGTAAACTCAAATTTCCAAAGGTAAATCCAACTCATAGGATACACTATTTATATTCTTGGTAATCTGAGAAGGACCACAACACATGAAAGACAATTTATAGCACTTGCTGATAGTCATTGAATCGGAGTTCTTTGGAACTTTAAGGTAAACGCTCATATCCTCCTGGAGCTCCCGAGGAGTAGAGTGTTAGAAAGCATGAAACGTGGCACGATCCCAAGCTGTTTTGATGCTTTCCCTAGCAATCATTAACATCTCCTACATATTGTGCAAAAAGTCAAATATGGACTGCATTTTCACCCCCTTGAACTTTGTGGAAATTGGTAGTTTTGACTCATAACTATACATAAGCATAAACAGGCTATAACGAGTAGCCAAATGCTTAAAACTATTAAAATCAAACTCAATCTAAGGAAGATAACGCTCCCAATCAAATTGTCTACGAGGGAAATATGCATGCAACACATCCTCCATCATTTGATTTGTCCTTTCGACATGAACATGAACAATTGAGTTTTCAGTTTTTGAAAACTGTTTGCCAAAAATGGCCAGTGAACTTAGGATCCCAATCACTAACTAGTTCGTCTATAAAGTGTTCGACAAAGAGACCAGCCAACTTGTGGCTTTTCACACTCATCTTTGTAGAAACGAATTAAGCCATTTTCGTCAATCAATCGACCACAATGTAGATCACATTATAACCTCCATTTCTATGGGGCAATCCTACTATAAAATCCATAGAAACGCCACTCCATTTTCTATTTGGAATTTGTATCCTTTACAAATTTCTATTTGGAATTTGTAAAGGAAGTAACATCCCAGCCTCTGTCTGTACCATTCAGCTTTATTAAGCTGACACTATGGTCATCATGCACATAAGACTCAATCATAGTCTTTATATGCGACCAACAAAAGTAGCGAGTAACCAAGGCCAAAGTCGAACAAATGCCACGAAGTCTCACGTTCGGCACATCATGACACTCAAATAAAATTTTCTTGCACATATCTTGATCATCCGGCAGATACACTTTGCCTTGTTTAAAAATTAATCCATTACGAATTGAATACTTTTCCATCATCTTTCTCTCAATAGCCAACTTTACGATGTCCAAAGCACCAAAGCTTCCTAGGCCACTAGATCCCTCTTGAACTAGTTGCTAAATCTTACCAAAGTGAAGATCGTTTTGGCAACGCCTTTTGTGTGAGAGAGAGAGAGAGAGAGAGAGAGAGAGAGAGAGAGAGAGAGAACTGGGGCTGTTGGCACAATTGGACCATTCGGAATGCTTTTCTTTTTGATTCAGCCTCTAATGTTCAGGGACATATTGCTAGGCTTAAAGGTCTCTTGCATTGGCAGATAGATCTCATTCGGCACTCTGACTTACTCCCTCGGGAGGACTTACTTCCCTGGCATATGGCAATTTCCTCTGCGTCTTTGCCATGACTTTTGTAACTCTTTTGTCGTTTAGTACTTTATATATATAACATCCATTACAAAAAGAGAGAGAGAGAGAGAGAGAGAGAGAGAGAGAGAGAGATTTTTCAGAGAAGGATAAGGCATTAACTAAGAGGCTCATAGTTTTGCCAGTGGGTCAAAGCTAGTAAAACATCAATTGCTTCCTCTCATTGCTTGCCATATTATGTACTTTGGAAACAGTTCCATATCTCCTTTGATACTCTTGGCATCCTGTGAGCTTTTTGATAGACTTTCTTACTACTTGCACGACAAACTTCCTTCCCAATCATTTTGCAAATATTTTTCATTGTGTGGCACATCCGATTGTCCTACATAAATCTCTGATTGGGTTAAATTTTGGGCAATATGGACAATCTAGCCTCAATGAAATCAAGCATGTAGGGCAATTAGCTTGTTTCAGCCATATTGTGTTTTTCATCGCTCATTGTAGCAACAGTTGTATAATAGTTGTGAGATGGATGACATTGACGAGTCCACTATGGTTGTGTTTTACCACTGTTTTTTATTTTTTTGGAATAGGCTTCACAATGAACGATATTCTTTTGGTACATTGCTCACATTAATGAACAGAAGATTAGAAGACATTTCTATATGCACACCTGCGCATTTGTGTGCACTGAGTGGCTGATTTGAAATCCAATTCTCCAGTTATGGGCTGTTTGAAATCAAATTTTTAGGTTGATTTGTGTGCATGTGAATTAGGTTTCTTTTTTTTTTTTGTGGACTATGAGCTAAGGTAAAATAGCATACACATCAGAAGAGGACCTTTACTAACTAATTCATGATAACAGTTGTACTTCTGAAAAATACATACATGTGATACAGACAGATCTGTCATCTCCTCATCCTTCTTTGTATAATCATCAGGATTTATCATTTCTCCGTACTCATCCCATTCAGAGGAATTATCATGAAAAGGAAACATCGGTGCAACACTTCCTGGAGATGAAATGAATCCATCTATCAATACATTGCGGTGTAGTAAGGTGCGTCCTGACAAGGGTGTTCCTGTATAACAAGAACAATATTGTCATCACATTTATACAGCCACAAAATAACATCAATTGCTTAGACAAAATATTATAAGACAATGCAAAATATCCTAAACAACATAATAAGCTTATGTTGGACATCATTCTACCAACCTTCCACTGGTGGCTGACCATTGCCTACTTCAGACATGACTACATCTCGAGAACTTCCATTTGAGCCAGCAAGTGCTGACGCCTTAATCTCTTCTTCTTGTGCAGCCTTGATAGCATTTTGAGCTGCTTCTCGTTCTAATCGATTTTGTTCTTCTTCATAGGCTTTCAGCTCATCACCTGTCAAGGGAACTTTCCTACTCATTGTCACCTTCACCACTTTGGGGGATGGCTCAGACTGAAGCATTCGAGCCAGGGTCCCAAACTATTTTGAGAAACCAAACCAAATAGTCAAAAATAGACAACAATTAGAAAACTGACCAAAAAGGATTCAGCAAGCACTTGATTAAAGGAACAGAAAAACAAACATATCAAAACTCAATAAACTCATCACCAGCATTCCTTCTGTTCAAAATGCTAGTGCTAACTGTCAGAAGACTTTTCTTTTCAGAAAGTAAGGGAGAAAGTTCGTAAATCCAAATGTACTTGTTTAATTGCATTTCTGGAGAGAAGAATGATTCTGTTAATAAATCCTCAAAGGATAAAGTATATCAAGGCAAAGTAGAAAACCAACCCTATAAGGGAATTCCATTTAAAAAATATACAACAAAAAGTCTATTGCACGACCTGAATGAATAACCAATTAGGAGGCCCCAACTCTTCTTTTTGAAAAGCCTAAAAAAACAACCCATTGCAGTCATATGGCTCTAGATACCTTTCCAATCCAATGTTAAGTACCAATCGGCATCACTCTAATCCTATTCATATGGATCCTTCTCCCCAATCTAGTTGTGTATTTGAAAAAAAGTTGCATCCCTAGGTCTCACTACAAAGGGACTACTCTAGACCCACTCCTCAAGATCCAACTCTAATGTTTGGAGAGGACTACTCCAATATGCCCCATATCTCCAACTATCCATCATGCACTATGATCTAAGTACGAATTCCTCTCACAATGAGCCACCACCCCAATCCCCTGCCAAGAGCATCGTATGCACTCTGAGTGATCCAAATCCTCTCTCTTGAGTCTAGCATCCTCCTGCACTAAAACGGTAAATTCTCTCTCCTAGTGTCAAGAACTACAAGAATGTCTCCTCTGGTAAAGAGATGGTCACGGAGATGTGCATTTTTATTACTTTGCTTTGGCATAATTAAATTATGCACAAGTGAATTGCAAGTTAATTTTGACACGGTGATAGTCCAAAACCTAAGTAGGGCAGTGGGGGACATTGGCAAAAGTTGTAACAACTTATGTTGGACAAGTACTTATGGGTGCTTGGTGACAATCTTGTGGGGGATACTCTACCTAGATTTCAACCCACAACGAGTTGTACTTTTTACTACTTTTTCTTAGGATTCTCCAAGGAGTTATTTCATTCAGGGGGGTTTGTAACAAGTTCCCATGATCTAAGTTCTCTGAGAGACATACTTGGATCGGCCCCTAGCCACATGTACTATGCATCTGAGCCACATTGACTTTTGATCAATCTCTAAGCCATGTGCATACACCTCTAAATTACACCCTTGGTCATCTACCTAGGGCATCTGAGCCATGTTGGCTTTTGTTCAAGCTCTCAACCATGCACATGCACCTCTAAACCATGTTCTACTTCAGATCCCCGAGCATGTCGATAGACCACATCATGATCTAGCTCCCATTGCATCTCTCTTATTAATGTATTTGCTCTCCAAAATTTGACATACTAGATTAAACAATGCCTCTATTGAGGCAAAGCTTTCCCACATTTCATTTTTCTTACATTCCATGTCAAAGGTTCAATCACCCATGACCTAAAGGGGAATTTGTTGCCTATTTTATTATTCCCCAAGTGTGAACACACATTATTGCATACATAGTTGTCAGGTGCAAAAGGTACAATACGGTACGTTACGATAAAATATGGTACTAAATGGTACGGTATGATATTAGTACGAAAAAAAGTTAAGATGATTTTTTTTAATAACAAAAACCATAAATCATTAAATTATCGATTATAGAATACATGTTTAAAGTGGAAATAGCCATTTCATTACAGAATAAGTTGAATACATGAGGGTGACCATCGCGGTCGCATGGGCTGCGCAAAACATGCGATACAACTATGGTCTAGTATATGATATATCTTATACAAAAAAAAGAGAGACTTATGAATCTATCATGAGGCATCACTATCATCATCGTCATCATCATCAGAACCATCTGAGTGCTCAGAAGATGACTTCTCGACATCCGATGATGAGACATTCATACTCATCCTTACTGATGAGGTTACCATCATCATCAAATGATGGCTCCCTAGGTGGCAATTGTGTAGGCAAGGGGAGAATGTCATCATGAGGCACAGGATGTGAGCTACTAGAGCCCCGCCTTACATATGTCTGCAAGCCACTCAAACCACCCCTCCTCAATGATGGAGGGCATCGAATGGCCATGCCCCTGCTAACACCTACTCGAACTCCTCGCCCACGAGCACACTGATTACAAGTGTTATGAGTATCCGCTACTATAAGCTCTCTATAGAGCTCTACAAAAATCATCTCCTCCTCGTCCACCTCCTTATATATACTTGGAAGAGTGTCGCCCGTCAACTTGAATGTATCAACATTAACCTACACAATGCAGTGATGCACGTAAGATTGATCACTGTAAATGCTAAAGTCTAAATTGTAAAGTATGAACTTCAAAGTTCAAAGTTTAAAAGTTAAAACAACAAATTTTAAATGTTATGGTTAAGTATTTAAACTTTACCTGCTTCGGACTACCCATGCTCATCATAGCCCTCATCATGCATAAGTTAGTACGTCAATAGACTAGATGCTCTAACTGTCGTGTGCTAAGCTAATTGCGAACCTTTGTGTGAATGAGAGAATAGGCGCTCCAGTTTCCCTCACATGCATCCGAAAGAGCGATCCTGGGCAAGGACCCTCATGGGTAAGGGCTAAAGGGTCTCCAATGCATATCCAAAGTTTTGCCACCAAAATAAAGGCTTCACAAGTGACTCTCTCCTCCAACAAGTGGGAGAAGCAAAAGTCACATGCCTCTTTGATCTGCATAGCATCCTAGCTCCTCCAGCACTGCATTGTGGTCATCCACAGGGACCACACAAATCAAATAAGCAAGTTGGTCCAAACGGAACTCTCTATCATCCATGACGGCTGGTGACTTGTAGGCCGGATGTACCAATGCAGCAAAACCATGGATGGGCTTATGCATCCATGCGCATCTCCTCTCTGCTATCTCTAAAACATGTGCACACTGTGTCTCTGTGATCACTATACAAGCACGTGCCTCCACCAATTCCGCTCTAAAGAAGTGAACGAGAAGGCCCATGGTAGACCCCTCGCAATCACTCATACATAACATCCTATAAAAGGGAGTCACAACAATGACAACGGCACGGACTTTTTGCCAAAATTGTTCATTAAGGCAAAGCACTGCATGGCTTTGGCCTCCTCTGTCTCATGCTCATCCCACTCATTCCATAGAGTGTACACCATTGTCTGGCACAAGGAGAACCACACCTCATAAAGGCGCTCCAGCAATAACCACATGTAAGCAAAGCGAGTTGAAGAGAGCTTCTTCAACTCCAGTGTGCCATGCTCACGATACATCACAAGCACCTTTACCTTTACCATGAAGAATGTGACAATGGATGTAGCTTTGCGGACCACCCTCTTCACCCACTTGAGCTTCCCAATGTCCTCCATAAGCAAGTCCAAATAATGACTTGCATATGGAGTCCACACAATCATAGGAAACTCGACCTTAAGCAAACAGCCCATGCGCCGACAATTTGATGCATTGTCGGTAACAACTTGCATCACATTTGAGGGCCCATCTACAACCACAATTTACAAATTACAAGTATATTTATTACTAAGAATACTTGGAAATTGGAGGTTAGAGAGAGAAAGAGTCTAGAGAGAGTTGAAACTTAGGCCTTTCAAGTTTCAAGTTTCAAGAATGAAGAGAGATGAGGCCCGCGGTTAGGGGCGGCGGGCCTTGCAACCCGCGGGGCGGAGACGGGAGAGAATTGAGATAGATCATAGATACTAGAGAGAAATTAATTATTAGAATAGGGAGAAAGATAGTTATGCATAAATCAAATTTCAATTATGAATCATTCAATCATGATACTATTATCATGAAAGAAAGTGAAATAAATTTAAAAGGCAAATTGCAATGTATACCTCGATAATAGCTTGTCGAATGTGGTGGTAGATGAATGCGCCCGTCATTTCCTCCCCCTCTTGCCGATATCTACGGCCCACAAAAAGTAAGTGCCGAGTGGAAATGAGACGAGTATGTTGATGATGCCCCGTTTCTTACAATCACTTCATCCATCGGTGAGAATGGAACAACCATATTTTATCCATGCGGCCCAAATAGGATCAAGGGGTCTATCAATCCTCTCCTTCTCTTCACCAATCTTTTTTGTCCTCATGTCATGGTATGTAACACCGGTCCATCCTTCACGTGGGCCCACATTGGCAATGGCTTTTACGATCTCTTCCATTGCTCTTGCTTTGGGACATTGAATGCAAGATTGCACTCAATCACCGTGCATGTAATTTCAATGTCCACAAGTCGTTGCCTTTCTTTAAGAAAGGCAACCGATCCATGCACATGATCGGGAGCTTGAGAGAGAGAGGATTGTCTCTCCGGCACCACATGAGCCTCTACTATGTCTTTTACCGGAGCCAAATGTGGACGTGGAGCCCCCGCCACCAATGGTAGAGGCCTCTCCCACATCGGTTGAAGATACGACAACGTTTGATGCTTCCTCGTTAGTAAGCATAGGAGTTGGTGCCCATAAGCCACTTCCTCCTCCTCTTGTGGATCCCCCTCTCATCTTGGCGAGAATCTCCCCCGCGATGTTTTGAGGGATCTCCATGCATGGAGCAACTTGCCCCCCCCCCCGTCTTGGAAAGATGTTGGAGAAGCCGAGTTGTACCACTTGTATAGCGCTTCCTGCAATACTTGCATATCCAATGGTGGGAGTTGGACTTCTTTGTGTCCGTCTCCACATGGATCGCATGCAAATTGAAGACGGACAAAGAGGCCTGAGAAAGAGAGAGATGCTTGAGTCTCGACTCTTAAAACTTGAGTCTTGAAAGTTGAAAGGAAGGGAGACTTGAGACGCCCGAGGCTTGGAGTAAAGTTGAAAGAGCAAGAGTAAGAGAGAGGAAATGGGAGATGAGAATGGCAAATGTTTAATAGAATGCGGAATAGACGGGATGGGAGATGAGATTTGAGAATGGCAAATGCTTTGATATGATACAGGAAAGAGGAGATGGGAAGTGAGATTCAAGAATGACAAATCACAAGTCCATTTAAGAATCAAGTTTTAAGAGAGGAAGACGAGAATCAGAGAATGGTAAGTGCTTGCTCAATTGGTGTGGAAGCATGGAGAGAAACACCTTTTGTAGATGAGAGAAGGGTCAAAGTTCAAACAGTCAAAGAGAGAGGCGTCAATGGTCAGAGAGAGGGCTACAAGCTGGAAGGAATCCAAAGAGGGCATTTTGCGGCGGGGGGAAGGGGGGAGGGGGGGGGGGAGGGGTGTTGAGCTAAAATATGCATTACTTGCTGATTAGCCTCTTAAACAGCCCCAAAACACACTAAAAATGCTCTTTTAGAGTAAAACCCTAAAACGGGAAGCGGTTCGAGAGAGTTCAGTGGAAACCCTAAAACGGGCAACAGTTCGAGAAAGTTAAGTGGAAACCCTAATTTTTGGGGCGCCCCTCCGCATCTATAAATAGACAGGCTGCCCCCATTCAGCCATCATCCTTGTTTTGCACGCTACACCAGCCCACACACCCTCTACTGTTGTTGGCGCCCAGTTTCCAGCCTCCAGCCCGCCTCCATCTGCTGTCCAGCCATCATCAATTGCAGCCACATCATCTTCAGCATGTCCATTGCTGTAGGCGACAGATCTCAGTTGCTGGCGACTGCTCCAAACTGTCCCAGACTACTATTCAGCCTGCTGTCCATCATCTCCAAGGTCAGCCAACCTGCATTTTCAGCATTGCACGCCGTGACTCTCAGACACTGTTTCAGCCTGCTATTTACAGTAGACTGTGCACAATTTCCAGCCCCCATCGATTGTACACTGCTGCGTTTACCAGTTTCCAGCCTCCAGACTGCTGCGTTTTGGTGACCAGCCTGCTGCCATTTACTATTCAGCACTCCTACACTCCGACTGGTGGTCACAAACTAGGAATCAGTCTTCGGTGGACGTCACACTACAACATTGCTCTGCCCTTGAGCACACTGTACACTCTTACATTCATCTACAGCATTCATTTACTTCAAAGTTGTGTTCTCTCTCTCCCTTCTTCTGTTTGTGTTTGAGTTTCTCTGTTTGAGTTTTGAGTTTTGCGTTTAGAGTTGGAGTTTTGAGCTTAGGGTTTGAGTTTTGCCCTCTGTGTCTGTGTCTGTGTCTTTGTGTTTCTCTCGTGGTCGTACACTCTGTGTGTCCTCAGTGCAAACCCTAGCAATCTTCTTAACATGGTATCAGAGCCGATGCTCTTGTAAAGAGTATCCTGCGAATATTGTTGAGAGCTAGTCTTTGTGCGAGGCACACAATACAACTCGTAACCGAATCACAATGTCCCAAACACCTTCTTCTCCAGTTCCTATGATGTCTTATCAAGCTTCTCCATCATTGGAGACCCTGAGATGGCATTATCGGCTCAGTGAGGAGGACGACACTCCACCTTCACCAGATTTCACTAACATGACAAAAGAGGACTTTGAGGAGTACTATCGCAACAAGTACGGTGATGTTTACACCCCTCCTACCAGTTTTCCTACCACATCCGGATCGGTTGGTAAGGCTGGCCACCTCTCCGATCATGGAGGACATACGGCGTTCAGAACGTCTAGCGATCCATCTTCATCATCTCAGCCAAGTCCAATGTCAGGTTTGTACAATTCTTTTGTGTTGCATGAATCAAAACCCTCGCTTGTTTCTTCTTTTCAGGTACAGGATCCGGATGGCTTTGCGTATGTGAACTTCAATAGAGGAGGCTCACGAAGCAGACAGAATTTAGGTATATCTACAACTTCTGTTTCATTTGAGCATATCACACACTCCTCACTTCCCTCCCATCCCACCCTCTTCTATATCACACCTTGATCATCTCTAATCATCTTTCCAAAATCTTGGATTACACTCCACATCTGCTTCATACACCCTAGGGGTTGGATCTTTCATCTCCGCTCCTAGCACCTTTTCCTTCTCCACCCCATTCTCTACCTCTTTGCACCATGGTACTTCGTTAGGGGGAATGCCACCCTTTAACACAGTGCCTCTCACCTTTCAGCAAATGAGCACACCCATGACTCCTGGGTCGACTGTGATGGGCATCCCCCTCACTATCCCCAGCTTCACATCTCCCATGACCACTCATACGCACGGGTTTCCATCCTCAGCTTATGGTGCGTCTTCACACTCTCCTTGGGTTACACCTACGCAAGGATTCCCATCTTCTACTCCCCGTGTTCCCATCCCACCTCCTTGGGTTCCTCATGTGGCTACCATGCCCATGCCTAGTCAGCCCATCCCTACCTATAGATCCACCTTGCACACTACCCGCATGGCTAGTGGACACTCTAAGGCCCATTCCCAAGTGTACTCCACTCCCCCATCCTACCCCCACTACACTTTTTCACACTATCCATCTCCGAGCACTACCACTCCTGTTGCAACGGCCAAGAATGCCTTCACAGATAAGACACATTTTAACACGTCAAATTTCACTACTTGGTCGAATTTCATGCAACAAGTGCTTGAGTCTCAGGGTCTTTGGGACCTCGTCATTGGTCTAGAGCCCATGCTGGACCCTCGACTAGCTCACCCTGACTACATCCGTGAATGGAGAGTCCGCAATGCTACAGCCAATGTTGAGTTGATGCAGGGATTGCTTCCTGAGTTTCACTCTCAGTTGCAGCACTTCCCGCTCGCGTCAGAGCGTTGGAGTCACCTTCTCGACCGCCATGCGGCTCATGATTGTACTCGGCGCATCAATCTTGTCTTTGAGCTTCAAGAGTTCTCTCTTAAGGAAGGGGATGATCTAAAAGTCAAGCTGGCTAACTATAGGCGATTAGTTGCCGAGTTCGCCACTACTGGCTCTCCAAAGTCAGATGATGATCAAGTTCCATTTTTCTTGTATAAGTTGCCCGCAAAATACTTCGATTTCATTCAACACATCATCTCCCAACCTCGATTGCCAACCTTCTATGAGTTTGAGTGCCAGTTCTTGCGTTACGTAAGGCTGCATGATCAAGTCCACAAGAAATCCTCATCACAGTCTTATTCAGTGCAGAGGGGGTTGGTTGTCTCTTCTTCGGGAGGGAAAACCACCAGTGGCAAGAACTCGCTAGATGCGAAGGCAAGCCAATCAAAGGGTGACTCCTCTTCCTCAGATGGAACCAAAGAATCAAGACCTCTCTAGCAACAACTCCCTAAGAAAAATCGGTTTTGCACATACTGCCAAAGAGCAGGCCATGTGGACGAGGAGTGTCGCTCCAAGGCCCAAGGTCTTCCACCTAAAAAGCCTTAGCAGACCGCTGCAACTCAACAGTCCAATGGGACTACGCCTTTCACTCCTGCTTCATGTGCTCCTTCAGCACCCGTTGTTGCTGCTGGACATGGGCTCGAGTACAACCTCAGCAACCCATCTCTTTCACTACTCCTGAGGGACTAGTTGATTGGTCTGCAGGTTCCGATCCCGTTGCACTTCATGCATCTATCTCACCTTCCTCCCCACCTCGTTAGGCATTCCCTTGGCAGAGCCCTGCTACTGGACGTACGCGATGGTGGCCACCTTCTTAGACTAACATGTCTCTAGGTCCTTTCGGATACCCTAGGTCAGTCTAGCATTCATTTTTCGCACTCTTAGAGTCGAGCCCATAGGATTTTTGTCTCTACATTTTAAGTCTTCCGCTACATTTACTCACACATACATACACATTTGCATCTTTGCACTTGTTCCTTTAGTTAGTTAGCTTTTCATTTTTGTTTTGTTTTGTTTTTGGAGCATCTCACTACTGACCTCTCTGATTACAGACTTTGATCTCCTTTGCAGGTTTTGTTTTCAGTGTAGGGCTAACATGCAAATTTGCCCAGTCCTACCTGGATTGGAGACTTGGGATGCGCGCCGTTCCTTCATGGTTTCATCATCCTTGGAGTTTTGCTCTTCTACCAGCATGGAGACTTCCCCTCCCGAGGCGGATCGTGCAACATCCCTCTTGATGCTATCATGGCGGTGACTTCTACCTAGCTCTTCCACCTGGGATGCTTCCTCCTCCTCTTCATTCCTCATGGTTCTCGACACCACAGGAAGACCGACATCAAGCTCATCTTCCTTCTTCGGCATCTACATCCAGGTTGAGAGGGAGTCCCTACCCTTCTTGGTATTCTACAGGCTTCAGCACTTTGTCTTCGACATCGGCTTCTTCCCCCCGTTGTATCTTACCCTTTGCATTGCATGATTTCATTATATTTGTACTAGGGCGCTTGGGCAAGTGAACAATTTCCCCATGAGGGACACTGTCGAAGTGGCACCTGCTGCATGAGCATTCTACAGCATGTAGCATACTTTGCATCTCATTGTGCACAGCACCACTTGAGCAGATCCTAAGTTGTTTCCACCGGCGGCTGTTGTTACCACACCACCATCCTTCTTCATCACATCGACACCCTGAGTGGATGGGTTAGCTTGTACTGTTTTGTGATGTGTTGGGTGTACCCTCCCTACTCCCGTCTTTTGGATCACTATTCCTCAATCGGCCGCATCCCATAAAATTTACCACACTTATTCACAAAAAAAAATAAAATCCATGTAGTTCCATCCGCCTTTGTAAGACTTGATAGACCATTGGGCAACCGACGTGCACCCTTTGTCGGATGCCTTCTCCTCTTTGGGGTAACTACTTGGATTTCCTTGGTACCATAATCATTGCCTCTGTAGTCTTGGTAGGCCACTGGGCAGCCGACGTGCACCCTTTGTCCGATGCCTTGGCTACTTTGGGATAGGATGCCTTGGGGTACATCAACATCACAATGGCTGGCCTAACCTTTCGGCTCAGTTTTGGGCCTGAGAGGGGGTGTTGAGCTAAAATATGCATTACTTGCTGATTAGCCTCTTAAACAGCCCCAAAACACACTAAAAATGCTCTATTAGAGTAAAACCCTAAAACAGGAAGCGGTTCGAGAGAGTTCAGTGGAAACCCTAAAACAGGCAGCAGTTCGAGAAAGTTTAGTGGAAACCCTATTTTTTGGGGCACCCTTTCACATTTATAAATAGACAGGCTAACCCGGTTCAGCCATCATCCTTGTTTTGCAGCCTACACCAACCCACACACCCTCTACTGCTGTTGGCGCCCAGTTTCCAGCCTGCAGCCTGCCTCCATCTGCTGTCCAGCCATCATCGACTGCAGCCACATCATCTTCAGCCTGTCCATTGCTGTAGGCGACAGCTCACAGTTGCTGGCGACTGCTCCAAACTATCCCAGACTGGTGTTCAGCCTGCTGTCCATCATCTCCAGGGTCAGCCAGCCTGCGTTTTCAGTATTGCAGGCCGTGACACTCTCAGACACTGTTTCAGCCTGCTATTTACAGCAGACTGTGCACAGTTTCCAGCCCCCGATCGGTGGTACATTGCTGCGTTTACCAGTTTCCAGCCTCCAAATTGCTGTGTTTTGGTGACCAGCCTGCTGCCATTCACTATTCAGCACTCCTACACTCCGACTAGTGGTCACAGACTTGGGATCCGTCTTCGGTGGACGTCACACTACGACATTGCTCTGCCCTTGAGCACACTGCACACTCTTACATTCATTTACAGCATTCATTCACTTCAGAGTTATGTTCTCTCTCTCCCTTCTTTTGTTTATGTTTGAGTTTTGAGTTTTGCGTTTAGGGTTTGAGTTTTGAGTCTTGCGTTTAGGGTTTGAGTTTTTCCCTTTGTGTCTGTGTCTGTGTCTTTGTGTTTCTGTCGTGCTCGTACACTCTCTGTATCCCCCACAACCTACTTCTGGGGACATGGAGTCTCTCCTGATTTCAGCACTATCCTGTTTACTGCCTGGCACAGCGTGTAGGGCCTGGTACACCTGGTCTAGGGCTCATTTCTACTTAGCCTGGTCTGTTTTTATGTCGATGTGACCTTTTGTAGTTCTAATTACCAGCATGAGACAGTTTTAAACCTCGTGTTTTCTGCATGTCAGTTCAATTTTCATCCCTTTGATTCTCTTGCTCAGCAAATCTCTCTACCTCTTCTTGTTGCTCTCCTTCCATTCAATCCCTCATCTTTTTCTCAGACTTGGTATACCATCTTGCTGTATATATGGCTAAGTGAGTATGTGTAGATATTCATTGGTCTTCCTTGCCTTTTTTTTTCATAATGAGTGTTTGTATTATATCGTATCAAATTACAAAAGGATTACAAAAGACAGATCACAGAAAAGATACAAAAGTCATGGCAAGGAAGCAAAAGAGCCAAGGAAGGAAATCCTCCCTAGGGAGAAGATCAGCATGCTGAACAAGATCTAACTGCCAATGTAGAAGACCCTTGATCCTAGCAGTATGTCCCTAGAAGCCCGCAGCAAAGTCAAAGATGAAAGCATTATGGGCAACCCAATTGTGCCAACAACCCCAAAATCTGAAAAAAGGGAACAAAATCTTCATATGTGGCTGTGTCAGGCTGGTGTATTTGGCCCTTGCAAAAACCCAGTTAGAAGGGCTCAATGGCAAACCACCACAGCTCTCCAAATATCCAACAGGAGGGTCCAGATTTTCCTTGCTAAAGGACAGAAGATAAATCTGTGACATGAGGATTCCACACTGGTTGTGCAAAAGAAGAAGTTGCCATTCCATATTTGGCAGTTAGCAAGAGCCGAGGCAAGGGGAAGTCCACCAATAAGCACTCTCCAGAGAAAAACCTTGCATTTGAAGCGGGTCTTGTTCAGTCAAACTTCCATCGCCATCTTCTTCCACCACGTCTTAGATTTATGGATGCCCTAGATCGATTTTGTTTTGTCAACCATCCAATGATGCTCCTTGATCATGAGATGATACACCTAACTAACTGAAGCATTTTGAAGGTTAAGACAACTGGCAAGATCCCAATCTTGGTCTATCTTCTCTTCTTCTCCTTCCTCTATTTCAACCTCTATACAACTGCCATGTCTACTTCATAAAATACTTAAGCCTTTGGATGACGTGACAGATCAACAAAGGTGAATTCAAGGTCCAAATGTTGCAAAAAACGGAGAGCTCTGATGCTAGCTTTTTTCTTGGACATTGCTGATTAGGAATTTCAACCGAGCCGACAAGCATGCAACAAACATGTTCCTACTGTGAAATAGAATGAAATCGCCTTGTAGAAAAATATCACACAAGGGTGTGAAAATAATTTCTCTTGGCAAACTACGTTATATGCATGATGTGAATCAAGGGATCAAATTAGGATGTTGCATATTGAAGAAGTTCATTTTTTATGAGGTACAACTTCTGGATGTTTTTGTTTCATAGAACAGAAAAAATGTATTCATAAGACACAACGCAACAAAGTATCCCCAGGAAAAATATGAAGTCCAAAGCAGCCCTGTAAGGGGCCGCCATATCAAAAAATATGTAACAAGGTAAATCCACTACAAGGCTTCAATAAATAACCAATCAGGAGATCTAGAATGTCAGACCATCTAGGACTGACAATGGAAGAAAATGCCAGAATCACATGTCCTGGAAAAAGCATCTCTCCTCCTACTCATAGTCTCCAAACTGCCCTGTATCCTCTCCCATCTCCCACAAAGAGTCTGCAAAATCTCTGTTCAAATCTTGGAGAGAGTCTCTGCAGGAAATATGTCCAAAAAATCCATGGTGTGGCTTCAACTGGCTGTCCATGTATACCAAGCAATGGTGCCAGCTATGAGCTCCCATCTGCGACAATGCCCATGGGTCCACACTATCTATCAGAAATCTGGCATTGCAATTGTTTTCACGACCTGCCCTGACACAAGGTAAGCATGGCACCCTTGTACATCCTCAAATCCACAAGCTGGACTTCTATTCATGACCCAATCAACCGTCCAGCATGTAGCTCATAGAGTCTGCAGTGCCATGAAATACAATCACAAGGGCTCTCCTCCAAACATCCTCAGCCCTTGGGCAATACATCTTTTAGATGTTGTATATAAACAGAAACTGTTGGAACCTTTCTCCACTCTTCTGTGGCCAAAATATGGTACATGTGGCACCATGGTCCCCAACTAAGAACTTGATTCATCATCAATGCCCATATAATTAAGGTAGTCAATTTCCTTCACTACATGGGAGTTGAACTACCAGGATTGGCTGCTTCATTGGTACAATTGTTATGTCCTTTGTGTCCAACAACCGACACTAATGGATTTTGCATTCTATGGGATACAAACATGTACCTACTCAAAGGATATTCAATTAGATAGGAAATATTTTGAGCTGATATGGGGAGTATTTGCATAAACCTCCAATGCTCCTGCTACTGTTGTTCCACAAACTGATGTAGCAAACACCTTGTACTGCGGGTCGGCTACAAAAGATATCAGCTGACAAAACAATGACAGAGGGTTAAAATCAGCCCCTCAGTCGATGTTGCAGCCAAGAAATCAAGATAGAGGAAAAGAAAATTTTGAAAATTCTCAAAGACACATGACAAAATGCAGGACAGCAGCCTAAAAAGTTATAGTATTGAGTGAATGCTTTTACAATCTAGCAATTAGTTTGCTTTTTCTCCATCTCCTAGTCAGACCTCTACTTTTAATGACAACCTTGCAACAAAATTATGAGCAGATGCACTCAAAAAAGGATTGCCAAACTTCAGTATGGATCGTGTGGGGAAGGATTGCCAAACCTTGCTATGGTTGATGAGGGACACCGACTAGTTTGATCATCGTTGTAAACATTCCAAATGTTTGCACCAATAAAATGTGTTACTTATAACATTTAGAGCCTCAATAATGCAAAGTGGAGCCTCCTAAGGTGCATCCTCATGTGTTATGTTTGCAACAGGGTAACCAACACAATTTGGCTAGACAGCATGGTTACTTTGCACTATGATATCTTCTATCTTGGATCTTGACTGTTTTCCAGTAGTTTTTATAGTACTCAGATATGATTTGCAGCCAACATTGGCTTATAATTATTTGCATCGAAAATGGTTCAATGCAAGCTACAAGAAGAAATGTATGAGATTGCAGTAAACTATGCTTCACAGACATGTAGGATTCGCACACAAATGTGGGAATCCATTGGACAGTATCCTTGGAGACATAATGCCCTACTATGTGGAAATTTCAATAATTACCTATATCATGATGACAAGATGACTCATCACTCTTGAATGGCATATTATGAGTGTTTCATTGAATGTAGTGGATTGGTGGTGAACCTTACAGCCAAGTGTCATGGGTTACAAATTTCATTGTAATTCTTTCAGTAATGATTGATCTTGATCGGACATATGGTATCACTTGCATGCTCGACAATATGATTCCTTCACATGTAAAATGTGGATGGATCATTCCCTTAAATAATCTGATCATTCCCAATATGGTTGGGTATGTTTTTTGATACACAATAGATGGTATGCCTCTGCCATGTTGGAGATTCAACATTATAATTCAAGACTATGACATATGGTTCAGAGGTGGCACCAACCAAAACTTATAATGCAAAAACTCAATCTCAATCTCTTGCAGAACTCAGCCAAAGTAGATGGTTGAATCTGCACAAGCAGGATACATCATGTCAAAAAGTAAATCATGTGATTCAGCATAATCATCAACAAAATCATTTTCTTGATAAGGGCTACTCTTTAAAAGGCTTTTTAAAAGCTTCGATGCTGATAGAAATAGACAACAAGATGGCTCATGGACAATCAAAGTTTCACTTTGGATAATGAATGTACTAAACACTTTATGAATGCTTTCTCTCATCCATCTCTCCCTTCAGAACAATTATACTTATGCCAGTTCTCTACAAGCTAATTGCTAAAATTCTTGTTTACAGCATTAAAGCCATCCTGCATCCAAGACTCCAGCCTAGGCAACATGGATTTGGGCATACACGGAAGATGAACAATAACCTTATGCCAGATACACTGATGGATACGGTCATCATGCAAGTGCATGCGGCAAAAGCATTTTATACAATACAATGGGACCCTGAAAGATGGGTTTGGGTATAAATTGGTCCATGTCATTTGCTGGTTGTACATGGATGCAACTACCCAAGCATTCATTCGCAAGCATCTGTCAACACCCTCACATCGGACAGGTCCGTGAGACAAGGATGTCCTTTTAAATGCTTTCTTACATACCATTGCCACTCACCCATTGTTAGCTGTATATGGACACACAAATGGAGGAATGTTACATGGGCTGCAATTACCCGGTGCAAAACATTTATTGGCTGTATCTGCCTTTGGATTGGCAGCAGGACTGCACATTAGACTTTTAAGATCCCAGCTCTTGCCATTTAAACAATGTGCTTGGCATTCTATACTCTAGCCAGGATACTTTTTGCAACTACATGAGGTCTTCAATAACTGGGCCTGTCCTATTGAATGGAACATCACCATTACACAACAAATGGATTGGGTCTCCCAGAAACTAAACAAAAATTGGAATGTTGGAAGTTATCGATTTTTCCCTTGTATGTAAGGCTTAGGACAATCCAAGTGATTCTGGTGGCCTATATGCAGTCATATTTGCCACTCTTGATTTGGACTATAAGGTATTCATGAGTCTATAACTCAGGAAATGGAGATTCTTTGGAAGATGGAAAACTCATCCAAACCATAAGGCTCTGAAATTATTGTGAATTTGATATGTACTCGAAAGTATCATGTATTGGCAAAGAAAGCTACCTTGTTGGCAAGCAAAAACAGGCTTGAGCAATGATTTTGACTGCCATGTGTGTTAGTATGAAAATTGGCACATGACCATTTGTTTACAGACCACTGGGAAGTGCGCTTAGGTCAATTCAAGGGAAAAATTCCTAGCTTTCCATACTCTGCCTGTTCAATACAAGATTGAAAGAAAGTGTTGTCAAGCAGAACTCCTTCGTAGAGTAACCCTCTGTGAAAGGAATGCACGCATTGGAGTGTTGTGTTTGCCAAAGCATTGGCAACTCAAGCACTTGTCAAAGACTATAATATCCTAAAATTGGCAATCAAATACATTGATGGTGTGGTTGATTATGACGGTCAAGTGTTATCTTTTACAACAGCATGTCACCCCTTGGCATGCATCACAAACCCATTGGAGAAAAATAACCATGCTGAAGTGTTTATTGTCAATGTCTTTCAAGGTTGAATCTAACAAACTTGCTCATTGGAAAGTTACATATATGACATTTGTTCGCACGTCATGTTGTCTATGAAGATAGACGAGCATACATTACCTCCACACTGGATTTACAATGATGCCAACGCACTGCGGTACCTGAACACATCCTTGACATTGTGCAAACCTAATCTTGGTAAAATTTCAAAAACAATTTGCTCTTGAAGTGCAAGCCCTTCTTATGGAGATGCATGAGTGAAAAAATTGGTGAAACCTTGCATTACCTTGCCTCATTGTTTGGGATGCTTGCATACAAATGAGACAATACCACATCTACTATGATATCATACAAAAACTTGGATTTATTGGATAGACTTTCTCAATGACCGAATTCCAAGTCAGGATTTCGGAAATTGTTCTTGACATTTGGGCGGTTTTCACAAAGCATCTTCCAATATTCCCTCTTCTTTCATTGGGCAGTATATTGGGCTTTCTGGACTGTTTAGACTCAGAGGAGCCGTGCTTTTTATGGTACCATTTCAGCCTTATGGCATTCTGGCTTTCGCTGCAGCAATGATTTTATGTTTAGTGCCACGTTGTTGATCTAGATGCTTCTGCTATGGATGTGTTTTAATGCTATATTTTATATTTTAATAGGTTTTGCTCTGGCATTTGTTCTCCCTGTACCTTCTTTACCTAATGAGCAATGAACAGTGGTTTCACAGAGAGAGAGAGAGAGAGAGAGTCCCCTCATTTCTTTCCTTTCCTGGGGCTACATATCGTCTGTTATTCGTTCATCAGAGATGCAGGGACAGAATGGGTTCTGCCACATTCATCGACGTGCTGCTCGCCATCGTCCTCCCTCCTCTGGGGGTCTTCTTAAGGTTCGGTTGTGGGTGGGAGTTCTGGATATGCCTGCTGCTGACAATCTTGGGTTACATTCCTGGGATCATCTATGCCATTTACGTCCTTGTGGGTTAGCCAAGAATGGATGTTTCTCGGGTGAATGGAATGCGTCCCTTGACAGCGCAGGATGGATGCATCGAGAGACGCATCCTGATCATGCACAGTGCTAGCATGCATAAGGGGAATGGCATCCCTTGTGAAGAGGTCTTTTATGTGCTCTTGTTTGACTCATTGGACTCGCCGCACCATTGCAATGATAGTGTGGTAGCAGGAATGAGATCGAATTCTGTCCGTGTGGCATGCATGGCTGCAAATATTTGCAGTGTCAGCGCAGCTCAATAACGATTTGCTCATGGGGAATAATATTTCTAGTGGATGCCAAGATTAGGTTTTTGAACGTTGAAAATGTTGTAACATTTCATGTTAACATGTCGTGGATGAGCAGAATTTTAAGACTATGCAACTAAAAAAAGAGAGAGAGTCCCCTTTCCAGGGAGGACTTGGTCCCTTGGCATTCAGCAATCTTTGCTGCTTATTTGCCATGACTTTTGTACTCCTTTAGTCATCTAACCTTCTTTAACTTTAAAAGAGAGCTGAGTTTATCCATGATGGCCTAGAGCCATCCTACATCTTGTAATCTTGTAATCTTGTACTTTTTTCGTAATAAATACAATCACCTATTACACACACACACACACACACACACACACACACACACACAGAGAGAGAGAGAGAGAGTGTGTGTGTGTGTGTGTGTGCACGCGCGCGCACGATTGCACACATCTGAAGCATGTGCACATGGGCACATGTATGAGTGTGCATAAATGTGGGTTCCTGATGCAGATGTACATGCATGTGGGTGCAAGTTAGAGCAGTGATTTGTACACCCTCTCCAACTAGGGGGAAAATCAATTTTAACTGACAAGCATGAAATATTTTAATTGAGAAGCATGAATAGTGTTTTACCTGCCCTCGCTCTGTAAAAAGTACCAAGTTTTGTGGCTCACTTGCCCACTCCACAAAGAGGTCCCTTGCGAATCCTGCTTCCAAACTTGCCATTGAAGCAAACACCACCTGTATGTTTCTTGAATTGCTCATTTTGATATGACAAAATAATTGTACTTAGCTGCATAGAGATGACCACTTACTCACTGACTCGTGGTTACCCTCATAAAATTCCAAACTAGACTAATGGTTACCATCATAAACAAGTAAGAGAACTCAGAAGGCATAAGATGACCAAAAAAGTCAAGAAAATGATATAGCTCTAACAGTTGCTTAAGAGCTCAGATCCCATTTGAAACAAATATTGTGTTTCTTAAGCAGATCCACCAATTATGTTGCATAGTAGAGTCTAAAAATGCATAGAAGGGATTAAGTGATTTTTTTTTTCTAGCTTGTCTTTGCCTTGCAAAAGCATACATCCCGCACTACCTTCCAGCCACCACTCCTCTCAATTTCACGAGCTGCTGCCCATACTGAACATTGCCCCAGCCTGCGGGCTGCCTCCTGCATGCTGTCCCAGACTGCACACTGCCAGTAGCTAGAGCCACCACCAGCCAGCCTTTTGCGGCCCTCTCCTACAGCCCACCAACATTCTACCACTAGACAAGTGGCCGAATTGGTAGCATCATCTCTAGCCAACAGACTAGTGGCAGAATTGGTCGCATCATCTCTAGCCAAAAAACTAGCAAGTGACTCACCACAGTACATACTTTTTATAATCAGAGAAGAGAAAAAAACTCTATTAACAAGACTTCTCGGAACAAATAACCCAAGGCAAAATGCAAAATACAAAGCAGCCCTATAAGGGGCTTCCATATCAAAAAAAAACTCTATTAATAAGACTTCTCGGAACAAATAACCCAACGCAAAATTCAAAATACAAAGCAGCCCTATAAGGGGCTTCCATATCAAAAGATATGTAACAAGGGGATGTCTATTACAAAGCCTAAATGAATAACCAGTCAAGAGGACTATAATGCCACACCGAGTGTGTCTAGAAAAGAAAGAGTGTTGGAAACCCATGTCCTGAGAAAAGCATCTCTCCTCCTCCTCATAGTCTCCGAACATGACATGCCCACCTACGGCTCTCCAAGCACGTTTTAGCGGTCCATCGAGAAACAAATCTAAGCATCGCCGCCCAGCACTCCCATGGAATATTCCGGGGTTTGTCACCTACGGTCTCCCGATTCCGCTCTGCAATGGAACGTTTGCGGCCGAACCCACTAGGATCGACCTGGAATCTGGGTTTCTAGGGGTCAAGGTCTCCTGACAACATTCCAGCGTCCAGTTTTGGGCATCCTACTTTACGCAAAGATACCCAACCTGAAGCAAATCCATATCACACTTGGTTCAAAGAGAATGGGAAAAGAGAGGGATGCGCCACTTAACCTCTCTGCCCGTAGGGCATAGTCCCATTCCGGGCCCCTAAAACGACATGAATCGGGTTCTAACCTAACCATACCTAGAGGTCAAACGACAGTAAAACCTTGTGAGAAACCTCCCAATTCTCTGGGACCACCCTGCCGTAGGACAGACCCATCAGAGTTCTGCCCATCCGCTTCCTTTGATAGCTTTAGTTTTCTAGTTAGATCCTATCACATTTATGTGTGGTATTCAAAATCAGCTTCCTTAATTAGGCCTTTTAGGGAACAGGGTTTATTCCCGTAATTTACAGCACCGATACGAAAGCAAAACAAACAATCCTTTTCACAAACAAATTCTTTAACTTATCTTTAAGTTAATCTTTGTCTCCTACCCATACAGGAGAAATTATGTATCCTTTCTGTCCAGCAGAAGTACCCGGTCCAAATCACATGGCACCATAATTTCCATCCATTATCTAGAATAGGATCTTCCAACGCCTCCAGACATTGGGCTCACGACAGTCTTCATCTCCATTCCGAACTAGGCAAGGGGTGTCTAGAGCTCCACCTGACCCCAAGCGGCCTAGGAGTAAAACACAATTTCCATGGTTGGCCTTTTCCCCACTCGACCTTGGGCCCGTGAATCGAGCAGTGCCCTCTCGGGTTGAAATGTAGCGTGACCTTGGAGATTATCCACCCGCGCAAAATATCATTCCTTAATTAATCCAATTAAGAGTCAAGCACAATCCAAGCAATCAACCTAATATCATCTTCCAAGGCCCAACCTTCTTCTCAATAAGTACAAAGACATTTGTCTTTTCTTCGACTAGGGGTTTCTCAATCCTTAGAGCTCTCCTCTTGCCTTTGAAGATTGGGATTGTAATTCATGCCTAGCCCAATCCCCAAGTTGGGTTGATGGAGGTAGTAGTTGTTAGACAGTCCCCAAGGCATCTTAGTTTTAGCACTTATGATTGTTATTTGCGCTAACTATGCATAACATCAAGATTCCAATCTACCAAACAGGAACTATTAGTTCGTGTTGCTAGTAAAAGCTTGGGCAAATCCTAGAGCTTCGAAAATGAATTTCCTTAGGCTAAATCACTTATAATGCCTTCCATTTAATGTGCAAGCTATGTCATACCAACGGTGTGGTGGAAACACACCTATTATCGTGAGGACGGAAAGACGACAATGCTTGAAGCCTCATATGTTGTTTATGAGTTTATCGTATGGCATCTAAATGCAATTCACTTTTCCTATTATACACATTTGGGGAATTCGATCCTTCAAATACTTACGATGCACTTTACCCTTTTCAATGTCCTATTCTTGAGCGGCATAATACAGCCCTAATGTATCTCATGCGATAATCGAACAAGCATCCATTAGTTTGAAAATACATTACTTACGACCGGAACCGCGGTTGGGTTGGCACTCGTGCCCTCGCTCGAGGCTTCATCACGATTTGTGGGATTGCCACCCGCAGTCGACATTCTTCGCTTGGGGGCCATTCCCAATCTTCCTGACTTTAGGTGTAATTCCCACAGGAATTTAAGCAACCTCTTGAGAAGAGGGAGGGGGGAAAGCTCGCAGGATAGGGATTAAGTTTGCGGGAAAGGCAATAAAACTCAGGGAAGAAGGAGGAGGAAACACGTAGGGCCACCCTTCTCTAAGGAGGGGAAGAGCTCCTTCTTCTTCTTCTTCTTCTTCTTCTTCTTCTTCTTCTTCTTCTCCTCTCTTTTTCTTCTCCTTCTTCTCTCCTCTCTCTCTCCCTCTCTTCCCTGCAGCATCCTAGCCCCTCCTCTAATACTTCATATCCCCCTCCCCCTTACGATTGGGTGGGTGGGGGGGTTGGGGGGGGGAGGAGGGAACACCGAACTACCTTGAATTCTCTCACATCTCCATGGAGAGTATTAACAATCTCTATCCATATCCTAGAGAGAGTCATTACAGTAGATATGTCCAAAAAATCCATAGCCTCGCTACATCTGGCTATCCACATGTACCAAGCAATAATCTAGCTATATGCTCCCATCTATGACAATGTCCGCACTATCTGTGAGAAATCTGGCATGATAATCCTGCTCATAAGCTGACCAAAAACAAGATAGGTATGACACCCATGTACATCCTCATATCTGCAAGATAGGCAGCTCAAGAAGGCAAACCACTCCCCCACTATAGAAGCTACCTGTAAAGAAAAACTCCCCCATGATAGGAGAGTCTTCTCTCCAATGGAGTCACCTCTCTCTATCTTCAATAGTTGGGAGAGAAGTGCCTGGCTCCATTTCTCTTCAACGGTGACTGAGTCAATCTAGTAAAGTCTTGAAAATACTAATCTCCATACCTATATAATTGATGCAATGAATCAGACCTCAAAATTGTTCCCAAGCGCTATAGTTTGGGTGTGCTGAAATATTCAATGTATACTAGGGTGCCATGGTCCACTAATGTATACAATCCAATGATCAACACAAGGTAGAGACTGAGTAAGAGTAGTCCAAAAAAGTCCTCTCTCTCTCTCTCTTTTTTTTTCCGTAAAAGGTAATTGTATTAATTACGAAAAAAATACAAGATTACTTGATTACAAGATACATGATGACATTAAGCCATCAGGTGAAGAGGTTCTCTCTCTCTCTCTCTGATTACAAGAGACACAAGGGCCCTAGGCCAACGTGTGGGAAGTCCCCGTAGTAATGCACCAAAAAGGTTACACCAATCATGGCAACGACCCAGAGGCAATTGCCATATGCCAAGGATGCAAATCCTCCCGAGGGAGCAAGTCGGAGTGTCGGATGAGATCTAGCTGCCAATGCAAGAGCCCTTTAAGCCTGGCAATATGGCGCGGTACATTAGAGGCCGAATCAAAGAGAAAAGCATTGCGCGTGGTCCAAATGTGCCAGCATCCCCAGTATCTGAAAAAGTGAAATAAGATCTTCATATGCAACTGTGGCGGTGTGGGATACTTCGGGCGCACAAAAACCCAGTCGAAAGGAGTTAGTGAGGACCCCACCACAGCGCGCCAAATGTGCGACAAGAGTGACCAGATATTCTTGGCGAGCGGGCAAGAAAGAAAACAATGTCGGGCCGATTCCGCCATTGTGGTACAGAAGAAACAATTACCATTCGAGATGCGGCGCTTGGCAAGGGCCGAGGCAAGAGGAAGACCACCAATCATTACCCGCCAAAGAAAGACCTTGCATTTGAAAGGTGCCTTATTCAGCCAGCCCTCCATCAGCGTTGTCTGCCACCATGACAGCGATTTCCGCAGTCCCCAAACAGTATTAGCTTTCTCACCCAGCCATTGGTGATCTTGAATGAGAAGACGATACACCTGATTAGTAGAGGCCTTTTCCAGACTCAACCGGCCTGCAAGGTCCCAGTCCTGCCAAGGGCGATCCACAGCCAGGGCAGGAAAGGGTTGCCTACCCTGAAGCTCCGACGAAAGCTTTCCCCATAAATCACGGTATCCGCACGGAATCTTGAAAAGTCGCCTAGCAGTCCGAAATGATAGGAGGACATTGCGAGTGGCAAGGGTAGCATCCGCAACCGACGTCACACCTAAACGGGCCATGCGGTTAAATCTCAGTCTGAGCTGATGTTTATCCTCCCATGAAAGTAGTCTGGATACTGCCAACAATTCCAGCTGAAAGAAGTTAGTCTACAAGCGGTCCCCTACCGGGTGCCAACGGGCCTTTTGGAGCACCACTTTCCAAGAGCCGACCAAGTGCAGTAACAAAGAGGAAGAGGGACTGGAAAAACGAGAGTCAGCATTAAGGACATGCCACCAGGAGGCCCAAAGCCAGGTGTTACCATGGCGGAGCCCGCTGTCCTCAAGAAAATAACAGGCTATGATGGTCCACGGGTGATGATCCACACACATGGCACGAAAAAGGGACCAATGGAGAGCTAGCATATGAGTTTCTGCATCCAAAATAGCTCCACCACCCATGCGCTTAGGGGTACATGTATGTGACCATGAAATCCACGAAATGCCTGCCTGCAGTGAATCCTTCTTCCATAGCATGAAACGGATGGGATGAGTGAGAGCCTTCAAAGTAGTAGGCGTCCATGGCAACAATGGCAGAAAATACGTTAGCATTGGTAGCATAATTGTCTGAGCCACTTTGAGGCGAACATGGAATGGCCACGCTTGCGACTTCCAATACATAAACTTCGCCGCCAGTTTTTGTGAAATCCACTCCAGCAGGTCCTTTGGCCGTACATCCACCCCCAATGGGTATCCAAGATGCCTGACAATGGAGCCACGGGAAACCACCTGGCCTTGCCAGCCTAATGACTGTAAATCAGGCTCCGTGCAACTGAGAATGGCTGACTTAAAGGCATTGATGCGAAGCCCAGAGGCCTGACCAAAAAGCGTCCAAACATCTAATGCATTTCGAATGTTGTCCCTGTCCGCCTGCAAAATCATAAAAGGTGTCATCAGCCAAAGATTGGCTAATGAAGTGCTGGCCCAAAGAAAGAGACAACCCTGCCAGCTGACCAGAAGCTGCCATGGAGGATAACATCGAAAGGACCGGGTGAGTCGCCAGGGCAAAGAAGAGAGGACTCAAAGGACAACCCTGTCTGACCGAGCATGCAAGGACAAATGGCTCTGTAACCCCACCATTGAGCATAACTTTGGAGGAAGCCGCAGCACTAATGGTGTAGATCAATCGGGACATCCGGGTACCAAAGCCCATAGCAGACATGAGATCTGCAATGAAAGACCAGTCGACATAATCAAACACCTTTTCCAAGTCCAATTGAATCAATACCACTTCCTGACCGGAGTGTCGCGCATAGTCAATAGCCATTTGCACATTTAAGATATTATGCAGAATGTTGCGGCCCTTAATGAAACCATATTGGAGAGGATGCACAATAGCGGGAAGGTGCTTGTGAAGCCGATTCGCCAGCACTTTGGAGTAGATTTTATACATGGAGCTCATCAAAGAGATTGGTCTCCAGTGTTGCAGCTTTGACGGCGAAGGGACCTTTGGAATCAGCTTGATAAGGCCTTCTTTCCAGGAGGAGGGCATGACCCCTGTTTCCCAAACCTGCTGAAACATGACCACCAATGGCTTCACCAACTGCGTGGCCGAGTTCTGAAAGAATTCATTAGTGAGACCATCCCAGCCAGGACTTTTATCCTTAGGCAGGTGCAACAAAACATCCATAACCTTCTCCTCGCAAATATCCGCCTCCAAAGTGGCTTGCATATGAAATGGAACCTGCTGGCGGACCAGATGATAGAAGACCGAGCGGGCATGCGTAACCTGGCTAGAAGGCAAGGAAGAAGAACCAAGAAGTTCCATAAAATAATTTCTGCACATATTGACAATGGTCTGCGGATCAGTGACCATGCAACCTTCCGAATCCTGGAGTCTGGTCATATTGTCGCGAGCCGGAGACGCATGCAAGGCGCGAAAGAACTTATGAGACTGGCAGGCACTATCTTGCAATGTGTCAGTCAAGTTATGGAGCTTGGCCTGCTGATAAGATTTCAACTGAAACACTTAAAGAAGATGGGCCCGTGACAGCAGAAAATCATCATCTGGGGAATCCAGGAGCAAGGAACGCACCAAAGCCAGTAAGTCCTCTGCTGCAGATCGATGCCGGCGACAAAGCGAGGCATGATGGATCCCATACTGCCGAGCAACCCACTGCACATTAGAGAGCAACCGTGCAAATGAAGGCAAGCCCTCAGAGGCGAAGTCCAATAAGAACCTCTCAATCAATTGCTGCATATAGCCCTGAAAAATTGAATGCTTCAAATAAGAGGAGTTGAAACGTAAAGGGAGCCTATCCAGCAACTGCATAAAAGGTGCAATAGATTGTGCCCGCATCTCAAGCTGGAGGGGGAAATGGTCCGACAACGCATACTGCTGCAAGACCTTCATTTCCAGCATCTCGAGAAGAAAATCATCCCCCTGCATGATATACATTCTGTCCAGCCGCGACCAAGTAGTTGCATATTGTGCGGAATGAAAAGTAAACCCTGAAAAAGAAGGCTGAAGCCACGACCAAAGATCTTGCTTAAGTACGTGCAAAGCAAAGGAATTCCACACCCGGCTTTCCGGCGAATCCATTACCGAATGCCCTGAAGTGGACTGAGGAGTGAACACACATATTGAAATCTCCCATCAAAAACCCCCTTCGGCCAAGTGACATGGAGGCCTGCAAAGTGGACCAAAGATCCCTCCGAGATGCGGGATCATTCGGAGCATAGAGGCCCAATAACCATAAAATCTCTCCTTCAAATAAGACTTCGATTATCAGAAAGCGGCCCTGCACATCATTTTTAACAAGGACAGGCTGGTATTTCTCATGGACAATCATCAGCACGCCCGAATAGTGCGTAGCATGGGTCCCTGCATAAAACAGACGGAATCCATGACAATCCACAACTTCTCCTGCTTCACCGTGACTTTTGTGCTCAACTGCACACAATACATCCCACTGGTTCTCATGCAAGACGGTCCACATGGTATGTTGCTTATGGCGAGAGCAAATGCCTCGCACATTCCACGTGGCTATCTTCATGTATCTTCAAAAAGGAAGTCAGGAACGAGGCGCCTGTTGCCTCGATTTCACCTTTTCCGCGAGAGCATCCAGGACGCCCTCATCCAGAAAATCAGCCAATACTGCAAACGAATTCTGGCGACCTGCTTTAGAGGTAGAAGGGAAATCCACTGCCTTGGGAGTGGGGCAGGGATAACGCCGATCCCAGGGTGTAATCACATTACCTTTGGTATCAAACGCCAGCTTAGCAGGGGGGCCTTTGGGGCCGTCGGTATAGACTTTCCTTGGAGTCTGATTACGGGGGGCAGACGGGGCCATAGTACGCACAGCCTGTTGTGAAGTGACCATTTCTTTCCTGCGCGTATAGGTGCGCACGGAGTCCTGGGAAGCAGTAGGCCCAGGATCCGCCAGGCCTGCATCCAACTTTTTACCTTTTTTGGAACGTGCCTCAATCCAGTCAGTGCGACCGGAATCCAAACCCAGGACCTGTTGTTTGCCTTTATCCATGACATGAGGTGAGTGAAGGGCTTCCTGGGGCGGGGCATCAAGCACCATGTCATCCTTGGGCAGCACAACCTGCGCATCTTCCGATGACGGTTCCCTTTCAGGGCATTCAGCCATGAAATGCCCCAATTTACCACATGAAAAGCAGTGTCCCGCAAAGTTGCCCCATTTCAAGCGAAAATGCAAAGGATGCATGCCTGAACAATTGAGGTGAAGCCACACGGGCCTTTTCCTGGCCGTGTCCCATAACATGCATAAACGGTTGCGGTTCATTGCCCTGAGGCTTGGGAGAACCAGCACTGTTCCCACAACCGCCGTCGCATCCTTCAACATTGGCCAATAGACCGCCGGACAATGTTCCACTTCCACCCACACCGGGCATTCTCGTTGAAGCAGACGCTGGAAGTCGGCCATGGGGCGCCATGGTACAACATGGACCAGGCGGCGATCAAAGAAAAGTGGCAACTTGGACAGGAGCTCAGCTCGATGCGTTTCCGATTTCAACAGCACCTCATAAAAGCCGTGAGGTCCAAGGAAGATCTCCTCAACACACTCCCCTTGCAATAAATGGTGCATCCACTGGCGAATATGCGACAGCAATGGGATCATGCCAGTGAAGAAACGTATAACTGCACGGTCATAAAACACCGAGAAGGATCGCAAGACTGATTTGGGGTCCACTGTGGCTTCCAGCACATCATCCGTGCCCGCATCAGAAAAAGATTCATTATTATGCTGGACATAATCGCCAAGCAGAGTATTGGCAAAGTCCAGCAAATGTTCCCAGTCAATTTCCTGCGAATCCACAGGATCAGAGGCCACTTGCGCATAGGAACGTTCCTGAGGACCCATTGGCTCATCAGAAGTATGCTTGGAGCGTTTGCCGGCAGGCGGCAGTTCAGACCCCGGAGGCAGCTCCTCCGTGCATGGCACCATATCCTCCGGCTCCTCTGCATCGGAATCAGGGCCAAGGGCAGCCACCATCCGGTCGAGAAAATCCATATCCAGGCCAGCCATACCGCTGTCTTCTCTCTCTCTCTCTCTCTCTCTCTCTCTCTCTCTCTCTCTCTCTCTCTCTCTCTCTCTCTCTCTCTCTCTCTCTCTCTCTCTCTCTCTCTCTCTCTCCCTCCCTCTCTCTCTCTCTCTCTCTCTCTCTCTCTCTCTCTCTGTGCAAGTCTCGCAGACCGGTCAAACGTGGACGGGGCAGGCGTCACGGGGACAGGCACAAGGCAGACGGCGAGGGGCAGATGCGAAGGGCGCCACTCGCTGGCACAGAACCAGCGAACAGCGGCGAAAGTGGCGGGCAGATGGAGGGCGTCCACGGGGCCTGGCGATAGAGGGCGCAGGTTAGGGCGACGGCAGGGGGCGCGAGTCACAGGTCACGCGGGCAACGGCAGCAGGGCACACAGAACGGGGCGACGTCAGGGGCCCTGGTCGATAGGTCAAGCAGGCGGCAGCAGGGCACGACGCACAGGCGACGACCCCATCTTCATCGCGTTCGAGCTCTCCTACAGTCACAAGCGACGGGGCGCGCAGGCGAGGGGGCAGTCAGGCGATGGGGCGCAGGCGAGGGGGGCGCGCTCAGGCGACGGGGCGCAGGCGACAAGGCATGCTCAGGCGACGGGGCGCGTAGTCTCTCTCTCTCTCTCTCTCTCTCTCTCTCTCTCTCTCTCTCTCCCTCCCTCCCTCCCTCCCTCCCTCCCTCCCTCCCTCCCTCCCTCTCTCTCTCTCTCTCTCTCTCTCTCTCTCTCTCTCTCTCTCTCTCTCTCTCTCTCTCTCTCTCTCTCTCTATCTCTATCTATCTATCTATCTATCTATCTATTAGGCCCCCCCAAGGAAGGGGTGTTTCAAGGTCAGCTGGAACACTTCAAAGCTGGTGCATAGTTGCACAAAACACAATTTCCCAACTTGGGAAATGGCATTTGTATGCCTTGTTTTTGGAAACATGAAACAAATTCCCGCTTCTTCCAAGACCACAACCATGAAGCCTCTATCTACCCACCAACCTCTTGCCTCCCTAGTACAACCTCTTGACTTTTCCACCCCTACAACCTTTAATCCTCAATAACTTCAACACCCCCCTCATTGGAAACACTCTTCAAAGCAATGGCCTCCACAATTGCCTCAATCCTTTCTTCCCTAGAAGTGATGGCACAAGACTAGCAAGGCTCAAAAACCTAAGAAATACAACTTCTTGCACAGCAGTAAGACAAAGGAGAAAACTCAATTTCTGATACAAAACTAGTCCTTCTCTTCCACAAGGGACCCTAGACACTTCTATATCCCTCATGAATGTTGCTTTTTGCACATTAGCACTCATTGGTTAGGGTTATGGTTGCTAACTCGACATTGAACTCCATTCCTTGAGATAGCACTAGGTCACATGCTAACACACCCACACATATACTTGTGCACAGGCACTAGGGAACACAATTACACTTAGATACACTCGTTCACCTACGTAAGCATTAGCCACTCACTGCTTGTGCTCGCGCATACACTTGTAGTCACTAGTGGGTCATTGCATACGCACACACTCAGTTGCACATGCATGCATGATGGCATGCATATTCTTAGATTCTTATATGCATACACCATTAAGCATGAGCCACCCTTGGACCCACCTATGACATATACCATTAGCCACGACCCATTGATAGACCAAGTCACAAGAAGAAACACCTAACTATGGTCAAAAGAAGGTAGTTGGTTGTGACCCAAGACTGAAAGCTAAAGAGTAACTCATAGGGTGAGTTTAACTAATTAGTGAATAAAAAAGACACTATTTGTGCACATGAGACTTTGAATTCAAAAAATGAAGCTTTTTTTGAATCATAGTTATTTAGCTTTGAAGTTATTATACACCTAGGAAATTAAATCATAGTTATTTAGTATTGAAGTTATTAAAAAGTGCTTGAACCATTAAAGACACAAGGAAGTATCAGTTCGGGGGGGCGAGAGAGAAATCAAAACCCATCACACAAACCAACGAGAGCAACCCAACATCAAATTTAAGAGAACCTCACAAAGGATATGCACCACATAGGATAGATCAAGTCGACAAGAACTAAGGTAACACGAGTGCATGCACTTGCAAGAGAGAGAAGGAACTACAACTATCAATAGCCAACCAACAATATCCTATATATTCGAGAGGATAATTCCACTAGTAGCACAAGAAAAGCATAAACACACACACGACTCTTAATATGGAGAAGGAATGGATTTTACAAGAAGCACCTAGGGATTTGCACAAATCCTTGGGAAGTTTTCGTGCTATGATATAAAAGGATCCTAGCTAATCGAGTTGAACTTAGAACTACAATACTACACATTAGTTTATCAAAGCAAGGACACACTTAGCAAACCTATAGATTTAATCGTGTCCAATCAACAGTTGAGAGAGAACATGTAGCATGAAATAAATGACATAAGAAGCTTGCTACTTAACATGGGACTCACAGGATCTTCAAAAGACTTGATCACTAATCTTGTTCAAAGGACATTGCCCAACAACTCTTAACGCCTTACACATTGATACTCATGTGGTATTTTGGTGGCGACTGTGGTAAGGGACATGATGGGCATCCATAGGATGTTCTTTGGTGGCTAATTTCCAAGCACTATATCATTATATATTTTTTATTATATTGATCACCCACCATTTGACAGAGGGTGTTGGCATTGTATATTGAGCATACCATGTGAAAGGTAAAAAGGATTGAGCAAGAGAGCACGAAGGTGAGAGCTATGGTGGATGGAGCAAGAGCAAGAAAGAGACTCCAAATGCGGAAACTCCAACAATCACAATGTGTAACCGACCTTCCCTTTATTCAAATGTCACTAAAAGAATAAGGAATGAAGTGACAGTGATGGACGCCCGCCACCTACAATGTGCAGATGCGAGAACTGTCACTGTAGTAATACATGGATGGCAAGGCAAAGGCGCCTTTACCCCCAACAACCTCCCACTTAAATGCGAATCTGCCTTAGTGAGGAGTAAGAATAAGAAAGAAAAAAGATGGTACAACATGTACATAGATACAAGAGGATAAGGAAAAACATCATCTCATCCAACGCCCATCAACTTTCTAAGGAAGGCAAAGCGCTTTGTAGAGAGGCTTTTGGTTAGCAGGTCTGCAAGATTTTGGTCAGTTGAGATCTTCACAAGGTCAACAATTTGTCCTCAACAACCCCACGAATGAAGTGATACCTCATTCCAATATGTTTTGTCTTCGCATGGAAGACTGGATTCTTGGTTGATTCTTCGCTAATTAGATAGCACTCATAGAATCCAAATGCAATCTAGGGATAGCATCTGCAATACCAAGGTCAATAACCAAACGACCCAACCAAATGGCCTCCTTGCAAGCCTCAGTGGCTGCAACATACTCGACCTCTGTAGTAGAAAGGGCCGTGTATTTCTGCACCCTAGACATCCATGAAACAGCACCTCCAGCAAAAGTGAACACATAGCCAAAGATGAACTTCTTACTATCTACATGTCCTACATAGTTAGAGTCAGTGTATCCCACGACTCCAGTATCCTGGTTGCCATAACATATGCACATATCAGCAGTGCCCTTCAGGTATCTCATGATACCCTTCACGGCATCCCAATGCCTCTTGCCAGGTGTAACCATATAACGTACCACAACAATGACTACAAAGGCAATATCTCGACGGGTGGCTATCATGGCATACATAAGACTGCCCACTATAGATGCATAGGGAATATTGGCCATCTCGGCCCTCTACTCATCTGTCTGCGGACAATCAGCTTGTGATACCTTCACATGAGAAGGCAATGGACAGTCAATAGGCTTTACATCCTGTATACGGAAGCGCTCAAGGACTTTATGAATGTACTCTCTATGTGATAGATAGAGTAGTCCTTGATGCCTATAACAGGTAATGTGCATACCAAGAATATGAGAGACCTGTCTCAGATCTTTCGTCTTAAAGCTCTTCTTGAGTTGAGCCTTAAGAGCATCTAGCTCATCATGAGCTTTCCCTGCCAAAAGCATGTCATCCACATAGAGTACCAAAATCAATAAAGATCCATCACGCGCTTTCTTCGTGTACAAGCACGAATCCATAGCACTACGGCTCTAGCCCTATGACTGCATAAATACATCGAGCTTATGATATCATTCCCTAGATGTCTGCTTCAAGCCAAAAAGACTTTTCCTCAATCTGCACACTAGGTGTTCCCTGCCAGGCTCTGCAAAGCCCTTAGGCTGCTCCATGTAAATCTCATCATGCAAGTCGCCATGTAAGAAAGCCATCTTGACATCCAACTGATACAAGTCCAAGTCAAGCTGTGCAGCCAAAGCCAAGACTAAGAGTAGGGTGGTTATCTTAACCAAAGGAGGGAAAACCTCATCAAAGTCAACACCATGCTCCTGCTTAAAACCCTTTGCTACCAATCTAGCCTTGTATGCCGGCCTGGGGTATCCAAGGATACTTTTCAACTTGTACACCCACTTGCAAGGCAAAGCCCTCTTGCTACTAGGCAAGGAAACCAAATCCCACGTATGATTCTTATGCAACGAGTCAATCTCAAACATCATAGGTAAGAGGCTCTCCTACATCTGTAACCAAGACAATTTATGGAGGGCTCATAACGGTCAGGAGGTCATCTATCTCTAGTAAAACGCCTCAATGCGGGTTGTGATGCCTGTCCAATATCCTGTCTAACATCCTGGCCACAAGAATCAGCTGGTGCAAGCTGTCTAGCTACCTGTGCAGGAGCAGGGGGGTCATCTTGAAAGATAACCCTGCGTATCTCAACAACTTTCTCAGACTACATATACATTTTGTCCTCATGGAACATGACATCATGTGGCTGCGAATCAATTTCCACATCTGAGATCCCAAAGACGATATCCCATCTCACCTGCATCTCCATAGCCAAGGAAAATGCATTACTTTTAGGATCCAGCTTATTGCGTTTATCCTTGGGCACATAGCAAAACACCTCACATCCAAAGACACACAAATGAGCATATAAGGAAGGCTTTCCTGTCCATACCTCCTCTACAACCTAGAAGTCAATACCACTGTAAGGTGACCTGTTAATGAGATGCACAACAATAGAGACTGCTAGGAATAAAGGACCCTTGTGCCTTTTAAATGTGCACGGCTGTTAACACACCGTTAACACATTTGTACTTTCACATATATCTACCTAAAATCCTAAAGAGGTACACTAGTCTCTATACCCAAGAACATTGTATCTCACTCTGCAATCTGCACACACACACACTCTCTCTCTCTCTATTTTCCCCCTATGATGTCCCCATACGCCCCACCCAAGGGGCAATCACCATATGTAGCTTTGGATGAGGATATTTGGGAGTTCTCGAAGGAGGGAGAGGTTATCTTACTAGGAGACTTTCATGCCAGGACAGCCTCCCATTAAGTGTCTTTCTTTGATGCATCTGAGATGTTACAGGAGCAAGATGTGTCAGAGCTACAATTGGAGAGGACATCTCAGGATACGGGGGAAGTCACCAAATATGGGAGATACCTTGTGGAGATGGGCACAACACACAGGTTGGCCATTCTCAATGGCATAGCTAGATACCCCCGATCCGGTGCCTTCACATATTATCCTCACCGACACGGTGCCAGTACAATAGACTATATTCTTGCCCCACCGATACTGATATCTCACATCCAAGACCTCTCAATATCCCCACGCCTTCTTGGAGTTGCAGTGGATCATGCCTACCTATCATTCACCATTGACCTCCAATTCACTGACACACCGACCCATCATACAACTTACCAACACCCGAGATACCTCTTTTCCAGAGAGACAGAGGATATCTATGAGGCAGAGATCCTCAGATTGTTACACGATGCAATCCCCAACATTCCATTACAGAACCTGACTCAGTAGTTCAGTGAGGCCCTACGCATTGCTGCAGGTATAGCCTTCCCACACTCACGACCCACACACAGAACCTCCACCAGGGTGACTCCTCGGAACAGCTGGTATGATGATGAGTGCCACAAGACCAGAGCACGGCTACAGAGAGAGACAGAGAGAGATAGCACTGGGGTCCACTACCCACAGACAAGCACAAATACTCTTTAGACGCATCACACGGTGGAAGAAGAGAACATTCTTGGCCCAGCTGGAGCGAAACCTATATCAGTTATTCTTGAGCTAGGACTATAGAGAGGCTTGGAGGCTTTTCAGAGAACATTGTCCGACTACACCTATTACATCCACCGCCGTATGGGAAGAGTATGAAGCTAGTCTTTATACTGTGGAGGGTCAGCCACCTCTTCCTAACCCATTTGGGCCTTCTCCAGAGACCATCACTTTCTTTATAGAAAGTAGGGTCCGAGAGACCATTGACAGACTTAGCAAAGAAAAGGCACAAGATCATGATGGATTAGTAGCTAAGCACTTGATCCATGCTAGAGATTTGGTGGCACGATTCCTAGCTTACATGTTTAACAGAGCCATGTGTGAAGGCCTACCAAAAAGCTAGAACATGAACACTATTATGCCTATCCTCCAGTCAGGGGACCCTACTCTACCCAGTAACTATCGAACTATCATGGTTGGGCATACATTGGCTAAGTTATATGCTTCCATCCTTGAGCATGAGTTAAGCAGGTGGGCAAAGATGTGGGGTCCTAGAGCACAAGGACAGGCTGGCTTTAGGAGAGGCTTCTCCACGTTGGATCACATCCTCACACTCTAAGCAATCATTGAGGAGGGAAGGGCCCATGGTCAACGAACCTACTGCTGCTTTGTGGACTTCCGCAAAGCCTTTGACATAGTACAGAGACACAAGCTAATACATAGATTACATGATATGGGAGTACTGAAAGAGCTCAATTGGGATATTTTGGCACTGTATGAGAGAGTTGCAGGCAGAGTCCGGACACCTGAGGACCTTTCAGCACCTATTTACTCCACCATTGGGGTGAAGCACGGATGCCCCCTCTCTCCAACATTATTTGGCCTGTACATTGATGGGATTGCTGATTATATTTCAAAGGAAGGAGATAGAGGAGCTCCACTAGCTGGCACTTGGATACCTCTCCTATTGTATGCAGATAACATTGTATTGATAACTGACTCTCCAGAGGGTCTACAGAGACACTTGGATGCATTACACTCCTATACTTTGGACAGTCAGCTTTCAGTGAACCTTGGTAAAACCAAGCTGATGGTATTTAATACTACACCACAGTGGGTCAAGAGATCAGTACCTAAATTCACATATGGATCTGAGGAGCTGAAGTATGTGGATTCTTATACATACCTGGGAGTCTTATTCATAGGGCCCACCTTTTCTATGCGAGAGGCAGCAGACACTAGACTGACTCGCGGATACACAGCACTAGGTGGTTTGGAGAGGATGTGCTCGCAGGTGCAATTCCAAGAACTATCCTCCAAGCTATGGCTCTTCGATACACTGGTCACATCCACACTACTTTATGGATTACAGATATGGGGGCGCAGTCTTGACCACCGTAGCAGATCAGGGCGCACTTATGACGGATGGAGGTCGATGGAGAAACCCCTAGTGTCCATGATATCCAAGATGATCAGATGTAAGGCCTCAATGCCACATGAGATCATCAAAGCCGAGCTAGCAGCTACACCGATTGTGGTAGAGGCCCTCACACAATCGATCGCATACATACATAGCCTATGGGACTTACCCAGACACAGATATGCACGATTGGCCCTTGAGTCCTCCAGGCATCTTGCCAAAGAGGGTGATACTTCATGCTGGTATGCACAGATGTCGGCCTAGTTTGAGCTGCATGGCTTTAGCATGACAAGTTACCCCCTTCCAATACTCCCTTCATGCACCATCTCTTGATCTGAGCAGGTTAGAGATTCGCAAGATCATCAAGATGGATCTTAACCAGTTCGATATCAGGCGCACATGGTTGATGCCAGAGCAGGAGCTAGGGACAAAGATGGCTTTCTACCGCGAGCATTTCCTTCATACCACAGATGATGGATTTATTGTTCGCCCGAGATACATGGACACCGACCTTTCCCATTGGACCAAATGTACTATAGGCCAATTGCGCACCTCCTCACATCAGCTAGAAATTGAAACTGGCAAATATAGATCCATCCCACTAGAGGAGCGCGTATGCCAGATATGCCAATTAGAGCCAGAGACAGAGGAGCATTAAATCTGCCGTTTCCCAGCATATTATGAGGTCTGTGGTTGTTTCCACTGTCTCTTTAGAGACGGATTTGGACCACTATCCAGACTCATGGATTTTACCAATCAGCGATCCCTTGGCCTCTTTCTTCTCGAGATACGACGGCTTCGTGACATGTGCCTCAAGAGTACAGCGGCTCCAGGACACCGAGGCCCTTCACAGAGGCAGCTCACAGACTTCTTTGCAAAGCAGACTCAGAAGACTTCAATACAGTTACTACCACAATCCACACGAGAGCCTCTCTCACCGCCACAGTCCATACACAAACAAGGAGTACTGAGTGATCGAGCCATCAGCTTAGCCGATCCAGACATCCTAGGCCTTGACACAGACACCGTCGACACCTTCATAGGCGGATACAAGGGATTTTTGCTCAGGCTAGAGCTAGGCCCTCCATACCCACATGAGATTGTACCATTTTGGAGCTCATTGTTACTAGATACAGCTCTATGTTTTACACATAGCAATAGTTAGTTTCCTTTCTTATTCTGCTTGTGCTACATATTTTGCCCATACAATTGTACCATCATACACATGATTGTAACTCATGGTCTCATAGGTCATTTTGGCCTTTTCTAGACGTTAATATATCATTTCATTTCATCTCTCTCTCTCTCTCTCTCTCTCTCTCTCTCTCTCTCTCTCTCTCTCTCTCTCTCTCTCTTTCGTAAAAGGTAATTGTATTAATTACAAAAAAAAGTACAAGATGACTTGATTACAAGATACATGACGACAATCTAGGCCATCATGTGAAAAGGTTCTAAGTGCTACAAGTTACAATGTTATGGCAAGGATGCAAATGAAATTCCCATAAGCCAGGGACGTAAGTCCTCCCTAGAGAGCAAATCAGAATGCCGGAGAAGATCCAACTGCCAATACAAGAGGCCCTTAAGCCTCGCAATATGCCGCTGAACATTATAGGCGGAGTCAAAAAGAAAAGCATTCCTAATGGTCCAGTTATGCCAACAGCCCCAATATCGAAGAAAATGATACATGAGTTTCATATGTGGCTGTGCATGACTGGGGTATTTGGGCTGCCCGAAAACCCAATCAAAGGGGCGCAGGGTGAATCCAACCACTCCTTGCCAAACAGCCGACAAAAAGAACCAGACTTTCTTTGCGATGGGGCAAGAAATAAATCGGTGGCGGGCTGATTCCACAGCAGTGGTGCAAAAGAAACAATTGCCATTGGAGATTCGTCGCTTGGAAAGAGCCGACGCAAGCGGAAGACCACCAATCATCACTCTCCAAAGAAAGACTTTACATTTGAAGGGTGTCTTGTTCAACCAGCCCTCCATCACAGTTGCCCTCCACCATGACCGAGATTTACGCAATCCCCATAAAGCATTCGCTTTGGTAACTAGCCATTGTTGATATTTAATCAGAATATGATAAACTTCGTTAGCAGAAGCTTTGCTTAAAGTCAGCCGGCCTTGTAAGTCCCAATCCTGCCAGGGATGATCTGAAGCAAGGGCAGGAAAGGGCTCTCTGCTCTGGAGCATCCGCAAAAGCTGTTCCCATAAAGGCCTATATCCCCGAGGGATCCTGAAAAGCCTCCTAGCTGTACGAAAAGATATAAGCACCTTGCGACTGGCAAGGGTGGCATCCGCGACTGAAGACAAGCCCAAACGGGCCATCCGGTTGAATTGTGGTCTAAGCTCATGTTTGCCTTCCCATGCAAGCAAACGCGAGACTGCCAACAATTCCAATTGAAAAGAGTTAGTAGCCAAGCAATCCTCCGCTGGATGCCACTGAGCCTTCTGGAGGACCCATTTCCAGGAACATACCAAATGAGTAAGCAGCGACGAAGAAGAACTGGAAAACCGCGAATCAGCATTAAGAACATGCCACCAAGAACTCCGGATTTGGGTATTGCCATGTAGAAGCCCATGGCTCTCAAGGAAATAACGGGCTATATCGACCCATGGATGCTGATCCGAGCACATAGCGCGGAAAAGAGACCAACGGAGTGCCTGCATGTGAGTTTGGGCATCTAAAATAGCTCCGCCACCCATGCGTTTGGGGGTACAGGCATGCGACCAAGAAATCCAGGAAATACCTGCATGCAATGAGTCCTTCCATAGCATGAAGCGAATAGACTGAGTAAGAGCATTGAGAGTCGTAGTAGTCCAGGGCAACAATAGCAAGAAATATGTGAGCATTGGCAACATAATTGTCTGGGCCACTTTGAGGCGAATATGGAAGGGCCAGGCTTGAGATTTCCAATACATAAACTTAGCCACCATTTTCTGAGAAATCCACTGCAGAAGCTGCTTTGGTGGAACGTCGACACCCAAAGGGTACCCAAGGTGCCTGACAATGGAGCCACGAGAACTAACCAGACCCTGCCAGTCCAAGGACTGCAAGTCCGACTCCGTGCAGCTGAGAATGGCTGATTTGAGCGCATTGATGCGAAGGCCGGAGGCTTGACCAAAGATGCCCCAAACATCCAATGCTCGTCTGAGGTTGTCCTTGTCCGCCACAAAATCATAAAAGTATCATCCGCCAGGGATTGGCTAATGAAGTGCTGTCCTGTAGGAAGCGACAGACCGGCCAACTGAGAAGAGGCTGCCAAATGGGATAACATGGAAAGAACTGGATGTGTCGCGAGGGCAAAGAATAGCGGGCTCAAAGGGCATCCTTGTCTGACAGAGCGGGCAAGTACAAATGGCTCAGTAACACCTCCGTTCAGCATGACTCACGAAGACGCTGCAGCGCTAATGGTGTAGATTAGACGAGACATCCGGGGACCAAAGCCCATAGCAAACATAAGTTCAGCAACGAAAGACCAATCCAGATAGTCAAAAGCCTTTTCCAGGTCCAGTTGAATCAGTACTACCTCCTGGTTAGAATGCCTTGCATAATCAATAGCCAGTTGAGCATTCAATACATTGTGCAGAATATTTCGGCCCTTAATGAAACCATACTGTAGAGAGTGCACAATGGCCGAGAGATGCTTATGAAGCCGATTCGCCATTATTTTGGAAAAGATTTTGTACATTGAATACATCAAAGAAATGGGGCGCCACTGTGTCAACTTAGATGACGAAGGAACTTTTGGAAGCAGTTTAATAAGGCCTTCTTTCCATGAGGAAGGCATGATCCCCGTTTCCCACACCTGCTGAAACAAAGCCTGCAATGGTTTCGCCAGTTGGGTAGCAAAAGCTTCAAAGAACTCATTGGTGAGACCATCCCAACCCAGACTTTTATCCTTGGGCAAATGTAACAAGACGTCCATAACCTCTGCCTCACAAATATCGGACTCCATAGTAGCTTGCATGTCCTGCGGTAGCTGATTGCGGACCAGGTCATAAAAACCCGAACGGGCCTGAGTGATTTGGTCTGAAGGTGGAGAAGTGGAGCCGAGAAGGTCACGGAAATAATTCCTGCACATATGCACAATACTCTGCGGATCCAAGATAAGGTGGCCTTCTGCATCCTCGAGTCTGGTCATATTCTCCCTAGCAGGAGAGGCATGGAGAGCACGAAAGAACTTATGGGTTTGACATGCACTATCTTGCAAAGTCTCTGTCAAATGTTGCAGTTTGGCCTGCTGATATGATTTCAAGTGGAATTCTTTAATAAGATCAGCCACTCGCATGGCCAGTGCGAGCAGAAATGCATCATCCGGAGTGTCCACCAGCAGAGAACGAACCAAAGCCAGCATGTCCTCGGCTGCCTTGCGACGCTGCCGACAAAGAGAGGCATGATAGATCCCATACTGCGTAGCAACCCGCTGCACATTAGAGAGCAGTCTTTCAAATGACGCAGTGCCTTGAGAAAAGAAGTCGAAGAGGAATCTGTCAATCAATTGCTGCATATAGCCCTGAAAGATTGCATGCTTCAGGTAAGACGAATTGAAACGCAAAGGGAGTCTCTCAAGAAATTGCTTGAAAGGGGCAATGGGTTGTGCAAGCAGCTCAAGCTGCAGAGGGAAATGGTCCGACAAGGCATATTGCTGCAGCACTTTTATTTCGAGCAGCTCAGGAAGAAAATCATCATTCTGCATGATATATATACGGTCCAATCGCGACCATGTTGTTGCATACTGGGCAGAATGGAAAGTAAACCCTGTAGAAGACGGGTGTAGCTAGGACCAAAGGTCTTGCTTAAGAACAGCAAGCGCCAACGCATGCCACATACGACTTTCCGGGGCATCCATCACCGAATGCTCCGATGTGGACTCGGAGGAATCAACACACACATTGAAATCCCCCATGAAGAAGCCCCGTCTGCCAAGTGACAAGGAGGTCTGCAAAGTCTGCCAAAGCGCCCGACGAGATAAGGAATCATTCGGAGCATAGAGGCCAAGTAGCCATAAGATTTCCCCTTCGAATAAAATTTCAATCACCAAAAAACGGCCATGAACATCATTTTTAATAAGAACAGGCTGCTATTTGTCATGGACAATCATGAGCACACCCGAATAATGCATGGCCTGTGTCCCTGCATAAAACAATCGAAAGCCATGGCAATCTACCACTTTTCCGGCTTCGCCGTGACTCTTGTGCTCAACAACGCACAGGACATCCCACTGATTTTCATGCAATACAGTCCACATGGCATGTTGCTTGTGTCGAGAACAAATTCCTCGCACATTCCACGTGGCTATTTTCATGTGTATTCAAAACAAAATCAGGTACGAGGCACAGCTTGCCTCGATTTGACTTTGTCAGCGAGAATGTCCAGGACTCCCTCGTCCAAGAAATCCGCCAACACTGCAAAAGAGTTCTGCGGACCAGATTTGGAAATAGACGGCATATCTGCTGGCTTGGGGATAGAACGGGGATAACGACGGTCCCACGGGGTAATGACATTACCTCTGGTATCAAATGCCAGCTTAGCAGGGGGACCCTTTGGACGATCCGAATACATTTTCCTGGCAGGCTGATGAAGGGGGGCAGAGGAAACCATAGCAGGAGCAGAGCGCTCGGAAGACAGCATTTCCTTCCTGCGCATATATGTATGCATGGAATCTTGTGAGATAGTAGGCACATTGTTCTCCATGGCAACAACAACCCTGTTGCCTTTTTTTGCACGTACTTCAACCCAATTAGTAGCGCTGGAATCCAGACCCGAAACCTATTGTTTACCTTTGGCCAGAGCTTGGGACTGATGGGTAGCATCCAGCGACGGGGCATCACACACCATATCTTCCATGGGCGGCGCAGCATGGCCATCATTGGAAGTGTGTTGCTGTTCTGGGCATTCGGCCATAAAATGCCCCAACTGTCCACAGGAAAACCAATGCCCTGCAAAATTGCCCCATTTCAAACGGAAGTGTAACGGGTGCATGCCAGAGCAATTGAGGCGTAACCAGGCAGGCCTTTTTCTTGCAGTGTCCCATAGCATACACAAGCGGTTGCGATTCACAGCCCTGAGACTGGGAGGGACCAAAACAGTGCCCACAGTGGCCATAGCATCCTTCAATAGTGGCCAATAAACAGCCGGACAATTTTCCACCTCGACCCACACAGGCCATTCACGTTGCAGCAGACGCTAAAAGTCTGCCATTGGACGCCATGGAACCACATGAACCAACCGGCGTTCAAAAAACAAAGGCAGTTTAGACAGGAGAGCAGCACGGTGCGTCTCCGATTTCAACAGGACCTCAAAAAAGCCCTGGGAGCCAACAAAAATCTCTTCAACACATTCCCCTTGTAGCACATGGTGCAACCACTGGCGAATACGGGAAAGCAACGGGATTCGACCAGTGAAGAAGAGTATCACAGCGCGATCATAAAATACCGAAAAGGAGCGCAGGACAGTTTTTGGGTCCACGGTGGCGTCCAGAACATCGTTAGGTGCAGAGTCAGAAACGACTTCCTGATTATGTTGAACATAATCGCCAAGCAAAGTGTTTGCAAATTCCAGCAAATGCTCCCAGTCCACTTCCTGAGAGTCTACAGAATCCAAAGCAACCTGAGCATAGGACCGATCCTGAGAAACACCTATCTCTTCCGAAGCATGCTTGGTACGTTTACCCGCAGGCTGGATGTCGGGACCAAGGAGCATCTCTTCGTTGCACGGAACCATGTCCTCAGGTTCCTCCGCATCAGAATCCGGGCCCAGTGCTGCCACTGTTTGATCTATGAAATCCAGATCCAAACCAGCCATCGTATATGATGATTTGATCTCGAAGGAGGACTGGCCCTCTCTCTTGCCGGCTCTCTCGCTCTCCCTCTTTTCTGTAGAGAGGCGCTGTCCAGGGGTGTACTCTGCAAGGAGAGCTAATGAAAACTGAGGTTTACCTGTCACCGTGCAGGGGCAGAAGGGCAAAACAAAGGCCTAGCGGTCTCCACGGCAGGACGGTACAGGCTGGGGTGCCGGGCAGGGATCCGTCAGCAGCGTCCGGGGACAGGGCGTCAAGGGTAGGCGACCGTGGATAGGGCGTCAGGGACAGGGTGTCTGGGCGTGGACAGGGCGCCAAGAGCAAAACGCGCTGGCAGCTCCAGGAGTAGGGCGTCTGCTCCCGACGGCTCCAGGAGCAAGACGTCAGAAATATGACGCTAGGGATTCCGTTGGCAGCGTAGGGAGCAGGCGCAACTGGCAGAAACAGGCGGAGATGCAGCCCTCGACTATGTTGACAAAACGCGAATGACCGACGAACAGAGGCTCTCTCTCTCTCTCTCTCTCTCTCTCTCTCTCTCTCTCTCTCTCTCTCTCTCTCTCTCTCTCTCTCTCTCTCTCTCTCTCTCTCTCTCTCTCTCTCTCTCTCTCTCTCTCTCTCTCCGTAAAAGGTAATTGTATTAATTACGAAAAAAATACAAGATTACTTGATTACGAGATACATGATGACAATCTAAGCCATCATGTGAAGAGGTTCTAAGTACTACAAGTTACAACGTCATGGCAAAGACGCAGAGGAAATTGCCATATGCCAGGGACGTAAGTCCTCCCTAGAGAGCAAATCAGAATGCTGGAGAAGATCTAACTGCCAATACAAGAGGCCCTTAAGCCTCGCAATATGCCGCTAAACATTATAGGCGAAGTCAAAAAGAAAAGCATTCCGAATGGTCCAATTATGCCAACAGCCCCAATATCGAAGAAAATGATACATGAGCTTCATATGTGGCTGTGCCGGAGTGGGGTATTTGGGCTGCCCAAAAACCCAATCAAAGGGGCGCAGGATGAAACAAACCACCCCTTGCCAAACAACCGACAAAAATAACCAGACTTTCTTAGCAATGGGGCAAGAAATAAATCGGTGGCGGACGGATTCCACAGTAGTGGTGCAAAAGAAACAGTTGCCATTGGAGATTCGTCGCTTGGAAAGAGCTGAAGCAAGCGGAAGACCACCAATTATCACTCTCCAAAGAAAGACTTTATATTTGAAGGGTGTCTTGTTCAACCAGCCCTCCATCACAGTTGCCCTCCACCATGACCGAGATTTACGCAATCCCCATAAAGCATTCGCTTTAGTAACTAGCCATTGATGATCTTTAATCAGAAGATGATACACTTGGTTAGCAGAAGCTTTGCTTATATTCAGCCGGTCTTGTAGGTCTCAATCCTGCCAGGGATGATCCGAAGCAAGGGCAGGAAAGGGTTGTCTGCTCTGGAGCACCCTCAAAAGCTGTTCCCATAAAGGCCTATATCCACGAGGGATCCTGAAAAGCCTCCTAGCTGTACGAAACGATATAAGCACATTGCGACTGGCAAGGGTGGCATTCGCAACTGAAGACAAGCCCAAACGTGCCATCCGGTTGAATTGTGGTCTAAGCTCATGTTTACCTTCCCATGAAAGTAAACGCGAGACTGCCAGCAATTCCAATTGAAAAGAGTTAGTAGCTAAGCGATCCTCCGCTGGATGCCACTGAGCCTTCTGGAGGACCTGTTTCCAGGAACATACCAAATGAGTAAGCAACGACGAAGAAGAACTGGAGAACCACGAATCAGCATTAAGAACATGCCACCAAGAACTCCGGATTTGGGTATTGCCATGCAGAAGCCCATGGCCCTCAAGGAAATAACGGGCTATAGCGACCCATGGATGATGATCCGAGCACATGGCGCGGAAAAGAGACCAACGGAGTGCGTGTATAAGAGTTTGGGCATCTAAAATAGCTCCGCCACCCATGCGTTTGGGGGTGCACGCATGCGACCAAGAGATCCAGGAAATACCTGCATGCAAGGAGTCCTTCTTCCATAGCATGAAACGAATAGACTGAGTAAGAGCATTCAGAGTCGTAGTAGTCCAGGGCAACAATGGCAAGAAATATGTGAGCATTGGCAACACAATTGTCTGGGCTACTTTGAGGCGAACATGGAAGGGCCAGGCTTGAGACTTCCAATACATAAACTTAGCCACCATTTTCTGAGAAATCCACTGCAGAAGCTGCTTTGGGAGAACATCAACACCCAAAGGGTACCCAAGGTGCCTGACAATGGAGCCACGAGGAACAACCAGACCCTGCTAGTCCAAGGACTGCAAATCCGACTCCGTGCAGTTGAGCATGGCTGATTTGAGCGCATTGATACGAAGGCCGGACGCCTGACCAAAGAGACCCCAAACATCCAATGCTTTTCAAAGGTTATCCTTGTCCGCACGCAAAATCATAAAACTATCATCCGCCAGGGATTGGCTAATGAAGTGATGTCCTGTAGGAAGCGACAGTCCGGCCAACTGAGAAGAGACTGTCATATGAGATAACATCGAAAGAACTGGATGTGTCGCAAGGGCAAAGAATAGAGGGCTCAAAGGGCACCCTTGTCTGACAGAGCAGGCAAGGACAAATGGCTCAGTAACACCTCCGTTCAGCATGACTCGCGAAGACGCCGCAACGCTAATGGTGAAGATTAGATGAGACATCCGAGCACCAAAGCCCATAGCAGACATAAGTTCAGCAAGGAAAGACCAGTCCAGATAGTCAAAAGCCTTTTCCAGGTCCAGTTGAATCAGTACTACCTCCTGATTAGAATGCCTTGCATAATCAATTGCCAGTTGAGCATTCAATACATTGTGCAGAATATTTCGGCCCAAAATGAAACCATACTGTAGAGGGTGCACAATGGCAGTGAGATGCTTATGGAGCCGATTCGCCATTACTTTGGAAAAGATTTTGTACATTGAACCCATCAAAGAAATTGGGCGCCACTGTGTCAACTTGGATGGCGAAGGAACTTTTGGAAGCAGTTTAATAAGTCCTTCTTTCCATGAGGAAGGCATGATCCCCGTTTCCCACACCTGCTGAAACAAAGCCTGCAATGGTTTCGCCAGTTGGGTAGCAAAAGCTTCAAAGAACTCATTGGTGAGACCATCCCAACCCGGACTTTTATCCTTGGGCAAGTGTAACAAGACGTCCATAACCTCTGCCTCACAAATATCTGACTCCATAGTAGCTTGCATGTCCTGCAAAAGCTGATTGCGGACCAGGTCATAAAAAACCGAACGGGCCTGAGTAATTTGGGCTGAAGGTGGAGGAGTGGAACCGAGAAGGTCACGGAAATAATTCCTGCACATATGCACAATAGTCTGCGGATCCAGGATAAGGTGGCCTTCCGCATCCTCGAGTCTGGTCATATTCTCTCGAGCAGGAGAGGCGTGGAGAGCTCGAAAGAACTTATGGGTCTGACATGCACTATCTTGCAAAGTCTCTGTCAGATGTTGCAGTTTGGCCTGCTGATATGATTTCAACTGGAACTCTTTAATAAGATCAGCCACCCGCATGGCCAGTGCGAGCAGAAATGCATCATCCGGAGTGTCCACCAGCAGAGAACGAACCAAAACCAGCAGGTCCTCCGCTGCCTGGTGACGCCGCCGACAAAGAGAGGCATGATAGACCCCATACTGTCGAGCAACCCGCTGCACATTAGAGAGCAATCTTTCAAATGCCGCAGTGCCCTGAGAGGAGAAGTCCAAGAAGAATCTGTCAATCAATTGCTGCATATAGCCCTGAAAGATTGCATGCTTCAAGTAAGACGAGTTGAAACGCAAAGGGAGTTTCCCCAGAAATTGCTTGAAAGGTGCAATGGGTTGTGCAAGCAGCTCGAGCTGCAGAGGGAAATGGTCCGACAAGGCATATTGCTGCAACACTTTTATTTCGAGCATCTCAGGAAGAAAATCATCATTCTGCATGATATATATACGGTCCAACCGCGACCATGTTGTTGCATACTGGGCAGAATGGAAAGTAAACCCTGTAGAAGACGGGTGTAGCCAGGACCAAAGATCTTGCTTAAGAACAGCAAGAGCCAACTCATGCCACATACGACTTTCCGGCGCATCCATTACCGAATGCTCCGATGTGGACTGGGAAGAATCGACACACATATTGAAATCCCCCATGAAGAAGCCCCGTCTACCAAGTGACAAGGAGGTCTGCAAAGTCTGCCAAAGCTCCCGACGAGATAACGAATCATTCGGAGCATAGAGGCCAAGTAACCATAAGATTTCCCCTTCGAATAAAATTTCAATCACCAGAAAGCGGCCATGAACATCATTTTTAATAAGAATAGGCTGATATTTGTCATGTACAATCATGAGCACACCCGAATAATGCATGACCTGTGTCCCTGCATAAAACAAACGAAAGCCATGGCAATCCACAACTTTTCCGGCTTCACCGTGACTCTTGTGCTCAACAGCGCACAGGACATCCCACTGATTCTCATACAATACAGTCCACATGGCATGTTGCTTGTGTCGAGAACAAATTCCTCGCACATTCCACGTGGCTATTTTCATGTGTATTCAAAACAAAATCAGGTACGAGGCACAGCTTGCCTCGATTTGACTTTGTCGGCGAGAATGTCCAGGACTCCCTCGTCCAAGAAATCTGCCAACACCGCAGAAGAGTTCTGAGGACCAGATTTGGAAGTAGACGGCATATCTGCTGGCTTGGGGTTGGAACGGGGATAACGACAGTCCCACAGGGTAATGACGTTGCCTCTGGTATCAAAAGCCAGCTTAGCAGGTGGACCCTTTGGACGATCCGAATACATTTTCCTGGCGGGCTGAGGACGGGGGGCAGAGGAAACCATAGCAGGAGCAGAGCGCTCGGAAGACAACATTTCCTTCCTGCGCATATATGTACGCATGGAATCTTATGAGGTAGTAGGCACAGTATTCTCCATGCCAGCAACAACCCTATTGCCTTTTTTTGCACGTACTTCAACCCAATCAATGGCACGGGAATCCAAACCCGAAACCTGTTGTTTACCTTTGGCCAAAACTTGGGGCTGGTGGATAGTATCCAGCGACGGAGCATCACACACCATATCTTCCATGGGCAGCGCAACATGGCCAACATCTGAAGTGTGTTGCTGTTCCGGGCATTCAGCCATAAAATGCCCCAACTATCCACAGGAAAAGCAATGGCCTGCAAAATTGCCCCATTTCAAACAAAAGTATAACGGATGCATGCCAGAGCAATTGAGGCGTAACCAAGCAAGCCTTTTTCTTGCAGTGTCCCATAACATACACAAGCGGTTGCGATTCACAGCCCTGAGGCAAGGAGGGACCAGAACAGTGCCCACAGCGGCCATAGCATCCTTCAATAGTGGCCAATAAATAGCCGGACAATTTTCCACTTCTACCCACACAGGGCATTCACGTTGCAGCAGACGCTGAAAATCTGCCATTGGGCGCCATGGAACCACATGAACCAACCGGCGATCAAAAAACAAAGGCAGTTTAGACAGGAGAGCAGCACGGTGCGTCTCCGATTTCAACAGGACCTCAAAAAAGCCTCGAGAGCAAACAAAAATCTCTTCAACACATTCCCCTTGTAGCAGATGGTGCAACCACTGGCGAATACGGGAAAGCAACGGGATTCGACCAGTGAAGAAGAGTATCACAGCGCGATCATAAAATACCGAAAAGGAGCGCAGGACAGTTTTTGGGTCCACGGTGGCGTCCAAAACATCGTTAGGTGCAGAGTCAGAAAAGACTTCCTGATCATGTTGAACATAATCGCCAAGCAAAGTGTTGGCAAATTCCAGCAAATGCTCCCAGTCAACTTCCTGAGAGTCCACAGCATCCGAAGCAACCTGAGCATAGGAACGATCCTGATGAACACCTTCCGAAGTATGCTTGGTATACGTTTACCCGCAGACTAGATGTTAGGACCAGGGGGCATCTCTTCGGTGCACGGAACCATATCCTCACGTTCCTCAACATCAGAATTCGGGCCAAGTGCTGCCACCGTTTGGTCTATGAAATCCAGATCCAAACCAGCCATCGTGTATCACGATCTGATCTCGAAGGAGGACTGACCCTCTCTCTCTCCCGCACTCTCTCTCTCCCTCTTTTCTGTACAGAGGCGCTGTCCAGGGGTGTACTCTGCAAGGACAGCTGATGAAAGCGGAGCTTTACCTGTCACCGTGCAGGGGCAGAAGGGCGAAACAAAGGCCTGGCGGTCTCAACGGCAGAGCGGGACAGGCTGGGGTGCAGGGCAGGGATTCGTCGGCAGCGAAACCCTAACTGACAAGGCGAAGGGGCGAGAAGCAGGCGCAGAGGTCACAGCTCAGGCGGGTGAGGGGCGCAGGCGATGGGCCGTCCGAACGCAGGGCTGGGGACTCAGCGGCCGTGGACAGGGCGTCAGGGGCAAGCAACGGACCAGTGAGGAACGAGTAAAAGGCGTCTCCAGGCGGCGACGAGCAGACGACGACGACGTGACAGCAGGTGACGACGACGAGTCAGGCGAAGACGACGCTGGTCTCTCTCTCTCTCTCTCTCTCTCTCTCTCTCTCTCTCTCTCTCTCTCTCTCTCTCTCTCTCTCTCTCTCTCTCTCTCTCTCTCTCTCTCTCTCTCTCTCTCTCTCTCTCTCTCTCTCTCTCTCTCTCTCTCTCTCTCTCTCTCTCTCTCTCTCTCTCTCTCTCTCTCTCTCTCTCTCTCTCTCTCTCTCTCGTAAAAGGTAATTGTATTAATTACGAAAAAAATGTACTACAAGATACACGATGGCGCTAAGCCACCATGTGTAAACTGTCAGTACAAAACGCGGACAAAGATACACAAGTCATGGCAAAGACACAGAGGAAATTGCCATATGCCAGAGAAGTAAGTCTTCTCGAGGGAGCAAGTCAGAGTGCCGAATGAGATCTATCTGCCAAAGCAAGAGGCCTTTAAGCCTAGCAATGTGTCCTGGAACATTAGAGGCCAAATCAAAAAGAAAGGCATTCCGAGTGGTCCAATTGTGCCAGCATCCCCAGACTCTAAGAAAATTAAACAAGATCTACATATGCAACTGTGCCGGTGTGGGGTATTTTGGGCATACAAAAACCCAATCGAAAGGGCTCATCGAGAAACCAACTACAGCTCGCCAAACCTCTGACAAAAGCGATCAGATTTTCTTAGCGAGAGGGCAAGAGATAAATTGATGACGGGCCGATTCCACAATAGTGCTGCAGAAGAAACAATTGCCGTTAGAGATTCGACGCTTGGAAAGGGCTGAGGCAAGAGGAAGACCACCAATCATTACTCTCCAAAGAAAGACCTTGCATTTGAAAGGTGTCTTGTTCACCCAGCCCTCCATCACAGTTGCCTTCCATCATGACTGAGATTTCCGAAACCCCCATACAGTATTAGATGTAGTAACCAGCCATTGATGATCTTTAATCAGAAGATGGTACACCTGGTTAGCCGAGGCCTTTTTCAAATTCAACCGATCTGCAAGGACCTAATCCTGCCAAAGGCCATCCACAGCAAGGGCAGGAAAGGGTTGCCTGCTGTGGAGCACTAACAAAAGCTGTTCCCATAAATCATGGTATCCACAAGGGATTCGGAAAAGCCTCCTGGCAGTACGAAAGGATATGAAGACATTACGACTTGGAAGGGTGGCATCTGCAACCGAAGTCACGCCCAAACGAGCCATGCGGTTAAATTTTGGTGTGAGCTCATGTTTGCCTTCCCATGAAAGTAATCTCGAAGCTGCCAAAATTCCAGTTAAAAAGAGTTAGTATGTAAGCGGTCCTTCGCTGGATACCAACGCGCCTTCTAGAGAACCAATTCCCAGGAGCCGACCAAATCAACAAGCAGGGATGAGGAAGGACTCGAAAACCGAGAGTCTGCATTAAGAACATGCCACCAAGAGCTTCGAATTTTTGTATTCCCATGCAAAAGCCCGCGGTCCTCAAGAAAATAACGGGCTATAACGGCCCACAGGTGATGCTCCACACACATGGCACGAAAAAGAGACCAACGAAGTGCCACCATATGAGTTTCGGCATCCAAAATAGCCCCACTACCCTGGCGTTTGGGGGTACATGTATGCGACCACGAAATCTACGAAATACCTACATGCAATGAATCCTTCTTCCATAACATGAAACAAATGGGCCGAGTGAGAGCATTCAAAGTAGTAGGAGTCCAAGGCAGCAATGGCAAGAAATATGTGAGCATTGGCAGCATAATTGTTTGAGCCACTTTGAGGCGAACATGGAAGGGCCAAGCTTGTGACTTCCAATACAGAAAACCACAGCCATTTTCTACAGGCTGATCATTTTCTGCATTTGGAGGTTCATTTACAGCCAGGACAGCAAGCTGTTAATGCTAATTTGTAGGCTGAAATGCCAGGACAGCAAGCTAAAAATGGAAATTTGCAAGCTCAACAGCCAGCAAACAATTATCACTGGGTTAGAAGATCGTCTAGGGCTACTAAACAACCTGATAGATTCGTTCTTGGTGCAAACAATGTGGTTGATTATGTCATGTTGATAGAGTGTGGTGAACCATCTTGCTTCAAGGAAGCAATGGACAAACAAGACAGCAAGAAATGATATAAAGCCATGTTGTCAGAGATGGACTCTCTTGAGAAAAATGACACTTGGGACTTGGTGCAGTTGCCTAAAGGGCAGAAAACCCTTCCATGCAAATGGGTTTACAAGATGGTTACTTCTGGTTCCTCGCCAAAGTACAAAGGAAGATTGGTTGGGAAGGGGTACAAGCAGGAACATGGAGTTGACTTTGATGAGATCTTTCTCTTGTAGTCAAGATGACTACATTAATAACCATTTTGGGCTTGGTTGTAGTTGAAGATATGGAGCTCATACAGATGGATGTAAAGACTGCATTCTTACATGGTGATCTGCATGAAGGCATATATATGCAGCACTCTGAAGGGTTTGTGGCAAAAGGGAAACAGAAGATGGTATGTAAACTCAAAAGGAGTTTGTATGGGCTGAAACAAGCACAAAGAGAATGATATCATAAGTTTGATACATTTGTGCAGTCTCAAGGTTTTCATAGCAGTCAAGTGGATCACTGCTTGTACACCAAAAAGACAGCAGATGGCAACTTGATTATCTTGGCTATGTATGTTGATGACATGCTTATTGCTGGCAGGGATACTCATGCCTTGGACTCACTGAAGCAAAGTCTTCATAGCAGCTTTGACATGAAAGATCTTGGTGATGCAAATCACATTCTTGGCATGCGAATACTCATAGATAGGTCAAAAGGATTACTCTATCTATCTCAGCAAGAGTATATCTCCAAGGTTTTGCAACATTTGAATATGGAGGGAGGAAAAACAATTGGGGTTCCATTGCCTCCATATGTGAAACTCAGTGCAGAGGACAGCCCTACATCTGATGATAAGAAGACTAAAATGGCCAAGATACCATATGCTTCAGCTATTGGTAGTTTGATGTATGCTATGGTTGCTACACATCCTGACATTGCCTTTGCAGTGGAAGTGATTAGCAAATACATGGCAAACCCTGGTAAAAAGTATTGGGAAGCAGTGAAAGGTATTATGAGATATCTCAAAGGCACAAAGGATTTGTGCATTTGCTTTGGAAACAAAAGGCATTTCTCGTTGGCTTTATGGGTGTAGATTACACTGGTTATGCGAACTGCACAAGTCTACTTCTAGGTATGTGTTTACCTTCACAGGAGGAGTAATCTCTGGATCTCCAAGCTACAAAAGTGTGTTGCATTGTCTACTACTACAGTGGCAGAGTATGTGGCTTCCACTAAGGCATCAAGGAGACTTTATGGCTTTCACATCTGGTGGGAGAGCTTGGCATTACAAAGTTACTTGTTCTCCATTGTGATAGTCAAAGTGCTATCATGCTAGCACGGAATCCCATCTTTCATGCAAAGACGAAGCACATACAAGTGAAGTATCACTTCATTAGAGATGTACTTGACAGCAAGAGCATTGAGCTTGTCAAAGTGCATACAGATGATAATCCTGCATATCTTCTCACAAAGGGTCTTCCAACAGAGCGTTTTGCTCATTGCCAACAGATGATGGCAGTTGGATAGGTGTATGTATTTCAGCTTTGTACATACCTAGACTTAGCTGCTTCTTTTATCCTCTTAAAGGCACATTGCCTTTAGGTGGGAGGTTGTTGGGAATAAAGGGCCATCGTACCTTTTATATGTGCACGGGTGTGAACACACCCTTAGCACATTTGTACTTTCATATATATCTATCTAAAAATCTAAAGAGGTATACTAGTCTTTGTACCCAAGAACATCGTGCATCACTCTGCACTTTGCACTCACTCACTCACTCACTCACTCTCTCTCTCTCTCTCTCTCTCTCTCTCTCTCTCTCTCCTGTGAGAAAACATTGCATGTTTCGATTCTCGCACTCTCTGTCATAACAGAGACTGTCTCAGCCCAAAAATGTTGTGGTAAGCCTACTTGGCTTAGCATACTGCCGACCCTCTCTTGGATAGTCAACTGACACTTAATATCCCGCTCATCACAAATTTTCTCAAAGGCGCGCGAGACGTACTCACCCCCATTATCGATCCTTAGGCATTTCAGCCTATGCCCAGACTGATTCTCTACTAAAGTAAGCCGACGCTAAAAGACGGCCAAGACATCACATTTCTATATTATGGGATAAGCCTAAACCTTACGTGAATAATCGTCAATAATGTAAGTACTTCACACCCCCTAATGACTGACAAGGCATGGGTCCACATACATTTGAATGCACAAGAGGCAAAGGCTCACCCATGCGTGAAATACCAAACTTTTTATGCAAATTTCTAGTCTGCTCGCCATATAAACAATGATCACACGACTCAAAATGCGAGTAGTCAAAAGGTGGAAGATACTACAAAGCACTAAGCATTTTCATTCCCTTAAGTGACATATGCCCGAGACAAGCATGCCAAAGAGATACATGTGAGATAGAATCCACTGACAAAACATGGTCAACAGTACCAAATACAACGAAGGGGTAGAGGCTACCACACTTGGCATCTCTTGCAAGAACAAGCCTACTACGTGTTATCTTCCATACAGAATCACCAAAGCATAGATGATAACCTGCATCATCAAGTTGCCCACCAGACATAAGGCCTTTAGTCAGTGCGGATACATGACGTACATTATGCAGAATAAAAGTGCTACTAGAGGAAAATTGTAGAGAGATATCAACAATGCCAACAATAGAAAGAGACCGATCATCACCTAAGCGCATAGTATCAGATACACTACGAGAAGTATGAAACCACTCACCGTAGCGGGTCACATGAAAAGACACACCCGAATCCAAGAGCCAACATTGCGCATGAATAGACTGAGCCTTGGTCAATTGAGAGGCATCACATGAAGAGGTTGCTAACATGTAGTCACCATCGGACTCCTCAAGCTACATAACATTTATCTCCTCAATCTTTATACTGGACTTTGCAGGTATAATGGATTTCTCTTCCACTTTTTATTTTCCCTTTTCTTTGCGCTTGTCATCACGCATCTTATGGCACTGCGGCCGTATGTGTCCTGCTTTCCCACAATAATGGCACGTAAGATCAGACTTACGCCCATGGGACTTGCTGCGTCCACGTAACTTAGACCCGGACTACTGAGAGTCCTTCCTACATTATCTTTCTTGCCACTTCTGTCACCTCTAACAGATAAAGCATGTGAACTACGGGAAGCATCGTTGTTTTCCCTATTAATTTCTTCAATCAAAAGAGCACTCTCTACATCTTGCAATTTCAGCCCATCAAGTTTGCTGGTACAGATCGCAATGTGAAATACATCCCAAGACTCACGTAAAGTGCCAAGCAAAAACAAAGGATACAAATTATCCTAAAACTCAATACCCTGTTAAAGCAGATTCTTCATGATAGAATGAAACTGGCTAAAGTGAGTTGACAAGGGAGTCCCCTTCTTCATGCGGAGATCCATCAACTGTCTAAGCCAATACATCTGTGAAGTAGGGCTCTGCTTTGCATAAAGTTCCTGAATCTTTTCTCATAGATTCTATGCACTCTGATCTTCATCTTCAACAACATTATTATGGACCTCTTGAGAGAGTGATAAAATGATAGTGGACTTGCATAGTGCATCTAAATCAGCCCAGTCATCATCATCCATATTCTCAAGATACCTTTGTTTCTTAGTAGCTTAATATGCAATTTTTGTACCAAAACCTACCATATTTGAGATTTTGAGTAGCCACAATTGGTGCCATTCAACTTGACAATGTTAAACAAAGCCATATCTTTGAGATGACCAGCCATAATGAGTCAAACAAAGGCAAACTATGCAGAAAACAGCCTGCTGTAAGTAGCAATAAACAGGCCAAAACCACTACCAAAACAAGCTGAAAATAAGAGAAACTGCTATAATGACCAGCTTCCACCAAATAGTACCAAAAGTACATCAAAAGGACATGATTAAGCTCGGTAAATACATCACAGTCCGCATAAAACAGCTTGCAGTAAAAAATGACAGCAGCGAGTAAATGAGAGCAAACAGTGAGCTAATAGAGATTCAATGACAACAATGACTGCCAAGTCAATCTTACATCAAGCGGGCATAACAAAGGTACTATGACAGCCAATGAACATGAGCCAAACACCCAAATGTGTCAAGAGAGTCCGTCAGTACAACCAAAACATCCCCTGAGTAATAAGCAAGATATGCACACCATTGGCAAGTCCTGACAAAGGACTTCAGTGTATGCTCAATGAACACAGATCAAATCAACTCATAAGCATCCAAGAGCAAATATGGAAGCATCTACCAAGCAAATATCATAGTCAAGGACGTGTAAGAGATCCCAGTCTCAAATCTCATGTAATAGCTCAAATGCATAACCAGCAAGCTCTACGTTAAATCCAAGACCATAAGCATAAAGCTCCCACTGGCACAAAATTCAATGGCAAATGAGCAACCAAGCTCAGAGATAGCATGTAAATGCGTAAGGCATCTCATAGCCAAGACCGTACATCATGAGAGCACCAAGAGCATGTAAGCGGTCAAGCATCTAATAGCATCTAAGTACATCACGTATGAACCCAAGTCAATCTCTGACAAGCCAAGAAACATCCAAAAGAGGTTCCAAAGTATCCAAGTACAAGCCCAACTGAAGCTCCAAGTGGCAAAGAAGCTCAAACAATGTAGGTAGCATGCATCACTAGCATATGCTTCAAAGCATGTACCAACAGGTCATACATAAACCATAGGTATAACCTCTGTCACAAAGCATGCTAGTATAGACCAATGTCAAGTAAGTGCCAACCAATACGGAGCTCAAACGAGGCTCAAAGTACATTCTGGAACCATCCAAGACATTTTCCAACCTCCATTTGTATCCAAATAGTCATAACAAGCATCTAGGAAGCACCTGAGACCAATAGGCATAACATAGCCCGAGTTAAATAGCTTCCGCCCTCCTCTATTACAGCAGTAAATTCACTGTCAAACTGAGCATAAACAGGGCCAAAATCAGCACCAAATCAATGGCATATCATATGCATAGCTTCCCATTGCACCGGGCATGATTCGGGTACCAAATGCCATCAATAGCTAGTACCAAGCAAGCATAAACATGAAATGCTAATGTAGCACTGTTTGGGGCTGCCTGTGGACTGTTATGACAATCCTGGACTGAAGTATATCAGACCCAAATGTCAATGCCAAGCTCAAGCCTTCAATGCCATGGTTGAAGCATGCTCCTATGCCTCAAATGAGACATTTGTGTAGGGCCAATGGCCTGAAGAGGTCCTGGAGATGAAGGCCACGTTTTTGACAGGCTGAGAAAATGGGGCAACCTGTTGAAATCGCATTTTTTATGTTGCTGAGGGAGTTGGGCACTCTTGATGGTTAGGGTGCTTCTATGGCTCCCAAAGAAGCTTCCCAAGAAGCCTCAATAGGCATAGAAGAGAACGAGCTCAATTCCAAACCTTCATGGGCTGAGCCATGGCTGCCCTGTTCTTCAAACCCGATGGACTGAAATAAAGAGTGGAATGAGCGCTCCAATACCTGTAGATGAATGCCCTGAGGTTGCCCAAGAAGGCCTAATGCTTGCCCGAGAAGGATGAGACTGACCCGAAGCTCGAAAGGTGTGGCTACGGCTGCCAAGAGTGAAGACAAGAGTGTAGGTATTCGAATGAATGCTAAAGGAGTGCTTGACCACATTCAAGACCTCGAAGAGCCAAGCTCTCATACCAGTTGAAAGGTGAGAAGGATCGAGCAAGAGAGTTCGGAGGTGAGAGCTATGGCGGATGGAGCAAGGGCAAGAAAGAGAGAGACTCCAAACGTGGGAACTCCAATAGTCACAATGTGACCGGCCTTCCCTTTATTCAAATGTCACTAAAAGAATAAAGAATGAAATGACAGTGATGGGCGCCCGCTCACTGCAGTGTGCAACTGCAGATACTGTCAGTGTAGTAATACATAGGCGGCTAGGCGGAGGCGCCTTTACCCCCAACATCATGGGCAACTCATTGGCCAATAGCCACCTTTTATTTGGGCTTCAATCGGACAAGCTTAGACCTTAAAGTTAGGTGCACCACTTACAAGTGGCCCATTTCATGGGTATCTTCAATCTTGCATATAAGCACTCCCTCTCCCTCTCATTATTATCGCAATCAATGCCTAGAGAGCTAGGGGGCTTCTCGGTTGATATTGCTCTTGTATATTGCAGAATTATGATAGATCCATTCGTGGTGATCTTGTTTTTCAATCTTTCTTGTATGTTCATGTTCTTAATTCTATTTTGCTTCCGCTCTTTTGTGCATTCTAACACCATCCTAATTCTCCTCTATCTTCAATGCCCGTGGCATACAATCAAAGAGGAAATGTGGGATTGGAGGGGAAAAGAAGAGACAGGAATTATGGCAAGGACCTTGCTGTTGTATAACCAACCAATGCACAAAAAGGGACACCCCCTCCAGTCCTAGTTTGTGCCATTCTGGTTCCACAATCTGACATGCCATTTTACCCTTGTCCCAACAATGCTAGACTAAACAACCCTTCATTATCCACTATAGAGGTGCGCTCTGCCTATCAAGTAGCCTCAACTAGGCTGTGTTCCACCCAAATAGTGAGCAAACTCATCATACTAAAGACACTGATTTGGCTACCCAATAATAATAAAGTCTACTACTTGGTTGTGGCAAGGATGCTCTGTGTATCTCTATCTACCAACCTTCCATACCCTTACACCAATCACAACATCTAGAAATAAAGGTGGAAACACATCCCAAGAGATGGATAAAGTCCTTCATAATGTGGCTAGCTACCACTCAAACATTCAGTACCCCTATACCCATTCTTGCATTCCCAAATGAACGTACAAAGAGAGGGCCATATTCCACCAAATGATGGAATTGCACTACTAGCCTTGAAAATGGAGAATGACCAGGTACTAAGGGAGATCTTGGCTATCAATGAAATCTGAAAACTATGAATCCACTCTACCATGGCATCATACGGGTAACTACATTCTTAAAGATCCCTAGGAAGTTCCACCAACTATTGGCTACTCTCTAGGGTAGTGAGCCTACCCATGTAAATGTTGACTCCATTACATGATCTAGGCAACGCACAAGGTGCCAATGAGAAGAGGAGTGTCCCACAACTTGCTTTGGTGTACTCTATCACCCTAACTAGCTTGAACCACTCCTCTCAAAGAATAACATGCTAACTTTTTGGCTTGGCTCGTTGCACCGCAAAGGCTTTCGCTATGCATGGCACAACATATACATCGAACCTAAGAGCTAAAGTAGGTCGCCAAAGTAATCTACTAACAGTGACGGAGTAGCAAAAGGTGCACTCTACATGAGGGCGAAGGAAGGGATAGTGATTCTAAAAGGTAATGACAACCACATAGTAACTAGTGCACAACAGCCAACATGAACCTGCAACAAAAACAAAGGAAGCAAGGAAAAGGGAGGGATACAGTGCAAGGTGTAACCAGCATTCCTTGTGGGAAAGGGTGGTAATAATCTAATTTGACACTAATTACAGCAAATTGAAATTAAAATGTTACCACTTATTCCTACACAATGGACAGCATATTAGCCCCAAACCTGCACCTCTTGTGATATTTCTTCAACTTGAACTGCAATTGAATGAAGTACACTTGAGATTCCTTCAATCTCCTTTGATATCCAAAAACCTCTTGCTGCCACAAGTAACGAGCAACCCTTCAAACCAATTTGCCCCTTGGTTTGCTTGGGGATTGGCCTTCACTATGCTCCTTGCATGAGAAATTTAACCTCAAACTCAATGTTGGCTGGGTGGTCTCTTGAATTTCCCTAAAATGCTCCAATTGCTAGATCTTGTAATCTAAGTACTCTTCTTGAGGTCACTATCAAATCCTAATTTATGCTATAATTAATTTTACAGGGGAGAATCTATGAGTTCTCCACCTCCAATGGCTGAAATGATTGGAATTTACTAAGGAAACTTGAGAGATGGTTGGAGAATGGGAGAGAATGCTGAGGAGAGAAAATCCAAAATTCCATCATGAGAATATGGGAGAAATCTTCTGTTGCCTCATCTAGACAGCCAATAGGGCCTTGGGCTACTATCGCTTGGTCCAACAGCTCCTCCCAATCAATTGGCAACCATATTGCATAGCCTCTCCTCCAACTGTGCACTCCAAAATGACTCTCTCCTCTCCCTCCCAACCTTATTTTTCAGATTATTAATTTTGAAAATTAATTTAATTATTAATTTGTGCCCATAAAATTAGTTAGATCAACCAACAATTAAATAGGCGAGGCCAATTGGTCACCCAAGCATTCTTGAGCATCGTCACTAGTATTAATAGCTAATAAAGTGGTCTAGGCCAACATCTAACACAAGGTACCACCTAGTACCTATCAAGTAAAACTTATTACAACTTTTGCCTTTGACTCCCACTAACTTGTTAGGGTCCCTGCCCCATCATTGTAAAATAACTTACAGCAATTTCTTTCATGAAAGCCATTGATAGTTTAGTCATGGTTCATGCTTAGTCTATGCTTTACCATGGTTGCTAGCTAGATAACTTGGATTTATAAGTAATGGATGCATTGTATGAGTTTTTGGCAGCAATTTTTGATCCTCTTGAGTTTTATGTTTTCATTGTCCTAGCTGGAAATTTTCAGAAGGTGTTTGGTAGTAGCATGGCTAAGTAGCAGTGGCCAATTTTGTTTTGACTATGGTAATGCCTTATGGAAATTCCCGTGTAGTATATCTTGCTCTTGGCACATGGCAGTACAGCCGAGGACAAGTGCAAGGATTTCAAGGGAGAAATCTATCATGAGGACATGAAATTTTGATGTCTTGCTTAGCATTTCATTGTGTTAATCAAATGTGCAAATGTGAGGTGCACATGGGATGTGCAAGAAATTAATGATCATCCTTTAAAAAACCAACACATAGTAGTGAACCTCTGATGATCATAAACCGATGCAAATGTATAGTTTGAGAGCCCTAATAAAAACAATATCCAAATCCATACCCACTGTAGTGACTTGTACACTAAATAATGACCTCACAGCAGACATACTATCAACAAGAATACCTTGGATGCATGCTGAATACATATGAGATTCATTGTACACTAGAGTTGTCCATCAATAGAGGAGTGGAATACATCTGAGATCCACTATACACTAGACCTGTCCATCACTAGAGGAGTGGAAGTGCTATCTCCTTCTTGAGCATCACGCAATACTGTGGGCCCCTACTCTATTGAACCTGACTAAGCTTGATCCAAAGTTGGCTCTAGTTGAAACGCATCAAGGTAAAGTTGCAATAACTAAAGATTGTCTATCAATTCATCCTCTTCCATCCATTTACTATCCATTGGTGAATAATTCTAAAATTTTACCATGTATCTCATGAAAACATTACCTTTGATCGTTCTCTCTTTATGTGCCAAATTTTGATCAGGTTCAGCTCCTCAATCTCATGCTAAATTTCAGCAGATACATCCTCTAGCACATCACAATGAAAAGGCCTCAATAAGCTCACATGAAAAGCATTATGTAATTGTTGAGCTAAAACTTCATCACACTTTGATTAGCTCTTTCAAACAGCCCGAAAGCAGTGCATTACCAAAAGTTTCATTAAATGGGGAGCAGTTTTAGAGAGAGTTTGTGTCCCACATGCAAAACCCTAATTTGGGAGAATCCTTCCACATCTATAAATAGATAGGCTGCCCACCATTCAACCCTATCCTTGTCTTGCACGTTTCAACCAATCAACCCACTTTCATTAGCTGTCCAGCCCCAAGGATTGTTGCTACATGGTCCGTAGTTGTAGCCCAGCCTCCCATTGCTGCCAGTGATCAACACCATCTACATCAGGTCGTTTTTGTGTTTTCAGCACTTTCCTTCACAACCTATGCTCCAACTGGCGATTACTACACTCCAGAATCTCCAATGAACGATACACATCAACACCTCCCTCAGTCCACTCCCACGAGCCACTAGTTGTTGAATAGCTCTTCCCTTGAGCATCTTGTATATTCTTTTCTTTATTTATAGCATTAATTCATTCACTTCATATTTCTCTTTCTTCTCTATTTGCATTTGTGTTTTTGCATTTTGCGCTTTGCGTTTTGCATTTTCAATTTTGGGTTTTGTGTTTTATGTTTTGCATTTAGGGCTTGAGTTTTGCACGTCACTGTCTGAGTCTTTGAGTTTCAATCGTAGTTGCTTTTTGTGTTTCCTCAATGCAAACCCTAGTATATTTTCACACAAGCCGCTAGTGTGGAGGCAATTTCATCCTATTGGCAACAGTATTAATCTGTTCCGACACTTGGAAGAGCCCATAATAACGCATACTTAGCTTTGGTTACAATCTCTCTTTCTCTCTCTCTTTAAAAAACAAAGTTCAAGGACGCGCCGCCTGAGAGATCCGAACTCTCGCAGGCAGAGCCCATGTACGCAGCAGGGGCCACGCCTTAAACACTTGGCCAAAGAGACCCCCGTCTCTCTCTCTCTCTCTCTCTCTCTCTCTCTCTCTCTCTCTCTCTCTTCCTTTCATCCTTTTTAGTCTAGCCTTTTCAAAACGCAACAGCACATAATCCCCCTCTACAAATTGCAAAGCATGTCTATGGCGATCAACTACCCTCTTATGTTTTCCAAATAGCAATCAACCTCAAAGATTTACCCTTAGTGTGCAAGATAAGTGTCACTTTCTTGAACCTTCACAGCCTCAAATGGAGCCTTGCCAATGGAACTATGCACTGTATTATTGTATGCAAACTCTACCAAAGGTCCTTGTGGAGTTTACCTCTTTGGACTAACCATTTGTTTGCAAATGAAAGGACAAAGAAAGTTTCAACATGGTACTCATGTTCTCAAACAATCCCTTTCAAAACAAACTGGTCATCTAAGGATCTCAATCACTAATATCGACTCTAGGATACCACGATACTTAAATACATGCTACATGAACAATCATGTCATATGACCAGCCTTTATTTTCTTCTTCACCAAAACGAAATGGGCTTACATACTAAACTTACAAATGATAGTCTATATCCCATCATTCCTTGTAGGTGTCCTAGGGAGATTAAAAACGAAATCCATTGCAATGCTCTTCTAAGGCCTGTCAGGTATAAACAAGGGCTAGAATAAGCATGGCATCTTCTTCTGATCGTACTTAACTTTTTGACATATAATGCATGTTTTGACAAATTGCTCAACATCACGTCCCAAAGCAAGCCAATAGAAAAAGTCCTCCCCAGCCTTAATTGTAGCATCTATATTTCAATGCCTTGCATGAGGAGGAGCATGACTCTCAATCATCGCCTTAGGCCTCAATTGCTTTGTCACATACAACCATCATGTATCACCAGAAAACTATCTCTAAGCATATATACCAAATTCCGAATCAACAATATACTAATCCTTCATGGCATCCAACTCAATGTGATGAACAAGACTAACAACCATAATCTAAGGCTTATGAGTACAATATCTAAAAGTGAAACATACAGAGCAAAAATTCACCCATCTCATATGCTTCTCAAGCAACTTAGTCTGAGCCAAAAAATAGTGCAATGTTCTCTCTTAACTACAAGCATTTGATCTTTCTAAGAAGGAACCATATTTTGGTTTGCAAATCTTTGGTTTAGTGCTAGATCAATTTACGTTTATTTTTGGGTGGTAGAATTTAGCCCTACACCCAACATGATTAGTTTCATTTCAAACATCTCACATTTGCAATTTTAGAAGTACTTAATGCTTCTTCTCATAATGGTAGTATTATTTTATTAGAGCAATTTCAAGAATTACAAGGGCTTGGACTATTGTCGTCTTATCCAGAAGCTCCTCTTGATGGCTGCAAATGCCCCCAATCAGCTGGCGACCTAATCACACAACCTCTCCTCCAATTGGTGCACTTTAGAATGACTCTCCTCTCCTTCCCAACCTCCAAGCAACCTCCTTTCACTTGTATGGGCAAGTTTTGCCAAGTGGCAGCCTTCCTAATCCATTTTTCACCAATTTCCAACCAAATTGAATTAAATTTCAGAATATTAATTTTGACATTTTATTTAATTATTAATTTGTACCCAAAAATTTAATTAGACTAGCAAACAATTAAATTGGCTAGGTAAATTTGTCACCCAAGTATTCTTGAGATTTGAAATCCCTTGAACTAGCATTAATTAATTAATTAATGCTCAATTCCTAATATCACCACTAACATTAATAGCTAATAAAGTGATCTAGGCCAGCATGTAATACCAGGTACCACCTGGTACCTATCAAGTACAACTTAATACAACTTTTGCCTTTGGCATCCACTCACTTCTTAGGATCCTTGGCTTATCATTGTAAAATAACTAACTTGCCCATCACACATGTACCTCACATTTACACGCTTGATTAACACAATCAAATGCTAAGCAAAGCATCAAAACTTCACATCCCCATGACACAAGGGACCTACCTAGAACCAACACAACCCAAGTCTTCCTCACTATCAAGGATTTGGGCAATAGCAATACTCTCTTGAGATACAACTATGAAATTGAGTAATATCTATACTCTCTTGAGGTAAAGCTCCAATATCTTTAGCTATGACATCGATGGGATGTTTTTCTTTTTGAAACACAAACCTCTTTATGTCCCTCTCACCCCCAGTATCAGCATTCGATATTCTTGATGGTCCTTGAGTTTTCACCATTATGAAGCTTCATTAGTTGGTTGGCCCATATGCAACAGAACTAGGTCTACAACTGCTGCCTAGTGCAATCTAAAGCATTGTCTATGATCATGCTACACAGCATAGCTAGCATGGAGATACCCCCACCATCTACTTTGTCAAGCAATGCCTCGCATGGGGTGTATCTCAAGGGGAGGCCTTTTGTTGGCAATCAATCAACCAAGCTGCCAACAACTCTATGAGCCAAAGATGCAAGATATGATAATCGCCATTGAGGCTACATCATGTATCATAATGGGCTTGGACATCTTAACCAGCCACTAGGTACAAAAGCCCACTACATGGTGATCGGAGGTGCGGGAGCTCATCACAATCGTCACACAATGACACATCTAGAAGGCACAATGCCAATTCACTTTCAGCAGTGAAAGCATCTCAATCTCTGCTGCCTTGGTAGAGATCTGGTCATCCATCATGCACTCCATCCATGGCCACTAGAAGCAAATACAAGGAGACACTGAACACCGATGGGAGCTTGGGCATCACTTTCTTCACACTTGGGGCGGCCATGGCATGTTCTCTAATTTGCAAAATGGCCACCCTCATTGGTGCTATACCCCTCCTCCATGGCTTCCAGCCCCCATCCCCCCTAAACTGCCCTTAGAGGCTTGTGTACATCAGTGGATTCCAAAATATAGAGAGCTCCAACAAGAGTAGTATAACTAGCCACACATTTTTTCACTACAAAAACAAAAGCTTTGTTGAATGTCAAAAGTGATATGATGCTCTTCTTTGAGACATCGGCCCTTTTCAAGGAGCATAGTGAGACCACCAAGGTGGTGGTGGCAAGTCTACAACTTGGAAAGCTGACTCCTCTTTGTCATTCTCCAGCTTTCCTTCACCAGATTTCAATTTCAAGAAGCATAGTGAGACCATGTTATCCAAGAGGTTGGTGGCAAGACAAGAACTTGGAAAGAAGCTTCAGAAAGAAGCTTCCATCTACTTAGAGTTGCCATGTTTGAAACATCCTCACAGCAAACCGCCTCGAAAATGCAATCCAAGCTTGACTAGAGGTTGCAAAAAGTTAAAGTTCAACTGTTTATATTGCTTCATATTGCAATCTCTCCCTCTTAGTTTCTACCCTGCCCCAGTGTATGGAGCAAAAACGAAAACAAAACTCAAACAACTTCCTACCCTGCAACCATTAGCCAGTGCTTCCCTTCTGTCCCTTGCACACCCCCATCACTTATCACATGCCCTACCTTCTACTCCCATCCCCTTCCTAATGTGACAAAAGTTGGGTCACGGGTGTTCTGTCCTTATATGGTCACACTACCTACAAAGAGCATAATCATTTCAATTGTACAGAAATATAAACCCTAATGTGTAAATAATAGAAGAAATGTTTTGATAAAATAAAAGAAATCTGTTTCAAAAAAGCAAAAAAAAATTGAGTTGACAACACAAAATAGCAGCAACAGAATATTCCTGCCGTACCTTAGGGCCAGCTGGCACAGCATCCAACTCTTTCCGGTTGGAACATATTCGGAAGGCTCTGTGCATGCACAAAAGACTTTCTGGTTCAAGTTCGGCAAAGGAGGTACCAACAAAGATACCATATTCACAATGTGTAATACATGTACACTTATAACTGGTCAATTTCCGTTGTTTAAGCCATAGAATGTCATGTGTAGAATGTGATAGAATGCAGAAGCATGACTTAAGAGTGTCTTTATAGAAAATAAAATCATGTCAACTTGCTAACAAATAGATAAAATATGGAAGACATACTTCAATTGGAATGCATTGTCTCGATTACTTTCGAAGGATTTGGCAATTGCATCACTCATCCACTCCAATAAGCTTTTTGCAAACTCTATTGTGCTTATTGATACATTGGTCAGAAATAGAATGGGATAGGAAAAGCGATGCGAAGACCAGTACTGCCAATTTGGCAATTCAATGTTAGATTTGACTTCAACATTTTCACACATTCAATGACCGACATGAAACACATTCCTAATATAACAAAGGTGTACCTGCTCCAAATGTAATATAAGTTCAAGCACTCGACCTGCTGTGTCGACAGGAAGCAGCACATTCCCATCTGATCGGAGGACTTTCATTATTGCATCTGAACATTACAAGTCAACAAAGCTTGGTTTCTGTCCCTTGTTTTTCATAGACGCTAGCAGTCTTTTCACAAACTTTGACAGAATAATCAACTTGCAGCAAACACTTTTTGAATTAAGGGTAATACCTTGTCGGGTCCTCATTTAAGAAAGCAAATCAACATGAAACTACATTGCTAGAAGAATATAGTCAAGTACATCAAGGACACGTATGGTGGATCATGCCATGGGTTCAACACTTCATGCTCTCGTTTTCTGCTGCTATGTGGAAAGCTAATATTGGCAAGGTTAAAATTACCAGCCTCACATATTCCTACAAGTTTTTTTCACACGTATGGCAGCACAACATTAAGGTTTGAAAAGGCAAGCTTGTGATGAAACACAAGCAGCTGTGGAAGGAGAATAAATGTTTTGAATGCATGCAAAAGGGTCACACACATCACAACAGTCCTCAACATCAGCGACCAGATATGAGAAATGAGTTCAATGGTTAGTTCATGGCAGTGACAATGACTCAGCATTGATTTCAGGTACTGACAGGGACAATGATACTCAAAGTTCTGAATCCATGGGTTTGACATCCAGAGTTGCAGCATCATTAAGGTTCAGGTTGCACCTGAGAGTTCCCACCATTTGAGAGCAGCAATCTAGAGCTTTGGTCAAGAACATGTTTTCGTTGCACAAGCACCCACAAGAGCTGGTGCAACAATTGGGTGCAGATGACATGGGATTGCGGCATGGCTCTCTTTTGACAGAAATTGCCCTTTATTTTTTGGGGGATAGTCGCATCGCTCTCAAGAATATGATGTTCAAGGACATGGATTGGTGTTTGCATCCCTTTTGGGTATATACATACTCAATGGCACTCCAGATGGTGTGCTTAGCCCTAGTGGGGGAGACAATTTGGCTGTGCCAACCATGGAGGACTGTCAGCAAGAGGACGTGTTTGCCTTGGAGGTGGGATTCTATCACCCACAATTACAAGTGTTCATGTAAAGCACACCTCAACCAAATGCAGAGTTGGTTTGCAAATTGGTTCATTTCTAGCTGGTGGTTCAAAGCCTTCTCTGCAACATCAAGTGAATAATGTCACATAGATGCAATTCTCAAGTTTTTCAATTGCTTAGGCAAAGCAATTGGTCAGTGATCTCGTCATGGTGGATACTTACGGTGGCAATTGTGGAGATGTGCTAGGGTTTGCAAAAGATTAAGTGTCAACCACGACTGAAACATAGAGAAATCAAACACAAATGTAAAAAACGCAGCAAAACGCAAACAAAGAAGAGAGAGAACTCTTAAGTGAATGAATGAATTCTGTAAGTGAAGGAAAGAGTGTACAAGATGCTCAAGGGGAGAGCTTTCCAATGGTCAATGGTTCTTGTGGGAGAGGGTTGAGGGAGTGGTCGGAGTATAATATCCACCGAAGGCTAATCTGGAGTGTTGTAACCACCAATCCAAGCTGAGATGAGACTGAAAGGGGAAGGGCAACACACTAGAAGCCAAAACACAGCAATCTCTCTGGCTGGAACTGGTAAAGGTAGCAATATAACAGCTTGAAGATGATGGCAACTAATCACCGATAGCATTGAGAGGCTAGGCAACAGCTGTAGGAGGACGATGCAATGCAAGGCGGCCTGCAAATGCAAAAACCACAAGCTATAGGGGCAATAGCAGGGTGATAGTTGATGATGTCAACAGTGTGCAGCAAACACAGGCTAGAAGAGGGCGCCAAGTGCCTCGCAACAACTAATATTAAGCTTGTGTGTTGGAGAGGATAGGGCAGCAAGAGAGTTGATGGTGTGGACTTGCAAAACAAGGGATGCAGCTGAGTGATAGGCAGTCTGTCTATTTATAGACGAGTGGATCCTCCCAAATTAGGGTTTGGCTTATGGGACACATACACTCTCTAGCAAAGCATTCAATTTAATGAATAGTTGATAATAATCATGTTTTGGGGCTGTTTTAATGAGCTAATTCATTTATAATGCATTTTTTAGCTCAACAGCAATGATATCTACTCATAAACAATGTTCTGGGGCTGTTTTAATGAGCTAATTCATTTATAATGCATTTTTTAGCTCAACAGCAATGTATCTACTCACAAACAATGACACTTTTAGAGATGGAGATTCACATGGTTTATGTCCCTACACATGACAATTTGACAAATGTATTTATTAAAGCTCTTTCAAACAAAAGTTTGAGGCCTTCCATAAGGCATTAGGCTTATTACCATTCGTGGATTGATTTGCCACTCCCTATATACATTCACATCATTCACTCCAAGGGGGTTTGTTACAGTTATTGTGTTCCTCCATTGTTCTAGTGTGAAAGCTCCCTTTCCACAGGCACCTCTTACTTTCCACATAGAGAAGGGTTTTTTCCCCCATGTAAACACCCACCTTGAATGTGGACCGTGGTATTGTAGTACCTTGGGGAGTGCACTTTCATTCAATCATTCTCGCATAGTCGATGCAACATTCCAGCACTCTCTTCTCTCCTCTTGTTACTCTCTTTTCATTGTCAATGTGTGTGTGTGTGTGTGTGTGTGTGTGTGTGTGTGTGTGTGTGTGTGTGTGTGTGCACCCACGCACGCATGTGGCTAAGCTTTGGCCTATCCAACAAAACCACCCCCGTAATAATTTAGATACATAGATGGTTTGAGGATTTATTCAGCAGATTATTCCTTGATGGACAAACATCCTGCTAAAGTAGAGTTCCTTGTACATTCGGCATTGCTAGTACTAGTGCATGCAATGCATTTGACTAAGAAGACTATCCATGAGCCTCACTAGGCTGTCTAGAATGCAAAAGAACGATTTCCCCTTTAACAGCATCGATTTACTGCATAAATTTTACAAACTCCGGTTCCTAATGTCATAAGAGCACTTGCCAATTGTGCCCTAAACATTGCATTATCATCCCAAACATCTAGCACTTGCCTAGTGTATGAGAATGAACTATTGCTGAACTGGACATCCCTGTACATTGGACAAAACTGGTGCCAATGCATGCAATGCCTTTGGCTAAGAAGACTGTCCATGAGCCTCATTAGGCTGTTTAGAATGCAAAAGAACAATTTCCCCTTTAACAGCATAGACTCTACAAACTTGGGTCACTGAATCACTTGTTGCAATGTCATAAGAGCACTTACCAATTGTGCCCTAAACATTGCATTATTATCTTGAACATCCAGTACTTTCCTTGGTGCATGGGAATGAGTTGCATTCTCGTTATTTCCATTGATTGCATGTTTTCCCATAGCATTCCCTGCATTGGCGACTAAACAGCATGTCATATGTGCCTTTCAAGGGGTGATTCGTATTCCTTGCTCCTGTAACCACTATTGTGGTGACATTACGTTACTATTTGCCCTTGTTGTATGCTCATTTCACCACACCTTGCTGTAATCAAATAACAACGAGCCAAAATGCATGTTTTTGATCCTGGAGACAACCATAAGCTCACCTTGTTCAGAAAGATGGCGTTGCCCCAATGACGAAACCATGAAACCAGCCTTCGGACACCCAAATGGTAGTAAACCACAATCATGCAAACACTTAATTCAGCAAAACAATAAATTCAGCAACTTCAAAACATGCTCAATAGAAGGCAAAGTGGTGCACCACATGTGGCACATGTTGGCCACATGCTTGGCACCTCTTTTGGTATTTGTTTAGATTACAAAAGAAATCTCCAAACCATAGTTACTTGAACGGGGGCAACAACAAAGGTCAGGAAACGGGAATGGGAACGGGAACGGGAGGAACAGCACGTCTTAACTGCCCAAAATTGCCCTAGATGCCCCAAATATGCCCTGAATGCCCCAAATTACCTTGATAGTTCCCCATGCTCCAAATTGCCCAAATTGCTAGGACTTTCCCAAAATTGCCCTAGATTGCTCTCAATGCCCCAAAAATGTCACAAATTCCCAAATGAACCCAATGCCTCTCTGATTGCCCAATAGCCCTCAATGCTCCAAATTGCCCCAAATACCCTAAAATTGCCTCAATTACCCCAGCAGCTCCAGCTCACCCTAAATTTCCCTAAATGCCCCAATTTCCCTTGAAATTAGACTATATAAATGTGTGGTTTCCTTGCCATTGAGGACAGGGCTGAGATTTGATTGTGATTTGCAAGAGTTGATGATGCATCGAATGTGAACCCTACATGGACTCATGATTGGCTTGTGACTTGTCTTGATGCTTTGAGTCTTCGGTCCATTAGGCCATTCCTACAAGCCCAAACAGTCATTCCCTGTTTCTATGCTCCAAATGAGTTATAATAAGTGGATTTCTAGTGCTTTCTCAATCACAACTCATCCACAAGACAATGTCACCTTCATTGGTAACATTGTGACAAACTCTATGTCAAGGACCTATGATAGGATCACCCCTAGTGACTCTACCCCATGGAGTGCTAGAGATAGTGACATGTCCGCAACCTATGCTACCTCTTGGGAGGTTGCCAATCTCACTGCCTCTATGTTGGACTATCTCTACCATTCCAAGGGCTACCAGTGTCTGAGGTTGCGAAACCTTTGGCTCCAAGGTGGCAAGAGTATCTATAGAGGTTATAGGAGACTAAGGTGGCACCACACGGGCTATGGGTCTAAGGTCTCTAGCCACTCTCCACAATCCCTCTATCTGTCTCTGTGACACTAAGCCCCTCTGCTCCTATCATTCTCCCGTGTCTACACACTCTTGCTACTGCTACCGATGTCTCATCCTCTGTCTACCATTTACACCATCTCTACCGTTCCGCCTCGCTCCTTTGCAACCTAGGTCTATCGCCTCCTGTGAAGGAAACTGCTAGGGTTTGCACTAAGGACACGCAGAGTGCATGAGCATGACGAAAACACAAAGCGATAGACACAAACACAGAGGGCAAAACTCAAACCCTAAACGCAAAACTCAAAACTCAAACACAAAAAATCAAACACAAACAGAAGAAGGGAGAGAGAGAACACAACTCTGAAGTGAATGAATGCTGTAAATGAATGTAAGAGTGTACAGTGTGCTCAAGGACAGAGCAATGTCGAAGTGTGGCGTCCACCAAAGACGGAACCCAAGTCTGTGACCACCAGTCGAAGTGTAAGAGTGTTGAATAGTGAATGGCAGCAAGCTGGTCACCAAAACGCAACAGGTTGGAGGCTGGAAACTGGTAAATGCAGCAGTGTACCACCGATCAGAGGCTGAAAACTGTGCACAGTCTACTGTAAACAGCAGGCTGAAACAGTGTCTGAGAGTGTCAGGGCTTGCAATGCTGAAAACACAAGCTGGCTGACCCTGGAGATGATGGACAACAGGCTGAACAACAGTCTGGGAGTCTGGAGCAATCGCCAGCAGCTGAGAGCTGTCGCCTACAGCAATGGACAAGCTAAAGATAATGTGGCTGCAGTCGATGATGGTTGGACAGCAGATGGCTGCAATCGATGATGGTTGGATAGCAGATGGAGGCGGGCTGTAGGCTAGAAATGGAGCACCAAGAGCAGGAGAGGGTGTGTGGGCTGGTGTAACCTGCAAACAAGGATAATAGCTGAATGGGAGCAGCCTGTTTATTTATAGATGTGGAAGGGCGCCCCGAAAATTAGGGTTTCCACTAAACTCTCTCAAACCGCTCCCCGTTTTAGGGTTTCCACTAAACTCTCTAAAACCACTTCCTGTTTTAGGATTTTACTCTAAAAGAGCATTTTTAGTGTGTTTTGGGGCTGTTTAAGAGGCTATTCAACAAGTAATGCATATTTTAGCTCAACACCCCCTCTTAGGACCAAAACTGAGCTGAAAGTTAGGCCGGCTTGCCCAAGCGCCCTAGTACAAGGATGATGAAATCATGCAATGCAAAGGGTAAGGTACAACAAGGGGAAGAAGCCGATATCAAAGACAAAGTACTGAAGCTTGTAGAACACCAAGAAGGGTAGAAACCCCCTCTCAACCTGGATGTAGATGCTGAAGAAGGAAGAGGAGCCTGATGTCGGTCTTCATATGGTGCCGAGAACCATAAGGAATAAAAGAAGATGAAATGGATGAAGCACCCTGCTAGAAGAGCAAGGCAGAAGTCACCACTATGATAGCATCGAGAGAGATCCACCTCGGAAGGGAAAACTGCCATGCTGGAAGAAGAGCAAGCACTCCTAGGATGATGAAACCATGAAAGGAACAGTGCGCATCCCCACGTCTCTAGCCCAAGGAGGACCAAAGCAATCTGTAAGTTAGCCCTACACTGAAAGACAAAACCCTGCAAAAGAGATGAGAATTTGCAAACACTGAGGTTAGTGGTGAGATGCTCCAAAGCAAAATAGAACAGAAAGAAAATCTAACTCAAAAGAAATGCAATAAATGTGTATGTGTGTGAGAAAACGGAACGGAAGACAAAAAAATGCAAAAACTAAGGATAATGAATCCTATGGGCCCGACTTTAAGAGCGCGAAAAATGAATGCCAAACTCACCTAGGGTATCCGAAAGGACCTAGAGACATGCGAGTCAAAGAAGGTGGCTACCATCGCGTATGTCCAATAGCAGGGCTCTGCCAAGAGAATGCCTGACGAGGTGGAGAGAAAGGTGAGATGGATGCATGAAGTGCAACGGGATCGGAACCGGCAAACCAATCAGCCAATCCCTCAAGTGTAGTGAAAGAGATGGGCCGCTAAGACTACTCAAGCCACATGTCCAACAGCAACAACAACGGGTGTTGAAGGAGCACATGAAGCAAGAGCAGAGGGCGTAGCCCCACTGGACTATGCAATCACAGCAGTCTGCGGAGGCTTTTTAGGTGGAAGACCTTGGGCCTTGGAGCGACACTCCTCGTCCATATGGCCTTCTCTTTGGCAATGTGTACAAAACCGTTTTTTCTTAGGGAGTTGCTGCCAAATAGGTCTAGATTCTTTGGTTCCATCGGAGAAAGAGGAGTCACCCTTTGATTGGCTTGCCTTCGCATCTAGCGAGTTGCTGAGTACGATCACAAGCCGCATAGCGGTCGAGAAGGTGACTCCAATGCTCTAACACGAACGGAAAGTGCTGCAACTAAGTGTGAAACTCAAGAAGCAATCCCTGCATCAACTCAACATTGGCTGTGGCATTGCAGGCTCTCCATTGACGGATGTAATCAGGGTGAGCTAGTCCGACATAGGCTCTAGACCAATGAAGAGGTCCCAAAGACCCTGAGACTCAAGCACTTGTTGCATGAAATTAGACCAAGTGGTGAAATTAGACCCGTTAAAACGTGTCTTATCCGTAAAGGCATTCTTAGCCGTTGCAACAGGAGTGGTAGTGCTCAGAGATGGATAGTGTGAAAAAATGTAGTGTGGGTAGGATGGGAGAGTGGAGTGCACTTGGGAATGGGCCCCAGAGTGCCCACCAGGCATGCATGTAGTGTGCAAGGTGAATCCATAGGTAGGAATGAGTGAACTAGGCATGGGCATGGTAGCCACATGAGGAACCCAAGGAGGTGGGACGGAAACACGGTGAGCAGAAGATGAGAATCCCTGCGTAGGTGTAACCCAAGGAGAGTGTGAAGACGCACCATAAGTTGAGGATGGAAACCCTTGCGTATGAGTGGTCATGGGAGATGTGAAGCTAGGGATAGTGAGGGGGATGCCCATCACAATCGTCCCAAGAGTAATGGGTGTGCTCATGTGCTGAAAGGGGAGAGGCACTGTGTTAAAGGGTGGCATTCCCCCTAATGAAGTACCATGGTGCAAAGAGGTAGAGAATGGGGTGGAGAAGGAAAAGGTGCTAGGAGCAGAGATGGAAGATCCAATTCCTAGGGTGTGTGAAGCAGATATGGAGTGTAATCCAAGGTTTTAGAAAGATGATGAGATGTGTGATATAGAAGAGGGTGGGATGGGAGCGAAGTGAAAAGTGTATGTGATATGCTCAAATGAAACAAAAGTTGTAGATGTACTTGAATTTCGTCTGCTTCGTGAGCCCCCTCTATTGAAGTTCACATACGCAAAGCCATCCAGATCCTGTACCTCAAAAGAAAAAACAGGCAAGGGTTTTGATTCATGCAAAACAAAAGAATTGTACAAACCTAACATTGGACCTGGCTGAGATGATGAAGATGGATCGCCCGAATGTCATATGTCCTCCATGATCGGAGAGGTGGCCGACCTCACCAACCGGTTCGGATGTGGTAGCAAAATTGGTATGAGGGGTGTAAACATCACCATACTTTTTGTGATAGTACTCCTCAACCCTCCTCTATCATGTTAGTGAAATCTAGTGAAGGTGGAGTGTCGTGCTCCTCACCGAGTCCATAATGCCGTCTCAGGGCCTCCAATGATGAAGAAGCCTGATAAGACATCATAGGAACTAGAGAAGGTGTCTGGGACATTGTGATTCGGTTACAAGTCGTATTGTGTGCCTTGCACAAAGACTAGCTCTCCATAATATCCGCAAGATACTCTTTACAAGAGCACCGGCACTGATACCATGTGAAGGAAACTGCTAGGGTTTGCACTGAGGACACACAGAGTATACGACCATGACAAAAACACAAAGAGACAGACACAGACACAGAGGGCAAAACTCAAACCCTAAACGCAAAACTCAAAACTCAAACCCTAAATGCAAAACTCAAAACTCAAACATAACAGAAGAAGGGAGAGAGAAAACACAACTCTGAAGTGAATGAATGCTGTAAATGAATGTAAGAGTGTATAGTGTGCTCACGGACGGAGTGTGGCATCCACCGAAGACAGATCCCAAGTCTATGACCACCAATCGGAGTGTAGGAGTGCTAAATAGTGAATGGCAGCAGGCTGGTCGCCAAAACGCAGCAGGCTGGAGGCTGGAAACTAGTAAATGCAGCAGTGTACCACCGATCGGAGGCTGGAAACTGTGCACAATCTGCTGTAAACAGCAAGCTGAAGCAGTGTCTGAGAGTGCCAAGGCCTGCAATGCTGAAAACGCAGGCTAGTTGGCCCTAGAGATGATGGACAGCAGGTTTAACAGTAGTCTGGGACAATCTAGAGCAATCGCCAGCAGCTGAGAGCTATCGCCTACAGCAATGGACAGGCTGAAGGTAATGTGGCTGCAGTCGATGATGGCTGGACAGCAGATGGAGACAGACTGCAGGTTGGAAACTGGGGACCAACAATAGCAGAGGGTGTATGGGCTGGTGTAACCTGCAAGCAAGGATAAAAGCTGAATGGGGACAGCCTATCTATTTATAGATGTGGAAGGGCACCCCAAAAATTAGGGTTTCCACTAAACTCTCTCTAACTGCTCCCTATTTTAGGGTTTCCACTGAACTCTCTCGAACCGCTCCCTGTTTTAGGATTTTGCTCTAAAATAGCATTTTTAGTGTGTTTTGGGGTTGTTTAAGAGGCTAATCAACAAGTAATGAATATTGTAGCTCAACACCTCCCTCATCCTTGAAGGAGACCTATTGCTGTCACAATTGGGAGCATTCAACCACTAAGTGTCCAGTCATCCCCACCAATGAAAGGCTAGCTAGAATCATGTATATGACTCCGATTGTATGAGAAAGTCCCCCATGGATGAAGGGTATCCTCATGGTTTGAGGGAGGGTGTGTGAAGACCTTGCTAGCACGATAACTCTAATAGATGGGTATCGATGTGAGCCCTCTGTAACAACACCAGCAAAGGTCCTATCTCTTTGCATAACATGGCCAAAGGGGCTACCAAACTTGGGTAGATATGAAGTGAAGTACTCATGGAGGCAAGAAAAGAAGCTAGTGATGGCGATGCCATCCCCGAGTGATGAGTAGTCTCAGCCCAAAATCCATCTATCTGTGAGAGTGCGCTGCGGAAGAGGGAATACGAATACGGAGGGGGGGAGAGAGAGAGAGACAGCAGAAAATAAGGAAGAGAAATCTGCACTGACTGAAATGAATGCTGAATACAAATGGGAAGGCAGAAGGAGACTGATCAGTCCCTGCACGCAACCCACAGCGTCAGTGAGGACACCAGATTAGGCTGATGATGATGGCAGCACCACCACAGGGAAGGAGTGTCGGAATCTGCAAGAAGACAAGTGATCAAGTGGGGAGGGGACTGCCTATAAATAGGCAAAAGGACAAACCCTAACCCTAACCCTAAAATGGGCGCAAACCCTAAAAATGCCCTAAAATGGGGGCCCCACATCAGTGACCAAAAAAGTGGCACTAAAGGAGGCCAAAAAGAAATACACATCCTAAGACAGCCAATCAAGAGTGACTAGCCTCCCCCATCATAACACATGACAGACATGTCAGGGCTCCTAATGTCCTCGTCTGACTCAGATTGAGGCTCACAGGCAGCACATGACAAGGCATGACAAACATGACTGCTAACACCCCCTCTCAGATCCTGGATGTGGCTGAAGGCCGAAGAGGAAATAGATCTTGGGGTGGCAAGAGGAATGCCAATGTCGATGAAGTCCGTCGATGTAGACTGCTGCTGAAGGAGCTCCTCACGATCCTGGGAATCCCCCTCTAAAACACTAGGGGCCAGGGAATCCACAACCGCATCACTGAGATCGTCCCTCTCTGAAAGGGATGGGGGATACGAGGGAACCACCGGAGGAGAAGGTGGGGGATGGGAAGGAACCCGTGGAATAGAAGGTGCACAAGCGGGAACGGGTGTAGCAATAGACTGCCTTGGAGGACCCTGCATCAAAGAAGGGGAATGGAGCCTATAAAGCCCGCTCTCCTGCCAACCTGTAGATAAGATAGCTCCTGTAAAAGAATCCTCAATAACAACGGCATGCTCGGTGAAGATCACTCATGTGCCAAGCCTCATAAGGCCATAAACTGAGAGGAGGGGAAGGCCCAAATCTGGAATATGTAGGGCCTGTGAAAAGGAGCTCGAAGGTCGGTCGGTAAACAAAGGCAATGTGCCAATACCACTAATAGGCACCGATAAAATGTCACCAACAGTGACTAAACCCTCTGATGGATAGAGATCCTCTAACAAATCACCTCGGGGAGTCGTATGACTCAAAGCACCACTGTCCACTAACCAAGGCTGCGCAGAAGACACTGCAGCCACGAAAAAAGGATCCTTCTCTAAAGCACGGATATGAAGGAGCACTGACTCATGGGTAACAGCTGGCGTAGAGGTAGAAGAAGGCTCCGATGTAGATCCACCCTTCGCTCCCGGATGAAGGTGAGGGTACTTCTTCCAGCCTTTCTCCTCGGGATGTGTCCCTTACCCACAGTGTGTGCAAACGCCCCGAACAACGTAGTATGCTTAACAATTATGATATTCACTTACTTTCGGGATTTAATATAAAAGAGAATGAACACTTAAAGCTGAAAATGAAAATTACTCATAAAATTACAGCCATGAAAATGTAAAAGTAATGGAGACAAGATTGAGGGTTGAAGATGGGCAAAACCCCCCCCCCCCCCCCCCCTTCGAAGGAATGTATTTATGCTCAACCCAAGTCCCTTAGGAAAGAGCTCAGTTACAATCAACCTGGGAGTGAGAAGAAGTAATTCTCACTCTCACAAGATCATGCAAAGATGTACAAACACACATGCATTATCTATTATGCAATGATAAGAACTGATTTCTTTACAGTATGAGAGAAGAAAAAGGGAAAATCAGCCTTTCTCCATTGTTGATCAGCAGTACACGGATAGGGCTTGCTTCTTGTTGCTAAAATGGAAGAAAGAGCTCGAGAAGGAGGTGCTGTAATGAATTTACAGGCTTGCTGTCATGTAAAACAGCAGTGATAGAAGAGGGAATATGGAGGAATTTGATAAGGAGAAGTGGGGGATGATGATGGGGATGGATGGGGCCAGTTTTTGGCTATCTGTGGATGCTGTACATGAGTTTACAGCAAAGAAAAATGATGTTGAATGAAGAAAAACGAGCTCTTATTTATAGGAGAGAGGAGAGCTAGTACAAAAGGGGAAAGTGGAGTAGCACAAGACAAGTGTCCAGTCACATGTCATGAGATGTGACAAGTGGTGGGACACTTGGAAACTTGTGTGACAAGTGTCTTGACACTTATCTCTTCTCTATGGCCTTTCTTTTTGGGTTGAATACTGTCAAGAATAGAAACAATCAAATTTAGTAAGCACAGTCAGAGTACAGAACTTACTATTTTTAGAATGACATCCCTATTTTTTAGAACTAGCATTTTTAGGCTAATTCGAGGCTCCTAAAATTTAGGGACCCCCCAATATAGGTGTCATATGAAAGCTTTTTCCGTGTACATCGCAAAAATGGTATCCAAATCTTCATGTGACTTTCCTATGCAAAGAAATGTGCATTTCAAGCTTTCAGCCCACACATGCACATTATACAAGCATTTCATGATCATGCCATCTTGTTGATTGTAACTGTCTGTTCTGGTGGATCTAGCCCACACTTCAAGGCATCAATCCTTTCTGTGTGCGAGTCTAACCCTGATATGCGTGAGTTCTAGTCATAGGCGCCCAATCGGGCCATATAGGTAGAAGTGTGAACTATCTTTTCTCTAACCCATCGCGTGGGTCCACCATAACCTGTGACCACTCATCAGTGGCCAGCTCCAATGCACTTTTCTTTATATCTAATTAGTGCAAAGGAAATAAATTTAATAAATCATTATATAGACAAATTAATGAAAAAGAATACAAATTCTGTTTCTATAGAGTTGTGATAGTGTGGGCACTTCGGTCTCTCTGAATCTGAGTCAGAGCCTGAAGAACGGTCCTTCTTCTTAGCCTTTGGCTTCTTCTTCTTCTTCTGTCCTCCCGAACCTGCAACAAAGACTCTAGTGGAGTCGGATCTACTAGCATTGACCTCTCTGAGTCGCTCGTCATGCTCCAAGACAAGCGGGGATAGCTCCTCCCATAGAAGCTTCTCACAGGTCCTCGATGTAAGAAGGTTGGTGTAGAAGGCATCAAACCGAGGCGATGGCAGCTGAGTCAAGAGAATCATAGTCATGTCTTCAGAAGATATCGTCCGACCGAGGAATGCAAGCTCATCCCTCATATGCTGTAATCTGTTGATGTGGTCCTTCATGAAAGGACTATCATCAATAGCGAGCATCCGCAACTTCTTTTCGAGAGATATCCGGTGGGCAAACGTCTTCTGTTGATAGAGAGACGTGAGCTTTCTCCACACGTCTGCTGCAATCTTCAACCTGTGAACATGAACAAGGACAGAATCCTGCAAACTCAGAAAGAGGAAAGATCTGGCTCTAGAATTGAACCGATCCCATATGGCTGCACGATCCATAGATGTCCCATCTACGGGATCCACCTTAGGCCGGGGAATAGGAACAAAAACAAGCTCCCAAAGATCGAAGGAGTCCAAGATACACTCCACCTTGCAAGACCATAGGGAAAAGTTGGAGCCATCCAACCGGTCCTCTTTGGGCAGCTGAGGAAGTACGGGTACCTGTACAGGGGATACCAAAGGCTGCATCTTCAGCCCACTAGAAGGGACTCACCGAGATACATGAATAGAAGGGGGACGGGAAAGAGCAATAGACTCCGGACGACGGTCCTCGTGATAGAAATCACGCCTCTATTCAGATGAGTGTCGAGACAAAAGCTCGTCATCTGAGTCATCAAAGCCCGTAAACTGATGAGAAGACATCTTCCAATCTGCAAAACACCAAACACCAAAGAAAACTTTGCCGATGCCGAATAATGAAAAGCAGTATGGTCACCAATCACCAAAATGCAGGTTGGGGAGGCCTACAGACACCTGGAGCTGCAAAACGCAAGGTTGTTTGATGAAGGTCACCAAGATAGAAACCGCCAACACCAAAACGCAGCCTGGGAATAGGTCTCCAGTAGGAAAAGAGCCGCCTAGAGATGGAACGACAGCCTGAACAGCAAGGCGCAGGCTGGAGAAGTGTCGCCCAACTGTAGAAGTGGCCGCCCTGACTGAAAACGCAAGCAGGAAGTGGCGGTTGATGACGTGGCAGCCACTGGGAGGGGTGCCTACAGCAAACGCAAGGTTGGTGACCTCCTGGAAGGGCCGCCTTGGCTGTTGGGAAAGAGACCAGCAGCAAACGCAAAGATTGTGGGTGTTCTCCCGCGTAAATCTCAGCTCCGTGTACTCTCCTTCCGCTCTGATACCATGTGAGAGTGCGTGCGGAAGAGGGAATACGAACACGGAGGGAGAGAGAGAGAGAGAGAGAGAGAGAGAGCAGAGGGAATACACATCCTAAGACAGCCAGTCAAGAGTGTCTAGCCTCCCCCATCATAACACATGACAAACATGTCAGGGCTCCTAATGTCCTCGTCTGACTCAGACTGAGGCTCACAGGCAACAGATGACAAGGCATGACAAACATGACTGCTAACACTATCAAAGTACACTGCTAATGATCTAAAATCAAGTAGACTAGTAGCAAGCATTGCCTCCATCTACTCAAAAGAGCCAAACTAGAACCCGAAGCATCCCTTCCCCAAGGGTACAATGTTAGAGATGTGATCACCTCCAACACAAGCACAGGCATGTAAAGGGCAGATCAGGGCAGTTTATGCAGTCGTACCATGTACAGGAGCAGATTGGACAGCAATTTTTGCAGTTGTCAGCTGTTTGGGCAGGTTTCTGGGCAAGCCAGGTAGGCTGGACAAGTTGCGCAAATGTGCCACATGGCAGGATGCATTTTTCACTGCAGATTTATGATTATTTTATTATCTATTTACTGTGGACAGTTATGCAGCAATTGGCCAATTTTTTACTAGCCGACCTGGTTATTTTCTATTATTTTATTCAGCCTATTTAGGCTGGCCTGCACCTGGTCACCCACACTTCAGTTTTCATGCAGGTTGAGAGAGATCTCAAGCTGGTTATACTCACACAACCTTTGTACACATCTGCCTTCAGTATTCAGCATTCATTCTCTACAGACTTCAGTATTCTAATGCCTCTTTCTTTTTCTCTCCTCTCTCCGTGTTCACTTCTTGGTTTCAACTGGGTCATACACTTCCGCATTTGCTGCACTCTGACATGGTGACAAAGCAGCATTGAAGGGCTGACCGATTGTGGGCAGATCTAAAGAGCAGGTTTCAGTGCAACACCAAGGCTGCATTTTCAGTGTCCGACGGTGAACATGAGGGCTGCGCATTGATAGAAGGCTGAAGCGAGCGGAGACACATGGGAAAGTAACTAATTTTGCCATTTTTGTGCAGGATTTGCTGCCCCAGGAGGAAAGGCTTTGTTTTCATCCATTCACAGAAAATTTTAGATTTCAATGGCCTCCAAAAATTAAAGCAAGTCCGAGACGAGCAGAAGAAGCTTGCCTTCTTCAGAGAAAGCAGAGTTGTACAAGTCCATTGGGACAAGCTAAATGCCCACATTCGCTCATTCTTATTTCTCTCTTGCACATCAGCCATGATTGCTCACCTAGAGCATCTAAACAATCCTCAGGAGATATGGCTAGAATTAGATCAACTCTATAATAGCATGACTATCATGAAGAGGGTTTCTTTGGAGGTGTAGATACGGACTTTGAACCCAAGCAAGTCTGCTTCCATGCATGAGCATGTGAACAAGTTTCAACAATTACACATGTAGGTTCAAAATGCAAGACAATCAACTCGAAGGACATGGCGATTACTTTGTTGTCACTATTTCCCCCAAGATTTAGTGCATTCTACTCCACCTTGAATGCTTCAAGGCAAACGGAAGCCCTTAAGTGGGAGGAGCTAGTTCCTATGGTCATGGACCAAGAGGAATAATTGAAGGGTACAAATTCTTAGAAATATGAGGCTCTTACAAGTCAAACTTCCCAGAAAAGGGGGAAGTAGAAGCAAAAAAAGGAAGACAAGAACAAGCAGGATAAGGAGTCCACTTGCCACATATGTGGTAAGACAATTCACTAGAAGACAAATTGCCCCAATAAGGATAAGAAAGACACTAAGGAGAAGAAAAAGAAGACTACAAAGGACTTAGGAGCGGTGGTTGCTCCTTCATTAGCAACTTTTCTACATCTAGAGGCTATTGAGACATCTTCACAAGATCCACCTGATGCTGGGTTGATAGCCCCATAGTCTCAAGATTGGATTGTGGACAAAATCATTTCACGCCACATGACCTCTTCTCCAAATAACATTGCCCATATGCATCCAAAACATGGGCATATTCTCATTGGTGATAGTTCTTGGTTATACTCCTTGGTTGATATTCATCATCAATGGACTTCATCAATTGTGGCACTCTTCATACCACCCTCACATCCAATTTCATCTCTATTGGCCTTATGCCACATCCAAGTAGACAAGGGATGTTAGCAACATGTGTGTCATTTATAGTCATATCTTGCTTCTGAGACTTAGTCTAAGCTACATAAGAACATTAGGAGCTTTCACATGTTCGTTAGTTCTCTCTCCTAGACATTTTAGGTGGAGGTCATTCTTGCATGTCATTCTATCAATCCATGTCTATACCCAAGTTGAGCAACCATACTCGGCAACCTGTCTTTCTATGTTGAGGCAAGCATTACAGCCACATGCAAGCCGAACACATTGCACATGGGTAGGTATATATGAGCAACCTTATTTCAAGCTTGGCAACAATTTTGAATAGTTCGACCTATATTGAGTGCAAGACAGCCAGCTGCAAGTCAACCAATTGTTCGGTATGGAGCTTGTGTGTGTAACTAGCAAGCTATGGCCAATGGAACTCCACTGTGGGTTTTGGGTGGGGGGAAGGGGGGAGAGAGAGAGAGAGAGAGCTTTTGCAAGTACACAAACTGAAATAAATAAATTGATAATGATAGTTGAGATATGTGAGATAAAAATACAAATGATAGAGCCTAAATATATAGGCTAAGCTATGTAGCTAACCCTTTGATCCTTATTTAATGCTAAGTAGTGTAAAAGGTTGTTAGAGGTTTAGTCATCCCCCTTGGACTAACATTCTCAAGCTATATTTGGTACAGTCAATTCTTGAGCACATTTCCTCTTAGTTTTGGGCAATTTCAGCAGCCACCAAGTGCAATCACCTTTCACTGGGCAAGTTGGATAGGTTTCATGCAAGTAGCAGTGCCACATGGCAATATGGATACAAATTGTTGATGCCATAAGCCAATTTGTGTGCAATCGGCAGCCTTTGCTATAGATCAGCCCATTTTGCTAGCCACCCTGATTATTTGATTGCATTATTTACAACTATTCATATTTGGCAGCCTACCTACCCATCATTCTTGTCATTCCAAGTGGTGGAGAGAGAGATTGGCTCGAGGAGATACCTCGGCAGCCCGTTTGTATATCTGCCTTCTTCATTTCAGCATTCATTAACTATAGATTTATGTGTTCTTCTATCTCTTTTCTCTCTCCCTCTTCTCGTGTTCATTGTCTTTTAGTCTTGTCCATAGGCTTCCGCATGCTGACAAGGTATCCGAGTAATGTAGAAGGGTTGATTGATCATGAGCAAACCTGATAAGGAGGCTTCTTCTCAACCAAAGTTTGTGTTTTCAGCTTACGAAGGCTGAGCCATACAGGTGAAGCGTAGGGAAGGAGTGAAGTTGTTGTTTTTTGCAGGTTTTTGATGTTGGTGAAGGAGTAAACTTTGTTTTCAACCTTAGCAAATTTTGAGTTTTCATTGCCTCTGGTGTGTGAAACTCTTGGAGGACAAGCAAAGAAAGCCCTAGCAAGCACCGGCACCGTGTCCAGAGTCAGAGGAGGCTGCCCTTGTTTTTGTGCCCGTTTTTCAATTGACAACGTCTACCAAACTTGACGCGAAGTTTCAAGCCATTAAGAACCGCAAGGTCCCCATGTTAACAACTCTTCCTTCATATCAAAAGCTCAATTGGGGAGAATTACCACATTTGAGTAATGATGCTTGCTATACTGGAGTCCTATAATTTGATGGAGCTCATAATCGAGACTATAGACCATCCTACGGACTGTGATGTCTCCAAGCTTTCTGCTAATGAGAAAGCTGAGTTGATGAAGGTACAAGCACATTGAGACAAATTGAATGCCCGCATCCATTCTTTCCTCTTTCTCTCTTGCACTCCAACTATCATTGCTCACATCAAGCACTTAACTATGGCTCGCGAGATATGGTTGGAGTTAGATCAAATGTACAATCGAATGACCATGACAATGCAGGTGTCTCTAGATGTTCACATGAGGACTTTGAGTCCCAACAAGTCTTCTTCTATGTAGAAGCATGTCCATAAGCTTTGGGAATTGCAAATGCAGATCCAAAACACAGGGAAGTGTTGAGCTAACATAAGCACTACATGCTGAATTAGCCACTTAAATAGCCCCAAAAATGCTTATTAATGAAAACCCTAAAACGGTGCATGGTTCAAGAGAGTTTAAAACGATGAGTGGAACGAAGTCCCAAAACTTTCTATAAATAGGCATGCTGCCTTCCATTTAGTTCCAATCTCGTTTTTGTAAGTTTCAAACCCTCTAGCTTCGCTGCCCACACACCATTCGTAGAGGACATCTCAACCGAGGCTGCTCAGCATTGTCTCCATCCATCTAGCACCTGTTTCCAGCCTCCACCATGCAGTCTGCATCGATTTCTGATGTGTTTGCTGATCAGACACATTGTCTATAGCTAGCAAATTGTCAAACTGTTGCATTTGTGATATACGGCTGCTATTCGAACTGCCACATCATCATATCTGCATTTTTACTACCATCAGCCTGCCACATTCTCATACTTGTGTTTTGCTGCCATCAATCCACCACATCATCATCCACTTGCTGTGTTCACAGTTTTCTCTCTCCTCCCTATCCAACACTAATCCAACACCACACACTTCTATGTTTGCTGCTAACCAACATTTGGAGGCTGCCTTGCTGTGTTTCGAGATCTATTAGGAGTATGACACACTCTCCCGCTCAACACCTCTGCCTTAGTCCTCAACACGAGAGTTCGCAATACAATTTTCATACTTGCATGGTTTGTTTGCCGCATGAGCATTGTATTATTCAGCATTCAGTCATTGATTCATATTTCCATTGTGTTAATTGTCTCTGAGCTACCCTAACCCTACTCTACCTTGGAGGACATGGCGATAACTCTTCTCTGTAGGTCACCACCCCAATTCTGTGCATTTTATTCTACCTTGATTGCTTCAAGGCAGACCGAGACCCTTAAGTGGGAGGAGTTGGTTCTAATGGTCTTGGACAAAGAGGAACAACTCAATGGTCAAAAAGCTCCCAAGTCGGAGGCTTTGACTGGTCTGTTTTCCCAATAGAAGGGGAAGAACAACAAGAAGAAGAAGAACGACAAGAAGTCCAAGCTGGACAAAGCCAAGGAGTCTACTTACCACATCTGTGGCAAGACACGTCATTGGAAGCTGAAGGCACTTTGATCTTGCTCATCTGAATCCTCCTCCCCAAATTGGTATTGTAAAGATATGATGAGACATTTCAAGGTCTCAACTCTCAATAAAAGACTCTCTCTAAAGCCACTCTCCTAGATCCCATTATAGACTTTGAAGGGGCTTCCTCTAACAAGCCCAATAGTTGAGTACTATCTATGTAAAACTCAACCATACAAACCATTTCCTTGCATGTGCCCCCCACCTCCACTTCCCCCACTACAATACCACCCTATTCAAAAGTGGAGTAGACAATGTCAAACCGAATCATCCTAATCCCATGAGCTTCCAATGGTTTTATGCCGGTCATCATGCCATGTGTTAGAGAGTAGATCATTGCCCGGATACCAATGATGAGAACAAGAGGTCCAATCCATCCATCGTTCAATATTCTTCAGTCACCAACTTAATCACACTAGTACTTATAAATTCTTGTAGTAAATACTCTTCATAGCACCCAATTGAGTCTTTTAGAGCTGGCTGCAAGCTTTCTTCAATCTCTGTCTTGTCACATGTTGTAAAGTCTGAAGTTGGGACCGGATCAAAGCTACATATTGCATGAACCAAAAAGTACAAAAAGAAATTGTTAAGAGGCCAATGCCATACCAATCAACATTTGGAGGATGAAAACAACTAAACACTTGACAAAGCTAAGCTAATGTGATTCTCTTGAGACAATTCAATTCTCACCTAATCTTAACGTAGAAAAGGAAGCAAACCTGAAGAGGACCATGATAAGGACAGTGATGGAGAGAGTGCCCCCTTAGTGGGAGCAACACTAGATACCTCTCAAACCCAGATTGGTCAGTGTCTTTTCCAGAGGAGACATCCAACTTGGGGTGATTGTAAGTAGCAAAAAGACTTTTATAGCAGAGAACAACAGACTCATGAGAGGACCTAGATCAATCAGAGTTAACGAGTCGCTCTTCTCAAAGCAAGGGCTCAATGTGATAGCAGATGGTACATAGATCATGTACCCAATTACTTGCATGATGGATGGATGAAGGCACTAGGTCAGCCAATCAACTTGTACAGGAAGCATATCGAAAGCATGGCTCATTGGGTGAGCATATGCTTCAGATAACTACCATCTTTAAGCTTTGATATGGACTTATCATATATTATCTTATTTCCAAAAAAAAAAATACATGCAACATAGATACTGAGACATTTGTAAATCCCTGCTTGGTGCAAGGATGCTGCTATCATACTACTCCAATAGGGTTTCTGCACCCCAAAGATATTGTCATGCAACACTCAGATCAGACAACATTGGCATCAGGCAGTAGACTTGAAATATACCTATAAAATCCAACTATACTCAAAATTTGTATCTTCTTCTTAGTTTTAGCAAAAATGGCATGTGTTGAGTTTCTGCTAGTTAGGTCCCACATCCATCTTAGAAGATAAGAGTACCCAATTGTGAGTTGTCTTTGGACCAGGTGAACTATGTACCCAGATATCCTACTCAAACAGCCAATACCTTTTTAAGTGTTGGCAAGTTAGTAATGTTTGTAGAAAATGATCTGCCACGATGAAGAAAGATCTTACCAACGAATTCTTGGTCGCGCTGTCGCCGTAACGGCTGGTTATTAAGGGCATTATATGCATCTGTTATCAAAACTGCAGGCCTTACAAAGGACTCCAGAACCGTACCATTTAAATGTCTGCTCAAAAAAGTTCATACGTACAAGATATATGAAAGTCAAAACTGAAACAAAACATGGTGTTGAAAGATCACATTAATCATTATTGACCAGTGAATGCTCACCTTTCTTTGCGATGATTAAAATCAACAGCATAAATGATGTCTTCTGTATCTTTCGTGATTTTCCAAATGGTTCCTCCCAGTAAATGTCCTGCTGCATACGGGGTAATGATAATTCCTTCCCCTTTACCTGGTCACGAAAAAACAAGTTAAGTTTTATGAGCAACATATTGAATGTGTAAACGACAAGATGAGAAGATTTGTTACCTGATAAGGGAAGATGCTGAGAGTAAGTCATTGGTATGGAGTTCTGGAACACGGCATCTATATCATCCAGATTGAACAAATCAAAGTTTGACACAGCCTGCATAATCCATGTTACACGTGCTAAGCAAGACACATAAAAATGCAGCAGATGCAACACATATGGAGAGCATTTCCATACCTTTCTTGAGAGATAGTGATCGTACATGTACATCATTCCCATCTTGTTAACAGGAAGTGTGCAATAAACAGTTGCTGTAAGACCAAATTTTTTGGCAGCATATGGCAATGCGCCAAGGTGAAGGGTATCCGGATGCGAAAGAAGAACTGCATCAATGGTTGAGGCAACACTGCATAGCATATAATGTCAAAAGAATGGGCTAAAAATCAACATGCAACAACCACATCAGCAGATTCAGCAAGCAGCTTACCTGATTCCACTTCAACAAGATATCACATCCTATTTAAATATTGGTATAGAAAAGAGAAACATACACCCAGAGGAGAAAGCTCTATTAATGAACACCACGGAAAAATCATCCTAAGATAAACTTACAAAATAAGTCATGCAAAGGACTCCATAGATACAATAAACATCAAAGAAAAGATACAAAAGTCTAATGCAAGGACTGAGTAAGCAGCCAATCAGCCAGTTTCAAATGCCAAACCATGTGGGCCTCCAAGTGGAAGAATGTGTCAGAATCCCCAATATGAAGAAAGGTCTCTCCTCTTGGTGTGCTCAAAGTATTCAGTGGAGGCAACTTCACCTCATTATGTGATGAATGGTCCCAAGCACCAAGCTTGGGATGCTCATGTAGCTTCCTCATTCAAACAAGATATGAGGTCTTCGCTCCATCCTTCCCAGCTTCGATTGACAAACTATTCTCTTCAGCATCCGATACTTGGGCTATTGAGCTAAAACACGCTTTTCAGCTGATTTGCATTCTTAAACAGCCCCAAAACACACTTAATTAATAAAAAACCCTAAAAAGGGAAGCGGTCTGAGAGAATTCCAGTGGTCCCCCAAAAACCCTAATTCTTTGGGGCACCCTTCAACTGCCTGGCATCATCTCTCTCTTCTACAACTGTCGCCGCAATCTCCTCAACCTCTTGGCATCAGCATTTTGCAGATTCCTCACTGGGCGCATGTTTGCCAAAGTGGCCCTTTCCTTCCAATAATGCTCCAGTATGTGGGTCGAGAGAACCTATCATTTCAAATCATTACCTTTTGGTCTTAGAAATGATCCATCGGCAAAATGGATGCTTTCAGGACATGTTGGGTCATTTACCTTTGCGATTCGATCAATCTTTTTTGCTGCATGATAACTCCTCAAAGTATATACTGCAATTGATGCTTCGTTTGGCAAACGGTTCTATGTGAGGGCATAGATGCATGGTTAATTTTTCAAGAGAATGCATATACATTGTCCTATTGTAAGTAGTCATATTTGTCATGCACTATCATCTCCTACCTGTAAGCCTCAATCCAACTCAAATAGGGACATTAGGAGCTCTGACATGTCTATCATGTGCTTTGGCAAAGAAGGCGACTCTATCTAGAGCATGCATTTCCTTTTTAGTTGGTTTCAATGTGGCATGTAGTCAATTCTCAGCCTTCACAGTGACCAGCAATCAATATGTACACAGTTGGAGTACGGTGGCGTATTCTCCCCAGGGCGACAGCATTTTATGCATTATTTGGGGCTAGTCGGCTATCACAGGCACATGAAATTTTGAGATACTTTAATCTTGCTTATAACATTTGATTAAGTTATTAATCAAATATGCAAGATTGTTTAGCACATGGGATGCACATGGCAGCTATTTCATGGTAACAAGCCAAGGACCCCAAGGATGAAACAGGTGTCAAAGCAAAAGTTGTGATAAGTTATGCTAGTTGGGCTTTGGTGGTCAGTTGGTGTCAGTTTTGACCCTAGGGTAGTTGTTTGGTCAATAAGTGTCAGTGGGACAACACTAGACACTAGCATTAATTAATTGATTAATGCCACTCTAAGGGTCAAAAGAGGTTGGGGACCACTCTAGGTTGCAAATGAGCTAATGAAATTATGGATTGACAAATTTAATTTTTAGCAGGGTCAAAAGGGCCGAAATTAATTTTCAAAATTATTTAATTTTAAAATCAATTTAATGACTGGATGATGCTAAAAAATCCATTTAGAAGGCTGCCACTTGGGAAAAATACCCATGTAAACTAAGAAAACGTTTTTGGGGCTTAGTCTCAACCATTCAAATTAATTTTTCAACTAGAGGAGCAGAGAGAGAAGGCTACTGGTCATTTTTTAGCAGAAAACAGCAAATTGCGGCAAGTGACAACCATCTGGAGCGATCAACAAGTAGGCCACAACAAGAGAAGGCCCATCAGGGACTGGCGACATCATCAACTAGCTAGCGACAGCAATTCTAGTGCTCCTAGGCTGCAAGCGACTACTTTTCTTGCTGGTTAAAACAGCCAATAGGCAGATTGGAGGGTTTCATGTCAGAGCTCTCAAACTAAGGCTCACATGCAGGAGATCACAAGGCATGACAACCATGACTGCCAACAACCCCTCTTAGATCTTGGATGTGGCAGAAGGCTAAAGAAGAAATAGATCTAGAGGTGGCAAGAGAAATGCCAATGTCGAAGAAGTTCGTTGATGTAGACTGTTGATAAAGAAGCTCCTCACAATCTTGGGAAACCCCCTCTAAAACACTACAAGCCAGGAAATCCACAACCACTTCACCAATATCTTCCCCCTCTGAAAGGGATGGGGGATACAAGGGAACCACCAGAGGAGAGGGTGGGGGACAAGAAGGAACCTATGGAATAGATGGTGCACAAGCAAGAACCGATATCTTCCCCCTCTGAAAGGGATGGGGGATACAAGGGAACCACCAGAGGAGAGGGTGGGGGACAAGAAGGAACCTATGGAATAGATGGTGCACAAGCAAGAACCGGTGTAGTAATAGACTATCTTGAAGCACCTTGCATCATAGAAGGGAAATGGAACATGTAAGGCCCTCTCTCTTGCCAACTTGTCAATAAGATAGCTCTTGTAAAAGAATCCTCAAAAACAACGGCATGCTCAGTGAAAATCACACAGGTGTCAAGCCTCGTAAGGCCATAAATGGAGAGGAGTGAAAAGCCCAAGTCCGAAACATGTAGGGCTTCCGAGCGGAGACACAACACGTGGTCAAGCAATAAGGGCAAAGTATCAATACCACTAGAAGACACTAAGACAATGTCACCAACAATGATAGAACCCTCGAATGAACGAAGTTCTTGCAATAAATCAACCCGTGGAGTCATATGACGCGAAGCACCACTGTCCACCAACCAAGGCTCCTCAAAAGACACGGCAACCACTAAAGAAGGCTCCTCCTCCAAAGCATGGATATGAAGGAACACGGACTCATGGGTAAACAAGGGGTGTAGAGGGAGTAGAAGGCTCCAATGTAGATCCACCCTTTGCTCTCGGACGAAGGTGAAGATACTTCTTCTCACATTTCTCCTCAAAATGTATCCTCCTTCTTTGGCTCCTCTAAATTTGAGTTAGAGCCAAAGAACATTCCTACTTCTTTGTCTTTGATTTCTTCTTCTTCTTCTTCCCTCCTCCCAAACCTGCAACGAAGGCTTTAGTGAAGTAAGATCCACTAGCACTAACCTCTTTAAGTCGATCGTCACGCTCCAAGACAAGTGGTGAAACCGGTCTATGACTCACATAAAGCGGTAGTTCCTTTAATTAATACCTGGTCTTTTCACATACACACACAAACAAAGACCTCACTCCCTCGCTCAACACCAGACTGGCCTTGAAGACCGGTTGCCCTTTCGGTATTTCTTTATCAATTAAAAGATAAAAAGTTAAAAAATGAAATGTTCCACAGTACAAAACCTTTGAACAGTTAGCTTTCATCTTTTCTCAGCAAATTTCAGCTGCATAAGGACAATACAGCATATCAAGAATAACATCTCAAGTAGGAAAACACTTTTTGTGACCATAACTCAATAATTCAAGTGCAGAATTGCAGTCTGCAAAACTTTGTATTTACTGTTTTTACTGTCCAGCATATCCAGAACAACATCCCAAGTTGAAAAACACTTTCTGTGACCTGTTCTCAGCCTTATTCCATTCCAGATCTGTTCCATACCAGATGGACTACAAACCCTTTGACCCTGGCATCATTCCAGCAGTAAAACAGTCCCACAAACAGCACTAAATCAGAGTTGGAATCACTACTGCTGTGTGACGTGGTCATCACTTTCTTTAGTTCTTGCATTCGAGAAGCAATCAACTGCTCCTGAACCTAGACACTAAGTCTATACATTCGATGGAATCAGCCCATCATGCAGAGCATTTCCTCTAAGAATAGAGAGAGTTTTCACCAGAGGGAGCAAGCTCTACCTCCGTACATGAGTCAGAGACGAAGAAGTACTCTCCATAGCTGATGAACTTGCAGCAATCTGCCCTCAACACCTCAAAACTTCACTCTCAGATCTGTCCCTCATGCATATTACGTCTTTTTTTAATGCTCTCTCTCTCTCTCTCTCTCTCTCTCTCTCTCTCTCTCTTTTGGAAAGTGATTCTTCTTGCTTGATAATTTGATGTGAACCCTTCAATGCTTGAGTCCCCTCGCTGGTAAAATCTTGTTGGTAAATCAGTTGAGAGAGAGAGAGGCAAGATCTCCAATGAGAAGAGTGGGAAGAGTGAGGTTGAAACGGAGCTTGAGATCTTGAAATCTTCAAAAATCCTCAAAGATCTTCAATCTTTTTGTTGTTCTACTCACTTTATTTTCTCTCAAACCTTCCTTAGGATTTCTTTTGTGACCCATGGCATACATGTAACAATTTTCCCGTTTAAACCTTCCAATCTAAAATTCTCCATGATCGGTGCAAAATTCGACCTCGACACAGCCCACAAAATTAATTCTCGTGCAAAAACGAAAATAATGACACGAACACATTCTAGGGTCCAAAAATAGTAACTCCCTAAATTTTAGGGATGGTGACCCCTACATTCCTCAAGTTGTTCTAAGCAACTTTTATCATTGCAACCACAACAAAAAGTGTAATGTGGCTTAGTTACGGTGACTTTCATTCCGCGAGCATTCTCACATGTGCATCTTCTATCTTGGCCAGTCTCATTGTCCTGCACCATCTCCAATGGCTAAGCACACAATCCCAAACCACTAGCAATCCATTCTTCAGTGTCCATTCAATATGGAACCGATCCAAAGGCTCAAACAAACCATTAGTCCAATCTGTCCCAATGGCTGCCTCTTCTAGCCAGGCAAAGATACCGGCTTAATCCAAGAGAACTCTAGGGGTAAAAAGCAACAACAACTAAAAAAAAAGAAAAATAAAATATTTATATAAGTAAATAAGAAAAGCAACTGCAAAAAGTATCACCACCTGGTGACATACCCCCCCCTCTTGAAAGAAGCAAGCGGCCTCGATTGCATGCCACACATGCTAACAGATGACACATGACGATAACAAGATTCTCCATGTTATTAGTGCCATCGTATGTATCACTTGCTAACAAATGACACAGAGCGATGAAAGGAGTTTCCCCACTACCATTTGTGCCATTGCAAGTTCAAGTCTCACATAGGTGGAGAATCACATCTTGTATCCAACTATGGTTACTAAGAGCCTTTCTAATATACATGTTTTCGGATACAACACAAAGCGATAGCTCGTATCCCCAAACTATTAGTGTCACAACAGGTATAATCGTTCAACTAAAGTGTAATAAATACAACTTCAAAGCATTGAGATTTCAATCAATGATACACATGTTAATGCAAAGTGTAAACCATACATTGTGCAACATTCAATTGTACAATAGAGAATGTGCATTGCTTCAAAAAGCATTCTAAGTCACTATGGATTCGAGTAAGAAAGCTTCTCGGTAAAGTTGCTATAACTGAGGCGAATCTGCCAATTCAGCCTCTTCCATCCATTTGGCATCGATTGGTGAATAGTTCTTGAACTTCACCAAAAATCTTCTTATAACTCTACCTTTCACTTACCTATCCTTATGTGCCAGGATCTGCTCAAGAACTAGAATCTCATCTAATTCCTCTACTTCAGGCTATTCCTCTTGAACCATATCTTCTAGCACTTCACCAATAAAAGGCCTCAATAGTTTCACATGAAATGCATTATGAATTTTCCAATTCTCTCGCAATTGCAGCCTATATGTCACATCATTGATCGTCTCTGAGACTTGAAAATGGCCATACTAACGCATACTCAGCTTTAAAAACAAACATTCCTTGCCCTTTTGTTATCTCAAACGTGCCTTTTCAAAACGCAATAAGACCCAATCATGCTTTTTGAACAAGAGTTTCTGACGGACTATCAGCAGCTCTTTTCTATTTAGCTTGTGACTTTTCTAAGGCATACTTGACCTTTTCATATGCTTCTTCCCAATCTTTTACATAACGATCTACTTCAAAAATGCTATCTTTTGTCTGCAAAATGGGAGGCAGTTTCTTTCCACCTTTCACAATCTCAAAAGATACTTTGCTAGTAGATGAGTGCACTGTATTATTGTATGCATACTCAACCAATGGCAAGTAGTGTTCCCAAGAAGTCTTATGATCTGAAACATAACACTTCAGTAGATCTAAAAAAGTTGAATTTGCTTCTTCAAACTGTCCGTCAGTTTGTGGATGGAAAGAATATGAAAATTTCAGCCTAGTGCCCATGTTTTCAAACGATGCTTTCCAAAACAAGCTAGTCATTCTTGGGTCTCTATCACTGACAATTGACCGTGGCATTCCATGGTACTTGAAGATATTATGCATAAATATCTTTACCATGTGTTCTGACTTAATCTTTTTCCTTACAAGAATGAAATGTGCATGTTTGCTGAATCTGCAAATGATAGTCCATATTCCATCATTCCCTGAAGAAGTTCTTGGAAGATCAAAAATGAAATCCATGGCAATACTTTCCCATGGCCTTTCTGGAATAAGCAGTGGTTGCAATTGAAGGGGATGCAATGGCAGTGGAGAAGGAGAATAGAAAGATGCGGGAGAGAATAGCACACACAATGTAGGTGTTGTCCAACTGAACTGATAGCCTTATTGCACTATCATATTATATATGAATAAAGAATGGGCAGTCACAATATACACGGGTAGGCCCAGAGGCATTTTACCCCAACAACCTCCCACTAAAAGGCCAATGTGGCTAGGGAGTGAAAACAAAGAAAAGAAAAAAAAGACAAGGTGAGGAATCATAACATCTCACCCAACGCCCAATTGGAAAGCGAGCTGTGTAAGAAGTGTCGGGAACCTCTACAGCAGAAGAAGAGTCAAGCATCCCTGAGTCCATGACATCCAAGAGATAAGCGATCCCCTAGCTCCATACAACGGAGCAATCCAAGAATGCTTCTCATGAAGCAAGCACAACTCATCGGTGCACGACTGTAAAGCATCAGAGTCACACATAGCATCAACGTGGCGCATATAAGACAGCGGAGAGCAGTCAAACTCTCCAAAATCAATCACTGAAAGAGGGCCAACATCCCGGACACTTGTCCAACGGGGTCTCAAGACTACATGTTGCCTCAGCGAAGCGGAAGACTGACATATGGCTGGCTGTCTAGCCTGCAAAACTACAAGAAAACGGCTCTCATGAGCCTGCAAGGGGTCTAGCAACTGACCACCAACATCCTGACCCTGACTGCTATGCATAGCTACATCATCTGGGCCAATAAGTGCCTCATTTTCAGTATAAACAGCTTGTTGTAATGGCACTGTAGCTGCTGTAAAATCAGCCATAAAGCGTACTGAACACTCATCAAGAGGGCTAAGAGGTGTCTGTGTCTCATAGAAGACAACATGATGGCTGCGTATGACCTGCTGGGCATCCAAATCCCATAATCTATAGGCCTTCAAGTCACCATCTCCATAACCAAGGAGGATACATCTACGTGACATAGGCTCATGTGACGTACGTACAGATACTTGGCAGCCAAACATCCTCAAGTAATCATAGAAGGGTTGCATGCCACTCCATGCCTCATGGGGTATAATACCATCCAAGGTCAAGCACAGCGTCCTCTTAACCAAATAGGCTGCTGTCATAAGGGCCTCAGCCCAAAAGCCATAAGACAACCCAGTTGTGGTAAGCATAGAAGCAACCTTTGCCTGTAAGGTCAAACACATGCCATGAGCAATCCCATAATACCGTGGGCACAAGAAATCAATGCCATACTGTTGACAAGAGATCTGAAAGCTGGGAGAGAGAGCATGACTCTCATAATCCATCTGCAAGCACCTAGGCTTGCTACTAGCAGAATCCATAAACCTGTCAAGCATAACTGCAGCATCCTCAATCTGCACCAAGGGAAAAGCCCAAACACGATGGATAGCATGGTCAACAAAGGTCACAAAGCACGACGCTCCACCAAGTGACTGGGAAGGCATAGGTCCATATACTGCACAATCAACAAGATCTAGAGGAGCATGCCTCATATGATCGCCATAAGCCAAGGGGGCTCTGCAAGGACCAAGAGTACAATCAAGGCAAGCATCAAGATCTGTAAGTGACATAGAAGGCAGCAATGAGTCTGAACGAGACAAGATCTCCATCTCTTTGTGGTGCATATGGCCTAGGCAATAATGCTATAACAATGCACGTGGTATCCGGATAACTGCAACTATAGAATCTCCCACATGAGAGACATGCACTGGGTAATGAGAACCAACTCGAGAACCTCTGGCCAAAACCAAGCAACCATGACAGATCTTCCATGACCTATCCTAAAGAGAAATAGAGTAACCTGCATCATGCAACTGATTGACAGAAATCAGGCTCTTACTGAGCATGGGAACATGTAGAACATCCCTGAGCAAAGAAGTCTCATTAGACAAAGCTAGATGTATGTTCCCTGTACCAACAATAGCATAAGTTTGCTCAAGGCCCAGATCAATACATCCATCAACCACCCTGTAAAAAGAGAACCATGCTCTATGAGGGGTAACATGACAAGATGCCATAGAGTCAAAAGGCCAATCAAAGGCATGGGCCTGATCATTGAGCAAGTAAGCTGTAGGGAAACTAGATGACAAGAGGACATGCTCAACTGCATCATCATGGGTAACTGCATGTATCTCCCCACTAGAAAGAGTGGTAATACTTGTTGCATCACTGACTCTCTGCTCATGTCGAGTCCGCCTCTGTCTCTACTGCTCTCTAATCCATCTAAAGCATTTTCTTTGAACATGCCCAAGCTTCCCACAATGGAAGCAAACAACATCTGAAGTAGAAGAACCTGTAGAAGATGACAAGGAATCCAAGTCATCGTGAATAGGGCTATCCATAGCATCCACGGAGCTCAAGCAGTCGAGGGCTATTCCAACATAGGAAACCTGCTCATAAAGACAATCATCTGCTAGCACATTAGTGGTAGAAGCATGCTACAAATGCTCATGAAACCTCAATGGATGGGAGGACATAAAGGCATCAATCAAGGATGCAAAAGCTCCCACATGAAGAAGAGTCGTAGCCAACTGCATGACATAACCAACCACAGTTCAGTAAAGCATAAGACATCTGTCATAAGAGCATATGATATTCAGCCATGAAATCAGCCCATAACCATATGCATACGCATAGCTCTGCAATACATCATGCCACCAAGGAACATCCAAGTCAAGTAAAGACCGACAAGTGGCAAAGCGTCCTGCAAAAGTCAAGCTCCAGGTGAAGCCCAAACATCTATACAACATCCAAATAAGTGGCTCTGTAAGATATACAACAGTAGACCATGTGCATAGACGGGTAAGCACACATAGCATCTGCTCTCTAACATGGACGGGCAACAGGAGCTCAACTAGTATAGAAGCTAGACAACAGAGGAGCAAGAAAGCCATAACTGTAAATCCCAAGCACTATCCAAGTCCACTAATTAGTAAGGATCCCGCATATCAAATGCAAACAAGCAATCACAGCTCAATAGACAACTGCCAAAACAAGGGAGCAGTTCACTGCTCAATATCTGTAAGTGCATCCAAGTAATAGCCAAGATCCATAATCGGAGCATCAAATCCCATATAGCATCCAAGGTCGTAATGGAAAAAGCCATGTCGTAACGGAAAAAGCCAAGTCAATGTCCAACTACTCAAGGGAATACTCAAATGAATGTCGAGAGGAGCTCAAACAACTGCCATCCACAGCCAAAGCATAAAGCATTCACCAGGACATCATAACCTGTACTGGGTAGCCTAGGCATAAACCGTGTCATAGATGAAATGCCAGCTGCAAAGAAGTGACAATCAAACCCAAATCGAGCTCTAATCTCAGCTCAAAAGTATTCCGGAGCATAAACAAGACATGTGGCATAGTCCAAATACATCATGACATCATATCGAGCAGCCGGGAGCACCCCGTCAGGCATAGCCCAACTGTAGCATAAATAGCTTCAGCCCTGAAGTTTCAAGCAACATATAACCTCTGTAAACTCTGCAAATCAGTGCTCAATCCAAGCTCAAATCCATAGGGCAACCATAGGCATATATTCCCGTATGTATAGGCACCAACCGGGCATAATCGGGCATCAAATGCCAAGACCTGTAAGCATAAAATTAAAATAACAAGTGGCTGTCTTGTTTTGGACAGATCTGGGATTGTTCAAAACAGTCAAGGGCTGAGCTAAATCAGCTCCAAATGCGTCTCATAGAAGAGGCATAACATCCACAAGTGATCCGGTATCAATAGACATCAGTAGAAGTATCACATGAGCCATAGGCATACAAATACATGCTGTCTCGGACCTGAAATCTGTTGCAGAATATTCTGTCATCAGAATTTGGCAAATCCAACATCACTATCACGTCCGGAGCATGCCAAAACCCCAACTTAGACTTTTATCTTGCCTGAATCGGGTTCGGAATGCCCGATATATGACAAAAAGAGTGATTTTTGGGCCGGATTTTGAAACAGACACAAAAAAAACGTAAGCTGGCTGGGGGCTGGCTGGGGGGTCTGCTGTCCCACGTGTCAATAATGGGACCCAAAGGGGGCACAAATGGGGGTCAAAGAAGGCCTACACCAAGCCTCAGCAAGCCTTGATAGGCTGGAAGCAAGATCCAAGTAAAGGAAGCTCCAAGAGGTATGAGCTATGGCTGCCCACAACCTGTGAAAACCCTGTTGAGCTGAAAACTGAGTGAGAATGAAAATCTCATACCTCGTGTGGAAGGCCGAGATGAGCTCTTGAAAACCCGCTCTGATACCAGTTGAAGGGGATGCAATGGTAACGGAGAAGGAGAAGAGAAAGATGCGGGAGAGAAGAGCACACACAATGTAGGTGCTATCCAACTGAACTGACAGCCTTATTGCACTATCATATTATATATGAATAAAGAATGGGCGGTCACAGTATACACGGGTAGGCCCAAAGGCCTTTTATCCCAACAACAATAACCCTGGTGCCTTATATATATCAAATTTGACCTTTTGGTATAGAAGGCAAGATCTGACATATGCATCAACATTAGATCTCAAGGCTGGCCAATAGAAGAAAGTCTCTACCGCTTTGGCTGTAGCATCTATGTCCTGCATGCATTGGAGCATGACTTTCTAATAAAACTTTTGACCTTAGTTGTTTTGTAACGCATAGTCTTCCATGCATCATGATCAAGCCTTCTTTGAAACTTGTGGTTTGCGAGATAAAGCCTTCTTTGGAACAGCTGACACCTGTAGTTTGCGAGATAAAGCATTTGCAACTACATTCTTCTTGCCTTCCAATTCATGGTGATAAGAAATTGAAACAGTTGACACATGTGGTTTGCAAGATAAATCATCTGCAACTACATTCTTCTTGCCTTTCATATGCACTATCTAAAAGTGAAACATAGATTGGAAATTTACCCAATGCATGTGTTTCTCTGACAATTTAGCATGTGTGAGAAAGTATCTAAGTGTTTGATGATCTGTTTGCACTACAAAATCAGCACCAAGCAAATAGTGCTTCCAACTAGAAAGTGTATGTATCACAACCAATAACTCTTTCTCATAAATTTGGCAAGCCCTTTCAACGACAAAGAGTACTCTACTCTTGTATGCCACAACTCAGCCATTTTGCATTAATACAACACCAATGTTGTTTCCACATGCATCACACTGCACTACGAATGGCTTAGACAGATCTGGCAAAACAAGTACTGAATCTGTAGTCATTTTCCCCTTCAAACATCTAAATGTTGATTTCTCTCTGTCAGTCCATTGCCATTTGACATCCTTCTTTTCAAGCGCATGCAAAGGAGAAGCAATCTCTGCAAAGTGTCTTACAAATCTTCTGTAGTAAGAGTATAGACCAAGGAAACTGCGGACATTATGAACAGTTTTCAAGTCTGGCCAAAAGACAATTGTTTCTATCTTTGCAGGATCCATCTTCACACCATCTTTAGAAACTATGTGCCCAACGAAGTGAATCCTTCCAAAAAGAATTCACTATTCTTACCATTAATGAGCAATGTGTTACGCTTAAGCTCATTAAAGGCTCTAACTAAGTGTTTTCTATGCTCCTCTTCATTCTTTGAAAAGATAATCATATCATCCAAGAATGTACCAACGAAACTTCGATAAGGGCAGAAAATTTTATCCATCATTCTGTTAAACGTGGCAAGAGCATTGGTCAATCCAAACGGCATGACTAAAAATTCATCGGGACCAAATGTCGTTCTAAATGCAGTCTTATGGATATCCTTTGGCCTGATTCTGATCTGATGGTACCCACTTTTCAAATCTATCCTACTAGACATTCCTACTCCCTGTAATCGATTAAGAATGTTATCTATCCTCGGAATCGGAAATCTATTTTTTATCGTATTCTTATTCAAGGCTCTGTAGTCAATACACATTCGCCAAGAGCCGTCCTTTTTCTGAACTAGCAACACAAGTGAACAAAACGAAGAACTACTAGTCAAAATTAGTACCTTCTCTAAAAGCTCATTAACCTATGTCATAATCTCTTTCTGTTGTGCTACACTGACCCTGTACAGTGGCCTATTGGTTGGGCGGACTAGTCCCTGGAATAAGATCTATGATATGATCTTCAAGCCTCTCAAGGGATAACCCTCCTGGTAAAGAATCTGAGAAACATTCACTGAATTTATCGAAGAAAGCTCTTCTACTTTCATCTAGTACAAACACATTACTATCAACTTCATTAACTTGCTTTGCAAAAACCAAGTACGCAAAAATATGATTTTTCATTACAGAAGTAATTGCAGAAGCAGAAACAACTGGGACAGACTCTCCTTTAAGCTTCACATCTAACACATGAGTTTTGCTCTTATGTACAAGAGTAATGGTTCTATTGTAAGTATCCAAGATAGCATGCTTGCTTGGCACCATGGAATACCCAACAGAACATCACAGCCCTCTAAAGGCATAATATGAAACTCCTTTGTGTCCACATAGCTCTCAATGTGCATACGGAGTTTGCCAAGAATGGGGGGTGACAGATTCAGTATGTCATGGGCATGCCAAATCAACCTGTCCAACTGGTCTCATTTCCTCGGGGCGTATACCCAACTTAGCTCTTTCCCCAAGCTCTGCACAAGTCTGTAGCATCATCAACTGATTGATCTCCCACCATATCAGGCACTAAGCCAATGTTGGGCTTCTTTTTACTTGGCACATCTTTATCCAGAAAATTTTTGTGGGCACTTAGAAGCAATATGACCTTTTTGTTCATATATAAAGCATTTCCCAACCATTATTAGAGCCTTTCTTTCTTCAAATGATTTGCCAAAAAGTGACCTCTTCTGTCCTTTGCCTTGTTTAAAAGAAGTTTGAGGCTGCTCCTAAAAACTTTTCTTTCAAAAAAACTTCTTTGTAAAGCTGGTCTTTTCTGGAAATCGCTTCTTCTTCTTGCCAGGATCCTGCTTAAACTGAGAATCCTTCTTTTCAATGCTTTTAAAGCTGTCAGCTTTTCCTTTCAACAATGCATTTGCCACACCAGCATTTTCAATTAACTACACCATATTTGTAACCCTGGTCTTGGTACAATAATCCATGATGGCTTCAGGCAAACCACAATAGTACTTTTCAATTTGTTCTGACAAGGGCACTGTCCTGTAAGAACTCACGAGCAAAAGTACTTTCCAAAATTGCTTATTGTACTCTTCTAAATCCGCACAATTTGCCGCGTCCAATTTATGCCATGCAGTCATGACATCTACTTTAAACGTGTTAGTTAACCATGACGCTGCAAACAACTGTTTAAAATGGACCCAAGTGGCAAGTGCATATCCTTGCATCAACAATATATTTCACCATTGCAAAGCATTACCTTTAAAAAGTTGCAGTCTTCTGCACCTTAGAAGTCTCAATAAAATTCCCTCCAATGTAAGCTACATCAAACTGTTGTATAAATATCAAAGCTTTCAGCATATCTTGCATACCACTGAAGGTTTCAAACTTTAATGCTTGACCACCCTCTTTATAGTCTTTAGGCTTTGCACTTTTTGGTGTCAGGTTGTCATAGACAGGTGGTTGTAAAAAGAGGAGTCCCTTAGGCACATTATCAACATTAATTTCACTTGTCTTAGCTGCCATATGCCCACTAGGCTGAGAAAAACCAGTCGCTGCATTTTGTACTCGAAGCATCAAATAAAAAACACTGCAAAGTCTAATAACCAAGTTGTAGACCAATATTAGCATAAAGTGGGTTCACTGCCTCAATAGGCATCATTCCTGGTGGCCCTCTACACATATCCCTGATAACCAGTGGGTAATCCAACCATTGCTTGAAAAACTGACCCACCACCAAAGTAACCAGGATAGGTAGCAAACTGAGGAGGAACGGTCTACTGTGCCACTTGTGCATTACTGCCTTGGCCATCCACTCCCTGGTCCTATGCTTGTGCTTCTTGTTGCACTGAACCTGTCTCCATGTTTGGTGTCTTTTCCGCATGCTCACGCACACTAGAGGTTTGTCTTTTTGAGCACTCCATGGTATAATGTGATGACTCAGCCTGAGAATCCTCATTGTGTGACTTCAAAACTTTTTGCATCCAAGGATTCTTTACAAGCTGTTCGAAAGAGCCAACCATACTGAGGAGTTGTGCCATAAACAAGTCCTCCTGTTCTTACTCCTCATCCTGTGGTTCAATCTCGGTTCCAAAAGGTGCTGACACCTATGCACCAATACTCTCTCTTTGGTGTCTATGAGCAAAAGAAAAACTTTCTTCTTCATGAGGGAGTAATCCTTTGCCTTTGTCCATGTCTGCCATCTCTCTAGTCTTGTATCCAATAAATACTGTATACAAGAAAAAATCTCAGTCTTTCACCTGTAATCTCTATAAAACCTGTGTGTATGGCCTTTTCACCCAAAACTATCCGTTCTTAAATTCTTACAGAAAAGAATTCAAATCCCAGGGATGGAACCATGAAACCGGTCTATGACTCACATAAAGCGGTAGTTCCTTCAAATAATACCTAGTCTTTTCACATACACACACAAACAGAGACCTCCCTCCCTCGCTCAACACCAAATTGGCCCCAAAGTCCAGCACCATGGAAAGTTACAAAAATGAAATGTTCCAAAGTACAAAACATGTGAATAGTTGGCTTTCATCTTTTTTGAGCAAATTTCAGCTGCATAAGGACAGTACAGCATATCCAGAATAAGATCCCAAGTAGGAAAGCACTTTCTGTGACCATAACTCAATAATTCAAGTGCAGAATTGCAATCTACTGAACTGTGTATTTACTGTTTTTATTGTCCAGCATATCCAGAACAACATCCCAAGTAGAAACACACTTTCTGTGACCTATTCTCTGTTAGCAGATTAGTCAGCTCATGGTTGAGTCTGGACTTGTGGTTCAACAGGTTCGGCACAGAGACATTTTAGGCATTTTATTTGCCATTGTTTATTGTGGATTTGCATTATTTGCAGCCAGTCGACCAGCATTTAATGCTGACCGACTTGTTACATTTTGGGCATTTATTTGTCCTATATATTGCCTGGCTCCCTCCTCCACTTATTCATTCATTCATCACTGGACAGTTCTTGGAGAGAGGGAGCACGTGCCAATGCCTCCACAGCCGGTGACTCACATTGTATTTGTATTGTCTCATGTCTTGGTATATGGATTCCATTTCCTGAGCATACATCTGAGTTCTTATCTGTATTGTGTTATCTCTTCTTTTCTTTTCTCTTGTGTTCAACAGTTTATTTCTTTGGAATCAGCCCATCATGCAGAGCATTTCCTCTGAGAATAGAGAGAGAGTTGACCAGAGGGAGCAAGCTCTACCTCCGTACATGAGTCAAAGATGAAGAAGTAATCTCCATAGCCAATATACTTGCAGCAATCTACCCTCAGCCCCTAAAAACTTCACGCTAAGATCTGTCCCTTCTGCCTATTATGTTTTTTTTAATGCTCTCTCTCTCTTTTGGGAATCTGTGCCCAATTTGTGACCCATATGGCATACATGTAACAATTTTCATGTTTTAAGCCTTCCGATCTGAAATTCTCCATGATCGGTGCAAAATTTGACCTCGGCACAAACCAAAGAATTAATCCTCATGCAAAAACGAAGAAAATGACGCAAACAGATTCTAGGGTCCAGAAATAGTAACTCCCTAAATTTTAGGGATGGTGACCCCTACATTCCTCAAGTTGTTCTAAGCAACTTTTATCATTGCAACCACAACAAAAAGTGTAATGTGGCTCAATTACGGTGGCTTTTATTTCGTGAGCATTCTCACATGTGCATCTTCTGTCTTGGCCAAGCTCATTGTCTTGTACCATCTCCAGTTCCTAAGCACACAATCCCAAACCACTGGCAATCCATTCTTCAATGACCATTCAATATGAAACTGATCCCAAGGCTCAGACAAACCATTAGTCCAATTCGTCCCAATGGCTATCTCTTCTGGCCATGCAAAGATCCCGGCTTAATCGAAGAGAACTCTGGGGGTAAAAAGCAACATCAACTAAAGGAAAGAAAAATAAAATATTTATATAAGTAAATAAGGAAAGCAATTGCAAAAAGTATCACCACCTGGTGACAAGTGGTGATAACTCCTCCCATAGAAGTGTCTCGTGAATCCTCGATGTGATAAGATTGGTATAGAAGACATCGAACTGTCTCGAGGAGGAGATAAACACATCTTCACCTTTACCATCTTCTTCTTCACGTTTTGGACATCTTATAGATGATAAGTTTGAGGAGTACTTGCGCATCACATACAGTCACATTTACACCCCTCCAACAAGTACTACTACTCCGTCTGGACCGATTGGTGAGACTGGTCATCTCCCTAATCTTGAAAGGAAGGACATTCAGCGTGTCAGACGATCCATCTCCTTCACCTCATCTAGACCTTATATCAAATTCGTATAACCCTTTTGAGTCGTATCAACCAAAACCCTCTCCTGTTTTTTCTTTTGTTGTGCAGAATCCGAATGATTTTCAATGTGTTAAGTTTAATAGAGGAGGCTCTCAAAGCAAATACCCAACATCAAGTATATCTCTACCATCTGTTTCATTTAAGCAAGTAAACCACACTTCTCAACTCCCTCCCATCCCACCACTATCTTCTCCATGTTCTGATCTACTCACGTCTTCATTTCAAAATCTTGGATTACAATCCACTTCCAATCAAAGTACCCTAGGGGTTGAATCTTCCATCTCCGCTCCTAGCACATACCCTCCATTCACTACACCTCTTGGTGTATTATTAGAGGGAATGCCACTCTTTAACGCCATATCTGCCACATATCCTCACTTACCACATCCTTACACTTTGAGACGGTTGTGATGGGCATTCCCCTCACTACCCTCAGACACTCACAACCCCCCCTACGTGACCTTTCAGACACAGGGATATCCATTCTCAACTTATGGACTGTCGTCAGACCTCCCTTGGGTCACTTCTACATAGAAATTTTCATCCTCTACTCCTTGTGTCCCTATCTCTGCATCTTGGGCTCCTCAAACTCCCTACACGCAACGTAAAGCATCAATGAGGGCACTAGATCACGCTAATGATGATGGCAGCACCAAGCATAGAGGAAACAGAGTATCGAAGTGTGCACCTGCCAAGACGAACAAAAGATTGGAGAGGATGAATAATTCCCGAGTAGAGGGAGCTGCATACAAGAAGCCAACAACTAAAGAAAATGCACAAAATGGTATACTCAAGGAGAGTTATCCCCTTCATCAAAACACATAATAGACATATCCAAGCTCCTACTGTCATCGTCTATCTCAGACTAAGGCTCACAAGCAGGAGATGACAAGGCATGACAATCACGACTACTAACAAAAACTAACACCAACTAACAACCAAAACCCAGCTAGCATAACTTATCACAACTTTTGCCTTTGACTCACCACTGCATCCTCGAGGTTCTTGGCCTATTACCATGAAATAACTGCCATGTGCAACACATGCTTAACAACCTTGCACCTTAATTACAGGGTTGTCAGGTACGATACGGTATGATATGATACTAATTGGTACCTTGTGACTTTATAAGGTACAGTACGATATTAGCACACAAAAAAAAAAACTTGGTTATTTTGGATCATAGATAATAGAACATATGTTTAGAGCTAAAATAGCAATGTCACTTGAGTTAATAGGATGAATACATGAGGGTAACTGTGAGAGTGCGCTGCGGAAGAGGGAATACGAACACGGAGGGAGAGAGAGAGAGAAAGCAGAAAATAAGGAAGAGAAATCTACACTGACTGAAATGAATGCTGAATACACTGAAATGGACTGATCAGTCCCTGCACGCAGCCCAAAGCGTCAGTGAGGGCACCAGATCAGGCTGATGATGATGGCAGCACCACCACGGGGGAGAAGGAGTGTCGGAATCTGCAAGAAGACAAGTGATCAAGTGGAGAGGGGGGCTGCCTATAAATAGGCAAAAGGACAAACCCTAACCCTAACCCTAAAATGGCCGCAAATCCTAAAAATGCCCTAAAATGGGCGCCCCACAACAGTGACCAAAAAGTGGCCGGGCAGCCAGTGGCTGCCCACTAAAAGAGGCCAAAAAGAAATACACATCCTAAGACAGCCAGTCGAGAGTGACTAGCCTCCCCCATCATAACACATGACAGACATGTCAGAGCTCCTAATTTCCTCGTCTGACTCAGACTGAGGCTCACAGGCAGGAGATGACAAGGCATGACAAACATGACTGCTAACACCCCCTCTCAGATCCTGGATGTGGCTGAAGGCCGAAGAGGAAATAGATCCTGGGGTGGCAAGAGGAATGCCAATGTCGATGAAGTCCGTCGATGTAGACTGCCGCTGAAGGAGCTCCTCACGATCCTGGGAATCCCCCTCTAAAACACTAGGGGCCAGGGAATCCACAGCCGCATCACCGAGATCGTCCCCCTCTGAAAGGGATGGGGGGTACGAGGGAACCACCGAAGGAGAGGGTGGGGGATGGGAAGGAACTTGTGGAATAGAAGGTGCACAAGCGGGAACGGTTGTAGCAATAGACTGCCTCGGAGGACCCTGCATCAAAGAAGGGGAATGGAGCCTGTAAAGTCCGCTCTCCTGCCAACCTGTAGATAAAACAGCTCCTGTAAGAGAATTCTCAATAACAACGGCATGCTCGGTGAAGATCACTCGTGTGCCAAGCCTCGTAAGGCCATAAACTGAGAGGAGGGGAAGGCCCAAATCCGGAACATGTAGGGCCTGTGAAAAGGAGCTCGAAGGTCGGTTGGGAAACAAAGGCAATGTGCCAACACCACTAATAGGCACCGATAAAATGTCACCAACAGTGACTGAACCCTCTGATGGACGGAGATCCTATAACAAATCACCTCGGGGAGTCACATGACTCGAAGCACCACTGTCAACTAACCAAGGCTGCGCAAAAGACACTGCAGCCACGGAAGAAGGATCCTCCTCCAAAGCATGGATATGAAGGAACACTGACTCATGGGTAACAGCTAGTATAGAGGTAGAAGAAGGCTCCGATGTAGATCCACCCTTCGCTCCCGGACGAAGGTGAGGGTACTTCTTCCAGCATTTCTCCTCGGGATGTGTCCCTTTCCCACAATGTGGGCACTTCGGTCTCTCTGAATCTGTGTCAGAGCCGGAAGAACTGTCCTTCTTCTTAGCCTTTGAATTCTTCTTCTTCTTCTGTCCTCCCGAACCTGCAACAAAGGCTCTAGTGGAGTCGGATCCACTAGCATTGACCTCTCTGAGTCGCTCGTCATGCTCCAAGACAAGCGGAGATAGCTCCTCCCATAGAAGCTTCTCACGGGTCCTCGATGTAAGAAGGCTGGTGTAGAAGACATCAAACCGAGGCGATGGCAGCTGAGTCAAGAGAATCATAGCCATGTCTTCAGAAGATATCGTCCGACCGAGGGATGCAAGCTCATCCCTCATATCCTATAATCTGTTGATGTGGTCCTTCAGGGAAGGACTATCAACAATAGCGAGCATCCGCAACTTCTTTTCGAGAGATATCCAGTGGGCAAACATCTTCTGATGGTAGAGAGACGCGAGCTTTCTCCACACGTCTGCTGCAGTCTTCAACCTGTGAACATGAACAAGGACAGAATCCTGCAAACTCAGAAAGAGGAAAGATCTGGCTCTAGAATTGAGGCGATCCCATAAGGCTACACGATCCATAGATGTCCCATCTGCGGGATCCACCTGAGGCCGGGGAATAGGAATAGAAACAAGCTCCCAAAGATCGAAGGAGTCCAAGATACACTCCACCTTGCAGGACCATAGAGAAAAGTTGGAGCCATCCAACCGGTCCTCTTTGGGCAACTGAGGAAGTACGGATACCTGTATAGGGGGTACCAAAGGCTGTATCTTCAGCCCACTGGAAGGGGCTTGCTGAGATACATGAATAGAAGGGGGACGGGAAAGAGGAATAGACTCCAGACGACGGTCCTCGTGATAGAAATCACGCCTCCGTTCAGATGAGTGTCGAGACAAAAGCTCGTCATCTGAGTCATCAAAGCCCGTAAACTGATGAGAAGAGATATTCGATATCTGCAAACACCAAAACACAACAAGGGAAGGTTGCCGGTGCCGAAACACAAACACCAAAAGCTCCTGAGCTGGCCGCCTTGCACAGAACGCAAGGATGATGTCAAACGCAAATGCTAACGATGCAATCACCACAGAAAAACAGCCTCCTGCCTCAAAACGCCAATAAGAAAGATGTCGCCCAGCTGTTGGGGAGGCCGCCTGGCTGAAAACGCAAGCAAGAAGAGGTTGTTGATGACGTGGCAGCCACTGGAGAAGGCGCCGGCAGCAGCCGCAAAGATGTGACACCAAAATAGGCCGCCTTGATCAAGAAGATGGTGCAGAAGGTGACGCCTCAGCTGTCGGAGACGTCTTGACCAGCAAACGCAAAGTTGTGGGTGTTCTCTCGCGTAAATCTCAGCTCCGTGTACTCTCCTTCGGCTCTGATACCATGTGAGAGTGCGCTGCGGAAGAGGGAGTTTAATTACTAACTTAATAAAATGTTACTAGCAAGTTCAAGCATCTCAAAAATTTCACATCCTGGTAACAAGAAGCATATAACATGTGCTAATAATTGCAGTTATGATGTTTGTGACATTGGTTCAATACTGATCTTTGTTAGATGGTTAAAATTTCATGCTTCTAGATGTCTTCTTTGTGCTTGGTATCACAAAGAATTAATTGTTTATCTCAGCTTTTAACAAGTATGGATTTCAAGTCATCTTTGAGGATAACAAATACATTGTTAGAGACAAAGAGATAGACTATGCTCTTCGATTATTAGGTACCTTATATAAGGGTCTATCTTTGTTGGACATATATGAGAGGAGTTCTCGTGATGCTCTAGCAGTTAGCACTCTTACGTCCGCTATGCAGAATGCAGAGCTTTGACAAGCTCGCTATGGTCACATGAGCTTTCGCAATCTCATGACTCTTCAAAGATGTCAAATTGCAAATGGAAAGGATGGCACAAAGCATGTTGTCTAAAAATTGCAGCTCATACACTCTGAAGTGTGTGGTCCTATGCGGACTAGAGCACTTGGTGCTAATTTGTATTTTGTCACATTTATCGATGACTACTCTAGGTAAACTTGGATGTATGATTTAAAGACAAAATCAAATGTATTTGTGCACTTCAAACACTTGGTTGCAAAATTGGAAGTAGAGATAGGTCTAAAGATGTAGACTCTACGCACAAATAGAGGGGGGGAGCATATATCTTGAGCATTTGAGACAATTTTACTTGAGCATGGCATTAGCATCAAGCCATTGTGAGGATGACGCCTGAACAAAATGGAGTGGCTAAAAGAAAGAATTGCACACTCATGGAGATGCCCACATGTATGCTTAAGAGCAAAGGGCTGCCACGCAAGTTTTGGTTAGCGGGGCTTCAATACGCAAATCGCGTCTTGAATCGTACACCTACAAAAGCACTAAAGACTATCATACCTTTTGAGGCTTAGAATGGCAAGAAACCGAAGGTTGATTACTTTCAAGTGTTTGGATGTATAGCTTATGCACATGTGCCAAAGAAGCTTCGTGGCAAGCTCGATGACAGGGCCATAAAATGCATTTTCATTGGCTATAGTTTGAAAAGCAAAGGCTATAGCTTGTATGATCCACGCACAAAGAAAGTGTTTGTTAATAAGGATGCATGCCATCTTTGCTCAAAATGCAGCCTTTTCGCATGATCAATTTGAAATGCCAGCCACCTATGACTTGGGCAATGTATTTGAAAGCCTCCGACTAATTTCTTTGGGGTCCGAGCATGCTGAAAATGGCCATACAAATTTATTACAACAAGCTATTGCTGCACCATATCCTCCCAAACAACAGGGATTTGATGATGCTTTGCCTCCAGCAATGGAATATGCAGTACAACAAGAAAGAGCTGCTGTAAATGCAGCAAAAACAATTCCAAGATGGTTGTTACAAACTCTCCACGACAGTAAAATGGATACTCCCTTGCCTTAGTGCACTAGAAGGGCTGCTAGACATGCAGCACATCATGTGGGGGGGCTCATTTGACTAATTTCTTAGAAGTAGATGATTCTTATGATGAATATGCATTTACAAGCTCACTATTAGATGATGAGTCTACTTCCTTTGAAGAAGCCCAGCAAGATGTACATTGGATGCAGGCCATGCAAGAAGAATTGGATTTTATAGCCACCAATTATACATGGGATCTTATTGAGTTGCCCCATGGCAAGAAAGCCATTGGAACCAAATGGGTCTATAAATTAAAGCACAAGGCTGATGGTGATATAGACAAGTACAAAGCAAGTTTGGTAGCCAAGGGATATGCATAGAAAAAGGGCTTGATTATGAGGAGACATTGGCTCCTACATCCCGTATGAGAACAATTAGGTGTGTTATTGCAATGGTTGCAAATTATGGTTGGAAGGTACATGAGTTGGACATCAAGCCAGCATTCTTGAATGGTGACATACATGAGAATGTTTATGTGTTCCATCCTCTAGGGTTTGTGATGAAAGGCAAATAGCGCATGGTTTACAAGTTGCATAAAGCTCTTTATGGTTTAAAACAAGCTCCTCATGCACAGTATACTAAGATTGATGCTTATTTTGCCAGCATTGCATTCAAAATAGTCCAACTGCACCCACTCTCTACACTAAGAATGAAGGGGGGGACCTGCTGGTTATCATTCTATATGTAGATGATGTGCTGCTCACCAAACCGAAAGAGCATAAAATTGTGAATTCAAGGCTGAACTGAAACATACTTTTGCTATGTCACATATGGGCTGTTTACACTACTATTTGGAGACTCGGTTCACCCAAAATCACCGTGGTATCATCACGTCGTGATCGCGGTATGTGGATAAGCTTTTGCATAAATTTAATATGCAAGATTGCAAGCCTATGTGCACTCCTATGGAGCCAACACTCAAGCTGTACATGCATGATGGCAAAGAGTGTTGGAAAATGGCAGCCAACTATGGAGAGAGAGAGGAGAGACAATGACAACAAGAGAGTGAGCTGAAGCAAAAAGAGTAGAGTGTACTTGCAAGAATGAAAGATAGAGTGAAAGTACAACTTATATTTAGGTCAAGGGTTGACCTAACCAGTCTTCCACCAACTCACTAGAGTTAGGTTTATTTTACTCTAGAGCCTAGTGTCACTACTTTAAGTTTCTACGACACTAGGTGTAAACACCTTACATTGACACTTTAGTAAGTGTCCACACCACACAAATTACATTGGGCGCTGCCCATAGAATCGGTAAATTCTAACACCCCCCTGCAGTGCCAATGTGATGGAGTACAAGGATGATCAATCACCAAAGGGTACAAGTTTAAGGACTTTCGAAAAGCCTCAAACTTCTCACATGGTAGTGCCTTGGTGAAAATGTCTGCAACATTTTTCTATGTGGGTATATACATCAAGCTGATCTCTCTAGCATAGCATCTCTATTTGACATAATGGTAATGCACCTCTGTGTTTCGTGCAAGCATGAAACACAGGATTTCACACTCTGACTATCAAAAAGAATGGGTGTAGGACTCTCCAATAGTAAATGTAGATCAGCTAACAATCTACACAACCATAGACATTCCACTGTTGCTGTGAAGGCTGCCCTGTACTTAACCTCACAAGACGAGGTAGCCATTGTAGGCTGTTTCTTGCTTAGCTATGAAATGCATGAACGGCCTAGAAAGAAACAATGTCCACCAGTAGACTACCTAGCGTCTGCATCACCAGCCCGATCTGAATCGTTATAACCCTGTAAGTGCAAGTCCCCCCCCTAGGAAATAATAATGCATGTGACTGAGTACCTTGCAAATATCTGAAGATCCGCTTAACAGCTTGCCAACGTATGGTGCATGGGCTATGCATATACCTCCTCACCTGAGATATTACATACAGAATGTCAGGGCGTGTGTTGCAAAGATAAATAAGACAACCAATAGCTTGGCTGTAAATTGCAACATCAGACATCTCTTCACCATCATGCATAGACAACTTTAAGCCTAGCTCCATAGGAGTGCACATAGGTTTGCAATCTTGCATACTAAAACTATGTAACAGCTTATCCACATATTGTGATTGTGACATGATGATACCATGCTGATTTTGGGTGAATTGAATCCCCAAATAATAGTGTAGGCAGCCCATATCTGACATAGCAAATGCATGTTTTAATTCAGTCTTAAAATCTGCAATTTTTTCTTCTATAGGTCCAGTGAGCAGCATGTCATCTACATAAAGAATGATAATCAACAAGTTCCCCCCCCCCCCCCCCTCATTCTTAATGTATAGAGTGGGAGCAATTGGACTATTTTTTAACCCTTTGCTAGCCAAATAAGCATCAATTTTGGAGTACCATGCACGAGGAGCCTGTTTGAGACCATAAAGAGCTTTATGCAACTTGCATACCACGTGCTCTTTCCCTTTAACCATAAACCCTGGAGGTTGTGACACATAAACATCCTCATGCAAATCCCCATTCAAGAATGTTGTCTTAATGTCCAACTAATGTACTTTCCAGCCATAATTTGCAACCATAGCAATCACACATCTCATCGTACTCATATGGGATGTAGGAGCAAAAGTTTCTTCATAATCTATGCCCTTCTTCTATGCATAGCCTTTTGCTACCAACCGTGCTTTGTACCTGTCAATTGTACCATCAACCTTGCGTTTGAGTTTAAAAACCCATTTTGTGCCAATGGCCTTCTTGCCAGGTGGTAAATCCACAAGATCCCATGTAGAGTTAGTGGCAATAGATTCGAACTCGTCCTGCATGGCTCGCATCCAATATACATCTTGCTGAGCTTCGTCCAAGGAAGTAGGCTCATCATCATCCAATAGTGAGCTCATAAACACATGCTCATCACAATCATCTACTTCTATAAAATCAATCAAATGTGTCCCCCCTACATCATTTGTTGCATTTCTAGCAGCCCTTCTAGTGTGTTGACGTATAGGAGCATCCATTTTACTCTCCTGGAGAGTTTGTAACAACCATCTTGGGACGGTTTTGGCTGCATTTACAACAGTCCTTTCATGTTGTACTGCTTCTTCCACTGCATGTGGCAAACCATCATCGATACCCTGTTGTTCGGGAGTATATGGTGCAGCAACAGCTTGCTCCTACCATTTACAATACACATAGACTCTAAAGTAAGTGGCAAAAGACTCTCAAAGACATCACCAATGTCATGGCTGGCTAGCATTTGAAACTGATCATATGAAAATGCAACATTTTCAGCAAATAGGACATCCCTACTTACAAAGACTTTCTTAGTGCGTGGATCATGCAAGCCATAGTCCTTGCTCTCCGAACTGTAGCCAATAAATATGCACTTTACAGCCTTGTCATCAAGCTTCCCACGAAGCTATTTCGGAACATGTGCATAGGCTATGCAACCAAACACCCCAAAGTAGTCTACTTTGGGTTTCTTGCCATGCCAAGCTTCAAATGGTGTGATCATCTTCAGTGCCTTAGTAGGTGCACAATTCAACACGTGATTTGCACACTGAAGGCCTTCTAGCCAAAATTTATGAGGTAGCCCCTTGCTTTTTAGCATACAACGAGTCATCTCCATAAGAGTCTGATTCTTTCTTTCAACAACAACATTTTGCTAAGGAGTCATTCTAACAGTAGCTTGATACGTAATGCCATGTCTAAAAAGCACAAGGCATGTACTCCCCCCCTCTATCTGTGCGAAGTGTCTGCACTTTTAAGTCACTTTCAGCTTCAAGCTTTGCAGCAAGATGTTTGAAATACATGAACACATCAGATTTTGCCTTCAGCCCATACACCCATGTATACCGAGAGTAGTCATCAATAAATGTAACAAAGTACTGATGACCTCCAAGTGCACATGTCCTCATGGGACCACAAACATCAGAGTAAACAAGCTACATTTTTCAAACAACACGCACTACACCATCCTTTTTGAAGACAAACCTATGCATCTTGCCCAAAATACATCCCTCACATGCATAAGGAGGTGGAGTCTCCACTAGAGGCAATGTATCTACCATATGACACCTCTGAAGGGTCATCAAACTCCCAAAGCTCATGTGTCCATAGCGGGAATGCCATAGCTTCGCATTTTGCATAGCCGGTGAAAGAGTAGTGACTGCTAAAGCATCATGAGACTATCTATTTTATGTATCCCACAAAAATAGACCCTTATGCAGGGTGCCAGACAGCCTAAGTGCATAATCTATCTCTCTGTCTCTAACAATGCATTTGTTACCCTCAAAGATGACCTAAAAGCCATTCTTATTAAAAGCAAAGATAGACAACAAGTTCTTTGTAATGCCAGGTACAAACAAGACATCTAGAAGCATGAAATCACAACCATCTGCAGCAGTAATAGTGACTATCCCAATGCCACATACATCATAACTGTTGTTGTTTGCACATGTAACACGCTTCCCAGCAGGGGCTAAATGCAAAGAGGTAAACAAACACTTCTTGGAAGTGATGTGCTTTGACGCCCCACTGTCAAAATACCATGTTTATTGCGTTTCAGTAGCATTAAATGCTAAATGAGCCATTGAAGAATCATAACTGCATGTGAGAAATACATAGTCCTCCTCCTCTACAAAGTTGGCTGAAGTATCATCATCAGTAGATATGTTGGCTGATGTTTCTTGGACAGCCAAACCGGAGTTCTTTTTCTTCTCTTTGGCCAATCTCTTTCTGCATTCATTGATATGGTGACTGCCGACCGGGCTTCTTGAAATAATGGCATTTCGCCTTCTTTTTACTCTTTTCTGTGACTTGGACAACCTTATTTGATGGCTATCCAGCATCACCCTTTTGCTGATTTTTTACATTTTGCTTGACTTTTCCTTTGCCTTTGAACTTGGAAAGCATAGCCACATCACTTGAACACAATGCCACATTCTTTTGAGTCTATTCCTCTTGCAGCAAGAGACCTTCCAACTCCACAAATGTAAGGGACTGCTGCCCCTCCCCTCAAAGACAACATCAAAACCAAGATATGACTCTGGAAGAGAGTTCAGTGTGATGTTTACCAATTCAGCATCCTGAATGACCTCATCAACATTGAGTAGCTGCTCACGCAAATCCTGTATGTAAGTAAGGTGCTCTGTCATGCTATCACTTTCATCCATGGTCACATTGGCCAACTCTCTACGAAGATAGAATATCCTAGCCTCATTGCATGCTGCAAACATATGCTCAAGTACATCCCATGCTGATTTTGAGGTCTTACTAGACCGAATGTGCGGAATAATTGCCCTATTCACTGACAAGGCAATCAAAGAAAGTGCATGTGCATCTTTTAAGTCCCATTTCCTTTGATCCTCGATAGGAGGGAGAGGAGGGGCAACAACAGTAGCAGTACCAATACCACCACCAACAACACCAGCAACCTGTCCTCCAACGTTACATTAAGGTGTCTGAGGTGCAAGACCTCCTGGTCGTTGCAAATCACCTATAACATAGTCCCACAAGTCCTACAACACAAGAAAGTTACAGACCATAAAACTCCACACTGGGTAGTTTGAGCCATCAAGTTTATCCTCCTGAGTGAGGACACCAAGGATGTTGCTTTGATCATTATTCCCCTGACATGCCATGCTATCAATGATAGACAAAAATCTACAGCCAAATACTTCAATGCTGAAATATAGAGTATACTCCTCAAAGTACCAAAATCCCCCACATGATTAAAAAACAAGTACCAAATTGTCACTCAAATGCCAAAGTGTACACAATGCCACCCAAATCAACACTCAGCCAGTAAATTACAACACTATACTGTTGTACCACACCCGTCTCGAAATATGTACCCACAAAAGTACAATATACAACAACCTAATGCTAATTCTTACCAAAATTTACTGAATTTTTTCAAAATTCTTTGCCCAATCTGATTGTAACAGCAATTAAATGTTGTTATACTGCTTGTTGCTTCCCTTGGAGTGCGTGTCACGAAAAAGCCCCAAATTTCTTTCTAAAATTTCAAAGAAATTGAAGAAACTTTTACCTTATAGCTGGAATTTCTACAAAAATGTCGCCTCGGGATGCATGTCAACAGTGAACACCAGCTAAAATCTGCCTTTGATACGTGCCAAATCCAAAAAACCGAAAAAGTCCCAAATTTTTTGTGGAAATGTCCAAGAAATTGAGAAATTTCTTCGAATTGATTGTCAATTAGAACTCTGGGAGCAAAAATTAGCAAAAGCCCCAAATTGTTGGGCAGCAGGAGCTGAGATTCGAGATGAGATGGCTGAAATAAACTAGAAATTCCAGAAATTTCGAGAAAACCCCAAATCTGAAAATTAGAGTTTCTGCACTTTTTAGGGTTTGCAGAAATTGGTGGGCAGGACTGAGAAAATGGCAGGCAGAGCTGAAAACGGCAGCATCTCTTCCAAAATAGCAGCTCTTCGGGCTGCATGCAGGGCTGTGTGTGGGACTGCGCGTTGGACTGCGTGCAGGACTGCGCGCAGGCTCAAAACAGCAGGTCTGGAGCAGATGACTGAGCTAGACAAATCAGGAGCAAATGGACAGATTTGGAGCTGATGGCTGAACTGGACAGATCTGGAGAGACGGCTCAGCTACAGCTCCTCCTCCACTTCAGCAGCATCTACCTTGAGCTGAGAACCAAGCTGGCAACAGTAGGACCTTGGGCGGGATGGCACTGGCTGACGGTAGCTGAACAGAATCCGCAAGTACGAGCTGCTCTGATACCAAATGTTGGAAAATGGCAGCCAGCTATGGAGAGAGAGAGAGGAGAGACAATGAGCAAGAGAGTGAGCTGAAGAAAAAAGAGTAGAGTATACTTGCAAGAATGAAAGATAGAGTGAAAGTACAACTTATATTTAGGTCAAGGGTTGACCTAACCAGCCTTCCACCAACTAACTAGAGTTAGGTTTATTTTACTCTAGAGCCTAGTGTCACTACTTTAAGTTTCTAAGACACTAGGTGTATACACACCTTACATTGACACTTTAATAAGTATTCACACCACACAAATTACATTGGGCGCTGCCCATAGAATCGGTAAATTCTAACAAAGAGATGTCTGATGTTGCAATTTACAGACAAGCTGTTGGCTGTCTTATTTACCTTTGCAACACACATCATGACATACAATATGCACTATCTCAAGTGAGTAGGTTTATGCACGCGGCCATGGCCCACGAACAGTACATCAACAAGCTATCAAGCAGATCTTCAAATATTTGCAAGGTAGTCAGTCATATGCTATCAAGAAATGGCTACTATGAAAGCAAACCAGAGAGATGGTAGGGTTTGTAGGGAGAAACATAGTGTGTGTACAGCAAACACTAAGAGAGAGGAGAAACTCAAAAAATACAAAAGAAGATGATGAAGCACTGAATCATGCTAAGTGAACAAAGCTGATGTATAGGAGCCGAAGCTCTAAAGATAACTGCACTATCCAATCTAAATTAGATAGTAGCACCTGAAGGAAATCTACACAGTGAAGGAAGTGAAACGCAATCCTTCGGCAATAGGATGTCAAAGATGTGTGATGAAAATGAAGGACAACTATCGAGGGAGTGGAACACACTACTATGATGCCATTGAAGTCGAGGAAGAGGTTCACCAACTGTAAAAGACTGAGGTCGATGCCGGGAAATATGCCAAACTGTAAAACACAGCTAGATAGAGGACACCTGGTGCAAGAAGACTACCAACTAGTGGAGATGAGCCTTTGAATCTGCAAACGCAAACATAATGTTGATGCTAGATACTGTGGAGGTGATGCCAAGAGGTGGAGGAGGTGCCACATTGCCAAATGCAAACACCAGCAACCTCAGAAAAGCTGACGCTAACAGCAGCAGAAGGCCGCCACTAAGGAGAAGCCACCAAGATGACAAACACAAGTGTCCAAAGCCTAGAGATGGTGACGTCAACTAATGCTGACTGACGCCAAGTGATGGTGGAGACACAAGCTGCCAAATGCAAGTACCTGTAGCCTCAAGGAGTTGTCAACATGAGAAAAAGGTTGCAAAGGAAAGAGAGACTACCACCATAAATGCAAACTTGTGGAAGATGGAGATAGGGCACTTGGCACCAAGGAGAGATGAAGAAGGTGAAAGCCGACCACAAACCGCAATGTCCTCTGGAGGACTTGAGCAACAATGGAGGCAAAGAGATAGAAAAGGATAGAGTGTGGGCGTGAATCTAATGAAGTGTTAAAATAATGAAATGAAGAGAAAGATTGCCTATAAATAGGCAAATATTGTCCAGGGTGGCACCCCACAATGTGCGGACCCAACCCCTTTTTGGGGTTTTTCACTATGTGAAACCCTAAAAGTGAAGGGAAAGAAATGCACTAAGTGAATGGTTTCTCAACATAAGCTTTATTATTTCCCAAAGGGGTAGACTTGCACTTACAAGCTTACATCGATTCAAATTGGGCTAATGATTCAGATATTGGGCAATCTACTAGTGGACAATGTTTCTTTCTAGGCCATTCATGCATTTCATGGCTAAGTAAGAAACAACCTACAATGGCTATCTCGTCTTGTGAGGCTGAGTACACGGCAACCTTCACCGCAATAGTAGAATGTGTATGGTTGCGTAGATTGTTAGCTGATCTATAGATTTCTTTAGAGGATCCTATGCCCATTCTCTCTGACAATTAAAGTGCTATTGCGATGACACGAAATCCTGTGTTTCATGCCCGCACGAAACACATGAAGGTACATTATCATTATGTCAAAGAGAGATACTATGCAGGAGAGATCAATTTGATGGCTATTCCTACACAAGAAAATGTCATCGTCATTTTCACCAAAGGACTTCCTCGTGAGCAGTTTGAGGCTTTTAGAAAGTCCTTGAACTTGTTACCCTTTGGTGATTGATCTTCCTATACTTCCACCACATTGGCAATGCAGGGGGGTGTTGGAATTTGCCAATTCTAAGGGCAATACCCCTGCAGGGGGGTGTTAGAATTTGCCAATTCTAAGGGCAATGCCCAATGTTTTAGTCAATTGGTTTATATTGTGAACACAACTTAGTAAATAAGTTGTGTCACCACTTTTAGAGTTAGCTAATGAGTTAGGGTTTGGTCTACCCTAGACCTAAGGTTATACTTTCTACTTATCACTTTCAGTTCAACAAGTATAATCCATCATTTCAGCTCATATAGTCTAACCCACTGTTTACTCTCACTCTCTCGTTTCTCTCTCCTCCATAGTTGGTCCAATTTCCAATAAGCACCGAAGTATCATTGATGCAATGTGTCCTTCTAAGACCGATATGGGAAAGCAAAAAACAAATCCAAATGTACCAAGGAAATAAGTCAAAAAGGAGAAATGATATTACAATGGTGCTAGGTCCTTAAATGGAAAACTAGTCCATGCCAAGGCACTAGCACCCTGATTGCAAATGTAGATGATAGTGGTCCACTATCGTGTATGGATAACTCTTACAAGAGTTAGAAAGTATCAAAACATGCTTGATATTGAGCCTTCGTTTCGTGTCCCCAATTTCTTGGAAATAGCATTCTACACAAAAAAAAGAGGACATTCAATCGCACATGCACAATGATTTTTTGCCTTTCCCCATAGATGCACCATGTAATAATTCTCTTGTATTCTTATGCTGAAAAGGAATTGAAAAGACCTTAAGATTTTGCCAAAACTTTGAGGTGACTACTGTCCTATGACTACTCAACATTTGGTAGAGGCTTTTAATTCTTAGTTGTTGATGAAAACACACTCTTATTCAATAGCTATAGGCCTTATCTATTGAGTATTAAGGTTTCATCAGTCCTTAGGACCATTGATTAACAAGTGCATTCAAGTAGTCAATGAAGTTGCAATCTCACATTGACTCACCTAGAGCACAAACAATAAAGCATAATTGCCATTGTCGCCTTCTAAAGGCTCACGCTTGCTTCAGCAAAGCTTCTATCACAACCGGCAAGCGTCTATCAGCCCTCAAAGATTTTGGACAGCCTAGTGGAAAGTGCCTTTGTTGACAGTTGAGTAGAGACTCCAAAAAGTATTTACGTTCCAACAAAGCGAAGAATAGACACCATCAGAGGAGGAGAGCAGGCAGCTTGGGAGGATTTTATCTTCTATATCAAAGGACAAGGCCTTTGGTTCATGGCAGAGTTTTGCAATTTTACACGTTCCTTGCAGTTCTCCAAAAGAGATAGGATAGCTGGTGCTAGGATCTTCTCCCAGTTGAACAAATTTTATATAGATGACTGGGTGTATGACAAGGGAGGTCTAATCGGTATTGTTCCAAGAACTACTTTATCAAATCATGCACCATTACAGTTGGTTCTTATGGAGGGAGCCACAGGAATAGTTACAAGCACCAGAATCCCTTTACATATGTATTATGATGAGGAATTGAGGGAGGATATTACCAAGATTTGGAGGGCCAAGTCATTTTCAACAAGCACGGCAGCTAGGCACTTAGATGAGACTTTGCACGAGGTGAGCTCCTTTCTTAAAGAGAAGGCTAGGAGCAAGAGAGAAAGTCTCTTAGAGAAAGAGAGGGCAGAGCCTCACTAGTATCACTTCAAGGGGAGAAAAGACAACCAAGATGTAGGTGGGTAGCAAAGAGGATGTCTGCAGCCAAAGCGGAAATGGATGCTGTGAAGGAGGCCAAATTAGAGTATAGGTACCATGCAAGGGCCTAAGGTGAACAAAGAATTCTTTCGCACCACACATCCTAGACACTCTAGGCAAGGTATTAGGCACAAGCACATGGATCCCTTGCCCAAGGACCACAAGAGGTTGGTCAAGTGGCCACAAATTGTTGGGCATGACAACGAGGCCTCCAAGATTGGAGAGGGATAGAGAGAATGTGTGGCAAAGTACTAAGAGAGTGGTCACAGAGAGCATTAGGATACATTTAATGGCCCCATTCTTAGAGGAGGAGATTACCAAGGCCTTGCTAGCACTACTATCAAGAAATTGCCCAAGGGATGATGGATTGGACAGGGATTTCTTCCTAAGCTATTGGGACGTGATAAACATAGGACTTTTAACAACATTTCAGGAGATCATGGCATTAGGTGATATGCCGAAAAGGATGTCAAAGGGATTGATTCACCTCATTTCAAGGGCCAGCAAAAGGACCGACTGGAGTCACCTAGTGGAGACCAATCACTTTGCTTGGAACAACATATAAAATCCTAGCCGAAATGATCAGCCTCAAACTATCTCTCTTTATGCCAGACCTCATTCACCCTACCTAAACTAGTTTTGTTCAGGAGCACAACATTCTTGGCAATATTTTCACCTTCTAGGAATCCACAACTCTTGCATGATCCAAGGGACAAAATCTCATGATAGAGTTGATTGGAAGTTTCTAGAGGGAACCATGTTGAGGATGGGTTTTCCAAAGCAATGGATCAAAGGTGTATCGGCTCTATATTCATCAGCTCGTAGCTAGGTCCTCATTTGTGGGACCAAAGGCACCACATTCAGTATTCAAAGGTAAGTGAAACAAGGATACCTCCTTGCATCTCTCCTTTTCTTATTTGTTGCAGAGGCTATGAGCTTCTTCCTAAGGGATAGGAATACAAGTACTCAAGGCATCAAACTTCCCATTCCAGAGTTTAAGGAGTTGCTTGATGTAGAATTTGCAAATGACACATTTGTTTACCTACATGGGTATAAGGAGAATTTTCGGTCCTTTGTAGCTACGATGAAGGTCTTTTATATAGCCTCAAGAGCTCTTATTAACCGGCACAAATCCTACGGATTTTGGGTTTCTAATACTCATCAAATAGACTAGAAACCACGTGAGAGTTTCACTTGGGTCCCCGGTGGCACTTTCTTTGTGAGATACCTGGGCTGCCATGTAGGCAGTTGGCACCCTTATTACTTAGCATAAGACAAAAGCTACTATATTGGAGCATAAGGTTATGTACCACATGGTGGCTAAAAGAGCTTGATTTGCAGCTACCACCCTACTTGCTAGTGATGGTCTTGCATTGGCCAAGTGAAGCAACTCATTAGGAATTTCATTCGGTCAAGTGGAGATGGTAGTCCTTTGAGGAGTAAGGTAGCTTGGGATGTTATCATTCAGCCTAGATCCAAGGGTGGTTTGGGGGTTATTGATCCAAATAGTCAGAGTAGAGCATTAATGGTAAAGCTCATTGTGAGAGGCCTTCTTCCGAGTGAGGGGCCATGGAAGAAGCTAATATTAAGGAGATTAGAGGCCATTGTTACTATTCATGGAGGGCCATGGTAGCCTAGCATACACTGGCTATTTCAGCATATCCAAGCTACAAGACTTGGAAACAATTTTGAGGTCAAATTTGCTACACCTATTATACTAGCATGGAGATCAAAATCTACAGGGCTTCATCAAATTGACGCGACAAGTGTTGAAGAGAAGTTGAGGCAGCCACTTCTTTTTAATCAACTACTTAAGACAAAGAGAGGTCACGCCATTGGAGAGAGGGCCCTCCTATCTTGGCATAGGTTCTCTACACACATAGCTTCTACAATGGGGGAGTGGTTTGCCTTTCTTGAGCTATTAGCTTGTATATAGAGACAAAAACTTCAAGGTATCAAGGGTAATGGAGAGCATTAGAGAGGTGGTACCCCTTGAATAGAGGAATGACACAATGACAGATCAAACATGGATAGGGCTCTTTACTAGAGGAGTGATCCTTCTTGTAGTGGTAACCACCAATGGAGAGAGTGTGTTTACTTTTTCGGTAGAGATGAATGGCAAACCTAGGCGAGAGGATCTGGATCAATTAGAGTTCACAAGATGTTCTCGACACAAAGGATTAGAGTTGTAGCTCGTTGTGATAGGACTTGGTACTTAGACCCAAACCCTCACACTCGTATTGAAAATGGATGGAGACATTGGGCATATAGGAGGAGGCTACTACAAAGGCTTCAGTGGGATATAGGGGAGTGGGTATGGAGAGATCCATTTGCAAAGATGCCTCAAGATGTCCCTTTCTTTCGCTACCACTAGGTTGAGGAGGAGAATACAGATAAGCAAGACCAAAGTAGTGCCAGCTGCAGCTACGTACTAGACTATCCAGGGTATATCACATCCATTCCTAGCCAACTTTTGGAGGAGATTGGAGGATATCTATAGACCAAGAAAGATTTCACTATTTCTTTGGTTACTAACACATAGGAGTTTAGTAGTTGGTGCATGACTTCACTATGATAGAGAACCTATTCTTTGTGCTAGATGTAGGGAATGTTAGGAGACTCATAGGCATTGCTATGGGATTGCCCACAAGCTCGGGAGGTCTAGAGGAGAGCCCTTTGGATGGTGTTTCATGTCTATAGATTCTATGATTGCTACAGGAAGGACAATTGCATGGGTTGCTAACAAAGGCCCAGCTTGTGGGTATGAGGATGTACAAGGATGTCAAGCTTATCTCATCTCAAGGCAGCTTGTGAGCAGGACTCTCATGCCAAATTTCTCATAGACAATATGGGCTCAAGGAAATTGTCACATATAAGAGCTCATAGCAAGCATTATTGCTTGGTACATATGGACAGCCATATGTAGCTAGGCTATTGATTTTTTAGCATTGCTTGGCACATATGGACAGCTAGATGTAGCTAGGCTATTGATTTTTTAGACATATCTACTGCAGAGTCTCTCTCCAAGTTCTAGAAAGAGACTTTGTATACTCTTCGTGGGAGATGGGAGAGAATACAGGGCAGCTCGAAGACTACAAGGAAGAGGAGAGATGCTTTTCTCAGGGTGTGGGATTTGGGCACCCTCTTCCCCTTCCATACCCACATGGTTTGGCATTATAGACCTCCCCACTGGCTATTCACTCAAGCTTCGTAATAGACTTCCCCTTGTTATATAATTCTTGATATGGAAGTCCGTTACAGGGCTGCTTTGTAATTGGGTTTTGCCTTGAGACACTTTGTTCTGAGGTGTGTTAATAGAATTTTCACTTTTCTCAGAAAAAAAAAGGTGTGATCTTACGCACATACCTACGCTCAACAGAAGCTTCAACACACAAAGCTCTTGAACGACTCACAGGATGAAGGCATTTCACCATGCGGACCAATTCGAAGAAGTATATGTCAAGTTGGGGTAAGTAGAGTGAAAAGCTGTACCTGGCAAGGGGCTGGAGCATTTCCACGTCGAAGCTATCGTCCCAGCCACAGTCTAGGAGGAAGCGGAAGCCGTCGACGTCCAGCAGGTAGCTGAGGGGAGCTTCCGAGTAGACGCCAGAGAGCGGAGTGAGCTGCACGCTTGTCCCCATGGCTTGTGCGCCCTTTCTCCCGCCTGCCGAGACACACACGACTGTGGTTTTAAATGTGACAGTCATGTTGTATTAATTGAATATATAAGACGGAGCCTTAGGCCATTAAGGATACATTGAAAATTTGGCTCTAGAAGATTTGACATAAAGCTCATACATTTGGACATTATCAAAGAGCACAAAGATAAATGCTCTTTCAAAAATAGCTTGAGAAGGTTTAATTGCTCATACATTTGGATATTCTCACAAAGCAAAAAGATAAAGACTAGGAGAGAAGTACATCAACTCATACAACCCAACCTCATTATTGGTAACTTTTCTGGTAATATTAAATAAAATACTTTTTGAACTTTGTATTTTGGAAAAATATCATTGGTAAGTGGTTTCAAGTTTGTTAAATTGTTACCATTACCCATTAGGCCTCCTCAAAGAAAACTTCTTTCTCAACCAATAAAGATAAAAGCAAGTTCCCAAAGCGATTGGTTTTGATGTTCAAAGTCTATATGAAATATCAATTTTATAACTAATTAAATACTTTAAAAATCTATTGGCATTTTTAAGGGAATAACAAGATTCCAACCATTATATTAGAATTCCAATCGGTGCAAATGCACTAAAATGTATTTTTTTATTAGCATTGAATGATGATTAGGATATGCTTAGGTGATGGTTGGAGGCTCTCTGTAGTTTTTGCATACTTCTCTTTTTGTTTTGGTGCATGTGATTGACCAACACATTCAAATAATTTGCTTTCACTTCGGTATGTGCTTATCTTGAATTTACATGGTTTGAGGGAGCGGCAAGTAGTTGCATGCATACTATGCTAATTATAAATGTAGGCTCTATTAGATGCGCCATTATGTTGATTGAAGTCTTGGAGTACTTTTTTAGCAAGTCTATGAGAGTTGTTTCCTATTTCTTTATGTTTTGCAAATTCTATTTTTGCTTTCCTAGTTAGTATGATTATGTCTTTTGTGTCATGGAAGTTTGAGAGAGAGCTTGGTGTTCTTCGAGAGATAGGGAAAACAAAGAAAGATGGTAGCATCAAAATGTGATTCTTCTCGAAATGGTTCTATTAAAAATGTTCGTGTGATCGTGCTACCACTTAACACCCATTGTGCATGCCTAATGCTTCACACTTATTACCTTTGTTCAGAGCATCACACATGCTAACTAATACTTCACATGTGTTGCCTCCACCCACCACTTCATGTTACCTCTAGTTGTTAATTACTTCATAGTCCCTATCCTGACCTATTTGCTTTGCAATTGCATTTCTTGTGGCTTGCTAAGACCCACAGACCGCTGCAATGGCTACCTCTCACATAGCCATACACGCTCTCACACCTACGAGTGTAGTGAGCTTACCTCCATGCTCGATTGAGTTGCCTCCTCCCTCAAGCACTCTAGTAGCTCCATGATCCAAGGTGCAAGCTCAAGCAAGCTTGATCCTCAAGCTCCAAGCTCAAGCTCCATTGCCACGCCCGAGAGACAAAGAGAAAAAGAAGAAGAATGGAGGAGAAGATGGAGACCTTCTCCACCACGGCCCCTCGCCCTCACACACTCACTCCCTCTCTCAAACACAAGCTCAAGCAAGCAAGAACAAGAAAAAGAAGAGAAGAGGAGAGGTAGTTTTGGCCACACACAAGAATGAGCTTCTTCATTCACTTTTTGTCTTTTATACAAAACCCTAACCCTAATCCTCTCCTTTGGGCACCCATCCCTTTTTAACATGCCCGACTATTTTAGCCTAGGTTCTCTTTTCATATTCCCTTCCTATTTGCATTGTGCCTTCACCTATGCCCATCTATGTTTACAAATTGCATAAGAGGGAGCTTGGTGCTCTTTTACAAGAATTTAGAGTGCGCTTTTATATTTAAAATACACCATTCCTCTTTTGCGCTTGCCTTTAACTTTTAAGGTTGTCCTTGTGCTTTTGGCATTTTTTCCTCCTATTTCTTCAGTCAGGCTATCTTTTTCTGCTTTGCCCTACGTCTTTTAAATTACCTCCCTCATAGCCGAGTGTCAGTACCATGGCACTTGCTACACTTGTTGATGAGGGCTCAAGTGGTTGAAGGGTTGCCATATGGATCGGTGATGGGGCTTTTGTGGAGATTGGATAGGGAGAAGAGGCAACAAATTTGGATGAGAAATTATAGAGACCAATAATAGATTTGATTGGGTACTAGGGGCCTCCGATGTCGGTGGTTAATCACAATTGTTGAGTGTACCTGAAAAAGAAAAAGGAAGTGCACTACCTGGGGGAATGTCTACCTCACAATGTAGTGCATGGTGTCTATGCTAGTGAAACTGAGAGCTGGGTTGAATCTCGGGGAAGCTTTGGTGTTGTCCCACACTTGCAGACCTAGTTTGTGTATAGGGAAGATGCTATGGGTGTGACTTAGGGAGACCGGTCACCAGAGGCAAGCATAAACTCCCTAGGTGTGTCTTGCCCTTGATGTGTCCTAAGTGTGAAGTGGGGGAAAGGAAGGGCTAGGGGGTTAGGCACGGAGCCATCCGACCAAGGCCACTGGATGCATCTAACTTGAGAACCCCTAGGTGCAATGTTTGTGGCACTCTGATATACATAGGAAAGCTTGTTGTTCCTTTTCTCTTTCTTTGTGTGGGTCTTTTCTTTGTTTTCTATTTTCTTTTCTTTTTATTTTTCTTACTTTTCCTCCCTTTTTTTTTGGAGATACATTGGGAGAGAGCATGTTAGACATCATCTTGATGGTCTTCAATATTTACATTGCGAGGGGGCCTAAGGGAATTGGTAATGAAGGATCTACTCTGCAAGTAGTCTTTTATGTTAATGCATGCATTTAGAGGTGTTGTTGATAGAAAGGGGTGGATGCACCAGGTGAAGCGGCTATCATTCATATCTTCAAGGATGGAATGCAAAAGGAAGGTAGGAGTATGGCCCTCATCATTAGATGGGCCATCGTGCAGCTATCAATACCTACATTTAGATTAAAAAAGAGTGGCGGGAGTCAAGTCTCTTCTGCTGTGGACATTGTTTGAGAAAAATCCTAAGCAGCCTAAGATAATTACATGTGGTAATTAAGGTGAGGTCGGGACAAGATGAGAACTAGTCGAGGAAGTGCATGATGGATGGGCAGATGTCCCACTCATTGAAGATTAGGCACTCCTTTGAGCTTTCTGCATTCACATTGTAGATCCTTGGGAAGTTGTACTTGCCATGCATTTCTGAGTTGTAATATATCCCTATTCTCCGTGGATATGGCAAGTAGGCAGGGTCGTTGTGCTCATCTAGTATGGTGCCACAGAAGGCCATCCATGTATCAAGGTTGGTGTCCCAAACGCATTGTCGCCATTGTCGTTGGGGTTCTTATCTGTTGTTGACGATCTTTGGAATCTCCCAAACATTGTCTTGCCAATCTTGTTGTTGGTTTCGTTGGAGCTGCAGTAGGTGGTTGAGCTGGTTATTCTGGCTCTCTAAACCCTAACTCCTCCGGCTCCTTCAGTTGCCTTAGGTATTGTCATTGTTCCTTCGTACTTATGTTGGTGCTCTCTTTCAATACTCTTTCATAAAGGGCGTATCTCATGGCTCATCTTGTAAGTTCTAGGTTCCTCCACAGCTTTTCCATGGTATCTTCACCCTCGGCTTGAGTCACATGTAGGACTGTGTTCAGCAAGGCCTGTTGTTGGACCTTAAGACCTACCTCCATTGCTTCCACCCTTTCTTTTGCCATGATTCTCCTACTTTTTGCTAGGGCAAGGCATTCGGCTTAGTCCCTGACTCTTCCAAGGTTCCTCTCTTCCTAGGCCTTGGCCTTCTCCTCCATCTTGCCTTGACTCAGCTGCACAGCTCTTATGATAGTGTTGTCACCACCTCTTCTTGTTCTTTCCATATTGACAGCATCTTTTCCTTGTCTTTTTATGGCGATTTAGCTCTTCTTCTAGTCTTTCCTACTCTTGGAGAGTCTCTTGGAGTCTGTTCTTTGCCTCTAGCAGCTTTTTAGTCGATTCCTTGTCCTTTTGGGCCTTAACCTTTTGTAGTTCCTTTAACAATAGTTCCTTTTTCCTCCTCTCCTTCTAGAACTTTACATGGGCTCGTGGTTTTACCCTCTTCAGCTCCTCAGGGAGCTCCTCTCCTAGGCTCTTTAATCGTTCAAATTGCTCCTCCATATCCTTTTGCCCTTATATGAGACTTGAGAAGTCCGTTTCTAGCCCAGTTTCTTCCTCTCTTTTTTCCACTTATAGCTCTTTTACACTTTCTTCCTTCTCCTCCTCCATTTTCTTCCTTGCTTCTAATTCCTCCTTTAGGTCATTCGCATGCCTCTGATATAAGATGGTTATTTGCTTTGTCTTCTCTAGTTGGTAGGCAACAAACACATCCTTTCCCTCTTTCAATTCCACCATGAAGACCTTATTGTCTTCCTTCATCTTTACAAGTTAGCCTAGGAGCTCCTACATGTACTCGTCGTAGTTGGTCATTGTAGGCATGGCCAACGGCATAGATGTTTTTGATGCTTTGATCTTGGACTTCTTTGAATCCTTCCTAAATTCTACATCCACAATAGCAGGTCTCGTTGTCCCTATTATTGGAGCTCCACCACTAGGGTGCTAGGCTGAGTTGCTTCACTGCATTCAACAAGCATTTCACCCATGCTACTAGATTGCTTTGGTCCACACCCCCTTTTGAGGTCTCCTGGGGTGGTGGCTAGCATGGCAATTAGGGCCGGTGGTGGTGGGCTCATGGAGGCCTTTCCCTTGCCAGGCACAATGGGCCCTTGAACTCTTTCTTCTGTTGTAGTGCTAGAGCTGACTCATCACCTAGGTTTCTCCTCATCAACACTTCGGGTCGAGAGGCTTGCTCTATCGACAACCACAAAGCTAGGGCCATTTTCTTGTCTTCTTCTCTTCTCAGCCTTTCCTCATTTTCCATTTACTTCCTTCTTTGTTCCTGTTCCTCCCTTCTTGACTCCTCTTCCACCTTCCTTTCATCTTCTATTTCCCTCAATTCCTTTTATACGGCTTCTACTTCCTAGTCTTCTTCTGCCATGGTTTTCTTCCTCTTCCTTGGAATGTTCAGCTTGATTTTTCTTTTTGTGCCTTGGCTCAATGGGACCAAGTCCTCCTTCCCTTCCCCGTTGATGGTTTTCTTGCTTGAGGCCTCTTATTGTTGCTCGACTTGGGGTGGAGCTTTCCTCTTTTTGGGTGATTGCATGGGCGATTTGTGGGCTGGTGAGTGCTCAGGGGTATCTTCTACCACTTTCTGTCCTTCCAAGTCCCCCACAGCCTCCTAGATGATGGCGGTGAGCATACCTCCAAAACCTATGTTGGAGGCCTTAGGTGTTGGTTTTTTCCTTGCCATCTCTGCTGTGGAAGAGACAAAGACTCCCCACCTGTTGCTTTGGCTCCTATGGCTAGCGCTTTCGTTGAGGATTCCAAGGTCTAGCACATGCAGCCATTCTAATTGATCTCATCTAGAGACTTGGCTGCGAGGCTCTCAAGAAGTTGCACTCCAATCTTGCTTATCAAGGCATTGTATCTGTAATGACTAGAGAATAGAGCATGGACTATCTTTACTTGTAGCCTGATGTCGAGGCCAAGGATGTTAGCTAAGTTAACTCCATCATTTATGTACACTTGGGCCTTGTCCATCCCTAGCATATTGTAATCATCTCTTTTGGGCCGCCTCTCAGGCTTGTTGACTAGCTCTAGAGTTCTTTTCACTATTTTGAGGCTTAACTCCACTTCTACTCTTCCAAGTCTCTCCTTCTTGTCTCACTGTCACGGTGCCATAGTTCCTATTCGCATTGAAAGTTTGCAGGATTTCTGTGCACTCGCTGTAGTAGTTGGCCAACCTTTACCACTTGCTCTTTCATCACCACACTCTCTAAGTTCTGAATGCTTTTGAATTTAAGCTAATTGAAGGCCCTTCTTTCCGTTGTTAGCCCGTATTTATCATGTTCTTGTGTGAATGGAAGCTTGCTGCCTTTGTTGTGCCCGGCCATCTTGGGTTCTTTTCATGATGCAACATCTCACTATTAGTTTACTTGAAATGACATTTTGCAAAAAGATGAGGGGGTTATGAATATATGCTATGGAAAGATGAAGTGCTTAGATATAGAATGAAAATTTTTTCTTCAATCAGTCCACATAGTTCCACCTAGCATTTCATGAAAATTTTCCTTAAAGTACAAATTGACTTTTACGAGTCCTTTTTGCTTTTTTAAAGTTTGGTTTAAGGTTCAAGTCACGTCTTCTTTTCCACCTTACCCCCCCTCCCCCCAGGTGATGAAAATCCTTCCTAGGATTGGAGGATGTAGGATGAAGGGCATGAAGCGCATGTGTGTTGTGCTTTCATCATGAGCCAATCGTAGAAGTTGGGGTTATGCTCCAAGTGGGCATGATGCTCCATGTCATGAGGTCCAATGCCTATGTGTGTAATGTAGGTCAGGACATCAGTGATGAGGGAAGTCAATGGAGTTCATGCTGCTAGCAATATGCAGTTCTTCCTTAATCAGGATTCGATCAAAATAGGGGTGGGCCATGACATATTCCTCTAAAGGTCATTTGTGTGTGATGCCCAAGACTTTGAACGAGGTAGGAGCCACATAGGTAGGGTCGTACTCAGTGGTTTTGATTGTGCATCTCTCCTTGGTGTTGATCATGATTCGGCAGCCCTCTTATTCCCATTGGAGACGTAGGGCATACCATTTTTGCAGAAAGGAAGAGTTTGAGTTGGCTAGCTTTGTCAGCTCTTGTAGCTCCTAGCCTGTTGCAGAGACATTGCTTTTGTTATTTGTTGTGATCAATCGTTGTTTGTTGCGAGCTTACTCTCGAGAGATCTCGTTGGCAATCAATTTCTCAACTATCTCAGGAATCTTGACAAACACAAACTCATAGTCCTCCAAACTGCATGGCAAGGAATGCACTTCCATTGCTAATGTCTCATCGAGGAGACCTAAGTCCAGTTGTTAATAGTTCATGGCTAGCGTGATGAATGTGGCATCCAAGCATCTGATGCAGGTGACTAAGTCATTCCCTGTATTCGCAGCTAGGTCTGAGGCCAACATAAGGATGGATCTCCACTTATAGGAGGGTATGAGGCCTGTAGGAGGTTGGGTTTGGTTGAGTTGGATAGCTTAACTACCGATGTTTGCCTCATGGGTGATTCAATGGGGTGTTTGTTGGCCACTCGTGTGATTGATTGGTCTTGTGGCTCAATTGATGTGCTGCCCTTTGCTTGTGGAGTAGTTGGGACATTGGAAGTGTTAGGTTGAGTTGGCGTAGGGCGAGCTAGTTGTAGCTTTGGTCAATAGACTCGTTGAGGCTCTATGGATTTGGTGCTTTTTGAGGCAATGGATTTCTCGTTTCTAGTTGGCTCACCTCTTTATGGAGATGGGCCAAAGGGTGTGGATTGAGGAGCATGCGTGCCACTCCTAGTCTCTTGGGCAACAAGTCCAATCATTGCCTTTGTAGTAGCCTTGAGCGCACAAGAGGTCTTTGGGCACCCATCACGGCTTGACTGTTCATCTGCTTTGGTAGTGCTAGTCTTGCCTCCTAGGCCTAGGATGTGATATTCTATGGTCACGGGTTCATGAGGATTGGCATCTAGGTGATTGTGGTTGTCATTTGGGCACCCATTTGAGATGTTTCTGAGTGGTTTTGGATGTGTCCCCTTTAGGTTGCAACCGATTTATCTTGGCAGGATGGGACAAGTTATGACCCCCCTCCTTAGACCTTGCATTAGGTTCCTCTATTGGTGGCATTACAAACTTTGATGGAGCTATGCTACCCTTACTGAAAGTCGTCACTATCCAAACATTGCCAATGGCGAGGTGAATGTATTGCGAGTCATAGTTGACATTGTAGTGTGCTTTTTTCTTGAATGTGCATTCTAGCAGCGATTCCTTACTAGTAGTCTTGGTGTTATAGGCATCACATATAGAAGATCATAGGAAGGCTTTCAATCTCGATAGAGACCGCTATTTTGCATTTCTCTAGTAGTGGGTAGGACTGTCCCCAAAATGGGTTGTGTTTGGTGTTAGTAGGTTGGAATTGCGATTGACCAATGAGGGTCCAATGATCATGCATAAGGATATTACAGTCAGTCAACTCCCTCATTAATGAGTGCATCAAAGATGTGTGTGTTCAGGGTAGTCATTGATATGAGTAGTTAGGCATGTTCTACATTTTTCTCATCCTCATCCTCAATCTCAATGATGGTGGCTACTCTTATGTTTATAGGCAAGTTCAACATTGGAGGCTCATGTGGTGGGTGCAATGGTGTTGGTCTATTGCTAGAGCTCTTAGGCGTCACGTAGAGTGGACTGATGGTGGGACACTACTCTTTGGTGGCAATTAAGATGATGTGACTTTTTGGGACTCACTAGCTACCCTAGCAGCCTGCTTATAATCCTCCTCTTCATATGAGAATGGTAGGTCAATGGTGGCTAGCACATGCATCCAATCCTGCTCATCCTGGAAGCAAGGGATATACTTTGTTAGTGGCCCATAGGATTTGCTAACTTGTGAATCTCGTTTCAACATAATAGAGATGGCATCTAGGTTGACCGAAGTGGTCTTCCAAGTATCCATCTCGACTCTTATAGCTTCCAATTGGACTCGTGCATTTTGCATCCAAGGTCGGCCTAGCAGGATGTCGTAGTCCACTCCCTTCCCATGACTATGAAGCTCACTAAGAACTGGACTCCCGCTATCTTCAAGGGCTAGTCTTTTAGTACTCCAAATGGTCTAACCTTCATTCCATTAGCCAACGTGACATTAAACCTTGCGGCTAGGTGGGTTACCCCAAGCCTACAGGACTGCATGGTTGAGTAGATTGACTCATCTTCCTGTCTCTACAATTCCCTTCCTTGTAGCATCTCCTAATGCATTGATAGGCAAGATTGGGTGCATCTTTGTGCCTTCCAAAAAGGCACTTACATGCAAAGACTTAAGCATTTGAGTTCAGGGTTAAGCTTGATATGTGCATTACTATGTCGTGTTTAGGCAAGTTGGCTACTCCAAGCTCATCATGTCATTCTACCCATTGCTTCAACCCTTGCCATAGCATCAAGTTCTATCTAAGCAACTCTCCCAAAGATAGGGTCATAAGGGCTGATATCAACATCATGAGCAAGTTGTGTTGGGGGTAAAGGCGCCTCTGCCTAGCCGCCCGTGTATTACTACATTGACAGTCACCGCCATTGCACACTGCAGGTGGCGAGCGCCCGTCGCCGTCACTTTATTCTTTATTCTTTTAGTGACAGTTTGAATAAAGGAAGGCCCGGTCACACATTGTGACTGTTGGAGTTCCCATTTCTAGTCTCTCCCTTTCTTGCTCTTGCTCTCCCGCCATAGCTCTCGAGTCCAACCTTTGATCCGTCGCTCCCTTTCAACTGGTATCAGAGCTTTGCTTTCTAACTCTTGAGCTTGGTTCGTGGCATTCTGAGCATCCCATCGACTCCCTACTTGCATTGGGTCTCCTTCCCGGCAGCCATATCTGACTCCTTCGAGCTCCCGTCACTCCCCGACTTCCCGAGCACCTTCCCGGCATTGTTGGGCACCTTCAGGGCATTACATCAGAGGTATTTGATCATTTTCTTCAGGGTTTACTTTAGTTCTCAGGTCTCACAGGCTGTAAAAAAGATTGGGGCAGCCACCATTGAAGCTCCCTTGCTTCATATCTCACTTGCCTTTGAACAAGACTTGCTGGAGCTTGTTTGAGGCCTTCCTTGGCTTTAACCGGACCTCTTCGAAGCTTGGCCACCATTTTTTGTAGCCCCAGAAAAATGCAGTCCCAAGACTAGCATTTATATTTGGCGGAATCATGCAGCCCTCCCATATGTGTCTTCAGCATTGACAGTCACAACAGCAGCTCTCCCCCTCCATTGGCACTTGGAAAGGCTGCATTTCAGGCATATGAACATGCTTTGATGCTTGGTTTTGATGGTTGATATGTTGGCATAGCATTTGTACTGATTTAACACTGTTTTGGGACTGTCATAACAGTCCACATGCAGTTTATGACAGTGATACACTGACATTTGATGCTACAGCTTGTTTGGCATTGTCATTTGATGCCCCGTTGGTCCCCTTTGATGCCCGGATGTTAGGGGAATGTATGCCTATTGTTTGGCAACCATTTGGAGCTGATTTTGGTGCTGAAATTCTCAATTTTGAACAGTAAATCATTGCTGTACACAGTTGGACTGAAGTCATTTTACTCATGTATACTTATGCCTATGCTTATCGGGCTATGTTTTGGGCATATATGGTGATGTATTGACACTTGGGGCTCGACATAGAGCTTGGTTTTGATTTGGGATCATTGGTTGGGCTTGAGCTCGCTTTGCAAAGCATTTGGATGCTCCGTCTTGGATGTACTTATGGCATGTGTGTTGATCGATCTTGACATGCTTAGCCTATGCCATTACTGCATGCTAGTTACATTGTTTGGAGCCTATTGCTACTGGAGCTTGGTCTTGGCTTGACCTTGGATTCTCGAAGCTTACTTGAGCTATTTATTGGCTTGCCAGAGTTGTATCTTGGGATGTACTTGATGTCTTACATGCTTATGGATGCTACATACGGATGCTCTACCGCCTACATGTTTGGGATGTACTATTGATATATTGTCTTGGACTTATGTCATTGGCACTGTGTCTTGCCTTGGCTTGAGCTCTTGAGCTCGTACATACGGCTTTTGTGCCAGTGGGAGCATTCTTGAATGCTTATCAGACATTGAGCAGGTGGTGCTTTTATGCATTGAGCCGTTACATGCTATTGAGCAGTTTTACAGACACTTGAGACTTTGGGACTTCTTACCCTTTGGGATAATATATCATATGTCTTGGTTCACTGTATGCTTATGAGCTAAGTCTCAGTTTTGGATCCGTATCTTTGTAAATTGACACCTACTTGTGTCAAGTTTTGGTAGTGGCAGGAACACTTTGCCTCGTTGACTGGGGGGGTGTGCCTACTCACTAGCAGATGTTTGTATGACATACTTGGGTGTTGGATTCATGCTTATCGACCATCATATACTTATGCTATGCTCGCATGATGCCAGCTTTGGTCTTTGTAGTATCTGATTGTCTTGGGATCCGATTTTGACATTGTTAGCTCTCTTTTACTGAAATCTGAAATTTATTATAGCAAGCGTATATGTATGGATTGACATGGATTTTTCATGCTGAAACACTCTGAAATGATGTACTTTCACTAGTACTTGGTGGGCAGCAGCTTTGATTCCACTTTCCTCGCCATTTTCCCTCGATTTTGGTGATTTTTTGGTCATTTTCTACAGTAAACAACAAGTAGTTTTGAACTATCTATAGTCTTCCACCTTGCATTATAGCGAGTTCGTCCACTGATCATGCTATTTTCAACATCACTAAGCTTGATGGTACGAATTACTCTTATTGCAAGAGCCAAATTTGGCAAGTGTTGGTGCAAAAATTGTAGATCAAACCTTTGAGGTTAAGTGGGCATCCGCATGCAACTATGCTAGATGAGGAATGGCTTGAGCTTGATGAGTAATGAAAGTCCACTATTGTATTGTCTCTCACACAATAGGTTCACTATAATGTCTTTGAGGAAGAACAGAGTGCATGGCAGTTGTGGAAAAAGATAAAAAATCTCTATGACAAAAAGAGTCCAGCGAGTCAGATGTATTGGTTGAAGCAGCTTATGGATCTGCGCATGAAGGAGAATGTGACTATATCTGCTCACTTGAGCTGGTTTCATGCTATACTCAAGAACTTGACTTCGCAGGACATCACTTTTACAAAGGATGTCACTCCTCTTTTCTTGCTTGGTACTCTTAATGAGTCATGGGATGTATTTCGCACTGCATTACGTGCCTCTACTGCTACCTTGAAATTATCTGATGTTGAGAGTGCTCTTCTGCAGGAAGAGGTTAACCGTAAGAATTTGGATACCTCTCATGTGTCTCATGCTATGACAGTTAGAGGCAGGAATGATGGATATGGAAAGCATGGCAGTGATAGTGGCCATGGACGGGATTCTTAGAAATCTCGGTCCAAGTCTCGTGGGAAGTCATGTAGCAAATCCTGTGGCAGGAATGCAGATATTACTTGTCACCATTGTGGGAAAAAGGGCCATATTAGGCCACAATGCCATGAATTGCACAATGAAAGGCGCAAAGATAAGGGGAAAGACAAAGTGCAGGATAAGTCTTCTGATTGCAGCATAGTACCTGCAAACTCCAGTGTTAAAATTGAAGAGATCAATGTTATGCAGCCTGAGAATGTTGATGATGATGATTATATCCTAGCAGCTTCTTCTAGTGCTTCGCAGATGACAGAGATACACTCTATGGATGCACGGTGTTGGCTCTTGGACTCAGGTGCGTCCTTTCATGTGACACCTTACCGAGAGTGGTTTCATTCATACCGTACTGTTTCGAGTTCTATGCACTTGGGTGATGACAGCTCTCTTGATATTGTGGACATTGGTGATGTTAGGCTGCAGTTTCCTTCTGGGAGCAGTTTTGTTATGCAAGATGTACGTCATGTACCTGCTTTGACATGCAGTCTCATGTCAGCTGGATAGCTTGATGACACAGGATATCATGTATGTTTTGGGGACTCTGCATGGAAGATCACTCGTAGCAAACTTGTGATTGCGAGAGGTGCCAAGGCTGGCAGTCTCTATCCCTTGATTGTATCAGCTTCTTCCCTTGATCATGTTTTGTCTGTAGGTTCTATCCCACATGTATCTCTTTGACATGCCCGTTTGGGCCATATGTTTTTGAAGGGAATGAAAATGCTTTTTGGTTTGCAGTACTTACCGCCCCTTGATTATGCATGTTTTGATTCATATGAGCATTGTCTTTATGGCAGGCAGACTAGGTCTACGCATAAGAAGTTCGGTAGGCCACGCATGAGTGAGCCCTTGGCATTGGTACATTCGGATGTCTGTGGGCCCATGCCTTGTCAGTCTATGGGTGGTGCAAGGTATTTTGTTGTGTTCATAGTTGATTTTTCACGGAAAGTTTGGGCTTATCCCATTTAGCTGAAATCTGATGTCTTGGCTATGTTTCAGAGATGGCTTGCATTGGTTGAGAACCAGTCTGGGTATAGGCTAAAATGCCTAAGGACAGATAATGGGGGTGAGTATATCTCACATGCTTTTGAGCAGTTATGTGATGAGAGGGGTATTAAGCGTCAGTTGACCACCCCCTACACCCCCCCCCCCCCTAGAATGGTTTGGCTGAGCGGATGAATAGAACCATCCAGGAGCGTGTACGCAGTATGCTTAGCCATGCAGACCTACCATAGAGCTTTTGGGCTAAGGCAGTTAGTAAAGATGTGCATGCCATAAACAGATCACCCTCTAGTGGTTTGGATTTCCAGGTTGCAGAGGAGGTATGGACTGGAAAACCTCCCTCTTATGCGCATCTCCATGTCTTTGGATGTGAGGCATTTTGCCATGTGCCCAGGGACAAGAGAAGTAAGCTGAATCCCAAGAGTGTCAAATGCATTTTCCTTGGTAATGGGGATGCAAGTGAGATGGATTACCATCTCTGGGATCCGCAGGCGTGGAAATGTGAAAGATGTGGGATCTAGGACATGGCAGTGAGTTATGGTGGATGGAAGGAGAAGTGTGGATTCATGATGGAGAAGACAAAGACACTGTTTGTTACACAAGTGAATTAGGTTCCAAGATTGAGACTTGGACTCATAAACACAATCTTGTGTATGTGGACAATGACACTGACACTTCACTGAAAATAAAAGAGTACTATCAGTGCTTAAGAAAAAGAAGCAAGTACAATGCTTTATAGGAAAGTAGGAAACTACAGTAGGCACCACTGTGCATATGGGATAGGTAAGCCTGCATGTCCTTGGCCCTGAAGCTCCATACAAAGAGGCTGTTAATGAGTGTGATTGCTGAATCTCAACACCCCTCCTCAATCACAACTAGAAAGGCACAAAGTGTGTAGAGGCTGTAATGAGAACCACCTACAAAGTGTGGGCACACCACAAACATGGTAGACACCAGAGGCTGTCGCAGAAAAGGCTAAGTGTGGGCACCAAAACATGATGGACATCTAGAGGCTGTAACAGGGGCCTCACAAAGTATACAAGGACTGTAATGCCAAGTTACATGAGGAGTTTACAAAGCTTATGACAAGAAGCATTAGGGCAAGGAAATACAAGGCTTTTAAAACAGTCTATCAGAGTAATGAGAGTAGAAGGACTGATGAGTCTTGTCCTTCCGATCCTGGTGGTCTTCATCTTCATCTTCTTCTTCATCTTTTGGTCCATGGTATTCTTCTTCTTTCACAGCTGCAAGATAGGCCTTTTGGGAGCTCTTTCTAGCATGACAGAACTTCTCAGTGTGTCCGGTCCTTTTGCAGAAGTCACAGAAGAGCGGTTCCTTTTTACCTTTGTATTTGTTGTTTACATATAACATTTGTTCATCCTTTGAAGTGCTAGGCTCTTCTTTGCTTTTAAGTTTCTTTTCTTCCTCTAGCAGAGAGGCTTTAATGTCAACAAGTTGAGGATCAGGCATATTGGTTAGAGTGGTTGATACATTATCATAAGCAGGAGGCAAACTTTTTAGAAAGACACCAATACAAACATCTTCATCCATTTTTAGCTTTATCCCTGCAAGTTGAGTAAGCAGGCTTTCCATGTAGTTCAGATGGGATGCCATGGATGTATGAGGCTTCATATCAAGTTGGAAAAATTCAATTAATAGACCATACTTAGACGACTTTGACTATGCACCAAATAAGGTATCCAATTTGTTCCAAGTGTCATGGGACGTGTCACAGGCATCCACATGATGGATGTAGCTGTCGTCCAATTCCAGTTTAATGATGGCTTGTGCCTTGTCATCATTCTTCTGCCAAGTAACTGCAAGGTCCGCATCTCGAGGTTTCTTCTCTTTGCCATTTGTGATGGCCCAAAGACCCTTCTTCATCAGGATGAGCTTGATGCGGGTTTGCCAGGTGTGAAACCCGACTCCTTTGAATCGAGCATGTGGAGAGTCTTTTCCTATGCTGAGGTTGCAAGATCAGCAGCAAATCAACTCCAGAATTTTGAGATTTTATCAGTGAAAGAGCAGATTACAATGTATCAAGAGACACAGGTAATGACAGTGTGAAAACACACTATGTCTGTGCTGATGTTGAGTTTGAATCTTCTTGTTCAGGGTCGTTCGGTCATTCTTCAATCTTCTCAGGTCCTTCCCCTTCTTGATTTGGTGATGGGACAGTGGGTCAGAGTGGGCTTTAGCTTGGTTTAGTAGCAGGAGTGAGAAAATGAGAGAAAAAATGAGCTTGGAAGATTTTGGCTATGGTGGAATTAGGGTTTCTGAGATAGGGGCCTGGTTTTTTAGCTGCTGTGACCTCAATACTTGATCATTTTTAAAACTTTTTACATGTCTAGGAAGCTTATGTCAAGGGCTATCAAAGCCCCATGGAGATCGTCCATATCGCGGGCAGTACGGTGCACGCAAAGCACTCGATCAAAATCGGCGCAGTTCAGGATAGGTGCAGTCGATTTCTGTAATGCCGGGGCCAGAGAGCAACAATGTCATCAGTTATTGTGATAGGAAGTTGCACCTAGTGTTGGGGAACATCTTCCAAGAAGAGGTTATAGGCTGATTTGATCTGTAGAGGGAGATCTCAGCCCTCTATCAGAGGTATGTCTATGCTGGCTATGGTGGCCATAGGACAGAAACACAGAAGAATGACAATGTGGAGCTATAGGAGCCCAATGTTGGATTGTTATCCAACAGAGGGAAGGTCAAGAAGTTTAGGAATAATCCTCCAGAAGAGAGCTCGGGGAGATATTGCCTAGTTCAAGAGATCTAAGAGCTCAAAGGCAGGTAGGTGCAGGTTTGGCTATGGCTCCCAAACAGGGCAGTGAGAAAAAAGAGTAGAAGATGAAGACTTGAGCTGGACTGAGCTTAAGCTGAGCTAGATGAAAGTGAAATGGAGCTGAAGGAGTAGTGCCATGCCCGTCTGTGCTCTGATACCATGTGAAAGATGCGGGATCTAGGACATGGCAGTGACTTATGGTGGATGGAAGGAGAAGTGTGGACTCATGATGGAGAAGACAAAGACATTGTTTGTTACACAAGTGAATTAGGTTCCAAGATTGAGACTTGGACTCATAAACACAATCTTGTGTATGTGGACAATGACACTGACACTTCACTGAAAAGAAAAGAGTACTATCATTGCTTAAGAAAAGGAAGCAAGTACAATGCTTTATAGGAAAGTAGGAAACTGCAGTAGGCACCACTGTGCATATGGATAGGTAAGCCTGCATGTCCTTGGCCCTGAAGCTTCATACAAAGAGGCTGTTAATGAGTGTGATTGCTGAATCTCAACAGGAAAGTCATCCCAGTCATGATGTAGTCTTCCATGAAGACAAAATGCATAGGCAGCTTGAGAGAGTGGTTGAGATCTGCAGGGTCATATTTCAGGAGGAGGCGAGAGCTCCCGCACAGCCAGTTGGACAGCCTACAGCTGCAGCAGATGCTCATGGTCAAGGTGTTGGATAAGTAGTTGGGCAGGAAACAGAGCATGCCGTGAGACAGTGGTCTACTAGAGATAGACGTCCACCTGATAGATTTCAGCCCTCGATGCATTATGTCTTGGTTACAGATGCAGGAGAGCCTTTCACCTATGATGAGGCTATGCGCAGGGGTGATAGTCACTCCTGGGAGAGGGCTATGCAGTCTAAGATAGACTCCCTGCATAAGAATGACACTTGGGATTTGGTTTCCTTGCCTACGGGCAAGAAGGCTTTGCCATGCAAGTGGGTGTACAAGCTAAAAAGTACCCCTAGACACCCCAAGCCGGCATACAAGGCTAGATTGGTAGCAAAGGGTTTTAAGCAGGAGCATGGTGTAGATTTTGACGAGGTCTTTTCTCCTGTGGTTAAGATGACCACCCTGCGCTTAGTCTTGGACTTGGTTGCTTAGCTTGACCCTTTCAAGTTGCTAAATGCATGATTTTCATTATGCTCTATACTCTTTTTCCAATGATCTTGGGTAGTTTGACCACCTATGGCATCTAGGCTCTGTGTATGTGGTGTTACCTGGGGTACACATGTGTCTCTTGATCTTAATCGAGTAGGTGAGACTGGTATGCTCACATTAGAGAGCTCATCGATCTCATCTTCCATGAAGGATTCTGCATCCTTTAGGTGTGCTTGGGCTTCTCTCACCTACTCCTTGACCTTATCAACCACTTCTAATTGGTACCTCGGATTGGGATATTTTCCAACCTTGGCACTTCCCTTTTCTTTTGTCTTAAGAGTAGATGTCTCTACTTGTGCATCCATGACTTGCTTCCCCTTTGGTAACATGGTGGCACTCTCTGTTTTAGGCATAGTTTTTGTCTCAACCCTCTTTTTCCTTCTTCTACGGCTTCTCTTCCCTATATTAAAGCTACATTGAGGTTGCTAGGTCGGGTAATGAAATATTGGATTGCTTTGCCTATGCTCGAGTCATGAGATTCAACGAAACTGACGTGGCTTTGCTATCAAGTGTTTCAACTCCGAATAGTCCCAATGGTACAGATGGCACGATAGCCAAACTAGTGGAAGGTTTCTATCTAGGGCACTTGATGTACAAGTGTGTGATCCCACACTTAGGGCATCTCAGGCCGGCCTTGTCTCGATGGGCTTGCTTCCTTTCGCGGCATCGATATGAGATGCATTCTGGGTGACCACAAGTCCAGTACGTGAAAGGTTCTTGGTTCTATCCTCCTAGACCTCTACCTCTTCTCTTGCCCAATGCAATCACTGACATTTGTTTGAAATCCATCAAGATGGGATTGCCCTCTTTGTCGTACGAGATGTAAGGGTTTACATATGCTTTTTCCTTGTTCGACTCCTCTATGTAATGTATTGGAGCATTGCTCACAGTGGATGGGTCACGATGGATTCAGGTGGTCTAGGTATCCCTATGGAGTTGATTTCCATCCTAGGGACAGCTAGCTCTGAATCATTAGGTGCTGAAGAGCTCCAGTTCTATAATGTGGTGGTCTATTCCCTAGGTAGTTAGGCTGATTGTATGATTATAGATATGATAGTCGCCTTAGTAATCAGTAATGCATTGCATCATGGCCAAACTTACCACAATTGGCATAAGGTCTAGATCTAGGATCCATGCACTCAACCAGAAGGTGGTTTCCTCCACAATGCATGCATTGCACGTGAGGTCGTGCGGGCCTTCTCATCACTTCTTGAAGCGTAGTAAAAACTAGCTTCATGTCTACCAACTCTTGACTCTGGTTGACACTCTTTTCCTTGTCTCGGGTGCTTTGGTGAGATATTTCACTAATTGTCGTAGCTCTTTCTGAGATTCTAGAGGTAGTGCTCTCTCAGGTTGTGGGTCTTGAGCTCCTCTCCTTGAGTAGGTTATCCACTCATATGGCTTCTTTGAAGACCCTAGCTATAGTGTATCCCTTTGCAAGGTTGAGTTGCTTAGTGAGGCCTTGTAAATCTTTTCGCTTCAAATTCCACTTATGAACACAATGGAGACCACTCGTTTGCTAGGTCGCTCTGTGGCAGCTAGGATTATCTTAAAGAGACTTCACATGTGGGTAACGTAGTCTTGGATATCCTTCTTGTCCTTTTGACTGACGTTCATCAATGTAACGATGAGGTTGTCAGAGTATCCCACCTTAGTAAATCTCTTGATGAATAAACTCTTAAGGTTATTGAAGTCAATGGGTTAAACTAGCGTACCACGTCCATTCTTTGTCTCCTAGGCAAAGCTCGAAAGCTTGTGTGGATTGAGCAAGGTCCCTGAGGCTGTTAGCCTCGCATACTTACTCAAACTACTCCACAAAGCTATACGGGTCATTGTCGAGCTGATACTTATCAAGTTGCTTAGCAACCATAAGTATCTTGGTCTGGCTCCTAGAATTTGAGGTGATTCCCAGTCCTACTAGCAATGTAGTCGCTTAAAGTTCCTTCGCTTTGCTCTATAGCTATGTTTTTTAAGAGTTGCTTTTGTGAGAAGCTTGCTTAGCATAAGATTAGCCTCTAAGGCTCTCTTCCTCTCAGCATTTGGTCATGTCCTAGTTCTATTGGCAAGAGCTAAGACACGTTGGACATCACGCATTTCTATATCTTATCTCAGCTTTTGAGTTCGTTGTTCTCAGTTGTAGGTGGCCATGATTTATAGCAATGCTTTCCTTGCCAACCTTCTCTCCTCCTCTAGATTGGCTAAGATGTCCTCGATTGGTCTACCATGATGCTCCATTTTGGTTTGCAGGTCATACCGGGTCATCAGTTGACTGGGTGTCAACTAGTATTTCTCCCAAGTCAAACTCGCCATTTTCTAGGTTGGTGCTGGTTCTTAACATATTATTGACTTCTTGAGTAACTAGGGAGTCGATCAGATTGATCAAGTCAATTGGGGCTATGTTCCTAATCATGCTTGTTGTTGTTCCTCCCTAAACGGCTTGATGATTCAAATTTCTCAATGTTCAATGGACTGGGATACTTGGCCACTATTCAATGTCTGGGGTCTCCTCCTACTAGTGGTTTCATTCAACTTATCTTACCTTAGGTGAATTCCTTGTTATTAAAAACAACTCTCAATGTTACAAGCACTCAGATACTAGTGGTGTGCTCCTCAAAGCACATTGTGCGAAATCAGGCTTTGAACTTGTTTGGTGCACGTCAGATGTTTAATTGCTGCAATGAGCGAATCCAATGAAAACAATTACAGTGCAACATATACTTTTCCAGATTCTTTCGTGTGTTTAATGACCACTCTAGTTAGTTCATTCTGATCTCTACAACATCATAGATGTGTGGTCTGAGAGGTAGCAAATTTGCTCAATTAGTTCGGGTCTCCATTAGGGCATGCAGCTGAGGGTCAGTAGTAGCTGCGATCGTTCTCTTGATCGTTAGATCACGATTCATGAGTATGGTGGCCCTATGAGCCGTTCTACGCATTTGGAGTCCTACAGGAGTGTCGTCTAGATTGGGCTTAGCCTTTGCATGTCTATGGTGGATCCAATTTGCCAGAATTTGGCTTCTGCATAGTTCATCTGAGTGACAAAGTCCGAATTGCAAACTCAAATGTCCGAGTCTGAGTAGTCTGTCCGAGTTTCAAACTTGGATGGATGAGTCCCGAATTCCAAAATTAGATGCCCAATTCTGGCTTGTCCGATTCAAGGCCTAGATTGTCCAAGTTCAAGTGGCCATCTGAGTCTAGGCTGGTTAGAGTTGCTTGATCAGAGGATCCGTTTGCATCCTATTTTGAAAATTAGACGACTTCAAGGCAGTCAAATGATTCGATTTTGGGAATCGAACGGTTTCGAATGTTTGAGCCTCATATCTACCTTCAAGCTGTTTTATCTTGAGGCTAATTTTAGTGATGTTTTGAGAAGTTAAAGAGTCTTTTGAGCTTACACTAATGGGTTCACTTCAATAGTATAAGCCATACCATCTAATCATTACCCTAAGGAAGTGTAAGTGTGTGAGTTTCTCTAAATGAATTTTCGAAGGCCTAAAAATGTAAAAATATCCCTCATTATATTTTTTATTGAGAAAATATCTTACCCTTGATGGTGCTAAGAGATATTTTGAAAAGCTTAGGTAAGCAAACTATCTCCACTAAGTGCAAAGGGAGCCTTTGTAAACTATAAGTTCAAGCACTTTATCATTACACTTGACTCTATGGGGGAAACAGTATTCAAACCAAGTGTTGTGAATATAATCTCAATGTATTTTTCCTCAAAAGAGGTGCACCCACATAACTCTCTTATGTTCTTCTCTATGTCAACCTTCTATACGTTCTACCTTGCATCCCACCATTGCTTCTCTCTCAATTGTTATTAGAGTGTTGTTTGACGTTATGGGAGCTCATTCTTAGAGCAAGGAGTGTGAGGAGTGAAGCTTTTTTAGGAAGGTTGAGGAAATCTAGATCTAAGTCAAGCATGATCCATTGAGACTCAATTTGGGGTAGCATAGCCCATTTTGGAATTGATTTGAGTAGCCATTAGTGGCTAGGATTCAAGCAAAATAATTAGCTTTGGATATTTAGGAAGAGATCTTAGTATATAGTTTTGATCTATGTAAGCATAGGGCATGCTTAAGTAGGGGTGAACTTGTCATTTGGAGGGAGGAAGCCAACTTCTCAAAAGCACAGGGCTTAAGCAAGGGTTTGAAGTAAGGGGCCTACTACATTTTGTAACACAAATAAGAGAGAGAGAGAGAGAGAGAGAGAGAGAGAGAGAGAGAGAGAGAGAGAGAGAGAGAGAGAGAGAGAGAGAGAGAGAGAGAGAGAGAGAGAGAGAGAGAGAGAGAGAGAGAGAGAGAGAGAGAGAGAGAGAGAGAGAGAGAGAGAGAGAGAGAGAGAGAGAGAGAGAGAGAGAGAGAGAGAGAGAGAGAGAGAGAGAGAGAGAGAGTTGATTATTGGAATCGCAATAGCTATGGGTTATGCTACTTGTCCAGATGCTCCAGGAGGCTACTTATGTTAAAATGACATGTATGGGACTACTCATTCCAATTTCCTATGTTTTGTTGTGTTCTAGAAGCTACAATAAATGCATTTTATTTCAAAAACCTTTTTTTGTAACATTTGGGTTAAGCTTAATTGAGCTAGAACCGATTTCATACTACAAAGATTAAGATATGTATTCCTGGAGATTGTTTAGTCTCATATTAATAGTAAGAAATTCCAAAAAGATTTGCAAAAGGATTTGTATGCATTGAAGAGTGCACGGGATATTATGATATTTCCTTTACCATTGCAATGATCACTTGGTTTTGTAGCTTTTTAGTCTTGCATTTGACATGATCTTGGTTGCTTGGTGTGCATTTGTTTTAGTTTTGGGCTCTTCAAGCTATTTAGCCATTGTTTGGCTTTGCGAGACACTCATTTGCAATCCCTTGTCTATTTTTGAGTTTATAGTCATAGAAAATCTTACTATTTTTTGTATACATGATATATTATAATTATGACTTCTTCATTAGATTTTAAGAATGCATTGTTTAATATTCAAGAGGTTGTTGGAACAAACTTTTCATATCGAAAAGACCAAATTTATGATGTATTGTTCCAGAAGAAGTCAGTGAAGCCAAAAATGTAATGTGATTAAGTATGAGGACTTGGATCAACATGTATGGGAGGAATTGGATGAGCTAGCATACTCCACTATTATGTTAACATTATCAAAGTCTATGTATTTTAATGTGAAGAACATGGAAGGTGCATATGGTCTATGAAAAAACCTTGGTGACCTATATGGAAAAGAAAGTATAACTTGTATGTTTATTAGCTAGAAAAACTCATTAATCTTTGCATGGAGGAGGGGGCTTCCATGTATAATCATCTCAATGAGTTCAACACTATTTTCAACCACTTGACATCTCAAAACATCGCCTTTCATGATCCAATGAATTCTATGTTGTTATTAGTCACCTTGCTTGAGAGTTGGGATACTTTCAAGATTGTTGCCATAAGGAAAACTTCCCAACACCCACATCCTTGCTTTGCAACAAAATTTTGGTGGTTTTTTGAGAACATGATCAAGACACTAACAACAAAATTGTTATTTGGCATGCTATTGCACAAACAAATGAGATTGCTGACGACTAACCTCCCAATGTCTCCTAGTGCTGATGTATCCTCAGTGGATAACTTTACATTGACCTTTGTAGGTGTAGCGATCTCCTTATACTCGATCATGCTAAATGCTTTCAAGATCTCCCATGCATATTTCATTGGAGAGATGAAGTTTTTGAACCAAGCACTTGCCATATTTCAATCCCCAAATAATAGTATAACAAGTCATTTCAAACTCAAAGCTCAAAGCCTTTTGAGTTTAATGGATCATATGTTTATAGTCACCCTTAATAAGAAGGCTTTCCACATATAGGACAATCACTACAAACCTTTCACCATTCTTGTAAACATAAAGGTTAGCATCTAAGGCACATTTATTGGAGTTTAGGCCTAAAAAGAATTGATCTATCCATTGGTACCATACTTTAGGGGCTTGTTTCAGCCTATACAATGCCTTCTTCAGCTTATAAACTTTGTTCTTAGAATAGGATGCCTTAAACATCAATGGTTGAGCCACATACACCTCCTCTCTGAGGTCACCATTCAAGAATGGTAATTTAATATCCATTTCATAAATTAACCACTTCTTATTAAGTGGTCACTACAAGTACTATGTGAATAGTAGTTATTTTGAATGTTGGAATGAATGATTCTTCAAAATCAAATGCTTTAACTTGTGAAAATCTATGTGCAACTACTTTGGCTTTGTACTTTTCTAAGCTGCCATCAACCATGTACTTTACCTTTCACATCACTTGGTGCCAATAATCTTTCTATTTTATGGCTGATCCACTAGCTCCTAAGTGTCATTCTTCATTGTGCTATCATACTTAGGTTGTATATGTGCTCTCCATACTAGATAGGCAACTGCTTCTTCCAAGTTTGTTGGCTCCTTTATTTCTCTCATAATCTCAACCATCAAGGCCATATTGACTATGTGAACAAAAGCTTATGTTTTCTCCTCTATTCTTTGAAATCTTTTGGATCCATCTATCTCATCCTCAATAGTTGTAGGCATAGGTTTACTATGATCATAGAGCTACTTCAGCCATCATATAACAAGCTTGATTAAGGACCCCTCAATGGTACAATTTAGTGGCCCATTGAGAGACTTTTCCTAAGCAATGTTACCTACTACTCCTTAGAATAAAATGGGGTTTGTTGCCTACTCTCTTTCGATTCCACTTCACAACAACGAAAGGTTTCAACCATTCTTTGTAAAGATCGACCTAATTGCGGTTTCTAATTAAATGCTAAGGTCAACTATTGGCTTAACTAGCATCAGTCCTTAAGTCACTGTATTTGCAAGCCAACTCAACCCAAAGCAGATCAATGCCACACTTGGTTCATACTAAGTGAGAAATGAGGAGGGAGCAATTCACATCAACCCCTTTACCCATTCATAGGGTACAGTCTCGACTCCATTCCCCTAAAATAGCATTGATCTCTAAGACAACACACTAGATAGTTGCACATTCATTCACTTTCTAAATCTATCATCTTGAAGGAAAACTCTCAACTCACTGAGACCACCCACCATCCCTAGGATGGACCTGTCAAGGATTCTACCCTCTCACTTTCCTTGGGGATTTGTTTTGGTTATTTGATTATCATGATGTATTTGTATTTAACATACGAAGATAGCTTCCTTAATTAACCATTAACATTTTTTTCTTCACTTAAATTATGGTCACATACATAAAGACAATGTCAAACAATCCTTTAAAAGCACTTGCAAAACAATGTATTTTTATTCCACACCTTCTCCAAGGTATATTGCCAGTCTGGTACTCTGTCCCTTAACCCAAGACTTGTGTCCACAATCTTAGATACATGATCCACCAATCTTCCCTTAACTAGCATCAAGGCCTTCCAAGAAGTCCATCTTGGGTCACACAAGGGTTGGGTGGTTCCTAGGAGCATAAGGGGTTTACTAGCCAGAGTCCCCCTTAGCACCCTGACCTCCTCTTGGACAAGGGTTCCCTATGAGGAGACCTCTTGCATCTAGGGTCATCAATCCTAACCTCTAGCACCATCAAACAACTCCTTGGTAAAGGGCTCTTGCCTACCCTTGGGGGAGGTTTAGTGCATGACTATAAATTCCCCCATGATGGCATAATAACTTTTATGCAAACACAATCAAGCAATCAACTTATCAACAAGAGGTAGGAAAAACAATCCTTTTTTCATAGCCACAATCCAAATAGCCATTTTTAAATGTTCCATATGAATCAACCAACCTATCTTGGTTAGGAAGGAAATCCCTTTTTTCCAAAACAACAAGCCTTTTCTAAAAAAAACAAGTCAATAACTAAACAATAACCTTTGGATACTTTGCAAAGGATGATGTTATTCACAAAAACTTATTCTTTCTTAAAGTGTGATTGTAAGATTACATATGTGCCCTCCTAGGACCTAGATTCCATGCTAAAATACCCATCTCTAGCTTTTAAATTACAAGCTTCTTTCTAAATGATTCAATACATTGCTTTGTCATGCACACTCCATGCATACTCTGTTCCTCCTCATTCCTTGAATAACACATCATCCCATCATTTCTATGCAAGACTTATTAAATCAGGTGTTGATGAGCTTAAACTAATACTCTCATCTCCTCTTAACAATCCTAACCCATTGTGAGGACAGCTACAATGAAGTGGAACCCAAGAAGAAGAATAAGATCTAATGGAGCACCTAGGGATTCTTTGCAATGTGTGGATTTGATGGGAGTTACCTTGATGGTGTAGTGGACTTGAAGTGTTGTAGATCCATCTTTGAACTTGATCTCTTTGTCCAGTAATCCTCCACTCCTAGTTCCTATTTTGCATGTTTCTATCTTCTATCCCCTCTTTCTTACTCTACTTTTCTTCTCTATTTCTCCTTTCGACTCTACTCATCTCTCTCTATGCTACTATTTCTCTCTCCCTCTATCTCTATCTCTCTCGCATTCCCTATCTTCCTTTTCTCTCTCTATCCATCTCCTTTTCTTTCCATCTCTTCTCCCTCTACCTCTCTCTCTTTCTTCTCTTCTCCTTCTTTCTTTTCTTTCTTTATCTCTATGTATCTATCTTTTAGTTTCTATCTCCTCTCTCTCTCTCTCTCTCTCTCTCTCTCTCTCTCTCTCTCTCTCTCTCCATATAGCATTTTCAAGCTGCTTTAAAAAAAAGACAATCCATATGCCTTAAATTTCAAAGCTTTATATAGTCTTAATAGGAGGCTATTTGCCTCTTGTCTCTCTCGGACTTATCAACTTGTCTTTGTTCAATCATTAGTCGTAGAGTGGAGAAGGAGCTTTATGAAGCTACTATGAGTTGGAGATGATTTGAATGATGATAGAGATGGTATGCAATGTGGTGTTTGTCTAATTGTGGTGGTGACAAGAGTTTAATGATGTTGGGATCTCAACAATGACAACAATCAGTAGGTAAGCATTAGTTGAAAGTTTTAACTTTTTTTAATTTTAAGCCTCATATTAATTCCCCCTTCACCCAAGCCCCCCATTCACATGCAGCCTTCAAGAGGGGCTTGGAATATTACATCCTTTCCCTCTTAGAGGAATGGAGATGTCATCATCGCAAAGCTAGGGATATTAGTCTACTAGAGTAAGTTGGATTGTAGGTTTTGTGGTTTAGGAGGACCACACTTCCACTATGCAACCCTAATTGTGCACAAGCACTGAAACTTCAAGGTAATACAATGATATTAAAGACAAACTTATTGCAATGTATTGTAGCTACAAGTATTGGGTTTATTACATCTTATGAAGAGCTTTCTAGGACTTCTAATCATCCTCAAGGATTTTAGTGGGCTCTACATGCTCATCATTATTCAATCAATGAGTGAAGCCAAATGTTAGACTTGTGTAGCTTCACTGTTTCTCATATTCTTCATCCAATTTAAGGTAGTCATAAGCTTGGATATGTCCTAGCTCATTTGCAAAGGAATCATCAGTGATTAGGGCAACTTCTTTGCATGTGCCCTACCTCACCGCACCCATGACACTTATTTCCTTAGTCCTTTGAGTTCTCATGTCCTTCCTCAATATTTTCTAGGGAATAGTCATATTCAAGAGTTTGATCTCCATTAGGCTTGACCAAAGCTTTGGCTCACATAAGAGCATCTTACAAGTCAGTCTACCTTAGGGATTCTAGATGAGTGTTTAGTTGTTGATTCAAGCCATGGTAGAATTTGGCCACTTGTTGGGTAATATCCAAAGGTGATGCATATTTCTGAAGTGTGATGAACTAAAAATAATAAGTTTCCAAACTTAGTCCCAAACTACTATAAGGAAAATAACTTGTTCATCTCAATGGTATGATATGAAGGCAAAAACTATCTTTGTCGTATGGCCTTCTTGATGTCTTCCTAGCTTATAGGGCTATAGTGGTAGTATTGTCTTGGCACCACTGCTTCCACCATAAGCGTACCTCACCTTACCAATTTCATCTTGGCAATCATGGCCTTATTAGTTGTGCTTATTCTTGCCACATCAAAATAGTCCTCAAAAGTTTTGATCCAAACTTTAGTATGGATCTCAATATTGGATCTTTTTTCTATGAAATCAAGTGGCTTGATTTGCTTCAAGCGGAACTTCTTTTCTAAAACTCAACATCCATGTTGTTGGAAGGTGCCTCATAATCAAGATAATATTATTTAAGTTATTTCTTTAGGGTAGCTATAACTCTTTTGCTTCTAAATTACAAGTAAGAGTGTTAAAGAAATACATGCATGGATTATTGCTAACTTATCAAATTTTATTCGACATCATGTGTAATGTGCCCCCCTTAGTGGCATGATTTAGTGGCCCATCAAGAGACTTTTCCTATACCATGCCACCTGGGATTCCTTAAATAACACAGGGTTTGTCACATAGGCTCTCTCGAGTCCAGTTCATAACAATGGAAGGTTTAGGACATAAACCATAAGGATCACCTGAATTTGAGTTTCTAATTCAATGCTAAGGTCAATTATCAGCTTTAACTAGCATCAGTGGTCCTTGAGTCACTACATTCACAAATGAACTCAACCTGAAGCAAATCAATGCTGCACTTGGTTCATAGTGAGTGAGAAACGAGGGGGAGCGATTCCCATCGACCCCTCTATCCACAGGGCATAGTCTCAACTTTGTTCCCTAAAATATCATTCATTGGAATCTAAGAAAATATATTAAATAGTCACATATTTGTCCATTTCCTAAATCTAGTGCCTTGAGGAAAATCTCATGGCTCACCAAGTCCACCCATCCATAGAGCAGACCCATCAAGGATTCCGCCCTTCCACTTTCCTTAGGGGTTTCTTTTAGTTATTTAATTATTCCTAACACATTTATGCTCTACATGCAAAGATAGCTTCCTTAATTAACCATTAACACTGATTCCTTTATGTGAATTATGGTCACATATACAAACACAATGTTAAGCAGTCCTTTGGTAGCACTTGTAAAACAATGTATTTTTATATTGCACCTTCTTCAAGGTATAATGCCAACCCAACATTCCATCCCTTAATTTGGGAGTGGTGTCCAATATCAAGCACACAATCCACCAATTTGCCCTTATCTGGCATTAGGGCCTTCCAGGAAGTCTCCATCTTGGGTCATGTAGGGGTTAGACAGTTCCTTGGAGCATAAGGGATTTACTAACTAAAGCCCCCTAGCACCCTCACCTCCTCCTTCCCAAGGGTTCAATGTGGAGAGACCTCTCACATATGCGGTCATCCTAACCTCCAACTTTGTGAAATAGCCCCTTGGTGAAGGGTTTCCACCTATCCTTGGGGGAGGTTTGGTGCATGACTACAAATCTACCCATGATGGCACAAAAACTTTTATGCAAACACAACCAAGCAATCGAATTATCAACAAGAGGTAGGAAGAAAATCCTTTTTCATAGCTACAATCCAAATAGCCATTTTTGAATGTTCCATATGAATCAATCAACCTATCTTGGTTAGAAAGTAAATCCCTTTTCCCCAAAACAACAAGCCTTAAAAAAAAAAACAAAAAAATAACCTTTGGATACTTTGCAAAGGATGATATAATCCATGATAACTTATTCTTTCCTAGAGTATGATTGTAAAATTACACGTGTTTTCCTAGGACCTAGATCCCATGTTAAGATACCCATCTCTAGCTTTTTTTTAAACATTACAAGCTTCTTTCTAAATGATTCAACACTTTTCTTTGTCATGCACATGCACACTCCATGCATTCTCTTTTCCTCCTAATTCCTTGAATAACCTGTACTCTAATGAGTGATTATCCCATCATTTCTATATTAGACTTATTAAATCAAGTGTTGATGAGCTATCTAGTAGAGCACCTAGGGATTCCTTGCGATGTGTGGATTTGATGGGAGTTTCATTGATGGTGTAGTAGACTTGAACTGTTGTCGTAGAGCCCTCTTTGAACTTGATCTTCTCGTCTCATAATCCTCCACTCCTAGTTCCTCTTTCGCATGTTTCTATCTTCTACTCCCTCTTTCTTACTCTACTTATTTCTCTCTATTTCTCCTTCCAACTCTACTTATCTCTCTCTGTACCACGTCTTCTCCCTCTTTCTATCTCTATCTCTCTCTCGCACTCCTTGTCCTCCTTTTCTCTCTCTATCCATCTCCCTTTCTCTCTATCTCTTCTCCTTCTACCTCTCTCACTCTTTCTTATCTTCTCCTTCTACCTCTCTTTTCCTTCTCTTCTTCTCCTTCTTTCCCTCTACCTATCTCTCTTTCACTCCCTACCTTCTCTCTCTCTACCCATCTCTTCTCCCTCCCTCCCCCTCTCTCTCTCTCTCTCTCTCTCTCTCTCTCTCTCTCTCTAGCATTTTTAGATCACTCAAAAAAAAACAATCCATATGCCTTATAATTTTAAGGATTTATAGCATTAATAGGAGGCTATTTGCCTCTCGTCTCTCTTACTCTTATATTGTCTTTGTTCAATCACTAGTTGCATGGTGGGAAGGAGTCTCATAAGAGTGCTTTGAGTTGGAGATGATTTGAATGGTGGTAGTAATGGTATGCAACACGGTGTTCATTTGATTGTGATGGCAGTGGGAGTTTAGTGATGTGATGAGCTCCATAATGACAAAAATTGCCATGTAAGCATTGGTTAAAAGTTTTAACATTTTTTTTCTTTTAAGCCTTAGATTAATTCCCTGTTCCCCCAAGCCCTCCCATTCACACAAGGCCTTCGGGAAGGGCTCAAAATATTACATCCTATCCCCCTTAGAGGAATCAAGTTGCCCTCATCTTGAATCTAGGGATATGGATTGTAGGATTTGTTGTTTAGGGCCCACATCCTTTTTCTATGCAACCTTGATCATGCACAAGCACTCAAACTTCAAGGTAATACATTAATATTAAAGAAAACTTATTGCAATGTATCATAGCTGCAAGTATAGGGTTTATTACATCTTAAGAAGAGCTTTCTAGGACCTCTAATCATCCTAAAATATTTCAATAGGCTTTGTATGCTCATCATTATCTGATTTACGAGGGAAGCCAAATGCTAAACTTGTGGGGCTTTGATTTGTTGTTGGTTCCTCATCTTCATGATCCAATTCAATTCAATCAGCTTGGATATGTCCTAGCTTGTGTTCAGGGTAAAGTTGCATATGCCTAGCTTCTTGTTTATTAGCTATATTAACAGTAACTGCACTGCGCGTTAGTTACCCACACACGTGTACTTTGTAGGTGGTGAACACCTATCGCTATCACTTCCTTCTTTATTCTTTTAGTGACATTTGAATAAAGGAAAAGCCCATCACACATTGTGACCATTGAAGTTTCCACATCTTGTTTATCTCTCTCTATTGCTCTTGCTCCTTCCACCATAGCTCTTGCTTTCACTCCCTGCTTCCACTTTAGGGCTCACTCCCTTAAATTCCTCAATGATGGTGCAATGGCTTTGATACTAGAGCTCCCACATCTTATGTCTCTATCTCTCTTGCTCTTGCTCCTTCCACCATATCTCTTGCTTTTTCCCTATGCTTCCACTTCAGGGCTCACTCCCTTCAGGTTATTGCAAAGAATGCATCGGTGATTGGAACATCTCCTTCAAATATGGCCTATCTCACTACACTCATGACATTTATTTCCTTGGTCCTTTGAGTTGTCATATCCTTCCTCAATATTTGCTAAGAAATAGTCATCTTTAAGAAGTTAATCTCCAGTATGCTTGATCAAAGCTTTGGCTTGTATAAGAGCGTCTTGCTAGTTAGTCAACCTTGGGGATTCTAGATGAGTGTCCACCGGTTGATTCAAGCCATGGTAGAATTTGCCCACTTGTTAGGTAATATCATAGGTGGTTTATATTTATGAAGTGTCAAAATTGAAAATAATAAGTTTCTAGACTTAGTCCCACCAACTACCACAAGGAAAAGAACTCATTCATCTTGATGGTACGATACGAAGGTGATTATGGCCTTTTTTTATGTCTTTCGAGCTTAGAAGGCTATTGGTGGTAGTGTTGTCTCAGCATCACTACTTCCACTATAAAAGTGCCTCACCTGCCAACTCCAACTTGGAAATCATGGCTTGTTAGATGTGCTTATTCCTACTGCATCAAAATAGTCCTCAAGGGTTTCAATCCAAACTTCAGCATCCATCTCAACATTGCATCATTTTCCCATGAACTCAAGTGGCTTGAGTTGCTTCAAGAGAAACTTCTTTTCTTGAAATTGGAATCCATGTTGCTAGAAGTTGGCTCATAATCAAGATCATATTATTTAAGTTCTTCTTCTTTTGCTTCCAAATTTACAAGTCAAAGTGTTAAACAAACACATGCATGGATTATTGTTAACTGATTCATTTTGCTCTAACACCACATGTAAGGTGCCAAACCAAGGACCCCTCAGTGTGGCACTTCCCATCGACTCCCTACTCGCATTGGGTCTCCATCCCGGCAGCCATAGCCGACTCCCTTGGGCTCACGTCACTCACTAGGTTCCTGAGCTTCCTCCTGGCCTATTGAGGCACCCTCAGGGAATTCACACAAAGGTATTGGTTCATTTTTTATTGGGTTTTATTCAGTCCACAGGGTGCAGGCAACAGGGCAGCCATATCCAAGTTTCATGGAGCTAATATCTTGCTCCCCCTTCATGGTGGCTTGTTGAGGCCTCTTCCTAGGCTTCATTGGTGCCTACCCTACCCCCCACACTTGCCATTTAGGCCACATGGCATTGTAGCAACTCCAGAGCATCCTACATATTTTGCACCGGATTCTAGCCCCATATGTGATCAGCATTCGACTACACACTTCATGCTTGGTGGCTCATATACTAAGTTTTGACTATTTAGGTGCTTGGCAAATGGTTCTTGGCCATGTATTGATGCTCCTCAAGCTTGGGCACTGATTTGAAACCTCTTTAGCACTGTTTTGAAAGAGTTTACAGCAGGTCACATGCATTTTATATTAGTACTACACTGACAGTTAATGTTATGCTTGGTTTGGGCATACATAGTGAAGTGGTTTGACACCCTATTGATACTCGGTGATCATGCTATCTTGTGCATATGCTTTGCCATCATTTTGGTGCTGATTTGAGGCCTGAAATACTCGGTTTGGAGCAGTGAATGTCTGCTGTAATATAGTGGATTGAAGTCATTCTACTCATGTATGCTTATGCCTATGCTAATCGGGGTATGTCTTTGGGATATGCAATGAAGTATTGACCTTCGGGGTATGACATCGAGCTTGTCTTTGGTTTCGGAATGCTTTTGAGCTTGTATTAAGCTCCAACTTGGTTGTTCTTCACTGGCATTTGGCTTCAATTGGCATGCTTTGGACCAATCTATGCCTATTTTCACTACTTGACATTTAGGCTTCTTGCATTTATGCTTTGGTTAGATACGGATGCCACTTGGTTTGCCCATGCTTGATAGTTACTTGGAGCTTCATCTTCAGATGTATTTGAGCATTTTGGATCTATTGGACATTACATTTGGTTGTCAGTTACATGCTCTTTGCATGCTTTCAGGCTTATGCTTTACGGGTTTGAGATAGCTTGGGATTTATGCTCCGGATGTACCCTACTAGGATTTGGCATGTTTGATGCTATGTATTTGCTGTATTAGAGTGTTGCTTGCTCTCTTTGCATCTGAATTCACTTCCAATGAGAGCCTCTTGGTATATTTGGATGTACATAGAGTCTTATTTACAAATGAGCTTGAGCTTGTGGGACAGTTACATGCATTTGCTCTCTTGAGAGCTTTATGTCAGCAGTTTGTCTATAGTGGGCTGATTTGATACGACTAAGGGGGCAGGTACTTATTTCCATGTTTCCCTATTTTGTGGTTATCTAGAGAGTTAACTTTTCCTTATTTTTTCTTATTTCCCAAACCTTAGTGTCTTAAATTTGATACAAAATGTACAACTCTTACTCTTACCAATGCATAGAAAGCTTTCTAACCCTAATCTAATCTACAAAAGAGATCGAATGGCCTTCGACTCCCTTGCTTCCTACCTAAAACCAAGTGCCATTTTTTAGAGTTGAACTCCTACTTCGTCACTAGATTTAAAGCATGCAAGTACTCAAAGCTTGAATTTGTTGGTCTCGACACCATGGAATCAAAATGTGGGAGCTCTCGCTCAACTGCCAAGACCCACAGATTGCTTATTGCTCCAAGCATTTCAAGCCAAGTGCAATGGCTATCTCTCACATAGCCATATGTGCTCTCACACCTATGAGTGTAGTGAGCTTACCTCCATACTTGATTGAGTTGCATCCTCCCCTGAGCACTCCAGTAGATCCACAATCCAAGGTGCAAGCTCAAGCAAGCTTGATCCTCAAGCTCCAAGCTCTATGCTCCATTGCCACACACAAGACAAGAGGAGAAAAGAGAAGAGAAGATGGAGAGCTTCTCCATCACAGTCTCAGTCCGATTAATCATCGAGCACAAGGGAATAACCTTCAATAGTGGGATGAGGGACCAAAGTAAATATTGCAAAGAGAAAAAGCTATCATAGAAGAGTTGCCTAGTGGCAGTGGTGTCAGCCTTATCAAAGCTATGCATGTCAACACCACTGAGGCTTCCAATTTATGAGCCATTACAAGAGGCCAAAAGTTTGAAGAAGGTGATAAGAATAATGTAGAACCTATTGAGACAAACCCTAAATAGGATGATAAGGAGATGGAAGTCCTTAATCCTAGTGTGGAAGCCGGTTCTCTAAAAGTTACTGATGGCAAAGCTAATTCACGAGGCTACCAAAGAAGGAGGTAAAAGCCAAGAAAGAGGCACCTAAGCATATTCGGTGACCAAGAGAAATAATGGTTTGGCGGGAGAAGAGAACCATTGCTAATTATCATAAATTTGACTTAGCCAATTCTCTTTGTAAGATAATTCTCGATGTGAATCTCCTACAATAGCTGATCAAGTTATCTCCAAGAGTGCGTAAAGAGTTTAAGAAGATCCTTCGCATTGGGTATATCGTCAAACCCTTGGGAATAGTCCATGTGGGAGATGATTTGTTTGAACATGCTGAAAAGCATTTCCCAAGGGTGGCTGCATATGTTGATAGCATATTAGTGGATCATGCCATTGTGGATACGGGATCCTCCATCAATATTATGAGTTTAAAATTGATGAAAAGGCTAAGACTAGAGATCCAAAAGGATACCTCCACAATTCTTCGAATGGCTAATGACTATTTAAGACAACTAAAATATTGCATTACAAAACTCCACGTGACTACTAATGTGAAATGCATTTTGGACTTTAGGGTTATTTGATTTGCAAGGTGGATAAGCTATCGAGTATTATTAGGAAGGCCATGGATTTTGCAATCCGACTATCAAGTTGATATATCTATTGGTCATTAATTTTTTGTCAAATGTGCCAGACACATAATAGTGGATGCATATTCTGAATCTCCTCAAAGTGAGAAAGTACCCTTATCTTCGACAAAATTAGATGCATTAGAGAATCCTTCTAGAAATGATACTTCATCAAGCAATGAATCAAGAGTGTAATCCACTACAAAAGATGTCTAGTAGGTAACTTTGAATGATTCGATAGAAGCTCAAGACAGAATCAAAGATACAGATGTGATTGAGTTAGATCTTGATACGTTGAATGAGCCACGACCAATTAAATTAGGATCTATGCTTAGTCTCGAAGAGAGAAAGGACTACGTGTTGATTGAAGAATTTCATGATATTTTTTCCAAGAGCTATGATAAGCTGAGGGATATTCCTCCTAGTCTAGCTATGCATACTATTCCCTTGAAGGAAGGTAACCATCCTATTTGACAAAAAGTAAGGTGTATATCTTTTGAGCTAAGGGATAGACTATTTGAGGAGCTACAAGAATTGCGTAAGGGTGGCCTAATATTTCCTGCACAACACACAAAGTGGTGTTCACCAGTAATTATCAAGAAAAATAATAATAAAATCCAGCTTTGCATAGATTTTAGGGAGCTCAATAAAATAGGTGATCAAATATTACTATCTGATGCCATTCATTGATCAGATTTTAGATCAATTAGCAGGCAAGGATATCTACTCGTTTATGGACTACTTCACTAGTTATAACCAAATGGCTATCGTAGAGGAAGATAAGTTAAAAATGAGATTTATTACTATATTTGACACCTTTGTGTATCATATTACAACTGTTGGATTATGCAATGTGCTGGGGGCTTGGCAACGTACATCTGATAAAACTTTTGGTGATATTTTCCTAGAGGAGCTAAAAGTCTTTATTGATGATTTAGGGATAGCCACCACAAGGGAGAGATAGCTGATTATGTTAAGAAAATGATTTGAGTAGTGCAAGCAGTTTTACATTGCTCTCAATCCAAACAAATGTGTCTTTGGAGTGCCCTATGGATTATTGTTAGGCCATATGGTTAGCTTGGCTAGTATTGAGATTGATCCTAAAAAGATAAAGGTTATCATCATTATGAGTCCGCTATGTACTCCTAAATAAGTGCATAGCTTTTTGTCATCAATCGGATATTATCAACAATTCATTAATGCATTGGCTAAGAGGATATTGCCATTGATGAATCTATTATTCTTTAACTGTCTATTTGTTTGGAGTGATCTATGTCAAGTATCCTTCGAGGATATGAAGTAGCATTTGGTAAAAGCACTAGTCCTAAAATAACCTAAAAGAAGAGAGATATTTTATATACTTTCAGTAGCTACAATATAGTATCAGTTTTTGTTTAGTCCAGATTTGGGAGAAGTGGTACCATCCGATTGCATTTGCCAATCTTGCAAATTGGGAATGTTCGAGATTAATTGTACCTACATGGAGAAACTATGCCTTGGGATGGTCTTTACAATGAACAAATTTAGGTATTACATCTTATATAAAAATATAGTATTTTATACAAAGGCAGAGGAGCTAAGACTATTGTTGAATAAGTTGCAGCTGCTTAAACACCTATAGCAAAGTGACTAATCACTTTGTAAGAGTTTGACTATGAAATCAAGAGTAAGCCATCGAAGTTGCATGGCATCATTGAATATTTTGTAGATTTTGAGGAGTCGAATGAAGTCTTGGTTGAAGGTAGTGACCTTGAGGGTTTATTTAAAATTGATATAGCCTCCATTTTGTCATGGTATGCTGCCATAATACATTATCTATTCACAGGAGAGACTAGAGCCACTTTGTTGAAGGCTGAAAAGAGAAAAATTAGACAGCAAGCCTTGAAATTTTCCTTGCTTGTAGGAATACTATATCCACAAGGGATCAATGATGTTTATCGCTAATGTGTCATGCCTAATGAGGTTCCATTCATCTTGGAAGAGTGTCATGAATCCACTTGTGGAGAGCACTTTGCTGGATGGTTGACTACATAGAAATCTTTTGAAAGGGAAGTAGAACCCAGGAGGAAGAAGCTTGATGGTGAGAGCTATGGCGGATGGATAGCAAGAGCCAAGAGAGAGAGAGAGACTCAAAAGTGGGAACTCCAACAACCACAATGTGTGGCCGGGCCTTCCTTTCTTCAAACGGTCACTAAAAGAATAAAGAATAAGTGACTGTGATGGGCCCCCGCCACCTGTAGTGTGCAGTGGCGGGTACTGTCAGTGTAGTAATATGGCGGCTAAGCAGAGGCACCTTTCCCCCCAACAACTTCCCACTTAAAGGCGAATCTTCCCCAGTGAGAGAGAAAAAAGAAAAGACAGTACAACATGTACACATATACAGCATGATGAGAAAAATATATCTCATCCAATGCCCATCAATCTCTTGAGGAAGGCAAAGCACTCGGTAGTGAGGCTCTTCATGAGCAAGTTTGCAGGATTTTGCTCAGTTGGAATCTTGATAAGGTCAACAGAGCTATCCTCAATGACCTCGTGAATGAAGTGATACCTCACCTCAATATGTTTCGTCTCCGTATGGAAGATTGGATTCTTGGCCAACTGAATAGCACTCATAGAATCCGAATGCAGTGTAGGCATAGCATCTGTCATACCAAGGTCTACAATCAAACGGCCTAACCAGATAGCCTCCTTGCAAGCTTCTGTGGCTACAATATATTCGGCCTCTGTAGTAGAAAGGGCCGTACACTTTTGCACCATGGACATCCAAGAGATAGCCCCTCCAACATAAGTGAACACATAGTTAGAAGTGGACTTCCTACTATGTGCATGTCCTACATAATTAGAGTCAGTGTACCCCACGACTTCTATATCCTGGCTGCCATAACAAAGACATATATCTGCTGTGCCCTTCAGGTACCTCATGATACCCTTAACGGCATCCCAATGTTTCTTGCCAAGTGTAGCCATATAACGTGCCACAACACCAACTGCAAAAGCAATATCTGGACGCGTGGCTATCATGGCATACATAAGACTACCCACGGCGGCTGATGCATAGGGAATCTTGGCCATCTCGGCCCTCTACTCATCTGTCTGTGGATAATGGGCCTGTGAAACCTTTACATGAGAAGTTAATGGATAGCCAATAGGCTTAACATCCTACATGTAGAAGTGCTCAAGGACTTTATGAATGTACTCCCTCTGTGACAGATAGAGTAGTCCCTGAGATCTATCGCGCGTAATGCACATACCAAGTATATGAGAGGCCTGTCCTAGATCTTTCATCTCAAATCTCTTCTTGAGCTGAGTCTTAAGAGTATCTAGCTCCTCATGAGCTGTCCCTGCTAAAATCATATAATCCACATAGAGTACCAAAATTAGTAAAAAATTGTCACGGGTTTTCTTCATGTACAAGCACGGATCCATAGCACTGCAGCTAGAAGTTTTCATAGCTTTTTAAGATATTTACAATAAATAATATCCAAAATATAAAAAGATGCTAGTTTTATTCGAAAATCTAGTATTTTTTGACCATCCACACTATAGACATTGATACCAATGACTAATATAACTCATAACCCTCGTTCACGTTGTAACTTTCATGACGGATGGCTATAGTCCTTGTCAATCCGGAAAAAATGTCGGGTTATGATCCTCTCTTTTTTAAATTATTAGTTAATTAGTTATTAATGTTTGTTAGTTTTTATTTTAGTTAGTCTTTAAGTAGTAACCTTACTAACTTACCAATTGACTAACTAACTTTCTAACTAACCAACTGACTTTTAATTGCGTGGAAGTATTACAGGATTTTAAGTGTGATATTCCTTCTCCCACCATGGCTTGATAGCTCTAAGCCTTACTACTTGTAGATTGTCCTTTCACTCAAAGTTCCTTGTTGCTATTGAGTGGGCCAATCAGTCTCCTTCTCATTAGCAGCTCTTTTTGTTTTGTCTTGTTGATCCTTGTTGATTTTGTCCTCCCCTTGTTCTTCTATTGAGAGTGAAATAGGTGGACTCGCTAGAGTGGGGGAGCGATGCTCCTCTTTGGGGTCGACGAGAGGGTGCCAGGGTTTCCTCCACTACTTCTTCTCTTTCCACCTGCCCCATGGCCTCCTAGATTATGGTCATCAGTACTCCTCCACTACTTCTTCTCTTTCCACCTGTCCCATGGCCTCCTAGATTATGGTCATCAGTACTCCTCCAAGCCCTATGGTTGAAGCCTTGGATACATGTTTTTTCCTTTGTGACTATGCTATGGTAGTCAAAGGCTCCCCCCTTGTTGCCCTTGGTGTTGTTGCTAGTACCTTTGCTGATGCTTGTATTGTTTTCTAGACATTGTTGAGATATTTGCAATCACATCTACTGTGGCCTCTTTGTATGAAGCAGTTTTGGGCTTAGGACATGTAGGCAGACTGAATCCCATATGCACAGAAAGGGAAAACTGCTACCCATCCAGCAACTATAAAGCATTGTACTTGACTACCACTTTTCATATGGAATGAATACAATGTCATGATGCTTTGTACTTTCAATTAGGTATCTTGTCTTTTTCAGTCCTACACAATATTGTGTTTATGAGTCCAAGCCGTCATCTTGGAACCTAATTCACTTGTGTAGCAGTTGTCTCTACTTGTCTATGTCATCATGAGTTTGGCCTTCATCTTCCATCTATAATAGCTCCTTGCCATGTCCTAGATCCCACACATTTCCGCATGGTATAAGAGCCTAGTCGGGCATGGGACTGCTTCTTCAACTCTCTTTCACTGTCATGTAGCTTGGCTTGAGCTCAATCCCTAGCTCAAGACCTCATCTCCCACTTCTTCTCTTCACTTTACCTACTTGGCAGCCATAGCCAAGCAACTTGGAGCTTTCATATCTCTCTCTCTTTTATTTTCTGATGTCTACTTTCTTCTTCCTCTCTGCATAGTCCCGGCCATGGCGTTCCTCTGATATCTTCTTCCCACACTTCTCCTTCTTGGGGCCTTCACATCCACTGCCCCCCTTCCCATGTTTGGATCTCGTCAATCTACCACGCTTTACTCGAGTCGCTTCCCCCCTCCTGTACACCATGGGTACCGAGAAGGAGCATGAAAGCCATGTCTAAATGGCCAAGCTTATTGAGCAAGAGGAGCGATATGATGAGATGGTTGAGTCAATGAAGAAAGTGGCCAAGCTTGATGTAGAATTGATAGTTGAAGAAAGGAACTTGCTATCTATTGGCTATAAGAATGTCATTGGAGCTTGCCGGGCTTCATGGAGGATATTGTCTTCCATTAAGTAGAAAGAAGAAGCAAAAACCAATGAACAAAATATTAAATGGATTAAAGGATATAGTCACAAAGTGGAGAAAGAACTGTCCAAGATCTGCAACGATATCTTGATGATTATTGATCAACACCTTATTCCGTCATCCAGCACAGGAGAATCGATAGTGTTTTATTACAAGATGAAATGTGATTGCTTCCGGTATTTGGCCGAGTTTAAGACAAGCAGTGAAAGAAAAGAGGTTGCAAATCAGTCTCTTACAGCTTATCACGCTGCTCCATCAAACACGGCTAGTACAGATTTGCCACCTATCCACCCTATCCGACTTGGACTAGCTTTGAAGGTTTTCCATGTATTCCGTGTGAGCATAAAACAACCATTGGAGACCAAATACATAATGTCAACTACCTTTACAAATTAGTTTTAGTCCACATAAACATTGCAAGATGAGCATAAACTAGCATGAGAAAACCTCCAAAATGACAAATCTATGGAAATCTATACATAATCCAAAGTTGGAGTAATCTAGGAGCCTCCAAGTGCAAACTAATCACTATTGACAAATGTTTGAACCTTGCAAAAAGGTTTTTGTGGTAAAATAGATGCCTTGTAGCTTCAAGAACCAAAAAAAAAAGGTGAATCATCCTAACTAAGAAAAATGCATCAATACAAATTGCTTTTAACATAAACAACCTCTTCATGAATCTGGATCAACAACACAATCTATAGACATCACAATCTCAACAAATCATCAAGTCTTTCTCTATTTCATTTTCTCTATTATAGACACAAATAGAGCCCTTACTTAAGGCCCTACCTTGAGCCCTCTACTTGCACTAAACGTAGGCTCTCTACTTCAAAGAGACAAGTTGTCCCCCTACCTAACTAGGCCCTATGCTTGCATAAATCAAAACCATGTACAAAGATCTCTCAAGCCAAGCTATTTTGCTTCAATCCCAACTACTAATGGCTCTACCTCTATTAAGATGCAAGAAACAAGCATCAATGTTAAAGAAGAAGCCTAAATTCTTGACCTTCACAACAACAAAGCTTCACTTCTCGCACTCCTCACTTCAAGAAACACAAGCTCTCGGGAGAGTTATGTGAGTACAATGAATGGTATACTAATTCTTTGTTACCTTCAGCATATATATGACTGTACAGTGTATGTGTATACCCTTGCCTGCTAGCTATTGGCTATTGGCCTTTACCCCAACAAATCTAGACCCAAAACAAAACCTGAAGATGGGCAATTGAGGCAGGCAATGTTGAATAGAACCCTTGAGGACAAGAAAATCACCATTCACTAAGATAAAGTTCTAAAGCTAAAAAGTAAGCAAGAGTAGCCACCAACATCAAGTATAAAACACCAAACAGAGGAGAAACCGTTGAAAAGCTAGACTCTATTTGAATTAGCACAACCTAACAATATCACTCAACATGAGTTAAAAAAAGTTCCATTAGGAGGCAAAAGGAAAAGAGAGCACTTACAATGACTAACCAAAGCAACTCAATTGCTAATCCGATTCAGGTCTCTGAATCCCCAAATTCTACACCCCCATTTCTAAACAAAAGAAAAGAAAAAAATTGAAACAGCAACAACAACATGTGCAAGTGGCAGCTATAGAATCCATAAAACGTAGCCCATGGATAACAAAAAGCTGGCACACTTGTCATCAGATCATCGAACTACAAGCAATTTCACACTTGCTTCTCCAAAGAGTGATCACCATATGGGTAATTCCAAGGGTTCTAAAGATTCTAAGCAAAAATTGCAGTCAAGTGCTTTTGAGAAAACTCAATCCCCTAATAACAAAGCTCATAATGATCAATTAAGAGTGGAATCAAAATATCACAACCTTTAGCTGTGATTACACTTATCACACCCAACAAGAAACTAGATGCAATAGCCACGGTACCTCATGATAAACATGAAAACTTTTAAAGCACAAGAAATCATGTAGTTGACCAATCTTGCTTATCTTGACCCAAATCTCTAGGTAGGCTAAAGCCCAAAGCAACAATCATAACTCGAAAGAAAAGGGTAGTAGAGCAAGCTCACATAGAGAATAGAGATGTTATAGAGTGCTTTATGAAATTGGATGTAGGATGAAGTTACTCACATGCATTTATGTTCATGTCGATATGGGTACATTGCCTAAAAAACACAAGGAATACCTAGCATATCCACTAATATGGAAAGAAAAGGAACATCTTAGGGAGCATTATGACGAGTTTCTAGATTATCTTATGAGAGACACCTTAGACGAGGAAGCTGAAGAATACCTCTTAATCCTCACATTCAATGAAGTGCCTTCCCTTGTAGAACTTTGTTATTTTAGAGAAAGCTACAAAGACATAAAAGGGTACAAACCACAATAAGCGTATTCTTCTCAAGATCCTTCTAGGAGTCATGGTCTTTTGAATGTCTTGGGCTATTCTAAGTGTAAAGCTTTACACCATTGCTTCATCAAGAATCTCCCAATTTAGAGATGCAAGATTTGGCAATGGCAAATCCTCAATGTGTCCATACACATTTACTTGAGGAAACCACATATTATACATAATAGATAAATATCCTACCTTCAATAAGAATGCGATTTGATCAACATACATAATGTCTACAAATTCTTTATGAATTGCATAGAATGTACCACTAAGGCTCTCCACAAATCTGCCACCCAAAACTTGTCGATTGGAAAGATATCTAACACCAATAATCCACTATTTTCTACATGCTGTAACGAAAACTATATATTCACATACATTATTCAACTCAAAACTTACTATGTGTTTGCTAAGAAAAATGTTCATTTAGAGGCAAGTAATGTAAACAAGTTACACTTGAGAAAATCACCCTTAGGCTATGATTTTGAAACCAACAAGATGCCCCTTCAAGTGACATTTGATATTCTCTCTTTTTTTTTCTTCACCTTGTAAGAGCCCTTGCAAGATGGCAACATGGTAATCCAATTGTTCATATTGAACATCTTGCCCTTCCACTTCCCATCTGCATTTTTGTTATAGACAGTGCAAGAAATTATGTAATGAGAATGACACATTGTGGATGCCATGTAAAAATGAAGCTACACATAATGTGCAAAGGAAAAAACTTAGAGAGGACAAATAGATGAATTCAAAGAGAACGTTAATGAGACTAATGAAAATATAATGGGTGCCAAAAAAATATATTCAAATACCTCTCAATTTCCAAAACACATAGTACAAACTTCATTCCATGTTTTTTACATCTTTTGTTACATTTTATTATTTGTTAAGAGCTTTGAGACTACCAAAAGATGCCAAATTTGGGAGATTTTGAGTAAAAAGGAGGAGAGAACCATGAAATGGACTCTACTATCTCCAAAGTAGAAAAGACAAGAATATCATATCCTTGCACATGCAACAAACTCTCTTCGACCCTTTCCTTAATCCAATGATTAAGAAAAATGCATTTGTTATGTTTTTTGACCATAATAGCATGTGCTTGATTGATTCCTCTCTTTGTTTGCACAAAATACAAAAAGATGATTTTCCTTAAAAAATCAATCTATCTTGTATGATGTTGTCCATAAGGCCATATTAAGCTTAATTGATGACATTGGCCTTCCAAAGCTTGGTGAGTCCCCTCTTCCATATCTCTATCATACCTCCAATGTCATCTCTAATCCAGTCCTTTTGAGCCATTAGAATAAATGTATTGTCAAAGGATTTGATTCTCATAGTTATCAACTAATAGAGGGCCACTCCCAACAATTGATGCTAAATGCTTGCATAACACATTGCAAATCCCTTCATCATCTCCTTGATCTAGTTGCCCCCTTCGTCCTAAATTGCAATAATTGTATAAATAGTCCTATTTGACTGCTATACATAACTAGCATTGAAAAATAAAACAAATGTGTATTTTTAGTGATTGGCCAAGCTGACAACACCGCTACAGTAGTAACAAGACAGTAAGTAGAATCAGACTCATGGAAAGCCCATCTATGCCTAGCCTCCAACAACAGAATTGAATAGAGTCAATCCAACTGAAAATTTCAAGTAATTGAATGGATTGGTCATGAAAATGGAAATAACAATAAAATATATAAGTGATTAATGAAAATTCTAATGTACAAATGCCTAAGGTTACCATAGGACCATTCTACTGCCTTCACACTAAAGAAATAATGGAATCAAGAAACCCGCAAAAATTGGGAAGAGAACAATTATCACTAGCCGAGCTAAGTTACTCATCATGGGTGATAATTCAATTGTCTTGAAAGTTTTTGGTAAGTTCATATCATTTCAATTCATATCAAGATCTTTTATAAAGATTTGAGTATGAATTGGTAATGATAAAAGAAAAAAAAGGTAGTATTTGACTAATAATCTTTGATACAACTAATTAATAAGCTAAACCCGTGTTGTGAGTCGTTTTAGCTCCAAGATAAACATGTACGCTTAGGAAATCTATTGGAAAAGTGAATTCACATCTCTTACAACCTACATAGTCTTCTATTCTAGGAGAAAAAGCTATATGATTTCCTTTATATCCATCCCAAGATATCATTTCTAGTGCATTTGTCGAATAAGCTCTAACACATTATGTACAACCAATACAAGTGTCATATATTTTCATTGAATGTGCCATTGAAATTTTCTACTCTTATTACATTAGGGTCTCACAAATATTCTTTTCCCAATACAATGGGTTGTAAAAGTGTGTTCCCTTCCCTTCGTGTTTCCCAAGTAACTACCAAAGTATGTGACCTATGGTAATATCGTCGTATGGGTACGTTTAACCAGATTAATTAATGGAAATTGAGACAGATGCGGCATAATCTTTCAAATAGGAGAATTAGTTCACAGATGGAGGGTTTGACAAAGACTTCTTAGTTAAGTGTAACAAAAAAACTAAGATTAGTTCGGTATTTTATTTAAATATATTTATGGATTCATCACCATTTCAATCAACTAATTTGATCAATATGTATTAATCCTCTATTTTGATAAATTACTAGAGTAATAGATAATCCAATGGAGACTTCAATGCTGCTACAACTATTAGGAATAGGGAAAAGATCCCCCCCTCTAATAGTGGATTTTTAAAAGAGCTAGAAAATGCTATAAAATTCATATTAACCACATTGAAGTTCAATTCAATACACATGAGTGCTTGCACCATATTTTGATTCATGATTAATCCGAAGAAACCAACACGGAATGAATAGGTGCCTAACATTAATTCATGATCTATTGTAATGTATCAACCCCCCACAAAAAAACTTGATCATTCAAGTATTAGTAGAATTTTGAGTTGATTACCATTGATCGACACAATGAGGATTTATGTTGGAAGAAAGGTGGAGGTGTAACAACTCCTTTGTTCATTACTTATGTTTGTTCCTCACACCCATGGTGATAGCTCCTATTGAAGCAACTAAAAGGATTTTAGAAAGACGTTCAAAAGAAACCAAGAATTTTGTTAATAATCAATAGTTGATCTCTTTAATATCACTTTTTTTAGCCAACTCTTCAATAAATTTTTATTGATTATTTGAAAAGGAAGCATAAGACCATTCTATGTTTTGAATAATGATGGTTGGTGATATAAAAATAGTTTCATAAGCTGTTATGGTAATGCCATACTCTTTGGTTGGATAGGAATCGGATCCTACTATTTTACAAATGAGCATTACAGCAAAGACAATTAAAACATTTATAGCTCCTACATAAATGAGCAATTGTGTGGCAACTATAAAATCTATGTTTATAGTATAAGGTAAAATAGGGATATGCAAGTAATAACCAATCCCAACATGAAAGTAGAATGAATTGATGAAATACCTAATTCTATTAAGATGAAAATAAACTGATGAATTGATTTAGATAAACTTGTTTTGCACAATCTGTTAAATAATTTTTTTATCTTCAATTATATTACTATATCATATGAGTATCACATAAATTTTTAGTTACTTGTTTGTAATTCTCTCTTACATGTATGTGCATAAATATGCACGCACATACATGTAAATGTAAATACACACATAAATTAACAAATAAATAAAAATTAAGTTTATAAGTCTTTAATTTGTTGATTAATTTTTTTAATTCAAATATATTCTCAATTCGTTTCAAATTTCACGTAATAAGCAATTGAAAAATTAGCACTTGTTAGGAATTTTTCAAGTGATTTATAAAAGCAAATTTTTGGTTCTTAACAAGTTAATTCATGGTATGTAGGTGGGGATGATGGTAGTAACACTTATTCGACTTTCAAAATCTCCTTTCATTTTTTGGTAGTTCATGGAGATAATGTGAATGGTGGAGTCTTGTTGAATAGAAAGGGGTAGCCAACCTAAATCCACTTGGTCATAATTTAATTAGTGGCAATCATATGTGGAAAGCTCATAGTCCTCAGCCATTGACAAGTAATTTATCGGATAGCATTCAATCCAATTTCCACAAAAGATGCAAACTCCAAAATAAAAGATATCTATAATTTTCTAATCTTTTGTTAATACTCCTCATTAATTTCCAATCAACAACTGGCAAATTGACTGGGCACACACAAGCACAAACCTTGGAAGCAATACATTTATCAAATTCAAAATAGATTCTTCCATGGAAATGCTCAGATAGTAAAAGTTTTTCATATGGATATTGAATAGTGATGGGTGATTGGTTCAGATCATCCAATGTGATTGCAAAATACTGCCCAATGTACCTTGCAGCTTGTACTGCTTGTTGGTTACCATAATTTTGTAACTCGGTTATGATCAAGAACATATGATAGGCATTTATTTAAGAAAGATACATAATGAGAAGGTTCAATTAGGGGAGAGATGGGAATGTTGCAAAACTTACCTATCCACAGTGGTTGGGGGCTCTAGCGCAATGACAAAAGCTAAAGGGAAGCTATTAACGAAACAAATTTCCCAAAGCAATGGACAAGAGAATTTTCCATCTAAGGTCTAATAATTGATCTATTCTAACTCATGGCAAGGACTATCTAGTTAGGATAGAAGCAAACAAAAATAAATAAGATCTAGCTGACGTGATAATGATATTCACTTCTACTTCAAATGCACGAAGGTAATTATAGTTAGCATTGGTAGATAGGAAAAATCTATTATTTCTAGGATGGATAATAGTTTATAGATCTAACCTACCTAAGTAAAGAGCCATTACAAATAGCAATGAATTCCTCTACTTCTAGTAAATCAAATGGCAATCTTTCACACTTGGCTAATGAAGAAATAAAGAAAGCTATGAAACCTATAGGTTGGCGCAAATGTTCCACCCAAATATACCATACTTGGATTGGTTGTCAACTATATCAACTATACTTAGACTTTGAGATAAGGATAGTCGACAATGTGGTTGTATTTTACTATCTTTGATTCGAAACCATACATGAAGCTAAGTATTCATATGGCTCCTTATTGGTTATTTAAGAGGGAAGCCATGCTCCATATTTTAATAGCATAGCGGATTTGCATAGAAAGTTCCAATTCGAACCAACACAATTCTGCTCACCACAAAGAATGATTTCTTCTAAATCCATCTCAACCTCCTCAGTTTTTTGTTTCAATAAAAAAAATATTTATTAATAAACCTATTTTTCATACATATTTCTACCAGTCGTCGATGCTCACTAACAACTTTTTGTTTAGTTAGAGATATAGACAAAGGTTGAGTAGAAAATAGAGTCGGCTTAATAAATAGATGTTAAAGTATAATTTATTTGATTTGTATCCAAAAATGAATGAAAATATTGTCAAAATGATTATTTTGTCCTAGATAATCATAATACAAGTGGATAAAAAGATGCTTGAGATTGGGATTTCAAATTGGGTACTCTTCAATTACTTCTACCCTAACTGAGTCTCCATCCAAAAAAAAAAGTGGGGGAGGGGTTTCAATTTCTTTTTAGATCATTCTAAGTGTTTCACACTTCCTCCCCTTTTGCTCTTGTTCCACCTATTTCCTTTTATGAATCTCTTGCCCATTTTTGTGTTCCTAGCCGTCCATCGAGGTTTGCTAAGGTAAATTCCACCCCATCAACTCAAGCTTGAACAATCAATCCATGGGGTTAACCAATAATTATCACATCAAATGGACCTTTTCACCCATACTTAATACATGGAATTTGATTTAATCATTGCAAAACATTGTTTAATCTTACCCAAATGATTATCTACTTATTTTTTTAATAATAAAATTAGTAAAAATTATTTAGAAATATCTTACCATTTATATTTGATGAATCGCACATAGGGATATTGATAATACGCACAAAGCTAAGGGTATTTCGTAAATAATGGATTGAGCAGCAGCCCATAGACCACCCAAAAAGGAATATTTATCATTTGATCCATAACGTGCAAATCCAGAGGCCTAAGGGGGTAATACTTGATACAGCAATTCAAAAAAAGAGGCATATGCCAGATCCGGCTAAAATAACATCTTTCCCAAAAGTTATTATGGTAAAGCGTGTGAGGACTAGTACGACTATTATAGTTGGACCTATATTAAATAGCCAGGTATCCCCTCTAAATGGAACAGTATCTTCTTTTGTTAAAATATTAATTCTATTTGATAAAGATTGAAGAATCCCCAAAGGACCAGCATAATCGGGCCTGATATGCAGTTGTACCCTTGCAAATATTTTTCATTCGAGCCATACAATTACTAACACTCCTATGGTTACTCTTGTAGCAACTAATAAACTATAGATTACATTTGGATTGGTTTGATAGAATCTCTCAATATTTTTGATTTCTCAATGAGTTTAACCACCAGTTCAATGAAAATTTTGATATTGCTTATCGTTTTGACGATCAACCACTCCCATAAAAGTATTTATACTACCTAATATTGTCATAATATTAGCTAATTTAATGCCCTTTACTAACTAATAGAGAATCTACAAATTTACAAAACCAAAGCGATCGAATTTTCCATCTCCATGAAAAAACATGATTATCCCCAGCTAGAAAAACTCCTAGTTCTCCTTTTGGAGCGTCTATTCTTACATGGTGCTCCTGCTTAGGTAATTTAAATGTAGGAGAATATTTTTTCCTAGCGAATTGATAATCAAAATCATTCCATTTTGCATGATTTTTCCATTGAGAAAAATGCTAAGCCTCAAATTTTCATATAGACCTCCAAGAATTAATTTCAAACATTGTTGAATAAATTTTATAAATTCCTTCATTTCTTTGATCCGTACTCGGTAGTATGAGCTTGAGAATCTCCTTTTGTTTGAAATTAGATTTTCCAATAAGATTTGGCATAGCATTCGTAATGATCCACTTTTCTTAGATCGCATTGAATTCCCAGACCTCATAGCATTGGTCCTAATAACCCCCAATTGATAGCCTCTTCTCTTGCAATGAAACCAATTCCTTCAACCCATCTAAGAAAGATTGCGTTATTCGTAATGAGTTGTTCATATTCATTACTTTTTTGTAAGAAATTGTGAAGAAAAAATTCTAAGTGTTTGTCTATCTACACACCATAGGGTTAATCTGTGGCTCTCTCTCTCTCTCTCTCTCTCTCTCTCTCTCTCTCTCTCTCTCTCTCTCTCTCTCTCTCTCTCTCTCTCTCTCTCTCTCTCTCTCTCTCTCTCTCTCTCTCCCCCCCTTCGATGCAAAAAAATTTGACTATCATTTGCATACTTGTGGTAGCTTCAAATAAATCATGAATCATTTCTCTTTCTTGAAATGTGTAAAAGAAGGGAAATTGGGTACCAATATCTACCATAAGGGGACCCAACCATAATAAATGGGAAGCTATTCAGCTTAATTCAAGTATAATCACTCTGATATAACTAGCTCTTCTAGGCACTTGAATATTCACCAACTTTTTTGGTGCATTCACTATTACTACTTCTATGAACATAGTAGCTAAATAATCCCATTTTGTTACATATGGAAGATATTGCAAAATTGTTTGATTTTCAGGAAATTTTTTCCATCCCTATGTGTAAATAACCTACCACCAATTATTCACAATTAGCAACATTTTCACCATCTGCAACAATGACTAGTTGAAGAATGCCATGCATTAATGGGGGATGAGGATCCATACTCACAATAACTAGATCCATTTTCTCAAGGGACATGCTCATAAGTTACTTATCTCCCAATAACTATTAATCTATATTTCACAAAAATTAAAAAAGTAATTAGATTACTTTTCAAATTATTTATCACCAATTAATAATAACCCCTTTATAAGTATGAATCTAATTTCTACTCCGTTATATACATTAAGATCCTTCATAAACAAATATATCAAGACACGCTTACATTTTCCAAAGTCCCCTTTGGGAAGAAAAATCTCTAGGTCATCATTCCAAACGAGAGGTGATTCTTGAGACTCGAGAAGTTAAGTAAGATGCTTGAGATCTGAAAGCTCCAATACTATCATTCTTAGTAATCATCAATGAATAAATAGAGATCTTGTTGTCCATAATAATAGTAACATGCGCTTCCTTACTCTCAATTGATTTCTAGCAAACCAAGAAATCTGATCATTTTTTGCACTAATTTGATAAAAATGTAATACTCTGATGGTTTTTAAAAAAGGGGAGGGAAATAACAAATAATCAACAAAGGGTGCAAGAGAATCTTTGAAGAAGAAATCATTACCTATAACACAAAGCTTCCAAGTTTCTCAAATGAGTTTACTGATTTTAACCCAATATTTTTTTCAAATGAGATTACCAAAGAATTGGTAACCCCAATTGAAGAAAATTTAGTAAATATTGAACTTTAACTAGTCTTTGATAATTGGATACATTCTTATTCTAAGAGGTAAGAATCGCCTACCATTGGCAGTACCGAAGAAAAAATTATTTATACATGCTAATTCTTCGAAGTGGTGACCAAGACACAAGAGACATTTGATCCTCTATACTCCCATTGGACTCCTACAGATTTTTCTCTTTTCAATTTCTTTCAGATCAAAAATAGATTTTAATAAATTTCTTTCAAATTTTTTCAGTTCTGAAATTGATAGAGACTCAAGGAACCGCAATTGCTGACAACCCCTCACGAGTAAAAATCTTCAATATTGCAAAAAGAAGAATCATTTTCACTTTTTACCTCAAGGACAGGTACTACACATACGTTAAAAGATTCATTATCTAAATTCCTTTTCAATCTACTTCTAAGTTTTAATAGAGTGCTAACCACTTTTTACATCAAAATTAGATCGTCAAAAACTTTGGGTCTATGTGGATCAGCATTGAAAAACAAAAAACTTAGAACTTTATGCAACTACATTCAATAAATTTTGTTTTAACATTATATTGCCATAAAATGAAGTAATTCTTTGCTCTTTCCCAATTATGTTAACAATTGATACTACTTCCATAGCTCAAATAAACATCTAGTGCAAATCCTTTTTGTTCCACTTATTTTTCATTATTGTGCAAATATGATTGTTTATTATTATTGGTCAAACTTGAGTTTTCATAGACTTGTTTATCAATTGGCCTTCTATTGAAAGAGTATTCATCACGCTTGAATTTGAAATTTACTAAATCTTTTGTTTCCAGGTTATTTTTCTACTAGTTCTTTCTAGTGTATAAAAGAAATTGAATTTGTTTGCTAAATTTTGCAAGATTTCTAAAAGTGCAGTTTGTTTAGAAAGTAAATGGTGGGTTTGCCTCATTCATAAAAGCATATTCTTTTTAATTATCCTAATCAACTCTATCCTAATGGGTTTCCAAAGGGAAGTTCCTCTTTTATAGTTCTAAAAGGTAAATCCTTTTGAAATCCCCAAGCCCTTAAGTAGGTGAACTCATCTTTTTTTGTATTTAGGCAATGAATAATAGTATCAGGATTTTGCAATTTCATGTATTCGACAATGCTTTTACCACCAATTCTTCTTTTCTCCTAATTATGCTAAGGTTTAAGTTTGAATGAAAACAAAATCTTTATTTGAATACCCTCTTTCAACCAACAACTGGGCAACCTAGTTTGTGTGTACTCTTCTCCATCATAACTACATATAATATGAGTTTCTTTGCATAAATCGATCCAATCTTTAAGCCATTCTAGGCATTGAAACAATAATATACAATCGATATTCTTAAATACAATCAAAATGGGTAGTTTGATATATCATTTTAAATTGGATTGTGCTACTAATAGCAAGCCCCTACCCTTGTGTATGGGTCTTGCATCCAATCTAGCAACTATGCCTAGTTGTTCATACTTTGATCTACTTATAAATCCTTGAGGTGATGAAAAGTTAGATGTTTGTTCTATATCAATATCCAGTCCTCTTCCTGCATTATCTATTAATATTTCATAATCCAAATAAGTTGATTCTTTGGCACGTGTAGGGAGGAAACATGAATTTCCATAAGTCTCATAACGAAAGGCAAATGAGCCTTTCCTTGGAACAATTTCCAAATCAACGTTTTTCATATTCTAGACCACATAGATCCCTTTATAAATTTTCTTCAAAAATCAAAAGATTTCGTATAATGCTTTACTAATTTAACTGACCTTGCATTTGTCTTTCTAATACTAATTTCCAAATTTATTAATCTTTTATTTCACAAATGTCATTTTCTGTGCCACCTAGATCAAATCAATTATCGAACATTAACCGAATATTCTGAAATAACTCTCTTTCCAAATGGACCACTCAATGAATCAAACTTTTTCCTTGTCAAATTATAAAGACTTTAATCAAGTGAGTAAAAATATATTAGATAATCAAAGGTGACTAGGGTTTCCACACATTTCCTCCAAATAAAGAAGAAACAAAGCTCAATCCATTTGCTATAGTCACAAAAGAGGGTTTTTGGTTTTTCAAAAACTTCTTTACTTTTTTCATAATAGTTTCAAGTCCCATACCAAAGGGCTGCTTATAAGGCATCATTAACTTCTTAAAAGTGAAAAGTAAAACTTCGATGGCATCTATTGACAAGTCTTCCCAAGGAAGCAGAATCTTGCAATTTTCAAAATAAGTGTATTCACCATGGATCCAATTAGCTATTCAATTTTTATGATTAAGTTCTCTTGTATCATTTCTATATGTATATGTTATCAGTTTGATCAAGTCATTTGTTGTTAGAAATGACTATAGAATTGGAATCCTACCCCTAAAAATTTTCCTTAATAATAGATCATATATCTTAGATATGCTCATTCTTTTTGCATCCACTTCGTCCCTCCATCCAATTTTTGGTTCAATCGCTTCCGAAAGTATGGAGTTGAGTTCCTTAAGTTTGATCCGATCCTTCAACTCATTTTGTAAATTTTCCATTTTCTTCACTTGATCTAAAATTCAATTCTAATATGAATAAAGCTCTAATGGTAGAACATTAAAAAACTTTAATGATTCTTCTAGGTGTCTTCTAAAAATTGACGCACTAGACAATGACGTGCAATACAATTGTGGTTACTATTAACCAAACAGCTCTCAAAAAAATAAGTTGACTATCTTTTTTTAACAATGCATTGATCACTCCTTCGGCTTTTGTTTTTGTATCACAAAGCCCAATTTGTTCTATTTGGATCAAAAAGAGATGACAACCACGGGTTACAATGCTAATGCTTAGGGGATGGTGAATTGAAGTAGCTCCTATCATAGTTAATTGGTTCATTTTGAAACTTTCTCGTTAAGAAAGATACCGCTAGAGGGGGGGGGGGGGGGGGGGGGGGGGTGGTGTAGGCAAACCAATAGTTTCATAAAGAAGATAATACTAAAGGTTTTATGAATGATAAGTTTAGTCAACAGATACGATATTGTCAAATTTTTTTCTACTTGAAGCACCAATAGATAAGATAAATAGCCGAATATGACACGACCAATTAACCAACCTAGAAAACTTATTATTAGAAACAATGGATTATTGCTATGTTGAAATAGAAAGAAGTAAAGCAATCTTGCCAAAGCAGGATTTGGTGACAAAATTGGATTCAATATTTGAAATAAAAAACTATCCCTTCACTACTTATTTTTTAGTACTTGAAAGCAAGACTTGACTCCCCATATAGATTGCCCAATGCTCTCAGATGAATTTGGGTGGCTAATATTCTGTCAATCTCTACCACTTGTAGATAGCCTTCAATAATCTTTATTAGATGCATAAGTATGCTATCGTAAGGATCGAGAAGAAAACAAGCAAGAAAGCAATTTTGGTATAGCATTGCTAAGTCAGTGTGTTATTGTCTAACTACGGCTCTATCCCATCCATTCTGTTTAGAGAATGCAGTTATGGCCTTCATGCATTTTTTCCAATTAACACCTGGCACACACAGTTTTTGAAGTAACTTTCCATAGCCCAGTAACCCCTTGCATGCATTGCTTTTCAATCAAGAAATTGGTATTTAATTTGAGTGGCAGTGAACCTCTATGCATGGATTTGACAGTGATTGTTCTACAAGTCATCATAATGAGGACATGATCCAACCCCACCACCTCAGGTAATAAGAAATACCTTGGCTTTGAGGGCATCCACTTGCCCCTTCCACATGTGTAAAATATGTCCAACCTGGCTCCTGTCCATGTGATTGCAGCATTTACATTTTTCACCAAGAAAGGCCTGATTACCTCCTTCACAATTATCATTATTCCACCCCTACCTCTCTCGCTTGCATTCACATACATCACATATCCTAGAACTGTTAAATTCATTACTAATTCCATACATGTCTTCTTGCAGGCAAATGGCATCAGACTTATGCCTCCTCTACATGCTATGGACTGCTTTTTGCCATTCTTCATTATTAGACAGTCCCCGGACATTCCATCTAATGAAGGTAAATTGCTTAGTCACCCTATCCATTGCAGGCTCATGCGTTGGTATCAAGTTCTTCCAAAGGTGTGCAGAACTTGGTGAAAGCCTGCTGCCTCCATGCCAACTTCTTAAGCGATGTCTTATTTGCCACATTTGCCATTCTGGGATTGCAGCCTTTAACAAATCGTTTGGCATCCACTCTAGGGACAGTGTTCTCCTTATCAGGTAGAATCTCCTTTCCCTTCCCCATTGGCGTCTTCTCTTGATCCTTATTCTTCTGGTTACTGTTCGCCTGTACCGAAGCTTGAGCCCTATGGTCTTTCCATGCCCTTGGGGCTCCCTTTTCGGCCTTATCTAGACCAAGTAAGGCACCCCTTTCTTTAGGCTGAGCTCCCTTACGTTCTTTGTCCAAAGTAAGGTATGCACAAACCACCTGTTGAATTCTTTGTCCAAAGGCGCGCAGCCCATAAAACAGAACAGTGCTTGAGCTACCTTCTGTAAACTCAACGACTTTCTCCCTCCCATGCGATACATAGCTGTCTCGGTCCATATGAGAGCTCTCATGGCGCCTTCGAAGCTTCCCTTGTGCGCCTCCTGATCATCTGCGCGCCCCTCATGCAGGGCAGCTTCTGGGCTTGTTCCACCCTGAAGGCATTCCAATAACATCGTACTAGACCATCATCGTACTACTATTGGGGACGATGCTTATTGTACTTACCATAACATCGTAATAACACAAAAATGAGATATGCTCTTTTAATGATAATAACAAATAATCCAATCAAACAAATCAAAATATACAAAGGCAACATGTACCACCCCACCATTAATGACAATGACAACCAATTCTTTTTCCACATCAACTAAAGTGAAACAAATATATATGATATTACAAAAGATGTGCAACCATGTTATATAAGACCAGTAATGGCACATTATGAAGCATTTTACAACCTTAATAACCAATATCATACACTTTTTGATTATATAATGCTTAAAGTATTATTAAATCCTTACAAAATTCATATATTTACAATTGAAAGTGGTGGAATAAACAACTTTTTATTACTAAACTAATATGTTGACTTGTAAAACACCACAACCATTTTATTGAAACAAGTACAAAACTTCCAATAGTTGTCCTTATAGCATACACAACCAAAGCTACATTGAACATTAGAGAAATAATATTACACTCAACCTTACATCATCCACTAATTACAAATACTTGAACAAGCTTATCTATACAAAAACTAGACACATTAGCAACATCACCAAAAACTTACTTCTTGTCATGTATAACATCTCATTAGTTAGTAGCAATATGTTAAGAAAATATAAACCTACACTTACATCCAATCCAACACAATCACAACTCATTAAATAACTTAAATAGAGTATTATATAACCCTATAGAGTACAAGACCACCTCTCTTCAATCAACCATTCTTGAGATCTTGACTCGCCGCTAAAGTAGCAACATCCCCCTTTTGGATAAAGTTTTGACTGAGGAAGAATTGCGCATTGCCAGTCGCTTTGCAAGACCTTCCTTGCTTTCTAACCTAGGTATTCATCTTTGTGGGCCACCAATCCAACCATTTGACTAGAATGCCTTTGCAAAACTGCAGGGACAACATTTGAGCAAGATCCCCACTTGAAATTGCTCACAAGCATAGTGGACCAAGGGACATTGTCATAGATAGTAGTTGATTGCTAGCATTATAGACTGGTACATTCAGGCTACAAGGTACAACCATGCTATAGACCTTTAGGATGTAACCATAGAGCAAAAACTCGTTGAAGGATTTGGATAGAGCTCATCCACTCTCCATCGGAAATGGGAGAGGATATAAAGTGGCTCTAAGAGGATGAGGAAGAGAGGCCTTTCTATGGACTTGGGACTTAATTTCTACACTACCTCTCGGATGGCTTGATATTATTGCCCAGTAGATTGGTTATTTACACAACCTTTGTATTTGTGATGTAATCTTGATATAATTCCTTCTTTGTATTTTAGCCAAAGGAGATTTTCGCTGAGGTGCTACTAGCAGAAATTTTCTTTTCTTTAAAATAAGAACAGTCGGGCTTATTTTACATAATAAAAAGCCAACACATTTGTAGACTACTGATTTTGTTGAAGATCTTTAACACAACCAATGTGTCAAACTAATATACAATTTATACACAATAAACAAAAGCATGTGCACACACACACAAATATACACCTCGTAACAAAATGTTTCCGACAACTGCCAAAAGACATTCTACAAACAACATGCCCTTTTTACAAAAATAAGCAAAAGGATGAACACAAAAAAGAAACTACTGAACAAATACAAGAACCCATTATCCTGCAAAGTAAAGACGAATTACTGTCGTTATTCCCCAAAACAGTACACAAATTCCTACTGACCCCTATGTAACAGTTACATTACACAACATTTTACTGGAGCATGCTTACTGAAATACATGCAAAGAATATTAATATACTTGATGGCCTCATAAATGGCACCAACTGTAAATTTAGAGAACACAGCAATAAGCAAAACAGCGTTTGCTCATGAGTCATGTTCTTTGCAAGAACTCTGAACTCCAGCTCTATGCAACAAGAGAATATTGTATTACAGTTAAACGCATCAACAACTGTTCACAGATCTTGATGTTCCTACTTTTGCAAATTCTAACCTGTCTTCAGGACCCTAATGCTTAACAAGAAAATTACAAAGGAGAGATTGGAACAAGTACCAGTGATCAAACTCAGGAGCCAAAATGCTCGTTGCTCTTCTTAGAGGAGGGTTTTAACAAGTTTATATGAACAATATACCTCGCTCTATATAAGATGTTTGTATGAGTCTGCTGTAAGGGCAGCCAAAAGAATCCTTGCATATTTGGTTAGAACCATTACATAGCCCTTTCTATATGGCAGTGTGTCTTATCTTGGTCCTTGGATACAGCTATTTTTCAACCAACATACCCTGCTTCAAATATACAGAGCACATAATGCTACAGAAACCCCTGTATACCAGTTTTGATGATCCCAGAAGCACAGGAAGCTTCTGCAAATTCTTCCATCAAAATATGTACAGCTACTAGATCACCAATGATGCTGATCTGCTTTGAATCCATCAATTTAAGAGGCTTTAAAACGTAAGGAAACTATGCAAATTGATATGAAGCAAAGCAATGTCCACTCTGGCCTTCCATTATTGCCTTCAGCTCCAGTTTCTGAAACGGGCTGCAGATTGGAAGGTGCAGTCATAATATTTGCACAATGTAAGTCTTAAAAATTCATTCAAATCCATCACAACATAAATCCCAGTTTATACAATTGATGTATACCTGCTGTTAGGGTCATAGTAAAACCCATCTACTGAACCATCACTGCGAGAAAAACATACATAATAGAAGCCAGCAATTGTCAACCCACAGTCTGCACTTACATTCACAAAGAACTTTTCCTTCCATCTCTGCAAAGGTAAAACAGACAAGGAAGCTGTAGTCTGTCATACATGGAGTTAACATGTACATGCATGGAAATAAATGTGATTTATGTGTACTGACATCAAAGTGCGATGTGCTAAATGATGATCAGCAAGATACTGTGCAGAAAAGCTAAAGTGATGTACAATACAATGCCCCTATAGGGATACAATAAGAAGAGGATGGGGTGGATGTATGAAGCAATACATGGCTAGCTGTGTGATTGAATAATGATTCACTAATGACTATCTCCACCTGGTCAAATTCAGTGGGTATAGTATGTCATACATCCTTGAAGAGATAGTGGGGGGTAGCATCTAGACAAATCCCTCAGCTCTGTCATGTACTACTTGTGTTGCTAGTGGATCTTTCTCATCTCTTTCTGGTGTAGCTTGGCTGTCAAGTACCTCTATGGTTAAAGTCGGCATGCCACTCTAACCGCCTCAGCCCTCTCAGCTGTCACCCCTCTTTGTGTCGGTGCAGTGTGTGGTCAATGTCAAGTAGAGAGAATAGATTAGTGAGTTGTAATTGTCTCTACAAAGTGTCTGGTTGCAGTAATGATGTGCAGAGCCTCTAAATCTCAAGAAGGAACTCACCCAAGGGATGTTGGTTTGGGGACTCCATGACTCGTCTATGGGACATGTCTCCTCTAAGTAGTGTGGGATATCTAGCCCGAACTGTATTGTGGACCTTGCATCTACAAATGTGGTGCTTCTCACTCCCGACCTCCATCTAGCGTAGTTTGTAGATCCTCTTAGCTCTAGGGATGTGGGCCGCTCTCTCTGTCTTGATCTCGAGCTGATGAGAGGAGACCCTGAGCTAGCCAATGGCTACCCCCATTTCATGTAGCATGTATACATCTAGATAACCAAGTCTATCAATGAAACTGCTACAGTCCTCATAAAATGGTTCCTAGAGTATAAAATCTTCGCGAGGGGCTGTTGGAGTGAGATCCATGTCTTCTGTATGTGCAGCATATTTGAGGGAGACATTGAAGTAGAAATGAGTATTGCGCTGAAGTGCTTGCTAGAATGCGAGCTTGGAAAGAGCAGAGATAGAGCTGAGAACTGAGAGCATCAAGTAAAAGTGTACCAGTGTGTGGCACGGTACACAAAGAATAAAAATGTATTTATATGTTAGGGTACAAGTAAAGGGTGTGTTCACACATGTAAGTTTATACACACGGGATAAATGGGAGTTTACACACGAAGGGGCTTTACACCCAACAACCTCCCACTTAAAGCCCGAAGTGATACCTGTAAGCTATCCAACTCCCACTAATCGAATGCAATGCTCATGCTAAGCCTTTGCAAGGCTTTTAATAAGAACATCTACAGGGTTATCTTGGGTTTTGACCTTAGTCAATGTGACAAAGCCATCATCCAAGATCTGTCGAATGAAATGATACCGAACATCTATGTGTTTGGTACGGGCATGAAACATGGCATTTTTAGTCAGACATACTGTACTCCGGCTATCACGACCAAGCATTGGAGTATGGGAAGAAATACCAAAATCCTTGATCAAACGGCCAAGCCAAATAGCTTCCTTAGAAGATTCTGTGGCTGAAATATATTCAGCCTCTGTAGTACTCAATGCTACAATTTTCCGCAACCTTGAACACCAAGAAATACCTCCACCGGCCAAAGTAAAGGCATACCCACCGGTAGACTTTCTAGTGTCAAGATCTCTTGCTATGTCCGAATCACAAAACCCATGCAGCTCTAGTGTAGCCTTTCCATAGCATATACATTTGTCTTGTATACCTTTTAAGTATCTAAAGATACATTTCACTGCTTCCCAACATGGTTTGCCAAGGTTAGACATGAATCAACTAACAACTCCCACTACATGGGCAATGTCTGGACGAGTTGCAACCATGGCATACATCAAAGAACCATAAGCTGACGCATAAGGTATGCCTTTCATCACAGTAGCAGCTGCATCATCTTTTGGACAATCAGCTTTGTATATGGTAGTAAAGGCACACCAAGAGACTTAGCATCAACCATATTAAATCTGTCAAGTACTTTGTTAATGTACTTGTCATGTGAGAGAAACAACAAGTGCTGTCCTCTATCTCTTTTAATGCGCATGCCCAAAATGTGTTTAGTTGCTCCCAAATCTTTCATTGAGAAGGTTGAACTCAGCTGCCTTTTAAGAGTATGTAAAGTACTCTTATGCTTTCCTGCAATCAGCATGTCATCCACATATAAAACCAGCACAACAAGGCTTCCATCATCAGCCTTCTTAGTGTATAAGTAGTGATCAGCATGGCTACGTTTGAATCCATGGCTGAGTATAAAGGTATCAAATTTTTTATACCACTGTCTAGGGGCCTGTTTCAGCCCACATAAGCTGTGTTTCAGCTTACAAACTAAATGCTCTTTCCCTAGAATAGCAAAACCTTCCGACTGCTTCGTGTACAACTCTTCATCCAAGTTACCATGAAGAAAAGCGGTCTTCACATCCATCTGATCCAACTCTAAATCCAAGGATGCAGCCAGAGCAAACAAAACATGGAATGTAGTCATCTTCACCAACAGTGAAAAAACCTCCCAAAAGTCTATGCCTTTCTTCTGTGTATCGCCCTTAGTAACCAAACGTGCCTTGTATTTGAGCTTCCCATCAATACATTTCACCTTATAAACACATTTGTTAGGAATAGGCTTCCTATCCTTGGGCAAAGGTACAAGCTCCCATGTGTTGTTCGCATATAGAGATTTCATCTCTTCCTGTATAGCAAGCTACCACTTTCTCTTGTTTTCACATGACTGTGCCTCTTTAAATGTCAAAGGCTCACCTTCATCAGTCAATAAAATGCAATCCAAAGATGGCTGAAACCTCTGTGGCTGCTTTCTAACTCGTGTAGACCTTACCCAATGATCTATGTTGATAGGCAATGGGCCTACATCCTTTAGATATATGCACAACATCACCTGGTGGTTGATTTTCAGCTTTTTATTGCTGTTGTAACATGTTTTCAGCATGTTCTTCTTGCTGTCCTATTCCATCATGTGCATCAATTTGCTGTCCATTATCTTCTAACTATAGCACAATAGGTTGCTGCTCATTTTCAGCATCAAAAGGGACAAAATCTTCAGCTAATGGTTGCTGAATGGCTGGCTGTTCATGCTGAAACTTGACCTTCTTCTTGTCAAGGTCACCATGTGTAGCATTTTTCAATAACTTTGACTCATTAAATACTACGTCTCGACTACGTACTATCTTCCTATCCTGAGGAAACCAAATTCTATATCCCATCTCTCCCTTATCTCCATATCCCATGAAGATGCCCTTGATGGATTTCATGTCTAGTTTAGTTCTCTAATTTACAGGAATATGCACAAAAGCATCACAACCAAAGACACGCAAATGGTCATTTGAAGTAGGTTTGCCAGACCAAACCTCTTCAAGAATGCAATTTTCCAATGCACAATTGGGAGAGCAATTGCACACATGAACTGCAATTTTAAGAGCCTCTCCCCAAAACTGCTGCGGAAGATGAGCTATGGACAACATGCATCTGACTCTCTCACAAACTATGTGATTATATCTTTCAACCACACCATTTGATGCAAGATTGTAAGGGGCTATCAACTCTCTCTTAATGCCATGCATCTCGCAAAATCTTTTAAACTCATTAGAGATATACTCACCCCCATTATCCGTTCTTATAGCTTTTAACTTAAGCCCTTTCTATGTGGTAGCAAAGGCATTAAACCTTTTAAAAGCATCAAATACTTCATTTTTGCTCTTTAATACATACACCCATGACTTTCTACTGAAATCATCAATAAAAGTGACAAAGTACCGTGCACCCCCATGTGAATTAACAGACATAGTGCACACATCTGAATGTACTAAGTCAAGAGCATTGGACTTCTTAACAATACCAAAGTAATAAGGAGACTTCAGTTTTCCATATATGCAATCATTACAAAAGTCGAGACCAGAGCCTTTTACATCAAATCTCCCTAAAGAGGAGACAACCTGAAGGCCTTTCTAGCTCATATGACCAAGTTTTTTATGCCAAAGTTCTATCTGTGAATGACCTTCATCCACAGCCAAAAACTTGCCAGGTAATGCTTTACAATGCAAATAATACAAAGTCCCCTTTTTGCTGCCTTTCACAATCAGCATAAAGCCCTTGTGGACCTTCCAAGATCCACCACCAAAGGTAGTAAAATACCCTCTTGCATCAAGTTGCCCAACTGATAGTAGACTTTTCTTTATGCCAGGTACATATTTGACATCATGCAAAATCAACTCTTGATCATTTTCAAGGGCCAAGTGAATGGTACCTACACCCTCTATTTCAAATGCATAATTGTTGCCCAAGAAAACCTTGCCTAGACAACCTGAAGTGTATTTAGAAAATGACTCCAAAGAGGGAGTGACATGAAAAGAGGCACCGTTGTCCACTATCCGTGATTGAGACAACCCATCATGAGAGGCAAGGCCTCAATCATCTCCTTTTTGGTGATGTGCATATCATCTACTACTGCCATAATATCTGCAGTATTACATGAGACTGCAACAAGAATCTCTCCAGGATCAAAGAGCTCTTCAATAACCACACTAGATGCAACATTTGCTTTTGCAACTTCTTTTGAGGCAAAGCTGTCATCATCTTTCTTGTCATCCTTCTTTTTCTTTCCTTGCTGTTTCTTTCTTTCTTGCTCTTTCTTGTAGTAGTGATAATCGGGCTTTTTATGCCCTTAACGTCCACATTGATAGCAAGTGGCATCTTGTTGTTTGCCCTTGTTTTTACTTCTGCTTTTTGTTGGACTGGAAGGACACAGCTGAGAGAGTTTGAGGTCGAGCAGGAGTATATGAGTGTGATGGATGAAAAGAGTGTAAGTAGAGTGAAAGTCTAAGACGATAAGAGTGTACCAACAAATGTGTTGGTACACAAAGAATAAAATGTATTTATACTTAGGGCACCTAAAGGATGCATTCACATGTACAGTGTACGTGTACCATATACACGGAGATCACCGGGCCTTTATATCCCAACAACCTCCCACTTAAAGGTCCGATATGAATCTCTAGCTAACCAACTCCCACTAGTTGAATACAATGCTCGTGTTGAGCTCTGCTTAGACTTTTAGTGAGACATCTGCAGAGTTATGTTGTGTTTTAATCTTGGTCAATGTGATTTGACCATCTTTCAAAATCTGTCTGATGAAGTGATATTGCGCATCTATATGCTTTGTGCATGAATGATACATGGCGTTCTTAGCCAGATACACAGCACTCGCTATCACATCCCAAAACTACAGTACCCATAGACATGCCGAGATTATCTGTAAGTCTGCTAAACCATATAGCTTCCTTAGAAGCTTCAGTAACTGATATGTATTCAGCTTCAGTGATACTCAGTGCAACAATGTTTTGCAACCTAAAACACCAAGAAACAGCCCCACCAGCAACTGTAAAGACATACCTGCTGGTGGACCTACAAGTGTCCAAGTCACCTGCCCTGTCTGCATCACAATAACCTTGCAAACTAAGTGCACCCTGCCCATAGCAAATACTTTTTCTTTGTGTACCCTTAAGGTATTGAAGAATACACTTGACAGCCTCCCAATGTGCTTTGCCAGGATTTGACATAAACCTGCTAACAACTCCCACTGCATGAGCAATGTCTGGACAAGTAGCAACCATAGCATACATAAGAGAGCCACAAGCTGATGCATAAGGAACTCCCTTCATAGCATTTGCTTTCACGTCATCTTTCGGGCTGTTGGCTTTGCTAAGCTTGAGATAAGGAGGTAAGGATACCCCAAAAGGCTTAGCTTCAGCCATGTTAAATCTGTCCAGTACCTTTCCAATATACTTTTCTTGAGATAAAAATACCAATTTCTGCATTCTATCTCTACGAATCCTCATGCCCAAAATATGCTCTTCATTCCCCAAATCTTTCATGGAGAAAGCTGATTTCAGCTGATTTTTGAGAGCATCCAAGCTAGTCTTTCTTTTTTCAGCTAGTAACATACCATCCACATACAAAACAATATGGGGCTGCCATCTGTATCATTTTTCATGTACAAGCAATGATCTACATGGCTACGTGTAAACTCATGAGATAGCATAAAAGTATTAAACTTTTTGTACCACTGCCATGGTGCTTGCTTCAGCCCATAAAGGCTGCGTTTTAGCTTACACACCATCTGCTCTTTTCCAAGAACTACAAAGCCCTCGGGCTGTTTCATGTAGATTTCCTCATCAATGTCACCATGCAAGAAAGCTGTTTTTACATCCATTTGATACAGCTCTAAATCCAAAACAGCAGTAAGAGCAAAAAGCACATGTAAAGTGGTCATCTTCACAACAAGTGAGAAGGCCTCTTGGAAGTCAATCCCTTCCTTTTGTGCAAAACCTTTGGCAACTAGCCTTGCCTTGTACTTAGGTTTCCCATCAACTGTCTTGACTTTGTACACCCATTTGTTTGGAAGTGGCTTCCTTCCCTTTGGTAATGACACAAGATCCCAAGTATCATTTGCATATAGAGATTTAATCTCTTCCTGCATAGCTAGCTCCCACTTACTGCTAAACTCACATGACTTGGCCTCTTTGTATGTAAGAGGCTCACCCTCATCTGTAAGCAGCACATAATACAAGGAGGGGTCAAACCTATGTGGTTGCCTTCTTACACGTGTAGACCTGCATACCCAATAATCAACATTTTCAAGAATTGGGTCTACATCAGGAGGTATATTATTTTCAGCATTTATTTGTTGCTATAAATCATTTTCAGCATGCTATTCGTGCTATACAGCACCTTCATTTTCATTTCCAGCACCTGCATTTTCATAATCAGCAAGCCTACCTTGCTGTCCATGACCTCCTTGTGCTTCTATTTGCTGTCCATCATCATCTCGCTCAAATGTAACTGGCTGATCATCAGTTTCAACCTGTGGTACAGCACCTTGAGGCTCATTTTCTGCAGTTATGGGTGGCTGCAAACTCTGAAATTTCACATTTTTCAAATCTTCATTAGAGGCTAAAGAGCCTTTTAACAAATTTTCCTCATTAAACACAACATTACGGCTGCGAATAATTTTCTTGGACTGAGGTAACCACACTCTGTAGCCAAATTCACCCTAATCACCATAGCCCATGAAAATGCCTTTGGTGGATTTTGGGTCAAGTTTGTTCCTCAGCTCATCCCTAACATGTACAAAAGCATCACAACCAAATATACGTAAATGGTCATATAAGGCCGATTTGCCAGACCAAACCTCCTCAAGGATGCCATTATTTAAGGACCTATTTTGAGAGCGGTTGCAAATGTGAACCACGGTTTTGAGTGCCTCTCCCCAAAATGCATGAGGGAGATCGGCAATGGACAGCATGCACCGCACTCTTTCACATAAAGTCTTGCTATATCTTTCAGCTACCCTATTTGAAAAAGGACTGTAAGGGGCTGTAAGCTCCCTCTTAATACCATGTAAGTCACAAAATGACTTGAATTCAGTCGATGTGAACTCACCCCCGTTATCAGTTCTCAAGCATTTCAGCTTTCTATCTATCTGAGTGATCACAAATGCATGAAAAGTTTTAAAAACAGCAAACGTTTCACTTTTCTTTTTCAGCAAGTACACCCAAATCTTCTTGGAACAATCATCAATAAAGGAGACAAAATATGCAGCACCACCCAATGATTTCACGGGCATACTACATACATCAGAATGCACTAAGTCCAAGACATTGGACTTACGAGAGACACCAGAGTAAAATGAATTTTTTATTTGCTTTCCAAACTGACACTCATTACAAAAATCAAGTTTAGAAACTTTTTCATCAACCCTCTTCAGAGAGGTAAGAACATCAAGTCCTTTTTGGCTCATATGGCCTAATCTCTTATGCCATAACTCCAAGTGGCTGCAAATTTCAGCAACTGCAAGAAACTTGCCATTCAAGGCTTTACAATGCAAACAATACAATGTGCCCTTCTTGGTTCCTTTTGCAATCAGCATGGAACCCTTTTTTACTTTCCACAAACCACCATCAAACAGTGTGCTGTAGCCATGCAAGTCAAGCTGACAAACACATAGTAAACTCTTTTTAATGCCAGGCACATATCTAGCATCTTCAACACAAGCTCTTGACCATTGTCTAAAGATAAGTGTACGGTGCCAATCCCATCAATGCTGCAAGCATGGTTATTTCCAAGGTACACCTTTCCATAATTGTCTGCATTAAACATAGCAAAACACTCCAAGCAAGGAGTTACATGGAAAGTGGCACCAAAGTCTACAATCCAAGTCTGAGTGACACCATCATCAACTGACAAGAGTACATCAATCACATCAGCCTTGGTAATCTGCATATCCTGCATATGACATACAAGGGCATCATAATCAACTCCACATAATACATCAACCTCTGTATCTGAAAGCTCCTCTATGACCACACTAGAGGCCACATTGGCCTTTTCTTTGCCTTTGGATGTCTCCAATGCATCTGTCTTTTCTTCCTTCTTCTTTTTATCTCCTGCATTCTTCTTTCTCTCTTGTTCCTTCTTGTAATACCTACAATCACGTTTCTTGTGGCCCTTCCGACCACAATGATAGCAAGTAATGTCACTATTATCCTTTCCTTTGCTCTTGCTCCTATTTCTCTACCCTGCATATGCATTTTTCTTTTCAGCCTTGCCTCTTACATTATAAGCTGAGTTGCTACCTTCTCCACTAGACATACGTCTAATTTCTTCATTCAAGATAAAACCCCTCACCCCATCATATGAGAGATTGGGGTTATTGCTGAGTGAAACCACCAAGGTTTCCCACGAGTCCGGCAGTGTCATGATCAAAAAGATTGCCCTCAACTTATCATCAAAGTCCAAGTTTGCATCTTTGAGCTGATTTAGAATCCCTGTAAATGCACTCAAGTGCTCAGTTGCAGGCTTTGACTCATCCAGTCGCATATTCACCAACTTGCGCATTAAATGCACCTGATTAACAAGTGTAGTGATCTCATAAGTAGTCTTCAGCTTCTCCCATATTGCATAACCTATGTCTAAACCCTTAATGTCTGTCAGAATGTCATCAGTGACACCCATCTTTATGTAAGCCATAGCCTTTTTATTCACTCTGGCCCAATCTGCATCAGACATTAGTGCGGGTTTATCCATGACCATCAAACCATTTGATCTCCATCAAACTCTTGATGTCTGCACTGGAAGAAGTTGTAGCCATTTTATCATGAACACAAGGAGTAAATGCACTAATCTGCGGAAGCACAAGCTGAACCAACAAAATACCCTGTTGTTTTTCCTCAACTAGAAATAAATATCTGCTATTTATACATTAACCAGCCACTGCATAGGCAAAAGATGCAGAAATTTACCAAAATTCTGTGCAAATCCCCAAAATTTCAAGTCCAAAATTGCATGAATGTCAATCAATCTAACCGAGCTGAGTAAAGCTTTCCAATCCATGAAAAGCCCCAAATTTGTGGGATCTAATGTCAGGAAATTTTACCCAAAAATGCAAAATTTCGACAAAATTGCCAAAATTCCCAATTTAATTGAGGTCACTGCTTGCGATGTCTGCAATTTCTGACTCAAAAGTCGCTGACAGGCATGAATTATATCAAATCAGGGAAAAGCCCCAAATTTCTGGCTGGAATCCTCACAGATTTGTGATCTGTGCTTCTGGCGTGTGAACTCCCGTCAGTGGCAAGTGGTAATAAGGGGATTATAGAAAAAATTTGATTTGTTTTGGAAAAAAACAAAGGAACTAACCCGCAAGGCGGGGGGGGGGGGGGGGGGGGCCGTTGACCCCCGTCGCGTCACGTCACCCTCAAACGTCACCCGCCTGTCCAATCGCGAACCGTCACGCGACCCCGTCACGTTTGACACTTGCCCGCCAACCGCCTGCCTATCGCCCGTCAAGCGACGTCTGACGCTTGCCTTTTCGCTAGTTCCGTTCACCAACGAGTCGTTGCACTACACAGCTGTCGCCTGCACTTCGTCACAATGGTCTGCTCGTTCCTTGCTACAGTCGCTTACTGACTGCTGCTATACGCATGTTGCCGCAAGCCCAGCAACCATCGCCTCAATCTTGGAAAGCGTGCAGAGTCTTGGCTCTGATACCAGTTGTTGGACTAGAAGAACACAGCTGAGAGAGTCTAAGATCGAGCAGGAGCATATGAGTGTGACGGCTGGAGAGAGTGTGAGCAGAGTGAAAGTCCGAGACGATAAGAGTGTACCAACAAATGTGTTGGTACACAAAGAATAAAATGTATTTATACTTAGGGCACATAAAGGGTGCGTTCACATGTACAGTGTGCATGTACTATATACACGGAGGTCACCATGCCTTTATATCCCAACACTTGTGCCTTTATTTCTTGCATTACCCCTCTTTTCTGACCTGCCTCTAAGATGATAAGTTGAACCATTTCTTTCTCCATTGGACTTTCTTCTAATCTTCTCATTGAGAATAGAGCCCCTTGCCATAGAAGGTTAAAGTAGGTTTGTTGCTCAATGAAACAACCAAAGACTCCCAGCTATCAAGCAAAGTCATCAACAAGAAAATGGCCTTCAATTTATCATTGAAGGGCTACAAACTAGAGTCCTGTAATTGGCTCAAAATCCATGTGAAAGCACTCAAATGCTCTGATGTGAGCTTAGACTCATCCAACTCCATGTTTACAAGCTTGAGTGCGAGTGAGCAAAGTCGAGAGTGAACACGTTTTTTGGTACAAAATGACGAGTGTACCACTTTAGGTTTTAGATAGATATATGTATGAAAGTACAATGTGCTAAGGGTGTGATCACACCCGTGCACATATAAAAGGCACGATGGCCCTTTATTTCCAACAAGGTAATCTACTAGTCGTCGCCTGACACATGACGTGGTTGATTGCACCTATCCCCGTTGTGCTTCCGTTAGGTCCGAAGTGGTCGCCCGCTGGTCCCTGTCATGTTCCGTTACATCCAAACTAGTCACCCGCTGTCCCCGTCAACTACTTGCTTGTAGGATACACGCTGGTCTTGTGGACGCCGGTCTCGCTGGTCTACGCTGAAACCGGCCTGCTCACTGGAAAGGGCGGTAGTATACAACCAAAATATATAAATGCTTTCACCCAATTCACAGTCGCCCACTTCACCTGAACTTAAAGACACATAACCAAGAAGAAATACAGGAAGCTAGAATGCTCCTTTTGCGACACAGACACCTTGTTGGCCCCTAAGTCAGGCGCCCCTTGCGGTATTTCTTTATTCATTAACAAAGGGATAATCCCACAATAACCTGCCTACAAGCTGTCCCTATACAAAGTGGAGAAGAAAACATAGTTCTAACCCGATTTCAACACCATAACGGCAGTACAACTTGACCTGGTCATTATCCCTACTCAATAGGTGCCTCCATACACCTAAACACACTCAATGAAGTGCCTGGTAAGAAATTCAGCAAGCTGCATTTTCTGGTTTTTGTCTTTAAACTACTCCAAAATACATGTACAGTGTACTACTCCAAAATACATGTACAGTGTCCCTGGAGCTTCCTTGAAGCTTCTAGAGCAAATAGACACCAAAAATGTCAAAAAACCTGAACCTGCAAAAATATACAGCAGGCTGTAATTTCCTGTTTTGGGCCCTGTTTTACCTACCAATCACTTGTGTGCGTAGCTAGCGGGCTCCCACACCTTATGGGCCACTTGCCCTTTGAATCCTGCAAGATTTCACGCAAGAAATCTTAGGAAAACAGCATTTTCCACACAAGTATCTGCTTGGGAATGCAATTAGCAAACCCTGTACCTGTTCAAGAGGCTCTTGCCTCGGCAATTATGCATAAACCCACAACACTGTACATGATCCATCTGATCAGCCCACAACACTGTACATAATCCATCTGCTCAGATAAGGAGAGAGTGACTTAGAAGGAGCAAGCTCAACCTCTGTACATGAGTCAGAGATGAAGAAGTACCCTCCATAGCTGATGTATTTGCAGCAATCTGCCCTCAGCCCCCATGAGTTCCATGCTCCAATCTGCCCCTCATGCATTGAAACTCGTTTTTGTGCTGCTCTCTCTCTCTCTCTCTCTTTTGGGAATTTATGCCCAAATTGTGACACATGGCATACATGTAACAATTTTCCTGTTTAAACCTTTCGGTCTAAAATTCTTCATGATCGGTGCAAAATTTGACCTCGGCACAAACCAGAAAATTAATCCTCATGCAAAAACGAAGATAATGACGCGAACAGATTCTGGGGTCCAAAAATAGTAACTCCCTAAATTTTAGGAGCTACTTCCATTGCATCCCCACTAGTCTTCTGACCATCTTTGCAGACTATGGCTACATCCAAATTTGCAATGTAGCTCAACTGAAAGTGAATTTCCACTGATGACCCCACATGGACTAATCTCTTGGGAGATTTGTCCATCTTCACTTTGAACTAGTCTCTTCCAGGCTAGTTCTTCAACACACTTGTCCATATACACTTTCACAAGTCTCTTCCAAGCTTGTCAATCTACAGTGCCATCAGTCTCTTCCAGACTTGTACTGGACCTTAACTATTCAGTCTTGACTCACTGGACATTCCTGTCCGTTTCACATACTGGCCATGCAACTCAGGCGTTTAGATTCAAGAGGGATCCTTCCAAAAAGAAAAACCAAATAAAGTAATAATAAAAACATCAGCAAAAAGGTAATAGTTGTCACAGTCTTGTGGCATACGCTCGTGTTGCTAGTCTCTATTTCTTAAGCTCGACTTGTGCAACCTATATTGATCGCTTCTTCCTCAGCTCTTTACTTCAGCTCGACCTGCTACACGTGTCGAGTGATGTCCATTGGCTGGATCTGTCAGAGTGCAGCAGTACGGAAGCGTAGGACTAAGAGAGAGAGAACACAGAGAGAGAGAAGAGAGGAAGAGACAGTGGAAGATAAAGATCTGCTGTATAAAGTGTGTTGTATACAAAGATATGCAGATATATACACGGGCGCGGTGCGCTGGACTGCGTGTCTCCACCTTGACGATGCAACCTGCTATTCACCTCGAAGTCCACTGCAGTCTGCACGATCTCCTGTCTGAAATCTGCGAACAAAGAAGGAATCTGCACGAGCCTCCAGCCTGTAATCTGCGAGCAGAAGAATGTGTAGGCAGAAGGCTGAAAACTCGGCTATAAAAAGCCAAAATCAGGGCGCCAAAAATAGACAGGTCGGCTGCATTAAATGCAGCCGACTGATGCAGAATCAGGTCGGACTGCCACGTGGCAGTCCGACTGTGCAGTCTAACTGCACCTGGACAGGATATGATCGGTAACACCACCTCTCAGAGCCTGGGCGGGGCAGAAGCCTGAGGGATCTGGAATGTCTCCGGAGTAGAACCTGGGGAAGTGCCTTCGTAAACAAATCTGCAAGATTGTCCTCCGTCGTGCAGTACTCCACGGTGACGGTCTCATCCAGAAGCTTCTCTTTGATAAAATGGTACTGGATCTCTATGTGCTTCGTCCGAGCATGAAAAACAGGATTCCGTGCCAAGGCAATGCAACTCTCATTGTCGCATTGCAGCAAAGTAGGACTAGTCTGGGGGCAGCCAAGCTCCTCCAATAATCTCCGAAGCCACACAGCCTCACATGTGGTGAAAGATGCGGCCCGATACTCCGCCTCAGTAGATGAAAGGGCTACCGTGGGCTGCTTCTTGCTACTCCATGAGATAACGCCTGCACCCAAGGTAAAACAGTAACCTGTAGTAGACCGCCTGTGGTCCACATCACCGGCCCAATCGGAGTCGCTCCAACCTGCAAGAACAAAATCTAAACCACCTGTGCCTGCGAGATAATGAATCCCTAAATCAGACGTCCCCTTCAAATACCGAAGTATCCTCTGAGCAGCCTACCAATGCACCGTATGAGGTTCACTCATGAACCCTGCCAAGAGCCCAACAACAAAACAAAGATCAACACGAGTGTTGAGGAGCCAAATCAATGATCCAATCAACTGACGATAGCGAGAAGCATCCGCCATGGGAGAAGCTGAATGGGAAGCGGCCTTCCAGTTCAGATCCATAGGAGTAGAAATAGTCCGACAATCCTCCATCGCAAAAGAAACCAAGAGCTCCTATACATATCTCCACTGAGAGATGAAAATCCCCCTTTGAGACTGATAAATCTCATGGCCCAAAAAGAAATGGAGTAGACCCAAGTCCGTCATCTCGAACGTCCGATGTAAAGCTGCCTTCGTCTCTTGGACCTTCTGTGCATGATCACCTGTGACAATCAAATCATCAACATACAACACAAAAAGTACACAACCAGCCTCGAAAGTGTGTATATAAAGCTGCGGATCGGCCTTGGAACGCCGATATCCCAACTGTGACTAAAGAAACAAATCAATCTTCTCGTTCCATGCACGCGGAGTCTGCTTGAGGCCATACAAGGCCGCCTTCAACCTGTAGACTTTCCCATCTGAAGATCCAAAGCCAGGAGGCTGCCCTACGTAGATCTCCTCCTTCAGATCACCATTGAGGAAGGCCGACTTCACATCCAACTGGTAGACAGGCCATCTCCTATAGCCAGCCAAGGCAAGAACAGCTCGAATAGTCGCCATACGAGCAGTGGGGGCAAAAGTATCATGACAATCAAACCCTGGGCGCTGTGCAAAACCTTTAGCAACAAGGCGAGCCTTGTGCTTGTCCAAAGAACCATCGCTAAGGTACTTGGTCTTGAAGACCCATTTGACGCCAATCACCTTCTTATTCGGGGGGCGTGGCACGAGTGACTAAGTGCCATTCCTCTCAATAGCCTCCAACTCGGCTTCCATAGCTTTCTTCCATGGTGCGGACTGTAAAGCCTCCTTCACGGAGATGGACTCTTGATCCTGCATAACACGGGTCATTGAACAATAGTTAGAGCAAACAAGCTCCGTAGAATGTGCCTGGTGCCTCCGTGACCGCCGCGGATCATCCTGCGGTCCCCACTCCTCAGGAACCCCCTCGATCCCTGAATCACGGAGTGTGTCACGGGCCCAACGACGAGGAGGCCGAACCTCTCCTCGTCTCTCTCCAGCAGCTGAAGTCTCTGGGATATCCACCGGTGGTAACTCCTTGGGGGTGACCGGTGGAACAATAGACTCTGTGTCAGAAACAAAATCAGAATCAAAAGACACGGGCTCCAAAGGAACTGTAGCGGAAGCCCAACTCTCCCCTAGATCTCCAAGAACGGGATGCTCCTCACCCGCTGGTATGGCCGAAACCTCCACAAACCGCACATCTCGACTGGTGTACACATCCCGCTTGACGGGATCATACAAATGATAGCCTTAGGACTGGGAGCTGTAGCTAACAAATGCCTGTCTTCGGAAAGCTGCTTCAAATTTATCACAATGAGCCTTGGGAATGTGAACATAGGCATCACACCCAAAGACCCTAAAATAAGAAACATCGGGCTTAGTCCCAAAGTAAGCCTCAAAAGGTGTCATCCCATCAACGGCCGAAGTGGGGGATCGGTTAAGGATGTGGACTGCAGTAGCCACAGCCTCGGCCCACAGAAACTAAGGTGTCTGTCGGTGCTCCATCATGGTGCCCGTCATCTCGATCACACTGCGGTTCTTCCGTTCAAGAATGCCATTTTCTTGAGGAGTGTTGGTATTAGCAAACTCATGGTGAATACCTTTATCTGCACAAAAACGAGCAAACTCATCAGAAACAAATTCACTACCCTTGTCGGATGGCAAGGTCTTCAATCTCCGGCCTGATCCGTTCTCCTCAAAGAGAAGCCAATCCTTGAAGTGGGAGAAAGCTTCTGACTTCAATGCCAAAAAATAGGCCCATGTCATCCTGTTGTAGTCATCTACGATCAACATGAAGTACGAGCTCCCTCGCAAGGACTCGTTCCTCATAGGGCCACAAAGATCCGTAGATACAAGCTCCATCGGTGAAGTAGACCGCCACGAAGCTTTGTGGGGAATGGCATCCCTATGATGCTTCCCACGAATGGAAGAGACGCATGGCTGCTGGCTCACCACTATGTCCGGCAACCCTCGAACAAGTTGTCCACGTGACGCCCTCCGAAGATAATCATAGTTGAGGTGACCAAACCGAGCATGCCATAGCTCTGACTGTGTAAGAGGTAAGAAGAAGAGTAGAGAGTGCGGTGGAAGACTTCAATTTGTAGATGCCGTTCTCCTTATATCCAGATGAGAGAACCTTCCTAGACGCACGATCAAGGACTCGCACCGAATCACTGTCAAACTCCACCAAAAGTCCAAGGGAGCAAATCTTATGAACTAACAGAAGATGATACCCTAAACCTGGTACATGCAAGACCTCTGAGGTATGGATACCACCACGTCCATCTGGAATAAGCTGCATCTCACCCCGTCCTTCAATAGACACTGAAGAGCTATCTCCAATGAGAATCTGCCCACGCAAAGGTCGCAACAGGGCAACACCATCAGATGAAGGAGTCATGTGCCGGGAGGCACCACTGTCAACGATCCACTCTCGAGCCTGGGAAGCCATCATCGCAGCATCAGAAGCATTCGGTGTAGAGTCCTCAATGACAGATAGATGAAGAAATGCAGCTGATGAGGGTGCAACCACCGCTCCAGAATCCTTCGTGTCCTTCTTGTTGGTGTCCTTCTTGTCTTTGTCAGGGCAATCCTTCTTCCAATGGCCAGTCTTTCCACAAATATGGCATGTGGATTCTTTGTCCTTGTCCTTGTCCTTCTTTGACTTGTTATCCCCCTTCTTCTTCTTTTGGTCCTTCCCCTTCTTCTAAGAGGCTTGACCTGTCAGTGCCTCGGACTTGGAAGCATTCTGTCCCTTTAGTTGTTCCTCTTGCTCCAAGACCGTAGGAACCAACTCTTCCCACCGAAGAGAGGACTCCCGCCCCGAAGCAATAAGGGCAGAGTAGAAAGCACCGAATCGTGGCGGCAACTGGGACAAGAGTGTGATCGCCATGTCTTCAGAGGAAATCGGCTTCCCCGCATTCTGAACCTGCATCTGAAGCTGTCTAAGCTTGTTGATGTGCTCCCGCAATGAAGAAGACTTGTTCACGGACAAGGTCCGCATCTGTACCTCCAAAGAAACCCGTTTCATAAGGGTAATCCGGTTATACATCTGATCAAGCTCCAGCCATATCTCCCGTGCCACTGTCAAGTGCTCGATGTGAGCTATCACGGCTGTAGTACAAGACAGAAAAAGAAAGGAACGAATCCTAGCATTCAGTTTGTCCCAGTGAGATTGTGCCTTGGCCAACTCCGCACGAGCATCGGAAGAGAGTTTGGACTCATCTCTCACCGAGGGACGGTCGATCTCCTCCTGTACAAGCTCCGCCAAATCGTAGGACTCAAGGATGGCCAACATCATCACACACCAGATGCAGTAGTTGTCGCCATCGAGCTTCTGATCTGCGGGAAGAGCCGGTAAGACAGGCACCTTCCGGTCCATAATCGTCTGGAACTCCAAGTCAATCTCTGTAGACATCTTCACCTGTAATGCCTTCACAAACGCAAAAGCAGCCCCCTCTGACTGTGAAAACGCAGCCTGCTAGGGCTCTTCTGCGACCCGAAACTTCTTCACCCGCCAGAGGCGATGAAAAAGCAAAACCTGCACTTGAAAGCTGAAAACTCAAACTTTCTCTTCGTCAAACAGCAAAAAACAGCAGCAAATCCACTGCCTGGACTCCTTTCCCGCACACCCACGCTCACTTCAGCCTTGCTCCGAGGCGCAGCCCTCCTGCCTGCCCTTAAACGCTGAAAACGCAGCCTTGTGTCGCGATAGAAACTCCTCTTCAGGTTGGTTCTGCACTCAATCAGCCCTTCTACACTGCTCTGATACCATGTCAGAGTGCAGCAGTGCGGAAGCACAAGACTGAGAGAGAGAGAACGTAGAGAGAGAGAAGAGAGGAAGAGACAGTGGAAGATGAAGATCTGCTGTATAAAGTGTGCTGTATACAAAGATATGCAGATATATACACGGGCGCAGTGCGCTGGACTGCGTGTCTCCACCTCGACGATGCAACCTGCTGTTCAACTCGAAGTCCGCTGCAGTCTGCACGATCTCCTGTCTGAAATCTGCAAACAGAGACGGAATCTGCGCGAGCCTCCAGCCTGTAATCTGCGAGCAGAAGAATGTGTAGGCAGAAGGCTGAAAACTCGGCTATAAATAGCCAAAATCTGGGCGCCAAAAATAGACAGGTCGGCTGCATTAAATGCAGCCGACTGATGCAGAATCAGGTCGGACTGCCACGTGGCAGTCTGACTGTGCAGTCCGACTGCACCTGGACAGGATCTGATTGCTAACACGATCCTGTGTCGCGACCTGTGACACTCTTGGAAAGTACGAATGTTGTAACCAACAGCTCTGATACCAGTTTGTTGCACTGAAGTGCTTGCTAGAATGCGAGCTTGGAATGAGCAGAGATAAGAGCTGAGAACTGAGAGCATCAAGTAAGAGTGTACCAGTGTGTTGCACGGTACACAAAGAATCAAAATGTATTTGTATGTTAGGGTACAAGTAAAGGGTGTGTTCACACCCGTAAGTTTATACACACGGTATATATGGGAGTTTACACTCGGAGGGGCTTTACACCCAACAATGAGAACGAGAATGAGAATGGAAACTGGAATGGAAATGTCGATTTCCAAAAGGAGTGAACTAGAAACAAGAACACCGCGTCGTCAAGGGGATACAAGGGGTGCATGTTGCATATAGACATGTATATTAGAAAACTTTATTTATCAATATTGCAAGTTGAAACTATGAAGATAGAGAATGAAAACACCATTTTAAATTGATAATGGAGACAAGGCCAAACTTACAAGAGCTCAAAGATCTAAAGATTACATTCAATTTTCAAGGACAAAATGGAAAATGTGTGGCGTAATCCTCTCCAAATTTCAATTGGATTTAAAGCTCTATTCAAAGCATAACAACTGAAATATAGAATTGAAACTTGAAAGTAACACAAGCAACATTTCAATCTTGTCATGAGACACATCCTGCAATGTTTCAAACCCATCTTGAAACGTCATGTATGGCCAAAACATGGAGCTCGAAACGTTTTTCATGTCCTCGATCTTCAAACATTTTCGAACCTGTTTTGGGGCCCTTTCCGGCCATTTCGTGCAACTATGACTGTCAGAGATCCTATCCCATGACCAAGTTTCTCTTAGTGCAAGAGAGGTGTCTCAAGGGGGGGTTGGGGTCATACTGAAAGAGGGGGAGGTGGTCTATGCCAATCCCATATTCTATGAGCCACTACTTGACTTTTGCATAACATCAATTCTCGTATCCTACCTATTCTAGCTGCCGAGAAGCCTTAAGAGCTCTCCCAGGCAATCAATTGAGGGGCATATTGTGCATCTATGTATAAAGTTGATGTTTTGAAAGAGGGCCTCCAACATCATGGGGGTGCAAGAAACCCTCCTTTAATGATCTCATGTGGTACTAATGATTTGTTGTGGACCATTTGTGAGAACATGATGATTTGCAATCCCTCAATCTATGTCCATAGATATGTAGCTAGGCCAAGGGTCCAAACACGTACCCCATACATCATGGCTAGTAAAACCAATGTGTTAAATAGCCACCTCCATGCATGAGGCTCATAGAAATGTGCCTTTTGGAATTGTCTGTCCAGGATGGCTGATGCTACATATCCTCGTGCACACACGCACGCCCCCTAAAAAAATGGCTTCTCCCACCCCCCCCCCCCCCCCAATTCCCCCCGATCACCTTCAGCGGCTTGTATATATGACTTTGGTTTGACTTTCAAACACCTCCTACTAGATTGTTGAGCACATGTACTTCTTTGTAAAGAATTTCTAAGTAATATAACTAGCCACACTTTTTTCACCCCAAAAGAAAAGAAGATTTACTTAGCCTCTACATGTCACATTGAGAATTATTCAATCCAACTTGGTTGCATATATACAAACGTTATTGTCATTGTTGGCCTGATCAAATCGCATTGATTTGTTTGTTTATGTTTCAAAGAGAGGAAAGCTTTCGGAAAAAAATGCAAAATACTAAGGCACTTTTATGAGAATTGAGAAAAGTTTGTTCTCCAAAAATCTATGGTTGAAACTTTTAGCATGCACATCATCTTATTGCAAGAATAGGCTATGGATGCGTTGCCGAGCCTATGGATGCATTTAATTGAGTATGAACTCTAGACGTGTTGCCAAGTCCATGGATCCTAAAGGTGTTGGGAAGTCTATGGATGTTATAGGTGGGAGGCAAGATAGGACTGAGCCTGTCCACTCCTTTTGATTAGTCATGCTCCACATGCTTGGGGGGCCAATATTTACACCATTGGAGCAAAAAAGAGGCTTGACTTCGGCTTTGACTATAGTGTTTTATCCAAAAAGTTAAGTCATTTATTTTGGAGCTAACCTTCTATGTATGGAACACAAGGCTTCATTGTAACACCTGAGAGGGGAGACGATATAGATTTCCCCTGCATCACCATCATCATCACACCATCATGATGAACATCTAAACACTAGCACTAGATGCAAATATGTATTACTTTTATTGACAAGAGGCATGCGGGAGCTAGCTTTCTCCATGCAGGGTGCAATTTGTGCTGAGATAATATATTTGTGGAAAGGAAGGCAAGTATACTCATCTGTAGCCATGCAAGTGGAGAAGAATAGAGAGTTCATGGGAAGCATGTTGATTGCCAACAATCAACAATATTTGTACAATGTTTCATAGTCCAAGACTTGTCTTATTACATGGCTCTAGTGCCTTGGATTATTGTTGGCCACTCCGTAGATTTGTGGGTAGCACATCTCAGTTTTGGAGCTCTATGTATGAGCAAGACTTGTCTGATTACATGACTCTGCCCCAGTGGATTAATCATTATTGTTGGCCACTTCGTAGATCTTTATGGGTAGCATATCTCAGTTTCAGAGCTCTGTGTATGAGCAACACTGCCTATTTTTGTCTTCACAAGCACTATGATGTACACAAGCTCTCTACTTCATCCTCGATGTACTGACACCTTGGTTGGTTAATTGTAAGGTATGCTCTTGTAAGCTCTACGTCTTTTGGGGTATGTGTCTTCTTACTTTTGGATTATACATTGCGAAGGTCCAAGGATCTCATGATCTAGTTTTCGATATCTCAAGGCTTTTATTATGAGAACCTTTCTCGACATCCGATTGTTGTGCTAAGAAATGCACTTACCCACTTAGACAGCCCCAAAACATGCTGATTTTAGACTTATTTTAGCCAAAACCCTTAAACCAAGCAGATCGAGAAAGTTAAGTGGGAGAGGATCTAGAACCCTAATTTTCTATAAATTGGCAGCCAGCCCTCCATTCTTTTACCATCTCGTTTTTGCAAGTTTCAAGTATTATTACCAGCTTGTTGCCCACACCCCGATCACGGAGGACATCTCAGCCCTTGCTGTCCATCACTGTTCCCTACAGTCTGGTGCCTGTTTCCAGCCCTCCACATGCTGATTGCTGCTGTTTCTGCCTGGCGACTGATTGTTGTTCATCTGCACTGCTGTCGTACAGCCTGCCACGGCAGTAAACTGCTGCGTTTGCAGGCTCCAGCTGCCGCCCTGACAGTTTTCTCTCTTGTCTACAGTCACTGCAGTCTTTCTCTCTCCTGCAAGCTGTCCTGCCTACGTTTTCAATCTTTCTCTCTCCGGCAAGCTGTCCTGTCTAAGTTTTTAGTCTTTCTCTCTCCTGCACGCTTCGTTTTTAGTATTTCTCTCTCGTCACTACTGTCTACTTCAGATCCAACTTCTCATTGCTGCGTTTGCTGCTGTTCGACATCCGGAGGCTGCCTTGCTGCGATTCGGGATCCGTTCGGAGTACGACACACTCTCCAGCTCATTGCCCCTGCCCTGATCCTAGAGATACAAGAGTTCGAGATTCAGTATTCATTCACTGCATAGTGTGTTTGCTGCATGAGCATCGTATTATTAGTAGTCATATCATTTCATTTATTCACTATGTTCATCGTCTCTGAGTTACTCTAACCTTAACCCTAACTGTGTTCTTTTTATCAGTCTATGCTTTGTCACACGGTTTCTGTTTATGTTTCTGTGTTAGGATATTTTTCTTTACATGGTATCAAAGCCTGGTACTCTCTGAGAAACCTAGGCCTTTGATCTGAAAGCTCTTCGCAAGAAGCAAGCACAACAGTAGGTTCAAATGACTTCGAACACATCAACGCCGATTCAGTCTCCAGATCAGCCTATGCCGAGAACCGAGCGAGAGTGGGCCGATCAACTCGCTCCACAAAGTTCCGATATGGTGGGAGAAACATCTGAGTACATGGAAGAAAAGATAGGCAAGCTGACCTTTGAGGAATATAAACTAATCATAGCCTATCGACAAAAGAAGCTTGAGGAGCTCGACCGAAGGATTACCCTTCAAGAAAAGCTTCTAAATGAAGGTATGCATGGATTTCACTCTTCAGATGTTGCACGTAAGTCTGATGATGTTGCAAGGCCGTCCAGACCTCCATCAGGGATGGGCCCCCCTCTTGGAAAGCAAGATTCGGAGTATGTTTCATTTTTTCAGACTCTTCCATCCTCTCCGGTGCAAGGTACTTTTGATTGGTCTTTTGTGCCTTATTCTTTTACCTCTTCTGTTTTACAATATACTGGTAGAGATCATATGGAAGAAAAAGTCTAGTCTGTTGATTACGGAAAAGGTCCTCTAGAGGACCAATTCTTGTATGTTAACACACATCGCGGGGATTATAAGAAAAAGCCAGGTAACTCTTCTTCTGTCCTTCCTTCTTTTCCGTCTACTTCACATAATCAGAATGAATTTGGTGTTCCTTTCACTTCATTACATGGTGTATCATCATCTTCACAGTTTCATTTTCAGCCTTTAAATGATAAAAATGAACAAAAAGAATCTGCACCTCATACAGTTCACTTTCAAAACCCACCCATCCACCCACATTCTTCAGTTGCTTCACCACTTCCATCTACACCATTTACATTTCCATTTCAGACACCTCATGTTGCACTGCACATCACACCGGGGGGTTATGGAAACATAGGCACATCCTTTAGGACCTCATTCTTCCCTCAGCCAAGCGGTGTTCCACCTACCTCATACACACTTTCGGGATCATTTCAGCCTGGGTATCCCACTCAGTCTCTCCCGAGTGTGGATCAGTTGCCTCCACTGTTTGCCTCCATGGCATTGCCTAGTGGACCTTCTGGTCATAATGCTGTGTCCTAGCCTTACTTTGGACAAGGATACTGTGTCCCAGTGCCTCCATCTACACCGGCACCTTATGGAAACATTCATATTCCAGTGCCTTCGCATCAATCGGCACTCATTGGACACTCACACCCTACTTCTGCCTACCCACCTCTTCCTTCTCCTTCTCACTCTTATCAGACACTCTCACCTCCACCATCTTTTCCACCATCATCTTACTCCACCCACCTGACACCTCATGGTTCTAGCTCATCTTCTGCTAAGAATGCATTTAATGACAAGACTCGTTTTAATGGGTCAAACTTTACTACTTGGTCGAATTTGATGAGACATGTCCTTGATTCACAGAACCTATGGGATCTAGTGCAAGGATTGGAACCCCAACCCGATCCCGCATTTGTTCCATACGAGGTCGTCCACTCATGGAAGGCTAGGAATGCCTCCGCTATTGTCGAGCTGATGCAGGGCTTATTGCCTGAGTTTCATTCTCAGCTTCAGCATTTTGACTTAGCGTCAGAGCGATGAGCACACTTGACTTACCGCTATGCGGCTTGAGATAGGACCCATCATATTAATCTTGACCATGAGCTTCAGCTTTTTAAAATCACTGACCGGGATGACTTGAAAGTCAAGTTGACTGAGTATCGGCGTCTCCTCGCTGAATTCTCCACTACGAGGACTCCCAAGTCTTCTGACGATCAAGTCACATTGTTCCTAAATAAACTCCCCAAGAAATACTTCAATTTTGTGGAAGGAATAGTTTCAAAGCCTACCATGCCTACATTCTATTAATTTGAGTGTCAGTTGTTGCATTACGCACGGTTGTTCGATCAATTTCATATGAATTCCTCTTCAGAGGGGGCTCTTCTTGCTCATTCTCAGAAAGGGCAACAAGGGAAGGGCAAACCAAACCAAACCTCCACTCAAAATCAAAATCAAACTCAAAAGCTAAATCACTCTGGGGATTCTCAAGGAAACTCCCAGTCACAACTCAAACCTGGGTGGCAGAATGTACCTAAAAAGAATAGATATTGTCAACATTGTCAAAAGGATGGCCATTTTAACGACGAGTGTCGATCAAAGGCACAAGGCACAATACCAAAACCTAAGTCTCAGACCCCTGCCCCTCAGTCGGGCATCCCCTTGCAAGGGAGGTAGAGTGATAGCAAGGGGCAGTTTAAAGGTCAGACTCACACTGCCACCGCACAGTCATCTCAGCCGACAACATTCTCAACTCCAGAAGAGGGCTTGTCTGACTGGTCTACAGAGGCCCATATCGTCTCCATAGAGACATCAGATGCGAGTCTCATCCACATCTGTGAGTTGCCTCCCGACGAGGTTACTGCAGAGGCCCACTCGTCACAGCCGAGCACTTCAGCTCAAGTTTGGATTGTTGACAGTGGAGCTACGCATCACATGACTCCTATCGAGGACATTTTCCGTACCCAAGTCCCTGCAACCGGGCGGGTCCATGTAGGAAACAACTCCTCGGTCAAGATTCAGGCTCAAGGTTGCGTCAATTTTGCCAAGGTTACATCAGTTTTGCCACTGACAAGGGTCCGAATCTGGCTTCGTTGGACAATGTATATCATGTCTCTCAGCTTGGGGTGAACTTGTTATCTGTTCAGCAGCTTTGCCAGTTGGGGCGAGCAGTTTTCTTTACAGCGACCACAGTCGAGGTCCTTGACTCTCTGACTGGTTTAGTGATTGCTCACAGTGAGGCACAGCCTAATGGCCTATACCACATGACACACTTTCTAACCGAGCTGACCACCAAAGGCTCCGTGTTCCATAGCTTCCAAGCCTTAGCCACATCTCCGGAGCCTACGCACAATGAGCGTCTTTGGCATTTTTGCTTAGGGCATCTTGGTTATGACTTACTTTATGAGTTGTCATGTCGTGAGCTAGTTGAGGGCCTTTCATGCCTGAAGCTAGCTCGAGATGTCTGTAAAGCCTATCAGCTCGGAAAGCAACACCGTACCCCATTTTCTCAGCAATCTACACATAGAGCTGAGGAGCCTCTTAGATTGATTCACGTTGATCTTTGTGGGTCGACATCCACTGTTGCTTTGAACGGCGTGCTGTACTTCTTTTTTATAGTGGATAATCATTCTCGATACATGTGGGTGTACTTCCTCAAGCATAAGTCAGATGCTTTTATATTTTTCTCCTTGGGTGCTGCTGGTTCATAACCAAACTAGTCGTCGTGTTGGGTGCATGAGGAGTGATAGCAGTGGTGAGTTTATCTCCCATGAGTTTTCCGAGTTTCTACAGAAGCATAGCACTTCTCGCCAGCTCACCTCTACCAATTCCCCCTCTCAGAATGGAGTTGTAGAGCATAGGAACCGCACAGTCAGGAAATGGCACGCTCTATGCTGTTCGCAGCAGCAGAGCTTCCTGAGCGCCTTTGGGTCAAGGCTGTTAACACTTCGGTGTACATCCTCAACCAATGCCCGACTGCGGCTCTTCCTCAGAAGACCCCGTATGAGGCATTTTTTGGCTCTCGGTCTGTTATTTCCCATTTCAGGTCTTCGGGTATCGTGCGTACACACACACGCCTGATGACAAGATAGGAAAGCTTACTCCCCAAGCTGATCTCCTTATTTTTGTGGGATATTCCTCTCAAGAGAAAGCCTATCGTTCTATTGTAGGAAAAATTCTTTGGTAAATTCACACTAGACCTGATTTAGCTTACTCAGTTAGCATACTCAATCAATATTTCACAGCACCTAGGATGTCACATTGGATTGTATGTCTTCGTATGTTGCATTATTTGCGGTGTACTTTTTCTTATGGCTTGAGATATGGTTCTGGTTTATGTTTACAAGGGTACATTGATTCTGATTGGGCGGGAGATCCTAACACCCGGCGTTCCCATGGCGGCTACCTCTTTACCTTGGGCACGGCTCCCATTTCTTAGTCCAGCCATAAGCAAGAGACGGTGGCAGCTTCCACGGCCGAGGCTGAGTACCGGACTCTCTTCGATGGCACCACGGAGGCCATCTATCTAAGAAGTTTACTGGCGGCGCTTCATTTTCCATATGACTCTCCCACAGTTGTCTACTGCGACAACCAAAGTGCCATTGCCCTTGCGAGCAATCCGATCATCACACCACGGATACGGCATGTGGGAGTCCACTTCCACCTTTCCAGAGAGCATGTTGAGCTAGGCACTATTCGCCTAGAGTTTGTGCCTTCATTAGATAATTTTACAGATATCTTGACCAAAGCGATCAACCGGCTGGTTCTTCAGTACCTGCAACCCAAGATCAGCTTGGGTACACCCTCCCCTACTCCTTCAGCTTGACGGGGAGAAAGTGCTTCCTTCTTGCTTTCCCTTCCAGTTTGAGAGGGAGCGGCTCCTACTCTTGATCGTGACAGTGATGATACTTACAGTTTTTTTAGACATTACATTCACTTATTCTTTTGTATTGTACTATGGGCATTTATAACTTCATCCGCACTATCAGGATGACTTGATTGTAAAAGGGCACTTGGACAAGTGAACACTTCCCCTGCGAGGGCACTGTCCCAGTGACACCATTGCATAGCATATTGCATGAGCATGACATCTTGCATCTTCCTTTGCATTACCCTATGCATTGGCATTCTGTTCATGTCAACATGCATTTATGCGCATTTATTCCTTTTCGTTCTTTTGGAGTGGTCGACTCTAGGATCCACCATATTTGTAGCATAAAACATGGCAGTTCTCCTAAAGGCAGTTTCCCTACCCTTGCTTGCTTTGCTTGTCTTGCTAAGCCCACCGTTTTTTTTGCCTCTCACATATTCAACACATAATTGGCACATACACTCACTTATATCATCCTTAGGCACTTATCCTCGTCAGTGCGAGGGATTGGCTTGCTAGTTTTGTAAATAACTTGGGTTTAAAACTCTCTTTATATTTTCCTATTTGTCACTTAATCGGCCGTTGCCCCTATATTACTTATGTATTTTCAAAACACTTTTTTTTTTAAAACAAAAAAAACCAAAAAAACAAAACAAAACAAACAAGTTCATTGTTGATTCCATCCGCCTTTGTAGGCCTTGGTAGGCCCTAGGGCAGCCGACGAGCACCCTTGGTCCAATGCCCTGACCTCTTTGGGATGATCACTTGGGCTCCCTTGGTAAGATATCCATCGCCTCTGTAGTCTTGGTAGGCCACTGGGCAACCGACGTGCACCTTTTGTCCGATGCCCTGGCTGCTTTGGGATGGGACGCCCTGGGATAAATCAAAATTAAGACTAGCCTATTTTTCTTGCCCTATTTTGGCCTTGAGAGGGGGTGTTGTGGTAAGAAATGCACTTAGCCACTTAAACAGTCCCAAAATATGCTTATTTTAGACTTATTTTAGCCAAAACCCTAACATCGGGAGCGGATCGAGAAAGTTGAGTGGGAGAGGATCTAGAACCCTAATTTTCTATAAATTGGCAACCAGCCCTCCACTCTTTTACCATCTCGTTTTTACAAGTTTCAGGTGTTACCAGCTTGCTGCCCATACCCTGGTCACGGAGTACATCTCAGTCCTTGCTGTCCATCACTATTCCCTACAATCTGGCACTTGTTTCCAGCCCTCCACACGCTAATTGTTGTTGTTTCTGCCTAGCGACTGACTGCTGTTCATATGGCACTGTTGTCTACAGCCTGCCACGCCAACAAACTAATGCGTTTGCAGGCTCCAACTGCTGCCCTGACAGTTTTCTCTCTCCTGTCTGCAGTCGCTACAGAGCCTGCATTTTCAGTATTTCTCTCTCCTGCAAGCTCCATTTTTTGTCTTTCTCTCTTCTGCAGGCTGTCATGCCTGCGTTTTCAGTCTTTCTCTCTCCTGCACGCTCCGTTTTTAGTCTTTCTCTCTCCTCACTGCTGTCTGCATCAAATCCAACTTCTCACTACTGCGTTTGCTGGTGTTCGACATCAAAAGGCCGCCTTGCTGCGATTCGGGATCTGTTCGGAGTACGACACACTCTCCAGCTCAATACCCCTGCCCTGATCCTAGAGATACAAGAGTTCGAGGTTCAATATTCATTCACTGCATAGTGTGTTTGCTACATGAGCATCGTATTATTAGCAGTCATATCATTTCATTTATTCACTGTGTTCATTGTCTCTGAGTTACTCTAACCTTAACCCTAACTATGTTCTTTTTATCAGTCTGTGCTTTGTCGTAAGGTTTCTGTTTATGTTTTTGTGTTAGGGTATTTTTCTTTACACTGATTATTTTCATGGTTTCATATCCGTGGTTTTTCTTTAGTCCAATATATTTGATGAGACACTTCATCTTGCCTATCCACTGCTTAAAGAAGATCCAACAAGAATTGACATACCACATAGTCTATAGCGCTACCTAGTTAGTAACCACTACCCTCCCCACGAAAGAAAAAAGGCTAGCTATGCTCTGAAAAGGAATCTTTGTTTGATTATCAATAGAGAGTATACAAGCTGCCTTGATATGATGTCAATCCCCAGGGCCCAGATGGCACCCAAGATATTTCACAAGGTCCCATGGGGAACCCACATGAAGTACTCATGGCCTCCAGCCCAGCTGCAAGTGTTGCAAACCTAGAACCCAAAAGACTCATGCCAATTAAATGGCTTGGCAAAATATCTCCATCACTGTTATAAAATCCTTTGAATCATGCTCATGCTCTCCACGAAGCTATAGCTTGTGAGTTGCTCCATAACACTCAGTTCTAGTTTTAAAACACATTTACATCAAAGATCTCCATTATAAAAACTAAGATTCTCACCATAAAAATGTAAGGATGATTTGCCAAATCCAGTGATCGTCCACCATCCCTTTGGACTTCCTCCTGCACACAAGTTAGGTTTGTGTCTATAATGCAAATAATAGCTGAACAAATCTTTGAAACATAACACATTCACTTTCAAGAGGAAAATATACTCATCAGTCTAAGCTAATCCAAGAGTAACACAGATCATGTCTTGATGAACTTCTAAACAAATTAGCCTCATAAAACATAGGACTGTGATTCTCTTGCAAGGGGCTAGTAGACAAAAGTGAAAACAAACATTAGTTGCTAAACAAGAGAAACTTAGTGATACAATCTTATATAGGCTGCCACATGGTACAACCGCAAACCGGTACAGCATGCCCCTTGAACACCAGCCATGTCATGTCTAGCAACATCATTGCGTTTCCAAACTCTCAGGCCACAATATACATAAGATGGAGCATCTTTATGGCTCGTTCCGTGGTTTAATCAAAGTTATTCAGCATTACAACATCCACAGAATCCGTAAACATAACTGAAAAACTGAACCAAAATAAGATGGCCCCATCTAACATAGGGCAGAGATATAGGCTGCAATTTCCCAATAAAGGGCAGCAACATTACATGTCCCAAAACTGCCCACAAAGCTGTAGACAATTCAAGCATAAATCCAAAGAGCATCAGGAGAAATCTGTCATACAGAACAGCCTGCCAGCAGCCACTTAGAAACCTTTAAATAGTCTACAGCAAACAAGGTCCAAGCTGTAAGCCTAAGGCATGCACAATTTTCCCATGTGATCGTAGGGGCAAAATCAGGCATTGCAGCCATAAGAATGGAAGAAACAGTGATACAAATAGGAAAGCAGCATCTCCACAATTTCTCTTTTAATAGCCACATGGCACATGCATAGGTGCCACTGAGAGATACTCATAATATTATAAGTCTCCATTATTCTATTCTAGTGGAGCTCAACCTTTACAAATGTATCCCTTCTAGATAACCAAATGACATCATATTACTTTATCCAATTCTTAGGGTACGTGGAATTTGTCATAACTGTAAAATCTTATTTAGTATACATAAAAAGCAGTAGTGTACTTACCATCTGAACATGACAAAACTTGAAAGCCTCACACACCTCAAGTTGTTCCTTTAAGATGTGCTCCAAGGCTTGAACAATGTCATTGTGAATGATCCTATTACACTGTTGCGTTATGCAGATGTTCGATTATCAGATTACTACTCACTTTCATACAAACAAGGTGGTATGCATCAATTAAGCATTACAATTTAGATGATTTATCGAGGCTCTTTGCACTATTTCCTTGGCATGGAGATTAGTCGTATAGGTGTCATGTATTTTTACCACTGTAGACCATGTCATGGACTACACGCTGA